>NC_040907.2:52293792-54693792 GCF_004126475.2 Phyllostomus discolor
GCAATCCCTTTTCTCTATCTTCAAAACCTTTTTCCATTCAGCACCAGTAAGCCAAAGATGTGTACATGGAACTAGAGGCAGATTTGAGAGCAGTTAGCCTTCGATGCCATCCACCGTTTTGTTCAGAAACTCTTACCCGGGACCCCTGGCTTCCTTATACTTTCTTTTATCTCCTGTATCCTGCTGCAGCCTACCTTCCTCGGGCATGGCCCTGACTAAACTTTAACCTATATCCATTCTCTTCATTGGCAAAATGCACCTACAATATCTTAACATGTATGGAGTTTGTCTCAACTGGATGATGAAAAGACAGCTATTAAGTTGTTAATAGTTATGCAATCTAATTAGTAATGTATAAAAGCTAATTCAGGGAAACTTGATAATTTTTTCCAATCCTTGCATCTGTATTTGTGGATCTGCTAACATAAGAGTTAAGATAATTAAGATAGTGAAGGCATAGCAATGACATTTTCAAAGAATATTTCCTCTGAGTAGTATACTGTGAAGTAAACATTTTTTTAAATTTTACCAATTGTAAAACTGTATTTTAATAAACCAGAATATATTGATATAGAGGGATATTATTGTTTATATTAGGGTTCCTTACCAAGAATCCATGTCTTAACATTAAGAGATTTGAAAATCTTTTGAAATTATTTGTATGTATGTTAATGTTTGAGTTTGTGTAAGAGGAGAGCCATAAATTTAATCAATATTCCCAAAGAGGTCAGTGAATACCTGTGTCACCCACCAAAAACCAGTGGAGACTTAGGAGCCTAGAGGAATGCTAAAGTGAGCACTGTCTCTGGTAGTTACAAAATGGCTATGGGCTGTAAAGTACAGCATGTGAAATGTAGTCAGTAATGTTGTAATTAATATGTACGGTGCCAGGTGGGTACTGGAAATATTGGGGGAGACACTTTGTAAAGTATATGATTGTCTAACTGCTATGCTGCACACCTGAGACTAACATAAAATGGGGATGAGTGTGAACTGTAATGAAAAAACATTTTAAAATTAAAAAAAAGAAAAAGTGAACACAGTCTCCCAAGTTAAAAGGCTTTATTTGGTTACTATATTAAGCAGTATTTCCTTCTCTTAAAATTTCTTTTCTCCCAACCCTATCCCATTCATGGGCTTCCCTGGATGTTTTCCCTACCTTTTTCAAGCCCTACATATTTATATATATATCTGTCAGTTGCAGTTAAGATATTAAATTCTTCATTTTACACAGTTTTTATGACATACTGTAGCATTCTGTATTTTCTATAATTAAAAAACATGCTTCCCTACTTCTACAAAGACTTTTAAATAATTTGTATGAAAACTTGCATGTCATGTGTACAGATAGCCAAAATGAAGAATAAAAGATATAAACAACCAGATAGAGAGCAAAGAGGAAGAAAATCTCTCAGGAACTAGGGAGGAGATGCACACCTATTAGTTCTGAGGTTTTGGCAGCCAAGGCAAAACAGAAACATGAATGATTACATAGCTCTCCATATTTGATAATAAAAAGCAAACCTATTTTTCAGAAGAAGAAATTTTCTGGCACTAACTTCTATTAAGAATATTTCCCAGGCCTCCTGCACATTGTTGAAACACCTCTCAAGAACTTCATTAGCCTCTCTTCCCTTCAACCTCTCCCTTTCTTTCACATTAGTAAACACTGAACTGGGTTGTAAATTATCACCAGTTTGCAGAACACTTTCCCGTAGGTTCATGGATACCACTAAGACCTTTCATTGCTCAACTCATGTTCCTGATCAAGGATTCTTGGCCACCTTTCCTTGATAGATAAAGAGATATTTCACATGGGGAAATGGTCTAGGAAAAAAAGAATTTGGGAAATGTTATTAGTCACAGCATAATATTTCACGTGTCCTATTTGCTTATTACTCATCATATGCATCTTTTTTTACACTTAGGAAGTCATATCAAGAGTAAGCTAGCTAGAGACTTCCTAAAATGTATACCTTCAAGGATGTTGATTAAGAAGACATTTATCAAAACATTTTGATGCCAGACAATCAGTTGGTAATTGACATTCTGCTATGAAACATAAGAAAAATGACTTGCATCTCAACCCCATAAAAGACCACCATATCTTTACCCAAAAGTAGTTGGCTAGAAATTTGCAATCTCTAATCCTCTTTCATGTGCCTGTTAAGTTTAGTTTACATAAATCATCTCTTGGCCACTGAGTCCAAGACACTGAATGCACTAGGCAGAATGTCTAAAGTGTTCCCTCTTCACTGATGCCCTGCCTACATCCCCTGTGAATGTAGAGATCCCATGACCATGTTGTTGTATGACATAGTAAATCATGAGATAGGGAGATTATCCAAATGGGTGGCCTTATCTAACAACACAATTTATAGCAGAGAACTTTCTCTAAGTCAGAGAGATTTGAGGTATAAAAAGATTCAACATGCTATAGCTGGTTTGGAGATGGATGGGGGTCATGTGAGAAGGAATGCAAGTTGTGCTAAGGAGCTGAGAGGGGCCCCAGCTAAGAGCCATAAGGAATCAGAATCAGTCCTACAATAACAAGGAACAGAAACCTGCAAATAACAGAACAAACCTGGGAAAGGACCTTGAACACAAGATGAGAATGTTGTCAACTGATATCTTGATTTCAGCCATGTGGGACCTTGAATAAAGAATCTAACACGTTATCCTAGACTTTCAACCTACAGAAATGTGAGATACTGAATGGGCATTGCTTGAAGCACCTAAATTTGTGGTAATTTGTTACACAGCAATAAAAACCAATACATTGAGGCTTATGCATCCTCTCATTGAAGTCTAATCTCATACTTTTGAACTGTGTTTAAAGTACATTGATTCCTAATTTATTTATTATTTATTTTTATATTCATTTATTTTATTTTTTACTATATTTTATTGATTTATTATTACAGTTGACCCAATTTTCCCCCTTTGTTCCCCTACACCCAGCACCCCCCACTCCTTGAGGAAATCCCCACACCATTGTTATTGTCCTATGGGTCTTGAGAAGGAGGAGGAAGAGGAAGAGGAAGAGGAAGAAGGAGAAAGAGAAGTAGCAAGGCAGCTCTAAAGCCAATTGATTTTCATTTCCTCATTTCAATTCCATGTGAGGTCCTGCTGCACTCGCCCCTCTTGGGTTCTATGAGGTCCTTACAGCAAATTCTATTTTGGCTTAGAAATGGATTTCTGTTATTTGCAACAAAAGGAATGCTTGCTCGAATCATTTGGGTAATATAGTTGTCATCTGTAATTTTTATCACTCGATTTATTCTCCCATATTCTATCAATAACACTTTAATCATTCTTTTTGGAGCCACTTGTCTTTATTCTAGTTAATAATTCACAGTGCCCACCCCAGGTCATAGTAATTAGGTCAAGAAGGGAAATAATAATCCAAACTGGGCTGATATCTCTATCAGCAATATTTGTTGAAACTATGGAGAGGTTGGGAGAAGTTGAAACGTTTTTTTTCTACACTGAGATTGCTTAGCTAGTAAGGATGATAGCCTGCAGCTGCGGGTGGTCATCTTGCCACCGTGAACAGAGAAACTTCCTGGGAATTGAACCAATATGAAGGCAGAACAAAAGACAGAAAAAAAACCAAACCCATACATTCTTCATATATTATTTGAGCACCAAGATCCATCTGTGTATAAAGCCTTAGACTCTTCAACTATTTCATCAATAAATGTCCCTTTTTAAAGCCAGTTTAAGGTGAGCTTTTTTGATATTTATAACCAAAATGTTCAGATAAGCATGGATATTGTTTCTTGAGTTGTGAAGTGAAATTGGTGAAGTTTTATTATGTATACCTAGTGCCAAATGCCTAGCACTGTATGAAATCTAGTAGTTGCTCAAGGAATATCTACTGATACTGAATGAAGAAGAAAATGCTACCTAACATGTCACATTTTTAAATATGTCTTTTTACAGTCTTACCTCTTCATTAGAATATTCTGCCAGATCAGTGCCTCATCATCAGTGGATTTTAGTCAGAGAAATTAGAGGAAAAGCATTCTTATGCCCTGACTGGTGTGACTCAGTGGATTGAGAGCTGCCCAATGAACCAAAGGGTCGCCAGTTCAATTCCCAGTCAAGGCACATGCCTGGGTTGCAGGCCAGTAGGGAGCACATGAGAGGCAGTTGGTCATTGTTTCTCTTTCTTATTGATGTTTCCCTCCCTCACTTTCTCCCTGCCTTCCCCTCATCTAAAAATGAAATATTTTTTTTAGAAAGGGTTCTTGTAAGAGTCCTTGCTATTTCTTGCCACCATACACAATCAGCTACAGCATTTGTCCTCCAAATGCCAAATCCTATGTAGTTTTTCTTTCTCCATTTTACTGTTACCATCTTAATGTGAACTCCCCATATGAATCAGTGTAGTAGCCTCTTGATGGATCTCCATGTCCCTAGACTCTTCTCCAATCCATTTAACACACTGTAATGAGAAACATTTATCTAATCGTGGTTTCTGGCTGTGATTCTTTACAAATTAGCAATAATATATATATGGAAACTATCACTGTGCATGGTGTATTGATTAAATTAAAATCCCCACTACCATGAAGTCAGCACAATAATATTAACAAGTACTTCTTATATTTTTTTGGTACTAACCATATCCTTGGTACTTTATCTAACTTAAAGTTTACATTAACATGTTGAGGTACTTTGAAAGATGAAGAATCCAAAGCTCAGAGAGCTTAAATAACGGGACCAAAGTCACATAGTTAGCTAGTAGCTGAGATTATATTCAAACCCAGGGTGCCTGACTTCAAAGTCTTTGCTTAATTTCCTTGCTTTACCTATTACATCTCTCTACAATGTAATTCTTGTATTTCCTGAGCTGAAAAACAGACTAAATATGACCCCTTTGAACTTGGAGAAATTCATAACAGTAAGGCACAAAAGCTGATTCCAGAAAATGCCCCAATACCCTACTGCAGATACTTCACTTACTGTCATCCTTACAGGTTTGCAGTTTTGTAAAAAGTAACACATGAGAGATTTCACTCTTGGAACTGTGGGATGTGGCCTCTGCTACAAAATGCCTGCTCTCAAATTCAGATCGTGTATCTGCCCACCAGGGCTGTGTCTATGCATATAAAATCCAGAGAAAGTTACTCTAACATACTAACCTGGGATGCTTTCCAAGGACTCAAAGTCATGGGACAACAGATCTCAGACAACCTAGTTTGACTTGATTTGGCACATGTAAAATGTTTTGTTTTGTTTTTTAACAAAATGTTGACATTCTCATGTATGGTGAGACTGAGCAGATCTAGCTATATATTGTTTTTATTTGCTTCATGTCTAATTAAAAAAACTCACAAAGCAACACTTTCTTCTTCACAGAAAAAGCTATACTTATCTTTTAAAATACCTGATTTATGGAAGTACAGGAAGAAAACCTGTAACGGCCCTTTGAAAATCTCATTTCATGATGTAAGCGTAAGGCATATTTCTTATCATGGAGAAGGGATTACTGGGGCAGGCAAACTCAATAGGGTTCTTTATATTCTGACCTAAAAACTCTGTCTAAAGTCCACCATTGTTGACTCCTTCAAAGATAGAGAGTGCTGAGTATATTGAATTTTGATGGAGATTAATTCAGTAATGGATACAAAGCTGAAGATTATAAGTATCCAGCTGACACTGGAAAGGGTTTTAGGCAAAGGAGATTCTGAAATGCATTTCAAATATTGTTGGGGTCTGCCCTGCCTGGTTTCAGGAAGCTGAGGCTAAGTGAGAGACTTCCCATAGCTAAGGCTGAGTGAGAGACCTCTGAACCAGGAGACATGCTTATCTCCCTGGCAGAAGCACTGCTTGCTCCACGTAAGGTCTCCATTGCTTGGCCAGTTAGCCAATGACGGGTAACATTCCTTAGAGGAGGATGAATCTAAGACAGGTACAATCATGTGGAGGCCCCAGGTAAGGACTTGGGAAGCTGTGGGAAAGAGGGGGTGATCGACCCCCACCCCCTCGGCTTTGACAAGGCTGAGTCTTTGTTCTGCCTGTGAGAAATCCAAATCTCCAGGCTGCCTTTGTCTCCCCTGCCCAACTAAGGCCTGCAGCGATAACAAGGGGTGGTGCAGTCCAGTCCAGAGTCAGAGGACCTCCCAGGATAACTGGGCCTGAAGCATAGAATATGCAAGATTCTGTGAAGCTTATTTTGCTGGAGGATGCTCTTAAATTCGAATATGAAGGCACAGGCAGGAAGCAAAACTAGCCTTTTAGGTCCTGTAGTTTTTAGGTGATAAAACCCCAAACTCAGCATGAACCTTTTTCAGCTCTTTGAAAGTTACCTACTTGTTTGATCTTCCCTGCCAGAGTGTAATCAACAAACTGTATCTGTGTTCTTAATAAAAGCCTGCTCGGGCAGGAAGACGGGGCTCCCCCCTTGAGGGAGTGGCCGTTGGGTTCCTATTCCTCCACAGGACTCGGTAGTCCATGTGCATGTTTCTCGTATCTCGAGCATCTGCAGCAGCATGGATACTGCTGGCTGGTATCCACCGCAAAATATTCCACGATTTTCATTGAAATAGTAGCCAGTACAGGATGAGAGAGAAATAAAAACAAATCTTAGGGTCTTGTTGATGATATCTGCTTTCCCCAGGACCCTCACAGCAAAGGTTTTGAGGTCTCTCATTTGCAGAATCAGGAACCTCTGTCTGATGGTACCAATTCACATATACCATCTATGGGGTGTCCAGCCTTTTGGTGTCTCTGGACCCCCTGGAAGAAGAAGAGTTGTCTTCAGCTACACATTAAACACACAAACACTAATGAACACTGATGAGCAAAATAAGATTTTAAGTAAATTTATGATTTTGTGTTGGGCCGCATTCATAGCCATCCTGGGCCACATGTGGCCGGTGGGCCATGGGTTGAACATCTAAAGTGGGCCACAAGCAGGGGCTCTGGACTCATGCCAACTGTACTTGAGTCCCAGCTCCATGTATTACCTGAATGAATGTATGCAAGTTATTCAGTCTCCCCCTGTATTACCAAATACTTGCCTAGCAATTACCCTGATCTTGGCATTATTTGAGACTTTTTATACTCTTTTTTTGTTTGCTTTATTTTATTTTTATTTTTTAACTTTTATTTTTATTTTTAATTGAATGTATTGGGGGGACACTGGTTGGCAAAACTATATAAGTTTTGGGTGCATAATTCCACAACATGTCATCTGTACATTGTATTTTGTGTGTTTACCACCCTGAGTCAAGTCTCCCTCCATCGCTATTTATCACCCTTTATACTCTTAATAACCCCAAAATGTGTTATCACTCTCAGTTTGTAAATCAACCTGGTTACAGAGAAAGTAAATTTTCTGGAACCAGGGGTAACAGAGCCAATGGGAGACAGCGGTCAGCCCCAGGCAGTTTGGTGCCGGAGTGCATGCTATTTACCACTAAAATGGCCCTGCTAACCTGTGGCCAATGTCATCCTCTTCATGGCTGTGGTGCAGCTTGGTTGAGCTAACGCACACAAAACATCCTGCAATAATAGGCATATATCCACGGTCAGTCTGTGGGGTCTGGAATTAGTCTATTGAGGTGAAGCTGGCATGTCTGCTGGACCCTGAGTATCATGAAGTTCCCTGAACAGTCCCTCCAATGGGCACTGGATGCACACGTGGGCTTCTGCATCAGTTTTCCCACTTGACATTCCTGTTTCCACTGGGACTGTGGCCCAGACCTGAATGACCTCCAGTCTGTTTGGCTGGGTTCTGACAGTTTGTGCCCCAGGAATCAGGTGTGCATGGTCACAGGTCTGGTGTTCCAGGTTTAGCTACACTTTACTTTCACTTGTTGACTTGCCCCTGCATGTCCTTGGGTGGGTTTATGTTGTTCCTGGTACAGCTAAATAAGAAGATCTTTGGTGACCTGAAGTAGCCTGGCAAATTAGAAAAGAAATAGACTCAAAAATCCAAGGCCTGGGTTTGAATCTTTGCCTCCACAGTGTGTTCTTAGGAAAGTCAGTTACCTGCTTTGTGACTTAGTTTTCTTACTGGTAAAATGGAAATAAGAATTTGTATTCTCAGGGTCATCATTGGAATTAAAATGATATCATATGGCTGTTTCTAGCAATGTGTTTAAGCTAAGAGAAATGACCAACAAATTTCCTTTCTCTCGCCTTCTGAAAGTAGGGGCTCCTAGTCTGGTAATATAACTCAAGGTAACCTTTGCATCGGACAATACATGCAGGTTCTGTTGGCATAGACCGGAAGCACTGAGCTTCAGGTGGCATTGTTGGGACTCATCAAAGCTGATGGGATCATTCATTGCTTATATCACTATTGAGTACCTGCAACTAAAATAAGCAGCATTTTAGTGTTTAGAAACAGTTACACTCCATGTTTGTTTATCTATGTATATGTTCTAAATATTTATATTTATAATCCTATGGCTTGTTTTGTGTTGATAAGGTGCCTGATTGTTTGTGCTTGGGAATCCTAAGAAATGAATTGTTCAAAGTCCAAATAATCAAAACAAAAAAACCATAAATGCCACAGAACACAAGCATGGATTTCATCAGGGCTGTGAACATAGTGAGTGTAAGAGAACAGTAAGGTTTTCCTATAATGCCTGAGAAAGAGCCTGGGTCACACTTCACTGCTGGTGGATTTGGCGGCAGAGGGGGGGGGGTAGTTACATTTACTGCTGCCATACAAAACCAACACTCCCTGCAAAACTGAGCATGAACTTTGAACCTTACATGTTGTTGTTAATCTGAAAGTAGCTACTTACTAATTTACAGTTGTTTTGTGATATTTAAAGAAAGTGGAGGGACAATCTAATCACTTAGACTGGAGACTGGCACAGCTCCACGTGTAATTGGTTGAGCAAGTGTTTGTGATTATTCTTTATGTACTTTTTCTTTGTACAAGATATTTTTAAATTATAGACGAACAGATAAATGTATTTTATTGAAGCAGGGCTTGCATAAACTGAGAAGAAAAAATGATCAGTGGCATTTAATCTGAATTGCAAATAATTCCTCCAGTTGGTTTACATTCTTGGTTTAACTAAGATTGTGAATTCCAGGTTCAAGTGTCTAAAAATTAAGGTGAATATTCTGATCCTGGTCAAAATAAGATTTATTGAATGGAATTTGGGAAATCTTTGTTATAGTGACTGCATTTTCGGGATAATATTGCAACTATAGGTATGTTATAAAAACTAGGTTTTCTCTCCTTTTTCTTACCAATCTGAAACATGTGCACCAGGTTCAAATCTCAAGCCTTAAGCAAAAATATCACAAGGGACCCTTGGATTCTTGTCATAAAGACAAGACACTCCCTGCAGAGACTTTGACCTCAGTCTCCACACACAAACTGAGAGACAGGGAGACCAGGGAAAGCAATGAAGCTCATTGTGTAATGTCCATTTAAATATATTAGTGCTAACATATTTTAGTTCTAGGAAGTATCTTCTATGGGAGTGCTGCAACTCAGGCATTTTTTTTTGCTACAATTCTGACTTGTATTTAAGAGCCCCTAACTGTTAGGTCAGAGTCACTCAAGAAACCAGGCGGACACAGAGAGCTAAGGAGAACAGGGTTTATTAGCGGGGAATAAGAGGGAGAGTGGAACCAACCAAGGGAGGTTAGGACTCACTCAGTTGTTTAGGTCAGGGTTTTTTAACACAAAAATCAGTGAAGGGTATCAGAGTTTGATTGGCTAGAGTTGGTTGCTGGGTGCAGGCTCAAGTTAAAGCTGCATCCTGTTGTGTCGGACAGGCTGACCCCAGACCCTAATTGTTATCTGTTTTTCCTGGGTAGGGTCTGCAGGCAGCTTCCCACGGCGCCATTTTCTAGCCTGGTGATTTTCCATTCATCCTGGGCCTGTCTAGGTCTGCACTAACCAAATAGGGGCCAGGTGTGAATTAAAGGAAGGGCCAGAGCCTAGGCGGGCTCCTGACCTTGCAGCCTGTTCCCACCTAGGTTCTTGGAGGGGATGTTCTCCCTCCCAGATGTTTCCTCTGCCAGGTGTGTCCAACCTACAGCCCATGGGCCGTGTGCGTTCCAGGATGGATATGAATGCGTCCCAACACAAAATTGTATATTTACTTAAAACACTACGAGATTTTTTTGTGATTATGTGTCACAGTGTATTCAATGTGTGGGCCAAGACAACTCTTCCTTCTTTCAGTGAGGCCCAGAGATGTCAAAGGGTTGGACACTCCTAGACAGGTATTGTAAAAATTTTAAAAAAGGGAAGAATTAGAGCATGCCTCTCAAAGGCTCTGCTAGCACAACAATACTTTCTTCGAGTTAAGTATCAGATTAGATTCAAATATAGTCTGTACCTCATTCACGTAGCTCCTCCTTTGTGGTCTTTATGTGTGGGAGAAAGCCATTGAAAGAAGAGTTTCAGTGCTGGGGAGGGAGTCATATCACGCAGACACATGCGTTTGTGTGCAAGACCACGGATAAAGATGCCTATAGATAAGTGCTTCTTACAAACCTTTGGAACAGTGAAGTCCCTAGGGTTAATATCTCTTCCCTTAAGTTTGGGATTTCATAATTTTCTATGTACAAAAGACTGTTTCACATTCTCCCTTTGCCCTAGATTGCTTTCTGCTGTTGAGTGAAATGAATAGTCAGGCACCAGTCAGCTAGCCCCACATCTCTAAGTTGTCCAAAGAGATTGAGCCCTCCTTTCAAAGTGTCCCACAGCTCCAGAGAATTCTTGAAACATGATTGGGAAGGAAAGGATATTTCAGGCAAAAGGAATGACACACTTAAAATTGGAGTCAAGAGAAAAAGCAGTTCAGAAAAGTACAGTTCTGGTGCAGAGGAATGCTGAAATTAGATAAATGGTAAAGGTCATGAGGATTTGGTAAGCCTTGCAAAAGAGTCTGGAAAGGCAATGATATGCATCACTAGCTGAAAAGAAAAAAGTATCAAGGACATTTGTACTAAGACTTATTTTACTAAAGAGTAGTGTGGTCATTGCTGCATTCCGGTCTAGGCTGTTCATGTTTTGGGTAGGTGGTCATCTGTGGAGAGAAACACTGGGGACACAGATAATGAACATCTGGATAATCCAGAGCAGTTATGCTGGTCACATAACTTTCTCTACTGTCAGTAACCATTTGTCACATGTGGCTATTGAGAACTTGAAATAAGGACTCCAGCAAAGGATGCTAATTGCCCTAAGGGAAGTGAGTAGTGAAGGAAGAACAGAGATAGATGTGTTAGGGAATAATGCTAGGAAAACAGTGGGCAGAACTCCCAAATCTATTCTGCAAATCCAGAGCAATATTAAGACGTCCAATTACCACAGAGCACAGCAAATCTACAAAGTAAACAGGTCAAAGTTCAGAGGCATATTCCAGCACAGTCTTGGCAAGAGTTGAGAAGCAGGGCAGGCTTGTAGAAGAGTCAGAAAATTCTTTTGGAACTGATGCAAAGTTGTTTTAGAATTATAAGGTGTGTTCCCTATAGGTTTATCTTTATTGGTCTTCAAGGAGAAGCAGACTGAAGTAAACACTCTATTGCCTGTAGGAAAACAAAGCAGAAGACACTGTGAATGTCTTTCCCCTTGTGCATCTAGACCATTGGCTGTCCACTGGTAAGTATTTCCCAGCCCAGAATGAGCACTATTTATAAATGATATTAGCCCATTACTATGAGGGGTTCCTTTTTTGATTTTTATATATTTTAGATTATAGTTTACATTCATTATTATTTAGTATTAGTTTTAGGTATACAGCATAGTGATTAGATAATCATATAATTTCAAAGTGTTCCCCCTAATATTTCCAGAACTCCCCCAGCATCATACACACTTACTGCAATATTATTGACTATATTCCTATGCTGTACTTTATATCCCCATGACTAACTTAGTAACTACCAATCTGTATTTCTCAATCCCTTTATCATTTTTTCCAGTTCCCAACCCTCCTCCCCTCTGCCAACCATCAGTTTGTTCTCTGTATCTAAGAGTCTGCTTCTGTATTGTTTGCTTGTTTATATATGTTCTTTAGATTTCACATGTAAGTGAATCATGTGGTAATTTGTCTTTCTCTGACTGGTTTACTTCACTTAGCATAATACTTTCTAGATCCATCTATGTAGTTGCAAATGGTAAGATTCATTCTTTTTTATGGCTAAGTAGTATTCCATTATATATATTGGAATATATATATAATGGAATATATATATATCTCACAGCTTTTTAATGCACTTTTTATTGATGGTCACTGGGGGTACTTCCACAGCTTGGCTATTATAAATAATGCTGCATATATTCATATCAAATTAGTATTCTGGGTATCTCAGATATATACCCAGACATCAAATTGCCAGGTCAGAAGGCAGATCCTTTTTTAATTTTTTTGAGGTGTCTGCATACTGCTTTTCCACAGTGGCTGCACCAGTCTGCATTCCCACCAACAGTGCAAAAAGTTTTCCCCTTTCTCCACATCCTCTCCAGCACTTTGCTGTTTATGGATTTATTGATGATAGCAGTTCTGAGCAGTTCTGATGGGTGTGAGGTGATACCTTGTTGTGGTTTTTAATTTGTATTTCTAGTAATGGTTCCTTTTAAATAGTACTGGTCTCTTGCCTGCAGACCTAGACTCTGAAGTATTTCAGGCAACTGCTCAGGAAGAACTGAGGCAGGCCTGTAGAAGTAATTCCTTCACCTCATTGAGTCATAAGTTTCCTCATAAGCAAATTGAGAGAGTTGCTAATCTTGAGGAGGAAGATGGATTACACTCTATCAGCCATCCAGTACTTGGAGACAAATCAGATAAAAGCACATTAGTCAAATATACGAGAGATATATTTTAGAGGGGGTCTATTCATAGAGAGCTAAAACTGATATAATTTTTAATTATATCACCTTTAGACATAGTATCTGATGATAAATTCCAGCATTTTATGTTGTTTTTATATGCATTTTTCCCTTTGTAAGTGGAAGACATCATTAATCAGTTTAATTTCAGTGTGTCATAAAACTGAATGCCTAACCATCTAATGCACACTTAATTATTTTCACCCTTGTTTTAATTATATTGTGTCTTTACCTGACTTTTTAATCACTGGTTTACATATTTTTATATTTGTATTTTTCACTTATCTTTAAATAATAAGAGGAAGGAGTAATAAAATATTCAAATAATTTTATAACAGCACAGCTCAAGAAAATTTACAGATACTATATAACCTGTAAGAAGAGATAGTAAGAAACAAATGTTTGTTGTTTATTACAATTTCCAATTTGGCCTAGCAAAGGTGCCGGGGTATAGTGTACAAGACCACAGAGGTGTCAAAAAAAATATGTACCAGAATCAAGAGCTATCTACCCCATTTTGACTTTTCGTTTATATTTCTAGCATGTTTGTATGTGATGGGGAGACATGCCAGGACCCCTTCAGCAGGGAAACGTGTGGGTTATAGGTGGAGATTGTTTGGGCAGCACTGGTAAAGGAAAAGGAAAGAATGACAAGGTGCACTGAACACCACTGAATACATGAAGATGCACCTAGTTACCTCACTTATCCTCACTGCAGCCCCTTCACTCATCACACAAATATTTCCTTAGCACCTTCAGTGTGCCAGGCACTGTGCTTGGTAGAGACAAGGCTGGACAAGCCCAAGCCACTCTCTGCCCTTGTGAAACTCCTATTTAAGACAGACAACAAACAAAGAAGTAAGCAGAAAATCAAAACAAATTACAAATTAGGACAGGCACCATGGAGGAAACAAATGAGTTGAGGTAGCAAACTACTTCCCAAAGAAGACAATTGATGGGAAAAACAGAGCTGTCTCTACAGGAAATAGAACAGAGTGGAGTGCCTTGTGCAAAGGCCCTGGGGACGGGAAAGGTCGCTCTCTGCAGTGAGTAACGAATGGATTGCGGGGGCTAGAGTACAAGTGAGCAATCTTTAGGAGGGTGTTGGTGGTGGTGTCACTGAGAGACAAGATTTGCCTGAATTAGAATAGGAATGTTAGAGATAAAGAGAAGTGAACAGTAATCACTTAACCTATTTTGGAGGTGGAGATCTATTTTTTGGTAGTACTTGCCACATTTACTTATAATATCCCCCACATAACATGAGAAACAGCCTTAAAAATTAGGAAATAAACTAATACTCCTACAGTAAGTAACTCCAGGATGGTGCTATGAATCCTGCCTTTCTTGAGCCCTTTCCACTGCATCACACTCCCTGACTTAACCAATTCAAAGTCAATGTAGGTTTCAAAAGTTCTAATACGGAAAGCTTTTGCCAGTCTAATGACTTTGAATTAGAATATGCTTCATTAATCAGGATGGCTTACAGATTTTCAGTTTGTAAATTCCTAACTTCATTTCATCTGAAAGGGGCATCAAATCCTACAAGCACTCAGATACATTTCTTCTGCACAGAGTGTCAACATGCTCTTGCATTTCTTCCAGAAATGTGCTGCGTTATCACTGGCAATGAAAAAGTTTTCACTGACTAATGCAGCAATCTGTAACAATTCTGAAACATATGCTGTTGTCACCCTAAGTCGCAATTGGATTGTTTGAATGACCAACCTCTTTTATTAGCTTTGCTAAAAATACACCTGTATCTACCCCCCTCGCCAAGTAAATCAACACAATGGAAAATGTTTAAAATAAGCAGGCGTGGAGTCAAAAGCTGAGCTGGAAATCGCCTTGCCCCTTTTTGCACTTGGAACTTCTGTGGTTTGTTTTTTCTTCTATTCTGCCTTTACTGTTGAGATTCTGGGGTGTGCATTAGTGCTGCACAGCAGTGCCTCCATTTCTCCTTTTTCTCGGCACATGGCAGGATCATACTTCCTCACTCTCTGCAACTGGCATGGCACTCTGCTTGTTCTAGAAGTATTTAGGATCTGCTCTTCAATTCTCTCAACCCACTACTATGCAACCTCCTTTTGACTAGTACAGGTGTCTTCACATCCTTGATGGGAAGGAAAATGCAAATTTCAAATGAGATAAGTATGACAGGCAGTATAGTGGCAGATAGCAAGGGGTCTGGATTCAGGTGGCTGTGGTTTTAATCATTTCTTGCACCTCACTTGACTTCTAAGCTCTTTTTTTTTTCAGCTGTAAAGAGAGAGAAAATAGTAGACTTTGCTATAATGATTTATTTTTACATTTGTTATGTTAAGTGACTAGCAGGATGCCAAATATAGATGATGTTCAATGAAAATCGCTAGTTTTGTGGTGGATAATAATAATAAATACACTAAAAGCCTAGAAGGATATATCCATGAGGCAGAACTGAATCTGAAGGGAGCACAGAAAATAGCAAACTTTTGTCATCGATCCCCTCTCACTTCCCCTTTCTTCTCTGCCTGCAAGCTTCTTCCTCCTCATGGCACGGCTTTCTTCCCCTCCATGTACCCCGATACTTTCTCTGCCTTCTTCCCACTCCTCTGTCACAAACGCTCCCAGGAAAGCATGTGTCACTCATTAAAAGAGCTGCATTTTTAACAGGAATTAAATGAAAGGACTGAAGTTCCAACATATCAATGCACATGTTTAAATATTGTAAACATACATTGTAAATTTTGGAAGGTGTTACTTCTCTTTCCCTTTTGCATCATATAGATTCACATTGTTCTTTGATTCTCATTCCAAGTAACACAATCGAGAAGATTTCATTCACTTAACAAGCATATGAAGAGAGAGCGAGAAAGAAGAAAGGAAGGAGGGAGGCAAGGAAGGAGAGCACAGAAAGGAAGGGAAAGAAAAATCCCTATTAAGAAAAACAACTCTAAAATCAGGTGGAGACACTTTTCATTCTCTGAATGATCTGATATAGTTCTACCAGCAGAGATTGGAAGACTTGAGTTTTCTGCCCTTTCTCCAGTAGATACAGGGTGGGGCAAAAGTAGGTTTACAGTTGACAATACAGTTTATTCCTATATTATTATTTATTAGTTATTGTATTAGTTTCCATATGAATAACGATAAAATCTACTTTTTGTTCCACCCATATGGTAAGAGATGTAAATACTTTTCACCACACTTCTTATAACATCACTAGAAATTGGTCTTTTGTTCCCAAAGCAGGACCTCCTGATTGAAAAATCTTGTGCCCTAGTTGATTTTATGATTTATTCCTGGGCAGAATTATTACTGAAATATATTTTAGGGTCATGAGTCTCATCACTACATGGAATTCTACATTTACTTTTTGAACAAGTAACCAGATATCTAATGTAAATGAAAGGGACAAAATAATTTCCTCATACTTAGTCTAGGATGGGTCTCAGCTAAACTTTGGCTGTTCCTACCATGTTGAGTAGCAATTTGCGTTCTTCCCTGAGAGTACTAGAACCTGTGCAGGTTTGGCAGCTATCTCCATCATGTGGAAGGGTTAGTTTTTTACATAGTTTCAGAGCCTGGAATGTAAGTATAAATGATTAAGTGCATGGCAAATGTTGTCAAATGAATCATATCATTGCATTTCTTCTACTTGCTACACTGACCAGTATATAGAGAGATACCCTAAGTAATTAGAGGCATTTATAATTAGGGTTACTGGGAAGCAGTTTCTAGAAAATGATTTGTTCAGCTGTGTACCAGATGAGTAATAGCTGGCCTCTGGCAAAATCTCCCACCGTGACTGTGAAAACACAGTAAGAGGGTTGATACAAAAATAAGTTCAGAAATATGTTGAAACTTTCACTATTTTTCCAAAAACAATTGCATCACTTCCTAGAAACATAAGTAAATGACTTTTCAACAATGTTTTTCTTTTTAAGAAGTATAGGGGAATCTGTGAATACAGTGATGAAATGAGAAAATAGTCAATGGAATTTTACTGGCAAAACCTCAAAGTCAGGATCAAATCAACAATATATGCATTAGAAACAAACACTGAGCAAAGTTCTGTGTGATCATGAATAGCCTTGGAAGCCACCAAAGCACAAACATGAATTGGTGTTAACAGTTGGACTGGACATCAAAGAGACTGTGAGAGGCCATTGACCCATGACCCAAGATAAGACTTTTATTAGCAGATAAAACAGAGGTACAACTGATTCTTATGCTGTCTTGTGTATTTGTCTGCATAAAGGCATTAAATTGTACATAAAAGTCCCAAATAAGCAGCTCTGACTCAAGAAGGCAATAGGGACCACATTTACCATCTGTATTCAGTAATAATATCATATACCTATTTGAATGCCTCCTCACCCAAATGACTTTGTAAATCTTTAATTATCCTCTTTAAAGTTGGTAGCATCTGGGTCCCTTCAAATTTCACCCTTTAGATGAGTTTATTGCTCAGATTTAAAAATTATCAGAAAGAAAATTTGAGTGTTCAAAGCAGTGAAATCCACCTGAGTTTATAATGTAAGAGTAGGAATTCCTAAAACCTTACACTTTCCCCAACATAAAGAAGCCATTTGACTTAAGTCTAATTTGATTATGTTCCCCACCACTTGCTTTATAAGATTTGTACTGTTTGCTTATTTATTTACAGGAAAAACTTCCAGATATTTCAGCATCAGAAATGTGATGACTTTCGAATTGTCTTTCTTAACTGGAGCCAAAGATGGCATGCATTACTGAGATTTCTATTCAGTCCCTAAACCTGTGAAATTCCAGAAGCAATATCATGTTAGGCCTTATGATTTTGGAGTTTAGATTTGACTTCCTCCCTAGATCAACCAACACTTCTATAAAGGCTTGAATTGTATTCCTTGGCCCACACCAAAATCCTATGTTGAAGTCCTAATGCCCAGTACCTCATGTTGGATCATCTATGAAAACAGGGTCATTGCAGATGCAATTAAGATGAGGTCATACTGGAGTAGAGCGGGCCCCCAATCCAATATGACTGATGTTCTTATAAAAAAGGGGATGTTTGAACAGGAGAGAATACTCTGTGGGATGATGTGATTTGTGTACAAGCCAATGAGTGCCAAAGATTGCTGGTGAACCACCAGAGGCTAGGAGAGTAGCTAACTCCCTCACAGCCCATGAAAACCACACATCTTGATCTTGGACTTCCAGCCTCCAGAAGTGTGAAAAATAAGATTTTGTTCAAGCTACTCAGTCTGTGGTACTTTGTCATGGAGGCTGTTGTTCACTGACACCCATGTACTGCTGTGCCAGCAAGTAGTCTCACTGGCTGATTAGTGATTCTCTTTTTAACTCTATACTTGTTCACTAAGTGGGAATATTTGCATATTAGCAGTTATCCCAGGAGTTAGCCTTTAAAATGATGGTCATTTGAAAAAAATGGACAGTATCTTTAAGCATCGGATTTGGCCTTTGAACAGAAGAAGAAAGATGAGGCTTGGTAAGGAGAATAAGACAATTTGTCATCTGTTCACACCTTTCTTTAAAAAAATGCATTCTAGCAGTTCACCTGATACATGCCAATATTGAAAAAAACACATTAACAGACATGTAAGCCTCAATCATAGTTAGAGCCAGCTGGGCATTCCATCAATGTCTTTAAAGTGGGATCTAAGAAATAGGAGGATTTCAAGTAGGAAAATTAATAACAGTATCTTCGCTCTCAAGAAGAAGGAAAGGATGTGGCCCTGCTCCATTGGGAAACCCAATGGGATCCACAAAATCAAGGTACTCCTTAGGAAATAGAAAGGGTGGGAGTGATGTCAAGGGTAGAACAGCCCCTGGATTGAGTGATGACTTTCCAAGTCCTAGGAGAAATGAACTCCATAGATAAATTTCCCAAATGGCAGCTACACTCCAAACTTCCAGCTCTCTGGGCCACATTTGACAGATGTAGTCCTCAAGCTTTAGTGTGCATGGGAGTCATCTGGAGGGTGTCTAAAACACAGATTCCTGGGCTCCAGTTCTAGAGTTTCTGACTCAGTAAGGTCCAGAGTAGGACCAAAAATTTGCATCCCTGCCTACTGAAAATTATTCCTAAGTGATGCTGATGTTGCCGTTCCAGGGATGACAGTTTGAGAAATACTGGAATACCTCAATGTTGTCAAGTTTGTCTGATGAAAAAAAAATCACCTGGAAGGAGCTTATTTTTTAGAAATACAAAATCCCAGGTCCTATGCCATTTTCTGACTCATGACCTTCAGGGAAGGGACTAGGGTTTTCTATTTTAACAAACTCTGGGTGATTGGTATGATGGAGCAAATTTGGCAAGCACTACACCAAATCACTGAGTCTCCATTTTTGCGTCTGTCATTTTCCCAAAGGGTGGATTTTCCAGCATGGCGTAGTTGTGTGGTAAGTTAAGAGCAGCACAGTCACTGGGTTTTGTAAGCCTACTATGCTGACCCTATGGGCCAACCATAGAGCCTCATCCCTTCATCTCATGAACAGATTCCGTGGGAGACAGTGCTGATGCCAACAGGCCCTGGTACCATGCTTCAGTCCAGAGACCATCCGGAAACAGGTTCAGACGATACAGGTTTTCTTGGCAATTCTCCCTCTTCTCTTTAACTCCTTCTTATCTCACAGCCCACATCTTGCTCTGAGTATCAATGGGGACCCTTGCCTCAGGCTGTTTCCTCTTTAACTTCGCAAACTCCTGCTTGTGAGTTATGATCTAGGACATTTATTCCAAAGTCACCTTTTCATTTGTGGGCAGGAATGGTCTTGCTGGCACCCGCAGAGGAAATCACATTGGTTCAACAGCTGGCTGATAGTAATTCAAGTTAACTCTTTAAAGGATGGATGGCGATTTGTAAAGAACTTGTAAAATGCTTGGGGCTCTATTATGCCCATGTGCTGCTTCGCACACACACATGATTTCTCTCTCTCACATCTAAATTCCAACCATTTACTCAAAATTGAGGCATCATGTAAATGACTTATTTTTGGACCATCTTTTACCTCAGGGAATTTATTGTGTCTTAAAACAATAGCCTCCCACATATTGTCTTTAACCTTTGCAACAAATCTACAAGATAGGTATCATTCTCTTTTGCAAATAAGGAAACTGAGCCTAAGTGAGATAAACACAGAAATTTGCAAGGTCACTCTCACGAGGTTGTGTCACTCTTTCTCAGTTTTGTCTGCTACTTCTGCCCATGAACATAGGGTTGAAATTCAGGTCTTACACCAAGGTAAGAAACGACATAGTTGACTAAAAGACAAGTTATTTTATGTAACAGGCTTACATTTATCTTGTTTATTTTTTCTAAGAACCATCATCTCATATTCAACAAATATTTACAGTTACTTTCCTCAATAAGTCTAAAGAAAACTCAAATTTAATGGATGACCAAAATGGCACAATATTGAAGAGCAAAAGTAAATAGAAAATCAACTCTCAATCCTTACTTACAGCGTGCATACCTAGTTGTCTTAAATATCACTGACAGAGTCTGCAATCTGGTCGCTTAGACTCTCCACCAAGTTTTTATTGACAACTCTGTGCTTAGCACGCTGCTGGACTCCACAGGTACAGGAGATAGGTACAGGTCCTGCCCACAAGGAGTTGATGACGTGGTTGAGTATTAAAAACATTATAAAAGCTCTTAAAATTACATACTGTATACATTATTTTAATTTTTAAAAAAAGCATTGGAGATAATAAAAAGAAAAGATAGCCTAAGGACAAAAATGGAACAGAAAACGCTTTTATCCATGGGATGAGCCTAGAGATATTTTAAATTAACAAAGAATTCAGCAGTAGCCTAGATTAATGGAAAAGGTGAGTACAAATATTTTAAAGACAGCAATGAAACATTTAAGTATTCATAGTAATTAAAAGTATATCAACCAAGGTATATCTTACACAGATCCTTAAGGTTCCTCAATAATTACAATGATCTTAAC
Organism: Phyllostomus discolor; assembly: GCF_004126475.2. Classification (NCBI taxonomy): domain Eukaryota; kingdom Metazoa; phylum Chordata; class Mammalia; order Chiroptera; family Phyllostomidae; genus Phyllostomus; species Phyllostomus discolor. Next base: position 52,314,560 of record NC_040907.2, read on the forward strand.
AACAAATTCCACTTGAATGTGCTTCCAATTACTGAGGATGTTGATAAGTTTTGTTGCCTTAAGTAGTTCTGATGGTGTCCTCATAACCTGGATTTCATCATCATTTATTTAATTTTTAAAAGTCATTCTTGCAGACAGTAAACATGTAAATAGATTCAACTCCATCTGAATTTTTACATTTTTCATAGACCAAATCCACTTATAAAGCACATATACACATTTACATATAAAAGGTAATGACTCTAATTTTCTCTTTCCTTGAGTGAGAATTTGGATAAATATGGTTTCTGATGGAAGCTCAATCTTCTAACTCTAACATTTTCCTGTTGTTGTTGTTGTTGTTATTTTAATCTCTCTCCAGCTCTAAGATCTTGGCATGGTTTGGCATACCTCTCTGCATCACCTTAGCACATCCTTTCTTGGGAGCATCGCAACTTGAGATTTTTTGTTTGTTTTGTTTTGTGCTGAGTTGCAGAGGCAGTACTGAATAAAAGCACTGATTCTACAACAGGATGGAGGAGGTGTAGGAGTTCATTTCTTCCAATGCGAAAGGCGTAGGTGTAAAATTACACCTTATATGTAGACAAGAACTGGGTCTATGCCACCCACTCATAAGGCATATTAATACCACATATTTGTTTTACACATGGATCCCATAGAGCTTTTCAGTAATTACTATAATTACAATAAAACATACTATTTCTCCACATGCAACATTTTTTACAGAGTTCCTAAGAAATTTATTTTGAGGTTTAATTCTATCCTTAATATAACCCCATTATACAATATAGAGATACGTGTTTATTTAGGACAACAACAAAAAAAACAAAGATAAAAGCACTTGTTAAAAATCAGTGTGTCACTGAATCATGATCCAGAATATTCGATGTTACAGAGCTTATTATTTTGGGTGAATTTAATATACAATGGATACTTTTCTGTAAATTAAAGAGTATTGAAAGCATTTTATACTGACATATACTGCCTCCATACCAGATGTCAAACTTATTGTACAAAGATCATTCCTAATTGAGAAAAATTTTGTTTCCAGTCATTTTGTTACTTTACTATTTTCACATGTAGATCCTCAATAAACATTATTGTAGTAAACTGTCTGTAATTATTCTGCCTGGATATAACATTTTTAAATCAGAAAAGTTTAATATGAAAATTCCTAAGATGAACAAAAACATGGAAACAAAAAGCTTTCTATCACATTTGCTGAAATTTTCAATGGCTGATCTTGTACACAAATTGTTCCTTTGTTGAGAATTTACCAAATAAATTGCATATTTCTTGGTGTGCTATGGGATCTGTGAATAAAATATAAGAAAAGGGTCCAGACCACCATAAAATAAAATTTTGTCAAGGGAAAAAATACATAATAAAAATATTTAAGAAATAATACAATACTCTTCAAAATGAGCACTATACGACTTCTGAGTTTTGGATAAAGGTAAGAAGAGACCAAAGATACTTAAATTGTTCAAGGCTTAAGGACAAGGTGAGATTTGAACATGTGAGAGATGAGTAGGTTTTGCATAGGCAAACATAATCATGAGGTATTGTAAACAAGAATAACAGTCATGGATCTGAAGTTGATTCTGTCCATGACATTTAAACCCACACAGCAAGGAAGCCAGTTTAGAGTTGAAATTGAGAACTTATATCATGTAGTTGGAGATAAGTCTGGATAAAGAATTAATCACAGTTAATACTTACTAAGTACATTTTGTGTTATTTTACATACACTATCACAATAACCTCACAGGTAAATATTATTAGCTTTGGTCTATAGATTAATACACTGAGACTCCATGAGATTAATTAACTTTCTCAAGGTCACAGAGATAGTGAGTAAAACAGCCAGATTTAAATCCAAGCTTGATTCCCAAACCCATGCCTTTATTGCTATGCTACATTGTCTTATAAATGGAATATCATTGTAGCAAATCTCAAATCCTACTGTGCTATTGGGAGAGCCTGGAATCAAAATGCTTGAACTTGGGTTTGGTTTCTTATATTAGCCATGTGACATTGGACAAGCCCTCTGTAAACTTTAGTTTCTTTTGTAAAAATAAAATAATAACTAGATGACAGCTAGACAGCCACAGAGATGGATGATGGACAGACTGATGTAACAGAAGCATGGACATTCCTATGATTGGAAAATTCAACTTGCTCAATAAAAGGTATTGAATTTAAACCTGAATCAATAGATTGTATACAGCATCTGCTTTGTGCTAGTTACATAAGGCCCTTTCAAATACAGGTTTGAATGAAAAGAATTGTAGTCTATAACTAATTCAGAACTGGTTCAACTATTTAAGAGGAATGACTCAACTATTTTGGATTAATTTAGTTGGCCAAAATAACAATGGAGTCACAGTATTGGCTGCTGATGCTATATTATCATCTCTTCCCAAGATGTCTTTGTAGGTGGCAGCATGGCCCTTAGCACAGTTCCTAAAGAAGGGACACTTATTAAATACAATGTGTTCAGTTAAATGAAAGAAGAGATGGAAAGAAAGGAAGAAGAAAGGGAGAAAGAGAAATGAGAGAAGAAAGGTTGGTTGAATTTATAGGTGGGTAAGATCATATTAGCTGAAAGATAAACATTATATAATATAAAGTATTTTTTTAATTTTACAGAATTTATTTCAATACACATGAAATAGATTCCTTCCTTTCATAAAAAGTCACAAAATTTGATATTTCATAACTATGTCACTTAATAATTTTGCCTTTTTTATGTCACCAGAGAATAAATTTTAGGAAATACTAAATTGATAGTGGTGAATCAGAAGTTTGAGCTTGGGTGTTTTATTGCTTTAACTCAATAGTTAATCATTTAACCTTATTATTGTTTTTTATGACACTTCAAGAGAACCCTTAGCTACATCATTGCTTCTAATCTTCAAAGACAGAAATAAGGATTAAATTGGTTCTTGAGTTACTAAATGACATATAACTAGAATATAGATGTAGGGACTTTGAGCTCCAAGTTCAGCCCAAAAGGATACAACATCTCCACAATAATCACACATTGTGCATGAATAACTTTTGTCATGGTATAGTCCTGCCTTCAATTAGCATACTTTTCTATCTCATTAAATTTATGTCCTATTAATTCAATTCTACTTTCAGTATGTTGACTTTACATTGTCAAAACTTATACTGATTTTTTAAACTCATACTATAAAATCAAAACAATGACAAAATGTAAAGATGTCCACATCAGTTTAAATTCAGATCAAAGTTTGAAGTTGGGGACAAACTCCCAGAAGATGGGGTTTTCTTCTTTTTGCTTTTTGATTAATCACCATCTGTGAAATTCTGCCCAGGTTCTTAAATACATACTCAAAATCTAGCTCCAGAAGTCAACTTAAAGGGTCAAGTCAAGGAACATGTATAAAGGACCCATGGACAAAGACAATGGTGGGGAGGTGGGGAGGAGGACTACAGGTGGGAGGGTGGGGTGGGCAGGAGAGAGCAATGGGGGTAACTGTAATTGAACAGCAATAAAAAATTAATTAAAAAGAGTCAATTTAACACTTGCAAGCATAGGTTATAATGATAAATGTATTCTCAGTGAGTATTACTGACAAAAATAATTAAAGTAAAATAATATGAGAATGAAAAAATAATCCAAATCAAAATATAAAATCCTCCTTCTCAGGTGGGAAGAAATACACAAATTCAGGGCAGCAGGAATTGTAAGAAAAGTCCATTTCCATTCTTTCATTATCTGTTAGAATAGAGAGAGAAAGATGTAATGAGCAAAAATAAGAGTACTTTTTGGTATGGTATGAGAAATAAGATGTAAGTAAGAAATATAAGTATCTTAGACATCAAAACATTCTGGTTTGAAGTAATGACTTATTTGTTTTGAAAATAAAAGTAATTTAACTCTGGATTTTGAATCACTTAATCCTCTGGATCATTTAATTATGCTAAGTATATGCTTTTCTTTCTGAGTAATTTTTCTGGTTCCAAGTTTCTAATCCAGAAGAATAATGAAATCATGAAGCTATATTAATTGTAGACATACCAAATGATCAAGTAATCTTGCTGTAAAACCAAACCCTAATCAATATATAACTATACCATAAAAAGGTATAAGAAGGAATGCAAATTGAAATAGACACGCCCTATAATTGTCCTATCAAACCAACAAAATATTATGTGTATGATTTTTTTTAAGATAATGCACAATTTTGGTTAAAGTAAAGCAAAGCAGAAACTCTCATTCATTGCTGAGGAAATTTTTAATAACTATAATTCTTTTGGAAAGAAGTTGGACTATATGGGTCTTTAAAAATTAAACAATTTACAAAGTATTTATTCTTCAAAGTAAACTTATGGTTTAGAAAACAACCAAATATATTAAAGAAAAACCTCTGCATTTGAATTTTGGGTTATGATAAAGTTCTATTTATCATGGTGCCAATTTGAACACAGATTATGGTTGAGTAAACTATAGTGTATTGTTTTAATAGATGAATATATAAATATTAAAATTACTCTCAAAACAATTTATAAACAATATAAGGAATGCTTATTTTATGTTAAATGAAACAAAATCAGGGGACAATAATACATATATAATATTATCATAAGTATGTAAAAAAATTAAGAAAATTGCAGAGGAAAAATAAGAGAAAAATGTACTAAAATGATGGTGGAGTTTTCTTGAGTAGGGGAAGTTTAGTAAGCTACCTTTCTTTTTAATGTTCTTCATTTTCCAAAGTTTCTGTAGACAGCCTGGATTATTTTTATGATAAGAGGAAAATATAATAAGATTTACTATAAAAAATCAAAAATGAAATTATAGAACCCCAATCAATAAAGAGATGAGAAGTGGATATCTCCCTTCTTTTCCCTTCATTTGTTTTCCAGGGGAATCTGTGTTTATGGCAAAACAGTGCCCAGATTACATGCATTATATGTTCATATTTAGGGAAAGAATATAGGGCTATAAAGGTTGAGCTGAGAAAAAATTTTATTGGCCTAGTGATTTTAAGCTGTGTCTCAGGATCAGCCAGCTTATTTTTATCCTTCAGGCACTGTTGTACACCACATCTCTATTGAAAAACACATTTAAATCTTCCCCTGAAGAACAAAAGTGACTGTTTTTTAATTATCTCAACCATGGGAGGACAAATGGCCAATGAAATTGAGCTACATGAGTGTCCCTGTCCATTGTAACAATTCATGCTGAGGAGAGGAGTTATTGTACACAGGCCTGCCTAGGAAATGGGTAAAATGAACGTGGCGACTTTTCATTAAAATGAAGAGTTCAACTTATGCAAAGAGTTAAGTGTGGAACTTTTCATATTATCTCATTAAAACAAAAAAGATCCCACAATGCTGTAGTACTCACAAGGCTATTCATTCAGTTAACCCTATAGTCAATGGCAGAAATACTGAAAAGATGTTTTGGAGGCAGGGTAGTCAAGTACCCAAAATTTAAAATGATCAACATGTATTATATTTGGCATTATGTTCTGTTTTCTAGAATGTTCACTCATTGAATTACATGCATTATATGAAATAGGTCTAATCAATACAATATACAGATAATGTATTATAAAATTGTATACCTGAAACCTATATAATTTTATTAACCAATGTCATTCCAATAAATTCAATTAAAATGAAAGAGAAAAAGAAATAAAGAAAAAAGTTACAACTCCTTAAATACCTAATATCAGAGAAAAATATATATAAATAAGGATACATTTATCAATAGGATATTACAGTCATTAATATCTTTACAGGCGCAGAATATTTTTGAATAATTGACAATAACACCATGTCCTCATTATGTATGTTACTAAAGAATACATGTATTCCATTGTAGAATGCTTTTTCCTACCAAAGCACCACATATTCCTAAAAGTATCCCTAATAATGATTGAAATAATATCCAAAAGATATTCAAAATATTCAAGAGAAATAAAATATTCAAGAGAAATAAAATGCTAATTAAAGCTCCTTTGCAACTAGAACTGAAGAAGTCATACCCATCTGGGAAAAGAGTGTAGATATATGTTCCCACCTGGATAATAATTTTACTGTTAAAGCCCCTTTTTAACTTTTATCTAGCAATACCTATTAAAATATATGCATGTTTGAAAAGAAAACTGTATATGGTCATGAAATGCTTATTACTGTTATGGAACTGTCTTGTTGACATCTTACTTTGTCTTCTCAGTGAAATTTAAAATAAAAATGGCATCAGAAAAAGAAATACATCTAATCAGAAGGTGAAGCAAGAGGATGCTAACCCTGTCAAGTCCTGCTGTCTAATTAAAACAAGGGTAGCTTCTCTTTAAAATGCTCTCTGAAACTATTCTTACTATGGAAATCAGGGACATGAAAATTGATCAGTCACAAGATCAGACTGGACCCAATTTCAGAAAGTTCATAGTTGGAGGAAATTTATGTGAAGTTACTAAAAAAAACAAAAGCTCTTCTAAGGAATCTAGTCCTCCTTAATCAGATATGTGTGTTTAATCTTCATTTTATTCTTAGAGATAGTCTGCTGTTGTAACACAAACTCAGATCAGAACAGGGAGGCATGGTCAGCTATGCTGTAAATCCAGACAGCCTCTGAATCTCACCTTTCCAAGTGGTCACTCCACATCAAGGTTGAGGTGCACTGGTGGGGTAAAGAAATGGAGCTGGATGCACAGTTCTTTGTGTGGTTCCTGATCTGTGAACAGAGGGTTTCAGTGGACAGAATTATTGATTACACCTCCTTTGGTCAGATGACACTTTCTCAAACATTTGCATAGAAAAGCAAAAAACCAAACTCTGTACATTAGCTCCCATTGGCTAAGTAAAGATGCTTTGGCTATTCTCTTCCCAAGACTATCTCATTCCTGCCTCTGTGCTTTAGCCCACACTCTATTTCTTCCCAAATTTCCATACCAGATATGACTTGAGAGAGAGGCCAGGTCTAAGGTGAATTCTAAATCCCTAGAGCAGTTTAGAATTTAGAACACAGCACTTGCTAAATGCTGATTAAAAACTCACTGACTTCAAATGATTGGTGTAGATAAATCTAACTCCGCCACCCTCCAGCTCTCAGTGACTTCCTGTTAAACTTAGGATAAGGACCAGAATTCTTAATATGACCTCCAAAGTCCTGTTTGATGTAGCCTCTGGCTGCAATTCCAGCTTTGTTTTGAAACTTTTGTCCTTTGCTCTTGTGTGCTCAAGCCACTCTAGTCCTCTATGACCTGCATGAGGAGTGCCATCTTCCTTCCTACCTGAGGGCTTTGGACTTGAAGCTTCCTCCACCTAGAGTGCTCTTCCATTCCCTCATCACCTGGCTGACTTTCCCTCATTTGTCAGAGCTCAACTTGAAAAAATCATTTTCTTGGAGAACATTCTGTTGACTAGGACTTAATCCCCCACTATGTAATATCAAATATTTTCTCTTCATGAACTCATGGTAGTTTGAAATGCATAGTTATTTGTGCAATTATTTGTTTAATGTTTGTCATTATCTCTAAACTGCAAGTGTCCTGAGAGTAGAAACCACCCCTGGTTTTGTTTACCACTGTGTCTCCAGTAGTTACCATAGTGTCTGGCACATAGGTCACAGTCAATAAGTGTTCATGGTGTAAATGGCCCTGAAGCCAATCCCTCAACAGGATTCTCCAAATACTGGCTTAACCTCATTGGATGCCATAAAAATATTAAGAAAAAAACCCTGAAAAACATTTCCTTTTAATACATTTCTCAGTAATTCTAAGAAACAGCAGATTAAAATTAAATTCTTACAAAAAATTGTTATGAGAAAAAGCAGACAGAAATAAATTCAATGTTTCTTTACTCAATCTTTTTGTTGGATTCCTAGAATCTTTTTTGTTTCTCCAAAGTTTAATTAACATAATTTTAAACAGAATTCCTATCCCAAGTAGCATAACGTTACATAAGATGTCCAGACAGACATGTGGTTCTCTGGTTCTTGACTGTATCAAGCAAATAAATAATTTCTGTTTTAGGAAGGTAGTGTGTTTTGAAGGAAAATAAAATGGCATGTCTTCTTTGCAACAAAATTACACTTTAGCCAACATCTATGCCAGAGCAAACAGAAAATTTTTAGTGGCACCTTTTATAGAAATAGTGTGGCCCTGGAAGAGCTGAGGTCAGAACAGGAAAAACAAACAGGTGTTTCTATTTATTCTCTGAGACTTTCAGAATCCCCTGTATGCCCTTGTATGAGAAGACCTTTCACATGTTAAAGAATGATATAGTTAGATTAAGTTACCTGCACTAAAAGACCACCAGGTTTCTCTTCTTGTTATTATTCTACTTTTATTTTTATTTAGAGGCCTGTTTTAGCTAAGTAAATGCACTTGGGATTGCATTATTTGTAGGCTCAACTTTAGAAGCAGATACAACTATAGGAATTTGAATATCATGGGCTGCACAATGTCAAGTAGCAGAAAAAGCAACAAAAAATGAGGCACTGCAAGGTAATATGAGAAGGGACTGGAGTGCTGAAGTCTGCTATGAGGATCCCCATAACTTCTCCAGTGAGCCCTCTTTGCTTTTCTTTTCTTTTTTTTTTTAGGTCTCACCTGAGAATATGTTTATTGGTTTTAGAGAGAGAGAGGAAGGGAGAGAGAGAAACATCGATTGGTTGCCTCCCATACATGCCCCCACTAGGGACTGAACCTGCAACCTAGGTATATGACCTGACCGGGAATCAAACCTGCAAACTTCCAGTGTACACGACAATGCTCCAACCCAGATACCTGGCCAGGAGGGAGCCCTGTTTTCTTTGTGCATACTTTTCATAATTCCCTCCATCATTTTCATGAGAAAAATTTCCTTCACTGTCACATCTAATTTCTGCAATTTGCTCTGCCCCTGCATACCGTGGATCATTCATTTTATGCCAATTTTCTTTCTTATATGTCTCTTTTATTTTTACTCCTTGTCTCCAGTCTTTGTTCCTCATTCTTCTTGGCTAGTGTATTATTTTGAACTTTATGAAACTTCCATTTTTGTTGGATCAAAATGGTTGGATATTGGAAATTATATATGATTTAACTTAAACACATCCTTCATATTGTTTCTAAGGCAAACCTTGACATCCTCAAATATCTTTGAAGCTTCCCCACACTACAGGATAAAGTTCTAAAGTAGCTAAGGCCCACCACTGAGTGGCTCTAATCTAGACCTCCAGGTTTATCTCCTGCCTCTCCTCTTCATGGAAACTTGTGTTGAGTCACTAAACTACTCACTCTTCAAGAAATCTGCCAATGCTTTTTATAACCTAGTTGCTGTAGAGTTTGCTTTTCCTTTTCTAAAATGCCCTCTTTACTTCTGTCCAGAATGTATTCAACTTATCCTCTGAGACTCAGCCTTTCATTTTTGGGGGAAAGTATCATTCCTCCTATGATATTTCCATAGTGTTGTATACATTAGTCAAGATGTACTTATTGTATTGTACTTATTAGCCTGTCAGTTTTTCACACTCTGATTCAGAGCAAGAGCCCAATAAATGTTTGTGAATTAAATAGAATTCTAAGCAATTGATTGGTTCTCCTCAACAGTCAATATTATGAAGCCAAGGACTGACCCAATCTTGTCCCACACTTAAGAACTTACTAGGTTAAGGTATTTCACAAGATCTGATGATATATTTATATTTTAAAAGTTTCCATCCCTGGCTGGCGCAGCTCAGTGGATTGAACGCGGGCTGCGAAACAAAGTATCGCAGGTTCGATTCCCAGTCAGGGTACATGCCTGGGTTGCAGGCCATGACCCCCAGCAACTGCACATTGATGTTTCTCTCTCTCTCTCTATCTCCCTCCCTTCCTTCTCTAAAAATAAATAAAATCTTTAAAAAAAGTTCCCTTTGGCTCTAAAAATGTGTAGTCTCTAAATGGTCCACAGAATACCTTGAGAATATCCACAGCTACCTTTCGGCTAACTATATATCACTTTTTTTTGCTAGACTGGGAAAAGCACTTAGACACTTGAGTATGTTTTTCTGAGTGAATGAATGAATGAATGAATGATAATGACTATTTTAGGCTCTGTATTCCCAACCTTAGATCTTGAGCCAAGGATTTTGTGCCAGTGACTTATTAAACATGTGCTCCCAGGAGAACCAGTAAGGAGTGGGAATGTAGAACATAGAAAGAGAAGAATCCAAGTAAGTGTGAAATTTTAGGTGATTCCAACTTCAATCTGAGCTTTTGGGAAATTTAGGAGCATAAATTACACTTAGAAGTTTATCACATCTCTAGACAAGGGGGTCTGGGCTTTTCCACACCCATGTTTTTCAGCCATTGCTACTTTAGGGAGGAATAGAGCTCTGAGGCTCTTCTGGCTCTGTCCATGGGTGAGCCTCTAAAGTTGCAACACTAGCAGTTAGCAGCAAAACAAGCAGAAGCTGGGGATGAGTGCACAGAACTGGTATACAGGACCTGGGAGGTTCTGGGCAGGTCCAATCATGTGGGACACAGTTTCAAGCAAATACTTGGCAAGTTAAGTTTATCTGGTAGAAGAGAAGTCTGCCCATGTGCATAGATTGAGGAACTCTGGGAAGGGTATCCTATACAAAAAATAATCTTCTCCACTCCTGCTGCTGGTGCCTGGAATCCTTTGAGCTAGGGACAAAACGTTGCCCATCTATAGTGAAAAGCAATACTTAAAAAGGGAATTACCTTGGGTGGAAGGAAGAAAAAGTGGGAACATTATGCAAAGCCCATACTATGTCAGGTGATGCCAAACTCTTTTACATTTTATTCAATTTACCCCTTTAATATACTGACTCTCATCCACACAAAAGTATGGGTCTTTCCTGAGAATGTAGGATATACAGGTTTAACAGGCTTCTCTTAGACCTCTTAGCACTTATGGCCAGGAAGATGGTGTCTCTGATGGTCCTTATGGTGACCAAGATCTTTTGGCTCAAAAAATCCTCTTCCTCTTGTTGTAGCTGAGCTTATAGTTCTGTGTTTTTTCCAAATTGCCAAATATTTATGATACCCAATCTGCTGGCAAAGCTGGTCCTTTCTCTGGATATGAAAGATTTCAGTTAATACAGCTTTATTTACTAAGCAAATGTTACAGGGTATTTTTAAACATTCCAGTTAAGACTGTGTGTGTGTCTGTGAGAGAGAGAGACAGAGAAAGAGAGATCTTTGATTTGAATTTGACTCTTGGACTGAATTATTATTTTGTGGCAACTGTGGTAAAAAGATTGAAATATGAGTGGTCACACTTCAGGCACCTGAACGCAGCCTGGGTTTTTGGTAGACTGTCATGGCTCGGTGGCTGCCGGGCTGCCAGCTAAGGCTGCCTGACGCCTGTGTTGCTGAAGCCACTCTGCCACTGTCTGGTGAACACTGTGTTGGTTCGTCCATGAGGTTTCTTCCAGAGTGACCCGTAAGGCTACAGCTACTTTTTAGCCTATCATCAGAGTGCCTTCTGCGCAGCTGCATTATTCTGTTAGTTTTTCATACTCTGATTCAGAGTAACAGCCCATTAAATATTTGTGAATTCTTAATTTCTCCCCATCCACTGCCTGATCCTGAACAGATGAGGGGTATGGTGGTCTGCATTGTTCTCTTCTGAGTTTCAATGCCAAATCTGTAACATATTATAAAGGCTAGCTGGACTCCTGAGGGATACAGAGAAAACTATTCAACAGTTACTTGCCTCCTAACACCTCTAGCTGTGTCCTCATTACAGATCATCCTGCCCCCACAGCTGTCCCCCTCCCTCTTCTGTCTTTCTGATCACTGGCTCCATTCCATTCACCATCAGATAATCATACACTTTCCTTTTCTTGAGAAATAAAATACACAGAAACACCAGTGCTTGGCTGCTCGACTCTTTCCCTTTCTGTAAATGTGGTCCAGTTCCTCACCTTCCTTTACCACCAGCTTCTCTACATGACATATCTGCATTTCCTATTTCCTCTCCCTTTGACTCCCTCCTAAATAATAACCCAAATTATGAAGTACTTTCTCTTCATAAGGTACTGTTCTAACCATTTTACAAATGATAATTTATTTTACCTTTCAAGTTGGCACTATGATCATCTCCTCTGGATAGATGAAGAAACTGAGGCACAGAGAGGTTAACTAACTTGTCCAGGGTTATTTGCAGGTAATTATCAGAGCTTGGATCCAAATGCAGGCAGTCTGGTTCCAGAATACATACTAACCACACCCTACACTGTCCCACTCTCCCCAAGTCCCTATAATTGGATTTTATCCCCATGACCATAAAACCAGGTTCTTGGAAACTTTAGGTATTTTCTGTCATCTCTTGCATTATAACACAGGGGCTAGATGCATCTGCACTGCCTATTAATATCTAATATTTGCAAGATTATCTCTCTCCTCTTTTTACAAGTATAATAAAACTTCATTAAACTAGAATGAACAAATCATTCTGATGAGGGTTGAACTGAATTTTATATTTTCATGATCTATGAAAAAGGATTAATTAGTTAAAGTAATAAGTAAAACACATAAATCACTAGAAGTAGAATTTGACCTACTCCAGGGGGTGAAATATGTGTAATTCAAGAATGGTGAAATGCAGATCCAGTCTTCTGATGCCAAATGACTTTTACTTGATGCTGATAATAATATATATCCTGCCCTTCTTGATCCCTGCTTTGAAAGAATGTGTAATCTACTAGGGAAACTATTGAAATGATAAGAAAATGACAGAAAATCACATATAATCATGCTCCAGAGTATAAATGGTGACTTTTGCCTTCATCTAATTTGTTGGAGTTTGCAGAGCTTGTCCTGAGATTTGGGGCTGTTCTCAGGCACCACGCCAGCTGTCACCAAGAGCATGCTGATCCCTGTAGGAGTAACATGCTTGCTCCTGTAGGAGTAAACAAAGCTGCACATTTGCAAGCTATGGGGAGTCTTCGAGATCATGCAATCTAGCTCTCTCACTTACAGATGAGATATGAGGCAAAGTTATTTTTTATAGTCACAAAGTTAGTTTGCAGCAAAGTCTTGTCTGGAATTCAGCTTCCTTATTTCTGTTCCATCACGGGACTCAGTAATTGATCTGTAGATTTAATCCACTTGTAAACACCCTTTAAAGCACTGTATACACTGTCCCTGTAATTTTCGTCATCCAGAACAGGCTCCCACTCTTTTTGGCATATGTACAGCCTAATTTCCTTTCAAGGCTAGTTCAAGTTCTACTTTCCTCATGAATACCTGGGTACCATACCACCTCTGCTTGAATTCTTTTATTTGATAGTAAAGGAAGAGAATTCCATATGACTAGAATTGGGGATATTTTGATAGAGTCACTTATTGAGTGTCAATATCACCTGATTATAAGCTCTACGGAAGCAGGGTTCATATTTATCTCCTTTCAGCTCTATGCCCACATATCACAGTACCTGGCACAAAGGATGAACTCAATAAATATTTGCTGAATCAATGAATGAATGAATGATCTTTTTGACAAGACAGTTGCTCTTTAAAATCAGGGACTATGTCGTCAATATTCTGTAAAGAGCCCAGCATGTCTGACACAGAGTGGCACTCATTAGTATTTGCTGGCTGATTTACAATACACTGTGTATATAAGAGAGAGATTTTTTTTCTTTGGGCTTGGTGATAACCATGCACACCTGGGCCAATTCACATCCTGCATTATCTCTTGTGTGCTTCCTAGCTCTGTAAAGGTAAACCAGGCAAAAGGAAAAACAATTAATTGGTATCAGCCAGACAGTATACTAGAGACTAACACTTCCTTCCCCACACCATCCTTGCTGGTCTCTGACTCATTAAATTTGGTTGGCTTGTTCCACATCTGGAGTTTCCTGGTTCTTTGAACCAGGAGGATGTAGCCCTGTCCCTACAAGCAGACTTTAACCAGAGCCTGGTTCCATAAAGATCCCGGACTGTGAGATTTATTGTCATGGAGAACTTGAGCTGGTCAGGGGCCTAGTTATGCTCATAACTCTTTGGCTGAGTTCTGAAAACCTGTTACTAGATATACAGTACTATAAGGCTTAGCTGTTGTAGCCACCTGTTGTGTTGATGATTGATTTAAAAATAACATTAGTTAAATCAATAAAATAAAATTATTTTAATTATTCAAAGTTAGCCTACTAATAAAATAATAAGGGTAGCCTAGAAACTCACATCCTACTAATTAATTTAAAGTAAAATAATTTTTAAATGTATTTTTTAAAGATGAGAAATAACGAAGTTGTGCAATTCAGAAACAGGGAATGTTTTTTAATAAAACAGTAACAATATTCTTTAAATCTTTAAATACCTCTTAATTATTTTCTTGGATTGGTAACAGTATTGCCTGCAATCCCTCCCCACTCTCATGGCAGCCTGTCCATCATTGTAGCCCCAGGGAAACAGGAGAGCAAAAGGCAACTTGAAGAGGAGAAAACAGTGTGGAGAAGCACTGTAAACCAAGCTCTTCCAGTGCTAGGAGGAGGGGACACTACAGAAAGAGAAGCAGGGCACCATGTCCTTACTTCTTCACAATTGCCTCAACATCCAGCCTCACAAGTGGGAGGGTGATAAAAGAATACAACCCCCCAGTAGGAAGAATGGTTAAAAACCACTGGGGATACAGCCTCACAGGGTGTTCTGGCACACATGCGTGGACACTGGTGAAGAAGGGGAATGGCCGAGAGAGGGCCATGATCGTTCTCTAAGTGCCTCCCAGCCTCCTCATATAGAGAAGTCCCCGCCCCCACACCAGGGTCGCCCTGGGGTTCATGGAAGAGCTGCTATGTTTAGGGCGGGGTGACACCCTGGCGATGACAGCAGTTCCCGTGGAGTGGACAGCTGAAGGAGGTGCCCAGAAGGAAAGAAGCAGCGGAGTCTTGAGGGTCTATTGTGCCAGTGAGAAACAGTGGGTCAAGTCAGCAAAGTGATGCCACAGTGCTCAAAACGTGCTGCAGAAATTGTGCAGGTTTTACCAGCCCTAAATCAGTGGTGGAGGCCACAAGCTACCCAGCAAACAAGAAGACCAAAAGCAGCTCTAGGGAGGGTGGGGAAGACCCAAGAGGCAGGACAGGGACCTACATGTGGACAAGCTGACTCACCTTACCTTCACCCATTATCCTGAGGGGAATATTAGAGTTCTCCCTCATACAGATGCCACCTTGGCTAAGAGAAAGGGGAGCTGAGAAAACCCATGAAGAAAGAATATTTCTGTCAAAAATATTGTTCATGCAAAGTGCAAAAAACAGATGGACCAAATATCTTCAACTATAAGTCTTCGTGCCTATGCGCTATTGTCCTACCTCCCAGCCCCTACCCCAGCCAGCAGAGAACATGGATTTACGTGGAAGTTTTGTTCTGTAGAGAAAAGTTTGTAAAGATATTTTTTAAATACCAAAGTTGTAGAGTACAATTTTCACCCTATCCATTGGCAAAATTAGAGACTCTAAAAGCCAAACAGATGACAATGGTGCTCAGTAAATATGGTGACCCACCCTTCATAAATCTGTGAATATGAGCTGTTTGTTTTCCGGTTTAGTGCATCATGAAGATGACCAGGAAGAAAGCTGGAGCAGGGACCAGGACAACTGAGCAAACAAGGCCATTCTAATTCTGAAGTTAAGAGTATCCTTAAAAACAAATTAAATCTAATGATAGGTGAAAGGTTTGTTCCATTGTATAACTTGTAATCAGAGACAGTCACTAACGGGTCCCATTCATTACAATTTTATGTTATTTTAAAAGCTAAATCACAAGATGTGGAGCTCAAATACAAAGAAAATAATCAAATGCACTCTTATAGTATATTACCAAGTCGATACTTGAGAAGGATTAAATAAGATTAAAGACCGTCATAAACATGGTAATTATAGTTAGTAATGAATTTTGTGATAATCCTTATTCTCCAAGTGAGAGCTGATTTGATTAACCTCTATGCACTTCAGGATTCTGGAAGATTTCCTAGTCCCTGAAGCTGCAGGTGTGGTCACCAGCAGAGGCAAAACCCTTACCTATTTAGGAAGTAACCTGAGCCCCTGTGGTCTCCTCTATGCATAGCAATAACCCCAATGTCCAATACAGTCAAATTAAATCAGAGTCAGTGTAACACTATCACGAGACTAATGACTGGATAGCAGCAGAACCTATCAAGGGCTTTTCATCTATCAGGCAAATAAATTCAACCGAGTAGTGAAGGTCAATTCAATTTAGCACTCATTGATTAATATCTATTATGTGTAAGACACTGTGCTAAACATTGAAAGAAAATGTTATAAACTGTGTATAATTAAATAGTGGTCATGATGTAGGATAAATGTATGTATTTAATGGTCGTGGTAAATCTAAATTCCCAATACATCCTCATTTCTCTAAGTGATGAGAGCAAAGAAAAATGACTAAAATGCCACTTGTTACACATTTGGCCACTTGAAATCTGAATCGTATATAAAAATAGTTTGAAAGGCTATTGCTTAATTTAAATGCAAAATAATATAGCAAATTATTTATTATTCAGCTTTTCTTGTTCTTAGTAATACAATGACTATGATCCTCAGGCAGAAACCTGATAGATTCTCTGACATAAAAATTTTTTACACAGAAAAGACATTTTAAAAGTCATTTCAGGTACATGAAAATAAGGAACCATTCATTAACTGTGGCAGCGATTGCCGGTTGTTTCCTAGCATCTACTCTCCCCTTCTTTCAATAGAGCCCTGATTATCAGCCAGGTACCGATTAAAATGCTGCAGTTCCAATATTCCCCAGTTAGATGTGGTTATGTGACTAAATTCTGGCCAATATATTCAAAAAGAACTCCTTTCTCTTTCCTGCTGATAAGAGGCGGATTAATGGTTGGAGCTCAAGCAGTCATTCAAACTGAACCACAAGGCACTACTACTATGGGTGACAGACATAGCATCAATGTCTGGTGATTAAGCAACAGCCAGATCGGCCCTGGACTGCTGCAGAGGAGACACTGCTCCATAACGTGACCACTGCTTGTCCCACAAGTTGGAATTGAGGTTGCTTTCTGCAAATCCCCTTAGAGACTAGACTGTATGATCATAATTGATGTTCATAGTGACATAAATCAGCAGCCCCCCCTTGCTTTCTGTTATGTTCTGGTTCCTGGAAGAGGTTGTTGTCCTGACCTGGTCAAACATGTAAAGCAATTTTCTGTACCTGGCAGCTTCATGTACTAGTACCCCCTACTGTTCTCCCTTTGTATGCTATGTAAGTGTTTGGCACCTGCCAGGCAGCATGGGGATCTTTTGTATCTTGCAGTTGCCCAGTCATGCCTCATATGTAAGTATCCTTTAATAAACTCTATTTAATTACTAGTCTGGAGTGGTCAGCCTCTTCCTTAAGTTGTTTCCTGACCTTCACTTACAAAGGTAGATTTTCAGTCTTGGGGATTTTCCCACTAACAATTGGTGAACAAGCCAGTATACTGAAGAAAAGGGTCTTGTGAAAGAGACATCCGTGAGGAAAATCCCTGGTTGACCATCAACCTTCATGTGGGGAGGGGTGGCCCATGAGCTAGATACATATGGACTAGTGCATGAGTGTGGGGATTCCCCAAAAACACCTGCTGTACATTCGTTTGAGGAACTATGCCTTACATATTGTGGCAAGGAAGGAAGACTTATGGCTGCAGCTGTGGGCTGGCCGCTCTTATGGGTGGTTTGGCTGGCCACGGACACCCAGCTAGAGGCAGAATCCAGGGCTAGAAAATTATAGAAATAAGTGAAACTAAAAAAGTGTATTAGAATGTCTATAACTTTGTTAGCATCAGAACTGGATGATAAAGGTTGGGGGGAGTCGGGGTGGTGGGGAGAAAAGATCTTTTGAATGGATCCTGTTATAGGAGAAACTCCCAGAAACTTAGTTCTTCTTGCCAATGCAGTAAAGAATTACATATCAGCAAGCCTATTCATGTGCAGGCAAAATTTATTGTAAGTTCTAATGGGAGAGCAAAAGCAAGAGAGGCAAGAGCAAGGTGGTCAGAGGCTGGGTGACCCAGGTGGCCAGTGGACCCCACGTGGCAAGAAAGGGCCAAGAGAGACAAGAGAGCAATTCCTTTGTTCTGAGGACTTATGTAGTAGGTCAGATGGAGGCAAAGAAGTAACACATTGATTGCTGGGTAAAGGTGGTGCCAGCTTTCCTGAGCAGACATGAGTACCCAAATGTAGGTATGGGTCTGTTAGCCCAAATCCTCGTCTTGCTCCAGACTCCATTCGTGCATATTGTATACATGACAGAGGACAGGCCATTAGCCAAAGTTGTTTTATGGGCTTTTCTTTGGGCACTGTGAACCTCCTCTCCTTCTCCCTTCTAGGCCTTGGGATAAATACACAGTTTCAAGGTCTCCTTTCCCAGCTAGTGGGGATGATTTTCAAGGCTCCCCACTCCTATACTACCATAGTTTTGCTGGTGTCATTCAGAATGCCTGTCAATCTTATTGAATCAGGCTGAGGATGACTGGGTCTTCGGGGAGACCTATCTTCCTTTGCTTTTAGCATCCTGTATTAAGTTCTTTGTTAGATTGCAATGGTGAGGGCCTGCCTTTATTTCCCCTCTGGTTACTCATTTGTAGCTGCTACTGTAACATTCACCCCTCAAGTAATAGGAATACAAATCTTTGGGGATTTTGGGCTCAGGACTGCTGGGTCAATGGGTGAGACATGTCTCCCTCCTCCTCCCTGCCTTGGTTTGCCGAGGACTCCTACCTAACAAAACCACTACTTGTATGGAAGCCATGTTTGCATCTCTTTGTATGTTCATGTGTGCCTATCTATGTCTTATATTTATGTGGTATTTTCTACCTGCAAATGGTATTGCTAACTTGTAAAAGAGCCAAGTTTAATTAGCTTAAAGGAACTGAGTACTATATAAATTAGGGATTGGGTACTCCAAAATTTTCAGAAATATAGAAATTAACCGAAATGCTTTTCAGGATCATGTGGTATGAGAAATATTTGATATTAAAGTTACTTTAAGTTTGTTGCTTTAGATAAAATAGACATCTTCAGAGTTATCAAAATTAAATATAACTTTATTTTACCTAGGCTTAAAAATGTACCAGCAAAAGTAGTAATTCAGAGTGATGGCTGGTTTTGTCTAAAGTCTCATAAATTTTTGTAAGTAACCTAAATATAATTAAGAACTAATAAATTAAATAGACTTAAGTAGAATAAAAGGTTTTAGGAGAAACATTTAGCAATAATTGTAGAGATTTATGGAAAAGAAATCTTTGGGGAAAATTTTAATGTGTGGTCAAGCCACCTATGATTCGAATGGATTTACTGAGTAAGTGGATTTAAATATCAAAAGCAAGTTGATTCAAAATTAGAGTTGCATTCTCTTATCCTCTGTTCAAAGGACAAAATTATCTTAGACTATGGTTCTTTTCCTGATAAAATACCATAAATTTCTGCTTAGAAAGCAAAGATTCTATGTTTATCAAATAATTTTCTGCATTTTAGGTTGTCTTCATCAGGTCTTTGACAACTTAAAAAATGCAATCATCTCAATAGTAAACACTAACCTTTTGTATTTGAAATGCACTAGCTGACTGTCATAAAAAGGCAGCAGTGACAAAATCTATAAAGATTTGCTACATATGGATGAAGCCCATTCTGCTTTCACAAAAATGAGCTCTCATTGCCAGACTTTGTCCAACCTGATGTCCTTGTAACACGGCAACAGCTTGATCCTGAATCAGGGAGATTAAGATGGGTAAACAGTGGTTTGTTAAGTAAATAGTTGGGGCTGTGGGAGAACCAAGATGGCTGCCTGGCTCTTCCAGGCTCCCAGGCAAACCCTATTTTTCAGTTTTTGCATTGCTTCATAAATCATAGTGCATTTAGGCTGGGCTTCATTACACTGCCACTAAGTATGGGTGGTGGGTTTTTGTGTATGTTCTGGATGTGTGGAAGCCTTTTCCTGCTGCAAGACTGATGCTCTCACAGTGACAAAGAAACTGTTAGACAACATGTTTCCCACCCAGGTACACCTTCCAAGTGCTCCCTCAAGGCTATTTACATAGCCCCACCATGCTCCATGGCATGGTGGCTCAGGACCTGTCATTGTTTTCCTTCCCAGCCTCTGTGAAACTCAATACATTGATGACATAAAGTTTACCTCTGTTGCAGACAACCTTGCAGGTCTTGCCGAACCCTCTACAACAGAGAAGATGGGCAGTAAATCCACACGAAATCCAAGGGCTAGGCACCACACTAAAGCTCTTAGGAGTCATATGGTCGGGTAAGGCTCACATTGTCCCTGAGGCCATCATAAACAAACTCAAGCTTACTGCATACCAAAAAATGTGAAAAGGGTACAGGCTTTTGTGGAAATTTGAGAGTACTGGTGAACATGTATACTCAGTGCAATGCCTTCGCCCATTATGATTCTTAGTTAAAAATGGGCATATATATGGGACTAGGGAGCTGAACAATAGGGTGGCTTTGAGAATGCAAAAACACTGAACAAAGAGATTGAAGCCCTTGGAATCTCCTAGGTCAGGCTACCATTCAAATTAGATGGTTTGGTAACCCCTAAAGACATAGGCTGGGCCTTATGCCTGCCCCCCCCGTCCCCTACCCCCCCCCAAAAAAAATAAGAGCAAAAGGGAGAGGGCTCCTTGAATTTTGGTCGCAATTGTGGAAGGGGGAAAAGACCAGATACACTCCAATAGAACAGCAATGATTGTCAGTGTATACAGTACTCCTGCAGGTGGAGCCTCTCACTGAAGAGCACTCGGTTTCAGTAAGAACTTCCCTTCACAAAGGGGTGGATAGACAGCATGTTCCATGGAGCTGCCTTTGCCAGGGCTCCGACTCCTGCACTGATGAAACTGCATGCCTACCTAAGCAGAAGACTACTCTATCAGACAGGCCTTTGTTTTTAGAGCTGTAGTAATTATTAGGCCCTGTTGAATATGAGACCTCCAATCTCTTATCTCTGTGTCAGACCCTGCAACCTCAAAAGAAGGAATGGGGAGAGTTTCAGCTGGAGCTTGCTCTCCTGACAGTTCTAGCCTAGGTCATCCATCTACCTGGATGACAGTGATGTCCGACTGTCCACTGACACCATCTGGATGGAAACCAGAACAAGCCACAGCAGTCAGTGGGCTGAATGAAGAGCTGTCTCATTGTTAATCACATGTGAACCTTGGTCACTGGTCCTGTGAACTAACAGTTGGGCAGATTTGTTTTCCTCACCCAAGGATAAGTTTATCGATTTTAGAAAGATAGGAAGGGAAAGGGAGAGAGAGAGAGAGAGAGAGAGAGAGAGAGAGAGAGAGAGAGAGAGAGAGAGAGAGAGGGAGGGGGAGATAAAGAGACGTTGATGTGAGAGAGAAACATCAATTAGCTGCCTCCCATACACACCCTGACCAGAGATCGAACACGCAACCTAGGTATATGCCTTGACTGGGAATCAAAACTATAACCTTCCGCACGGGACAATGATTCAATCACCTGAGCCGTCCAGTCAAGGCCAGCTGGGCAATTTTAAAGGGATTGATGTTATGGCTCAGACAATGGAAAAGTTGGGGTGGATGATTATAAACAAAACTTTATGGGGACAAAGGATATTTGGGCTCACTCACAAGAGCCTGAGGCAGATATGTTATCTTCCATGTCCCTGCCCATAAGGCATCTACATCTCCAGGTAGTCAGGAAGAAGATGCCTTGGTAAAAACGCACACTTTAGCAACTGACCTGTCAGTACACACTGCAGATTAAGTTTGCAGAGAGAGTGGGAACCGTAGTGCCCAGGTAGGATGGTGCATAGCTAAGGAGGCAGGGCTGCCTTTACAATATAGCAATTTGAATAGTGTAGTTATTGGGAGGTTCCATCTTCTATATAACCCACAGACAGCTAGGTTGTCTGTGAAACAAAAAAATGGTGTCCTTAAACAACAAATATAGTTGGTCATGTATGTGACCAGCTCACAGGGCCTACTGCCTCATACACCAGGCTGGGAACTCAGACTGAGGCATCCAATATGGTAAAGGTGTGGAAAACAAATGACACAGAAATAGTCCTGACATTTGCCATAGACCAACAAGCTATGGTAACGAGGGCACCAAGCCCTATTGGAATGGGACAACTTACTGGAATCTGCAAGGAGACTCTGCATCGGGATGGATCAGTTACCTGGGTGGGGAGGCACTGTTCAGTCTCCAGTGGGATCCTGTCATCTAATGCAGTCAGGCCCTATGGAGACATGCTTTATATGGACTAGTACACACACCACTGAAAGAGTGGAGATGATAGGCATCCTAGTCTGGCATATTCCTCATCCTATTAACCTCTTTATACCAGAGAGCACCACTTATCCCCAGCCAGCATTCATGGTTTATGCAGCCTGTCCAGGTTAATCTGGGCACAGTAATATCCAAAGATCAGACTCCAAGTGGAGAGGGGCATGTGGGGGGGGGAGGGGCAGGCATGTGTACCATTATTCAAACTAAATGTCATGTTTTTATACCAGATAAATCTGCTAATATTTCTTCTTTGTCAACAAGTATGAAAACTCAAGTAAATGCTTTAAATAATCCAGCCTCAAGCCTAGGTGACCTACTAAGTCACTGGTTGGTTCTGGGGTGGGGACATGATGAAAAAAAAATAATACTTAGACTGCTCCTTTTAATTTGTCTCTTTTCTCGTGTGTCTCTGTGCTGTTGCTGCAGACTGTGTTTCCAATGCAGTCAACTGGCAACTCGGTGAGCTACCCCCATGCTGCTGAAGCCCCTCTCTGACCACTCAGGGCACCTCACAGAACAGGGGCATGCTAGCTTGTAAGAGCTGGTCATAAGGGGTTGAGAATGGAGGACAGACTGTCCCACAAACTGGACCTGGGCCAGAATGGAGGTTGCTTTCTGCCAATCCGCCTTAGAGACTGGTCATAACTGATGATCATTTTGACACAAATCATTACCCCTCCCTTGTCTCCTGTTCTACGCAGGTCTGGAATAGGTTGTTGTCCTGGCTGGTCAAGCATGTAAAGTAATTTCCTGTACCTCATAACATAAACGTACTAGTACCCATGACTATTCCCACGCTTTACCCTATCTAATCCTTCGGTGCCTGCCAAATGGTGCAAGGATCCATTTCATCCCGGAACCACCTAAGGCATTCCTCTGTGCAAGTTTCGCTTAATAAACTACTAATTACTAGACAGGAGTGGCCAGGCTCTTCCTTCTGTTGTTCCCTGCCCTCTGCTTATGGTGGTAGATTTTTAGTCTCAGGGCTCTTTCCTGGGTCTGCGTGAAGTAACAATGGCCTACATGCAGAATTTACATAAGCAGAACAGAAATATGCTTTCACGTTCATTTAGCTATTGTTATTTTGGATTTTATTGCAGCCAACTAAAACCTAGCACACTAATAAAGCCATCCCATTAGCCAGAGAAAATTCTGGGCAGTTGCCAAGAGGAAACCTAAAGTAATGCAGAGAGAAGCCATAGAAATAAAAGGGAACTAGTGATGTTTTCATTATGTCTAGCTCAAAATGAATCGATTACCAAAAATGTGCAGTCCTCAAGGCTTCAGGATTTGATACAACACACTGTTTTAGGGGCCCTACTGCAGGTTGTGCTCAGACCTTCAACAATGATTTCAATTTGTTTGCATGTAATCTTCCCAAAATTTGTCCAATATTTCTGCATGTTCAAAGAGAAGTGGCATATAATTATACCACTGCAATACAAACTTGCCACCTCCCCATACTGGATGTAAAACCCAGATGGTGGCATTGAAACGAGTTTAGAAACTGACATCATATAAGCTGGACTTGAAACTCAACTCACTCTAAACCTGGACAAGCTTGCTTAAATTTTGTAAATCTCAGTACCTTCCTCTATGATATAGAGACAGTAAACATTGGCCCCATTTCCCTCTAGGGGACAGTGAAAAGAAATAAATATATGTTAAAGTGTTATCATTGTTACTAAAATCAATTTGTATTCACCTAGGTACTCATTTAGGTTTCCCTGGGAGAGGCACTTTGATTTCAACTTTCTGGGGCAATTACCTTTAAAAAACAACTCTTTTACCTACATTAGCTTCCTTTCTCTAATCATCTCATTTTTATAATTCTCTAGAAGAATTTCATTTTTATGATGTCTGAGTTTTTATGAAGTTCATGTATGTAAGTATTTAGACTAGAGAATATTATTGAGAATGAGTATTTGGCTAACTTACAATTCCTTTTGAAACTAGCGAATAAGAAGCACTTTGGTATTGAAAATAAAAAGAAATGAACTAATTATAGAAGAATTTACAATTAGACTATTGATTAAAATATAAACTGTACAGCAATTTTTTTTAACCTGAGGCTAAATATCCAGACATTTCACACAGAAGAAATTATTTTTACAGGATTGAATAATTATCAAAGGTCATAAAAATGAATGTGGACCTAACAATTTGAAGTACATTCTGAGCTATCAAAGAAATATTACCAGCCACTGAAAACAAAGTATTTAATTAACTGAAGTGTACCATTCCACAATCTTATTAATAGTAGGGAGGTTTATAGCAATAAAAGCACTAGGTTGTCTGAGAAGTGTCTACCTGGAACAGAAAAAGAAAGGTTATAATTCCATTTCACAGATTATAAAGGCTGCAAAGGAAGAAGATTATTTGAACTTCATTGTCTAGACTGCCTTGTGGATTGTGAGGCACTTCACGGACTCCCTTCTGATTTGTATCTAGCTGAGCTGGGGCTGCCATTTATTTAGTAATGAAACTCACTTTACCTCAACTCTGCCTCTCTCTCTCTCTCTCTCTCTCTCTGTCCTCTCTCCCTCCTCCCCCCCCCCCCCCCCCCACTCTTAGAACTTACCCTCTTCCATATGTCCTTGAAAAGAGAGCCACTCTATAAGGACGTGAACCTGGGGGTTGGCACTGGCCTCACAATTCAGAGTGGACAACAGTACAAGGAAACAAGGGGAGGGGATGCTGACCTATAAATGTTACATCCTCATCCCACTGCTTCCTCTTTGAAAACCCATCCACCTGCCACTCACCATTAGCAAGGCTGATCCATGGGACATCCACTTTCCAAACTCTCAGACTTCCCTTATGTACTTGCTTTACTTCTTTTTTTTCCCATTGCTACTTTCAATATTATCTGAGCAGGAAGGTGAGGAAACTGAGGGTGTATGTGGAGTGAGAAGGCAGAAGAGAAGGTGTCCAGGGAGTGAGCACATGGAGACCTTGGCACCAGCCTTTCTGGGAACTATGTGCAGATTCATTCCATGCCTCAGTCTCTGATGTGGGCCCAGAACACTGTAAAAGGGGCCACATTTGCTTCAGGCATGTTTTCCCCTACTGGTACCTTATCTCCCAAACTGCCCCTCTCTCAGCCCTCTTGTCTTTCCTTGATTTTTCTTAAAAAAAAAAAATCCCATCCCCAAATCCTCATTAAAGCTTACTGGTTCTATGTCTCATTCTTGTAAGGTCCTTCTAAGTGGTTAGACCTAATGGGAATAATTGTTCCTAAGATATTAGAAAATGACAGGACTTTACTGTGTTATTTTTACTCAGGTGATACATTTACTTTCTTAGAGGGGCCTTCCAGATCACTTTCTTAAAAAAATGACAATTCCAGATTTTAGGCCCTATAACAAAATTTCCAAAACCCACAATATAAATGAGTACACTACTCTAGGCAGAACTCTTTGAGGTTAATTCTATCAGATACTTGAGAATGAATTCCATTCATCTTCCTTATTTTTCCTCTTCAATAACAGCACACACGAATCCCCTCAGTGTTAAATTCTCTTCTCCTCTAATACTGAATGTGGACGTTAGACCTGGATGTATTTACTTCCCTCCCACTTCCTGATAGTCTTTTAAGAACCTCATCCTTTCTTCTCTGCACAGGGCAACACACTCATCTTTTTCTCACTGATTTTTCAGTATCAGCGTCCTACCTCCGTCCTGTCTTTGGTTTGCTTTGCAAAGGGCCTGCCTGCATGTGGGACTGTGGTGAACTCACATGTGTGACAGGACCTATGATAGGAGCTAGAGGCTCCTGGCGCTAGACTCACTTTCTTAGAAATGCACAATGATGGAAAAGTGAACTGGTCTTAGGCAGAAATCTACATTTTGTACAGTTAGGGGAACACGTCCGACATGTGTTAGATTTTCTTTTTGCTGCAGCGACCCGTTTATTAAGTCTCTGTCTGAAAGGCCCAGAGGAGCCTTTCAGGAATGACAGAGGGAGGCGCGCTTCTGGGTTGGAGTCTGAGGTCTGTTGTACCCTCCTCGAGGGTAACTTGTCCCCTCTGTGGCCCAGCACAGCAATAGGCAGACAGGAGAAGCTGAATACAAGCTGGCTGAGTGAGTGAATGAAAGACTGAATGAGCTGAGTGGGTGATAACTAGGATTACCTTGGGAAACTGTGGTCTAGTGATAGGAGCACCTGACTGGAGCAGGAAAGTGTCTCCAAGTGTCCGCCTATCAGAGCCTTGGAGCCATGTGGGCATTTCTCAGTTCAGCTTCTGAGAAATGTCAAAAGGAGGTGGCCCAAATGTGTTTATCTTGAAAGGCTCTCAGTTCTTGGGAAGGAAGTGTATTTTTCACTGTTTATCAGCCTCAGACTCCATGGCTATGTGCTGAAAGGGCCAGGAGCAAGCATGTGGGGGCCAGAGCTCGGACTGCTTAGCCCGTGCAGCAGAAGGCTGCCCTCCCGCTCACCCCGCCCTGCCAACCACAGCCACCCTTCTCTCTGCTAGCCTGGATAGCGAGCTCTCAGCCTGCCTGTTCCCTAGTCAAGGCCATTCCACAGACATAGAAATCAACACAGACAAGGTTTCCCCTTCATGTTATGTTATAAACTTAACATGAGTGTAACAAGTATTACATTCACTGTGACTAATAGTACACCTGATTTAAAATTCTGCCAATGATGATACTAAGGGAGCATCACTGGAAAGGGAAAAGAAGCATTTTGAGTAAATGCCAAAAGTTTGGAGATCATCGTCTCTAATTTCCATCCCTTACTGAAATTAGTCACTATTTGTTGAGATGTGCACTATATATCTAGCACTGTGGTAAATTCTGCAAGCCCTAATTTTTTCAACTAAAACTTCTTTGACATCGTTGCATGTTCCATTCATACTGCTTATATTGTGATTATTAAAATAAATTTCAAAGATATTTCTGTGTAAAGTATGTGTCTACACTTCAGAGTCTTCACTGGCTTGGAGGCTGAGGTTCTGGGGAAGAGAGGAAACAAAAGGGTCTGTGACACTGAGACTAAAAAGATGTGGTCTCTCGTTTAAGGATCCTCTAACAGTTTAGTAGAGGAGCTAGAAGCCTGCACAGCTGATTAGAACACAAGTCAAGCAGTGCAAAAGTAAACACAGAGGTATAAATAAGGTATTCTGGATGCAGTAGAGAAGGAGTTGTTAATTCCAAATCAGGCATCAGGAAAGAATTCTTAAGCAGGTGCCATTTGAGCTGGGCCTTAATGAATGAGTAAAATTCTCTCAATTAAGAGAAAAGAATATTCAAGCAAAGTAAACAATGGGAATAGAATCATGAAAGTACACATTGTGTTGGGGGAAAGGATTCCCCCAAAACTGGGATCAGTTGGCAGATAATCCTGGAAAGGTGTGCTGGGACCAATTTACCGAAAGCTTTGAATAAGTGAATGCATGCAGACTGTACAGTAGTCATTGGGGAAACATCAAAACATTTTGAAGATACTGCTATAATCTCTACTCCCCAAATGAGAAAACTGAAGGTTAGAACAGGTAAGGAACTCACTCCAAGGCAAGCGTGGAGGTGAGAACCAAGCTGACGCTTACCTCTAAAGTCCAAACACTACACTTTTTCTTTTCTTTTTTTGAAATAGAATTGACAAAAAATATTGTTTCAGGTGTAACACATAATAATTTAACATTTGCATTTATCATGATATGATCACCACAATAAGCCTAGTTAACATCTGCTAAAGGAAGGAAGGAAGGGAGGAAGGAAGGAAGGGAGGAAGGGAGGAAGGGAGGAAGGGAGGAAGGAAGGAAGGGAGGAAGGAAGGAAGGAAGGAAGGAAACAACAGGCCCCACATGGAGTCATTTGCCATAGTCCCACCTCGGCAACCCCAGACTTCATTCCTAACCCAAGTGCAGTTTCAGCCTCTCCCAGCAATGTCACTTTAACCAGTCGATCTGGAATCATCTGCTTAACACTAGTGAGGCAATCTGCCTGACAGACCTCTTGCCTTCCCCTAAAGGAAGGTGACCTTGCCTGAAACTATTCACTGTTTGGTAAGAACTTCCTTCTCTCGGGCCCATTCTACATGTATTCCAAATCCCTTGGACTCGTTTCCACCTGCTAGATGGGATGTTGCCTGATTCATGAATTCTCAGTTGACTTTTGTTTTTTAACACGTCCATCACCACACACAGTTAAATTTTTTTTCTTATAATAAGAACTTTTAAGATCTAGTCTCTTAACAAGTTTCAAATGCACAATGCAGTAGCGTGAACTATGGTCACCATACTGTACATTACATCACCACAGCATATTTATGTTAGAACTGGAAGTTTGTATCCACCTTGTCTTATCTTTTATTTATAAAGTGGGACTAATAGCAATACTCCCTTATCTACCTAAATGGTTTGATCGAATAAAACTACAGGTGCTAAAATGCCTTAGAAATTATAAAAGATTTTTGCAAGTGTTGATTATCAGTATTGTTTTGTTATTATCACAATTATAAATAATATTACTCCTGAAGGTAGCATAAATGTATTTTGTAAAAGCAAGTAGTATTATTTAAGGTTAATAATGGCTATAAATCTTTGAGTTCCTACTGTGCTTTATGTATACATTACCTTATTTCCTTCCACCACCCTGTGGGACAGGTTTCATTATCTCTAATTTATAGGTGAGTAAACAGAGGCAGAAAAAGATTAACAAACTGCTCAGTCACACAACCAGTAAGTGGAGAACCAGGCTTCAATTCTACGTCTTTAAATTCCCAAACTTCCTGTAAAGCGACTCACCACCTTCCTATTGATGTCACAAACCTTTCAGGTTGCAGTGTTACACTGATAGGATGTCTTCAGAAATTAATGATAGCAGTAATTTCAACACTTCCATCAAGATGTCAGCATCTGATTCTGTTTCAAAGAAGGTGACTGTTTCTAACCCTGTTAAGGACACTGTTCAATAAAGTAGTATATTTTCTTTAGGCTTGATTTAACTGGAAAACTTGATCTATTCCATCCCACTCTCTGAAATGAAATAATGTCTTTCTTTAATAATAATTCTTCTGTTAATTAAAACAAAATACCCCCCCCAAACTTCCTAGTTATGTGAGGGTATTGGTTCCTTACATTTATTTCAAAATTTAAAAACTTCCCTAAACACTTGTCAAATCATTTGTTTCTGTATCTTAAAGTATATTTCTCTTTTTTTCTGGTCATAAAACTTTAAAAATCACTAAATAGGGCAAGTAATATATACAGATTGATGAATATTATTCATGCTGAGTTTATTCCTCTAAAATATGTTTTATACATAGTAAAAATGACTATAAGCTGAGTTTGACCAAATTTATATTCTTGGAAGCTTCTCATATTCAACAAGGACAATCTGATACTCCAGCTAATGAAATTATTGGTAATAGTGGCCACCAAATAGTCTGATTTAAGTACTGGAAAATAATTGCTATTGCTCTTTTTAACAACATTCTTGCTGTTTTTCTGAATAGAGTTTTCAAAAATGTCATAAATTGATAAGGTGAACAGAGAGACTCTGAAAGGCTAGCTTTGAGATGAGGTCTAACTGCAATGCAGTAAGTGTGGCAGAAGGAAGACTGTGAACTTCATATGAAGGGGGAGGAAGACTACAAACTACGTGTGAGGGGAGAGATAGACTACGTGTGCAAACCACGTGTGGCAGGGTTTGAAGCGGAGCACTAAGCTCAATTCCTAAATTCAGACAAATTTATTTTTCACCTCATTTCAAATATTATAGCCATTTCATGACTATTTTGATGCATAAAATCGTAGAATCCTAAGTAGGAAGCTATGAAGAGGTCTGTGTTCCTCTTTCTACAGAAGACTACCTTGTGATTTCCTAGCATTTGTTGATTTGCAGTAATGCAACAATCATAACTTTGTAAGGTAAGCCTTTCTACCTTAGACCGTGTGGGTTTGGCTTCTCTTTAGATTAGGTCACAATCTTTCTGTAGTGTTTTTTCTTGTAGCTCAGGGAGTCTCACCATAGTTCTTAGATGCAGCCAGGTTTGAGGAGAAACTTGCAAAGATAAGTACTTGCGAAGGCATTAATCAAAACATTTACAATGGTTAAATTAGAGTGTGGCGTATAGGAAATTTTTCTTTGATCTTTGTGTTCTGCATTGCTTGAATTTTATTCATGAGTATATATTCTACTTAAAATGAAAAGAAAAAGGAAAGTTATTGACACTTTGGGAAGATATTTAAGTCCTAAAGGTAAGGAATGAAAATTGATACCTCACCTTGAAGTATCAGAGTCTTAAATCCGGAAGCTGTGAGTGATGACCCTCAGTCCCCTAGGATCT
Source organism: Phyllostomus discolor (assembly GCF_004126475.2). NCBI lineage: Eukaryota > Metazoa > Chordata > Mammalia > Chiroptera > Phyllostomidae > Phyllostomus > Phyllostomus discolor. The sequence continues at coordinate 52,345,126 of NC_040907.2, forward strand.
AGGCCCATATGCTAAGGCCTCATTTTAAAGATCTCTGAATGACTGCATAAATAAAGCAGCCACTTAGTCGATGATCAAAATCTACCCAAATCCAACATAAATAGTCTGATTCTCATTTTTTTCTTGGAGATACAGTCATCACCAGAGAAGTCACAGTTCCACGAAGGCCCAGCTTGTTACTGCCCTTATTCCAAGTACTAAGAGGAAAAGTATCACTTCAATTTTAATTTAAACTGACTTAATGCCTCCTTTTACTGTGTTTTTCCCAAATGCATCACAGTCCAAATAATCTCTGGTAGTCCTATTTTCTAATGACTGGACTACTAGAGAATGTAAATGACCTTAAGGTACCCAGAAATAAATTATTGTCCTCCCTGGACCATACCAACTCTAAGAACTTTGCACATGAAATGATGATGATGATGATGATGATGATGATGATGATGGAAATTGGTATGTAGACCAAGTGGTTGCACACGTTCTCTCTTCTATTATTTACAGCCATGCTATAAACTAGAGGTTATTATCCCCAGAGTCCTTTCCCCATTAGGAAATTCAGGTGGCGGGCACATGTTATACCAGTCTGTCTTACATAACAGTGAGAAAGCATTAACCAGTTTCACCAGATCCTATTTGCTACTTCTCAGCCAAAAACTGCCATCCTGAGATACATTTCTCTGTTTATAGGCCTTATTATTTATTTTTTCCAGGGTTTCACTTGAGGAAATTGTTATAGGGACTGTTTCAAAATACCTCTTCTGGGGTCCTCAAAAAATTAAAAGTAGAACTACCATATGATCCAGCAATTCCACTTCTGGCTATATATTTGATGGAAATAAAATCACTATTTCAAATAGATAGCTGCACTCTCATGTTTATTGCAGCGTTATTTATAATAGCCAAGACATGAAAACAACTTAAATATCCAACAACAGATAAGTGGATTAAAAAATGTGAGATACAGAGAATGGAATATTATTAAACCATAAAAGAGAAGAAAATACTGCCATTTGCACCAACATCAATATACCTTGGGAGCCTTATGCTAAGTGAAATTAAGACAGAGAAAAGCAAATACTGTGTAATTTCACTTTCATGTGGAATTTAACAAACTCATAAAACATAAAACAAACTGTTGGTTGCTGCAGGAGGTGGAGGGTGAGGGAAATAGGTGATGAAGGTGGCCAAAAAGCACAAATTTTCCATTGTAAGTTCTGGGGACGTAATGTATATAGATAGCATGGCGACCATCGTTAACAACACTGTGTTTACATAGTCATGAGCTGTTTAATGACTGGGATACCTTTTGAGAAATGCATCCTTAAGTGATTGTGTCATTGTGCAAACATCATAGAGCACACACTGACACAAAGCTAGATGGCAGAGCCGACTGCACCCCTAGGCTGTATGGATGGTACAGCCCATTGCCCTTCAGCTATAAACCTATACAAACATGTCACTCACCGTACTGTAGGCAACTATAACACAATAGTAAATACTTGGGTATTTAAACATATCAGAACAGATGACAGGTACAGTAAAGTACAGTAAAAAAGAGTAAAAATTGGTATACCGATTACTTATACACACGAGTGAGCATAAGGCACTCACTGTGAATGGAGTTAGCAGGACAGGGAGCTGCTCTGGGTGAGTGAGCAGGGAGGCAGGGGAAGGGATACAACTTCGCTGTACACTACTGTAGACTTTGCAAACACTTAGGCTTCATGACATTTATAAAATAGCATGAGATTAAACTAGGCACAAGAGAAAATAACTCAATCAAGAGACAAGAAATGTATGAGGCTTCTGTGGGCATAACCTGGCATAGTTTACAGCAGAAGCTTTTTAAAGTAGAAAGAGTACACTCTATAAAATAATGATTAAAAAGTATAGTATAGTTAATACATAAACCAATAACATAGTTCTTTATTATATATAGCACGTAATGCCAACTATTATGTATGACACGTAATTGTATGTGCTGTACTTTTACACCAATGACAGCGCAGTAGGTTTGTTTTCACCAGCAGCACCATAAACACATGAGTTAACACACTGCGCTATGATGTTACAAGGGCTGCAGTATCACTAGGTGACAGGGAATTTTCACCTCCATTATAAGCTTATGGGACAACCACAGTATATGTGGTTCATCATTGCCTGAAATGTCGTTATGTGTCACGTGACTGTATTTGAAAGTTGCCAAGACAGTACCTTTTAAAAGTTCTCATAACAAGAAAAAAATGTAACTATGTGAGATGATGGATGTTAACTAGACTTATTATGGTAATCATTTATATATATATAATCATTCTGTTCTGTCGTATAACAAACTAATATGTCAATTATACTTCAATAAAAGAGGAAAATAAATAAATAAATAAATACATGCATGAATAAATAAATAAAGCAAAATGCCTCCTCTGTGCTACTGGAGTCATTTTCTAATATCAAAGACATACACTTCAGCCAGAAAAAAACATCGAATTAAATTTTCTTATTTTGCTGTTACTTGTTAGTTCTTCTATTCTTATGGTGTTGATCCATATCCCTATTTTCTTATCCTAAGTGTTGAGAAGGTTGGATAAAATGTATTTGCTTGTGAAGAGATTCAGCCTCAGTTAATAACTGAGCCAACTTAACTTCTGAGCTTGGTTTTAATATTATTAATTTATATATTAATTTGTAAATTAACATTATTAATTTATAATAACATAGCAATCATTTATTGAATGCTTTATTATGTGCCAAGCACTAAATAAGCATTTGCATGCATTATTTCATGGAAAGTTTGTAATAAATTTAGATAAAATTATTATCTTAATTTATAGCTAAAGAAACTGAGATTTAGTAAGATTTTTAGTTTAATTAAGATCAGCCTACCAAAAAATTAACAGAAATAAGATGTACCTCCAAATTTACCCTAATTTTAGCTCTCATCTTCTCAAACACAATGCTATATGTTTGGGTTTCCCCAAATAATATCGCGGAATGAGTACTGAGGTAGGGTGTCTTTTCCACATTACCGATATGGCTTATGGATTCCTCAAGCCATTAAAAGTGCTATTGTGGCTCCCATTACCACTACTAATCTACTAATACAGTGCCAATAATCACATCTCTTGCATATTTATTGTACCCACCCTTCTTCTGGAATATTTACATATTTAACCCACTTGGCTACTTTATAAAGTTAAGTGAAAAAAATCCAGTTCTTAATACAAGACTACAAAAATCTCAGAGAGTTTAAGGAATTATGTACAAGTCCCACAGCTATTACCCCAAAGTTGCTAACAGATCTGACTCCAAAAAACACACTGTCATACCCCTAAACGTAAACTGACCATGATGCTTCTCACCCCCAAAAAGACCTTCCTAATCCAGTTGGCATCCTAGTTGCCTCTTGCCTTTCTCCAAGGCTGTCCCTCTCTTTTTTTCAAATGGTTGTGTTGGGGAAGCAGAGGAAGAGCCCCTAAGTTTGTATGGACAGTCCATTTCATCTGATGGAAACGAGAATGGTGTCTCCCATAAACTTCCAGCAATGTAATCACTGGTAATCATTGTTATTTTAATTTTTACTGAATGTATTCTCTTGTTAAAATTTACTCTCATGAAATAATGTCCAGAAATTACTACATTATTTTTAACAGTGTATTATTATTAACAAGTCATTATGAAGACCTCTAAGTTCTATTTCTAGTGAAAATGACATCAAAGATGGCAAGAAGAGGAGACTTTGGCCTTCAAACATTTCCCTAAGTGGTGACTCATTTGATTTGGTTTTATTAACTCTAACTTAGGTAAAATATTTTTAATAAAGATTTATATATAAAGAGGTGCTCCCACTCTGAGTAAATGTCAACTGACCCCTGAGATACCTGAGAATTGTTGATTATTTTTGCTATTATATTGAAATGATCAAAAGATAAAGAACAAAATGAGACCAAAAATAAACTTCAAGATGCACCAATTTTTTAAGTTATACAGATGTGGGTGGGTTGCTTATTCAATTTAGTGGTAACAATAGAATTTGAGTTTTGGAGATGCCAAGATTTTATTTCTTTGAGCAAAATGTACTGTGGTATTCTAATTGGTCTGGCCAGCCCTGTGGAAACAGAGCAGCCAGTTGAAGAGAAACCAGGTGGAATACTGGTAAATAAAATATCAGATACACCAAATAGATTTTGCCTGCTAGCAACAAGGGAAGAAAGAATCAAAACAGGACACAGAAGTTTTTCTCTTTCTTAAAAACAATATATGCTCCACTCTGAAACTGCTTGCCTTTTGCAGAAAGAAGCTGGAGCAAATTTTAAAATTAAGCAGAGAAAGACAATAAGTAAAATGGTTTCAGGGCTGACGAAAGAGCCTGCTGCCCTTCTTTCCTGTCCTGTGGTTTACAAATTCTCCCGATGGGTTGTTTCTCAGTAATTAGGAAGCAAGAGTACCTTTTACTTTTCTGCTTCTCAGTAAACCTGCTCCCTGATTACCTTAGAAAAGCAGGAGAGGAAGTGTGAAAGGAAAACAACAAAGAAACAAAAAAAACTTAAAAAAAAAAGAAACAAGAAAACAAAAAGCTAAAAGACACATATACAGAGTAGCCCAAATTATGATTAAACTCTGTTTCGGGAAAACCCACAGGCTGGGGCAGGAAATGGAAGTAGGGCCTTCCTGTGCAGCATTTGCTGTGAGATAGTCCATATTCTCTCCATGGCAGAAGTGGTTCTGCATCTATGAAGGAAGGGTCTGCATGGTGGCAGCAGTGTGCACCCACCCAGAATGCATGGGGCTTTCGAGTTTTTGCCGAGAAACTCATGGGCCAAGCCTAATTAATCAGTGCTGCTGGAAAAGCTGCCTCTGGGCTGCTGCAGGAGATCGCTTCTGGCTGTTGGAAACGTTCAGGCGCTGTCATATGGTCCAAGCCTTTCCCTCATGGGGCCTGAGAGCAGCCCTCAAAGATAAATTTGAAGCTTCAGAAACTAACCACAATAGTAATTCTTTGTTCAGGAATTACATGATAACTAAAATCCGACATGAAATCAGGTGTGAACCCCCAGCTTCAGTTCTCACTCGGCCAAGTGACTCACCCTGCCTGAGCCTGTCTTTTTCCCTCCAAGTGGTGATCGCAGCCACACCTACCTTGTGGCATCGGCATGAGAATTTGATAACATTTGTAAAGTATCAGCACTCATGAAATGATACCTGCCCCTATGGTTATTGTCACTGTTGTCGTTTGTGTACATATTTATTTAAGACCACTCTCTTTCCCTTTTAAAGAGTTTGGTTACTTATTGTTTCCTATTAAAAAAAACATTAAAAGCAGGTGTGGTCAAAATAAGTGAATGATTCAAGAAATAATTCAAGACATGGGATCTAGAAACAGTATCTAATGAAAGAGAAGTCAAAGGAAGAGCGACAGAGACGAGGAAGATGTTGGATTTTAAAGGTGGTACAAATTATTAGACAGGTTTTTGGCACTTGGAGAACTGTCTAGATTTAGCCACTGACACAAAGAAAGCAAAAACAAATTTCATGTCTTAACTCCAGAAAAAAAGAAAATATGTCCAAGAGACAAACATAATCACAGCACTACTGAGTCAGCACTGTCAGAAAAATGCAAACACAGAATACTGATCTAATAAAAATTGTGTTACGGCTATAATGGGTGAGGAGAGAGTTAAACCACAAAACAGAACATCAGCATATAGTAATGTTTAAAGGTGATGAAGCAAGAGACCGCAACATAAGTATGTTATTTAGAAATGTGATGGTATTTCATAATTTCTAGAAAAAATATTGAAAAAAAGCTGAAAGTTTGGCATCTGTAGAGCAGAGTGGTGAGTATAGAGTTAGAATGAAGAGTGTGGATTTCCTAATAAGCCTTTAGCACTATTTGACTTTTTAAAGGTATGTACATAACAATGTGATTAAAAATTAAGCTTATTTAAGAAATAAACATTTAAGATATAACAGGCATTACATATATGCACACATTGATACTCTCAAGTGTATGAAAACCTATACATCTAATCTACTTTATGTCATTTCCTGAGCCAAAAAGAAAGAAGTAAATAAGGCCCATCATTAACAACATAAGTGATATGGCTTGGTAGTTTGGATGAGAAGCAAATAAAAAGGATTCAGGAAAACTAAAATGGGAGGCATGGCCTTTGGATGCAAGGATCTTGAAGTCTGGTTGAGAAAAGAGAAAACTCTCATAACAGAGGAAGAATGGGAACCTAGAAACTGTCCTTAAGGGAAGAAGAACAGAAACTTCTTTGTGCCTTGCTATCTGTCTCCTAGAGGTTTCCTATGAGCACTTTTTCAGGATTCTGGGGGAAAAAAGTTGTGTTTAGTTGACAAGATAAGCTGTGTGATACTCCAGAGAGAAAGGAGAATCGTGTTTTTACAGTTAGAAGCTACCATACAGATAGACCAACCCATAATCGTACAGAAGAGGCAACTAACCTTCAGACAAGCTGTGTATCTGTTCCTGCGTGGAACCAGAACCGGTCTTTCAATGTCACTTGCATGTTCTGGTGGGCGCCCAGCACTAAGTTAGCAAGACTGTCTGATAGTTGTTTGAGATGAGAAAATCATAATTACTTTTTAGTTTGTTCTATTAATGAAATGAGGACAATAAAATATTGTTATCCATTAACTATATAGTGCTTTCAAAAGTGTCCTTATTTTCATTGTCTTAACCCTAATAATCCTGTGCTAATAAGAAGATTCAAATTCAATGAGGTTTACTGAATTGTCAAGGGCAAGTAGCCAGTGGATAGCAAATCAGATGACTGGATATGTGTTCTGACTCCTTGTTCAATGTTGGAAGTTATTCTTTTCTATTATGACCCACAAAACTTTAGCATTTTAGTGGAATGACTTTGCTTTAAAAATACTTTAAAGTATTTTAAATTGAATATATAATCTCTTCATAGTGTAGAAATATTAATGAAGTTAAGTCATTCAGCTGTCAGTGACAATTCTGGAGAAGGGATAGCTGCAGGAATTTTCAAAAGGACTGTGGTGGGAGCAATTCTGGGGTAAGGAGAGGAGCCATGCATTGTAATGAAGGCTGCATCCCTTCAGAGTGGCAATAAAATTTCTCCAAAATTTTTAAGGAAAGATTAATTTTGTCACTGCAATTTTTAAAAGAAAGTTCTAAGCAAAACTAACTAACTAAATAAATAAAATCTTAATGGCCAAGGAACTGTGAAGATAAAGTACAATTGTTTTTCCTCCAAAGATAGCTTTTCATGGATCTCCTCAGAAGAAAGACTCCAAACCACTGCTTCATGACAATCAACTTACAACTTCATTCATACTAGTACAGCTGTCCGATGTATCTACATGCATTCAGAATGTAGGGTGCTTTGGTGTCGGAGTTGTTTCCAACAAATACTTCAGTGCTCTAAGATCTCACTTCCATCTTTCTCAGTACAGCAAGAAAAATGCAAAGACATATGACATTAATTGCTCCAGACATTTCCCTCTAGAAAAATAAAAACTGTAAACATCAATAGAGTATTCTACTAATAGCTGTAAGTGTTGGCTTAAAGCATCATTAATTTTACATTTGTAAGGTCTGTAAGTGTATGCCTTGTAGTCTCACTGAAAGGATCAATCGGTAAGGTCATCCTTGCTGCTTCTGGTCTAAATAGCAATGCAAAAATGTAGTGTATGCAGGACTGTAAATATACATGTGCCCATGTATACATGTAACAACATAAAATTACATAACAAAAGGCAAGAGAAAATAACAGGTTACATTCTAACATTTTTGCCTGTTTGTGTATAGTAGATTGCATTTTTCAGGTGGGTGATTGTTTTTACTGACTTTGAATAGCTTGATTGTAAATCTTTTTTGCTGTGTCAGCACAAAGCAAAACTGAAACAAGCTCTTTGTTTTATGGCAAATGCATCACTGGATAGCATGTAAGTTTTTTTTTTAATGGTTCTTTCATTTTGGACCTATTTTTGGTGAGTAACCTATATTGCTCCTCCTCTAGTTGGGATTATGTTGTTTCATGTCCCCAAATAATGGGGATTTAAAAAAGTGACGAGTGGTCTTTTTAATAATGATACCCCTGATTATGTTGATTTATTACTATGGCCATATAGTGAGATGTGAAGGAATTTTGGCATTCGCAGGGAAGCAATTATGTTGACTTCGCACCAGTTTTAAATTTTAGCTTTCTAACCAAACATGGAAACTTGCGAGGTTCCTTGAACCATAATGACTCTCACAGTGAGAATTCTTAACCTGTGTCTATCAACTTCAAAGGCTTGCACAGACAAACTTCAGGAGGGCAGCCATAGTCTATGCACCATAAAGGTTCTCACAGGGATCTCTGATTCCAAAGTGATTAAGAACCAGTGTTCTACTGGGTATAAAATACCTCAGTTGGTGGTAACGGCTTCAGATTGTTTTCTTCTGATGTTCTTTTCAAAATGAGATTCAAACAACTTTGTGTATTATATTCAAAGCCTTCTTTGAAAACAATTGTATAAGAAGACACAGACCTTTCTTACTTGGGCTCAGAAATAGACCAATGGATACTATTGTTCTAATTTTATTGTTTGGTCAGATTTGGGGTTTAAGTTTTTCAACTTTCCATTTCATACAGTTACAGAGATCATGGCTTGAATTCTGTCATCAAAATGTATGATCGTAGCACTATGCTTGCGGTACCGCAGACCGCCATAGGCTGAGAAAGACCCAGGCTAAGAGAGACATTTGACTAAAAGTTGACTGCTCTTTGAGAAAAATCCTTCAGATTAAATAAAGCTGCTACAGGTCTGTTATATAGACCAAATATGCAAAAATAGCATTGAAGACAGGATTTGGCAAATTATGTCTCTCCTACTAAGGCACCGGTCTGGAAACATGAACTTAAAAGGAATTATAGCAGATTTTTAAAAGTCCTGGGAGAAATGGACTCACTCTCCTTAGATATCCCTTTGAGAGACATATAACCCTAGGGCTTCTTATCAAGAACAAAATAGGGATTGGAAGCATCAATAGAAATGTGATACTTTCTAAGAAATTGTACCTCTTCATTTGTGAATAGGTTTATGCGATTACAGAAAGGGATCAGGGGTGAGGCGATCCGGGCATTGTCGTAGTAGTAGTGCCACATTTTTGTGCAGTCAGACACAAACTGGTATCCTAGTGCCTGCTGCCTCTGGAAACACCAGAGCGGTGCCTGTGAAGGTCCAGATCTCACAGATGGCCTGTCCTGACACATGACCCCTTCTTGGTGGCCACAGACACCAAGTTCTCCACTGGGGGCAATCAAGGCCCCCATGGTACATTTGGCAATGCCTGGCAACATTTTTGATTATCAACTAAGGAAGTGTTACTGGCATCTAGTGGGGAGAAGCCAGAGATACTTACTGCTCAACAGCCTACAATGCAAAAGACTGCTGCCACAACAAAGAATTATCTGGCCCAGTGTGTCGATAACGCTGAGGTTGAGAGACCCTGCTCTCAGGCCTTGCCGGCCTTGCCCATCCCCTGGAGTTTCCACAGATATACTCCATTCAGACCCACATTTCCCACAAGAGTCACTAGGAGTCAGTCAGCATCAATGTCTTAGAAACTGTAATGCTTTGGGCAGAGTAAAATGGAAAAGTATCATAAAATGTGTTCCCTTTCCTGGTTAACACGTATGCTTTTCTCCAAAATGCAGATTAAATCTCACTTCCAACAAGAAACCATTTCCTATTTTAGCATCGCCTCCTCCATAGGCTCACATACTATCATATGCTTACTTTAATCACAGCTCTGATCAAATTATTTCTTATTCCCCTACATCTGTTGAGAGCTTTTTAAAAAAAAAATTCTTGTCTTAGCACCAACCAGAATGCTTGGCACATACAGGTGCACAACAAATATACAGTGAAGGAAAGAACAAGTGTGGGCTGGGGGACTGGCTTGGGTTCTGAGGACGCACCCTCCATACTGGATTTATTTCAGACTGTTTTAGGTGAGCACGATGGCCCCTGGGGATAACTAAGGACATCTGATCCCATATCCTTGGAGGACATGGGACTGGATAATATCTCATTTCACAGCACATAGGTGCACAAGCATTGTGCTGGACATTTCTGGCCTACTGAAAGGTATCCATAATGATGTTTACCTAAAATTCTACAGAACATAGACTATAGACACTACAATAGTTTTTTGGGGGCAAACTAGGACAAAGTCCTCCCAAAATGCCTTTTCTTGGGGGCAAGGAGAGCAAGATCAATGAGCTACTTTAAAAAAGCTTGGCTTTGTATTAACATTCTACAGAACTCCCTTCGTTGAAGAAGGAAGAGGAGGGTGACTGAATGAGTACATGAAACTGGGTAGTGCAGCAGCCCAACCTTCATCTCCATTAGTAATTAGCTCGTGCCAATGCCAGTTATAAGGCTGCTAAAGGGTCTGACTACACCCAAGGATGATTCTTATGTTGACTGCTGGCAGATTACTCTAGAATCCATGAGAAAGCGAATGAACTAAGTTTAGGATAAATGTGCTTTTGTATGAACAACTACAATCCTGTTATTATAACACGAATAAATATCATGTTGAAAATGGGGAAAAAGCACCTCTCAGATTTAGAGCACATAAATGATAATTTGTACTGTTGATGATTACAGAATATGAAACAAAATGATTTCATTGTTCTGGAGAAGATGATACTATTGTATTACCTTGTGCTGTTATTTTGACAAAGCACGTCAAATAGGATTTCAAGATAATATTTAACACAATTATAAAATTCCTGACATAATTTGACATCAGGAAAAAAAGACAGGAACATTTCAGAACATTCAATTTTATTTTCCATTGACAAACACCACATAAATAACATACATTTATTAAATATACAGACTAGCTGTGACTTGAATTGTCATCAAAATTCTGATGTACTTTTCATAGTCTCTTTTATTCTTTGCCTTCACAATATTGAAGACCAGCCTTCAAAACATATTGCAAGATATATTTAAATATATTTAAGATAATTCCCCCCAAAATTTTACATACAGGTGACAAAAGTGTACTTTTTCACTTAACCAAGGGCACAGAGACAGGCTGCTGAGTGGGGCTGGTAGGGAGACGTCTCTCTATTGAGTTGACATTATCTATTAAAGAGCCAATGATTGCAGTCCTTACTTAGACACACTTCATTTGTTGTAACCAGATTAAGATAATCAGTGCCTAGTTTTAGTTTGTTTGCTTAAAGAAACGTTCAACTTTCTACTATTTGTATGAACACATTTGGTCAACAAAGGGGGAGAAGGTAAAGTATTTAATACACATATATTATATAGATGGTTGGGAAATATTACATATATAATGTATATAATATACAGGGGTTGGGAAAAAGAGCAGTTAGCTGCCAGTGATGACTTGAGTGAACGGAAAACCTGCTCTTACAAAAAAGAACCCTGGCCTGTCCTTGCTTTGTCCGACTGACACTCCATTGTAAAGATAAATGCAGTCCCTTCCTCTCTTTGCTTCTGTGGAATGGCCTAGAAGGATGAAGATGGTTAACAGGGTTGGAAATGTACAGGTTTTCCTCCTTTGCTTTCTCTGTGTTCTCTAACCCACTCCATGCCTGCTCCACATAAGTATCCTTTCAAAAGTTGAAAGAACATGGAAGTGTATCAGTAAATCACATGCATTTTCCCTGCTTATCATTACAGCTTTGATTTCTATAGAAACTAAAACTATATAAAGGAATTCTTCAAATAATGATTAGAGTTTAGTGATTGGCTAGCTTTTGGCTAGATAGCTGATTCACTTTAAGTAAAGGCCAAAATATTCTAATTCTAAATATTCTAATTCTAAATCAAGTGACAAAAGAATTTATGGGCTGCACATTTCAAAATAATTTCAGATGTGGAATTATCTCCAAAATGCTCAAAAAGCCTGAAGAAGTTGATTTGTTCCTGATGGTAATTTCTTTCTTTCCCATCTTTACTCCAATAATAAAATTGTTTCATCAAAGCAGGCTTGTTAGAAAAAAAAAAACAAAACAGACTCATCCCTGCCTGGTGTGGCTCACTGGACTGAGAACCAGCCTGCGAACCAAAGGGTTGCAGGTTCAATTCCCAGTCAGGGCACATGCCTGGGTTGCAGGCCAGGTCCCCAGTAGGGGGTGCATAAGAGAGGCAACCACACATTGATGTTTCTCTCCTCTTTATCCCTCCCTTGACCTCTCCAAAAATAAATAAAGTCTTAAATTAAAAAAGACTCAAGCCTATTTCATATATTAGGACATTAGCATATTAGAAATATGAAGCCATTCTCTCTCCTCTTGAAATCAGTCCCTGCTTCACTAATAGTAAATATTTGTTACTTTCTGTAAAAAAAAAAATGAATAAACAGGTTGGAGGCAAGGAGTTTGGGAGGAACAGTCTTGTTTCTAGAGAAGAAATATGTAACCCAGGAGACATTTGGGTTGTTTATGCTATGAAGCTGAAGTAAAACTGAAAAAAAATAATTTTAATTCTCAATAAAGAAAATGTGATATATAAATGAATATGGTATATATCTGATTAAATTATACTTCAATCAGATGTCAAGAAAATAGTACTCAGCTGATGGTATGGTAATGTAATGGTTTGCAGCTCTACTTGTATAAATTATAAGCCTTTAAATACATACAATCATCCTTTTAGGAATTATAAAATAGAGAATATATAAAATAAAAATTTTCTTTTCTTTCATCCCTTAAAAGAGTAGAGAACAGGAGAGAGTGATATGAAATTGTTAAGTAGCGTGTTTTGAAGATATTTCACATCTGACTTAAAAATGAATTGTTCATTGTTTTTTGAAAAAAATGACTTTACTGTATATGATGCATTCAGGGAAGACATAAACAAGATTTTACTTGATAACCATAAATACAAATTCATAATAAAATTAAAATCTTTTTGGTTGGAGTAATCCAGGTGAATATGGACATTAGTATGAGGTAGCATCTATATACATGATACCAAGATAATGAAATTCTATGAAAAAAAGTTATTTCATAGAATTTTCTGTTCTCCTAATTTTCTGTTTCATGCTTCCTATGTAATCACCACCTACTAGTTGTCATAACATACTGAGCTTCAGTTTCTTAACAAGTATGTACGTGAGTCTTAGATTGCTTTTCAAATTTGTACATTGGTTCTATCACAACCTGGGTGGTGAAACATCAGGGGTATGCCACCTCTTATATCATTTTATTGCAACTCGGAAAACTGTCCCATGGACTTAGCCACATTTTGAAAATGATGTAATTCATTCATTGAACAATTCTGTACATTTATTTAGACATCAGTTTTGGAGATTTTTTTTTAGACACATATGAGCACAAAACCAGCAATAAACCAGCAGCTGTGAAGATTTGGCATGGAATATGGCCTAAACTTTTCATGGAGATAAATCATATAAATTTTAATTATTCCACATGGTCTCAGTAGTAAATGCTCTGCAGTCTCTTTGTGCCACTCATCTTCCAGTATCCTGTAGATTTCAAGAGTAGCTTTTGGGATTAAATTATGAAAAGAAGTAGGCAATAAATATATGTGTCTAAAATTACAAAGAACAGAATTTTACTATTTTCTGTCTCCAACTTGATCCCAATACAAAAGAACTATTAAATAATTGTTGTTGTGGAAACAACAGCAGATTAGAAGCCAATTACTAATTTGGAGTCAAAACCAACAAAAACATAAAAAGCATTAAATAAATAAAAAGTGTAATTTACTTGAAAGTTTAATATTAGAATACTGGCACAGGATGACCACGTTTTAAAATACTCTTGGAAAAGTCTCAGTATGCCAGCGTGCTCACAGGGTCTCTACAGTTACCTTTGACATGAGCTTCTATGGTTTCTTTTCTGTGACATGGTCCTGAGATCTTTCATATACTAAGAAAGTGTTAAGTAGAAATATATATTCACTTTTTTAAACTCATTGTCATTTAAATTTGGCATGATTAAACACTTAGGTTTCCTTGAAATTTCTTGGATACAGCAATAGGTAAATTTTGTAAATTTTGAGATAACGCATTACCTTTTTCAACTTAAAATATGTTTAGGACATCTACCACACCTATTTTATTTGAAAAGCAAACTGTTCTTATTGGGTAGTATGTCATGATTTTCTTCTATGACTGAGCACAGCTGTACAATTTTACCATTAGAAAATCAGGTTTCCTTTGTAAAATTTATGATGGCTGATTTTACTTATATTTCCACATTCTACTCACTCATTTCTTTACACGTGGTCCCCTAGACCTCTATTTATTTTACCAATAATATGAAGTTTAGGAATTGTCATAACTTATGCATGCATTTTTTTTCCTGCTCAGATAAACTAAGTATATGAGAATGAATTTTAAGGCCAATGAACTTAAATTTGGAAATAGGCCTACTCTCCTATGATGACTATAGATGTCCATTTCCAAACCACATCTAGAGCCTCTGCACAATGTCTATGAAATGTAACCTTAACTATCATCCCAAGATTAAAATGATTTGACTTCTATTTCTTGTCAGATTTTCCCTGGACTAACAAGTGGCTGCCTAGATAACAAAACTCACATGCTACTTCCTAATTTCTTCCTTTTCCACCTCAAAAACCTGCCATTTTTCTACTCCTACCAGGTCCTTGGGATATGAATTTATTTTGTGGTTAAGAATAAGTCTCAGGCTCTTTTGTCTTTATGCATTTCTGTGGTTGAATAAAAAGGGATTTTTCTTTGACAGTAATCTCCATTATCTCTTGGATTTATCAGTATCTTAAATTATTAATACAAATAAAGCACTTTGTTGTGCAGCAATATGACACTACACATTTGAAGATAAATTTGTATTTCTGTAATTAAATAAGCAGGGACCATTCACTTCATCAGCCTGACAAACTGTAATGGCATAAAGCACTTCAGCCGTGTGGTGGTGCCTTGTCGATGGCATTCGGGTTTGGCAGACATTTATTCGTTCATTCACTGAACAAAGTTTGAACACTTTCTGTATCCCAAGTGTGGTACTAAGTGTTGGAAGAAATAACCCCGTTGCGTTCACACCGTTCAAGTCCACATTGTACTGTATCTATCTGATTATAACCTAGAGTCAGAGGACCACTCAAGAAATAAAGCCTTTTAATTACAAGGTAATCTAAGTGAACTTTTTTTCTGAAGTAGATGGTTTTGTCTCATACCTCAAGGAAGTGACCTGTGGGATAATCCAACTAAGGCATAGAGAGATTTTAAAATGGGGTGTTCACATAGGTCATTTATCACCATTTTTTCCAAAACCTACATTCGCAGAACTATCATGAGTACTCCCAGCAGATCTTATCTTCTTATTCAGTTTGACATGGTCATTTAAAATGACCATTCCTGACTGACCTAGGCTGGTGTACACAGTAATCTAATAGATACATGGTAACTGTTAAAGCTAATTCTTTTCCAAACGCCTACAAAACTCAAAGACAAATGGAGTTGCTATAAAAAAAATCTCAAGTTTTTTTTTTTTAACTAGGAGAGCAATAGAGTAACCTGGAGATTAGAATCATGAGAAAATGTTAATTAGTTTACAAAATGAATGCTTCCAAGAATACAAAGAACATTTTGTGTAGGGTTAACTTAAAAGATTGTTGTGTTTGTTGGGAAAATGTTTTTTAAAAGTACAATTATCAAAATTTAAAGTAGTGATCTACTTGTGCCTAAAAGATATAAAGCTTAGCTATTAAGGTTGTATACATGTAGACTATAACAAAAATATTTAATGATAAGTATTTAGATAGAGCTACTCTGAGGAGAAGGCAGAGAAAGTAGTGCAAGGAAGGTCAATATTATTATTTCCTTATTCAATAAATAGGCCAAACTATGGAAAGTCTTTATAGAACTCTCAAAATGTTATTGGTCTTAGAATCAGAGTTAGTATTTAAATATCCCAAAGACTAGAGAATACTTTTGGTAGAAAAATCAGAGATAATTAAC
Organism: Phyllostomus discolor; assembly: GCF_004126475.2. Classification (NCBI taxonomy): domain Eukaryota; kingdom Metazoa; phylum Chordata; class Mammalia; order Chiroptera; family Phyllostomidae; genus Phyllostomus; species Phyllostomus discolor. The sequence goes on from NC_040907.2 coordinate 52,361,117, forward strand.
TAGAATACTTATATTTAATGTTCAAATTAGTCCTTAAATGCATTCTGAAAAGTCACTGCACTGACCCTCACGGTCAGGTTCATGAATCTTCTCCAGGCTTGTAGGAATTAAAGGTGTGTTCAAAAGGAAGAACATTCAGCAGTTTGAACAGTAACAAGTCCACACATACTTAAAATAAACGAAATTGGCTCTTATTCAGATAGTAAGTAAACATAATTACCAACACAACCAAAACTTAAACTTTGTAACCTTCACAGCTAATTTACATACTGAAAAATACTTAAATAACATTAATACCAACGAATATTGTAGATACATTTTTTAATCTTAGTTCAACTTTTTAGAAAAGTGTAAGGGGGCAAAAGAGTGACACAGAGAGAAAGAGAAGTAGAGAGTGAAAGAGAACACAAAAGACTGAGGACTCTGAACAGAACCAAACAGTTGCCTTGTCTTCAATGATATACACATTAAACCCACTGTGTGCTCAGTATACTGGAATAAGAACTTTCCCCACCCACCCAGCACAGATCAAGATCATTTATAAATAGTCACATATTCAGCTACAAATGGCAGAGAAGCCAAAACACTAGACTGTTATTTCATATATTTTCCTTTGTTTTTCAGTACTTTTGGCACAGGTAATTTTATCTATGCTGGGACCATTCAGTCCTACATCAAAAACTCTACTTTGATGCATAAACAATGGCAAGCCAGAGATGCCTAAATTCACAGTAAGGTTTAAGGCTATTTGTTGCAGAAAGCGGTGAACATGCAAATTGATTAAGTGTTTTCTTTCATGCTCCTGTCTGTATTATTTCATTGGATAATGAAATAGGCTGGCCTTTCTGTTCATCATTAGAGCAGCAGGAGACAGCATTTGCTACCTGGCAAAACTTCCGAAGAAGAATCTTTCTTAGCAGCAGATAGACCCAGGGATCCAAGATCTGGTTCAGTGAAGCCAGGCGGACAGCTATTAAGAAGAAGTTGCACTCTTTCTGCTTTTCTGGTTGTGTCTTGCAGTGCTCAACTGATGCTTGATTGAAGATCATTTTCAACATCATTATCTAAGAAAGAAGGACAATAATTGTCCCAAAGGTTAATAAGGTCATATTCATTTCCTCTGCACAGTACTTTGCACATAATCAGTTTACAATAAATTGGTGGTTGCAATGAAATGATCAAGCAAAATTTATATTCACAGAACATAGCTCTGAATTACACAAGACATTCCTATGGATGTTCCCACATTTTTGGCTATTTGACATGACACAGCTTTTTTAAGAAGAGTATGTTCTCAGGCTCTTGATCCTTGGGATTTAAGAAGTTTCAAAATAACACATCTCAAAATTAGCCAAAATCATCTGTCTTGTTGCAGAAAACACCAGTAGGCTGATACCCAAATGAGAGCCAACACTTCAACAAAACCAAAATGCATTCAACCTTAAACTTCAGTAGTTTAACTGAAAAAAAAATCACTGAAGAAAAAGTAGAAGCAAGAAAGGGGAAAATAATAATAATAATAACATTTTCGGAGTCCTAACAATTTGCCAGGTACTGTGTCAAGTTCTTCATGTGCATTTAATAAACAATATACGATAGATATGATTGCCTCCTCCTTTTCACAACTGCAGAAACCAAGGTTTAATGATGTGAAACGGCCAAGCCAGACTCTGACCATGGTTCACTAGCATCACACGGAACACAGTATTTCACTCTCCTTTTGTCTCTCCCTCTTTACCACCTGTTCACATAGAACGTAGGCTCCATGAGGGCAGGAGTTGGGACTATTTTTCCCCACACAAGTATATCTACATTACCTAGATCAATGTGTAGCAGATAGTGTCCAATAAATATTTGCGAATGAATATATAATACATGTGAATATATTGATATATGATATATAGTGTGTAATATACATATTTACATTTGAGTGAATCAATATTTGTGATTTGCACAGAAGAGAAATATTGAAGGTTCATATGGATCTGAAAAAAGTGTTTGAGCTCATTAATTATTAGATAATTGCGAACTGTGACAAAAATAACAAACCATTTTATATCCAGCAATTTGGCAAAAACGAAGAAATGTGACCTCTCCAAATGTCAGCGAGAATGAGGAACAGCAAGGACTCACACACTGACAGCGAGAGAGTGAACTCGAACCACTGCCTTGGAGAACCACCGGGCATTCTTTCATCTGCTTCCCCCAGCTATCCCACCCCTGGGGATATACATCCCAAATTCTGCAGCAGGAATTGTGCATACGACTGTTCATCATGGCATTGTTCATAATAGCAAAAAAATAAAAAGCAAGAACAACTGAAACATAGGGTCACATTCACAAGCAAAGAAAGGTGCTGACATTATAACTGGTTTCTAATTTGTCTTCCTAGGTACCCAGCTATTAAGCAATTGAAATATGACCGGAGCAAACTGAAATGCTGGAATATGTAATGATTATATAATGAAAGGATAATATTTTTTATATATTATGTTAAATAAAATACATTATTAAAATCAACATTACCAGTTTCTCTTTACTTTTTAAAAAATGTTGCTACTAGAAAATTTTAAGCTATATGTAAGGCTTTTATTTTTTGCTCACAGTACATTTCCATTGAAACCACTGTCCCTCTGGAGGCCCACACTTACTGGGGTGTTCTGTCCTCAGGCCACATATTCCAAATTGCAGTCAATAACCCTGAGCATATGATTCACATGAGTCACAATCCCACAGTCCCAACAGTGGCACTTTCATTCTTACACAGGTACCCTGGCCCTGTGTGTCAGAGCCGTTTTGGAACCCTTCTTTTGTTTCACACTCTGCACTGCCTTTTACTCTTATTCCAATCTCATCCTAGCTCCTCCTCTCCTCTGCTTTATACTAAAAACAGACGCCCAGGTGGTGCATAGAAATGCTGGCACATCACAGATGCAGCAGCCTTAACCCAGCCCTATCAAACCCTCACCAGCTATAGAAACTTCAACTTGGTCTTCTTGGACAGAGTTGAATCACAGGTAATTCTCAAATCAGTCACTGGCAAAGGAGACAGAAATTTTCAGGTTTGGCTTATAAACAATTTCACCTCCTGGGGCTTACCCCATGGTCCTTGACCAAAGTACCACCTAATGCCTGAACAAAACTATGGTTCTATAAATAAATAAGAAGAGACGAATGGGTAGGCAAGCAGTACGCAGCCATGTATTTTGAGTCCATAATTTCTTTCAAAGGATTTTTTTCCAAGGGATTTATTCAATAAGAACAGAAAACAGCTGTACAAATAATTGAATGTTCAGTGAAGCATTATCTATACTAGCAAGAAACTGTAAACACATGAATCTCTAACATCAGGATTAAAGCTTAATAAAATACAAATACTTTATTCCACATGGGTCTCAATGCTCCCTTGACCGGCTCATTATGAGGCTGGTCAGGAGGCACGACGGAGCCCAGGACGGGGCACGGGCTGCATACAGAGCCTCTGTGCTGCCCGAGCCCTGTTTTCCGTTTGTCCTTCTCCCTTGTTCAAGGGGCAGAAGAGAACATTCAGTTCACACAATAGTATGCTTAAGAATTAAGTGAAGACAACAGATTAAAGTATTATGTATATACAGTTATATTATTAAAATTAAATTATGTAAAATACATAAACTTGTAGAAGGCAATGGAATTATTACTATTAACAATTTACTAGTAAACAATATTAAATTATTTTTTAAATTTTATGTACATAAAAACATTTCAGGGAAGCCTTTTCTTTAAAGGAAGTTGATCATTATTGCCTTCCTTAATAAATATGAATTTATTATACTTACTTTACACTAAATTTATTTAGAATTATATTTCTACACTAGTATCTTCTGGTGTTGGTTCAGAGCCCTGTGAACTGAACACTGCCTTATACTGTGGCATGCAGATGGCCCCCTCAAAGAGATCCAGGTCCCAGTTCCTGGAACCTGTGAATAGATTATCACACATGGCAAAAAGGATGTAGCAGATGTGATTAATGTTAAGGACCTTGAGATGGGGAGATTGTCCAGGATTATCCGGGTGGACTCAATGTATCACATGGGTCCTTAATATCTGAGAATCTTTTCCAACTGTGGTCTGAGGGAGATGTGACTACAAAAAGTGGTCAGAGAGATATAATGTTGCTGGTTTTAATGAGGGAAGGAAGCCATGAGTTAAGGGATGTAGATTATGCCCTCTAGAAATGGAAAAAGGCAAAAAAAAACAAAAAACAAAAAACCAATCTCAGATACTCCTTTGGAGCTTCCAGAAAAGAAATGCAGCCCCGTGGATACTTGGTATTAGCCCAGTGCATCAGACTTCTAATCAGTACAACTTTAAGAGAACTTTGTGTTGTCTTAAGCCACCGAGTTTACAGTGATAGGTTAGAGAGCTGCAGTAGAAAATGAGTATGCCCACAGAGTGAGCACTCAACAAATGTTGAGAGGGGTTGGGGTGGAATGAGCTTGAAAATGATTTATTCCCTCTCGGTAGGATGAAACACCCTAGCCCGTTTATTTTGTTCACTTTCTTAGAAAACTTTATCATAAATAAAGTAAAAGTAAACCTGTCCAAATTATCTCAATTTCTAAATTTGCAACATGTAAAATGAATTCTTGTTATCTAGTGACATCAGTTAGATTTCAGTATATTTGACTAAAAGGTATAAAACTATATTTTCAACTTAGTTGTCTTTAAAAATATGTGGCTAGTAATTCTTTTCTTTTTATAAACAGGTGGAAAAGTTTATCTAGCTCTTTCAGCCCCTGTTTTCATCCAATAATGAAATATATTTGACCACTTAACCATCTTCCAGAAAGTGTTCTGAGCCTGGTCTAGAATGACCTAAAAACTCACTTAAATTACATTTTCATTTTCTCTTATATAATAAAGTGCTAAATTTCTTCAACTTTTTATAATCAGGAAAATTTACAAAACCACTTATTAAAATGGGATTTAAGTCATTTTATACAGTTCTTTTTGATTATTTTTAAAAAATTTATGAGGCTAATAATATTAAATTATTTTTATTAGGCTAATATAGGTTTCATATGCCTTACATGGGTAATTTGACTGTAATTTCCAGTAATTTACTATTGACAATGCAGTGATTATGATATTATAAAGTCAAGCTCTGTAAGCAATAGCTGGCACATGGGGAGGGACACTCCAGCTTTTTCCGGAAGCTCTGAGATGTGCAATAGGAAGATAATTTGAATTAGAGTTGTGAGCACGATACTGCCATTTCCAAATGGCAGAAGGAACAGAAGGAGGGTCCCAAATTTGTCATCTATGTTTGAACATAAATGCAAGTTAGCATCTCTCTGTTGAGGTCCCTATATTTAAGGAGCTAAAAAGTGATTGTGATTTTTGCAAATATTTTTTAGAGTGTCAGACTTTGGGAGAAAACCTTTGGGCATAAGTATGTAAATTTCTGGTACAATTAAGTATTCCTGTAAGTCCAATTCTACTCCTTTTAGAGAGACAGCAAACAACCAAATAACAGGATACTTGACAGCACAGAGGCTTTTTTTTGTTTGTTTTAAGCAAATGCATGTATACTCTGCACGATTGCTCTTTCCAATTGGCCTCACAGAATAAGCTAGTTGTCAAAGAAGCTTTGAGACCAATTCTGGCTGATCAGAGCTGCTGCTCTTCTGCCAGCACCTTCCCCAGGAGCCATGTGACTCACCCAGGCCTCTTGCCTCTCCCCAGGTTATCAGCAGGAACAGAGAACTCTTTGTACCTGTGATAACCAGGAACACAACTTTATCAGTGACTTCTAAATTCTCTATTCCTGGCTAGTGTCAGGGGTAATTACCTTGCTTCATCTTAACTGAAAAAAAAAAAAAAAAAAAAAAAAAAAATTGTCCCTTCCCAAGTGATAATGATCTTTTAAATGTGCAAAGCACAAACCAAAGGAAACTGTTTTCAGTATTCTGCATTTGGACTTTATTTTACTGCAGCAGGATTTACCATATTTTCAGAGTATAAGGTACACTTTTCCCCCCACAAATCTGGGGGAGGAATAATGGTTGTTAATGCTGCTGTTGAGTTCTCTTTACATTTACATTGGTGAAATATTATGTTATTTATGCTATTAAATATTTTACCACATTTTTTGCTTCAAATTTTTTTACCTATTTTCCTCCTCTAAAACCTAGGTGCATTTTATGGTCTGAAAAATAGTGTAACTATACACTCAAAAATCTTCAGTACTTCATGCCTTGGTTCAAAAGTACCTTGGATTATAGGCTATAAATATCTATTGAAGATGATAAATGAGTGAACACAGAAAAATTAATTTGTGGAGAAAGAAATAAAATTGGTTACTTGCTCTTAGGCTCCATTATGTATCATTTTTGTGTTTCCAGTTTATTTCTTTTTTAAAAAATACATTTTATTGATTATGATATTACAGTTGTCCCACTTCTTTCTCCCCTTTATTCCCCTCTGCCCTGTACCCCACCTCCCACCAGCATCTCCCCCACCTTAGTTCACATCCATGGGTCGTACATGTAAGTTCTTTTGTTTTTAAATATGTTGTTGTCATCCTTCTTCTGGTTGTGTGAGGAGGCAAAGTGTATCTACTTACACCTCCATCTTGGCCAGAAGTCTCCAGTTTAATTCTAATACAAGTGTGTAAGAGAACTTTCCTACACAGCCAATTTTGATCTATGTTTTTTTGTTTTTCATAATGTTCTATTGTTAGGCCTGGTAAAATAACCTGCTTTACTGGAAATTCCCTCTATAGTTTGACAAATGTCCTATATTATGATACACTGAAATCAGTCTGGGCCCTTGAAACCACTTAACTATCAGTGGGTTGAGTGTTGCTCCACAGAGCCTGGTCAGGGCATATGCCTGGGTTGCAGGCCAGGTTGCAGGCCCGGTCTCAGTGGGGTGACACGTGAGAAGCGACTGATCCATGTGTCTCCCACACATTGATATTTCTCTCCCTCTCTTTCTCCCTTTCTTCCCATCTCTCTAGAAATAAATAAATGAAATCTTTAAAAAAGAAAAGAAACCGAAAAGTTAATGATGTGGAACGAAAAACAAAATTCCTCTTCAGGAAAACCTCAAGGATGTGTTTTGGTAAAGAGAGGAGAGAGGAAAATGACAAAGTTAGAAAGTGGACAGTGAAAGAGGACAAGGTACTGGATTCATAAAGCTTTAGGGGAACATGGTTTCAGAAGCAACAGGCTGGCAAACATACGGGCCAGGAGTCAAAGACCTGCCATAAACCTGACTGGACTCTGCTTCTATCAATAGTTTGGGGATCAGTTATCTAATTTTATATCTAAACTACTCCCTTCTTTAAAATATGATTAATAACGATTACCAAATATCTTCTCCATCTAGTAGTGCAGTTGCAAAAGTGCAAATGAGATCAGAATTACCAATACCTTCAATGTACAGAGCACATCTCTTCCCAGGCCCCAGGCTATGGCACCATTGCAAATGATTCCAGGACGGAATGTTCTGTCATTCAGAGACACAACAGTGGGTGTGAAGGGGCACAGTGCAAGGAAATGAATGTGTTGCCCATGTGTCCGATTTCCTCAGATTTCTACCTAATAGAGTTGCTTCAAGAAAAAAACCCTGCCATCACATTATTTAGTAAGCATTACTCTTTCCTTTAATTAGTATGAATTGTAAATTCTGTGTGATTTGGCTCAATATAGCTTGGTACATATACGACTAGATAAATACTCACCCTCCTATTAGAATGGCCGAAATATGTCAGTAGCTAAGTAGGTATTCAAATTCGGGCTGAAAGGGAGAAGGCAAAATCTACTCTATAAATTATTTGATACTTTTCAGTATAGATGAAGGATTAGCTTTGTGATATACATGTCAGAAGAGGTATGTTTACTATAGTCATATTCTTATATCTCAGGTGTCAAGAGAAAGTCTAGAGAATGTGTCTCTGTTAAGGTTTAAAGAACAGTAATCCTTGAAAATGTTTATTATTAAAACAGTTTTTTTTCCTGCCAAAATATAGTTTAATTTAAACCCAAAATACCCACTCAGAGAACCACATTGTTAGTGACAATTAAGAACAAGTAAATGGTTAAGAAAGGAATCAGAGGTGTAAACTAGTATGTTCAGGAATATTTGCCTCAATATAAAAGAAAATTAGAAAAACCTAAATGACCAAAAATAGAGCACTGTTAAATTATGGAATATCCACTGATTTGCATAACATGTGATATGCATACTATATATATATTCCAATGATGCTATTTAAAATCATGTTCCTGAAAAGTACTTAATAACATGAAAAGATGTTCAGGATGTGAAAAGTGAAAACAAATGTTTATTTCATAGTATCATCCAATTAAAAACAATTTTGTGCATATATGTAGAAAAATATCAGAAGTAGTTATCTCTGGGTGGGAATTAGAATGATTTTCTACATATTTCTTTGTTTTCCAAATTCTCCACCATAAACATGCTGTTTTTACATTTAGAAAAGAAGCACTAAATTTAGAGTAGTTGGGAGCCTAGATATAAACAATGACCTATTAAATAATTTATTGGTAAAATGTTAGTATCACAGTTCACCCAAAAACCATCATGTGGTCATTTTAGCTTGAATTCTTAGGTAGTTAATGTGTGCATGAGTTAACAGCTAATGGACCAACAGCCCGACACTCTATAATGGAGTGAAACTTTTAATTTAATCAACAAATTAGCTCCGGCATATTAAAAAGGATGTGCAGCCGTAAATGACCAGCATCCATGGCTCCTGGACAGCCACAGCCGTGACGTGTAGAACTCCGTTCTGCGCCACACAGCCAGACTACGAAGCAGGCTGGTGACTGGCTCTGCCTGACACGACACATTCTCCTTTAACTTCATCTCACGTCAAAAGACGCTCTCTTTTGGATCTGTGTGGCTGTGACCTTATCTGTGTCACCAGATAAGGGCATTCAAATGGATATATCTTGTACTTGGCCTGGACACTGGCTGAATGTGGAGCGACTGGGATCTCTTTGAATTCAAGTCCCTAACTGGTGTCATTCCCTAGTAAGATGGCTCTCTCTCTACCACAGCGGCTATTTCGCATAGTTCTATTTTTGCCATTTTTATCATAAATATCTTTATTGCAAGCATTTTCACTGCACAACTAATTGGCTATAAGACTACTTTGCTAGAAAAAGATAAAAATAATAAAAGAGGGAAGTTAAAAAGGACACAATGAAACCTGACAAATTAACAACAAAATTCAAAAGGCTAATGAGAAAAATGAAAATACATTGTCTTCAAAATGTTTCCTTTATATTATTATACATTTGTAAAATTTTTTGCTTGTCAAATCCTCTCTCTCTTTGGCGTCACAATTTTTTCTTTTCTGCTACACTTTCTTCCGTCTTTAAGAGAGGCATCAATTTGCACCTAAAGAATTAATCAATCATTAATGCTCTCCAAGGCTGTTGTGAAGGTGTAACCACCTCTTTCATACATGTCGTAGCACGGTCAACTTGTTTTGGATGAGTGGGAGGGATGACTGTGCTCACTGAAGAATTTGCAAACTGGTGTGCTGCATTTTCTAGTTTAGTGAACAATCTGGCTTTATACATAACTTTGCAATCCGGCATTAAAACCCCCTTATCTTAAGATCACCACGTTTACTCAGCCCTGTATAAACAAACTGTCATGAGGGCTAAGATTCATATAATATTCAAGTGGGAGTCTTGCCAGAACTTTGTCCATGGAGAAGTGAAACCAAACTGACAGCTAGCATAAATGTATTAAGTCTGCCCAGTGAAAACCAAACTGTCAACCAGTTATTTTATCTGTTGTGGCAAAATTGCCCTACAGCCCATTGGTCATGTGGTCAAAATACTTGCAAAAATATTGAACATGATTTCACACATTCTCCACTCTCCTAATTCACCTCGCAGAGGAAGCACCTTGTTCAGGTGGCCTCTCACTCACCACCACATTCAGCTCCTGCAGAGGAATGCCTTCCTCCTTTCCTCTGGTTCGAACAGCAGGGGTGCCCTGTCTCTGTCTGAAACTAACCCTCTACCTGTGCCCTGGATCCCATCCAACATGAATTTCAGAGGCATGATTTTCTCAGTTATCTCCCTCTTCTTTTATCTATAACTTTTGCCTTTTCCCATTATCATTTTAGCGTATCTAAATTTATCCTCCCTTGAGGAAATAAACTGTTTTGTGGATTCATACTGCCCTACATACACTGCTCCAGAAGTTACTGCTGACTTCTCATAAGATTTGCCTACCCTCCTTATCTTCAAATTTATTCCTAAACCTCCTATGGCCTTGCGTCCATGTCCACAAATTGTCAGGATGGGCTACCAACTGATTTCAAAATCCACTAGACACTTACTTAATTGGACTTTTTTGTAACGTCAGAGCTGTTGACTGTAGCCCTATATGGAAACACTCTCCTCCCTAATACTCAGGTTGCCATTTGTTCTGGTTTTGTTACTAATTTCAGAGTAATAGAAATGGAAGGAGGAGTCCCTGGATTTACAAAGGAGAAAATCAAGGCTCAGAGAACAACTTGCCTCAGACCACTCATCTAGTCCAAGGGGAGGGAAGAGTGGGCAGAGCTGAACTCCAGCATGGTCAAAAACAAGGAAGAGGAAAGGGACCCAGACAATCCGCAACCTCCTCAAACCTGGCTCTGTGGGGCAGACCTTCACTCCCAGTAGCTACGAGCAGAATGAGAAGGGATATGTCTGGCAGACCTGGAGACAAGAGTGGCAACTGGTGGCTGTCCACCAGCCACAACCAGTGACAACTGAGGGCCTCATCCACCTGGGGCCAGCCCACCAAGGTGCAAGTTGCGCCTCACATCAGCTTATACACATATGGCTTTAGAATCATGACAACCCCCAGGAGAGAGAGTGGTAACTCAGACAATACATTGTAATTTCTTGCACAAACTCATTGGGTGACCTCTTCTACTCCAATGACTTCAAAATCAATCTACCTGCTGTAGGCTATCCCTCTACGCCGAGCTGCAGACCCATCAGTTCAACTTCCTACGCCACAACTTCTCAGAGTCTAACAGATGAGAGATCAGTAACCATTTAACTTACCTGCAAAACTCCCTGCCAGTGTCAGGTTGTTAGTCAGTATGAACATAGGAACTTGTTAACATTAATTAAATTTCTTTTTCCCAACATATGACGCACCCACATAAAAATCATCGGCTTTATTTATAGTTAACACCTGGTAACACCTGTTCTGTTGACTGTACACAGGGGCTAAGTAGTTGTGTGCGGCCAGACTGACAACTTGAAGGGTTTAAGGTGTCACAAAATGGCATCAGTGTTTCTTTTGGCATTGAGAACGTTCTGTGATTTCCGAATGATGACAGGAAGTTCAGCCTCCAATGCCTCAGCCTTTCTAAAGAGAACTACTCGAACTGGGTTTGAAATTCCTTTTTACTTCTTGTGCGAAGGAAGGAAGCAGCAACCAAACACTTCTGGTGGCTCTCTCTCCTTTCGTGTACACCAGGTAGCAAGTACTATGTAAGTATTACTTGTCCTCCTCTTTCTTCTCCCTCCTTTTCTTTTTCCTTCTCTTCTCCTCCTTCTCCTTCTTCTCCTTCTTCAGATTTTAAGTATAATAAAAGAAAGAACCGTCACTTCCTCATATATGAATTCTAATTGAGAAGAATGTGGCTATGACACCATGAAATGGTAACTCGCAATGTCCGTAGGCACACAGGTTTCTTTTGTCCCCATCACCCATTAAAGGTTTATGTAGCAGCCTTGTAATCCATCTTCACAGTCCCTCTTCCTTTTCATGCACTATATAGATAGACGACAGGTGAAAACGAAGTACCATAAGATATTTACAACCCAAATGATAAACTTTGTTTTTGGAATGCTCTTCTGAAAAGACCCTGCTTTTCTTTTTCAGGGAATTAGACTTTACAAAATCACTTAAATTATGGTGAGTGCTTATAATTTGTACTAGGTTTAAGGAAAGTTTGAAGAAGATTAAATTCACATTATGCATTATGCAGCTGGTTATATTTTGTTTGCTTTTTTCTTTTGTTGATTATGTTCCAGTTAAAGGTGAGATCATATGGTATTTGTCCCTCACCACCTGTTTTATTTCTGCTACATAGCTTCCTAGAGAAGATCTTAAAGTAATTAAAAAGGTATTCCTATTATTATCTTAGGAAAATGATTTTTGGAGATTTCATTTTAAAATCTATATTTCATGTACATATTTTCAAGAATGGTTTACAGGAATTGGTGAATAGAGACTTGGTTATTGAGACTTGGAAATATCCAGCTCCCCATCCCATTGAATCAGACCAGATCTGCTTTTATCCGTTGCTCTAAAAATATTTATTGAAATAGTTTCCTTGCCTAAAATAATTAGAAAGTCATTGGTCTAATGAAGCAGTATCCAAAAGAAATGTAATTCAAACCACAAATGTAAGCCACATATATACTTTTAAGCATTACAGTAACCACATTATTTTGCAAAAGTAAATATAAACATGTCAAATTGATTTTAATAATATATTTTAATTTACCTAATATATCTGAAATAGCAGTTCAGCGTGTAATCAATATAAAAATTATTAGTGTTTTACATTATTTGTGCACTTAATCTTCAAAATCTGGTATGCATTTTATACTTACACTATATCTCAGTTTGAAGTAATTACATTTCAAGTATACAATAACCACATGTGACTAGTGCTACCAGTGGAGATCCACTGCTTTATACTTTTAGAGGTCTTTGCATGTATATATTCTCTCAATCAAACTGCACAAGTATTACCAAAGTAGTATGCACTACTGACTGCCTACCCAGCACCCATTCTCCCATCTCCCCTTCCCATCAGCACACTTATTTTCATTTGAACCTAAGTGCTTCAGGCTGGACCCCTTCCCTAGCTACCAGAATGTGCCCAGATCAGATTTGATGTTGGGAACCCATACTAGGCAATCCAAAAGGACGTTCCCCAGGGTCATCTGGGAAAAAATTTCTTTATTTTCAGGAGAGAGCCATAAAAAAACACACCTCTCTCCTGCTAGAGGTGAACTAGGAAGCTTGTATCAGCAACCATCCAACCATCCCACCAGCTGAAGGGAGCAAGCCATAGACAGGATGAGGCCAGCACCACAAACTGCAAAAGATGGAATGAGCCATGGTCCTTGATGCCAATGCTGAGCTTCTGGATTAGCCAATGATGAAGGCTGCTCGAATTCTGGACTTGCACTTACGTTTTTATTCCAAAGCCTCTGTATTATGACATCTCTAGTAATGACTGCAGGCAACATAAACATGGTGACCTTTGAACATTTCTTGAGGCACCATTTTCCCCTTTGTTTGTTATCTTTACTGTTTCCTGTTGTTGCTGAAACTCCTCACTCTTTAATTGTTATCCCTAGGGCACCTTTCCAAACATCCTTTTTGTCTTTTACTTCTTTGGACACCAGGCATTAGAGAAGCTGTTTGATGTCTAGTGGTTTCTTCCACTGTTTCTAATTAACTTCTCTCTTCATTACAAAAACAATGTTGTGTCTCTTGTCCTCGTCTATCTGAAAGGTAGTTTTTCATCTTTCTAAGCATTTTTATTATTATCAACAATGTGGAAACAATAAAAATAAAAAATACAGCTAAGAATATGTTTTTAAAAATTCTCACAACTTTTACCGTATGAATTAGTACCCATTAGTCATTAGTTAAAGGCGAATTGCGGTTTTGGAATCAAAAACACTTGGGTTCAATTTTCTCAGTACCACCAACTGTGGGCCTTAAATCAAGTTGCTTACACAGCAAGTAAAAAACATGAAATAAAAATTTGAAAAACAGATAAATATCATCTACCTTGAAGATTTATGTAAAGACTAAAAACCATTTAATAGAAACAAAAGTCTTTTTAATTTTTTTTGGTTGACACTGTTACAGATGTCCCCCATTCCACCCCCTCCACCCAGCCGCTGCCGGCTCCCTCTGGCCTTCACCACAGGGCTGCGTGTGCCCACGGGCTGTGCACACATGCAAGGTGTTCTCTGGCTAATATCTAATATATGAAAAACTCTTAGGGACAGGATTTATACCTTGATTTTCTGATTCTAAAGCAAGTGTCCTTCCCACTTTATTTATTACAACTTCCTTTCTTCACTCATTCCATGTTCATTTATTGAGTGGCTGCTATGTTCCAGGAAGATTTATTGACAAATATGGCAAAGTCTCTGCTCTTAAGCAGTTTACAGTGAATTAGACAAATAAATGGATAGTAAGAGGGAAGCCATTTAGTTTAGTGGTTTATTGCATAGGCTATAAAATCAGACAAATTTGGATGTGAAAGTCAACTCTGCTTTTTGTTAACTCCGTGACCTTGGAAAAGTTACTTAACATCTCAGTTTTGTCATCTGTAAAAGGAGATAACAATATTCTCTCAAAGTGGTATGGGCAGAATGAGATGTGATTATGTTTGTGAAATGGTTTACTCAGTGCCTATAGTAAAGTAAGCATTTGCCTACTGTGGACAATAATCCTCATTGCCATTATAAATATTATGACAGTTGTAAATGTAATTGTACATCATTAAGTGCAAACGGTACGAGCCAGCACTATGGAATATACAGGAGGGGCATTTCAATCCGTCTCCAGGAGCAGGCAAGCACTGCCCCCCAAAGTTACAGACACTTCTGGAGTTTTGAAAGACTAAGCGTTCATACTTCTGAGAGTGAGACTGTAAATCATTCTAGGAACTGCAAATAGATATCTATGACTGAAGGTAACGATGCTGGGGGAGAAATGGATTATGAATGATAAATGTGGACAAATTCAAGACTTTGATGATTAAATTAAGGAATCTGAAGTCTTTGAACCTGGATGAGTGGGTACTAGAAAGTGACATGTCTGAATTCCATGTTAGACAGTTGCTGTGGACACACTGTGGTTTGCTAAGGCTTTTTCTCTTCTCTATAATTTTAAGAAAAAAAGATGAAAGTAGGTTTGCAAGAATGCACTGTATCATTCTGGAAGTTTTAAAACTGTCAAAACACATTTTCTAATTTTGACTGTAGTCAAACACTTTCTCCTTAGGCAAAGGGAACTCAATAAACAGTTTTATTTGTTTTATAAATAGTTTGGTAAAAAAGAATAATATTTATGAATTGTACTAGCTAAAAAATATTTGCCTAGTAAAACTTTAGCACTACATGTGAATGTTCTAAGCCCGAACAGACAGACAGAAGTGGATGAAACTGATGCCACAGCTTTATAGACAACGCTAAACTGTAGGTATCACGGTGAATGGAATCCATTAGCAGGTTTTTGTAAGACACGCAGAAATTCTTGTCAACCTGCACCTAGATTTTCACAATATTTTCCGCAGAAACCCAAGCGCCTGAAAGAGCCAGTCAGGCACGAATCAGCAGCGGCTCTGCAGGGAGCCTTCAGTCCCTGCGACTGTCTGGCCCAGCCAGTTCCTGTGACTATTGACCGTTCTCAACCGATCTGTTCTCTTTTGCACATTTTCAGTGACATCATTTAAAAATGTTTAATAAACTAAAAAAAAAATGAGACAACCAATATGAAACAGAACATGATAGCGTAAAAAAGCCTAGTGTTTTCCAATTTCTAGGGCTATGATTAGGGAAAGTTGTCTAATGGTTTGAATCTTAGTATTTGCAACTGAAAAGATGGAGATAAAAATTACCAAACTAATTAATAGTTGTAAAGATTTAATAAAATAATATATGTGAAGGGGTTAACATGGTAATTCCCAAGTACTTGCACAGGGTAGGCATTTAATAAATGTGTGTTGTTGTTTTGAGGGGTTTCTTCAGCTTCCTCTCCACCAGTCTCACTGACACTCTAACTCCCCCTTAAGTGACACATGCTCCGCTTGTAATAATGTTTCTAAAAATTAATTATACGGTAACAATGGACCCCCACCTTTTATTATTAATACCCCAATCCTGAAAAACTTTTCCTACATAGAAAAGGAGAGAAATCCTTTTCTCCTTTTGGTGGGAGAGAAATCCCAGCACTTACTTTCTGCTATTACCTCTTAGTTCAAAAACAAGAAGCAGCAGGTTGCTTGATCCTTCAAGCAAGCCCTTGATATAGCTAGAGGATAAAAACAAAAACACATCAAACAAAGAAAAAACGGGCTAAAGCAGTCAGGTTTGCACCCAGGAGTCTGAATCTTAAGAGAGCCACACAGAGGAGAGGGAACTCTTGAATGTCAGATCCAGCCAGCAGTGTGCAGCAAGCTGCAGCAGGGTTGTGGGGCCTGACGCTCAGCATCCAGAAGAGCCTGGGTTCCTGCCTGTCTTCCCAACCTGGGCCCCCGGTTTCCTTTTCACATATGCCCTCTGTGCTTGGAGTCAGATTCTGATGTTTCCAACTGAGAACCAAGTTTAGGGAGGAGAGTAGAGTAGAGCTCTGAAGTCAAAAGACATTCCCATTCTTCCTAACCCTGATCTACAGCTAAATTTAATTAGTAATAGATGCTAGGGAAAAAATTTTCAAAATATTTCCTGGTGTCTTTTATAGAACAAAAGCTAACATTAAGAAATTTATTTCTAAATCCATGCAAATCCTTACTTAGTGTAGTCTTGGAGAAAATTGCTACCATTAAATAAATTTAGAAGTCTGCCACCCAGCATGTTGGTGACAACCACACCTACTGTGTAAATTGCCAGATTAACATCAAACCCAGGCTATAACTCGCCCTTCATGGAAAATTCAAGAAAGGACTTCTTTTTTCTTCTCCAGTCTCCTTACTATGGTTCTAACATAGTGTAAGCTTTCAGATCCTGACACAGCCACCTCTGTTTCATTGTAACTTTAACATTATACTCTTAACTCACTTCTGACAATTCTGTGCGCCTAAATCTTTAATCGTAGCTTAAAAGAATTCACATTAGTTTTTGCAGATGAAGCAGGATCATGAGAATTTGTGTCATGTCTCTTTCTTGTATTCACAAAACAAAACAAAACAAAACAATGGAAGGGGGAGGGAAGGAAGGAAGGAAGGAAGGAAGGAAGGAAGGAAAGAAGGAAGGATCTATCTTGAAACTGCTTCAAGATGATGTATTCACTGAAATATTGTATTGCTATCAAAGCAAAATTAAAACCCACACACAGACTGTAAATATTTAATACAAACCTATTAACCAAAGGCTTTGAAAAAAGAACACAGTACAACCTCCTTCCTCTTTTTTCTTTTTTTCCTTAAGCTAGCTTGCTTTAGCTTGGTCTGAATCCTCTTCTGGGGTTCATGATTCTTGTGGCATCCTATTCTTTTGCAAGCGAACTTTGCTTACTTATCTTTCTCTGTGTGACTGTTCTGATTCGTGTCTCAGAAAAAAAAATCACACCCATTAGATAGAACTTAATCCTGACTACTCATTACTAGCTGTGCAAGCTTGGGGCAATAACTTCCCTTTTAAGGGGCTAAATGGAAAACCATTTATAGACAGATATCCACCTTACTACCAGACCCACAGATAAGAGATGACTCTATTTCTTCTCAAAGTCGCACAACAGGCATTAGAGAAATTTTAGAATGTCGTATAACTATGTCTTCCAGACACTTTCACTTCTCCACCCTAATTCCAGCCATATCATCTCACCTGGACAAGTTCAATACCTGCTCTCCCTACTCCCACTTTTGCCTTTCTGCAATCTAGTCTTGATGCAGCTTCCAGAAGGATCTTTTAAACATGAAATCCATTAATGGCATTTCTCTGCTTCAAACCTTCCAGTGTTCTCTTAAAATCATGTTGAAACTCCTTAGTACAGACTTGCATGGCCCAACACGGTTTTTGACCTCAATTTACAGCACTTCATTTCCTCCTTTCATTGTACTTTGGTTACACTGGCCTTCTCTCTATCCGTTGAATACATGAGGTGAGGGCTTTTGCTGTTCCCTTTGCCTACGTTCTTCCTGTAGATTGTTCATTGGTTCTTTCCTTTCATTCAGGACTCAGTTTAAATGTTACCTCTCAGAGATGTTCTCTGACAAGCCAATATACAGAAGTCTCCCAGGCTCCCTCTATCCTATCATGCTATATTCTTTTCTTAAGAGTTTTTATCATAGGACTTCCGGCAAGATGGAGGAATAGGTGGACGCACCGTACCTCCTCGTACAACCAAGATTAGAAAACCAATAATTTACAACAATAATTTACTATCAGAATAACACCCAGATCCGGTAGAGGATCTGAATGGAAGATCCTCTGAATGGAAGATATCTGAATGGAAGTCGGGCAGCCAGGAAGTTGAAGTAGACGCGTTCATCCGGACTGGTAGGGGAAGACGAGCCGGGCGGGCGTGGGGCTGGCTCGGGTCGGCGGCGCGAGGAGGTCGGGGGAAAGTTTGGCGAGAACTCGGCGCGACAGCCATCCAGGGGCGCAAGAAGGCAGCGGTGATCCCTGAGTACGCAAGCTGTGGCTGGCAGACCCAGAGGGGTAGCGATTGTGGACCAGGGCAGAACTCGCGCCCAGAAGCCCAGACAAGGGTCTGAGTCCAGGGGAATGGAACTACCGCCATTGTTTTCTCCCGTCCCCGCTCCCGCTCCCGACCCACCCCCACATATAACGTCACATTCTAGCGACTGGGGTGCCCAGCCCCGGTGTGCACCTAAGGCTCCGCCCCCCACCGTAACTAGAGCAACCAGACTGGAAAAAAAAAAAGGAGAGACAGGGGGAAAAAAAAATATGTTTTCAACAGAGCAGATCAGTCCCCCAGGACTCATCCTTTTGAGCGACCAAGAATTAGCCAATCTATCAGATGCGCAGTTCAAAACACTGGTGATCAGAAAGCTCACGGAACTGATTGATTTTGGACGAAATTTAGATGAAAGAATGCAGATTACCATAAAACAGATGCAGGAAGACACGCGGAGGAGAGCCAATAGTGAAAGGAAGGAATATGAGTCTCAAAACACTACAGTGGACCAGAAGGAAGATAGAATCAACCAAGCAGGAAAGCATGATGAAATAAGAATTCAAAAAATTGAGGAAAAGATTAAGAGCATCCAAGACACCTTTAAACATTCCAATATCCGAATTATAGGGGTACCAGAAGGGGAAGGGGAAAAGCAACAGATTGAGCACATATTTGAACAAATAATAAAGGAGAACTTCCTCAATCTGGCAAAGGAAATAGTCTTCCAAGAAATCCAGGAAGCTCAGAGAGCCCCAAAGAAGTTGGACCCAAGAAGAAACACACCAAGGCACATCATAATTACATTAGCCAAGGTAAAAAACGAAGGAGAGAATTCTAGAAGCAGCAAGAGGTAAGGGGACAGTCACCTACAAAGGAGTTCCCATCAGACTGTCAGCTGATTTCTCCAAAGAGACCTTACAGGCAAGAAGGGGCTGGAAAGAAATATTCCAAGTCATGAAAGACAAGGACCTACATCCCAGATTGCTCTATCCAGCAAAGCTCTCATTTAGAATGGAAGGGCAGATAAAGTGCTTCTCAGATAAGGTCAAGTTAAAGGAGTTCATCGTCACCAAGCCCTTATTTTATGAAATGCTAAAGGGACTTATCTAAGAAAAGAAGATAAAGAAAAGACATGTATAGTAAAAGGACAGCAAACTCACAAATATTAACAACCACACCTAAAGCAAAACCAAAAGACACTAAGTAAACAATTAGAACAGGAACAGAACCACAGAAATGGAGGGCACATGGAGGGTTAGCAGCAGGGAGGTGGGAGGAGGAGAGAGGGGGGAAAAGGTATAGAGAATAAGTAGCATAGAATGTAGGTTGAAAATAGATAGGGGGAGGGCAAGAATAGTACGGGAAATGTAGAAACTAAAGAACTCATAAGTATGACACATGGACATGAACTAAAGGGGGAAATGTGGGTGGGAGGGGGTACAGGGTGGAGGGGAGAGAAGGGGGAAATGGGACAACCGTAATAGCATAATCAATAAAATATATTAAAAAAAAGAGTTTTTATCATAATCCAGCTTCCAGTTTATTCATTTGTTGATTGATTTTCTCCTTCCACTAGAATTCATGTTCCTTGAGAGCAGGAAACTAGTCTATTGCACTACTATATTTCTTGCACCTAGAACTGTGCCTTAAACTTAGTAGGTACTCAACAAACAATCACTGAGTGCATGAATGGATAAATGAATTATGAATGATACTTAGCTTTGTGCCTATATTAAAAATTGACAATGAAAAATTACATTGCTTTTTTGAGTCACAACCTTGAGTTTCCCTAGGGAATTATTCTGTAGAGAACACATTCCTTGAGGACAAGGGCCATGCCATTGTTCTGTCAGGTTGTAGCACAGTGATATGCACACGAGTGATACGCAATAGTGTTGGTTAAATGATTTACTAGATCACAGCTCTTGTCCTTGACATTGTCAAGATTATTTCATGTTATTCTGTTGTTTGTAAAGTTAGTGTAACTCTTTGATAACTAATATAGAACTATAGTATCATATAATTTAAAGAATAAAACATCTCTAATTAAATATTGTTCCATATAAACCAAGGACTAGAATTAGTATCATTTTTTAAAAATTTTTAAAATTTTATTTTAATCATTGTTCAAGTACATTTTTTTGTCCTTTACTCCCATTCTAGCCCACCCACCCATGAATTAGTATCATTCTAATTCAATCAATGTAAGGGAAATAATTTTTTCTTTTTTTAAAAAAAGATTTTATTTATTTATTTATTTTTAGACAGAGGGGATAGAGAAAGAGAGGGAGAGAAATATCAATGTGTAGTTGCCTCTTGCACATCCCCTACAGGAGACCTGGCCTGCAATCCAGACATGTGGATTCCCTGATTGGGAATTGAACCAGTGACCTTTTGGTTCACAAGCCAGTGCTTAATCCACTGAGCCACAGCAGCCAGGGTTAAGTTTTTCTAATAGAAAGAACAACTTAAGATGAATTTGGGCTACTCTGATGCTTGGAGAAAAGAGCTTGGCCTTGGAATCTCATCTTGACAATTTATTAGGTCTGTTACTTTGAACAAGTCATTCAACCTCTTTCAGCTTTGGTTTTTTCATTATCTATATATTGGAGCTTGTTGGAACTGCCCTGCCTGGTTTCAGAAGCTGTAACCACCCCCTTCCACCCTGGCCCCCGTGGCTAAAGCTGAGTGAGTGACCTTCGGATTATAAATCACTAAGGAGACAAAGCTTATCTTCCTGGCAGGGGCTCCACTTCTGCTCCTTTTTCTTCACCCTGCCTGGCCCCTAATGCTTGATCAGTTAGCCAATGACGGGTAAGATTCCTCAAGGGAGGGATGATCCAAGACAGGCATGATCACGGAGAGGCCCTAGGGAAGGACTTGGGAAGCTATAGCAAAAGGGGTTGATGGACCCTCACTCCTCAGCTTTGACATAGCCTGAGTTCTCATTCTGTCTTCGAGAAGCCTCCTAATCCCTTGGCTGCCTTACTTGCCCTGCCTGATTTAAGCCTGAAACAATGACAGAGGGCGGTGTAGCCCTGTGCTGGAAAGGGTGGGTTCCCCAGGTGATCAGGCCTAAGAAAGAATATGTAAAATCCTGTGAAACCTGCTTTGTTTAGAATGCTCTCAATTAAATAATAAGAGTCCAAGCAGGAAATGAGTTTGTTTCCCAAAGTTTTAGAGCCCTTTAGCTAACAGACCCTGACTCAGAATAAGCCCTCGTAGTTCTTTGTATGCTATCTATTTGTTTGATCCTTACTGCCTGACAATGATTAATGAAGTTTACCTGTATTCCTGTGCAAATTGAAAGCCAATAAAAGCTTGTCAAGGTGAGGGTCGGCTCGCTCTCCCCTTGAGAGATTGGCTGTGCCATCCCTTTTCCTCCACAGGACTAGATAGTACGTGTGAATTTACCTCGTATCTCATCCATAACGCCACAGACACTGCAGGCCGGTGTCTGTGTCAGGAGCTAATAATGCCTACCTCAAAAGGCTGTAGGAAATAAAGAAAATTATCTGTGAGAAAAAGCCTGGTACAACATTTAGCCTTTAGAAAGTTATCTGTGCCTCCTAAAAAGCAACAAATTTCCTGTAAGTAAAGGTGTTCAAAGCTTAGACAATTTCACCAAGCATATCCTAGAAAGAGGTTAAAACATTAGATGGGTTGTTTCACTAAGCGATTTTATGAACCAAAAGATTTTATAATGTGAACCCTCTTATACAAATATGAATATAAGTATAGAAATACAACTCATACAAAATCTTATTCCCAGTCTTCAAGGCAATTTACCAATGCACTCCTCCCTCCTTTCCCCTTCCACATTAGACTCATAATATTTCTTGACTTCAACAAATAGATTTGCTTACCATTCCCAGCACACAGGGCTCAATTTTTAATTCAGTGCTTCTGCATAGACGGCCTCTTCCCACCAATTCTATGCTGTTATGTCATTTCCTTGTTTTAAAGCAACACTTAAGGAAAAATGTTTTTCCTTATTAAAGTCTCCATACCTCTATCTGACCTCAGTCCAAAGGGCTCTAATGCCTACTCCCCTAGTTCATAAGGTAACCAGAGTGATCCTTTAATACATAAAGCAGATCAAATCATTCTGTCACTAAAAGCTTTTAGTTGCTTTCCATCATACTTAGGATAAAAATCTAAACTTCCAAACAAAAATGACAGGGTTCTGCAGTTTGGCCCTGCCTACCTCCCTAGCCTTACCTGGAAGTCACTCTCTTTTACTCGCGCTAATCCATCCATCTTGCCTCCCTTCAGTTCCTCCAATGATTTCAGCTCTTTTATATATATTGATGCCTTCACATGCCACTTTCTCCCTCAAAGTGTCCTCTTTCAAGGTTCATCATAAATGACATGTTCTCAGTGAGGCCCTCTGTAACCACCTCACTCCTTACCAACACATCAAGAGGAGTCCTTTTCGACCTTCTCGTTCTTGCCTTCCTAGCACACGACTGCTGTGGTGATGTGTGTAAGGGAATGCCAGTAGCTGCCCCCACCTCTCTGTTCTGGTGGGCAGAGAATGTCCCATTGGAGCAGGTGTTACAGAAGCAAGAATCATTTACTTTGGTAAATGTAGAATACGTAGATTTACATAGTAGACGTCTATGTGGTATAACAAAGGAAAATCCTCATAATGCTCCTGGTACATACTGCTGGTCACTTGGAAAGAAGTAGATCATTATGCTTAGGGATCCCAGGGCCTTGTGGGGGCGGGGGGAGGGAAGAAGCCAAGAGCTAACCTCTTTTTGCAAGAAACTTAGAGCAGGGTGGCTTTGGCAATATTTATTAGAGGGAAAGATATGAAAAGTTCTAAAAGACAATTTATTGGAAAGGGAAGGGAAACTTGTCAAGAGGTGATCTGAGTACAACCCAGAGCCTAAGGACCTGAAAGGGAGGGATGATTCTGAATAGAATGTGGCCTGAGGCCAGCCACCCTCTGGGTCCATACTTTCTAGCACATTGGTTGCTCTCTAGGGAATTACTGCTGAGCTTTGTGGCTGGAGTGCACTTGGGTTCTCTCTAATGATGGCATCTGAGCACAGACACTCCACACTACAGCCTGGGCAGAGGCGTGCTCCAGCAGCAGTGAGCCACCAGCTGCCCAGACAAGGCCAATCTGAAGTAGAGGAACCATGTAGCAGCGAGAAACCACAGTAATGACCCATCGGTCTGGTTATATTTGTTTATTGGCATGATTGTTTATTTATTGTCTGTCTACCTTAGTATATTGAAAGCTTCACAAAAGAAGACAGCAGGTCTGCTTGGCTTAACATCGGGGCTACCAAGGATAGCACAGGTTGCACACTGTTAAAGGAAGTGGCATTTGTGTAGAATACAGTGTGAATAGGGCCTCCTAGTGCTATATAATTGCTCAACTCATATAACCACATGATTCAGCCCTGGTCACCACAGTATCACTACGGTGAGCAGTGTTGCAGGCATACAGCAACACTCAAGCAATACTTACCGAATGATTGTATAAAAAAATGCAAGGTCTACTTTGTCTGTTTGCTCACACTTCTGTGCTTCTTCCTAAGAAGTCTTTGGGTGTTTTCCTCCATGCATCTAATACAGTACATCTGACAGGGATGATTTTATCTACTTAGAGCCGCAGGAAGTCAGAACTGAAGAGAAGGTTAGGGTTTATCATTGTTTTATCTTACAGACAAGGAAAGGGAAAACCAAAAAGATAAAGTGACTCTTATCATGTGGTGGAAAAGGCATGACCAGAACCCAGGTCTCTTGCCTTCTGGTGCTATAATCTTTCTGTGGTCCTCACCTGCTTCTTCAGTTATTTTATTTTGTTCCTCTCATGAAACAGGAGTGCTCAGAAGTCGGTGGTCACTTAATCACTAACCTCTGCTAGCTGGCGCTTTAGGACTTGTTGACATACTCATCAATTTGGGGAAGTCTACCTGATTCATACAAGATGGTGTCAGCAAGACATTACCAGGGAAATTTCACACCTCAAGACTGCCAGCAAGGCTCCACTTTACCATCTGGTGAAGTACCCAGAATGTATCTGATTTTTCACAATCTCTCTTTCATTATTTTCAACATTAACAATATATTGTACTTCTTTTTCCAAATTTTTATGAATCACACCAACAGCCGCATATTCTCAACCACAGAAAATGATACTTACTAGGTATTCAGAAAGAGGAACAAAAAGATCAAATCTACAGGAAATATCCAAGGATTAGTGAAAAGTATGTTTTTAAAATCATACTTGATTTTTTTGATCAATAACTGCTTGAACTTTTGTTTTTATATTAACAAGATTTTTAAAAATAGTAATTTATCCTGTACTTATATTATTACATGACTCCTTCCTAAATTAATAACTGATGTTTTTTTCTTTTTAACAGAATTAAGGTGTGAAAAAAAATCAAGCCTCTTCCTTCTTCCATCTCTATCACCAACTTTAATGTTTAGATTTATGATCCTTAAACACTTACCATAAAAATCAGTGCTGTTGTCCTGGCTGGTATAGCTCAGAGGATTGAGCTTCAGCCCACGAACTGAGAAGTTACTGGTTTGATTCCCAGTCAGGGCTCATGCCTGGGTTGCAAGTCAGGTCCCCAGTTGGGGGTGTACAAGTGGCAACTGATCATGTATCTCTTGTACAATGATGTTTCTATCCCCTTCTCCCTCCTTTCTCTTCAATCTAATGTAAATAAATAAAATCTTTTTTAAAAAATCAGTGCTGATAAAATAATATGTAGATTTTGAATAAACACCGAGATCAGCCATTGAAAGGTCCTCCTTATGAATGTTGCCCAAGAGAAACACTGGGTGGGTGAACTGATGGTAAGTTTGTAGGTTGTGTTATTTGCAAACAATATTAATGCCTAGTCAGGACCTGGCCAAACTGTGAGGCAGTTTACAATTGTATGATTCTCATGTTTTGGTTTGATTTAAGACTTGTGTAAACTCTCAGTTCTGAGCTGTGAGTGATTCTGTTCAGCCTCAACACTTCAGATCACCTGTGAAAATGAGGAAAAATGGAGGCACAGGCTCTACCCTTAAAAAGTGTGCAGAACGAGCTAACCTAGACAATAACTAGACGTACGATTAATTTGACTGAAATCTTTGCATGAGGACATGTCTGAGCACACCAGGAAATACAGGAAGAAGTGCCTCCCTGGAAAGACAGGAGACTTGTTTCAGACCTGTGGCAGTGGTCTTCAGAGCACAAGGTGGTGGTTACGCCTCAGGTTTATGGACAAGGGGAGATGGAATCCAGCACTTGTTAGACTTAGAGAGTTAACTGGCAGCTGTGAGGGGGAAAGTATTCCAGAGCTGAGAGAACACAGAAGAGCACAGAGATGGTGGTAGGGCAGAGGAGGAGGGATGAATTACAATTCCTTGTAAGGGTTCATGCACCTATGATTTACCATTTTTCTTATTTTCTTATTTTTTTTGGAAAAGTTATATTCTCCACCATGTTTTCCCCTTGGTGAATTATAACTAATCAAACTGTAAAACATCACTTGTCTCTTTTCTCCAGGTTCCTGGGGGAAAGGTCTGTCTGAACACGAGTCAACATTATCATCCAGTAAAACATCATAGTAGTATTCCTAATACAGAAGGAATATTCCAATTATGCTTATATTATACATGTATCTTGGTTTTCATTACAATACTGTGAAATGGACTAGGTAGGTGTTTTAATTACTATTTTACACAAGAGATGAAAATAGTTCACAAAAATATCAAGTGAGTTATCTAAAGGAAGGGAAACTTGTCAGGAGGTGATCTGAGTACAACCCAGAGCCTAAGGACCCGAAAGGGAAGGCTGATTCTGGACAGTCAGTATGTGGCCTGAGGCCAGCCGCCCTCTGGGTCCGCAACTAATAGCTCATGTAACTGGGACAGAAGCAGACCCTGTCTTCTGATCTGGGTGCTGAAATGGTGCATTAACAAGCATGCATGGGGTGCACCTGTATGGCAGGCAATTACAGTTCCTACGGAAAACAAAATCAGCACACAAGACGTCAGGAGGTCAATTAACCAATATGTCCAATGAAGTATTACTCACGCCCCATCAGGGAAATACAAGGTAGGTCCTTTGAGGTCAAAGGGCCAGACTACCCAATCAAGGCTACAGAGGATCAGGAAAGGCTTCTCTACCAAAGCAACTTCCAACTTGAGACCTTAGCCACGCCAAGAGGGATGGCTGCTTGGCAGCTATTATTGAATGGCAGAGGGGTAAAGTGGCAAGTGGGAAAAATGGAGAGAGAGGTGTTCTGAGTAAAGAGAACAGAGTCACAGAGAATTTTCACTCCATAGTGCTACTTCCTCAGGTGTGTGCATCTCTCTCTGTAAAAAGTCACATGCTTTTTAATTTGATGTAGTCCCATTCATTTTCTTTCTTTTATTTCCCTTGCCCTAGAAGATATATTGGCAAAAATATTGCTACAATGATATCTGAAATTTTATTGCCTATGTTTTCTGCTAGGATTTTTATGGTATCACAACTTAGATTTAAGTCTTTTATCCATTTTGAGTTTATTTTAGTGTATGGTGTAAGGCAGTGATCTAGCTTTCATGTACCAGTCCAGTTCTCCCAACACCATTTATTGAAGAGGCTATCTTTACTCCATTGTGTGCTTGTGCCCCTTTTGGCAAATATTAGTTGACCATAGAGACATGGGTTTATTTCTGGGCTCTCTATTCTGTTCCGTTGATCTATGTTCTTATCCCAGACTGTTTTGATTATAGCAGCCTTGTAGTATAGTTTAATATCAGGTATTGTGTATCCCATCTACTTCGTTCTTCTTTCTCAAGATTGCTGAGGCTATTTGGGATCTTCTTTGGTTCCATATAAATTTTTGGAGTATTCATTCTAAATCTGTGAATGAATACTAGATCTAGAAATATGCCATTGGTATTTTAATACGAATTGCATTAAATCTATAGATTGCTTTGGTAGGATGGACATTTTAATGATGTTAATTCTTCCAATCCATGAACAAAGTATATGCTTCCATTTATTTGTATCTTCCTTTTCTTTGTTTAGTGTTCTATAGTTTCCTAAGTACAGGTCTTTTACCTCCTTGGTTAAATTTATTCTTAGGTACTTTATTTTTTTGTTGCTGCTGTTGTTGTTTTTGTGGTAAATAAAAGCTTCTGCATAGCTAAAGGAACCATCATCAAAGTGAAAAGGGAACTGACTGTATGGGAGAACAGATTTGCCAATGATACATTGGACAAGGATTTAATCTCCAAAATATATAAAGAACTCACACAACTCAACACCAGGAGGACAAACAACCCAATTAAAAAATGGGTGAAGTACCTGAATAGACACTTCTCCAAGGAGGACATGCAGATGGTCCATAGGCATATAAAAAATGCTCAACACCACTAGCCATCAGAGAGGTACAAATTCAAACCACAATGAGATATCACCTCACGCCTGCCAGAATGGCCATCATTAATAAATCAACAAACAGCAAGTACTGGTGAGGATGTGGAGAAAATGGAACCCTAGTAGCCTGTTGTGGGAATGCAGACTGTGCAGCCACTGTAGAAAGCAGTATGGAATTTCCTAAAAAATTAAAAATGGAACTACCTTTTGACCTAGTGATTCCACTGGTAGCAGTATACTCTAAGAATCCTGAAACACCAATTCCAAAGAACTTATGCACCCGTATGTTCATATCAGCACCACCTACAATAGGCAAGATTTGGAAACAGTCTAAGTGCCCATCAGTAGATGAGTGGATTAAATAACTATGGTACATTTACACAATGGAATACTATACAGCAGAGAGAAAGAAGGAGCTCCTACCCTTTGCGACAGCATGGATGGCCATTCCATGGCCAGGCAGTGAAAGACAGATACCTATTGATCTTACTTATGAGGAAAATCTAATGAACAAATCAAACAAATGAGAAAAATAGAACCAGAGGCATAGAATCATGGAATAGACTGACAGCAGTAAGAGGGGAGGAGGGAAATGGGGTATCTTTGAAAGAAGGTGAAGGTATTAGTCAAAGAACATATATAAAGGACGCATGGACCTGGACGATGGTGTGGGGATGGACTATGGAAGGGGGTGCTCGGCAGAGGGGAGCAAAGGGGGAAAAATTGGGACGGATGTAATAGCATAAACAATAAAACAAAAAAGTTACATGCTATTCAATGATCATTTCCATGTAAGAATGAATTACAATGTTTACTATAAAATGTCACATACACTTACCAAACAAGATATAAGAGGAATGCCAAGAAAAATTAGGCTTCTTTGATTACCTTCTTTACTCTATGAAAGTTGGAATTTTCTAGGGAAAAGAGGGATCTGAGAGGCCATCTAATAATCCTCAAGAAGCACGAGGCATGAATGAGATAAACATGGAACACTGGTGGATTTTAAAAATATGACAGAAATGTAAGAAGTTTTGGGGGGCACTTCCCTCCTACTGCTTCCCTGTAATGCAAGGCCTATCTGAAAACTGAGACAGGACACCCAGTACCCCTCACTACCACGCCTCAACACCCCCAGAAGAATCATTGTCTGTTACAAATGTTTGTAATGCATATTCCTGGGTGTTATTCCCAAAAAACTGAACCTGTGGAAACTTTCACAATTCAGTCATTGACCTTCACAGCTTTTTCAAAAGAGAAAGGCCAATGACTCACAATTATGCTACAACTCTAGATCATCTGAATTTCTTCAAATCTGATGGCTTAAGAACTGTTTAATTCTTGGCTCTCTCTGATAAACTCCAAAAAAAATCTGTGTTTTTTTAGCTTTGATTTATCTCAATCTTAAAATTACTTGGGCTTTCTGGATATATCATTTAGATAATCCACCATCTTTTTTTTTTAAAGATTTTATTTATTTATTTTTAGGGAGGGAAGGGAGGGAGGGAGGGAGAGAGAGAAAGAGAGAGAGAGAGAGTGAAACATTAACGTGCGGTTGCTGGGGGTTATGGCCTGCAACCTAGGAATGTACCCTGGCTGGGAATCGAACCTGGGACACTTTGGTTCCCAGCCCGCGCTCAATCCACGGAGCTACACCAGCCAGGGATTGATAATCCACCATCTTACATACTGTGTCCAAAAGCCCTAGTCACTCAGGATTCCTATTCTTACAAAATACAATCTACCAATCCTTTTCCAAAGTTTCTCATTCTGGTTCATTGAACCATGATTCTCCCAAATAAGAACACCTGAGAATAATGTAAATAGAGAACAACCTTAAGTATCTGTTAGTCCTACCTCTGTACTTTGTAGACACAAAGATATATAACTTGCATATATGACAGAAAGATATATAAGACTAGAATTCACCACCTCTATGTAAGCTAAGCAAGAAAATAGACAACAAAATTGAAAATAAACTCAGAGTCAGATATCCTTAATTATTCTAATTCTAATATTCTTTATATCAGTTCTTCATCTGAATGATGCAGAAAATAGTGGCATTCCTACAGGATGCAGTCAAATGAGGTAGTTTTTCACAGTGAATAGGACATAGTAGATGTGTAAGAAATGTTTGTTGAATCAATCACTCCTAAAAGTGACCATTTCTAATAGCATTAGTTCTCTCTTACCTTTCCTCCTCTGACTCATCTCTTCCTACTGTCTCTAACCTAAAGCCCTAATCCACCTGAAAAAGCAAGCCATAACTAATCTCACCTTCCCTCTTCCTGCCCACACCTATCCATACTCTTCTGCACTGCCAATCTTTTAAAAATTCTCTCCCCTATTTAAAAAATTTAAACATAGAGGCTGTACGGCCTACTGGCAAAACAAAAAACAAATACCCTACAATCCTCATCCTCTTAATCCTGTTCCCCTTAATCACCTCACACAGGCCCCCTGAGCCTTCCCACACCACGGTTCCCATAGATCCAGTGTGCTTTGCTCTCTCCCGCTAGGCTCCGGGGCCCACTTGCTTTCAGCCCCAGGTTCAAACTGCATCCCCCCACCTCTTCCAGGAAGCCTGCTCTGGCAAATTCAGGTAGACTTTCTTCCCAGACTCAAAGGCATGCATTACATCTTAACTTGTATTGTTCTCTAATTGTTGCACTTGTAAATGTGGGAATTCTGCTTTCCTGAACAGATTTCAACTTTGACCATTTTTCATAAGTCTACTTAATACCCCTTGCATGGTACCTAAAATGTATGGTAGTGAACTAAAAAGTGTAAAGAACTGAAAATAATCTCAATGCTTACAAAAGCAAATTATAGACGTTTCCTATAATGCCAGTTCATATGTTTAATCATTTTCCCTGAACTATATGCTTAATATGGCAGAAATTTATAGGTAGAGAAAATTTGCAATTGAATAAAACTATTTTATAGTATAAGACAGCATTATTTCTGTAAAGCAAATCTATCACATGTAGTATATTTCAGGCAAATTTTATTTGTCAAAATATATCGGTGATTCCTTACATTAAAAAAAAAAGTTACATCTACATTGTGTAATATGTTCTTGAATCAAAGCATCCGTGTCTACAACTGCAGACATTGAGCAGGGAATGTGCTGGTTCAAGATCAAAAGCAAACATTTCTAAGACTGCTTTTATCCAGTTCCTGTTATAAATGAGTTGCTCTGTTACTCATACCTCACTTTTCACATTGTTGATAGTTACTTTATATTTACTATTTTTAAGATAACTACAGTATTAGCGACATTCTACCTGTATGGGGAATGTCTGGTTTATAAAAGCACAAAATGTACTCATAGCTTCTCTCAACACTCACCCAAGGTTATTGCTACTTTTGGAATCTTGGCTATTATGTCAAACAACAGAACTATTTGGTGACTGTGGTTCATAAAATAATTATAATAATAACAATAATAAAAAGTCAAACAGATTGCATTGCTGAGTCAACTGACTAATTCCAAAGAATGACAAATGAACAGAAATAGGACTAAGAATCATAGACATGGTGACACTATTTTCCACTGTATTCTCACTCAGTTTCACATCTTGTAGTTTGTAAGGTGTCTGGAAAAAATAAGAAATAAAAAAACCTTTCATTGGCAGCATAGAAAACCTATATTTAAATATGTATGTGGGGGGAACTTGTAGCAGTTGCAACATTTTCTTATTCTCTTCTCTATTAGGTCTTGTGGCAGTAACAACTGCATATTGTTATAATCATGACAGACTTCCAAGATAAAATATACTCAGGATTCTTTTAAGTAGGGAGTTTGGATGATTCCCAACTCAACAAAAGCTAGTAGGGAATCTGTATTTTACCCATAGTTAAGAAAAAGATGTAGAAAACAATCTCTCACTTTAACATTAATGCACTAAAAATTCAATTCACTAAGTTCTAGTGTTTTCATTCTTATAATTCCATCACCTATTAAGAAAGTGGTTTTGCCAGTTTCTTTCTTTCCTTTGAAATAATTCCAACATTTTAGTGGAGAGCTTTCTGAAGATATTTAGAGATTTAATTTCAACGGTGCAGAAAACAGAAGATAGAACTATTTGCTTCAACTTAAAAAGTACCCATTTTGCAAATCTTTAATTTCTCCTCTTTGATATAATCAAGCATGTTAAAATTTTTTTAAGTTTAATGTTTTTATGATAACTGAATTAATAAAATCTCTAAAAACAGGCTGCAAACCAATGGATTTGTTTGAATGTAGGTATTAATTGAAATTAAATAAGGCTATTTCCAAATAGTATTTCTTAAGAGAGTAAGTTTGGCCATCCTAGGTTACGATTCTCAGAACTGGTCTAAATTCTCCCAAGGCCACTGAGCTCATGGTATTAAAGTTTTAAAGTAAAAGACACACTACTGTACATAGTATCTCTTCTAGTTAAAAAAAAATCTATATATTCAGTTAACTGTATGGGTAAGCATTTTACTCATATGACTTAATTGCATTTTTTCCAGGATATAAAGAATATGATAGAGCAAATTCTAAGACATGAGACTCAAATGACAGTCCTGAAAATTTCAGATTTTTCTTTGTTGCCTTTAAAGTTATATTAATTTTCATAGTTTAGTAAAGTGTTCATTACTTAGGAACTCCTTCTCCCCTCTGTTTGGCCACCTACACACTCCATTTTTCAACCATAGAAGTAAATATATCTAAAATTGATGCTGGTTTTGATAAGCCATGGTGATGATATCAGCCTGAGTTCTAGCTCCTGGAATGCAGAACTGTGACCATACAGCAGCTTGCAGTTGGAGCCAGCCTCAGGCAGTTAGAATGATGCTGGACCCCCTAGGAAGTGCTTGCACTGAGAGTCAGTCAGCGGGCCCTCGAGGTCTTGAACTCTCCTTGTCACCACATGTTGTCAATGATTTGGAGCCAAGGCGTGTGCTCTAAATATACTGCACCAGTGAAACACAGGTCTTCTGGAATATCTGCTTTGTCCAGTGAATGGGGAGGGTGGGAGGGGGAAAGAGACTATGGTTCTATTTTCAAATACAAGAGATTTAAAACTGTAAGTGGTGCACAACAATGTCAGTGTATTTAATATCACTGAACTGTACACTTAAAATAGTTAAAATGGTAAATTTTATGCTATGTGTATTTTAGCACAATTTAAAAGGAAAAACAATGTGTGTGGGTTCTGAAAACTTGTGTCAATGAGTTTCAGAAGTTTTTCACAACTGTCTAATTTCCAGGTCCAATATATAAACTGTTATAATTGTCAAGTCACTATTTCTAAAACATAACTTCTATCAAGCCAGTCTGCCTATATAAGCCTCCATCCATCAGGAACTAGTAAACAGCACTTACCCACAGAAATCTCCAGCTGAAAGTAACAGGAAAGTAAGATGTAAGAGTGGCTGTTTTATAAGGAGCTTGTGGAAACACCACTTGCTCCTAGACTGTGCACCCCTTTGAGGAGCTGGGAAGTGAAGAAACCCCTACATCCTATCCCAGGTTTGGCCTTGCCTCCAGTCGTGAATAGTTGCCACAAGGGTAAACAAAGGCTGGCCATCCGGAGTTACAAAACTTCGAGGGCCCACTGACTGACTATCAGTTCAAGCACTTCCCAGGGGGTCCTGCATGATTCTAAATGGCTAAGGTTGGCTCCAACCACAAATGTACTTTTACTCTCCTGCCTCTAGTCTAGAGTGAGCCTTCAAGGAAGGTTACTGCAGGCCGCAGCTGAAAAGTGCACAGAGGCAAAGAAGCTGTAAGAGGGTTGTGCCTGCCTGTGGTCACAGGTAGGGGATTTTTGCTGACTGAAAGTGGGAGGGGTATTTGAAATATGGGGGAAAACCCACAGCCACAGGCTACAGTTGTCATTGCCAATATGTCCAGGAGAAACCTCCATCTCTGCACAGGCATTGAAATCATACCTGGGTATTCTCTTTACTCCCTCCAATTACAATGTGAGTGCCCCTGTGGTCTCCATGTGTATGTAACCAGAACCTAAGACAATGGCTGGCATTTGAAGGTGATCAGCAAGTTAAGTGAGGAACTCAACTCAGAAACTTCAACCAAGATTACTCGGACAGAAAGGCTTCCCCAACGCCCGGTGATCGCAAACACACCTCTGCAGGAGCTGTCACTTTGAGAAGTCTCTATTGCCCTCAGGCGCCCCACCCAGACCTCTGCACACCCAGGAACTACCTACCAGCAATGGCGACCAGCAGACTGACAGCACGCACATGATCCCCATAAGCTGGATGGCCGTCTCAGTCGTGATCCGGCCCCACTGGGCGCTCGACTGAGACGCTGTGGCCTTGGCCCGACAGCGGGACACCAGGGCCTTAATGGTGGCCAGGTTGCAGGCAAAGGTGATGGTCAGCGCCGAGAGCCCTAGGAAGGCAAAGGTAGAGGCAAAGAAAAGGTTGCCCCACTTGGGCGGGGAGCTAGTCCCGTTGCCACCTCCTCCGGTGCTAATGAAGCACCACGTCCCGGGCCACTGGATGGTGTACTGGCCCACGCCCAGCACCGGCAACAGGGCGAAGGTGAGCACCGCCAGCCACACTCCGAGCAGCACACAGCGGGTGACGCGCGTCTTCATGTGGCTCGCGTACCAGTGCGGGGCCCGGATGGCCAGCGCCCGCTCGACGGCCATAGCGCTGGCGACGAAGAGCGAGGAGAGCCCAAAGACAGTCATGGTCAGGCCAAAGAAAGTGCACAGCCTCCCCGACGGGTCAAGGTGCTCCCAGCGCTGCTTGGACAGGTACACGACGATGACCACGGGGCTGGTGAGCAGCTGCCCAACCATGTCGGTGAGCGCTAGCCAGCCGATGCACAGCAGGAAAGACTTCTTGCGCTTGCTCTCCCGGCGCCGGTAGCTCCGCGACACCAGCAGCATGGCCAGAGCATTGCCCACGAAGCCGGTGATCAGCATGGTGATCGGAAAGACTACGGACACCGAGCGGCAATCTTCTCCGGTGTCCCGGGCACGCGTGAAGTTGCCCCGCGACTCCGCGGAGCGCTCGGGCTCCCACATGCCCGGGTAGGAGTAGTTGAGACGGGCGCAGAAAGGGGCGCTCCCGTCGCCCCGGGCTTCCTTCATGTTGGCTTCGAGGTGAGGACAGGACGGCGCCCGGGGAGCGGCAGCGGGAGCAGGTGGACTGGGTGCTGGAGGCGGCGAAGGTCGGTAGCGACCCGGGCTAGAGCTGGGGCGGGGCTGCCTTCCATGATGCGGGCGCAGCCGCCGCGGGACTTGGCTACGTCCGCGCTGTGCCCACGCTTTCGCGCCAAGCAGGCAGTCCCGCCGTCGGCCGGGGAAGCCTCTAGCTCCCGGGCTCGCCGAGGCCGCTTGCCCCTTCTTTAAGGCCGAGGGGGCGGGGCGCCCGTGGGTGTGAGCCTCGGTGCGGTGGGAGGAGCAGGGAGTAGCTACAGAGCGCGTCTCAGCTGCGGCGTGACCGCGGTCCTGGACTCGAGAGCTGGGGAAAAAACCTCTGGCAGGGATCCTCTCGAAATGCCCAGTTTCGGGCGGACAGGACGCCCTTCCCTGCCCCGCGTTTCCTCCTGTCTCTGCCAGAGCCGTGTCCTTGGGCGGCGGGGACTAAAATGTCCGCTGGGCTTCTCAGTCCCAGGCAAGTTGCCGAGATGGACCGAGAATGCCCGCTCCGCTCCTTCTCCATCCACAGAGACTGGATCCTCCCCCTGAAGATCTTTTGTAACCCTGGCAAGCCTAACTCACCTGTCTCTAAGTAATCAAGGCAAACTACACTCCTTTGATAGCTGCTCGTGAACTTTTTTCCCGTTCTGCTTCGGGATTCTGTAGTGATGATGAGCAGGCCAGGCTGCCCTGTTCCCTGGAGCGCACTGAAACTTAGAAAACTAATAGTAACTCTGGATTCGAGCAAATAAGTACAGGGAAACAAAATCTGCTAGTCGGATTAAAAAATGAAGATATCCCAAGTACCACCTCCCACCGAAAGTCCCCCTTCACTCCCCCTTAAAAACAAGTCAGCTAAATAAAAGTGAGCAAAAGTGACTAGAGGCAGGTGGCAGTCACTTGCATATGTGAGATGGCAAAGTAAACTGCTGCCAGATGTGGGAAATGGGCGGGGGGTGGGGGGGCGGGTGAGCAGCAGGGAAGCATGCTCTTGCAAATCCTCCAGCCATTCTCCACCCCTTGCCCATTCTCATACAATTAGGACTAGAAACTGTAACCTTTAGTGAAATGGGCACAGTTGCCTAGTGACCTCTTTTATTAAGACAATATTTTATGTGTTTTCACAAGTGTTTTCCCATTTAATCAGAGATTCTCCAAGATCCTGTTGCTATTATCACTCCCCTTTTATGGTGAGGTAACTGAGGCTCCGTGAAGTTAAAAGATATGCCCAGGGTCTTAAAGCAATTCCTGGTCTCTGTCTTCTTACACATATAGACCATCATCAGGTGAAAATCAATAGTAAGACCAGTTGTTGACAAATCTAGAAAGGTGGTTTTTGTTTGTTTGTTTTTGTCTCTTCACGTTGTCCAGGAAATGAAAAGATTTTTAAAAATTATTCACAAACTTCATTTTTCCTCATGGTTAAGAAATTAGACCTAATCATACAGTACCATGAAGACCATTACCCAGACTTCAGATGGACTTTTGGAGCTGGTCATGTCAGTTTTTTTTTTTTTTCCCCAGTTTAGTTGGTATCTTTTGGGGATGTAAATGAATGGCAGGTGATGTGATGGAATATGTTTTCCTGCATTCTTTCTTTTTGTGCTATTTTATTCTGCATGAGAACTTGAAAAAACATCTTTATAAAATGTTATGGTTTTTAAAGGAGAAAAGCAAAAATGTAATTTAAACTCCATTTTAACAGTATGCATTATCACATTACTAATTTCATTTTGTGTTTTACTGTTAAATATTTTTCACTTTTCAATTTTCTTTCTAAATGCCATGTTTCTATGAGAATAGCAGCTAGGAAGAAATAATGAAGAGGTTTGCTTTTTAAATGTTCCCTAAACTTTTGTCTTATTAGCTTCAATTAATCTCACCCCCCCAAACTGGGGAAGTATTTTTTTTAGAATGTCATTTGAAAAGTAGAATACTTTACAGTAATCTTATACACTTTATCCAAAGAAAAAACATTAAATTTAATTTTTCACTAATAAATTTCTAGCATAATTGTTTTATTAAAAAATCTGACATTTTCATGGTTCATATCATATAGCTAAAAGAGCAAAGCTGCATTATTCTCATTTTATTTATAAATATCTGACTTCTTTAAACTTCTACTTTCTCAATGAACAAACAAAACTGAAACAGACGGTAGAGAGCGGACTGGTGGCTGCCAGAAGGGAGGGAAGTTGTGGGGCTGGGGTGAAAGAAACCAAGAGATTAACAAGTACAATTTGATAATTACAGAATAGTCATGGGAATGTAAAGAATAGCATAAGAAATATAGTCAATAATATTGTGATGCCTATGTATGGTGCCAGGTGGGTACTAGAACTATTGTGGGAAAAACTTTGTGCAGTATATGATTGTCTAACCACTATGATATACACCTGAAATTAATAGAAAATAATATTAAAAGTAAACTGCAATTGAAAAATAAAATGTAAATTCTTAAAAAATAAAAATGTGAAATCATAACAATTTTTCTTTACTTTCTTCATTGAAGTGCATGCTGTAGTCCACTGGACTTCATATAATAGGAACAAACTATCAGGCCAGGTAGTATCCAAGAATTAATGTTAGCCTCTTTTACTCACCTCTACACTGATGCACCAAATGTGTTGCATTTCAGATCTTTTATGTAACACTTTTCTTCTTTCAGTGTTTTGATTCATTCTAAGTGATCTGTTTTGTAGCTATTAGCATTGCAAACCAGTAATTTTGGGGATCTGAGGATTCACGCAAGTAGGGCGCTCACACTTGGATTCTGTTTGACAGTTCTTGGTGTTAGAAAAATAGTGTGACTTTCTGAATTTTGGTCACCAGCACCCTCTCGTGTCCAAAAGTCTAATAACATGCTGTATACTAAATTTCTCAAAGACAAATATATTCTTTACTTAAGGAAACTCCGATATCTTTCCTAAGCGTTTACTTATTTTTAAAAGATTTTTATTTATTTATTTTTATTTTATTTAAAGATTATTTCTTTTTAGAGAGGGGGAAGGGAAGGAGAAACATCAATGTGTGGTTGCCTCTCACGCGCCCCCTACTGGGGACCTGGCCAGCAACCCAGGCATGTTCCCTGACTGGGAATCCAGCCCACCACCCTTTGGTTGGAAGGCCGGCACTCAATCCACTGAGCTGCACCAGCCAGGGTGAGGTTTACTTACTAATACATAACTCTGGTCATTTTGTTTTCCTTTGAGTGTACAAACTGGCATGCCTGCTTAATCAATATAACCACTGGAGGATTAAAGTCAGATAATTGAAAAAACACATATTCAAATACTTTTTAAAAAGTTAATGTATATATTAACCCATTATATATTTTAATTAAATTTTTGCCCTAGAAATGGTTTTAATCCACAAATTGTATGCCTCCTGTAGCTTACATTTTAAAATTCATGACAATTAATAGTAAATTTACTCTGCTATTTACTTTCTGTTGAACTTCTAAGAAATCTTTTTTTAAAGATTTTACTTACTTTTAGAGAGAGGAGAAGGGAGGGAGAAAGAGAGGGAAATATCAATGTGCAAGAGATACATCAAATCAGTTGCTTCTCACATACCCTCATATAGGGAACTATCCCACAACCCAGGCATGTGCTCTGACAGGGAATTGAACTGGTGACCTTTCAGTTCACAAGCAGGCATTCAATCCACTGAACTACACCAGCCAGGGCCTATTAAGAAATCTTAACACAGACATGGGTTTAAAAAAAGTAATTAATAACTAGGTTAACATAATCAGGCCTTTGACTACCTCGTTATGGATGGAAAATCTCTGCCATTCTTACTCCATGGCGTCAACTGGTAATTTCAGCATATTTTTTAGTCATTCACTGATTCAATAAATACTTATTTAGTATACCATGTCAGACACTGTATAAGTTGTTAGAGATACAGAAAAACACACAAAAGCCTATACAATTATGGAGTTTATATTTCAGTGCAAAACTCTTCATATTTTTAATCCAAAAATAACTGCAGCAAGAATGTTAACCTCAGTGGCTTTTGTGATTT
Organism: Phyllostomus discolor; assembly: GCF_004126475.2. Classification (NCBI taxonomy): domain Eukaryota; kingdom Metazoa; phylum Chordata; class Mammalia; order Chiroptera; family Phyllostomidae; genus Phyllostomus; species Phyllostomus discolor. The sequence goes on from NC_040907.2 coordinate 52,400,117, forward strand.
TCCATGGTGGTAGGATCTTAAATGAAACCCAATTTTAAAAACTATGTACAGTTATGAAAATTTGGAAAAATATGTCGCTTTCATTATCAGATGGGACTTATCTCAGGAACCCAAGGTAAGTTTAACACACAAATATTAATCGATATAATTACAATTTTAACAAAACATATGAGATGGTTTAAAGTCATTGCTAAACCAAACATCTGGGTACACTGAATTCCTTTGAATTGGCTGCCTTTTCTTCAAAGTTTTCTTCCAATTTCATGACATGCCTACTTTTTTAATTGAAACTAGTCATTATAGTTAATATAATGGCTGTGGATTCCATTGTTTTCTTCTGAAAGATTACTGATTTGGGGGTTCTGTTAGGCAGTTAACTTGCCTAGATTCAAGCTGCCAACATTTCCTTTCCTGTGGTATGCAGCTGCTGCTACCTCTGCTCTATTTTCATGGTTTCTAATGGCTGCTCTACAAACAGGTTCCCTGTGGTCTAATTTACCCTATCACTCCGTAATTTGCTGATGATGGAGTGATGGGGATCATCCTCTCTGGGGTTTCATTGATTAAGGGGAATTCTCGGAACAGGAACATTCATTCCATTTTGAACTCTGGCTTCTGCACCTTTTTGCTTCAAATCAGTCTTCCTCTCCATTGGGGTAATAGAGGTTCATATGGGAACTGGGGCTTGGCACACCTTGGGCTCTGGGAGATCAGGGACAGGCTGCAGTACGGGGGCGATGGGAGCCACACTCATCAGACATATCTGTCACGTCATGACTGTCAGAGCTCTCCAGGTCACTGCAGATGCTCTCCAGCTGGGCCAGGCTGTTTTTTCATTTGTTTCAGATGAAAGGGTAAATCTTGTCCTGAAGCAAAAGTTCTCTGCTTATTTCTCCACTTTCATGTTTCCCATTCTTGAAATGGGAACTTAGATAAGGTTTAACTTTTTTCCCTAATATATTTCAAAGTTGCATATTCCCCTGTAAGCACTGCTTTAGCTGAACCCCACAAATACTAATTTATCATTCATTCAGAATATTTTATATTCCCATTGTCATTTCTTCTTCCATCGTGGAGATGTTTAATTCCAAACTTTTACTTTCTAGTTTTGTCATTGATTTCTAGTTTAATTCTATGGTGGTCAGAAAATCTCTTTTGTGATAAATCCTTTGAGAATTGTTGTATGAATCAAGTAGCGTTACCTCAGTACTAATTCGTTCCAGAACTCCTGAGTGCCAAGTACTGAACAATAGAGCATTTTCTCTTACAGGGCGACATTGTGACTCATACAAGTTCTAGCAAGTGCCCTGAGTCCTAAGCAAGTGCCAAGTGTTGAAACATTTTTTTCTTGTCAAAATGTGATGAGTACAGGTTTTGATGAATTCTGAAGCCAAGTACGGAGGTATAACTGTGTGTGTAAATGTTCCATGTGCAGCTGTTGCATGCAGTGTTTTATAATTAGGTGAAATTGGTTGTTCAGATATTTTACATGCTTAACACTTTTTTTTTCTATTAGTTACTGAATAGTATTGATTTCTGAACTATGGGGATCTATTTGTCTTTTCAGTTCTATGTTTTGCAGTTACATAATTAGGTACTACAAGTTTGATTACCTTAATGTTAAATTTGTCCTTTTATCATTTTTGTGTTCCTATGCATCTCTTTACTGCTTAACTGGAATAGTTTATCACTTTGCCACATTACATATTGGTTAATATTGTCATGGTACCTTTTCCATCTTATCTTCAACCTCTGGTCTTACTCTGAATGTCTTATAAAAGATATAATGGAGTTTAGGAATTTTATTTTAATCCTGCCTGATAATCCATAATTTAAGTGGGCTGTGCAATTCACTTTTATTTACTTACTGATGTAGTTTAACTGGCCTGGTATATTTCATCTATTTTTAAAATTTATCTTTAAGAAAAACTCATCATAATCAAATCTTATTTTTCTCATATTAACTATTGTATCTTCTTTTAGTAACCACTATTGAATTGTATTGTATAAATTGTGTTCCCTTGACTTATTAAGTGCTATCTTGTTTTGAATACAAAAGTGTAACTTTCACCTGCTTAAGTGAGCCTTCTCTGACCACTCTTGTCCTATCGAGTATGCCTTTCTGTTCTCCAAACAGCAGCCAAATATGTTTATATTAAAACTACACCATTTCAAACCTTTCAATATTTTCCAACTATTCTTCAAGTACAATTCAAATTTCCTTTTCTGGCATGTAAGCCTGACATGATAGGGCCTTTCTACCACCTTATGCCATTTTTTATCTAGCCATACAGCAGTTTTGCTGGCTGTATCATCTTAATACTTTGCAACTCTGGCACAGATCTTTTAATTAGGCTCCCAAGGATAATTTGCCTGACCTTTAGGTCTTCTACTCATCACGATAAATAAACCATTCCTACTTTGTACTTCCTTCACAGTACTAACCAAAATTTGTAATTGTTTCCCCTGCTTTAATGTATAGTTCACAATAATATATTTCACCATTGAATCAGTCAGTTCACTGCCTAGCATTCGGTAGAAACACTATCAACATACAATCAAAGAAACATAATTCTTTCCTATGATCTAAATATTGATGCAAAATTACCCCTAAAGGCCTGTACTAACTCAATGAAAAAAAATTAAGGATTTTACAGTAATGAAAAGACCAGTGATTCAAAAAGCCCAGGAAATACAGGGTGAGGCAAAAGTAGGTCCTCATCCTGTATTATCAAAATATTAACTAATGACACAGAATGCAATGGTGTGCATGATACATTCAATGTGTTAAATGTCTTTGTAATTCCTGAAAGTTTTCTTTTACATCCAAATTAACTTAAAATTGGTGTTTTTCTCCTCTACTTTTCTGACACATGAAGGAAAGTTCTTCCAAGCATACAGGAAACATGGGTTTGCTACTTTCCAGTAAGTTTTCCAAACTCACAGGTCAAGTTACATTTCTCACATCAGGTACTTGCCTTAGACCTTGATATGGAATGCTTTATGAGAAACCTGAATTTAAACCCATTTCCATAATCACTAATTTGAAAGAACTATGAAAATAACTGTTATAAGAGCAATGTCCCAACATCCAGTAGGGCAGGTTCAGCAGCACAGGGTATATAAGCCTGAGTAATATGCTCTTTAATTTGTGGTAGAGAATGAGCAACACCCTTTGACCTTCCCTTTTTGATTTTAATGCATTAACAACGAGTTTTAAGTGTGACATAGGGCAATAAAATCCTGTAATTCAAATCATACCATTTACAAAGGTACAACTATATCCTATGTTCTGATTATGGTAACTAGCACCAAATTAAAATTCTTAAGTTCTCATAGCCCCATGTTTTCAAATTACAAAAATGCAGATGATTTATTTTTCCTGGTCAGAATTCTGATGTAGAGAAGTATTTAATCACTGACAAGCAACATTTTCAGGTTTGATGTCAACAGGTGGATCACAGAGATGACATTATAATTAATGTAATGAAAGACTATTAATTCACCAAACTTTTTATTCAAAACAGTTCCACTTTGTATTTTTGATTTCCAGGTTTTTTCACTACTGAGCAGTCAGTCAAATCATGCACTTCCTTCCTAACAGGTAGTGTTGTAAGTCCATGTATATCCAAATCTTTTTGCCAACAAAATGTATTTCACTGGTGTAATTATCAAGCTATGTTCTTCTAAGAGCTTTTCGAGCTTTCAAACTACACTTCATTATAGACGGCATTTTAATATACACTGAACCATTTTCAACTTTATTACCTGTTTGCCATCACAATAGTGAGGCGATTTTTTCTTAATTCGTTTACTATTTTTCAAATAAGGCGCCACACTGCATTTAGATCAAAGGTCTACACTCTAAAGGAACTCAACTTACCAATGGTGAACCTTAGTTTACTATCTTCACAGAAGCATGTTATAAATAAACCAGTATTTGACCTAAAATATTACTTTCAGCAAAATTTTTAGTGCTTCTGTCCTTGATGGTATGGAATCTAGTTTTCAAAATGTATGCCTGTAAGGCTGACTGTTACTCCCACTGCCATCTTAGTTGTTTGTAACAGACTACATACTCTAAATACTGATTACAATGAACAATTTATTTACATGTAACTTCTAGAGCTCTGTAATACACTGAAGCCATGGCTGGACTGCTAACTTCAAATCTTTTTTAGCTTGTAAAGAAATGGCCTTATTAAACTTTAAGAGGGAAAAAAAAGTTCCTGCTGGCGACCTATGTTTGATAACTGGTTTTAATGTTGGTCTATCTTGCAAAGATATGTATCAAAATAAAAAATCCAGCAATCATATTTTCCAGTAAAAACAAGCCTTTAATTCTTTATTAGTACTGGGAAAAATACAACTGATCCAAACCTCAATATAGAAGATATTAACTAACTCCCTTGTCAAACATTAATTGCTTGCTATGACAGATTGTTCTAGGGGCTGGCAACAGTGGGTAAAGGCCTATCAAGAAATTCACCTAATTCCTATGGTAACTCAGGTACCATGATGGTATCCTAATATTCTGAACTGAGTTATGAAGTCCAAGGGTGAAAGGGATGACAGGAAATCCTGTGTGGGGCATTAAAGTCATGGGAAACTTATAGGAGTCTTATCAAAAGTAGTTCAGCATGGTTCAAGTGGAGTGTGTACAAGCTGTGTGTCCACAGCATAGGAGATTTGTGGTGAGAAGGGATGAGGTGGTGAGGTGTCAGTACTTAAAAAGTGAGAGGCACCCACACACTGATGCTTCTCTCCCTTTCTTCCTCTTCCCCTCTAAAAACAATAAAGAACAAAACAAAACACCACCATATCTTTTTCATGACAGGTAAAAGGATTTTAGTTTAAAGCAGAATGCTCTGAAGACCCTGAAAGAACATAAATGATTGTTAACACCATTCTGGCATCAGAGATTAAAGGATCATTACTTGGTAAACAAATTAATTTGGCAAATCCTATGGAAAACCTATTTACCAGATGAAACTAGAAACATGATGACCACTTAGAAGTCAACTGTAGTATCTTAGCCTACAAACCATAACAGTGGCAGTAGTAAAAAATCAGAGTGGGTATGAGATTTGAGGTAGAACTACCAAGTCAAGGAAATCAGGTTTGGTTTGTAGTGAGGAAACAAGATAGAAGTTTAAGGATTTTCAAGTTTCTGATAATGCTATGTAATACGAACTTTAACAATGGTTGTGGTGGACTGATAGTTTAGGGGAACTTACATATGGTGAAACAGATTTTAGAGGTAGATACACTGTAGGCAGAGGTATGGATCTGGTGCTGTGGAAGGAATTTGAGTATTAGTATATGTGAAATACCTTAAGCCCTGGCCAGTGTGGCTCACTGGGTTGGGTATCATCCCATAGACCAAAGGTCACCAGTTTGATTCCCAGTCAGGGCACATGCCTGGGTTGTGGGCTAGGTCCCCAGTTCGGGGTATAAGGGACAACCAATTGTTTCTCTCCCTCTCTTCCTCCCCTCCCCTCTCTAAAAATAAATATTTTTTTAAAAAGTATCTTAAGACATGAGTAGGGGGTAGTAACAATAGCCAGTATGTGCTATATACTTATGTGCCAGATATAAAAAACATGCCCAGGGTCATACAGCTACTACGAAAAATTCAAATTAGGTACTTTGACTCTAAGGGGGAGAAAACAGAAATCAATTATCTCTAATTGTACAACTAGGTCACACCCACACAGTGGTGTCCAATCTGTGGCCACATGCTGCTCAGGATGGCTACAAATATGGCCCAACACAAAACGGTAAATCTACTTAACACACTGAGACATTTTTGTGACATGTTGCAGTGTATTTATATGTGTGGCGAAGATACCAGAAAGTTGGACACCCCTGCAAAAGCAAACTACTTCATGTTACATTCAGGTTGGAGATACTAAGCTTTGTGGTGACCCCACTGATAGGCTACAGCTGGGGTAAGTAGAAAAGGTCTTCCACTCATCACTGTTTTCAATCAGTGTTCAATGTGGTGTAGTTTAATTCAGATAGCATTATTTTGAAGTCTGTTTTCCAAGGTTTCACATAGCCAGTTATTTTTGGTCCCCTAAAGATATGACCAAACCTTCACAAATTAGCTCACCTTGCTCATCAATAAACTTGTTCTTCAAGACTACTGAAGTCAATTCTTTAAGGTTTGACTTTTCATTCAGGCAAAACCAATTCTTCCCATTTTATCAGAGACCTTTGTTTTCTAAAATGCCAATTTTTATGAAGTGTTCCCCCCCTAGATTGAGGTAATTGGAAAGAGGTTATCTTTATACATTTTCAGCTTTAAATCCAGGTCTTCTTATTTCTTTGAGTAATGCTACAGCTTTCCTAATAATCTTCCTAGATCTATTTTAATCAGTCGTTAAAATACTTAGGAATATTTACCTAGTTATTATACATGTTTTCCTCATGCTGGTACCTTTTATTTTGATAAATACAGACACTTAGGTACTATTACTCATTACATGTCTTACGTTTTGTTTCTGTGTATAGAACTACAACACCTTGTACCTTGTTTTAGCACCCAAGTGCTTCAATGTGGCTGGAAAAAATCCTCACGTTTATTGGTCCCTTTAAGGGACCACAAACTTGCTTGTGATCCTACATGGACCCATTCCTGATACTAAATTGTCAAGGACCTTATTTAAGGTTGAAGCCACCACCACCCTCATCACAGTGCTAGATCCCATTCCTTTAACTACCTGATGAAGCTAACAATTCTTCCCTCCTCTCCATTATTTACTTTCTGTTCTACTGGAGAATGGAAGCATGTCAAAGATATAGGAGCCAAACTGAAAGAACTCCCAATGGCCAAAGCTGAACAATTTGGGCAATAAAATAACATTGCACTGAACTATGAAGTATAAAATATGCATGAGTTCACATAAATATAAGGAAGTAGACACAGCCTTCTTACAGAAGAATCCAAATATGAATACAGAACCCTCCCAAAAGGAGATGGCATTTAATCCTGCCTCACCCCTGCTCTGGAAATGGGCTATACTTTGTAACTTGCTACCAAAGAACGGAGCAGGTCAAAAGAACTAACTACAATGGTGTATTAGGGTAATTCCTACCTTAACCAAGTGATGAAGGTTAACATCTCCAGTGGTATCATGTATCCTTGGTATGTGTTAAGAAGGACACTTTTCCTCTATGGTATTCTTTCAAAAAACCCATAACCCCAGTCTAATCATAAGTATAAACAAACTTAGAATGGGAGGACGTTCTACAGGATACATCACCATTAATCCTCAAGACTGCTGGTCATCAAATATAAGAACAAATGTCAGACCAAAAAGGACTAAAGAAATATGACAACTACAACTAAGTACAATGTGGTACATGGACTGGATCCAGGAACAAAGTAATGAAAAAATGGTGAAATTCGAATAAAATCTGAACCATGTTTCTTGAGTTTTGACAAAAATTCCCAGTTATATACTGGGTGGACAGTATATACTTGTATAATCTCCACAACTTTCCTGTAAATTTAAAGTTATTCCACCAAGACAGTATGTTTACCGGTCTAACTTCCCATACATACCTGAAATTATCACTTTCTTACCAAATTACTACATTAAAAAGAGCCATACTGGTAAAGGCTAAAACTATCTTTTAAATAACAGTTCACTCTAATTTTGCAGAAATAAAACAATTTCAATTTCAGGAAAGCTACAAGGTTATTTCTATTTAAAAAAAAATTTATGTCAAAAATGAGACAGAATGGAGAAATTCCCTACCTTCCTACCAATACCTACAAGGCAGACTGTGGATGCCAGATAGGAGACATGACACACAAAATTTGTTTTACCTTCATAAATGTACCTAGAGATTGTCTTGCATTTGGGGCTTACTCTGAACTTGGACATTAATTATCAGATACCATTCTATATTGTTTAGATGAAAGGACTGCAAATAGAAAATTTAGCAGTTAAAAGGACAGTTGTTGAGTGCTATGAAGTGACAGTTTTAAGAGTAAGTAATTCAGGAAGCACACTATGGTGTGCTATGAAATAAGTACTAACATTCTGATAGAAAGTATTAAAACTCTTTTGGGTCATCTACATTTTTTAAAAAGTCACACAAATTTTGAGTACTCAAGGTTAGAGTGATCATGCTTTGTAATGTTTTAAACCAAGCACTCACATACAAAAATGACATTATATAAAGGATAAGTGAATGTGAAGAATTTGAAATGCACATTAAAAGTAGCAAACAAGACTGCAAATAACTTTAAAAATAAACATTAAATCAGAGCTTAAAAATTCTAATTTATTTCTAACAAACACCACTTGATGCTTGACCCACAAGCTTTATTTACATTTGTCTACAGCATCATTTCCTTATGAAATGGACTAGTACAGCTTAGTTAAACCAAATGAAATCATAATCATCTGAATTGTCTGCAAACTACTATTTGCTAAATTTATAACCTTGCATTTGCTCAGTACAGCCAAAGTTTTAATACAGAAAGCACAAGAATAAACCAACAGTAACATGTAGAATCTAGATGATCATCTGGGCAATTTAGAAGGTGGACTTTCAAGAAGTCTGAGGCACAATTACAAGAGAGAAAAGTTCTTGTGCAAACTACAGTAAACGTAGCAAAGGAAAGATGTAAAAAAACAAGGGGAAAGTTCATTGTAAAAATATTATCAAAATATTTCTACATAAGATATTTTGTTTCCATCTTTAAATCAGGTGAGAGAAAAATCACTCATTTTAAAATAAAAAAACAAATACAATTATGTTTGGTCTGTCTACAAAATACCTTATAATGTTTTAATTTTTAATTGCAGAAGACATGTTTAAAAAAAAAAGGAACAATAATAATGGGTGTTAATTCCCATGACAAAAAGTCCCCAAGCACAATTGTTGGTTTTCCTTAATATACTTACCTTGCATTGTCACTGAAGATACTGGTAAGAGAAACCCTTTTGTTTTTAAACCAGAAGACACATAAAGATCAAGTGACCAGATTTTAATTTTGAGAAATAAAGCAAACTCTAACAGTATTTTAAGCCATAAGTAATTTCAAGTGAACAATTATTTCTGTTATGCAGAAATAATCATTACTCAGAAAAGAATTTTATGCAGTGTGTTTAAACATCTCATAACTTGTTTACTTAAATTAACAATGTCTCTGTTGGTCTTTCACCCAAAGAAAAATATACCTCAAAAGCTTTCTTCAATTTGTTCTTCATTAACTATAATTTAGCTCTGTCTACCTTATATGTGAAAATTGGATTTTTAAAGGATGTAACTAACACACAGCTTCTTAAAAATATTAAGATAGACACTTTGAAATAAGATGCTTTTCTCATCAGACAACCATATCAGAAAAAAATGAACTGTTAAATATTCTTGCTCAAAATTATGTCAGAAAACATGAAATGAATATCTTTCTCCTGTAAGTTCACAAGATTTTTCTGCATTAAATGTGTTGCAAAAAGTAAAACTGAATAAAAAAAGGCAATGATTCTAAGGCATCCTTACCACAGAGAATTTCAAAATGAAGTTTCTAGTTGACTGTTTTACAATTAGTTTAACTTTAACAGGAACAGGGTGACACCTTTTCTCAGATTAAGATAATGAGATTGTTTCCAACTACTTCACCAGTCTTGCCTCCATGCTCAGGCAAGCCTCAGGTAATCTTCTCTTAAGTCAATAAACAGTTCATATTTGGAAATGAGAAAAACAATAGTTCAAATTAGAAAACAAAGTAAAAAAAAAAGTACTTTGTTATAGCTGAGGTGGTTTTAAATAAATGGTTGTAAATAAAGAAGGACAAATAAAGCATCTATTTGGGGACATTATGGCTTAAAATACTATTTACTTTTAATTTCACAAATAAACACAGCTGTATTGTTCTGAAAAGCAATGAAAGGCATGCACCTCTACTAGCACTTCTGAACAAGTAAGACACCAACTTCTTAAAAATTATGCTTCATGCACTGTACTGAATTTTTTTTAAGATGTAAATTTTAATACATTATTTCTTTTTTGAACTTGAACGGGAACCAGAATGGGATGATCCAGAAGATGACCTGTGGTGCCTGTAAGACAGAATGGAGAAAGCAGGTAGTAGTAAGCTGGAGCTGGATATCATCATTCATTCATAAGACTTTAAGAATATAAAAAATTAAATCAAATTATATATTCTGACAATAGAAATAATTAAAATCTAAGAAACAAACTTATGCATGTAAAATAAACTAGTGTTTAGACCTCAGATGTGAGCCCAGTAACAGTATCATTTAAAATTCTCTATAATTAAAAAAATCTTTCATTTCAAGATATAGCCACCTCTCAATTATTTAAGGTTAATAAAGAAAAGCCTTGCAAACATGTGGAAGATTACAGGTAATATATAACACAGGCACATAAACTTGGTAATGGAAGAGTAACTAAAACAATCTGTGATAATATTATAGATAATGTGGTTAAGTCTTTATGTAAAACAGATACAGCAAGGCTTCTGAATGTGTGCAAGTATATTCATAAATACATTTGGAAATCTAGGTCTCACAAGATGATCGTACAATTAGTTAAAGGGTTATATTCATGCAGCTCATATGAATAAGTCAATATATCAACCTGGGTAAAGTAGTGGTGTTCCGAGGGGTTGGCCCTGGGCTCAGGGTTGTTTAGTGTTTTCACCAATCACCTGGCTTATGGAATAGAGAACATGTTCATTAAGTTTAGATGACAACAAACTAGGGGGATTATATGTGGCTAAGATAAAAATTTGCAGAAGTGGTAAGAAAGCAACAGAATTAACTTCACTCAAGTATGCAGTTATTTTCTTCCAAAAAAACCAAATGCAGAGAAACAAAGACTAGCTATGTGTAACCCTAAAATCTAAACTTCAAAATGTGAAGCAAAACTTTTCATCCTGTACAAGTAGGAATCATAAGGTAATCCTACCACTGGACCCAGCAATAATCACTTTACCTAATTCTTATTTTCACAAGCTAAAACAGTAAGAAAAATTTTGCCAAGAATACAAAAGAAGCCATTAAACTGACTATATAATTAGTCACTGAGAATCCAGAGAAAGTTAATGAAGCTAATTAATTAGCCTGCTGTAAAAAAGGCTAACAGATAACATTCTCTCAAAATTTAAAAATGTCAATATAGACAACATAATCTAGAATGAAGGTCTTCCTCAAAAATAAAAAAAAAAAATGGGGATTTGTACTGCAAGACGAAAAATGTATTAGCTATGAGAACAATTTCCTGATAAGGAACACGAAAAAAGTCACTGTGAAAATGCATTTACACATACTTAAAAGAGGACAGGTTTCCAATGATCTAGAATAATTTTTATTTAATGTCCTAGAATCCTGATTTCTAATATTTAATGTAAAAATATATAGCATAATATATACGAAAATCAAATTCTAAACTACTTCAACATGTAACTTCTGAATTAAAATCTTAAAGGACAGAAATAACCGAGAGTTGGCTATAATTATATATGAAAATAATTAAACAATAAAATGAACAGATAGTGGAAAAGAGTGGTTTGATCTACAGCTTTTTTAAACAACCTGATCAAAGTACATAGGATAAACAAAGTAATTAATGTTTTTTGAAGTTTAAAGTTAAAAAATATAAAGTTAGACTAAAGGAGATTATAAACATCTAATCCTCGACAAGGAAGTTTAATCTATTAAACACACTTAAGAACACCCATTCTTATTTCTACAGAAACCCAAACCTTTCGGGTGACCGTGATCTTGTTCGTCTTTTTTTGCGATCACCAGATGAAGATCTAGAACGACTTCTCTTTCTGTTCCTCTCAGGAGAAGATGATGAACTTGAGTAAGATCTTTTTCGTGGGGAAGAAGAGCCCCTGTGGGATCTGGAGCTGGATCTTCATTGATTGAGAAACAAATCAAACATTCCATTAAAAGACGAACTGAGGGAGCTAATTTAGTTAACAGATCCAAAAATAAACAGGATTGATAACTGAAAATTTTGTAAGAAGAAATACTTACTGCTTACTCAACAGAAGACCTCTGGTTCAACCATGAAAACAATTCTATTTAAAAACATTTACTTTAATTTCATCTCTTTAAAATATTCTAAGATAAGTGTTTATCACTCATAATAAGTAGAATTTTAGAGTATTTTTTAAAAACTTATGGCTTTAGCCCTGGCTGGGTAGCTCAGTTAGTTAAAGAGCCACAGGTCCAATCCTGGGTCAGGGCACATACAAGAAACAACTAACAGAGGCATAAATAAGTGGAACAACAAATCGATGTTTCTCTCCCTCTAAAATCAGTTAATTAAAAAAAAAAAAAAACTTAAGTATTTCATTTTAAAGTATACATAAACAGCAAAACCAACAGGTAAAACTGTACATTTATTGATACATGAGTTTATGTCTAGAAAAACATCCTTCCACCATTTGGAGAAAAAATGCTTATCATATATACAACCTCCTAAGAAAATAAGCATAAAAATTTCTTGTATAATTGTAAAACTTATTAGTTAAGGTGCTAGAGAAAAAGCAGAAATAAGGGACATGAGAAAGAACAATAACTATTAAGTTGCTAAATAGTCAAAGAAAAACGAATAACTTTAAAACTTGATTTATATCAGCAATATTTATTTTTACAAAGGGCCGCTATTCATGAAGTATGAAGTGTTGACATTCACATGTTTTAGGTAGAGGTAAACGTGCAAATGTTTAAATGCAAATTATTTTCTTCATTTACATATTTTGGTTGAAGTAATTTAGCTCAAACTTCCCAAAAAATTCACCTTTGGGCTTAAAATAAACTTAGAAAGCCCAAAAGGAGAATTCTTTGGAAAGTTACAAGCAATGAAAAATGTTTGGAAGGAATATGAAGGCTGTTCTGTAAACCTTATTATAGTGCTTCCCAAAGGGAACTAGGATTTAATCTTCACCTAAGAAGCACTTGAAGGACTAAAACATTGATAATACACATAATCACAAAAACAACAACAAAAACAACAAACTCATTTGCTATTTTGTATTGGATTAATACAAGAGTGCATTTCATTCTTTTCTTTTTAATGCTGTTAAATTGCAGTTACCTTCTAATGCTACAGACTTGATTCTAGTAAGTTATTAAGCAATTATTTTTACCAAAGAAGCTACCACTTACTTAACTTCAATGTGAAGTTCTACACACACAGAATTTTAGTGGTTTTTCTTATTCATGCCATTACTAGATCAATAAATTAACTTAAAAAGAAAGGCAGTGTATTTGGATGATTTTAGTGTCTCAAATGCTTATTTACAAATTGCTTTTCCCTCTGTATGACTAAATGCAACCTAATGTTAACAATAATGTTACTTAAGACCAAACTACACATAGACTAACCAACCATACTTCTTGATTTAGTTCGTGGAATTTAAGGAGTGTTGTTCTACATATACTGTTTATAATATTCTTTGTATTACAGAAAAAAGAAATATGCATAAAACCCTCCAGAAACTTAACTTGATATAAACAAAGATTTTTGTGTGAATACTGAACTGCCTTACGAAACAAAATCTGTTTAGAGGTGAAATTGTTTTTCTTCCTTTAAAAAAGGGGATTAAATGTTTCCTATTTAATGTGCGTATTTCTGATTTTATTTGAACTACCACTGCAAACATAACTAATGTATGAGAAATTTTGGTAATAAGACTTGGCTCCTACTTTATCACCTTGAGCACAAAAATAAACTTTGCATGATGCAAAATAACCACCTTAATTCAATCATGGGAATGTCTTGGCACACTGCAGGCAATGGAAACATCTCATGGTGAGAAAATTAAGCCCAGGCAAGTGCATTAGTTTTCTAATGCTAAAATAAAATAAAAGTAGAAGCAAAATAAGAGGGGAGAAAAAGCAGCAACACCTTCTGCAGCCTTTATGTATTATTTTCTCTCTGCTTTACAGAGAGATGCTACCTCATTCACCTTGATTTCGACCCACGAGATCTCGAATGTTCTCTGGAACTGGAACGAGACCTTGACTGGGAACTGGAAGAACTTCTTGAACGGGACCTGGAACAACATGGAAGGATTTTTTTTCCAGGACCACATAATTGAACTTTGTGATATAAACACTGAAAGAAAGATAGGCATTAGAATTAATTTTCATATAAAAAGATAGCTATTTTAGATAGATGCTTTTTCAAAACAGTATTTTAAAGTAATTAAACCTTTTGTTTTGGTATTTATGGAAAAACTTAAGGTAACAGGAAATTTTTAAAAATAATACACCATTACTTTCCAAGTTTGACAAAATTACTCTAAACATTACCACTCAAGATTGCACAAACAAAAACACTCAGTATTATCACTTTATCAATGATGAATATACTACGTTTACAAATATTTAAAAGTAACCCAGAATTTAACATATCCAGGAATTCTGAACTTTGTATTTTATATTCAACTTCTCTGAAGTATCAATCAGTTTCAATATCAATTATCAATATCAATGGATTTATAAAATCCATTACATTTTCTCAGTCACTATCTAGGTCTAAGGTAATGGGTATGCTTGTTTAATCTTGTTTTTCTATCTATTCAAATGTTAAAAAAATTAAAGGGAAAATACATGAACAACCCTGTAATTGTAAAAAAGAAAAAAAATAACAGAAGACATGGCCCATTTAAATAAACCACAAAAGAAATAATTCAGTATTAATCTAACTTACAACTTCAACTTGCCCCTTAAAATAACCTGCAACTAAAGATTATTACATTTTCATCTTAAAATTACTAGCTTCAAAATCAATCACTGTTTTAACTTTAATTATTAGGTTCTCAGTTGGCTATTATTTTTTCTTAAATATCATTAAAATTCAATGCCTGTTGTTTAACTTAATATGAATAATTCTTCAAGGAAACACTGTTTATGTAATGTACTTCTTTTTCTCACCTAAAATTTTATTTTTATTGTTGACTACACAATCAGGAATTATTTACTAAAATTTTACATCATTCAAGTACACCGGCAACTGAACCCTAATTTATTCCTGATCATCTTAAAATTAGCGTTAGGCCAACAGAACTTATATGACTGAATTTCCTCCTTTACTCAGAATACCTGTATCAAAGCATTGTGCAATAACCAATAATTTAATAAAGGCCTAGAAAACTTCTATACTAGCTTTACCAGTGAACACATAAATCTTCCCTTTACTTAAGTATTTCTAAATGTAAACTATTTAGATAGTATACTATATGTAACAACTTAATTAAATTCTAAAGTTAAAGTCTGGTGATAAATGGACTGAGGAAGTTTCAAATTAAAATGTGCATTTCTGAAAATATTGGACAATTGCTTAAAGGCAGTAAAAAAATCTTTTAAAAGGTGATTTGAATGAAATCTCTAAAATAAAAGCTTATTCAGTCAAGAAAAACAAAACTTAGAAATAAAGAAGTTAGATACTGACATTTTGACTGGTGTTACCCTTGACCTGTACCCGTTTACCTGGACCTAGACCTTGAACTTGAGGGGGAGGATGAGCGTGAAGATCGTGAATGTGAAGATCGAGACTTTGAGCGACTTCGTCTATTAGGTTTCTTTTTATTACTATCTTCTTCTTCACTGGCATCAAGATTATATTTTGAGAGATCAGCATCATCTTCATCCTCATCCTATCAAAAAGTCAATTATTTACTTGACATTTAGATATTAATGCTATCTACTAGGAATGATGGACAGTTCTATGTACTAAACATCTCCATATAGATATAAATCACATCACTAATATCTCAGCAAATTCATTCTTAATCCTGAAACCTGCCTATTACATTCCTTAGCTCAGCTAAGCAGGCTTGACAACTACCTCAAATATTTCGAAGTAAACCTAGAAGCCTTACTTTTTTCTGTAAGAAACTTTTTTTGGTAATACCATGTATTACCAAATAAGCTCTCTAGAATTTTCAATTTTACTCCTGTTAAAGTCTTTGAATTCATCTCTGTTAATACTTCATTCTTTTCTCTACTGATATTACAGTAACCTTTTAGGTGGTCTCTCTGACTCAGAAAATTCATTCTGCTTCCCCAATATCTCAGTGTTCAAGATAACCTTTGAACAATGTAGGGTTTGGGGCACTGACTTCCTGTGTTATTTTTGACTCCCCCAAAACTTAGGCAGTAACAGCCTGCTGACGAAAAGCCTTACAGAAAACATAAACAGTTGATTAACATAGTTTGAGTTGGCCAAAAAGTCTGTTATGGTTTTTTCCATACAAGGCACATTTTTCACTTTTACCAACAACTTTACTGATTTGGATATTTTGAGTATGGGGGCTACCTCCTGCTATTAGCTTGTAGTGGGTAGAAATCATGGGTGCTGCTAAACGTCTTGCAATGCATAAGATAGCCACACAACAAACAATTACTTGGCCAAAATAACAATAGTAAAGAAATTTCACAAACCACTTTTGACACCTTCAATGAATCACAGCACCTTCTCCGTACACTGCACAAATCTTTTTCTACATCTCTACCTTTCTAATATATTGAAAACCTGGCATATTTCCATCTTCAATATTAAAATGGCTGCACAAAATTAACTAATTTTAGTTATTATTTTTAATGCACATCGATGTGACACCTGTCACAAGACGATCTAACAAAATTGTTTCAAATCAAGTTAAAGACAATTAAGCACTACTAGAACCATCATATGAAAAAAACATTAACAGCTTTTTTGGCCAACCCAAAATGTGTTATATGTATTCTATATATTCCAGTTTTAGAATAAAGTAAGCTAAAGAAAAAAAAATGTTATTAAGAATATCACAAGAGCCCTGGCTGAGCAGCTCAGTTGGTTAGAGAGTCATCCTGATATGGCAAGGCTGCAGGTTTGATCTCTGGTCATGGCACATACAAGAAACAACCAATGAATGTATAAATAAGTGGAATAACAAATTGTTGTTTTTCCCTCTCTCAACATCCTGTCTCTAGAATAATAAATAAAAGAATATCACAAGGAAAGTAGACTTACAGTATTATATATTGAAAAACAAACCCTTGTATAAGCAGGCCTGCACTATTAAAACCTGTGCTGTTCGAGTCACCAGTATATTAACCATCAGAACTCTGAATTACAGGTCAGATATCTTAATTATTAAAAACTTTAAAAATTGTTCCATATTGATTTTAGTTGCACACAGGACCTCTTATAGTTATACCCCAAAGCTACCTTAATCTAGATCTATACATCTAACCATAAAACTCTGCACTCAGGCCCACAGAACAAACATTACCAGACTTGATGTGGTCACAGCTCCACATCCTTCTCTCTGCTCTAACCACACACTAGCCTATATAGTTTTGAATGTTGCAGGTTTGTTTCCTACTCAGGAAACCTTTATTTGCTGTTTTATTTACTTTCCATTAAAAGGCTATTTCTATCTCAATCATTGTTTTTCTAGTCCCAGCACAGAACTCGGTAGAGTGAAGCTCAAAGCCTTTGTAAGAACAAATGAGTGTACAGCAGAATGTATGTATCTTCACCATGGGCCAAAGGACATCAAAAACATTTATGTTTTATGTCATAGTTGAAATAAGACAAACAGGAAATAAAGAAGTAAATTACCTCATCTAATTTATATTTAGAAAGATCTTCATCCTCATCCTCTTCTTCTCCCTCAGATTCTTTATCTTCGACTTCCTTTAAAATAGATGCTGGGCCAACTGCCTTCCCTCTGTATTTTTTCTTTTTGCGTCCAAACTACAGAAAAAGTTTCATAAATTTTTATAATACATTTTATAAGTGTATTCATAAGACACATTTATATTTTGTTTCACACTTATGTTTAACTTTTTTCTAATTAACCTGCACTTTTAATGTATAGCTTACCTCATCATATTCACCATCAGATTCTTCTCTTTCTATATATTCAACATTTTCTCTTTCATTAAAACCACCACCATATCCTAAAAGAAAAAAAAGACAAATTGTTGTCCTCTGACAATTTATTTAAACAACAAAAAAAATCTCAAAATCACCTACAAGCAACAGGAAAAAGAAAATCTTATCAACGAGACTGGCCTGTGCATTAACAATTACTAGTCTTTAAAGAATATATTAAGAAAAATCTCAATGGAGAAAAGTCTCAATGTGAGATGCTTAGCTGGAAAGTCCTGTAGCTGTAGTTCTAGCTCTTCTCAGCTTCGAAGTGTCCTTAAGCAAAGAGGTAGACAATGCATGGGAATATATGGGTGGAAAACATCTCCTTAAACCTCTGCTTTAACCAATTTTAAAAAGTAAAAATTATTTTCCTCTGTAGTTTCTCATAATTCTTCTGGGAAAACTGGACTCAGAAAGAAGAATCAAATTTCAGTTTACCAATTGCCCGTGGTCTGGAATCTTTTAATACATTGAAATTTTGATGAGCTAAAATGTAGCTAGAGTTTGGAAAATTCCAAATTATACAAGCAAATTCAATAACATGATAATGGGAATCCAAACTGACTTTAATGCAATTATTTTTAGCACAGAGGTAAAAGTCAAAAAAGATTCAAGGAGCCAGCTAACTTTTAAACTGAAATTATTCTATTAAAAAGTAATCAAGATTAGCAAACCATTATTTTTTGATGTCACAATTAGCATCTACAATGAGACTGAAAAGTCTTTCATAGAGGATCAACAGAGACTGGAATAAGAAAGTGAGTTTTGAGAAAATGAGATGAGATTTTGAATAAATCCCATATTCAAAAAATAATTGAGAACTATGTGGTCAAGAGTAACACAATCTACAACAGGCGTGTCCAACTCATTTTCACTACGGGCCACATCAGCCTTGTGGTTGCCCTCAAAGGGCTGAACGTAATTTTAGGACTGTATAAATGTAACTACTCCTTAACAGTTAAGGGACAGCTTGGCACTGCCACCAGGTAGAAACAAGGTGCTAGGTCAGATGAAACAAGGTGGAGGGCCAGATTCAGACTGCAGGCCTTGTGTTTGCCACCTGTGATCTACAGGGTCCGGCAGAAGTAACACCTGCTTGAGTGTGGTTGGTAGGGTAATAATATGGGTGTGATAATTTATAGTTTTAACTTGAACATTTCACCTAAAATGTCATATGGTAATGCTTGAGTGTGATAGTTATGTTACAGAATTACATGTTTACAATTTTGTAATAAAAAAGGGGCATTACTGTGCTGGATCCTGTACACACCATATTACAGAGCAGTACCAGCACATAAGGCCAGTGATTCCCAGATTTAAGGATTTCATGAACCAGCACAATGTTAAATAAATGTATAAGCAAATTATTTTAAATTTAGGATTTGTGACTTTAAATTTATTAAACATGGACATTAAAAAAAAAGATCTTTACCCCATTATCATTTCATAACACAGCCACGAATTGTAGAAAGGCCCTAAGCCCCAACAAAATAATACATTTAATTTTTTTAAAAAAAATCACATTACTATAACATCCTTTCTCTTATTATACTTTGTACCAGTGAAAACTGCAAAGTATCAGGGTTTATCTTTGAAATACTTGCATGGCAACTCTTTCTTCCTCTTCCTACCTTGTTTCAGAGACAATATGCACTCTAACTGAAAAGAGTTTCCTTTTGTTTCTGTCCATCTGATATGAGTAAAAAGTGTATGAAATACCAATAACAACCTTTCCTTAGTAAAATCTTGGCTGTAGTTTTTCAGAATATCATACATGGAAAGACAAGTAAGCACAACTGGGTTATGCTCACCTTAAGAAAACAACTTGGATTCAATGTTAATTATGGATTATAAATACAACAGAAAGTTGTAATTCTATAATATAGCTTATTTCTAAATATATTTAACATTGTATCAGTACATCCTAATATTAAGGTGTGAGTAGTTTTATATACAACAAATTCTAAGACATGACTAACAGTAAAAATCTAAATTTCAAAATACAAGTAGCTAAACAAAAGTCCACAGGATCTACATATCATTTAGTTATCTACAGCTGAAAATTGATATGGCAAAAGTGGAGAGCTAAAGAATACATTATAGCCAAGATTTAGAAAGTGAACTATAACTCATATAGGTTAATTTTGCATAGGTATTGAAGTAGAAATTTTAAGATGAGTATCATAGGAAATACAAAGCTATTTTCACGTTCTCCCATACAGGTCCCACAAAAACAACCTAAATAATTTGTTGATAGCAAAGATTATTAAGGTATGTTGTGTGAACCAATACAATAAATCCACCTCATGAAAAGAACTCATGAAGACGACCTGGAAAATACAGCAATCACGAAAAAACGAGCACATCATTTCCACTGAAACTTGGGTAACTTACATTTCTCTTCTTAGCTTAAGCAATGCTTTATCAAACACACTGCTTTCTTAAACAGACTTCATTAATATTAGGCTCTATGTGTTTGTTTTGCTCACCCAATTATCTCCAACATCTTGCAAAATGGCCAATAAATTATTTCTTCAATGAATGAATATAGAAAACACCGTAATTCTAGTACCACTTACAATTTATGAGTTTTGTAAAGAAGGCTTTAAAATACAGTTTAGATGAAATAAGCAATCAAGAACCTCTGTAGGAGTTACAATAAAAATATTTTCAAATCTGTCTCACAGTACAATGTAAAAAGGTGGGCAGTGGACAGTAAAGTATTGAGCACAGATTCACATCAGGCCTCAGGTAGGGCTGTGACAATAAAAATGAACAGAGAAAAGGGGATGAATGTAACATACAACTCAAAGGAAGAACTAAAATACTAACTTGAAAGTTCTGTGATTCTGTATTTTGAAATAATTTAATCCAACTTCTGAGAATTTATTCTAAAGAAATAATTTAAAAGAATAAAAATTACAATGAATTAAAATTGTGTCTACTGAAGTTATCCTTAATGAATTAAAAACAACAAAAAACACAATAACAAAACCAAAAATTACCCCCAAATCTAAAAATAAGAGAATGACTAAGTAAATTATCTCTGTATTTTGCTGAGTATAATGTGCTCCTGTGTATAATGCACATCCATGATTTTTGGCCAAAAATTTCAGGAAAAAAAAAAACTTTCATTTTAATTCAATCATTTATTTATACTTATTTTTGTATTATAAGGGATTTTAGCATTTATTTTTGAATATACAAATATCATTATTGCTTTCTCGAGTTATACTTTAAACACATAAGTATAAATAAAAGAAATAAAAACACACATAGATATGGAATTAGTATTACCCATGTATAATGTGCACCCTTAGTTTTCACTAAAAAATATGGGTAAAAAAGTGTGCATTACACAAGGCAAAATACATATATAACCAATCTGATGGGATTATGCAAGTGAGGTGAGCAATATTTTAGAAGTAGTGCATCAAGTTTTCTTTCATGCACAACCTATCCCCTAGTTTGGAAAGTTAGGAAATGCTCCTAAACTTTGGACTTCCTTATTATCAACAGTAGAGAGAAAGTGGAGAACAACAGTGTTAGTTCACACCTTAAACTGACCAGCAAATACAACTACTTACAGCCAATGAAGTAAAAAAAAAAAAAAAAAAGTCAAGACAACAAATGATTAAAAAAAAAAAAAAAAAGAGGGAGAGACTGAATGAGAAGGTAACAAAGTTTGAGAGCTCCAGTTTATAGCTCTGTGAGTTAAAAGAGGAGTCACAAAATAGAGCAAAGAGAATGTGAACAATTAAAAAAAGCTTTTTGGGATTATAATTTTTAAAGCGGTTATTAAAGATTCTGGGCCTTATCCTAACAGTAGTCAACACTAGTTTTAAACAAATGGAAGGTTTAGTTTGGGATAAAGCAAAAAACAAAGATCTCTGGCTGTAACTGGGTAGGAGTGGTACAGATATCAACTAGATGGCTATTTTTTCAAGACAAAATATAATGGTATATCTGCCTAGAGCAGTGATAGATAAGACTTTCTAGGGTAGAGGACAAGTGGACTCACTATGAAGGACATCTAGGTTTCTAGTTATGTAAGGAGCACGTGGTAGGGTGGTACTAATCATGAGTATCACTAGAAGAGGGCCAGGTCCTGTGGTGGGGGATCATGAATTCAGTTTGGATATAATGAGTTTGACATTTACATGGTGATGATAAATAGGCAGCTGGATATACTGGTCAAGTCAGTCTGAGCTGAAGACATAAATTCAGGCATCACGGTATGCCAATGGTCACTTAAACTTAGGTTAAGAGGATGTCTAGAAAAAAAGAGAGCAAAGAGAGCTTAGGGAGTGAATCGCTAAGAAACCCAACATTCTGTGGTGAGGTAGAGGGCAAAAGAGGATGAAACTAAAAAGGAGATAAAGAACAACCCAAGCGTGGGGTAAAAAAGATTTTAAAAAAAGGAAAAAAATGTATGTCTTAATGAAGTGAGGGAAAATGAGAAGGGTGAGGACGGATTTGAGGATTGAAAAATAAAAAGTATCTAGGACACCAGACTACAGTGAGAATACAAATTTAAAAAAGGGTGGCAGGTAGGGATTAAACTAGAATTTCTGTTGCACTTCTGGAAGGGCCAGGTCCAAAAGATTCTTTACTGGGTCTCTCATCCCCAGAGACCAGACAGTGAAAGTAGTCTAAAGTCAAGGAGGAACAGAACAAGGAATTTGTTTCCTCAGTCTTCGTCTGACAAGGTGACTGTATATAGAAGAAGCCTTTGTATGATATATGATGCTGAATGGTAAAATCATATTTCAAGTATATTGATAACATGGTTGGGCTAATTGCTGATAATGGGGAACCATATCCTGGTAGGTAAATATTTTCATCTCACCACTGACAACACAGACCCAATGGTAAGCTCAAATTCTATCCGAACCACCTGCAGATGTTTGGGACCCACTCTCAAAGAGATTTACTTTAAAGGTGCCTCTCTGCCTGTTTTTTTCCTGTCACACTAGAATGTGGAATAAATGGGAAAGTGGTATTACTTTTTTTTTTTTAAAGATTTTATTCATTTATTTTCAGAGAGGGAAGGGAGGGACACAGAGAGAGAGAGAAACATCAATGTGCGGTTGCCGGGGGCTATAGCCTGCAACCCAGGCATGTACCCTGGCTGGGAATCGAATCCGCAACACTTTGGTTCGCAGCCAGCGCTCAATCCACTGAGCTACACCAGCCAGGGTGGTATTACTCTTTTATTACTAATAACAAACACCAAGATAAGTGGGGCGGGAAGTAAGTAAAGCATTTCTGAAAGTAGTTTAGTATCACTATTCATTAGGTTACAGCTTCCTAGTGCTGTACTTTGTAAACTGCAAAATTCTGAAACAAGATGATTTTTTTTTTAGTGTGTAGGGAAAAAAAAAAAAATCAAGGTCAAACCATGAAGGCTGAATAGACAGAATCCTCAAATCACTCTGCTCTTAAGATGATATGACTGTCAGTTCAATTTTTGGCTCTTTTAAAAATTTGTAGAAAAAAGCAAACAAAATATAACCAGAAACTTTGAAATTAAGAACAATCGGACAGTAATCAGAGGGGAGGGGGGAGGGGATAATGGGGGAAAGGGTTTTCAGGAACAACTATAAAGGACACAGGAACAAAACCAAGGGCTCCCCCTTGGTTTGAGGTGGAAGCAAAGGAGGGAGGTGGGTTTGGCTGGGGGTGGGGGGTGGGGGGAATGGAGACAACTGTAACTGAACAATAAAATAATTAAAAAAAAATAAAAATCTATTTGTTAGAATGAGTTTTTATCTTACCTGTTCTTTCTTCCAACTTGGCATACTTTGGAGTATTACACATGTTACACTCTGATCTTCTGGCCCAATTCACATTACTGCAACTTTAGAAGTTTACCAAGTTAGTAGATAATTACAGGAAAAATAGTAAATTTTTAGACATTCTAAGATTTTAAAATAAAAGCTAGGATGAACCCACTACCATAAAAAAATGTTTACTAAGAATATTGCAAAAAAAGAAAATGTACCATTGTACATTTTTCTGAAGACAGAACTTGAGTTCTAACTATTTAAACGAGAAGCAAAAGCAATACAGTATGAAGAGTGCCTCTGTCATTTTACAAGAAATAAAACAAACTGCATATATAGATTCTCATGCCTTAGCAGAAAAATAACATTTTAAATCAAAGGTTCTAATTTCTCATTCTCCCAATTTACCTCAGAGAAGGGTAAGGTTATACCCTCCAAATAATGTTACTTTTTTTTGAGGAATCGGTTCAAGCACTGAATTCCATTGCATATCAAATCCAATGTTAATGGAAAATTCCTCAGTATAAATTATATTATCTATAGTATCAGAAATTTACAAACACCCCCTCTGATTAAATCCTCTTTCATATAGAGTTGGTTCATCAGCATCATAACAGAAAAAAATGGAAGCTGGAAAATCAATAGAGCTTAAAAATAAAAGATATTAAGAAACCTATTTAATTAAGAACAATTATTATGGCATGTATGATTCTAAAATCACTTTGTAAATGGGCAAAATAAATTTTGTGGTATACTTCACATTAATAATAGAGGCTGAAAGTTTTTGAGATTTTTCACTATAGAAAAAAAGTAGGCTTTTGTGCTTTTAAATACCTTCCCCTCCTTTTTGGGGAAGTTAGCTCACCTTAAGCATTTGTTTATACTGGTATACATACCCCATCATAATAACAACTAGTATTACAACTGAAAAATGGAACTTAACAGTTCTTTACACTTATATATAACAGATACAGACCGAACAATAATCAACACACCTTTGATTTAAAGGTTACCTTGGTTTGTTAATGTGCCTAATAAGTCGGTAAGATTAATCAGTAGTGGCTAAATACATTATTATGGAAGAGAGGATGATAATTTGAAATACATACGTTTTACACTGCCAGTCATTAGCACTAAATAGGCCTCGGCTCTTCTCTGCAAGTGTTTTCCCTATTTCAGTTCCCCCTGCTTTCATCATCTTAGCCTCAGTTGTCTTCTCTGAAAATAGAAAAATTATGCAGTATGAATCTGGGGAAATAATAAAATGATATGTATAAACAGCCATAATAGAAACTTCCTTAAATGCTTACCCCGTCCACATCTATTACAGCTGGTTCTTCTGGCAAAGTTCACATTTCCACACCTGAAAATAAAGCAAAAAATAATTATAAAGACATTTTTTAAATCAATATACTTTTTAAAATCCCATATATACAATTTTTAATGTGTCCTCTTATTATATACCAGATCCAGAAATTCTAAAGCCGTTTCACTCATGTTAATGACAATATTAACTAAAAAAACCAAAAACAAACAAACAAACACAAAAACCCCAAAACAAGTCCTCATAATTTACGTGGTAAAAGTAAGATTTGAAGCCACAAGTTCAGGGTAAGAAACTCAATCTCATTTTCTAG
Source organism: Phyllostomus discolor (assembly GCF_004126475.2). Lineage (NCBI taxonomy): Eukaryota > Metazoa > Chordata > Mammalia > Chiroptera > Phyllostomidae > Phyllostomus > Phyllostomus discolor. The sequence goes on from NC_040907.2 coordinate 52,425,468, forward strand.
TTAGGTGATCCTGGTAAATCGCTTAGGGACTTTGTGATTCAGCATCTGTCAGCACATACCATCACCAAATAACGACATGTGCCAAATAACGATGTTTTGATCAGAGACAGACAGTGTATATGACAGTGGTTCACTAAGATTGTAATGGAGCTGAAATATTCCTATGGTCTAGTGACTTCCGAGTGCAATACATTGCTTGTGTTCTGATGCTGGTGTAAATAAACCTACTGCACTGTGTTGCATATACAGTTATATATACTACGTAATACGTGACAATAATAAGTAACTATGTTACTGGTTGATTTAATCTTGTGTTGTTTTGTGCAGTAGTAACATGTTATGTAGGCTTATAGCCTAGGCATGTGGTAAGGCAACATCACCTAGGTTTGTGTAAGCGAACTCTGATATTTGCACAGTTACAAAAATCACCTGACACATTTCTCAGAAAGTATCCCTGTTAAGAGGCACATAACTGTAATTATAATGAAATTCTCTTGCAAAGCTGAAGCCAAGATCTGACTCTACTTCAACAATTACTTGATGAAGCACCAGGGAGTTCCAAAAAACTTCAAGGTAGCTCCCAGTATAGAAAATAAAGTAATATACACAAAAATATGTTAAGTATTACAAGAAATACAAAATCCGAAGGGTGGATCAATGGGGAGAAAATAAGTAGATCATAAAGGCTATGCTTCATGGATCTTGATAAAATACTCTTTTTCAAGTAGATGGTGGGATCTCAAGGAAAAAAGACTGTGCTGACTAAAAATTATAAATAGGTTCAGTAATTATGAGGAATGTTTTTTGGGTTGTCAAACCTCTGAAAACTAGAGGTAAAAAAAATTATAACCATAACCAAAAACCTCAACACATGGAGTAACAATATCACTTTATGCTTATATTTAGCAAACTTAACGAAAAACACAAAAATGATTGGATTCACTAATGTGGCGTGAATAACACACGTGCATTATCAGTAACAATGTTAAACGCTGACATGTAAAGCTTAAATTTTAAAAAACTGTTTATATTTTTTTAGTTATTATACTAGAATGCAATACAGATGTGAAGTATGGAATTACCAATAAAGCACTCCAAATAATTTTTAGGTTGCTCCTCCACACCTAAATAACTGTTCTTACCCAAACATATTCTGAAAAATGTTTCTGGACTTACATAGGTTATAGGAATAATACTCTAGTAACATATTTGTAACTGAGTTGAAATGCAATCTTAGAGAGACCTCCTTCAAACATTTGGGTAGGTTGTCACTAATGAAGCTGTCAAAAGCACATTATTCTACAAGTGACCACAAGTAAAAAGTTGGTGAACACCTTTTGAACGTGAAAACAAATAGTCTTACCACTCACAGCAATGCTATTGATAACATATCACTCTTGTTTTTGTTCAATGTTATCAGAAAGACCTGAAATCCTTGAGATCATCTATCTCAATCTTTATGCAACCAAGAACCATAAGAAAATGTAAAAGAAAATGTTCCATATAAACTGCTTAATATGTACACAGAAGACAAATGCTGGAAAAATAAGGACTTAATCTCCTTTAATGACATTAGATGTTTTAATTTCCTAAAACTATCAACAGCTGTCAATGGGCATTTGCTTCATATCACTTGCTCTCCAAACACTATTTATGCTATTTCATGTATTTATAGTAAGGAAGCCATTCTATTCCAGTCTTTTTTTTTTTAAAGCAAAATTAAATAACCTCTGTAAGGTTAATAAACAATAGGGCTGGAATTAAACGTAGGTCTATTTACTTCAAAATTTTTCCTCTTTCCCAGTATAAACTCTGTGTGGTATCTGTGGCTAAGTTAGGCACAAGAAATCAAACGTTTTATTTGACTGTGAGTACTTGTACATTCAGTATTTCTGACAATTACTTTTCTTAGTTATTTCCATATATTTCCAAGTAGATACACCTATTTGAGGGCCTTTCAATAAAACTAACGGTTTGATCGAGCCCACTGACTTCAGCAGCACTGTCAAAAGCAGAGCCATCACAGCACGTGCTTCTCTGCTGCAAACCTTCACAAGGCTGAGCTGGCAAAGGCACAGGCCTCGAGCCTGTCGGCTCTCACTAGGAGCAAGGTTCAATTCTTGAGAGGAAACTAAAGGAAAATAAGTCAGAATTTCCCAAACCAAAAGAGGAAGATAGTGTTTGGGGGAAAATATATACAGTACAAATGAAAATTTGAAATTAAAAATAAATCAACCCAACAAGATGAACGGTGAGAAGCAAAGGAGCAAGCTGAAGAGAGAGATGCCTTTTCAGAACAAGATAAAGTTCTGCAGGGAAAAGTCACGTGAGGGGGATCAAATACCAAGCGAGCCTCTACGGGGAAGATTTTCTTATCGCTGAAACCTGGCCGCGGCGCGAGTGGGGGTGGGGGTGAAGGGAGGCCATCTCGCTTTTCAAAGAACGACTCTTTAGGAGACAAACCCTCGAGAAAACAAACGCTGCAAACATACTCAAAATAAAGGCTCTTGAAAGCAGTCATGGTAAAGAGACCTGGGAGCCTCCTTCCCGACCGGGAGCCCGCGGTTCGCCGCCTCAACCCGGCTCATGGCACGCAGGATCATAAAAAGGGAAAATACCAAACCGAGCTAAAAAAGACTCCACGGATAAACCCCTCTCCAATTCGGGCCCCTTCCTGAACTCACTTTTTGTCAGGGCAAATCCAGTCACCGTCACTGACTCGGAAATTCTTGGTCGACATCTTAAACGCTGCCACCACAGCCACCCACAGCTACGTCTTCAGAGGAGGAAAGCGGCCGTGGACTTTCAGCACTCTGGGTCTGTCCTTACGCCGCCTGACCCCCACCCACCACTGCGTCAGGGTTTGATAATAAAGGTGCTCCGCCGGGATTGAGTTTGAACAGTATTATCCAGAGTGAGATGCCTTTGCGACTTTTTCCTTGCCGAAAGAATTATAATGCAAGAATATTCTCTAGAGCTAAACTAACAGGCGCGGCAGGGACACCCCAGTCGGGAGGCCTTCTTGGCTCTAGAAGCCTTGGAGAGCCCCCTACCGGCAGGAGGACCCACAAAGAAAGTATTGTACTTCCGTAACTCAGATGGGCGGAGCTACGTAGCGGGAGGCGGAAGTAATTGTGTTCCGCTTGGGGCTTGGAACCGCGAGTAGCTGGATTCACCAACACCCACCCCTTCTTTCTATCACCACACTGTTGTGTATGTATAAGTATATGTGTATATATACATATACATGTCTTTTTTGCTTAATCCTTTCACCTTCTTTCGTCCAGCCCCTCATGACCCTGAAATTCCACTTCTGATAGACTCCCAACAGAAGTGCACATAAGTTCACCAAAGACGTGTATAATAATGTTAATCGCTACACTATTCATTAGCCCAAACTGGAAGTTTCCAATTGCTTATGAATAAATAAGCTTGTTAAATAAATTGTCATATTCACACAGTGGAATACTATATACAGCAATAAGAACAAATTGCAATCACATGGAATAGTTTGGCTGTGACTCAGAAATACAATATTCAATCGAAAAGCCAGTCACAAACCAGTACATGTTTTATGATTCCATTGACATGAAGTTCAAAAGCAGCTAAAACTAATCTACGATAACAGTTAATCTAGGGAGTAGGGAGGAGATTGTAGCTAAAACGGGACATGAAGGGGCTTTGGGTGTCCTGATAATATTCTTTGTCATAATGTGGGTTCTGGTTAAATAGTTATCTTCACCTTATAAAAATTCATTGAGCTGCATGCTGTTAACCTGAAAATAAAAGGCCAAAGTAAGAGGCAATAAGAGTTTATTTAAGATCAAAGAATATCTATTTGGGAAGCACTGATTCAAGCAGAAACCCAGATAGAGTTCCAATTATGGGGTGAAGGCAAGGAGGTTTTATGAGAAAAGGAAGGGAAATAACTAGATTATAAAAGGAAGAAATTTCTATGTGCTAATAAGCTAAATTACTCCTTAGTTGTACATGGCTATTTTCTGATTCTAAAGAATTTCTTTAATTATCAGATTTTGTAGTCAAAGAGTTCTGATTTCCTGTTAGCTTGAAAAACAGTCATTGGGAAGATAATGCTGCTTTGGCCTAGCCCAAAGGTTATTTTGCCCAGTTTAAACATTCCAAAGATTCAAGGAATAAGATGTGCAACGCTGTTCCTCTGGAATGGCTGCTCTGACTCCACTTTAAAATAGCTCCACTTATGGCAGCTTTTCACAACACTTACAACTTGGGTACTATTTTTAACCTCAGTTAGAAGTTTAAAACCTGGCCAGGTAGCTCAGTTGGTTAGAATGTCATCCACAACTCCAAGGTTGAGGGTTTGACCTCAGGTCATGGCACATACTAATCAACTAGTGAATACTAATGAATGCATCAGTAAGTGGAACACCAAATCTCCCTCTCTCTCTCTCTCTCTCTCTCTCTCTCTCTTTCTGTGTGTGTGTGTGTGTGTGTGTGTGTGTCTGTCTCTGTCTCTTTCTCTGGTTCTCCTCTTTCTAAAATAAGTAAGTAAATAAATAAATGTCTAAATCTTTCAAAAAAGATTTAAAAATAAATACTTAAATTTACCCATCTTATATGCCACCTATCTCCTCATTCAGTAAATACTTGCTAAATATTATCAGCTATTCAGCTAAATATTTGCTAAATAACTGTACTCAGAAGAGATTTTCTCTTCTGAGTGCAGTTAACCTACTGTGATAAAAGACCCAGAGTGAATTCCCCATACAAGTTTTTCTTCCTAGAACAATAAAATTTTAAAAAGTTATTTATAAATTTAACTTTCTTTATATATTGAGAAATTGGCATTCTGAGATACACATCAGTTTCTTATGAGTCCTTTTAACATATTTATCCCTGAGAGTTTAGTTGGTTCTGGTGAAAATGATAAAATTGAGTTTCTGAACCTGCAAAGCTAAGAATCTGGCTTTGCATACTGTATTAGAGCTCTGTTTGCTTGTAAGTAACATGAAAATAAAATGGTTTAAACAACAAAAAGGGGAGGGAGTTAACATTATAAAGAGAATGTATGTGATGGAATAGGAGGGCAAGGGTGCTGATTCAGGAGACTTATAGAAGCCATCCTGCATTCAAGCAGCACACTTTCTCAGTCTGTTGCTAAACTCTAATTATACATCATTATCTTTCTGCAAACCAGTTTTCCCTATTGTTTAGTTCATAGAATAGGAAGAAACAGTACTGCCCTTAGACCTGAGCAAGAGGGCCTCTTAACCCAACCATGTACCTGGTGGGGGGGCAGTCCACACTTTGGAAAACCTTTCTGGAAATGTTCTAAGTCCCGTTCAGTGCTGGGAGCTGGGACCTAGTCCTGTGTGAGTCCTGAAGCATCTCTTAGTGGGGTCTGGCCAGGGCAGCAGGACCTTCTGGGTAGGGCACTCTAAACCTGGACAGGGACTTTAGTGGCTTTGGTCCCTGCTTCTCCCTTTCAGGGCCCTATCAACAATACCCCCCAACTGTGCGTGGAGTCTACCAGGTGCCCGAGGAGCTCTGGGACTTATACCTGTGGGTGGCCTTGGGCTGCACGGCCATGCTTATTCCTGGAAAGCAGAAGCTCCTTTTGGCCAGGGTAGTATTTCTTTCATGGGATTACACCAGATTTAAACAACAAAATGGCTTTCTGAATGGTGCTGAGTCACTGATTTTGGGGTGGTTTTCGCTAACATTAGACACAGGAAGAGTTCAGGGCTTTGGCTACCCAGTGTCTTCCTTGGGCTGGAGCCACCTATGTGTGTTGGTATGTGGGTTCACCCCTGTCTGTGCTCAGACCCAGGAGCTGCCTGGTAGACAGCAATGGTGGAAAGCACAGGTAGCAGCAGGTGACCTTGATCCTGAAGTCCCCTGCCCCACCCTGCTGCTGACAGGGCAGTCACAGCACCATTGTAATACATATCAGATAGTCCTGGTCAGGGCCTTGCTTGTCCCCTCCTAGGGTTTTCTAGACTGTAGCACTGCAAATCCAGTGAGTCCTTCTAGCAAAGTCTTTTTCTCAGTGTGGTGACAGCCTGCTTTCCAAGATTGGTCTTAAGCCCTGGAGGACAAGGGATGGATATGGCTTGCTCCTCTTGCTCTGTTCAGGGCTCCTTGCCTACCTTGACCATGGGTAACATGTGTTTGAAAGGCAGGGATGCAGCCGACATTAAAAGAGTCATGTTGCAGCAATGCAGTAGGGGAAGAGAAGAGAAGAGTAAGTTCAAGAGAAGAGATGGTTAGAAAATGTGTTGTCCTATGTTAATGCTTTAAATTCTATAAATAGTGCTATAAAATTCTAAATGGTAAACTTAACATGATCATAAAATGAAATAACTTTCCATTTTCCTGAATTCTCTGGGTAAGACTTGCGTTTGTGGTAATCATCAACAAAGCCCATTAACATTAGAGAGTCATGGGAAGCCAGTAGTCACAGGCAGCACAATGGATATTGCCATGAGTAATGATGCAATCAGCATTGAATTACTGGCATTAGAGAACTGCAGAAGCAAGATCTATACTGTTTCAACTTAAAAAATTCTAAAAAAAGGTAAAAAAATGTTTCAAAGAGACATAGCAGTGTGAATAACAATAGTGTTGCTACCTTTTCCTTTTAGTGAGATATATGAAATTAGCCAGAAATGGTATTTTTGACAATAAATAACACAAAGTAATGGGTCCTGGAAACCAGGAAAATTTTTCATGTTCACTGCTTTAGACAATAAACATCTATGTTAGTACCTTTTTCTTGCCCCAAAACTTTATCAGTAAATCATTATATTTTATATGGGCCCATGATGTTTGTAATTACTTTAACAATCAAACTGTTGCTATAGAGAGCATCTGCCCTGCACACCCCCAAATATTTCCTCCAGGGCCTTGTATACCCTAGAGGCAGCCCTGGACAGAAGATAGTGTTACTAAAGCACCCACAGTTACATATCTTCCATTCAAGAGACTTCTAACTGGAATCTTTAAGCTCCAACCTCACATTTCCAGACAAAGGCTATAGCTGTGCTAGGTTGGGTCAGATCCAATCAGCCACGTCAGGTGGTCTGGGGCCTGGTGTAATATGCAACCTTGACTGCTGGGAGGCACTGCTGTGGGAAAAGGGTAGCATCAACAGAAAAGAAAAAGCAGTTGGTTATTGAATTAGTTTTCTAGTGCCGTATAACAAATTACCACAAGCTTAGCAGCTGAATGCAACTCTTTTTATTATCTTTCAGCTGCTCTGGGTCAGAAGTCTGGCCATGGCTTATTTTCTGCTTTGGGTTTCACAGACAGCAGTCAAGGTATTGACTGGGGCTGCCATTTCGTCTGAGGCTCAGTGTCATCTCCCAAGCTCATTCAGATTTTTGATAGACTTCAGTTCCTTGCAGCTAGAGAACTGAGGTCCCCACTTTCTTGCCAGATGTTAGCCAGGGCTTTCTCTCATTTCTTAGAGACGGCCCTTAGGTTCTAATCGCATGACTCTCTCACAACATGTAGTTTACTTCTCCAAAGTCTGTAGAAGAATATAATCTGTTTCTGCTGCTGCTGCTGCTACCATTCTATTACCACCAGCACCACCACTGTGAGAGCAGTCTTTGTAGTCATGGAAAAATGAGTATTTCACATTTACTGTGTAACATAACCTAGTCAAAGGATGACGTCCCATCACATTCACAGGTCCTGCCCACACTGGAAGGTGGTGGGGTGGGGTGGGGTGGGGGGGTACAATACATGGGACAGAAATCTTGGAAGCCTTCTTAAAATTCTGCCTATCATGGCTATTGAATAGGCAAATGCTCCAAGAAATGGCCATTATAGTTGTCACTGTCTCAAAGAATTGAGAAATCCTTAAACTGACTGTTCATCTTTTTCTCTTTGACATTGTTTTAAGAACAAAATAGTTTATTATAGTGCTAGGGATATGTGTGTGGATATTCATGACAGTCAAGCCTTGTGTACCCCAAATATATGAGGGGAGACCCCCCAAAACCAGAATTATCTTCTGGAGGGCGAGACCCTTTGTAGTACAGGCTTCCTGTGCTAGGTGAGTGTTCTAGGAACCCCTCTGTATCAGTGTACCAGCTGGCATTGTTGTGAGATGCTGTGTTCAGTTCCAGTGAAACTGTTTTGCACAATCTTTCAATGTGTTTGCCCATTTTACCGTGGGTGATTTACTAGCATACCTGCCCACACAGTGCAGAGTATACAGTTTTTGACTAAAAACAGTCAAGACCCTTGTGCCCCTCCTTCCCTATTCATCTGATCTTGCCCTGAGTGACTCTTTTTTTTGTTTGTTTCCTCAAATAAAAAAAGGCCTCAAAGAGAAACATTTTTGCCCATGTGGAGGAGGTGAAACAAAAAAACGGCAGAAGCACTAAAAGGCATCAAAATTGACAAGTTCAAAAACTGTTTTAAGCAGTGGAAAAAATGTCTTGGTAGGTGTATTGCATCAGATGGAAAGTACTTTGAAGGTGACTAAAGTTTAAACTTATAAGAATAAACAGTTTTTTTATAAATAAATTCCATTTTTGGGTGCTCCCTTGTACATATCTGAGAATATTTTGTCACACGGGTTTCCTTTTACAATTCAAACTAAACGTGCTGAAAAAAGTGACAAATTTTAAGCATTGTTTCCTTGCTATACTTCATGATTTGCCATTCTTGGAAACTCAGTAGATTAAAAGATGTGAGTATACATACGTACATATGTACATTCTGTACAAATCTTCTACAACTTAAATAGTCTTTTTTGTTCTGTACAAACCATTAATGGGAGATTTTGCCAGCTGGTCTTTCAGAGTCCTTTATAAATTAATTATTGTATTTACTAGTCTATTTAGGTCAAGAAGGCTGACCCTGCTGGAGACGGAAAGACAAAGCATGCATAAGGTGTGAGTTACAAATCTAATGCAGTGCTTTCTTAAGCACATATATTAACAAAAAAGAACAATACTGGGATTGCATGCGAGTTTGTAGGAAAATCATTATTATAATTAGGATAATAAAAATGATTGAAATTTGCCATCAATGTGTGGTAAAGATAAACAATTTCAATGACACTTGAACTTGCAGATGTCCCACGACACAGGAGGAATAGCATGCTTGATGTTAACGGAAGGTTCATTTGTTCACTGTCCAACAGGGCAGGGCTAGGTATTGTAGCTACAAAGAGGACAATATCAAAACCTCCTTTGTGAAGGAATTCACAGAGTGCTGGTGAATAAAGATGCGTAATGAGATAAGAAGCACTGTCAGAAGGGTAGTATAGGCATGACTAGAGGGTATGATGGGTGTTTCCAGGAGGAACAACTCTCCCAGTTCCTGGTGAAGGGAAATGCATCAGGGTTATTTCATTACCAGTAACAGAAACCAAGTCTGGTTAAATTTTGTCCTTTAGGATTAGGTCAAGAATGACGCAAGAAAGTCATGAGGAGTGTGGAATTTAAGGAGGTACTGCCTTCCCGTGCTGAGCCTGAAGGTGTCACCTAAGAGTGAGTTACTCCTTACATTTTGTTCACTAGATGTCTGGTTCACTCTAGTCCTGGTCCCCCCTATTCCTTCAAACTCAAAAAAAGGGCGTGACCTCAGAGTGATTTGATAAATTCCTAACTAGGCAGGTCTTGGTGGGTAGTTATGCCCCAGGCATTTAACTTTTAGTAAAAGGTTTATCTTTGCCTTAAACAAGCCCTGTCCATTGTTTCTGTGCACCTATGTTAACACACCTTTGAAATAAACTATCCTCAAGACAGCACATGATCTTGTTACCTATCCTATAATCCAATCCCCTCCTTGCTTTTTCCCACCTCCATGTAATATTCCTTCCATTCCCTCTTTAATTTCAAATGTAAAAAGAAGCTGAAAAATCATTATTCTCTGGAACATTTGAGATTTAAAAAAATGATTTATTTATTTTTATAGATAGGAGAAGGGAGGTTAAAAAAAGAGGGATACATTGATTGTTTACTTCTTGCATGTCCCCATCTGAGGACCTGGCCCACGATCCAGGCACATGTCCTGACTAGGAATCAAACTGGTGATCTTTAAGGGACGATGCCCACCCCACTGAGCTACTCCAGTCAGGGCAGCACTTGAGGTCTTGCTCCCTGACATATGTTTTCAGTCTGGCCCAAACAAACTTATAAAAACTCTCGACAGTTTTGGACATTTCTTTAAATACCTCTTTTATTCTTTTCCTTATTTTTTGTTTTTATGCCAATGAGGAACAGTTGAGAAACTCATTCATACCAGTGTAAATAATTAAAAACAACTTAAAGTATACATTCTTTTAAAGAAATTTTCAGTTTATCAGAAATCAAGTAATGGCTTAAACAATGGTCAAGCACTGAAATGTTTACAGGGACCACCAGGCAGCATTATACATGAAGGAAGAAGGCCTGTTGAAGCACCAGGCAATGAGGGAGATTGTGATCAGCTGTTCAAAGACCTTCACAGTCAATCTAAAAATAAATACCGCTTTGGCCAAACAAAAGGTGCCTGCTGGATTACACGGTCAATAGGATAGCTGTTTGTGCCCCTTTCTTAGGGCTAAAGAATTCAGTAGCTATGTTAGTATTTCTGTATGCAGATAGATGTGAGGACATGAGCATAGGAAGAATGAGCATACTCATTACTTCTTTTGCCTGTATTCCTAGAAATGAGCCATAAGACATAAACTGGAGAGTCTTTTACAGCTTGAAATTAGAGGGAAGTAGACAAAGTTTAGGAACAGGAAAGTTATAACATAACAATTGTTAAAACTCTCTTGTCTAGACATAGAATGATAGACAAGAGCAGTCAAAGTTCATACCTACTTTCCTGTTGGCAGGAAACTCCAGGTGCTTCCCAGAGGATGGTCAGTCCTGGTGCTCCCTTTCACCCCGAGTAGTCTGGGACTCTTAGGCTTTTCAGTCAGAATTTCCAGTCCCCTAAAGGGTAGGAGGGAGGAAGCAGCTGGCCTAAGATCTACTCACTTCCTTTACTTGAAGGACACATCTAAGGCAGGCAAAAATGAACAGAGGAGGAGGATATCTGGCTTAATTGCCTTGTCAACTGGGCTTCCAAGTAAATGGAATGATTGACTTTAGGCAGGAAGAGGAGGCCTTATCTATCAGTCCTTAGCAGCATCTCACCTGGTAGGGATTACTTGCAGTAAATAAACCTGGAATCCATTGATTTATGGGACATGCATCCCAGAAGAATGTCATGTAAGCCACACAATTCTCTGGGGTATAAAATGGAGATGTTTCATAAATTACATGCTTTACTCAATGAGGTAAAAGTCTGCAAAACCTGAAATTGAAACCAGTATGTAGGAACAATCTGGCAAGAATGTCCCAGACCTTTCTCTGCTTTACTTTTCAATTTCCTGTACTCTTGAAACTTTAGTAAAGCTTGATACTAGGTAAAGTCTCTGATTTGTGTGAGTCTGATTTGATAATGTAATCCTGTGTGTTAGCTTGCCTAGGCATGGATTGTTTGAAGAATTAATACCTAAAACAGTAAAACTCAATGAGAATATTCCATAGAATTCATGTAGGAATGTTGGGAGAAAGAAGTTCTCTCTCCATTGGGGTCCCTAAGCCGGTTAAATGCAAATGCGAGACCCAATATGTAGAGGGAGCCGACCCACAGAAAGAAGTTAAGTAGAGACAATGAGTGCTGATTGATGAAGAGAATTAGAGAGAGACATTGAGAGAGGTGGGATAAGGGGTTGGAAGAGAAAGTCAGTTCTGAAGATAGCATTTAAATCCCTGAATTTTACTCTGCCTGAAGCCATGTCTATTCCCTGGACTTCCCTATTACACCAGCCAAGTCAACACATTGTCTTTGTAAGTTATGTTGAATTTGACTCATTGCTGGAATTTGCTATGGGCCAGACTGGGAGGAGGGCCTGGGAGCACAGGAACAACAAGCCTGCTAAAAGAGTTCTCAGAGATAAAAATTAGATGAGAAACAAAGAAAATACTTATGAAGCTTTTTGATTTGTTTGTGATGAATGCTATTATAGTTAAGGCATGTGGCTAACATTTGCTTCATTAAACAAGGAATGGCTACTTTAAAGTGTTCCACAGTTTAGAGTAGTGGTTAACATCATGGGCTTTGGAACTAGAATTCCTGCTCTGTGCCTGCTAGCTGTGTAACACTGGTTAGAGTGCCACCTCTCAGTTTTTTCATCTGTATCACATGAATAATAATACATTGTATTGGTTTTGTCAGTATTAAATGAATACCACATTTAAAACTCTTTGTAAGTAGAACATCTAGCAAGAGAAAGCGCTATGTGTTTGCTGTGGTTATTGTTATTATTCTCCAAGCTTTAGCTTTATCACAGTAAAATGGGAGTATCATTATACACATGTATGAATTTCAAATGAGATAATATATGTAAATGCTTGATGATAAATGCACAATAAAAAGCAAGTGTTAATAGCTATTAGTGGGGAATTAGAGCAAGTGGAAGTGTACCAAATATATATTCTCAATTTTCAAAAACAAAGTTATGTAACTAATTTAACAATAAAGTACACAGACACACTCTCAAGAAGTATATTGCTAGAGTTAAGAGTATAGGCATTGGAACCAATTTGCCTGGGTCCGGATCTTGGCCAACCCCAGTAAGACGAGAATAATGATAGTATCTACTCCATAACGTGGTTTTTAGGATTAATTGAAGCAATGCCTCTAAAGTAATGTACAACATGCCAGGAAAATAGTAAGCAGTCAATAAATGTCAGTTTGTATTATGTAAGTCTGGGTCTCAATCACTTTCATTGGTGAAAATGAAGATAACATCACCCACCTGAGTAGGCTGTTATGCAGATAAAAGGTGATAGTGCCAGTGAAAATATCTAGTAAATAGTAAGTATTTGATAAAGGCCAGTTTTCTTACTCATTTTTATGATTCAGGAGACAACTTTGAATTTTATAATGCCTTCAGGTTATCAGTATAAATATCAATTGGATTTCTATGTGTGCGGATATAAGACAGAGAGGATTAGGTAGAATTTGATCAGTGACACATATTAAATGTTGTTTATTGAATAAATATCATTCAGTTGGCTTATTAGCTGTTCTTTTCTTATAAAAGTAGATTGTACCAGAAATATCCCTTTTTTTTTTTAATGTTCTTTTGATTTGGGTCTCAGATAAATGGCAATTTGCTCAATTGAGAGAAGGATAGAAAAGTAGGCTGGTATTTTAGGTTTGTTGCAGCGAACACTGGTGTGCAATCTGCTAGAACTGAAGGAGGATGTTATTAATCAAAAAGTGCACAAGGAGGCAAAGAACTTCATTATGCTGTTTTGCTCCCACAAATTGCACCTGGAGCTTTTTAATGAATGTGCCCTTTGGAGACAGGTGGCACTCTGCAAAGTGTAAACCTCTCTAAACCTCTTCTTGTTTCAAACTGACACGTCTTCATGGCACTGTGAATAATCAATCTAAGTCTTAAATGATGTGAAAGGCTTTGATAGGACTATAATTAGTTGAAACATTTTTTTTGCCTAGTCTTTAGGAGTACATGTGGCTAGAACAAGGGAGAGAAAGAATGTCAAGAAACAGCTGGGGGGTGGGGCAGGAATTCACTTATTCATTGAAAAAGGCAAGCAAGCCTGTAAGAGATGATATTGTGTACTGGGTGAATGAATACAGTAGATGGCAGTTTAGTAACATACAATAATCATTTTGTCATATTCAGAAGTCATTTTTAAAAGAATATATAGGAAAATATGTATCTTTATTGTCACCTCTTTTGAGGAAGAGTTGTGTGCATGATCTCTGTTGGCTTAGAGAAATAGAATTGTTACAAATTTGTCAAATAGCACACATTATGAAGGGGACATTGGGGCACTTGAGATTTTTTCCACCCTATTTTATTAACATCTAAATCGTTTTCAGCACATATAGAACTTTTTTGATATTTGAAAAGATAAAGCACTTGGGAATGACTTTCAAGTAAAATAACACTGCAAGGAACAGTTGATTCCTCTGAAAAATCTAGGTGTAATTTTAGCATTTCACACATGTTTTCTTTAATTGTGAGTTAAAACATTTAGCAACCTAAGAGAGATATGGAAAGGTGCAGAGATAGAGAAGATAAGAGAAGGAAAAATTTCCACAAATTTTTTAGTGTTAAGAGAAGAAAAAAATAAGAGCCCAGCCTTCCCTGAAACACAAACTCAAGATTGCATCTCTCGTTACATGAGATTCACCCAAAAGTCTAGGTGTTAGGAGAATTTTGATCCCAGAAAAGAAATCTGACAGTTCTTCCTGAGATGGAATTAGACCATTACACATACTGTATTGGTTTAATTGAGCATACCTTATATCCCTCAGCAGGAAATCTTCTGCTGCGGTATCCTATTTTCTTGGACACCAGGGCTTGACAGATTTCTCACACAAGTAGGCATTCGAGAGTGATACAATTTTGACATGAAATGTGCTTATACTTTGAAAGCCGTTAAACAAGGCTTGTTTGCTTATAATTTTCTAATAAAATAAAAGGCCTTCTGTGGAAAGCAGTTTTAAAAACACATCATAACATTTTAAGTGTGTAGGTCTTGCAACGTTTGTTCCAATTTTCTAGTGACAGACACAGAGTAATAAGATTTCCCTAACAGATGCTTAGTGCTGGGTACTCACACATCACTCAAGCTGACAAGGATTTAGAAAAAACACTTTCTTCACCACGTTACCATTTTAAAGATCAACTATTACACGTAATTCAGTTTTGCCTGATTGAAATGTGTAAACTTTATAAAATATAATTTATTAAAGTTCATAGGATAGAATTAATTGAATATGTACTGTAAACAACCCATTAGATCCCATTCTGTGAATTTGCCTGTCCCATGTGGGATTCTAATCCTACATGCCTGGAGAAAAGCTTGACCTCAGTTTACAGTATAATCCTAGAATTTTGGAGTTGGGAAAGACACTTAGAAATCATGTATTTTATTTTTTCTTTTTTACTGAATTTATCAGGGTGATATTGGTTGATAAAATGATATAGGTTTCAGGTGTACAATTCTATACATCATCTGTGATACAATATACATTGCATTGTGTGTTCACCAGCCCAAGTCAAGTATCTTTCTATCATTATTTATACCCATTATACCCTCTTCTACCCCCTACTTCAGAGGTCATATATTTTAAATTTATGCCTACTTTTAAGGATTTTCTTTTTTTTTGTACCCGGAGGATTTGGATTTAATTAATATTTACAAAATATGTAGCAAGCACCATCCAATTTACATAATTCAATCACTCATTCACTCATTCACTTGTTCTCTCAACAGATGTTTATTCAGCATTTCACATGTACTGGTATATTCCAGGAAATACGGTAGGGACTATTGATGCAAGAATAAATATTTCACCATCCTTGCCTCTGTGCAGGGGCTCAGAGTATAGCTGGGAAGATGGACAAGTAAGTTAATAACTATACTGTAATGTGATAAAGGCTCTGACAAGTTTGTGTACAGTCCTGTGGGAAAACAGATGAGGGAGCAATCTATGTCACTTGGGGGCTCTGTGAAGACAACAGAGAGGAAATCACATTTGAGCTGGAGCAGGAATTCTCAGAGAAGTGGGGGCTGAGGATGAAGGAAAAGAGATAGATAAGAAAGCAGAGGAGTATGTTTGGACAATGACAGTGTAACATATAGGGATGGGTGGGAAAAGATGGAGAGTCAGATTGGAAAAGTAATTTAGAGACAGACTGCAAATATCAGATTGTAAAGAGTTTGACATTACTTTCTGTAAGAAATAGAGGACAGCTTAAAAAATATGAACGCGAAGACAGGGATGTGATCTGATTTATTGATTTATTTATGTATTTAAAATTTATTAGGGTGACATTAATGACCTGATTTATTTTTGAAAAGCTATCTCTGGCAATGGTGTGAAAGATGGTTTAGACTAGTTCATAATAGGCATGCTGAAGTGTGCTCTGGTGTTATATTGGGCAGTGGAAGTGACAATGGACAAAGGCATACATTAAGATACATTTTAGAAACTGAATTGACAGACCCTGGTGGTCAGTTGCGTGGAAGGAGCAGGTGTTAAGGGAAAGGGATAAGTTAAGGATGTCTTTGAGAGGTGAACTTTGCATGATCCATTTTAAGGGTTTTTTTTAAAAAAAATGTTATTATATTTGTCTTCCCAGAATCAACAGCTTTAAATAGAGTAATAACTTGAGTGTACGGGAATGGGCTGAAAATTGGCAGCC
Organism: Phyllostomus discolor; assembly: GCF_004126475.2. Lineage (NCBI taxonomy): Eukaryota > Metazoa > Chordata > Mammalia > Chiroptera > Phyllostomidae > Phyllostomus > Phyllostomus discolor. The sequence goes on from NC_040907.2 coordinate 52,441,696, forward strand.
ATTTTTTTTCCAGACAAATTACAGAAGATTTTAAAAAGGAAGAGATGCTTGAGATGAATCTTGAGGGCTGAAAAGTTCATCAGGTGAGTGGGGATTGAGGAGAAGAGGAGGAGCTCTTCAGGAAGAAGAGCAGTGACATGAAGGCATAGTCATTTGTTATGCGGACTCCGCCCAGCAGTGTCCGTGGTGTTGTGGATGCAATGAACAAATTCACACAGACTGCAGAAGTCCTGTGGAGAAAAAGGGATGGCATGGCCACTCTCTGAGTGAGAGAGCACCCCAAGCCTTGCCTGGACAAGCTTTTATTGCTTTCCTGGGAGCATTACCTGAAGGAAGGTCTTCATTCATCCTTGCCAGACACTAATGATCAAACAATAGATAACATTCAAAGAACTATGAGGGCTTATTCTGAGTGAGGGTCAGTTAGCTAAAGGGCCAGAAAACTTTGGGAAACAAACTCATTTCATGCTTGGACCCTTATCAGAAAATTGAGGACATTCTCAGCAAAGCAGATATCCTAGGATTTTATGCATTCTTTCTTAGGCCTATGGCCCATTCCTGTCCAGGGCTGCACCACCCTCTGTCATTGTTTCAAGTTTAATTCAGGCAGGGGAAGTAAGGCAGCCAAGAGATTAGCAGACTTTTCGAAGACAGAATGAGAACTCAGGTTATGCCAAAGCTGAGGGGAAAGGGTCCATCACCCCCTTTTTCTATAGCCCCCAAGTCCTTCCCTGAGGGCCCCTTTGAGACCCTGCCTGTCTTAGGTCATCCCTCCCTTGAGGAATCTTACCCATCATTGGCTAACCAGTCATCTGCCTGGGACCAAGGAGGGGGAAGTAAATTCGGCAGAGGAGGCACCCCTGCCCGGAAGATAAGCTTTGTCTCCTCAGTGGCTTATGGTCCCAAGGTCTCTTTACTCAGCCTTAGCCATGGGGGTTTAAAGCTTCTGAAACCATGCAGCGAGGTTCCCAACAATTCTGTGTTCTAGGACATGCTGTAGGCCTGGGGACATTTGAGGGAAGGAGTGAGAAGTGAATTTATGGAAAACCCTGTTTTAAGCAGTCAATTAAACTTTATTTTCCAGGCTGCAGAATGCCCTGAAAGAGTTTTATTCAGCGGAGTGGCTGCTCTTCACTTTCATTGATTCTTCTACTTTTCTGGCTTTATATGTTCTCGATTAATAAGGCTTTGACTTCATTTCCTCATTCAATCAAACTGATAACCCATGATCATTCAGTTAAATCTCTCACCAGCACCCTTAATTTCCAACACTCTTATGAACTTCTTTCCATTCCATTATCCTAATAAATTCTAGTATAACCTAGCTAACTTTGATCTGATTCTGGAGCCAGGCATGGAATAATACTGAAGAAAATCATATACCATATTGTTTGCTTTATACATTTATGATTTCCAACTGCTATTGGACTTTCAATATGATCTAGCAAACATTTACATGTCTTTGTCCATTTCCTATACTAGTAAGTTTTTACCACTAGTTTCAAGCTTTGTACTTAATGCTACCTTACTTTTGTTTAGCTGAATACCTTGACTGCTTTGCAGAGAAAACAGCTGTTACATCTGTGAAAAGCTTTCTTCACATTCCCTTCTTAAAGTTCATTTATTCTTTCTTATTTTGGGTCATTCCTTTCTTTTCCTCCAAAATTCCTATCATCATCCTAAGACTAATTTTACTTTTATGCCTCTGCATTGATTTACAGTTCTCATCCATACTTGTCTTCTCCCATCTTTCCGCAGAAAAAAACGAGTCATTCTTTCTTCTTTCTTTCACGTGTGATCATGGCCCCATACCTTCTACCTCTTGCAAGTTCTTGCTAAACAATTATGCCTATTCTTACTTGTTTTTTTCAATCTATATTTTCTCACAACTTTCTCTCCAGCCTAAAACATGCAAAAAATATTCTCTATCCTATATACATTGTCCTCAGTCTGGTTTTTACCACAACCAATATTCTAACACTGTACCTTTGGCTTATTCTTCCTTATTTCATATTTATTCATTAGCGTTCTACAACTTGTCTTGAGCAAATTCCAAGCAGTTTCTGACACATGCTATATGAGGTCTGTCTGGAAAAAGTCCAGCCATTGTTAATATAACGAGAACAGTTTGCGCAACATCAATGTAACCTGGCAAACAAGGAGAGTGGACTGGAGTAAACAAGCGTGAACAATGACTACTTCACTGTACTAGTCAGTGGTGTTGGCAGACACTGTTGACTGAGTGAGCATGTGTACTGTGTGGCCATCCCATTCAAAATGACTGAACAAGTAAAGCAATGAATCTGCATCCAAATTTGCATTAAGCTTGAGTGTTCCTCTGTGGAAACGTTTTGGATGATGCAGAAGGCTTTCAAGGGGGATGAATGAGTATAGTACAAATAAAAGTGTGGCACAAATGCTTCAAAGATGGTTGAGAATCAGATGAAAGTGATCCATGTTCTGGAAAGCCTGCAACAAGCAGAACACCTGAGAATGTGGAATGCGTACAGGCTGAAATCAACAAAGATCAATGACCGACAGTGTGGGAATTAGAAGCTGATCCAGGGATTCCAAAACTAGTGTGTCTGAGACTTTGGTGCAGAATCTTGGCATGAAGCATATCATGGCAAAATTTGTTCTATGGCTTCTGCTACCAGAGTAGAAGGAATATTATGCTGCAGTTGCTAAAGACTTGATTCAAACTGCTACCAATGAACCAGATTGCCTCAAGAAGGTTATAACTTTGAAGGAGACTGAGGCACCATTGTCTTATTGGCAATGTTTATTGTATCTGGTATCTTCTTCAATAAATGTCTCTATTTTTCATAGTACGTTGCTGGGTACTTTCTAGACAGACCTAGTGCATATAATAAATATGTGTTAATGATTGATTTCTAATTGCCAATATTATGATCTCTTCTTAAGCCTCATTTTATATACTTATGGTGGGGGTGACAGATAGGTTCCGTTTTCAGATTCTGAAATTTCAGAGCCAGAAATTTCCCTGGCTCAGTGGAAATTTGAAAACCAAACAAATAAGTGAACATAAGTGCTGAGATTCTATACTGCATTGATTTCTTCCAAAATAAATCTTATTCTATTTCTATTTGCATTTTGGTTTATTGGGGCCTGTACTCTACCAATTGGTAAATATATTGAATATTGAATACTGCCATTGATTATATATGAATGTTTTTTGGTAATTATATCACTATATAAAGTGATGTTTATTTTTATTGTGTATCTTTAGAAGTGTGCTACCCATTTAACACGCGATAATGATAGATGTTTGGAGCAATAAATCTTTCTCACATGCTGGACAGATTCATGAAGGCAGGAACCATAGTGTCCTGGTATGTGATAGATAATAAATTTTTGTGGCATGAATGGATTAATGTTCCTTATATGCAATATAGCCAAAATTTTCTAAATGAACATCTAATATGTTTCTGATATTTCAAATAAAAAATACCATCAATTGTCAAGGCTTAGAGTTTTTACACACTCTAAGGTGAAAGTTGTACTGTTGTTGTTGAAAAGAAAAAAAAATTTCACCAATCAGTACAGCAATTCACAGGTAAATTTTGTTTTCTCTGGTAAATTTTATCCGTTAGAATGTTGTTTCAGATGTAGTCTTTTCATAGAAGCACACATAAACTCATGTGTTTATGAGTTTGAACTTAAACTACTGCTATAAAACCAGGTACTTATTGGCCTCCAATTTATCTAACTTTTATCTTACAGACTGTGAGCTCATTTAATAACATCAAGTGAAGAAAGCTGGAATAGCATTCTGTGCTGCATACCTTTGGGACCTTCCTGTATAATGTTGACATACAGTCTCCACCAACCTGACAATAAAATGACCCATTTATCCAGCACAACCAGGCAGAGGAGGAGGTACTGCCTCTTCGCACTGTGCCTCCCACTCCCAGAGCCAGCCCGATGTTTCCTTTGGGCCGAACGCATGCACACACAAAACACTTCATCAACAATTTTCAGGGTTTTTTGTTAAATTGGGTTTACTTCTCTTATGTGAATTTTCCCCTAGATATTTTTCCAAATAGCAGAGAAAGTATGTGAGGTGAACTAAAACTTTTTAACAATAAATTTTGTGGTTATAAAACCCTGGGACTAAAAAACACTTATAAACAAATGACAGTGACCAGCTTTACTGTTATCTAGACAAGACTACTGAGGAGTTTAGAAGAAATCACTGACAGTTAAAAAAAGTATATTAGTTTTAATCTTAAATTTTCAATGGGGCAATGTTATTTAAGGACTTTTATAAATTCCTTGGAGTCTACAACACAAAGTAATTAATTTGATCACCAAGAGCATTGACTAAAATTTTTCTCTTTTTTAAAAAAAGCACAAAAATCTATGGTCTTTTTACTCAAATAGTCTATGACTGTTATGGTTTTTATTTAAATTTCTTTTTTTTTTTACTGAAAATAAATTGTTTGTTATTGGGCCATGCTTTGTTGCCACTGTAGAATTAAAGAAAGACCAGTCAGATTTGAGAACCTGGACAGTCCTGACTGTATTATATTATTATAGACATAGTGTAATTATTTGAGGGAAACCCAAAGTGCCAGTGTCCCTTAAATATCTGTCTATCAATGTTCCAGGGTACCTTAAAAGTCTATCATCCTTTTCTTTTAAAGTCTTCATTATACGAAGGACCCACAGACAAAGACAGCAACTGGGGATTGAAAGTGGAAGGTTGGGGGTGGGTAGGGCAGAGGAGAGTAATAGAGGGAAATTTGGACAGCTGTAATTGAACAATAAAATAATAAATAAAAAAGCCTTCATTCTTGAACACTATTATTAAAATAAAAACATGGTAATGATAGGCTGTGAACATAAATATCAATGACAATTAGTGGGATTCTAACTAAATAAAAGACCCAGGCAGAAAGATTTTAGATGGAAACTGGCAGCAGAAAGTCTGGCAGATAACTACACAATGCTCAATGAAAAACCCTGCTGGTATGAGGGCAGGGTCCTATCAATCTTTCAATTGTAATATTCAGAAAATCCAGCAGAAAATGTCTAAAACCAGAAGGGAGTTTATTGGCTCTCATGGCTGATACTCACAGACTGTATGCCACTTGTCAATTTATTGCCTTTCAGCTCCAATTCACCCTTCAGCTTATGCTCTATGATAACAGACGATCTCTTTTAGTGTTCCTCCTTGAAAGTGAGACCTATGCTAAGCATTGTCAGTGGAGGTCTCTGGAGGGACTTTGCTAGAGGAAGGAGGCCTCCTGCCTTGTCTGGTGCTGCTTGCTGAGCCAATAGAGTAGGTATATGGACATCTGGTGAAGCCCTGTCCTGTCCTGTGTCTGAAATGTGGTCCTTCAGCAACTTTGCAGCCTGGCAATTACCTTCTTGCTACACAATTGACATGGAAATTAGCACTCCCAAATCTTCCCCTCTTCATCAGTGCCTCACTTCCCTTTGCAGGTCCGTGTGCAACCTGCCTGTATCTCAGAGGTTCCCATCAAGCTAGCTTTCTAGTCCTTCTGAAAGCCCTGCATGTTTTGCCTGCTGCCCTGGTTTCTACCTGCTACCAGCTGGTGGTTGTCTGCTCACCACCTGCACTCCCACAGAATTGCTTCCTGATTGCCTAGCAACTACAGAACAGTTTCAGTATTGGAAAGCTAGTTAAATTCTGGGCTATCCAGTGGTGGGGTCAAACTAACCTTCCCCTATAATATCTTTTTCTGACTTTGAAACTGCACATATTGGGACTTGTTAGCCTATATAATTACATGAGCCAATTCCTTATAATAAATTCTGACTCTAACACACACACACACACACACACACACCCTATTGGTATTGTGTCAGCACTGACCCCTAAAAGAGAAAGAAAGAGAGGAAGGAGAGAGGGTGGGTTTGGGAGAATGGATAAAATTGAGGATTAGAGGAAAGTTGGGAAAGAAACAACTTCCCTTTCTGCAATTTTGTCTTGGGCTGGTAGTATTACCAATATCAGGCTTTTGGTCTGTTCATCTCTCACATTTGGGGCTCAGTAAGATGCAAAACACTGTAACATTAATCTACTGGATTGTTTCTGAGAAACAAGAGGACACTGGTAGACTTACCTGTATTCCTAGGCTGGGATAAAACTTGATCCATAGGGTCCTCTTGGAGGCTTACAAATGTTTTATAGGGAACTGATTCAATGGTTTATTTGCTTGTTCATTTAATCATACGCTTGACAGCATATATTGGCAGTATGTGAAGTAATGCAAAGGATTCCAAGACACAAAAGGCAAAGTTCCTGGCTCTCCAGTAATTCATACACTTGTTAAAGAATAAAAGAAATTTTAAAATGTCTGATATACAGGGACTTATAGGATCAATTTCATAAGAGAGGTTCAAATCATAGAAGTTCATGACGGAGGTTATTGTTGCAACTCAGGGAGAGATAAAATCTACTGAAATCAGGAAAAGCTTCATAAAATGGTATATTTGATCTTTGAAAAACACATAGGATTTTGAGATGAAAGTATGTACAAGATAATTCCTAGTGAGAAACAGCATGAGCAAAAGAAGAGGATTAAAAAAAATAGAACCAGTTCTGGGATGAGTGAATAAACCCATAGAGTTTGTTATAGACTACATGTTTGTATCTCCCCAAAATTTATATGTTGAAACCCTAACTGCCAATGGAGTTATATTTGGAGGTGTAGACTTTGGGAGTTAATTAGGTCATGTGGATGGAAGCCTCATGATGGGATTAGTGCCCTTTTAAGAAAATAACATGAATGGCAGTAAAGGACAGAAAACTGTACTTGAACAATAATTAAAATAAAAAAAAGAAATCTAAAAAAAATAACATGAGAGAGCTTGCTCTGTCCTCTACCACATGAAAAGACAACAAAGAGGTGACTGTCTGCAAACCAAGAAGGGAGACTTCCCCAAACACTGGATCTGCTGGCACTTTAATATTGGAGTTCCCAGCCTCCATAACTGAAAAGTAAATTTTTTTTAAGTCTCCCAGTCTATAGTTATTTGTATAGCAGCCGAAATGGACTAAGACATAGCTAAAGCATAGCTTTCAGTGAAAAGCAGCTTGAGAGAGAGTGAGGTTGAAGAAACAGGTAGGGAAATGATTCTGGCCGAACTTAAGAGCCAAGCTAAGAACTTACATTAAAGAAAAGTTATAAAGAAATGTGCACAAAACATGAGTGTGCAGATCAGCAGATTATTACAAAGTTAACATACTTATGAAACCAACACAAGGTAGTAAAATAGAACATTATTAACACATCTGAAGCCCTACTCATGCCCTTTCTCAAATACTACACTTTTCTTTCTCCCTGAAGGAAACTACATTGATTTTTAACACTGTGGCTTGGTGCTGCCTGTTTTTGAATTCTACATAAATGTTATTAGATAGTATATATTATCTTGTGTCAAACATTTTCAGTCAATATTGTTGATGAGATTTATACATTCTGTTCAACATATCTATAGTTCATTTATTTTCAGTTTCATAAGTATTCCAGGATTTGCATATATCACAGTTTATCAAAGTCACTGTTGTTTCTGTGGAATTTGGACATTATAGGATATCACTTGTTCAGCTTTAGTAGTTTCTGAAAATCTACTTTCCAAAACAGTCCTACCCATACACTTCTACCAGCAGAACATAAAAGTTCTTGTGGCTCCGTAATCTCTATGACATTTGGTATTTTCAGACTTTTAAATTTTAGCCCATGAAATATGAACTTAATTTTGTTTGCACTGGTGAGCCACTGAGGGATTTTGAGTTGGAAAGTGGTGTGCACCTGGCAGGACTGCACAGATTAGGGTGCGAGAAAGATCTGAGGAAGGTGATCAGTCAAGATGCCATTTTAATGATTTCAAAAAATATGAGAAAACAAACTGGATTATTGACAGAGGAGCTAAAAGAAAAAGACAAGAAATATTACTCCTGTAGTGAGTGCCTATAACTAACAATTGTCAATTAATAAATTGTGGGGATAACAGTAGCAGGGGTGATTAAAAATGAGCACATGTTTGAGCTTAAGTGACTGGCAATGGTAGAATCTTAACCAATTAAGGAAGGTGTGGGAAAAAATTCTCATTTTGGGGAAATGCTTTTTTTACCCGAATTATATAATTTAATTTTAGTTCTTTCACCAGACCCTTAGTTTGAACTTGTGACAATCTTTTTCTCCAACTGTCTAGTCATTGCTATGGAAGATCATTCTCAATAGAAGTAAGATTTGTCAGGCAAGAAGGAACCAGGGCTATGGTAGGATAAATTGCCTCTGTCTCATTTAACTCAGTGCCCAGAGAAAGCAGCAGAAGATTTTCTATTATTCAAAGCTGACAGCTTTGGTGTAAGGAGTGATAGTAGCTAGGAGAATGACAGGCCTGGGACTTCTGTGAAGCATAAGTCCACACAGGATTGTGAGAACTGAGACGACAGTTTTCTCCTGCCCTTGAACTGGGACTCACACACGGGACCTATTCTGTGTATGCTCACTTCCATTACTAATTCTTTTTCTCTTGATATTTTTTTTTCTGTCATTGGTATAAGCAATGGCTTCTTTCATTTTTGAAATAAATCCTTTATTTAATTGGGTATTCCCAAGAGTATAGAAAACATGTAGACATTCCTAGACCTTCACCTATACTGGTGTTGAGAGAGTAACTCCAATTGATTATTATTATTTTTGAGGCAATTTTCTTGGACGCACAGTTAAGACATTGGAACTCTTAAGGCATACATGAGTTCCTATTGAATAGATCTCTTGGGCTCTGTCTGTTTTAGCATAGCTTTTTTTGGTGGAGGCTTTTGTTTAAAATCTTTGGTAATATTTTACCTTTTGTGTCCAAAAACATAAGACCACTTATTTAGCTTATTTATTCCAAAGAAATATGATGTGGACTCCAACCAGCGGTGTCCATGGTGTTGTGGATGCAATGAACAAATTCACACAGACTGCAGAAGTCCTGTGGAGAAAAAGGGATGGCACGGCCACTCTCTGAGTGAGAGAGCACCCCAACCCTTGCCTGGACAAGCTTTTATTGCTTTCCTGGGAGCATTACCTGAAGGAAGGTCTTCATTCATCCTTGCCAGGCACTAATGATCAAACAATAGATAACATTCAAAGAACTATGAGGGCTTATTCTGAGTGAGGGTCAGTTAGCTAAAGGGCCAGAAAACTTTGGGAAACAAACTCATTTCATGCTTGGACCCTTATCAGAAAATTGAGGACATTCTCAGCAAAGCAGATTTCCTAGGATTTTATGCATTCCTGTCCAGGGCTGCACCACCCTCTATCATTGTTTCAGGTTTAAGTCAGGCAGGGGAAGTAAGGCAGCCAAAAGATTAGGAGACTTCTTACAGAAAGAATGAGAACTCAGGCTATGCCAAAGCTGAGGAGCAAGGGTCCATCACCCCTTTTTCTCTAGTCCTTCAATTCCTTCCCTGCCTGTCTTAGGTGGTCCTTCCCTTGAAGAATCTTACCCATCATTGGCTAACCAGTCATCTGCCTGGGGCCAAGGAGGGGGAAGTAAATTCGGCAGAGGAGGCACCCCTGCCCGGAAGATAAGCTTTGTCTCCTCAGTGGCTTATGGTCCCAAGGTCTTTACTCAGCCTTAGCCATGGGGGTTAAAGCTTCTGAAATCTGGCAGGGTGGTTCTCAACAGAAATCACTTTAACAAAAGTTTTTTTGTAAATTTGCACTTCCAGGCCTGTTACTCTGTTGTGATAAAGTACAGAGTGTCACTAACAGGAAATAGAAGAAATAGTGCCTTATATTTCTAGGCCAGTTAAAATTTACAAGGCACACTTACATTTATTTTTAATCCCTTTACTCTCCCCTTCACCCTGTGAGGCGTAATTATTTTCATTGTTTTAGATGAAGAAACATAGGTCAAAGACATAGGTAGTGTAGTTAGCCAGGACTTCAAGTCAGATCTTCTAATGCTGGTATCACTGCCTGTGATGTTAATTTTATGTATCAACCTAACTGGGCCACTGTATGCTCAGATTAAACATTAGTTCTGGGTGTGTCTGGGAGGGTGTTTCCAGAAGAGATTAACATTTGAATTGGTGAACTGAGCAAAACAGATGGTCCTCTTCCAATTTGGGTGAGCATCATCCAACCGTTGGGGGCCTAAATGGAACAAAATGCTGGAGGAAGAGAGAGTTCTCTCTGCCTGACTGTGAGAGCTGAGACAGTAGTCTTCCCCTGCCCTTGGACTGAGGCTTACACCATCAGTGCTCTTGGTTCTTAGGCCTTTAGACTCAGACTGGAATTTGTACCACCAACTTTCCTGAGTCTCCAGTTGCAGACTACAGATGGTGGGACTTCTCAGCTTCCATAATCACAAGCCTATTCCTTATAATAATACATCTCATTCTGCTATTGGTTCAGTTTCTCCTGAGAATGCTGACTAATACAGTGACCTTTTGCAATGCTTCTGCCCTGATTACATTTTGCATCTATCTATAGATTTTCCTCTTTTCCCTCAACTATTAATCGAGAACTATAGATTTGCCAGGTGAGGATTATCTATATATTGAGTTCATATACTTTAGCATTAGACAAAAATAAACAGTTCTCAAAATTATCAGGTTTATTTAGTATCTGAAGCCAGCCTGTAGTCAGGAGTTAATAGTATGACATAAGGTCTACCTTTCATCTTTTTTTCATTTGCTTTAACCAGTATCACCTCTTCTGTGAGGAAGGTTGAAGTGAATAGCCAATAAACGTTTATTACAGGCCTGTTTTACATTTTATCCTTTTCCGGCATCAGTAAAAGCTGTCAACTACAGCATGATTATATTGTCAAAAAGTTGGTTTTCATAGTCTAAGAACTAAGTCATTGCATATGAAATGTTTCTCTTGAGAAAAATAAAATTATTTTCCTGAATATGTTATATAGGTCATCAGAATATATGAATTTTTGAAGAGACTGGTCACTGGTAAATATTTTAAAGGAAATAACCCAAAACAAACCAAAGAGAGAGAAGGCAACACTTGTATTAGCTTAGCATTAAATCACTCAGCACACAGATGAAAGACTAAAATTCAGGTGAGAAGAGATGTAATGTTTGTTGATTTACTAGTACATACAGCCCAATCACTGGAGTGTACTGACTAAGATCAATGTCATGGAAAAGACAACTCTTTCTTGAGTACCATTCTTCTAAGCTCTTCTAGTGAAGTGATATTGTTAGGCAACACTATGAAATTCAAAGAACTGTGAATGAAAGGCAATGAGGTGTTCTTTATAGAGCAGTGTACCATGTCCATTCTATCACTGAAAGAATAATGACATGAGTCAGAAGACTCGAACACATATACACTTATATTCCTTAAAATGATATGGGTGTGCAGGCATTTTATTATTCACATGTTTTGTCAATGTTTACTTCCTGGCTAAACAGTGAGCATCTCCATGCTCAATCATGCCACACATTTATGAACATAGTTCAACTTCTCTGCTTCAACAGAGATTAGAGAATGATCCAGCCAATGTGAACCAAGTTGGAGAAAATGAGTTATGAATTAGATTCCAGGATGAGGAGGAGTAGAAGTTCTTACTCCAAACTGTGAGGATCCTTTGAGCCAAAGGGATTGGCAAATGTGAAAGTCAGATTGTAGAGGCCAGAAAAAAAGACATTAGATTTGCAAAGCCACACGTTAGACCAAAATTTTTTTAAGAAAAAAAAAAAAGATTGGAAAAGAGCAAAAGCCATTCGGGAGTGAATGGGCTGTTGTTTAACAATTTCCTCATTTGACAAAGCTAGCGGATAAGATGACAGGTTTTCCTTTGTGGAACTTTGGGCACATGATAAGTGGATGAAGTCATGCTGGATAGAAAGGTGGAGAGCTGAGCAGATGATTATTGATTATTCTGCCCTACAATAGACATTTCCTAGTGTTCTGTCATTAGACAGAACTTAAAATTTTTTTACCAGCAACAAAGTTACAAATGTAGTCAGTTGTTTAGTTTTTCTAAAGGATTCTAAACAATGTTAGACTGATTTTTAAAAACTGAATTGGATGACTTTGGAATTTAATTAGTTTTATAGAGCTGCAGACTCAAAATGAGATAAAATTTTCAAGGTTATCCAATTGCTCTTGATATGGGAATTCTTTCTATAGTGTTCAGGTTGAGTGATAGTGTTTGGTTCTCTAATGACAAGGTCATACCTCTTTATGAGGCACCCCATTCCATTGTGCATAGCCTTATATCTGTAATTATTTTGGCTGCCTAGAGAACTTTACTGATTTCTAGTGCATGTTAATATATATATTTATGCAAAACACTCTTCTCTATTGGATACTGTACCGCAGGGCTACTAATCATGGTTACCAACATGACCAAGGTACATCAGCCGTCACTCTCTTCTTCAAATTTGAATCTTGCGCACAGCAACAGATGTTTGCCTTTGTTTCGTTACCAGCAGTGGTGCCTTGACCAGATGTTTGTTTTCCCCTGAGACTCTGTAGTTCCTGCATTTTCATTCTCTGAATGAATCTGCCTAGCTTTTCCTGTTTTCCAAATTGATTCTCCAGCTTCCTGTCAATTCTGTGTGTAACAATCACCAGGGGAGCCTATTAAAAATGAAGATTCCCAGACCTTGCACCCCTGAAGTATGTAATTGAGTAATATGGGGTGGGAGTACAGGAAATTAAACTTATAACACCCACTTTGGGTGACACTGATACCATCAGAATAACGAGCTGACTTTTAGGAACCACTGTTTAGATGATACAACTCCAATGTAAATTTGAGCTTCAAATTTGAGCTTTACATTTCTGAAAGTGTAACAGGCTTACTGACTAACTCACTAAGTGGAGAATCCCGGTTCTTTCATTCAGTCAATAATTCAACAAACAGATTTGGAGCATCTATAGAGCACCAGGCACTATGGTGTGTGTGCCCTGGGACACATAATGTCATTAAGGTTAGTTGAGACTGGGTGTACCAGCTTGTTATTGGTGGGCACTGAGGCGCTGAGAGAGCAAGGAGTACATATCTGGATTTGCAGGTCTTACATTCAGTAAATATAATTAATAATAGGCATAAAAAATTAAAAAGTATTTATTTTTGTATTTATTTTTATCCCATACTCCTCACAAATGTACCAATGCAGATTTTTAATTCTAGGTCTGTTGCTTCATGTAAAAAACAAAATCTAGGTAAAACCTGAAATCTCAGCTCTAATTAGTTAGTATTAGATACAATAATAAAATTCAACCATATCAATTTTCTGCCTTAATAAAATTTAATAAAAATGTTGTTTTGTTAAATTTAAGGTTTAATAAAACAAGATTTTCTTTATTTATTGTGCAACTAAATTGCCTCACAGTTACATACATAATATATAATAAAAACAACTATATAGTTGAACAGGATATGGAAATGTTTAGAAGCTCTTTTGGCTAACAAAAAATAACTCTTATGTAAAATACTAGCTCTTAACTAATATTTTATGTTATTTTGGAGGGCATTAGAAGATTTCAAATCAATAGTCCTAAGTAAATTTTTGAAGCTTATACCCCTTCTCAAAAATTTTAAGCTGACCTCTAAATTTTCTCATCATAAGTTTAAATACAGTTGACCCTTGAGTAACTTGGGGGTTAGCAACACTGCTCCCCTTCACAGTAAAAAATCTGGACACAACTTTTGACTCTCCCCAAACTAAACTTATAGCCTGCTATTGACCAGAGGCCTTATTAACATAACAGTCAATTAACACTATTTTGTATATTATATGTATTATATAATGTTGATGCGTGGGTCACCGGCCAGCAGTGATCACAGAACACTGCGTATGGCTCATTGAATCGCGAGAAAAACATACACAGAGACAACCAGGTCCTGTGGGGGAATAGGAACAGCAGGGCCACTCCTCACGTGGGGAATGCATTGGCCACCCTCTCTCCTGGAGGGCGTCGCTTGGCCACCCTCCCTGATGGGAAGAGCACTCAGTTCCCCCTCCTGAGAGGCTTTTTATTGGTTTCGTTTTGCATAAGAATTCAGTATAAGCTCATTACTCTTGCTAGGAAGTAACGATCAAACAATAGATAACAAGGGAGTCTGAGGGCCTATTTTGAGTCAGGGTCAAACAGCTGTAAGACTTTTAAGGAACAAACTAACTTCCTCCTTGGACCCTTCTCATTCAACTGAGAGCAGTCTAAACAAAGCGGGTTTCACAGGAAATTACATATTCTTTCTTAGGCCTCATCACCCAGGGAACCCGCCCTTCTCAGCACAGAGCTGCACCACCCTGTCATTGTTTCAGGCTTAGGTGGAGCAAGGGAACTAAGGCAACCTAGAGATAAGGAGATTTTCTCCCCGATGAAGAGGACTCAGGCTATGTCAAAGCTGAGGAGTGAGGGTCCATCACTCCCTTTTGCTGTAGCCCCCAAAGTCCTTCTTTTGGGGACCTCCCACGTGATCATGCCTATCTTAGATTGTTCCCCCCTTGGGGAATCTTACCTGTCTTTGGCTAACCGACCAAGCTTTGGGTTCAGTTATGAATGAAGCAGCAGAAGCAGCGCTTCTGCCAGGGAGATAAGCTTTTGTCTACTTGCTGGCTTATGGTTCCAAGCACGTTCCCTTAGCCTTAGCCTAGGTGGGGGTTACAGCTTCTGATACCAGGCAGGGCGGTTCCCAACATAATGTATTCTTCCAATAAGGTAAATTTTAAAAAATGTTATTAAGAAAATCATAAGGAGGAGAAAATACATTTACAGTATTTATTGAACAAAAATCCACAAGTGAGTGAACTCACACAGTTTAAACACATGTTGATCAAAGGTCAACTGTAGTTGTAAAATATATTCTTCACAGAAAACTGTCAACATTGACATAGAATTTCATCAGTCTTTAAAAAGTGTCCGTTTGATTCCTTCCATAATCCATATTACATTGCACAAACTCATTTTAACAACCAGAAATTATTCATTTTTTTCTGTTCTGAACCTCTGTTTCCAAACCACTTTTCCAATAGAACTTTATTCTGGTTAAATATATTCCTTATGCCTCAAAGTCTTTTAGTGATCACCTTTTTTTCTACCATAAAAATATGCATGTACATTGAAAAAATAATTTGTGACCCTGAGACTCCAGCTGTTAAAATATCTTCTGAGTTAAATTTTTATTACATTTATTAGTACAAAATTAAGCTAAACTACATAAATAATTGTATATTTAGATAATATACATAAAGATAACATTTATTAGAAATGTATCCATTATTGCAAAGTTTGGGCTATTTTTGTTTAATAGGTGTATGTATATGTGGATGCGTATTATTTATTGCTAGAATGAGACAAAGCTCAGCATAACCTCTTCTATTTTTTGCTTTCATGGATGTGAGATCTGAGAAAACATATTCTAATACATAAGTACATGAGAATGAAAAGAGTTTTGTTTTAGCAATGTCACTCAAATATTTGAATTCCTTCCAAGTTCTATTCTTTCCAATTTTTGATGATAGTTATCTATCA
This sequence comes from Phyllostomus discolor, assembly GCF_004126475.2. Taxonomy (NCBI): domain Eukaryota; kingdom Metazoa; phylum Chordata; class Mammalia; order Chiroptera; family Phyllostomidae; genus Phyllostomus; species Phyllostomus discolor. Next base: position 52,457,199 of record NC_040907.2, read on the forward strand.
TCAAAAATTATTTTTAATGATCTACCAGCTGTCATCTTAATTAGTTTTTTTTTTCAATTTTGTTAAAGGCAAAGTATCAAAACCAATTCCAGATTTTAAGGAATTTACTTTCTCAACACCAACACCAATGTTTTGAATTATCCTATCCTTTGGAGATCTGAAGATTTTTACACTCAGGGTCAATGTATCATAGTAAGATGATAAAATGGATGGAAGGCATATGTTTCTTTTTAAAAATGACTGACTGGTGTGAATATTCTTAGGAAGGAAAATTTTGGAAAAAGTATATGTGAAGCTTAGAATCCTGGAAATTATTTGTTCAAAATTATTCATGCCTCCAGAGTACATACATCCCAGTTGAAACCTGCTGGTCTAAGCATGTCTCCTTTGGAAGAGAGTTACTGGTTATTCAAACCTATGTGAATATAGATTTTTCAACATTGTAACAAAGAGAACTATGGCAGATTGTATATTCCACAATAGCCTCAAAAAGATCCCCTGTCCTACATGCTCTTCTCACAATGTGTCATTGACAGTCCTCCCAATGAGAAGTGGGGATCTATTTTCTCTCCCTTTGGTTTTTGGGGAGACTATGACTATGGAGGAAGTAATCCTGTGTGATTTTGGAGGCTAGGTTATAAAAGGTGATAAAGCTTTCTCCTGTCTACTTGGGATGCTCACTCTTAACAACCAACTGCTGTCCTGTGAGGAAGCCAGACTACATGGATAGGTGATGAGTAGCTACTTCATGCCACAGCCTCATTTGAGGTCCCAGACAATAGCCAGCCTCAGCTGCTACATGTGTGTGAGGAAGTTTATGACATTAACCTCAGCTTTCCTATTCATCTGGATAGACTACAAGAGGGATTCCAAGCAAGAACCCCAGAACTAAGAAAGATAATAAAATTATTACTATTGCTTTAAGTCACCATGTTTTAAGAATATTCAGTATGTAGTAATAATAATCAGAACAGGACCTAACAGATGTCTCAGTAATCAAAATAATTTGACATCTATTCAATTCAAAATTTATAGAAGTTTCACTTGATTTGGGCTTAAGTGCATCTTTGTATATTATTAAAATTGCTAAGTACATTAGTAGTGCATAAAGATTTCAGGGAATATATTAAACACTTAATGTTTAATATCATTAAAGAAAATATAGCTTGACTTTCATGTCCCAATTTATTATTGATTAGAAATTACCCAAATTCCCTATCTTTCATTTAATTTACTTTAAACATTTTAATTATTATTCTCAGAGTAATACTTATATTTAAATTTAAAAGCCAAACAGTACTGCAGGTCTAAAACAAACAAAAAATATGTGTGTGTGTGGAGACAAACTCCTGTCCTCATTCTGTTCACACAAACATTAATATTCAATTTCTTTTTAACTCTTTAATCTGGTATTTGCCTCCTGATTTCTAATACCATACTTTATTGCTAGTTCTGTGCATTTTTGTTTTTAATTTTAGACATTATCTATTAGCTTCCTTCTATGGAAGATTAGAATGATCTCTTTTACTCTCTTCTCCTCAACCCTAATTTCAATGGACACACCTATTTTTCCTCCTGTTCTTCCACTATAGTGCTTTTCTGATATATCAATATGTATAGTTTAAATTTGTACTATACTTTGATTACATTTCTCCTTTCCTCCTCTTCACAAGTTCTTATTATGTCATAGGTCCCTGTGATTATTTTAGTCCCAAACTTTCTCACAAAACTGTAAAACAGCTTCTGTAAAGTTTATGCCTTTGAACATATGATTTCTTTCTTCTTTCCTCCCTTCCTCTTTTCCTCCCTTTCTTCCCTCCCTCCCTCCCTCCCTCCATAAGACAGAGGGAATTTTCTTTATTTTTTTCTCTTTTTTCCTGCATTAAATTCCTTATTTCTTGCATTTTATGTTTTCCTCTTAGTTGGTCTGTTTCTTTGTCTTGATGGAGCACATATTCTAGAATTTGTTTTACAAAGGCTACATACAAGATAAAATGTCTGGAGATATTTCATGCTGAAAATATTCTCATTCTACCCTGCATTAGATTAAAGTATAGCTGAGGATAGGATTTTAGTTAGAAATAACTTGCCATTAGAATGTAAAAAAGCATTGCTTTATTAATCTCTGCTGATTAGTTGTTATAAATTGTAAGTATGAAGCAACTTAAATGTCTGATTTTTAAAAATATTCCTGAGCCTTTTTGATGATTTTCTACCTGAATCATCGCTTTAACTTTCTGAGCTCTGCTAGCCAGATTCCACTAGTCCAAGCGTGTCAAACTCATTTTCACCGGGGGTCACGTCAGACTCATGGTTGCCTTCAAAGGGCCTAATGCAATTTCAATTCCTTAACAGTTAAGGAGTAGTTACATTTATACAGTCCTACAATTATTTCAGCCCTTTGAAGGCTAATGTGGCCCCTGGTGAAAATGAGTTTGACACCCCTGCATTAGTCCATGTCCTTTCTGTCTTTCAAAATTGTGGTTTCATTTCTTGTCTACTGTCTCTGCTCTCGCATTCCCTCTTCCATTTTCTTTGTTCTTGGGCTTTTATACATTTTTTTCTTTCTTTTGCTCTTATTTTAGTTTGAATTGTATATGTTTAATTCATCATGTTTAACATGAATTCTGTAAATTTTTAATGTTTTTTTACTTTAGAGTGAGTAATACTGTCCTCTGTAAGTTACTTTGAAATCATAAGATTTTTGCAGCATTTATCAAATATGTATACCAATATAGAAATCAACAAAATATATATTTTTATTGTTTTTTCTTGACCCATTAGTATTAAGAGAGATCGAGTAGGTATATTATTAAGTGTTAATTCAGAAAAACTAGGAAAAATATAAGGGATTGGTCATAAAATTGTTGGAAAGACTAAGGAAGTGAAGAGGGGAAGGTGAAGTTACCCACCTGCCACCTGTCTGGTTGGAGAAACAGCAGGGAAAAGAGTGTTATTGAGAACTAGGATTGCTGTGCTGAGTAGCCTGTTGAGGTTCTATTGCTGCTCTTCTGCTGTAGCAACTATCACTAGCCTTTGTAGGCAGCTAGGAGCCCACACCCACACTGATGGCTTCAGGAACCCAGTAGCCCACAGTCTCCTGCTACCAAGGCTTCAACTGCTGCAGCTGGTTTTAGCCAGAGCCCATTAGCACTGTGTTGCTGAGCACCACCTCTGCCATTGCTGTGGAATAGCACGGCCTGTGCAGGACCCCACAGCCCACACTTCCCTGTCCCTCAGGCTGATGCTTCTATGTACCACCAGAAGCAGGGGAAAAAAAAAAATCCACACAGCTTTTTTTCCTCCCTCCTGCCTTTCAATTCCCTAATAGTGCTTCCCATTGGCAGAACCTCACTAGAAAGCAGCTGGCAAGGAAGTCTGCGGGATGTAGTTTGCAGGCTCCCAGCCATCCTGTGATACAGAGGAGATTCCAGAAGGCTGGGAACAGCGTTGAGAGCCAAATGACAAATAGCCAGCCCAGAAGGTTTAAAGGGAAAACCAGTAACTGACTTGTGAATATTTTTGTTTTTCTGGGTAGGAGTATCTATCTGGCATATTCTCTGAGTGTGATATACACCTCTAAATATATACATTTAATGGTCGAGGCTTTGAGAATAAAATGAGAACTACTTGTGGCAAAGAGGTTTGATCATTTTCCAATTGTGAAGAAAACCATAATGATTATGATATTTCTTGATTATTTTGGCATTTCCAGAGTTTATCTTATAAATTGCTGGTTTTATTTTGCTGACATTTTACAGAATTTGGAGCAAGTAAACACATTTAATAGGTTGTTCAGTGACACTTTTTCCCATTGTCTCAGATTTTTGATTAAGGCCAAAAAGCTGAGCACAAAAGATGTTAACTTTCTCACATTCTAAAGGCTGCTGTGAAGACAGCCAAACGTAGGCTGAGAAACTACCCTGAAGTCCAGCTCAGAAAGCAGGACCGGACCTACTGCCACCAATTGGCACCTTTCCTCGTCTTTTCTTCCCCCTGCCCCATATGTACCTGACTAGAATGAACGATGGGATAATATTTTTTTGTGTGTATATTAAAGTAAGTATGATCTTTCAAGTGAATCTGGCTATTCTGGCTGCTAAATTTGAACATGTAGAAATCCCTGTTTAACTGGTCACTGTGTCATTGTAGAGAATAAAATGGTGTCTGTCTTTCATGTTCCTGTGCTCCTCTCATCAGACAGACTAGAAGTTCAGCTCTGCTCCCAAACTATTTGCTCATGTTTTGAAAAAGTCAAAGAGAGAACACATTCACTACAGAATATAACAGTCTCATTTACTTTTCTTATTTATTTATTTATTTATTTATTTAGGTAGAACTTCTCCAAATAAAGGAATGGGTGCTATTCAGAGTAGATGGCAATGTGATAGTTGGATGGCATGTGTCTAGAAGATTCACAAGTGTCCAAATCCTTTGCTGCCTTGGCCATTCTTCCCTAAGTGTCTGAGCAGGTCATAATGACCTACAGAGCACAGTGACATACTGTAACAGCTACTGGGACTTCTCTCCCAAACTCCAAAGCAGAACAAGAAGGAACTAACCAGGACTTCATGGAAAATCCCTGACCTATATATAATAGAACTCCTGACATGTATATAAATGGCCTGGAAGAAAATGGTCAAGAGACTTGGCCATTTATGAAAATGGCATTCAGGCCAATTGAGAGTTTTGGACTGACACCTTTACTGAGAAGTTTAGAAGTAACTGAGAGACACTTTAGGTTGGACTTTAAGATTGACATGTTTTGCTTACTATTTTGCATGATAAGCAGTCATTCTGTGCTGAAATAAATGATTCACTTGTATAGAAGAATGACTTGTGATTGGTTTATTGTCAGAAACAAATAAAAAAGTTATAGTAAACCAAAGCAGGTTATTTTGAAGATGGTAAAACCTGGCATCAGTGCAGTATTAGCTTTTATATTCATGTATACAATTTCATTTACTTTGTCTAGAGCAAGTATATGTGTGTGTTTTATAATGAATGGAGTTATTTTAACTGAGTGCTAATGTGGTGAATGCCAGGTGAAAAATTCAATTGAAATGCTGTCACAAGATTCTTTTGTTTTACTGACAAGATGTGTCATGTTCTCTTGATTCCCAATATATAGAGAGTGAACTGATAAATAGTTTGGAGATGAAATTGTCAGTCACCATTATCACACTCAAGCAATTATCTCTTCAGGTGGCTTGCACTGCCATTAAAATTCGTATTCTGGAGTTTAGAAGCAAAGAAAAGGAAAAAATAATATGGATGTGACTGTATAGTGGAAAAGTGCTTAAGTTAGAAAAGTAAGATTCCAAAGGGGCTTGAATATAGGGGGGCCATTTGTTACTACTTCTGAGACTGAGAGAGGAAAGGAAGCCAGGAAGAGGTGGCAGATCAGAGGTGGATTTACCCTCAAGCTAATGAAGCTTAAGTTTTAGGTTCCCTTCCATGATGGAGATTATTCCAAGGCCTTGATAGGGACCCTCACAGTGTGTTCACACAACCAAGTACTTTGGTAAAGTTTATGCAAGATATTTATTTAACTACATCAATTAAGTATTCTGCCTTTTCCTGCTCTGTCTTCTCTTCCATTATGTTTCTCCTTCTTTGGGATGGTTTTGGAGTGACCACAGACATTATTTGAGTTCTAGCCAAGACAATTTGAGTGCAGAATATATTTTTAATTGAGTGAATATATTTATGTGACTCACATCATCACTTCCTACATATTTAAGTTACTACTTTCTCATTCTGACAAAGGAATAGCTTCCAGGAATACTCCTGTTGCCCATTCTGCCAACCTGATTGATGTTATGACTCACAGGTATGTGGCCAAAGTGCTATGAATATGTCTTAAGGTGTTGAGCACCTAAAGTATGTGTGTAGTGAAACAAAAACAAGGTTTGAAATATATGGAGCCAGAAGCTGGTCTAGGGAAAACATTTCCATTCGTTAGGTGTTTAAAACTGTAATTGGAGGATTTGGTTCCTATCAATAGTCCCACCTGTCAGGAATATACTAAATGAATCATGTTTGGGTTTGTTTGTTTGTGGTGGTGGTGGGAACTGTGTGAAAGAAAATTTGTCAAAACTCCTGTATTTATAGGGCAAATCCATCATATTTCTACAAATAGTGATCATACCTATATTAGCCAGATAGAAAACAAAATTTAGAAATGTTCTATCAGTTTTTTATTGTTGCATAAGTAACCTCACCAAAACTTGTTGACTTAAACCAAAAACCATTATTTTGTGGTTGGGGATTTGGCCTGGACTTTTCTAAGATGGCTCATCTCTCTCCACATGGTGTTTTTCTGGGCATGCACATCAACAGGATGGCTGTGCTTTTCCTTCTCCCCTGAAGACACTGTATCCTTTACAAAGCAGCCATGGTTTGTTTACCTTCACAGGGTAATAGCAAAGGCAAGGTCTCTTAAGGCCTAGGCGCATGACTCATACAATGTCACCTTGCTGCATTCTTTTAAACAAAGAAAGTCAAAAGGCCGTGTTGGAGGAGGTCATCAGGAGGATGTGACCATACTGGACAATAAGAGGCTTCTGACTCCCTCTTCTGTCTTCTTCTGTCCTTGGAATGTACATTCCACCCACTGTTGCCACACTAAGAGCTCTTTTTAGTCTTGAGAGAGTAATGTGTTGCAGAGACCTTCTGGACTGAATATATGACTGAACACATGATCTACTGGTCTTGTGGTGGATCAAGATAATCCTGGTATATAAGTTCTCTTGCTTTTTAAATCTGCCAACTCCCATTCTGGCATGGCCTGCTTCTTTCTTTGGTCTCTCCTTGTCTGCTGTATGGGGGCTAGCTTCAAATTCCACCTGGGAGCTCCTGAGGTTGTGAACTGATGGTTGGTGACCCAGCCAAGAGACTGAAGAAATGCGCTGGAGAAAGCAGCATCTGCCAGGAATATTTCCAGATGGCCGTCGACCTCTATGTGGGGAGGGGTAGCCCATATGTTAGATGCTTGTGGACCACCGTTTGAGTCTTGGAGTGCTTGGAAAATGCCAGCAGCTTTAATGCATTTATTTGAAGAACTGCACAGTATGCATTGCACAGCAAAGATGGGAAACAAAAGGCTGCTGAAATGTGTGGACCTCTACTCTGAGCAGTTCAGCACTGATGTACAACTGGAGGCTGAAACTCAAGTTAGAAAGTTAGAAGAAGAGCTGAGGTTAGAGAATGACGTGAAGTTGTCTATTACTCTCTTAGCTTCAGGGCTGGGGACATAGCAGGAGAGTAGATAAATTGGACACCTTACCATGCCTTTTGCAAAACTGGAAGGCACCAGCTGCTATGGATTAAGGTTGAAGTCCTTGTGACAAAACCTGATTGGTATACTAAGAGGTGGAATCCCTGAGAAAGTGAGGAGAGTGAACAGGACACTGTGGTGATTGACAAAGAAATGGACAAATGTTCTGTGCTATCTGATCACTAATGCAAAAGAAAGCAAAAGTAGAGCAAGAGCAACCTCAGCCAGTGGGGCAGCCCTCAGTTCGGGGAATACTCCATGATAAGGGAAAATAGTCATTCTGTGTTATTGATACATCTGATAAGTCCCAAAGAAAGGCTGGGGAAGGTATCCAGGCATGATTAGTGTGGCTATGGAATAATAGGGGTAATGGCATTTTTCTGACTGGGTAAGAGGCAGAGGAAATGAACAACATCACCACACACTCTGTCCTCCCTTGGCACCTGCATGACACTTAGTGGGAGGGAAGGCATTCAAGGCATGCACTTACTTGTATATTGGACCCTTCTAGCCTGCAGGGAGGCTTAGGCCAATGAAGTATTTGTCCTTGGACATGTGGGTGCCTGGGAATTTATAGAAGGTGTACAACAAATTCTTAGGGAGCTGGGAATGAGACAGACAACCTATGCCCCTGTATTTGGAAGCCCTGATAGGGCCACATTCTCTTCAGGAACGAAAGTGAAGCTACTCCAGTCCCCCCCCCAGTGCCTGCTGTGGGACATGATGTCCAAGCTGAGCCTGGTCATGGGATAAGACATTTACGGTATTGGGCAAGCTGTTGCTGATCTGGGAGAAATGAACAAATTCTGGGAATGGGTATGTGCTGTAGAAAAGACCTCAGATTAAAAACTTGGAAAGCCAATAATTTATCTTACTCTGCTGTAAAGGGTCTAATAAAAGTAACCTGGAAGCAAAAGTGATTTGATCACATTGTTGCTGAGACCACCCCCTGCAAAGAGAGACCAGCAACCCAACACGGTGTTGGTCAGCCTGTGGGAAACCTTAAAACCTGAACAGTAATTCAGACCTGCCCCAGCTGCCCCTACCATTAGGCCTTCATTGGATGCCTCACCTGACCAATGAAGGCCTCAGGGATACAGCCGTGGTTTGGGTGGGTGCTTCCATGTATCAGGGCCAATGTCAGATTTCATTCAGGAAGCTTCCGAGGTCTTGATCAACCCAGTTTCAAGGAGTGGAGAGATGAGTTGCTGCAAAGAATTTGTGGTCACTCTTTGTACTCTACCCAGAAGGATCCTTCAGTTTGACAAAAATCTTGAATATTACCAATACCAAGTTTTGTGTCTGGAAGAAATCACTACACTATCAATAATAACAATATTAAGTCAATTATGCTAGAGGCAAAGCTGAATTATCATTATATTCTCTCTATAAAATGATATTAGAAAATTGTTGTTTTATGGAGAGGAGGTCAAAGAGTATGGAACCAAAAATAAAGTGGCATTGAGAGAAGGATCAATGAAACATGTCTTTGAGATCCAGCTGAACCTATATTTGGTTTATATAACCCAAATGTGAGCCCCGTGCTTGGGAGCTCAAAGGCCTGGGTTTGATTAAATTAACATTACTTAATAGTCGAAAGATGTTTGGAAAATTATGTGTTTATTTGAGAGTCAATTTTTCATCTGAAAAAAGGAGTGCTACCTATTTTTTAATGTTTTTTTTTTGTGTGTGTGTGTGTGGATATTAGTATATTAAATGATATCTTAAAGAGCTTAACACTATTTTGGTATATAGTAGGCAGAAAGAGATGCATTTTTGTTTAACATGCCTACTGTGTCCCAGGTTCTGTGCTAGGAACTGGGATACAGTGGTGAGCAAGACAAAATTAACAAAATTCTCATAATCATGCAGGCTCCACTCTAGTTGGAGGCTTATATCTAGTTAGAAACTTACTTATTCTTGAGGAGCTTATATTTCAGCCTTCAGCACATTTTAGTTTCCTTTCTTAGTTAGCATAAAGACATGAGTAAAATTAAAAAACACTTAAAGTAATAGTCTATGGAGATTTTGTACATTTTCTGCTTAAAAGTGTACATTAATTGATCAAAAAGAGTTTAAGGAGAGGAGATGCTGGGAGCTCACATATAATGAACTTGCTCAAACCATAAATGGAAGCTAAATTATTTAGGATTACTCTAATACAGTTAGCTACAAAAATTGGATCTCTTTCTGTCACATTTGAAAGAAAAATTCTTATCAAAGGCAAGCTGTTCCCTTGTTTCCCTAGTATCCTGAAGAATTTAAAGAGAATCTAATTTAGGAAAGATTTTCTGTCTTTAAAAAATCTCAATATGTTGAAAAGACAGCATTAAAAATGCATTCCCTAACTGAATCACAATTATATTGAAAAATATCAAACATTGAGTTTGTACACATTTTCTTTTACCATCTACTCTTTTTATACAAATAACATTACAATATTCATTAAGCCTATTAATTTAGTTTTCTCCTAGAGAAGAAGAAATTATCCTTATGTAGTTGCCTTGTTGGGAGGGGGAAAGAGCCCTATTTTTTTTTTAATTAAAATTACAATTTCAAGGGAGGGCTCTTTTTAATTCTTGTCTATCTTTAAACTTTGACAAATAGTTTTGTGCTTGTAATTATATACAGTGTTTCTGAAAATACCGGGAATACTAGGAAAACAGATCAAATTCTTATTTTATTTTTAATTAGTTATGAAGTTTATTAATGTTCTAAGGTTTTAAAAATATTTCCTTGGGTTTTACAACATGAATTAAACATGATGAAGGGAGTCCTGCCCAGACAGGTCAGGTGGATAGAACATTGTTCTGACACACCAAAGTTGTAGGTTTGATTCCCTGGTCAGGGCATGTACAAGAATGAACCAATAAATGCATAAATAAGTGTAACAACAAACTGATCTCTCTTTCTCTTTCCTTTTTCTTTCTCTCTCTAAAACCCATCAATAAAAAAAGTTTAATAAATATGGTGAAGGGAACAGTTATTGTCTATGCATGCCAGTGAGGACATGGAATGTTGGCTTATTGACTGATATGAAGTACTAAAAAAATACAAGTTGTAGTTAGAAAAACTCATTTTCAAAAGGTGTCTCCCTCTAATAGTAGTTAGGTATTTTGCTTATTTCACATGTAGTCCAAACTTAACTGTGTACTGGAATTAAATTTGTGTTTTCATTTAAAAAACAGACACCCTCTGTCTTTTCTATCCAGAATATGGTTTAATATTTCAGCTAAGACATACTCCAAACTCCCCTTTCCATTAGTCTCCCTGAGTTTTTCTTTACAAAAGAGAGTTTTTCTCCCTTTACTATTCTTAATTTAATGAGAGATGATTCCTTCTTTTTTTGGACTTTATTCTGAAGAAGGATTTAAACAATGATAAGCATGCTTGGCTTCACTTCTCTAAACTAAGACTAAACTGCCTTAGAATAGTAACTTCTATTATAGAATTGATCTTTTTCTTTTCTTTTACCCTAAATCAAATACCTTCTCAGTCATTATGAGCAAGGTTGTGAAACATTCTTTGCATTCACGCTACCCGTTTTGCAAACAGTCCATTTCAGCCAAGCAAATAGATGGTTTAAATCTCTGAATTACAATTGCCTAAGTTAGACTGATCAATCTATCTACTTAATCTTTTAGTCATTGTTGGATGCTTTCTTTATAACATGCTTTTCTATAAAGGGAAATTTCACAAACAGCACAGACAATTAAAAATAAATAAATTGGACTTCCAGTCAAGATGGAGGTATGGGTAAACACATTTTGCGTCCTTGTGCAACCACAGACAGAATTACAACTAGACCTCAAAACATAACACCCAGAAGTCAGAAAATCGAGCTGTGTGGAAGTCCAACAACTAAAGATTTTTTTTTAAGATTTTTTATTTATTCACTTTTAGAGAGGGAAGGGAGGGAGACAGAGAGAGAGAGAGAGAGAGAGAGAGAGAGAGAGAGAGAGAGAGAGAGAGAGAGAGAAACATCAATGTGCGGTTGCTGGGGGTTATGGCCTGCAGCCCAAGCGTGTACCCTGGCTGGGAATCGAACCTGCGACACTTTGGTTCGCAGCCCATGCTCAATCCACTGAGCTATGCCAGCCAGGGCCAACAACTAAAGATTTAAAGAAGCAATGTTCATCCAGATGGGTAGGAGAAGTCAGAGACACAGGGATAGGTAGAGAAGTGTGAGATGTGGTGTGGCATGGAGAAGCAGTGACAGTAGAGTGGTGGTCCCACATACAAGTGTGGAGGATAAAAATCAGGAGGGATACCTTGAGAATGAGTGATCCAGTCCCAGGCCGAACCACATACCACAGGGTTCCAGCATCAGGAAGATAAATACCCATAATTTCTGGCTGTAAACAACCAGTGGGGGTTGACGTGGTGAAAAAAACCTGCTGAATTTTCAGGAAACTCTGCTTAAAGGGCCACACAAACTTAAAGCATATGCAGACCCACCCGTTCTGGGATTCAGCATGAGGGCCAAAGCTGGAAGGACCGCAGTTGCATAGGGCAAATGCTGGGCAAACATCCAGAAGCCAGGCAGTGGCATTGTCTCATTTCCAAGTCTTCCCCCGACAAAGAACCACAAAGTGTGAAGCGGGTTGTCCAACCCTGGCAAGTACCTAAGGCTCAACCCTACACAATATACAGGTGCTTCTTCTACAATAAGCCACATTACTAAGACAGGAAGGCAAAGCAGCTGTATCTATTACACAGAAACAAACACAGGGAGGCTGCCAAATTGGGGAGACAAAGAAATATGGCCCAAATGAAAGTATAGAACAAAATCCCAGAAAGAGAACTAAACAAAATGGAGATAACCAACCTTATCAGATGCAGAGTTCAAAACACTGGTGATTAGGATGCTCAAAGAACTCATTGAATATGGCAACAACCTAAAAAAGACCCAGAAAGAAATGAAGTTTACACTAAGTGAAATAAAGAAAAATCTACAGGAAACCAACAGTGGAGGGGATGAAGCCAGGATTCAAATTAATGATTTGGAACATAAGGAATAAATAAGCATTAAACAAGAACAGCAAAAATAAAAAAGAGTTTTTTTTTTTTTTTTTAAACAAGGATAGTATAAGGTGCCTCTGGGATTTTTCCAAACAAACCAACATCTGAATCACAGGGATGCCAGAAGGAGAAGAGGAAGAGCAAGAAATTGAAAACTTATTTGAAAAAAAAATAATGAAAGAAACTTCCCTAATTTGGTAAAGGAAATATCTATACAAGTTCAGGGACTCACAGAGAGTCCCAAACAGGTTGGAGCTAAAGAGGACCACACCAAGACACATAATTAAATGCCAATGGTTAAAGATAAAGAAAGAATCTTAAAAGCAACAAGAAAGTTGCCTACAAAGGAGTTTCCATAAGACTGTCAGCTGATTTATCAAAAGAAAGTTTGTAGGCAAGAAGAGACTGGCAATAAGTATTCAAAGTGATAAAAAGTGAAGACTTACAACCTGGATTACTCTATCCAACAAAGCTATCATTTAGAGTGGAAGGGCAGATAAAGGGCTTCCCGCACAAGGTAAAGCAAAAGGAATTCATCATCACCAAGCCATTATTACATGAAATGTTAAAAGGACTTATTTGAGAAAAAAAGAAGATAAAAATATGAACATTAAAATGGAAACATAGAACTATCAACAACTGACTCTAAAAATAACAGACAAAAACAAAGTAAACAAACAACCAGAACAGGAACAGAATCATAGATATGGATATCATTTGGAGGGTTATCATCTGGGAAGGAGGAGGGAGAGAATGGGGGGAAACATGCAGGGATTAAGAAGAACAATTGGTAGGTACAAAATAGACAGGGAATGTTAAGAATAGTATAGGAAATGGAGAAGCCAAAGAACTTATATGCACGAAATATAGATGTGAACTAAGGGGAGGGATTGCTAGAGGGAACCAGTGTACTGGTCAGGGGGTGGGGAAAAAAGGAAATTTTGGACAACTGTAATAGCATAATCAATAAAATATATTTAAAAATAAAAATAAATAGGGACTTCTGGCAAGATGGAGGCATAGGTAGACACACCATACCTCCACGCACAACCAAGAGTAGAACAACAACAATTTAGAGGCAGAATAACACCCAGAACTGACAGAGAATTTATCTGAATGGAAGTCGGACAGCCAAAAAGTTGAAGTAGACCCATTCATCCAGACCAGTAGGAAGGGCGGAGAGGAGGAGCTGGATGAGGGTCGAGGTGTGCAGAGATGGGGAGAACTGGGTGCACAAGGCAATCGGGAGTGTGTAAGCCTTCCGGTACGCGCAAGATTGCAGCAGTGGACCCTGAGTATGCAAGTGGCGGCTGGTGGACCCAATGAGGCGCCATTGTGGACCAGGGCAGAGTGCACAACCCAGGATCCCGGGGTTGGGGGATACTGAGGTCCCAGGAGAGCAGACCTACCACCATTGTTCCCTCCCGCCCCCGGCCCTGCCCACAATGTCACAATCTAGCGACTGGGGTGCCCAGCTCCAGTGAACACCTAAGGCTCCACCCCTTACCGTAATAAGAGCGACCAGACCCCCCCCCCAAAAAAAAAAGGAGAGAGAGATATGTCTCCAACAGAAGAACAGGTCAATGCCCCAGGAGTCATCCTTTTGAGCGACCAAGAGATAGCCAATCTATCAGATGCACAGTTCAAAACACTGGTGATCAGGAAGCTCACGGAATTGGTTGATTTTGGGTGCAAATTAGATGAAAAAATGCAGGTTACCATAAAAGAAATGAAGGAAGATGCATGGAGAACCAATAGTGATGGGAAGGAAACTGGGACTCAAAACAATAGAGTGGACAAGAAGGAAGAAAAAAACAACCAAACAGGGAAGAATGAAGAAATAAGAATTCAAAAAAAAAAAATGAGGAGAAGCTTAGGAACCTCCAGGACATCTTTAAACATTCCAACACCTGAATTATAGGGGTACCAGAAGGGGAAGAGGAAAAGCAACAGATTGAACACGTATTTGAACAAGTAATAAAGGAGAACTTCCCCATTCTGGCAAAGGAAATAGACTTCCAGGAAATCCAGGAAGCTCAGAGAGCCCCAAAGAAATTGGACCCAAGAAGAAACACACCAAGGCACATCATAATTACATTAGCCAAGGTAAAAATGAAGGAGAGAATCCTAGAAGCAGCAAGAGATAAGGGGATAGTCACCTACAAAGGAGTTCCCATCAGACTGTCAGCTGATTTCTCAAAAGAGGCCTTACAGGCAAGAAGGGGCTGGAAAGAAATATTCCAAGTCATGAAAGACAAGGACCTACATCCCAGATTGCTCTATCCAGCAAAGCTCTCATTTAGAATGGAAGGGCAGACAAAGTGCTTCTCAGATAAGGTCAAGTTAAAGGAGTTCAGCATCACCAAGCCCTTATTTTATGAAATGCTAAAGGGACTTATCTAAGAAAAGAAGATAAAGAAAAGACATGTACAGTAAAAGGACAGCAAACTCACAATTATTAACAACCACACCTAAAGCAAAACCAAAAGAAACTAAGCAAACAACTAGAACAGGAACAGAACCACAGAAATGGAGATCACATGGAGGGTTAGCAACAGGGGAGTGGGAGGAGGAGAGAGGGACAAAATGTACAGAGAATACGTAGCATAGAATGTAGGCTGAAAATAGATAAGGGGAGGGTAAGAATAGTATGGGAAATGTAGAAGCTAAAGAACTTATGAGTACGACACATGGGCATGACTAAAAGGGGGGATGTGGGTGGGAGAGGGTGTACAGGGTGGAGAGGAGTGAAGGGGGAAAATGGGACAACTGTAATAGCATAATCAATAAAATATATTAAAAAATAAATAAATTAAACTTCATCAAAAAACTTTTGCTCTTTGAAAGACATTATTAAAAAATAAAAAGATAATTCATATATATCTGAAGATGTTGCTGCGTAGAATGTCTGAGATTTTCCTGCCAATGTTTTCCTCTAGGACTTTTATGGTGTTATAATTTATATTTAAATCTTTTATCCACCTTGAATTTATTTTTGTGTATGGTGTAAATTGGTGATTGAGTTTCATTTTTTTGCATGTAGCTGTCCAGATCTCCCAACACCATTTTTTGAAGAGGCTATTTTTGCTCCATTTTATGCTTCTCCTCCAATTAATATTTGTTAAATATTAATTCACCATAGAGACTTAGGTTTATTTCTGGGCTTTCTGTTCTGTTCCATTGGTCTATGTACCTGTTTTTATGCTAGTACCAGGCTGTTTTGATCATAGTAGCTTTGTAATACAGTTTGATATCAGGTATTGTGATCCCTCCTGCTTTGTTCTTCTTTCTCAAAATTGTTGCAGTTATTTGGCATCATTTATGGTTCCATATAAATTTCCAAAATGTTTGTTCTGTACCTGTGAAATATGTCATGGGTACTTTAATATAGATTGCATTGAATCTTTAAATTGCTCTGGGCAGAAAAAAGCAAACAATATATAACCAGAATCATTGAAATTAAGAACAATCTAACAATAATCAGAAGGGAGGAGGGAGGGGACAGTGGGGAGAAGGATTTTCAGGAATCCTATAACGGACACGTGGACAAAACCAAAGTGGAGGGGTGGAAGCAAGGAAGGGAGGTGGGTTTGGAGGGGTGGGGGGAGGGGTGGAGAGAAAATACAGACAACTGTAATTGAATAACAATAAAATAAATTTAAAAAATGGCACATTTATTTTGGAAAACAGTTTGACAATTTTTGATAAAATTAAATATATACTGACCATAAAGCTGAGAAATTCCATTTCTAGTTCTTTACTCAAGATAAAGAGAAATTTATTTAACTGTTCATAGCCACTTTATTCATAATATGAAGAAAGAAAACTCAGATGTCTATTAGGTGTTGAACAGATAAACAAGTTGTGCTGTGTTCATACAAGGGAATCCTACCCAGCAATAGAAAAGAACCACTGTTACACACAATAACATAGATCCATCTTAAAAACATCACCAGCTGAGAGAAGCCAATCACAAAATACTTCATACCATATGGTCTCATTTATATGCAATTTTTAGAAAAGTCAAAACTAAAGCAATAGAAAGCAGGCTAGAGATCAGATTCGGTGGACAAGGGAATTTATTTCAAAATAGTATTAGGGAACTCTCGGGGATATGGAAATATTTTGTATCTTCACTATGGTGGTGGTTACCCAGCTTTATACATTTGCCAAATTTCACTGAACTGTATTCTTAAAATGAGTTAATTTTATCTATATAAATTGTGTTTCAATAAAGCTTTTAAAAAGGAATACATATTTATCATAATTTATCAAATAGAAAATATAAAAAGCTATATAGACAGCCATAAAAACAAATGAAAAATTTCTCATCATATAATATAACTACTATTAACATTTTTAGTAATCTTTTAATTGAAGAATTAAATACTACATTAGTTGTACAACTCAACAAATTTTCACAAAGTGAATATTTCCATATAATTGACTGAGCTAAACAAATAGAACATTATTTAGCTCTCCATAGTTTAGTTTTGTCTGTTTTTGAAATATACACATATGTATATGTGAAATTATTTACTTTATGTCTAATTCCTTTAGCTCAAAAATACCTTTGCAAGATTTATCCATGTCGTGTGCAGTTATAGTTCATTTACTGTCATTATTTTATAGTTTTCTATTACATGAATATGCCAGAATTTATTTATACATTCTACTGTGTATGATTATTGAGTTATTCCCATCACTGGATTATTAAAAATAGGATAAGAATATGAATGTTCTTGCATATAATTTTGATGAACAGAAGATATATCTGTTAGTTACAGAGCTAGGAATGGAATTTCTTGACTTTAAAATATGCATTTTACAAATTTAGTAAATGCTTTCAAGTTGTTTACCAATGTGGCTATACTAATTGTACTCTCACCAGCAGTGCATGAGCATTCCAGCTGATCCATGTATTAATGTTTTGATGTATTTTTCAGAGAATTATAGAGCAATGTCTTCAAGTTTATTTTTAAGTTTTTATAACTTTTAATAAAATTGGTCTCATATGGTATACAGAGATTTGAATACTGCTCTTTGAACTTCTTTTTAATTAACTTCATAACATGACCATGTTATTAAATATTTTCCAAAAGGATGATTGTTAATAGCTGCATAATATTTTATCATAAGATTTTTACCATCCCTTGCAGCTATTATCTAAGCTTCAGTTTCCTCAACTGCACAATATTCATATTTGTCATTATACAACAATAATATTCACATTTGTATCTTATTCATAGGGTATTTTATAATTATGAAGGAAATAATCTAAGTACTGCTTTACATAGTAATGGGCATATAATAGATGTTCAACTAATTCGTTTCTTCCTCTTCCAGCACTGTATTTATTTTCTATAGTGGAGAAACATTATTCAAATATAGTAAGTAGATCTTCTTTAATTTCTTTCATGAGAGCTTTATATTTATCTGCATATAGATCCTGTATATATTTTGTTAGATTTATGATAAAATATATCATTTTTCCCCACTGTGCAACCTGTTTCAGTGCCTGCAACCCACAGATAGAGGCCAAGCAATGGTTCAAGGCCACAGTTTGCTCTGGCTTTGGAAACTATGCCTCATGAAAGACACAGGGTGGTGGGCCTGCCTTAAATCCAAACACATGCATAATAGAATATATCATTTTAGGGGATATTATTGTAAATGCATTGTGTTTTTAGTTTTAAATTCCAATTGTTCTTTGCCTGTATGTAGGAAAACAGTTGATTTTTGTATATTAACCTTGTATCCTGCAGCCTTGCTATAATAATCACTTATTAGTTTCAAGAGACTTTTTTCATTGTTGTTGATTCTTTGTCCTTTTCTTACATAAGTAATTACCTCAGCTGTGAACAAAGTCAATTATATTACTTCATTTACAATATGTATATCTTTTATTTCTTTTTCTTGTCTTATTGCACTAGCTGTGTATTCAAATATGATAGTGCGGGAATAGTGGGAAAGAATACAAAGTGCCTCCAAGACTCCTCCAAGTCATCAACAAGGCAGTTCATGTAGGGGAGGGCAAAAATCAAGAAACTACTGAAACTAGGTGGTATAGTGTGAAGGAGTAATTTTGTTTTGTAAATTGTTATCATCAGCTCCCTGAAGACCTTTTAATAAAATGAATTGTGACAGTAACTAATTTAGTGGCTTTGTCTTTGGTTTTGGATGCTGCAGGGCAGAAGAACATGTTTGAGTTTGTAGAGTTCCCTACCAAACAATCACAGATGGCTACACATAATGCAATTACACAGGAGGTTATTCCTGGAGAAACAGCCTGGTGACCTGGATAAAAGCCACCTTCAGGTCTATTTACACTGGTAAGGAGGACTGCCCATACCTTCTATAAATGCTAATGGAATGTCTTAGATGAAGTGACTGGTATGCCTCATAAGCAAGCCATGTGGGACAGGCTTACAATGACCTGGAAATTCACCTGCTGAATATGCCCTTTGCTAGATTATGGTTAATGCTGTGATTAAGGGCAGCCCTTTATCATAGATATACCATATATTTTTACTGCTGCAAAATCAAGCAATAGCATGAGAATCCTTTTAGAATTTGGTATCTCAGATTCTTCTTAGGAGTCTTAGAGTAATAAAAAAAACTTTCAGTTAGCTAATAAGAATGCAGGAGGAAGCAGTGAGAAGGAGCCTGCAGTGCTACTGGTCATGGGCATGAATGGCTCAGGAAACTAGGATGGAAATTCTATGATGCGGATGACTATCACCCCGAAGAAAATCGAATAAAGATGGGAAAAGGGATTCCACTGAATGGCCAGGACAGGATTTCTTGGCTGTGCAACTTGCATGAAATGTTACTGAGAGATGTAGCCTCAGGATAGCATGTGATTTTAGCCTGTTCAGCTCTGAAGAAAGTGTATAGAGACATCTTAATCCAGAGAAAAGATGGTGCACTTGTGAAGCCTGATGAACCGGGGAAGGAAGGGAAGCTGGCTGAGGTGAAGTTCCTTGTGGTCCATCTGAGCAGGTTATTTGAGGTCATCTCTGAACGCTTATTCAAAAGAAAAGGACATTTTATGCCCCTTGAGTTATTGCAATCCCAGTTTGATACTCTGGAGCCTCCATCAGCTCCAGAAAAATTCATTCAAATCAGTGTGGACAAAACTCTTAAAAAAAAAGAAGAAGAAGAAGAATACGGGGAGGCAGAGGGGAAAGTCAATGTACTCTTTCTAGAAAGGTGGAAAAATTTTAACCACTATTAAGAAGAAGGAAACAAGGCAAATATTGATAGGAGTGAAATTAAGATTAAAAAGGGGAGACAGTCACAGGACTCATTCCAACATGGTGGAAATCTTTAGATGGTTTTTAAGAATGGGTTAAATAAAGTGGATATTGATGGTGCTAAAAGATAAACTGAGGCATATTAAAATTTTTTTAAGAGTTTATGTGAGCAAGAATCTACTTGAATTGGGCAGCACCAAACTAGAAATTGTTATGAACACTCTGCTAACAGGAGCTGGGGGAAATAGTTTCATAGAGAAGATGCAGAAACAAAGCAAGGAAACTATTTGATTGGCTATAGCTTAAGTGGTTGCCTTTTTTTGCGGGGAGCTTCATTATTTGTATGTGGTTAGTTGGCAGGTTTTGATTTCTTAACCTTGTGGTATTACAGACTTAAGTTTTGGTTTACTTAGACTAATAAGGCAATAAAGCCACCTCAACCTAAAGGCCTCCTTACTTAATTAATTTAAAAATGTCATTAAAATGAAGCTCTCCTTCACCTGAATGTTTTATGACAATGATATTACATTTGAAGAACATGGCCTGTACCTAGTATTGTAAAACCAGAATCTGTTGATGCAGTCTTAATGGAGGCTAGGAATGTAAGGGTTGACGGAACGAAGGTAAAGGTTTGAAGAATTGATATGTTGAACAGTCTCTATGTGAGGTGGTTACATCATTTTTACCTGATTGTATTATGGAGACAGACATTGTTTGTTACTGAGGAATGTTTCCCCTACTTAGCCTTATAAAATGGAAGGCATGTAAATCTGATCTTCAAGCAATATCAATTGGACATGCTAAATGGAAACCAGTAAGATTGCATGAGCCCACACAGTGTGGAATAAAACCTGGTGGGCTGACAGGGACAACTTCTCAGTGATAGCCCCATGTGGATTGTAGATGGGGGCTTATGGAAAAGGCCTGAGAGCAGCTTCTCACAATGACTACTGGGACTTTGGACTAGAGAATTTTCATCTGAGGAGCAATTACTAGTTTACTATTGGACATTAATTAAAACTGTCCCTATGACTAAAGGACATAAAATAATCTTGAAACTGGAAATACCATGATGTCACAGGCAATGTTGGAGAAACTCTGTAATGTGGATTGAAGCTGCAAGAAAAATTCCATAATAAAGGGGAAACAATTTACACAAGATTGTGGCACATAAGGAGAACACGGTGAGCCTCTTCTCCCCTAAGACTGACTCTGTGAAGAGCATTGGAGTCTACCATCTTTTGGTCATTATCTTATAAACAGCTCCTGACAGTCCAACAAAGAGTTGCTTGCTTTGTGGATGGCAGTTCCAAGGTGGACAGAAAACACCTGCTTGGGAGGCTGCCACACTGGTCAAAGAAGATAAAAACAGATCAGCTTGGTGACCTAAACTGCATACTGTTTTCCTAGCAGTGGAGGAATGATTGAGTATTGGCAAAAGTCCCTATGTTTGGGTTTTTACTGACTCATAGGCAGTGACCAATGGACTGGCCATCCAATGGAAACCTGGCCTATTATAAGGATGCCTATACAGATCACACCCCTGTGGATATCACTACGGGAATTTGAGAAGTGCATTAAAGTAGGATGTGTTGATGCCCATCAGAATTCCCACCCAGGTTCAGAAGGTGATTAAATGAACAAGGAGACATTCCCATGCATTTGCTTAAGGTAGCCACTGAGGTCCATGAAATGAGTGGATATGGGGGTGCTACAACAATGAAGAGATGGGTTAAAATTTGACATATTTCTCTTGCACTCTTCGAGGTACAAAATGCCAATAAAACCTTCTGTCTGCCAGCAAAAGAGACAGAGACTGCAGATGGCTATGTGAAAAATTCTCTGGGGGTAAAGCCATGAACATAGCTGGTAATTCAGACTGATATGTATAGCTTTAGGGAGCTATAAATGGGTTCTGACAGGAATAGACACTAACTCTGGATTGGGTTTTGTTTATCAGGTGGTAGATGCAAATGCTCAGAATGCCATAAAAGAGTTGGAAGGTATTATACCACTTTGGACCTCTAAGTCCTATGTCTTCAGGTAATGAACATACTTGACAGTTTATAATGTCTGACAGTGGGCAGAGAGATATCCTCTTCAGAGTAATAGTTTGATAGGAAATGGGAATGAACAACTAAAACATTGGTTGTCTAAAATGGGGAAGAGATATAAACATGGAATGTTGGCTTACACACCTTCATGAGTGTGTGCTCATACTCAGGAGGAGTGCATCTCAAGAGGCGTCCCCACTGGATGGATCCCTCTATTTTTTTCTGATGAATCTGGGGAAAAGTAAGTCAAGGAGGATACCTGTACGACTATGCAATCCTTTTTGAGCAGGGAGGACACTGCTATAACAACTAGACTTATTTTTTTCCCTCACATCATCTCAATTTTTTTGTTTTCCCTACTCAGTACAGTGGTTGCAGGACCAGGGCTGCAATGGCAAATGTTGGAAGCTGGGATAATTACCAAGCAAAAACTATAACTATATATTTAAATCTTTATGTCAGAATTCCTAAGGGCCTGATGGAGTGAGTTGTGCCTTTACACTATCTGTCAAAATTGGTGTTAACAGTGAATGTGGCTATATTGCCTGGTGATGAAAATAGACATCTGGTTTCATACCTGTGTACCCTTATCTATATGATGGGGGTAGAGTGGGGTGGGGAGGAGGGGGCTTGCTAGACTATAATTAGTATTGCTGCCTATAATTAAACCAGCACAGTGGCCAAACCTAATGTTCTTCTCAAAGGTAGCAAAGTTTCAGTATAAATGAAAAGAGGGATAAAAAGGTGAATAAGTGGGTTATTTAACTAGGCAAATCCAATATTATATTAACAATTTAAAAGAGGTCTTGTGAAAGAGATGATATTGTCAATTACATCAGGTGTCTGAAAGGGTGAAGTCTTACATTGCCAGATTGCTCCAGCCTTTGGAACCAGACAGGATTTCATAGAAACTTGAAAACCTGAGTAGCCTTGCCCTGGGAGATATTTTCATAAAATGTGATGATTTATGGGAC
Organism: Phyllostomus discolor; assembly: GCF_004126475.2. NCBI lineage: Eukaryota > Metazoa > Chordata > Mammalia > Chiroptera > Phyllostomidae > Phyllostomus > Phyllostomus discolor. The sequence continues at coordinate 52,479,784 of NC_040907.2, forward strand.
TAATTATCAGTGACTGAGTAGAATTTTAGTGATGTGCCATTAGCTTTGGACTTTTATGATTGATCATTTTGCCATACAAAGTTCATAACCAGAGATCGGGATGACTGTGACATAAAAAGAAATCTATATTTGGTCTCTGCCCCTGTTCTTGACACAGAGCTTCTAAGACCCCTGGAACCTGTAGTGTGCTAAGAGTATCTTTTTGTGTATTAATAAGGTGACTGGTAGCTAGGGGCCACTAGACAGCCTCAGGAAAGGGGTTGGTTGCTGGAAACACCAAGATATGGTTAGAGGGTTGGAGCTTTCAGCCCACTCCCATCCTTCAGAGAGGAAGGAGGGGCCAGAGGTTGAGTTAATAATCAGCCATGCCTATGTGATGGAGTCTCCATAAAAAACTCTTAACTGAAGGGATTCAGAGAGCTTCTGGGTTGGTGAATGCATCATATTTTGGGAGCCTGGCATAGTTCAACCAATGAGGACAGAAGCTCCTGCATTCAGGACTCTTCCAGACGTCACCCTAGGTACATCTTCATCTAGCTGTTTGTTTCCTTTATCAACCCTTTGTTGTATAATAGACTGGTAAATGTGTTTTTCTGAGTTGTATGAGACATTTTTTCTAGCAAATTATTGAACCTGAGGAGGAGGTCATGGGAACCCTCAATTTAAGAGCCAACTGGTCAGAAATGTGGGAGGCCCAGATTTGTGACTGGCCTCTGAAGTGTGGGGCAGTCTTGTAGAATTGAACTTTTAAGAGATCTGATGCTAACTCCTGGTATATGTTGTCAGAATTCAATCGAATTGTTGGATACCCAGCTGGTGCTGGAGAACTGGGTGTTGTGGGAAAAAAAACCCACGTAACTTTGATTCCTTTTATTCTACTGTCTTTCCAGATTTTACAGTGGTGGTTGGCCCATAGCTATCAATTCTATGAAAAGGAAATCCCAGAAAAGTTGTTGATTTTTAATTTGTTCAGCTTTTTTTTTTCTTTTAAGAATGGGAGTGACTTTTAAGCTCTTTATGTGTCAGAGATGAAACTGAAGTCTACAGATAGTAATTACATTTATTGTTTCTTCTAAATTTTATACTAGAGCTTGCTTATTTAGGCTGTAATGTGGATGGCCAAAGATTTGCCTGGGATTCTGGTTATAACAACTGTAAATAAGTTAAAGCCTGTAGCTTATTTTAGCATCCCTTTCAGTCTTAAATGTTCTTCGGTGTGGATGTAAATCATACAGTCACCCTTGTTATAATGCCCCTGGGAATAAGCAAATACCTCTTTGACAAAGGCAATTGTGCTTGGCTTTCACACCCATAAAGTTTGTTATTGGAAAACCATATACTACTTTTTCCTTTCTTTCTTTCCTTGGTATCTCTCTTTTTTCAGCATTTGTGTTTATTTTTGTTGTTTTCATAAAAGGCTCCTGTTGAAGAAACTAGACTACTTTGTACTGTGACAATTAAGATCTTGTGTGACCACAGAGCTTAACTATCAGGACCAAGACTTGAGAATGTCCACCTTAACATGACCATCTTAGTCTGTTCAGGCTGCTCTAACAATACCATACAGTGGGTGCTTTATAAACAACAGAAATTTATTTCTCACATTTCTGGAGACTGGGAAGTCTAAGATCAAGCTGCCAGTAGATTCAGTGCCTGGTGTGGACCTGGTTCCTGCTTCATAGATGACTGTCTTTTCTATGCGTCCTTTCATGGTAAAAAGGCCATGGGAACTCTCTGGAGTCTCATTGATAAGGGCACTAATCCTATCCATGAAAGCTCTGCTATCCAGAGCTAATCACCTGCAAAGGCCTGCCTTCAAATAACACCACAGTGGGGATTAGGTTTTCACACATGAATTTTGAGAAGAATACAAATATTTAGTATACAACATTTTGCCCCCCAACCCCCCTCCCCAAATCTATGCCCTTCTTACATGAAAATTCATTTATTACATCCCAATAGCCCCCAAAGTCTTAACTTATTCCAGCACAATTTTAATGTCTAAAATTTAAAGTCTGTCCTAAATATCTAAGTCAGATATAGATAGTACCAGTACAATTCATCCTCGGGGAAATTCCTGTGTAACTGTGAATCTGTGAAATCAAACAGGTGGTATGTGTCTAAAATATAATAATGCAACAAGCATAAGATAGACCTTCCATTTAAAAAGACAGAAATATAAAAGAAGAAAGGAGTAACAAGTCCCAAGTAGCCCAAACTAAAAGGCAAACTCCATGAGATTTTAGGGCTCACGAATAATCCTTTTTGGTTTAATGTTCTGCATCTTAAGGTTATTTTCTCAGTCTACAAGTTATTCTAATGGTCTTGAACTCCTTGTAGTATTAGAACTTCTAACGCAAACACATGGATTAGACTCACTATAATCCTTAAAACACTGAATTCTCCTGAAGAATTAAACCAGACAGAAAAGACGGGCAATTTTTTTCTTTGGGTTTCATTGCATGTCTCTTATTCTACCAATTCCTATAATAATAAACCATTAATTCTGACACAATTCTATGAATTAAGAATATTTTTAAGAATACTCTTACCTCAGCTCTACAAGTAGGGAACTGGGGGCAGAGGCTAATTGACTTGCTGCAGGTCACTATGTGAACCAGTAGCCTGGCTGAGATACAGCCCGAGTCTCCTGACTGTCAGGCCCATGCTCTGTGCACCAGATGTGCTCTGCCATCAGCCTGATCTGCCATCAATAAGCTACTGACCTTGGATCCTTCTCTGTTGGCAGAAGTCTACCATATGTGCGACTATTTCTCCAGTTTATACCTGAATTACTTTTCTGCCTGGCCAATTTTGCAGTGTTCCAGCATTTTCAGAGTATGTCAAACATACTGTAAAATAATATAAAAAATTATATTAGATATAGAAGTTGGAGAATACATAAAATATACTGAGTCTTACAATATATAGCTTCATACTAATAGAAAAAACTCAAATAGGTTTCAAAATTGAGCTTTTCTTGTAGGTAAGATCTATGTAGCCAACTATACACTGTATCCTTCAAAAGGAAAATGGGTGAACAAATGTTTCTTTGTAGTACCTATGATAGCTAACAAATCATAAGCTATACTGTAAATACAGTGCCCCTTATGAAAACTCCTTTGATTTAGGCAGGACGTCCTTGAGTTATAACCTTCTATCCATCTCCATCTTCACAATGTGGCTCCCAAAATGTCATAAATTGAAATGGTTTGTCTTTCAATGAATTTCACTTTCTTTTGTTTTATATCTCCTTTCTTCATTCATTAGAATTGTATTTACTATAAAGCTGCCTCCTTGATTTGTTTCTTTGGAGGCCAAGCCTGATCAAATTGACTGTTATAGTAAGGTCTGCTGAGGGCTTGATCATTCCTACTCACCTCAGAAGGCATAAAGAGGTAATAAATCTCATTTTAAAGAAGTTTCTGAAGCTTTGTGAAGGATGATTAGAAAGAACTTTCAGGGAGCAAGAAATGAGTTTACTTGCCAAAAAAGAGAAGCTCCTAAGAATCCTGAGTAACTGCTCCCGGCTAAAACAAGTCCGTGGTGGCCTCTTTGCCCAGAACTTAAGTAGGACACATGACTTATTGCAGAATTCCTGGAATCTCAAAAGCTTGACCTCTAGTATTTTAAAAGAGAAGGTCAATTTTTCTGCAGTCTCTTTCCTCACCATTGCATGGAAAACTTTCATTTTGAAAACTCGTTACTGCTCATTTTGAGAGGATAGATAAAATTCTTGGACTGTATACCTGTGAATCAGAGATAATCTCTGGATGAAAGCATTTTAAGTGTCAGCTGTAGGAGTAGGGGATAGAAAAGAATTGGTCTTGAAAATAAATCCACAGTAAAGATGGTAATATTAGTCGCCAAGTAAGAAAAAGTAAACACACAGTCTATGTTGATCCAGGCACCTATGTGCCTTGTAGGGATGGAAAGATGGTAAACAGTTCCTGCCTGGACCTAGCTCGATAGGGAACACGTTTCTATAAAGAGGCCACCATAAGAAGCGCTAGGGTAAAAACAGGATTCAGCTAAGCTAAGGAGGATTTCCTAGATGAAATAATGTCTGAGAATGTTTTTTAATAACTCACCTCTGGTATTTAAAATGTGTGTTAGCTTGCTAAGGCTGCCATAACAAAATACTTCAGGCTGAGTGGATTCAACAACAGAAATTAATTTTTATAGACTTCTGGAGCCTAGACTCCAAGATCAAGGTGTCTGACAGGTTTGGTTTTCTTCAGAGGCTGTTTCCTTGATGTGCAGACAGCTGCCTTTTTGCTCCGTCCTTGCGTGGCTTCTCCTCAGTGTGCTCACTCCCATCCCTGGTATCTCTGTGTGTCTAAATTTCCTCTTCTTATAAGGACACTTGTCATATATGGTTAGGGTCCACCCATATGACCTCATTTAAAACCATAATTACCTTTTTAAAGGCTTCATCTCCAATACAGTCACATTCTGAGGTACTGGGGGTTAAATGGGCATCAACGTGTGAACTTGGAGGGAACACAATTCAGCCTATAACAAAATGTTACAGGTCTTGGAAAGAAAGGGTAGGCTTTTCCATTCCATCTTCTTTATTTTTATTGCCTCCTTCTTCATCGAAAAATAATGTAGCATAACAGCTAAGAGCTTTTGTTCTGGAGCCAGTCTACTTGAATTCAATCTTTGCTGTGCCATTTACTAGACTGATGCAGACTCTGGCCAGTGATGTCTGCGGTGTCCGCAGTGTTGTGGATTGCAATGAACAAATTCAGATGAACTGCAGAAGTCCTGTGGAGAAAAAGGGATGGCACGGCTACTCTCTGAGTGAGAGAGCACCCCAACCCTTGCCTGGACAAGCTTTTATTGCTTTTTTGGGAGCATTACCTGAAGGAAGGTCTTCATTCATCCTTGCCAGGCACTAATGGTCAAACAATACATAACATTCAAAGAACTATAAGGGCTTATTCTGAGTGAGGGTCAGTTAGCTAAAGGGCCATAAAACTTTGGGAAACAAACTCATTTCATGCTTGGACCCTTATCAGAAAATTGAGGACATTCTCAGCAAAGCAGATTTCCCAGGATTTTATGCATTCTTTCTTAGGCCTGATGGCCCATTCCTGTCCAGGGCTGCACCACCCTCTGTCATTGTTTCAAGTTTAATTCAGGCAGGAGAAGTAAGGCAGCCAAGAGATTAGCAGACTTTTCGAAGACAGAATGAGAACTCAGGCTATGTCAAAGCTGAGGGGTGAGGGACCCTCACCCCCTTTTTCTATAGCACCCCAAGCCCTTTCCCGAGGACCCCTTGAGACCCTGCCTGTCTTAGGTGGTCCTTCCCTTGAAGAATCTTACCCATCATTGGCTAACCAGTCATCTGCCTGGGGCCAAGCAGAGTGAAGTAAAAGGGGGCAGAGGGCACCCCTGCCGGGAAGATAAGCTTTGTCTCCTTAGTGGCTTATGGTCCCAAGGTCTCTCACTCAGCCTTAGCCCTGGGAAGTAACAGATTCTGAAGCCAGGCAGGACAGTTCCAAACACTAGAGGAAAAAGAAAAGGTAAGTTGCTTGACTTCTCTGTATTTCAGTTTCCTTGCATGTGAAATGAAGATGTTAATAACTGCCTATTAGGTTGCTGTGAAATTTAAATGAATGAATACATAACATAATATATAATATAATATAACATATAACATAATAGTGTCTGGCATATAATAAATGCTGTATAAGTATAAAGTATAAAGGAGAGTAATGATCTCTGGGCATAAAATTGTACAACATGGTACACACACTAGTGCTTATAAAGCAAGATTTGTGTTCTTTGAAGCTGTATCTTCTTTTTCAGCAAATATCATAATCAGAAAGAAAGATACATAAGTTTAAGGTGAGCAGACTATCCCAGCTATGATTTGCATCATCTACTCTCCTCGTATTCGCACTCATATATCCACAGAGTATGCATCTGTCTGTTCATCTGTGTTTCTAAAGTAATTCCAGTGAAATTTCAGACATCTAATATCGCTGATAACAAAAACTCCACGTGTCTTTTTCATTTATGTGGGTGATAATTTTATACTTTGGTGTGCTGTGCTAAATTTACCTCTAATCTTCAGTAGATTTCTCTTTTATCTGGTCTTTATAAAGACATTATCATTGTTTCCTCTCTTGTGTTCATAAACCCTAAATAATAAGCAAGTTGGAACATTTTTTAAAATAATAACTATGTGTGCTTTCCTAGACAGTGCCTAGATAGGACCAATGACAATGACTTTCTAATAATCAAATCCAATTAACATGTTTTTAGGCATTAACCAACTTAATAAAAGTGATGTCTCCGCAGTACTTCTTTTTTTTTTTTTTCTTAGCACTTGTATAGCATCTGCTGTCTGCCTGGCCTGCTCTGAGCACTTTCCAATCATTGGTCCACACAACTCTATCAAGTGGTTGCTATTATCCTCATTTTACAGATGAGGAAGCTGAGGTACAAAGAGTTTAAGTTATTTGCCCTTCACACAGTGGGAAGTAGTGGATCTGTCAATTAGGCCCAGGCAGACATACTTGGATTTTCATTCTGGGCTCTCTTTCCTCTTTTAGAGAATACTACTTAGTTTCATTCTTTCTGGGCCACTCTTTTAAAACATCTTTTATTAGGTCTTCTTTAGATACGACAGATCTCGAATACTGGAATTTCCCAGGGTTGTATACTTGGAATGCCTGTTTTCTCCCTCTAAAGACTTTTCCACTAATATCCAGGGCTCATCTGCAGTCTAAATAGAAATGGATCTTACATCTGTATCTCCAGAGCCATCTTTTCCCTGAATTGAATATATAGTTATAGCCACCCACCAGGTACCTCCAACTTGGGTGCTGAGCACACACACTATTGAATTCTCCATTTGCCTCACTATCCCAGATTGCTCCTTCTCCTTCAGTCCCAAACCCTCAGCCTAATAGTAGACTGTACAGTCTGCCTCATTTAAAACGCACAATTTGGTACCAAGTTGCACTGAATGTAGCCCCACATGCTCTCTTCTTTTGTACCTGGTGTCTAATCTTACTAACATTGCTTTAGTTTGGCATCTGTAGGTAGGTGTGAATTTTCTATTGTCTTGCCTTCTGTTAATAATTTTCACTTGCTAAAAGTTAGTTTCAATGTAATACAGTTAGCTTATACCAGCATTCTCCATAGTTTGAGATGTTTCAATCACTTTCATTAGTGTTATTTTTCTAAGATCCCTTCCCTGAGCCAGGATTTTATGTCGTGAGTCGGTCTTCTATTTGTTAGGGAGGAGTCAGTTCCTGTTTCACCTCAGTAATGCTGTTCTGCAGGAGCAAGATACTTTCAAGATCAACATACTTTGAGGATCGAGCCTTTTTTAGAATTTTAAAAAATAGATGATTTTTTTTCTTTCCTTCCTTCGCAGTTACCAATGTGCAAACAGAATGCAAAGATTTAAAGATCTTTTAAGAACAATCTGTTATTTTTTTCTTTTGGCTAGTTCCCTGATCCACAAAAATCGCTTTGGGGAGGCTATTAATTACATTGTACATTATCTCTTAACCGGAGTTTGCAGCCCTCAAACTTCTCTCTTTCTCTCTAATTTATCCTCCATATGATCTTCTTATAAATGGGGGAAAAAGATATATTGGCCACTCGGCTAAGTAAACACTTTTTCAGAATGGCTTGCAGGGCTTTTGACAAGGTGGCCAAAAATTACTTCTCCAGCCTTGTCTTTCTCTCCTAACCATGTCCTTTAAATTCAAGTTACAGCAACTTCTGGCCTCCACGCCTCTGCACAACTTTTCTCTCTTTCTCTAATGCCATTTGTTCCTGCTGTATCTAAAACCCCACACTTCCATCGGGACCTGAGCCTGGTCACTCTGGCACTTTTATCTAGCATCTCTAACCATTGCGATACCCAGGACGACCCTGCCCTGTCCTGCCCTGCACATGCTTAAAAGCCAGGGTCCTTGTGCCTAATTTTCATCTGGCTCCTGGCTGCTGACACTCTTTTTGTACTTGTTCAACTCACAGTCTTTCATTTCTAAAAATTGTCTTAGGGTCTATGACTTGTTTCTTATCACTAATTTGTAGATAGGGCTTTACTTCTGACTTTGTCCCCAGGCATGCAAGGCAACCACACACAGGATCAAGTCTCAACTCAGTCTGATTTCAGGAAACTCCAAAAAACCTGATGGCCCCTCAAAGGAGGAATCATACAGTTTGTTATAAATATACCCATTTTTCTCAGATAGAATTGGTCACTGCTTCCTTGGGGTTTTCATGGTCATCCTCTATTATAATACTTCTGTATTGCAGTTATAGTTATGATAGTACTTCAGTCCACATTCTCAGCTATGAAATGTGTAACCTGGCACTTCTGTAACTCATCTTCTACTGGACACTGTCAGTATTGCTCCCAGAGCCTTGTATGTCCCTTTTCCTATGTCTGTGTACTCTGGCCCTGATGTCAGTGTCCATTCACTTTCCCCACCTGCACCTGCAATTCTTCTTCAGAGGACCAATTTTGGACTGCTGCGGCTGTTTCTCAAAGACGCATGTGCAGAGAGCTGGAGGTGCCTGGGAGTTACATCCCTCCAAGGGGACCGGGAGCCAATGATACAACAATGGCAAGGGAATCCCATTCAAGGGACAGGGGCACTATCCACCCTGAGGCATAGACTAAAGCCATTTCTAAGGGACTTTGCCTGAACCCTTACTTGACTTCTTTGTCCTCCACATTCTGCTTCCCCCTTTCTCTTACTTGTTTCTCTCAGGAATACTTCCCTGATAATTTACTCATGTAGGACTCCTTGCCTCAGGGTCTACTTCTGAGGATCTTGACCAAAAATGCCATTTAATCTCCCTTTCAAGCCCATTGTGTTTGCTTACAGAAAAATTTATCTAAATAAATTCTGAGTAAATTTAGTCACTTCAGATTTAATTTTAACCATTTCGGAGTTTTTACCATCAAATCTCCTCTCTCTTTTCTACAAGTTTTGGTTGAGTAGTCATGGTGGTGTTGATGAGGTGTCACGAGGGATTGTATCCATCTGGTCCCTGTTGTCAGATCTGTCAGAGTGACAGATTATCTTGCTACCCAATTATCTGTTTCCATGTTTGTTCTCATTACTGTGGTTAAAGCAGTTAAAACAGTGCCTAGTTCCCTTTCATTTTAAAAAAATTCCCAGCACTTAGAGACACTAACTGACGATAGAAAAAAATAACAAATAAACCTTTGTAAGCTAGACATTATCATCCTAGCTTTATAGAGATTTAAATGAGGCTTATCTATATTAAATAGTTAAGGCAAAATAAAAAGAAGATAATTGATTATAGCAGAAGTCATACGCAGTTCTTCTGACTCAGTATAAATTTTTCCACGTCACTCATCCTTGCCTTCCTTGGATCTCATGGCTGTGCCATGGTCCCTGGTGCTCAAGGGAAGGTCCAGAAAACCAGTCACAAACATCTTTCTGTAGCCCTGTAAGATAAAAGAAGGGTCATTTTAAAGCCATTGTCACGACTAGAGATGACACTCAGAATGTTTCAGACTGGGCTTCCTCCCTGAATATGAATATTAATTAGCACCTTTTTTTTTCTCATCGAAAACACACTTGTAAATAATCAGATCAAGCATCAGTTTTGATATTGTTTTTACCTGTTTGGTAAGCCTTCTGTAGGGGAGGGGGGAGGTTGTCCTTCTGCTGAAGGGGAGGTATTGGGTCTTTTGGGAAGGTATGTGTTTTGTGTCTGAAGACACAAATTAGAAAGAAGACCAAGTAACAATGGAAATATTCCATGATGGCAATGGAAAAAAATGCACCCTAGGAACCTTTGAGGCAAGGACAATGGTCTTTTCTGGGGGTGGTGGTGGCTGGAACGATGGTCTTAAACGACTGATGTTACATTCAGCAAGGAGTCTCAGCACTGCACCCTTTTTTAATCCCATCAGTTCTCAAGGCCTTAGACCAAGCTGTATCGTGTAAGGTGTAAAAGGTGTCTCTTATGTCTTCACAGGAGCAGAGGCGGCATGACCTGTTGTTTTTATGTACCTGTGCAGGCTTCTGGACCCTCCTATTGTAGCACTGTACCTGTGCTGAGCCGCGTGAGGTCAGGAACTGCGTGGAGCTATGTTGTTAACATATGCTGCCAGCAGGAGGGAGGTGCAGTGCAGTTTGAAAGACGTGACTTAGTTAATATGCTACACTCTGCCTCTCAGGCACTTGGGGGCACATCTTTTGTTATTCTGTTTATTTCTTCTGACAAGGGCATGATTTGGTAGTTTGTTAGGGAACAACATTACCATTTAGTGGAAGAGCACTTTTCATTTTAAAACTTTTAACTTGAATTAATGTCATGTAGAGTATATTTGTTTTAACCTATTGATTCTTAGCACTTAAACACCTTAGGCGAGATCCATCTATATGTACAGAACCTGATATCATTTGCAATTTGGTAATGTTTCTGATTGTATCATTTTTGAATGCCTTTATGGATTAAATACAGTAGTATCATCTTATATTCCATTTTAAGATCTTGAAGTTGACATTTACTTTTTGCAAATAAATTCCAAGCAAAAATTGGCATAGTATTCTCTCCAGCTTGCACATTTATGATATTTTAATCTTTTCATTTAAAACCCTGAATAATAATTTGAGAACTATTTTTTATTCCTGGAGATACATTAGGAATGAAAAGATGCCTATATTAAGAGGTATATTAAAAAGCTAAATAATGATCAATACATTCAGGATAGTCTCCAAATAAAATATCAAGTTTAATGATATTTGACTTCAGCTAATGCTTCCTACTGTGTGTCTCTTCCCTTTGGTGCCCACTGTCCTCAGGATGGCCTTTTACCTGAACTGTCTTCTATATGCTTTTTGGGCCTGCAGGAGTATGGGTCTCTTTTGTAACATCAAAAGCCTTGACAACTCCTTCTTCTGAAAAGGTTAAGCACTCCTTCTTGATGGAGTCCAGCAGGGGCTGAGAGCAAAGATACATCAGGCTCATGGCAGATCCTCCCAAAACCATTACTTTTACATTGACACAATGCAATTTAAACTCATATTGAAGGAAAAAGTGTTGCTTTATTAGTATGTCTCTGGTGTTGCCTTTTTAGAAACACTGGATACCCATAATTAGCCTGAAGACCAATAAGATATGTTTGTGTTTGATAATTTGATAGTAAACTCCACTTTAGGGTTTTTTTTTTTTTTTTTTAGATTTTATTTATTTTTATAGACAGAGGGGATGGGAGGGAGAAAGAGAGGGAGAGAAACATCGATGTGCGGTTGCCTCTAATGTGCCCCCTTACAGGGGACGTGGCCTGCAACCCAGGAATGTGCCCTGATTGGGAATTGAACCGGCAACCCTTTGGTTTGCAGGCCCATTTTCAATCCACTGGGCTATACCATCCAAGGCTCCACTTTAGATTTTACAGGCTATTTTCTTTGTTGTTTGGGAAATGACTCTGGGAACCAGCTTCAGCCTCTTATATACAGAGACCAGTTTTGATTCATTCACCTAAGTGCCAGCTATATGATAGGAATTGTTGATACACCCAGCAACTGGGGAGACAATGATGAATAAGACAGGCAAAATCCAAACTCTCTTGAAGCATATGTTCTGATGTGGGTGGTGAGACAAACAGAAACTTTGTAAGCAAAGAAGAAAAACATGAGGCTAAGTGTTATTATTCACAATGTTAACATGGAGTGGTGTGATAGGGAGTGATGGGAGCTCTTTTAGATGATCAGGGAAGGCTTCTTGGAGGAGGCAATGTTTAGGTGCTAGCTGAATAACAAACAGCAGTGAGCAACCTGTGATTTAAGATTCCTGCTAGGGCAAAGGACATAAGGCTAGGATAAATATGTGTTGTTAGATTACCAGTAATTTTCAACCTATTTCATCTCATGGCACACATAGACTAATTACTAAAATTCTGCAGCACACCAAAATATATGTTTTGCCAATCAGACAAAAAGTAGGTATAATTTTGATTGATTTCCAAAAAAAATAGTAATGACCAACCCTTTTTGCTGCAAAGTTACTTTTTAAAAAATCAGGTACCTATACTTCTATACAAGGATTTTTGGTACCAAGAACTAACTAATCAGATGAAATCTTATTATGCTACATGACCAATAAGTTGCAACTCTATTAAATGACACATATTCATGGTTCAAGACAGGGCATTCACACTGGACAGCTATTATTGTGTTGGCTGTTGTGATTATTTAATTTGACAGTCTAAGGGAAAAGAGGTCAGTGGCCCTGACTAAACAGTCAGATACTGCATATCTTAAAAAATTTCTTGTGGCACATACGTTGAAATTTCTGGATACGTTATTCTGAAATAATGTGGATTAGAGGACTTCCACGATGGCTGAAGAGAAAGAATGGTAGGAGATGATATAAGAGAAGTAGGCAGAGGTCACATGTAGGGCATATTAAGAAGTTGGATTTTATTGTAAATCCATGGGAAGTCACTGGAGATTTTTTGTAGGGTAGTGCTATTTTAAAATGATCATATTGGCTACTTATGGCAGGTCAAAAGATGCTAAAAACTCACAAGAAGACAGAGGAAGAGAGCTGGCTAATAAGCAAATTCTTCCCCTTGGTGGACTCCCCTTTTTCCTTCTTCTTGAGAGTTCAGGCTCTTTTGACATTTTATACCCTTTTATGATTGTTGAAGCTTTACTTGAAATCTTGCCTCAAAGATTGCTTGTTTACCAGCATTAGTACCCACATTTTATATCCTTTATATCAGCTAAGGGAACTATGAAGAAAGCACATTTTAAGATAGCCAAGTGACTGTATTTATTTAATACACATACACATTTGAGATGATAGAGAGTTATGACATTGCTTAGTTTTGGATGAAAATAAGTAATTGGAAGTTCAACTGGAGTGAGTTGGCTGTCAAAACCCTGTGTCTTAAGTAAGAAGTTCTAAATAACTCCCCCACTGACCAATTCTGATTAAAGTTTCTCATAAGGATGTTGATGAGGACCATTAAACTTTTGTTTGTGATGCTTTCATTTCACATTTTAATTTAATTTCCTTCTTTCCTTCCCCTTCCTTCCTCCCTTCCTTCCTTCCTTCCTTCCCTCCTTCCCTCCTTCCTTTCCTTTTTTAGTAGCTACTTACTATGTGTCAATTACAATGCTAGACTGAGATATTGCTGAGAACAAGATTCAGGGTCCCAGGTCTCTTGGAACTTGAAGTCTAGAAAGAACGAGAGCAATTAGGCACTTCATTGACTGTGAATATAAGTGCTTATCATGCCCAACATGAGTTGTTCTACATGTTTCTCTACATTTGAAAAATTACTGATGTCTAGGCCTTAAAGCCAAGTGGAATCTCTGGGTAAGGCCACAGGCATAGTATTTCTAAAACTCTCCAGATGATTCTATTGTGCATGCAGGATTGATGATCATTGTCCTATATCAGGGATTCTCAGTCTCAGCACCATTAACATTTTAAGTGGGATAATTTGTCATAGGGGGGCTGTCCTGTGCAACGTAGGATGTTTAGCAGCATTCTGGTTCTCTATTCACTAGATGCCACTAGCACTCCCTGCAAGTTTTAACAAGCAAAAATGTCTCCACACACTGCCCAAGGTCCTGGGAGGTTAGGGAGGGGCCAATCTCTCTTTCCTCCTTGTTCAGAACCACTGCTCATGAGAAATAGTTCCCTGACTATCTCTTTGGCCTGCTCTTTGACTACTCTCTCCCTAGATGATCTGCTCCAGCAATGACAGCTCCTAAGTGCTTCTCAAACCCCAGGATCCCAGTTCAGGCTTTTGATTATCTCTGGCAAAGTTAGAATCTGGCTAACCTCTGAATTAATCATTTACTCCTGCCATTGTCATGAACAGAGAATTTCCAAGGGAATCAAATGTAGTAAATTGCTTTGGAGAGGAGAAGCATTCAGTCAGAAGTAGGAGTATGGACTTGCCTGGAGACAAGGTACCACATCTGTGGGTACTAGGCAGTCAGGAGCACTATGTGCTTGGATGTGGGGGCAGAGTGTAAAGTAGGAGGGAAGTTACCAGTGTGTACTTCTTGCCTTTTATTTTTCAAGGACTTTACACTCATTATCCTTTTTAAACTTTACAGTGGCCCTACTAGGCAGATGTTATCAATCTTATTTTTACAGAAAAGAAAATCAAAGTTTAGAGAGATAAAGTAACTTGCTAATATTTTATAGTTAATAACTCATAAAAGTAGGATTTGAACCATGTTCTAGAAGACTCAAAATCCATGTTTTTATTGGTATATCATATTGCCAAGAAAAAGAAAAAGGTGATACAGACAAACTTTGGCACAATTTTTTGTCATTAATACTGGCCAACACTACATCCTTTTATTAGGTGGAATGTGATGTAATAGAGTAAAATGACATAACATTAGATATATTTTGGATTTGACAAGGAAAGCCCCACTATCATAACCCTGGAAGTCCCTGGAGTAGAGTTGTACAAATTTTCATAGAAGCCCCAAGTGCTTTTTGGGAGAGAAAACATTACAAATCCTCAAACTAGCTTTAAGCACCAGACTCTAGTAGATACACAAGTGTATTTATTACACTGGTAAAATTAGAAGAACCAAACCTTACATACAAACCCTGAACAAGTGTGCCAGGGAGTATTTTAGGACATCTCTGCACTGGGGAGTTGGAGGTTCAGAATTACAGTCACATGAATGTTAAAAGAAATATGATCTGAAATGTACTCATAAGGTGCAAACACGTCATCACTTCGAATGGCCTGTGGATTTGGCTTTCCCCTCTAGCATGTTATAGTTTCTCTTGAGAATTTTTTTCCTCTTTAGTTTACTTCTGAGGGAATTTCAAAACCCTTTAATCCTAAATTTAATATGTTGTAGCTAATGCCAACCCTCACAGAGATGTCTCCCTTGAAACTTTTAATTCCCTCCCACGTGTTTGGGATTGGCCAGGGAGGAGAACCCCAAGACTGGATCAGTACCCATTGGACCCAGTGCCATTTTATCTCCTTTGCAGTGTTCCCATACCTTCTTCGGTGATGCCCTTCATGTGGTAAACCAGATGCCTTGAGGAGTTCTAATGAAATCATCCAGCCAGATGCCTTGAGGAATGTTACAAGATCATCCAGCATTCTGGATGGGGGCAGAGCCAGGAGAGTGGCTTGCTGAGAAGATTGTTTCAGCTGGCCTGCATGGTATATTTTTACACGACATGAGATTTTGGATGATCCTCACTTACATAGAATGCAGGATGAATTAGGATGAGTTTAGGGTTCTGGTTATGGACAGTTCAACTCCAGCCCTTGGCCTTGTGCTGCATATATAGGTCCATGTGTCAGCTCTTGCCTGTGCCCAGCTGTGGTGCCACATTCAGTGCACAGCACTGAAGGGCTGGGGAGGTGGCAGCAGGTATCTTTAACTCTGTCTGTGCCTCACCACTGATGACCAGCATAGTGCTCCGATCCCTCTGCAGTCTCTATACCAGGTAGCGGGCAGTCTTTCTGGGTCACTTCTACTACCTCCTCTGAGAGCTTTTGAGGCCATTGTTCTACAACAACAATTGGCCATTCTAATCAATGTCTTCTCCTGCCTCTGATAGATATGATAATGCTATGCTATTCCTGGAGAACCTTAGTTGTGCCTGGCAAATTATGACAATTCTTTCAACAAATGAAACCACTTTTCCCATTCTGCCTATGGGTCCTTCTTGTATTCTCCTAGCTGGTGGTCGTACATGGAGTTGGGGTGGTCAAGATCACAAGAGGTCACATTTTAGAAATGCAATGAAAATTGTTTAAAGAGTGTTCTATAGACTGAATATGCCCCTGTCCCATTTATATGTTGAAACTGAATCCCCTCTATAATGGT
This sequence comes from Phyllostomus discolor, assembly GCF_004126475.2. Classification (NCBI taxonomy): domain Eukaryota; kingdom Metazoa; phylum Chordata; class Mammalia; order Chiroptera; family Phyllostomidae; genus Phyllostomus; species Phyllostomus discolor. The sequence continues at coordinate 52,495,638 of NC_040907.2, forward strand.
ATTTTAAAGTGGGGGTTTTGGGAAGTAATTGGGGTGGAGCCCTCATGAACTAAATTAGTTTCTTATAAAAGAGATCACAGAGAGCTCCTTGGCCCCTTCACCAAGTGAGGACAGAGTAATGAGGCAGGAGGTCATCCCTCACCAGATACCAAATCTCTTAGCATTCTGACCTTGGGCTTGCTGGCCTCCATAAATGTGAGAAATAAGCTTTTCTTATTTATGAACCACCCACTCTGTGTGTTCTGTAATGGGAGCCTTAATGTACTAAGACAGAGTTTTAAGAGAAGATATGATTGGAAGAAGTATTTCCCTATGTTTATTTTATAAAATTCTAAATGCCAGATTTAACAATCAGAAAATTAACTATTATTCAGTTTCCTCAATACTCTGGATGAGACCTGCATTTAGGATCATCAGTGAAACCAAGCAACAACCTTAGAAACTGTTATCAGAAACCAGTATTCATGACAGTACAATGAATGATTACATTATTATGTAAATAATGATGTAACCAGCATTAAATAAATAGTATTTGGGATCTACAAAAGTGAGAAAATCTATCATGCTTCAATATGAAAGTTTTCAAAGAACCATAGCATTGTGAGTAATAACAGCATTGCTACATTTGTCTCTTAGCAAGATATACGAAATTACCTAGGAATAGAGCTTTTCACAGTAAAGAACAAAAAGATAGTTGCTGAATCTGAACAGAAAAAGATGGTAGCTAGACACTGTAGAGAATCTTCACTTGCATTGATTGGATGACAAAATATATAAGATTTTTTTCTCTACTCACTATTCTAAATCTTTATTCAGACAACCCACTACACCTCACATGGGCTTGTGAATTTTCAAATAAATTGTAAGCTCAAATTGTTTATAGTGTATACAAAAGGTATTTTCCCAGGGTCCTGCAAAACCTAGACATTTTGTGGTGTTAACGGAGAGAACTAAAAGCATCATAGGATGTCTCCCTGTAAAGAACCTGAATATATCCATCAAGTTATGAAGCAAATCCTTTCAGAGAAAACCAATGTGCATCTAAATGCAGGCTGAGGAAGCAGTCTTGAAAAGGGTAAACGCCCCAAAACATTAATCAGGGAAAAACGAATAGACTCCACTTTGTGCCATAAGAAAAGCGTGGCATCAACATGAACATTAGATACACCCAAGTGCTGAGCTTTAATAACAGGGCCACAGTATAATAACAGGTCCAGCTCTTGATTACTTCTCCTAATGAGATTGAAGCACAGCATAGAAAAGTGACAACTTGAGATAATTCAAAATGTCACATTAGCTTTGAGTTTCAATCTTTCCTATAACCAGTCTTCATAAAAACTGCTAATGAGTAGTAAATTGGGCTCATTTGAGTTTTTCTTCAATTCGCTTCTGTGCTAATCTTTACAGAAGGGGTGTTAAGGCGGTGGGATGTCATGGATAGCACATCAGAGCAGAAGTCAAGCAACCTGGGATAGAGTCTGCACTCTGCAATCAACAGTCTGTGTGGCCCTGGGCAGGGAAGTGGGGGAGATTCACTGTTCATGAGCATCTGTCAGGTGCCATGCACTGTGTGAGGTTTAGAGGAGACAGGTGAATAAGGCTGGGGCCTGGTCCTGGAGCCTCTCGCAGTCATGGTGGAAACTGACATAGAAAAATAAAATTGGAGGATCTTGTTACAAGTCTTGTATAGAATTATGAGCAATGGACTGTGGGAGCCCAGAATATAGTGCAATTAACAAACAGTGGGAAAATCAATAGTGATATGTGCTAGTCGGTGCTGCCCAATGGTAAATAATGCAAGTAATAGTTAAAATGTATAATTTTATTATTTCTAGAAAGTACATTGAAAAGAGTAGAACCTGGCCGACTAGCTCAGTTGGTTAGATCATCATCCTGATATACCAAGGTTGCAGGTTTGATCCCCAGTCAGAAGGACCCCTCAAAAACCAGGAAGTTAGGTTTCAGGAAGTTAGGTCCCTTATAATACAGGCTTCCCCTGCTATGTGAGTGTTCTAGGAACCCACCTGTATCGGTGTACCAGCTGGTGGTGTTGTGAGAGACTGCATTTGGCTTCAGTGACTTTTTTTGAAGATTCTTTCAACACGTTTGCCCATTTCATGATGGGTGATTTACGAGCACAGCCGCCCACACAGTGCTGAGTGTTCAGCAGTTTTTCACCAAAAACAGCATGACTCCTGTACCCCACCCTCCTTATTCACCTGATCTCTCGATTTCTTTGTTTGTTTCCTGGATGAAAAAAGTCCTCAAAGGGAAATGTTTTTCCAATGTGGAAGGGGTGAAACAAAAAATGGCAGGAGCACTAAAAGGTGTCAAAATTGACGAGTTTGAATAGTATTTTGATCAGTGGAAAAAAATGTCCCAATAGGTGTACTGCATCAAATAGAAAGTAATTTTAAGGTGACTGAAGTTTAAACATGTAAGAATAAATACACAATTTTTTGTAAATGAATTCTGTTTTTGGGGGGCATCCCTCCTTGAAAAGAGTAAACCTATATATACATAAATAAATGGGACAAGTTGATGTTTCTCTCTTCCTATCTATCTTGCTACCCCATGCCTTCCTCTCTCTCAAAGCAAAAGTAAAAAATTTAAAATATAAAAAATGTAGAAACGGGTAAAATTAGTATATCATATTTAATTCAAATATCCAAAATATTATTTCAATATACAATAAAGTTGTTAATAAAATAGTTTACTTTCTTTTTTAAAACTAAGTCTTTAAAATTCTGTGTGGGGGGGTGGGAGAAGGCAGAATAGGGCAAAGGGGAGATAAATGGTGATGGAAGGAGATGACTTGGGGTGGTGAACACATAACACAGTGTATAGATGATGTATTATTGTATTGTATACCTGAAACCTATATAATTTTATTAAACAATGTCATCCAATAAATTCAATAGAAAGAAAAATTCTGTGTGTATTTCACACTTACAGCACATATCAATTTGAAATAGTCACATTTTAAGTGCTTCGTGGCTACATATGACCACTGGCTGCCATCTTGGCTGGTATAGTAAATCTGCATTTATGTTCAAAATAGCTTAAAGTATGCACACACCATTTAGTGAGGGATTCCTAGCTTAACAAGAGGACATGTGAAAAAGACCTAGGGGCTTTAATTCTCTACAAAAATGGTTTGAATATAGGTTCACAGATTGATAGATACTGAACTGGGTGTATAAGTATCTCCTGGGGAGCTTGTTGAAAGACACACTCCCAGGTCTCTGAGGTTCTGAATCATCAGGTCTAGGTGGAACTTATATTTTACAAAAGAATTCTGATTGTTCCCTGGGTGCAACTCAGGTTGGGGCCAACTACTGGCCAACAGTCTCAACTGGTGGCTCCTGTGGCAGTGAAAAAGCAATTTACTTTTAGGGAGCATTAGTTGAAGGATCTTCCTTTGTGTGAATGAGCCACAAGTAAGTGTTTTCTGAGAACCTATGTCCCTCCCCTTGTTGGACTGGTACAGTGTCTAGAGCTAGTCCTGCCTTCCCATCCTCTGTGTCTACTTGCTCAGCCTGGAGTTGATGGTGTCTCAACACTAAGCTCCAGGAAAGTGTGCAGGTTTTATTTTCCTCTTTGGTTTACACTTTCAGTCTGATGTCTTTCAGATGAGTTGCCCCAGTTATAGCTATGAAATCATTTTATGTAACACACACACACACACACACACACACACACACACACAATTTCTCATAGACACCTCCACAGATCTACCAAATCAGAAGCTTAGGGAAAGAGGCCTCAAACTCATTTTTATTCATTCTCCAGGGAATGCTTGGTGTGTGGAAGGCATTTGGGATGCAGTGACCTAGAAAATCATCTGGGAATGTTTTGTTAGGGTTGGTACTTTCATTGCCAGACTTCAAATCTGTTTGCCATCATACACAGTGTGGTATAATAATCCTTGCTCAATATTCGACTCTGCATCTTACTAATTGTATGATCTTGTTAGATTATTTACCATTTCTGAACCTGTTTCCTCATCAGCAAAATGGGGCTAATAATCAATGTATAGGCTGTTGTTATTGCTCCAGAGCTCACTTCTTGGTCCTTTTCTTCATGTTCCATTGCTGTGTGATCTCATCTGGTCTTTTGTCTTTAAATAGCCTCAAGCTGATGACTTTCTAGTTAATATCTCTATCCTGCTCTTTTCTGCTAAATGGTGTCTAACTGCCTACACAATATCTTTACTTGAATAAGTTTATTACAGGGAACCTATTCGAGTGGCATGGTGAATGTAGCCCAGCCCCTGATTTGGAAAACTGGTGGGGAGTGAGTTGACCACAGGAACTGAGCCCATGGATTGGTTTTCCCATGAGGAATCAGACCTGCATTGTACCTAGGTTGCTATAAGGCTTGCTTTTTGCTAAAAGTCCCTCACCCTGAATTTAGGCAGCAAATGTTTACTGTATATCTTCAAAGTAACTTCCTAAAATCTGTGCTAAACCTCCCAAGGATGGAGAGTAACCAGTTCAACACCTTTACCCTTGATCTGCAACATCCTTCTCTTTGAAGTAATTAGCAACATTCTTTCCTTTGTTATCTGTAAAAGGTAATCACCTAAAGCAAACCTGTGCATAGTAAATTGTTGGGAACTGCCCTGCCTGGTATCAGAAGCTGTAACCCCCACCAAGGCTAAGACTGAGGGAGTGGCCTTGGACCATAAACCAGCAAGGAGACAAAAGCTTATCTCCCTGGCAGGAGTGCTGCTTCTGCTGCTTCATTCATAGCTGAACCCCAATGCTTGGTTGGTTAGCCAATGATGGGTAAGATTCCCCAAAGGGAGAATGATCTAAGACAAGCATGATCACGTGGGAGGCTCCCAAGAAAGGACTTTGGGGGCTACAGCAAAAGGGGATGATAGACCCTTGCTCCTCGGCTTTGACATAGCCTGAGTCCTCATCATCTGGGAGAAAATCTCCTTATCTCTTGGTTGCCTTAGTTCCCTTGCTCCACCTAAGCCTGAAACAATGACAGGGTGGTGCAGCTCTGTGCTGAGAAGGGTGGGTTCCCTGGGTGATCACACCTAAGAAAGAATATGTAAAATCCTGGGAAAACTGCTTTGTTTAGAATGCTCTCAGTTGAATGATAAGGGTCCAAGGAAGAAGTAAGTTTGTTCCTCAAAGTTTTGCAGCTCTTTGACCCTGACTCAAAATAGGCCCTCAGACTTCCTTGTTATCTATTGTTTGATCCTTACTTCCTAGCAATGAGTAATGAGTTTTACCTGAATTCTTATGCAAATGAAACCAATAAAAAGCCTCTCAGGAGGGGGAGCGCTCTCCCCACCAGGGAGGGTGGCCAAGCGGTGAGCTCCCCATGTGAGGAGTGGCCCTGCTGTTCCTATTCCCCCACAGGACCTGGTTGTCTCTGTGTATGTTTTTCTCGAGTTTTGACGAGCTATCCGCAGCATTCCATGATCACTGCTGGCCGGTGATGCATGCATCAGTAAATGAGGACCATCCCCCATATAATGTGCCCAGAAAAGCAGTAAAAGCTTGCCCAGGCAGGGGTCGGGGCCCTTTCTTACTTAGAGAGTGGCCATGCTGCCCCTTTTTCTCCACAGGACTTCTGTAGTCCATGTGCATTTGTTTGTCGCAGCCACAACACATGGACCCTGCTGGCCGGAGTCCGCATCAATAGTAGATGTCTTAAATCTAACATCCCTAAAACATCACTGCTTAATCGGTTACTAAAATCGGTTTTAGCTATAATATAACTCATCTCAGTAAATGGTAATTCCAAACATCCAGTTACATAGGTAAAAAACCTTGGATTCATCTTTTATTCTTCTTTGTTTCATACATCACACGAGCAAAACTTGTAAGCTCTGCCTTTAAAATATATCCAGAATTTAGTCACTTTCCACTAACTCCACCATTATTACTCCAATTATTTTTTGCCTAGATTACTTCAATAGCTTTTATACTTTTTTTTTTTTTTGCTTCTGCTTCTTTTCTTCTATTATTTGTTTTCAACAGAGTGGCCAGAGTGACCCTTTAAAAACATAAGTCAAAATCACATTATTGATGCACTCTAAATTAGATGATTTTCCTCCTTAAAGTCCTTAAAATTGCCTACAAAACCGCTTTTGGATCTGTAACTCTGCATCCTTTCCAATTTCAACTTCTTCCTATTTTCTCCTTATATCTTCTGTTCCATGTACTGCTTACAATTTCTCAAATACAACAAAGATCATCTTGTTTCTGGGAGACAAAGGGAAAGCCCTTTGTATAAATCACTCCATTCAGAGATTCTGAGTGGCCCATCTCATGCTGTCCACAGGCAGACTTGCTGCTAAAGTCCTTAGGCAGGCTGACTGGTACCTGTGTTGGCAGGTGAGCAGGCCTGGTGCTTGGGTCTGCAGTGGTGGGCTTGTGACCCCGGTCTGTGTGGGTAGGCCCTGATCCTGGGTCCTTTGGGGCTGATTGTCAGCAACTGCTGAGCTGGGCCCAAACACTGAGGCTGTGGGGGCTTGTCTGGAGCTGGGTGGGCTTGCTATGGGGGTCCACGGTAAAGTGGGGTACTCACTTCACTCTGCTTCACCTATAGGAAGAGCATCTTTCATGGAACTGGATTGCCTGGGCTTGAGGAAGGGGTGACAGGGGTAATGTGAAACTGTCTTTCCTACCTTCTTCAATGGGTCTTTGCTTATTTCTGTATCCTCCCAACTGCTGTAATCCCTCACTGGAAATCCTTAGCTTTTGTGAAGGTATTTTCTTTCATGGTTAGTTGTTCAAATTGATGTCTTTGTAAGGGGATGAGTGTTGGAAACTCTTATACTGCCATTTTACTAACATCACTCTATCCCCATGCTCTTTTAACAATGCCATTTAAACTTTTGCAAAACATTTCACAGTCTTGGGAGAATGAAACTCTAATGGTAGAATAGGAGTTGGATGTGGTTGATATTCTGAGGATATGTTCCTTACTTTACTCTAGTTTATATCTCACCCCATAGATGCCTGTTTAAAAGCTGGTGGAATAAAGACATTACCTTCTGTTTACATTTCTGGTCCCTCCAATTAGTCCTCCCTTAGAATCTTGCTTATTTCTCAGTCTTAGTTGTTTCCTACCAGCAGACAGTCCTGGCTCTTTAAACTACAAGTTATCCAATTAATAAAAAAAAAAAAAAAAAAAAGAAAGAAAAGAAAAGAAAGAGAAGGAAAAAACCCCAAGGTTATTAATTAGACATGGTTTTAGTGTCATGAATTTAAATGAGTTAGATGATTTCAAAAAAGTTTGACAATAAAACACATTTCTTATTAAAAAAATTATCTCTTTGTCAGCTGTAAAAGATTTCTCAAGTCCCTTAAAAGGGGTTGGGGTGAATGTTAACATTTAGTGAATCATATGCAGTTAAACCAGACAAAGATTTCATGGCTTGATAATACTATCTGAGAGTCTCTCTTGCTAAATAATGGATTAATGTTAATTTAACTTGACCCATTCTTTGACTATGAAATGCAGAAATCTCCCTTCATCTCTTGACTCAGTGTGGACTATGTTGTCCCCACATGACAGTTGTGTTCTGAGCTAGAGAACGAGAAGCAAATGAGAAAAGGCCAAGAGTCATGAAAGAGGCCTCTTCTTTTTCCTTTGGCTCATCCATTGCAGAGGTTTCATAGGAATGTAATCTCCTGCCTTTTCTGTCTACTGTCATTTATCTGTATGGCCTTCACTTGCAGGTCAGCCCCACTGAATTTCCGATCTCATTCTGACTGGAAAATAAATATTATCATCCATAGTCTTACTGACAGGTAGGATCCAGAATTAATCATTGTGTTGGTCCCTTTGTGTAGGTACAGGTGATTGACCTCTAGAGCCTCTGACAAATTCAATTTAGAGGAGTGGGAAGGAGAAGTCTGAGTTTGAGTGTGGTCAACTTAAGCTCTTCAAAGAAGGAATCTTATTGAGGGATTTCTTTCCTAAAAAATTATTAGATTGACTCCTTAGCTCTTTCTATATAGGAGTACAAGCTGGGTGGGGCTTTCAAGGAATTAAGTTTTACTTCTATCCCCTATTTAAATTGCACTATTCCTTCCAGGATTATGTAGACAAAAGTTTCATTTAATGACTAAAATCAAAACCATCTTGGGAGATGCAAAGGTTTTCCTCCGGTAATGGGCATATCATTTGAAAACTCTTCCCTATGTGTTCTTTGTCTTTGGTACAATGGCTTCTTTGTCTACAAACTTTCAGTTTTAAGACCCTTAGGAAAGGGAACAGAAAGGGACACTATGATTTAGAGGAAGTCTCTGCCAGAAAGGAATTGTAAGAAAAATAAAAATCTTTCAGTTGTCAGAGAGGGAGAAGGATGGATGGGAGATGAGAGGAGATAGATCAGATATTAATAAATTTTATCCATGTGCTCTGCCTGCCTTCCCCAAGTCATCCTTGAAAGGAGGAAACAGAATATATGAACATAAAATGCAGAACCTGTGGAGGAAATTGAAATAAGAACAGTTTGTGCTCCACTCATTTGGGCTTGAGGGAGGACACTACCTACCAGAATAACACAGGTCTACATTGTATGGGTGCTATAGGGTGATGGTGTGATGTGTTTAAGCCCAGAGAAGGCTGGATATCCTAGAAGGGATACAGAACGTCCTTGTTCAATCAAAAGAGGTGATAGCTAAGAGCAGAGAATCAGGAGGCAGGGGCCACATGGCAAACGTAGCTGACATTTCAGATAATCTATAACATGAGTGGAGACCAGGATGGACCAAGACTTCAGAGTGGGCATGGACATTACCAATTATGTTAAGAAAATATCAAAGTTTTACCAGCCATGAATTTCAGTAGTACATATAGAGGGATAAAAAGAATCATGAGGGTCAAGGGATATTTTTAAGGTGGCTAACAGGGTTCCAGAAGAAAGAACAAGGAATAACACTGATATAGTGATCCTTCTTCCTTGTAGATTAGGATAATTAAGATATTATTGAGATCCAGAGTCTCTGCTGGCTTGGAGAAGGAGAGATGAGAGAAACTTTGAATTTCTTCAGATTATGTTAATCTGATCCTTTCAAGTAAACATCTGTGTTACTTGACTTAGCTTGAATTTTCTCACTGCCTAGTAAAACAGGGGACTTGAGAACAAGATAAGATCAGTCATAGAAAATAACCCATATTTTTCATGCAGCTGAGTTTGTACTATGTTAAATTATTAGCCCTTACAATGCAATTAAACAGAAAGCCTGTAATGCATGACATGTGACTGGGTGCCTCTCCTTGGAGATCCCTCCTCCACTGAATTCTACCCAGTTTCTCTGAGTTGTGATATATGTGCTTTGAGTATCTCATCTGGGAAAATTGCCCCAATTCTGTGGCTCTCAGCTTTATTTGTAGGGCTCAGTTTTAAAATTAAATTTGTAAGTTTTATTGGCTAGAATATTGATCAGGGCTCAAATGGGAGACAGTTTGTGATTAGTGGCAGGGAGAACCTTGAATAGAAAACCATGCAGGGCAAAGATCATAGAACTGTAAATGTGCTTTGTGAAGAGGCAGTTCTGTATCTGGGTCAGTCTCTTTGCTTCTGAACAGTAGAATCTTCTTTTCCTGCACCAACCTTCCTGCCATAAAATCGACTAGGTTAATAACACATCAAAATACCATGAGTGCAAGCCCTCCTTTGATACGAAGAAGACAGTGGGTTATTATGGTATTAACTCTATGAACTGACAGTAGTGAGCTGGTCATCCTGTTTTCTCCATTTAGTACTGTTTCTTGTTTGTGATATTTCTTAACCAGGAGAATAGCCATATGTTTCAGCCCTGTGCAATCTCTATAGGATGTAAGGTAGATTCCTGATATCACCCATGTCAGAAAGAGAGCTCAGATTAGCAGGCATTTATTGAACATCTACTTGTGTCGGGTATTATATTAAGTGCAAGAGATAAAAACATAAGTAAGCCATGGCCCCTGCCTTTGAAGACTGCACAGCAGTAAAATTTGAGTTTGGGGTATTCTACAGATTTAGCTGAAAATAATGATGATGATGACAATGATGATAATAATAACCACTAGTTAGCACCTACTTTTTAGACAATGTTGCGTGTTTTACATTTATTGCCATAAATTCTTTTGGTGATAGTGTAATAACATGTAATTTATTTGCATTGTAATTAAATAGCTTCTCTACTTCACTCAGATACTTACATAAAAGGCTGAGTTAGAAATCGAACCCAATGCTGTGTGACTTTCCATTGTAACAGCTTATCTGGCAATTAAATATACCGTGGCAAAAGAAAGATATAATTCATAATAGGTTCATAGAAGCCAAGGAAAAATCTGTCAAAGAAACCATGTTGGTGTGGAAAAGAACAGTTAGAACAGGACTCACACATTTTCTCAAGACCAAGGCAGGATGGAGTGATAGCTATGCTTTCTGTTTACACACAGGGAGGGGAAGCGGCTTTCACCAAAAAGAATGGGGTGGTGGCTGAAGGGCATTATTTCCGAGCTCACCTCCATTCAGAATACCAGTTTCTTGTTTTCTGGGTCCAATTTTGTCTAAATTCCCCAAATTAGCCATTTGAAATATCACTATATTTCATATATAGCCTTTGTTTAGTTATGAATAGGGATTTATACAGAACCAGTAGATGTGTTTATTAAGTAAAGCCAAGTAAGTTTTGCTTTATGTTTCTTACACCTTTACTTTATGAAGTGGGCTATGGGGATTCTTTCCATAGTCAAATGCATCCATTTATGTATCCAGTAGATGTCAGCATTGGGCTATTTCTGATCATTTAGTGTCGCCATATTAATTTGAAAGAAACATAAATATTCAGTATGAAATATACTGAGATGTAAAATAGCAGGTGCAGCAAATCTGTGGTGAGCATACATTTAATGGGTGAAAGATTCAATATTCCATCTACTGAGCAAACAACTGTATATAAAAACCCCATCTGTAGCTTTTTTATCCATGTCCATTTAAAAAAATCAATTTATTTCAAAATACCAGTCTACTATTTTTGTAGAAGATAGCTTTATACAATTAAGTGACAAAATGGATTAGAGCCATTGACATAAATGTAAATATTTGAGTAATTTCAGGTTGCATCTGCTTAAAATCAGAAAGGGACACTGAAGGGCTTAAAAAATCTCATTAGGATATAATTTCAGCCACAAGTTTTTGGCAAAGAGGATTTTGAGTTACTCTCTTTTCTCTTCAATACTAAGATTTTGGCTCCTTTGGAGCACATCAAAGCTCCTTCTGCTAATCTGCACTCCAATGGAACCAAATGGATGGTTGATCAACATTAAGTGAATGATATGTATAATTCATGCCTCCACTAGATTCTAAAGATGACACATATTTTAGATTCTTGGCATAAAAAGCACAATTTTCCTAGGAAATTCCTCAGTTCTATGGCTGAGCTAAGTAGATCAAGACTGTGTCAAACAAAAATTGATTAAGAAGAAGTCAATACCTTTTTATGTGCTGGAGAGTAGAGTCTTATTCTCCCAGTCTTTGTCAATTCATTATATGTAAATATACAGTAGCAGAGAGATGAAAGATAAAAAAAAAAAACAGGTGGAAACATTTAGTACAGTATCTTCATGAGGAACTGAAGATAAAGAGATTTTGCTTGCGATATAAAATCGACTGTTTGAGCATGGGTCTTCTTTCAGTGTTCTAGTTTATTTAGCAACAAAAAAGTATATATTTTGAGAACACATGCAAAATTCTCCAGTAGACACCAAGAGGAATTAAAATTTGTTCTTGCTCTCAAGAACTTTGGGATAAGGAATTGGACACATTACTAGAATATCAAAATACATTTTAGCAACTTTGAAGATGGGGTACCAATAAGGGCCACTTAGCTTAGTTAGGTGGGGTCTTCATGATTTCTAGACAATAATCTATTTCTTGCCTAAAAACTCTTTCACGAGTTATGTTACCCAACTAGGAATAGATGGCATCGTTATTTGATTGGGTAGTGCGTGGGGCCTGGAGACAGCTTGATTGACCCACTGCATTTTTGGTGTTAAGGTTTTTTCTCCCTCAGATGAGGATTAGTCTAGAGCACTATTTTGCAAGTGATCATAAGTGCCTGTACAATAATCATCTCAAAGATTAGGATTCAGAAGATCAGGCGGCCTAAAGAACAACAACAACAACAACAACAAAAGCAAAATAAAAATAATAGTAATTATGAGACACAGCCAAATAAAGGAACCACTGATCAGCTCATATACTGAGCTGCCCATAATGTTTCATACTGAGACCGACAAAGAAATTCGTCACTATAAGAAATAGTCTTTGGTCCTATAAGAGAATCAAATTAGATGGTTCATATAGAAATCAAACTCATCAAACTCTAAGTGTACCCTCCTTTATAATCTGTTCTTATCCACGAAACTCCTAGGTGACCATTGTGATGGATGACTACATCCAAAGCAAGTGAGTAGCTTGAGGCTTTGATAACATGTGTAGCTGATCATTTCAATAAGTTATAATTCAAAGTATGATGTATTTCAAAATAATTTAGGTGTATTTCAATGGTCACACAATAGACTGTTCTCTGGAAATGAGTTTAGCAAATCTTTTCCTTGTTTTTTTTTTTTTTTTTTTTCTGAACGATGGGAAAGAACACCTCTTTTATGAACACTATATAATATTTCAAGCGTTCTTTTCTCATCTCTTTGGGACAGTGCAGGGAAACACATTAGGTCATAACTCAGTACTAGAGAAAAATTCTGATGATGAAACTAGCTTGTTCAAAGCCTCCTTGACATTAATCTGCCATATGCAATAACTGTGTGTGAGATTGAAGATCGTATTTCAGTTCTGTGTAGCAGAACACAAAACCTTACCATACAGTTCATCCAAATTGTTGGAGGGATATTCCTCTGTAGGTAACAAGTGTAGCACTAGAAATCTGGACAGATTCCAGGGAATACAATTACCTAGTTTCTCAACTCATAGATTACTTGATTAGTGACAAATGTTATTGTGCATTTCCTTGGGTTTCTGTGAACTGGAATTATTTATACCAGCGGGAAGGAAATGTGCTTTAATATCCAAGTAACTTTCCCTTTGGATTGAGTACCAAACATTCTACATAATACCTTTGGTATACATTGAACTACTGTCTCTCTGCATAGGAGAAAAGGAGGTTAGGGGTACGGGATATGGTTATGAGAGGGTGCAGTTTTTCAGAGATTGTGCATAGCAGTTGTTATGCTTTGTTCATGCAATTGTTTTTAAAATAAAAGTCAACTTTGCATTTCATTTCGCTCTTAAGTATATTTAATTCTTTTCAAATTTAATTCATAGGTTTAAACATTTTATTAAAAGATTTTATTTATTTATTTTTAGAGAGGGAAGGGAGGGAGAAAGAGAGAGAGGCACGTCAATGTGCGGTTGCTGGGGGTCATGGCCTGCAACCCAGGCATGTACCCTGACTGGGAATCAAACCTCTGACACTTTGGTTCACAGCCCACGCTCAATCCACTGAGCTATGCCAGCCAGGGCTCAGGTTTGAACATTTAAAGCCTAGGTTTTCTCCCTCAAGATTTTCACTTACCCCTTTCCAAGATTAAATTATTTTAGCATGCTTATCAATCTTGTTTCATTACTCTTGATACTTTAACTTGTTTTATCAATTGTCATTGGTCCACACTCCTTTCTGCCATGTAAGTAAGGCACTTTCTTTGGAGTTGGTGACCCAAGAAATGGGGTGAGGTATTGGAGGAGTATTTGTTTTTTCTCCATGAGTATCCTGGAAATTCAATCTTTCTTATTTAAGGCCATGTATTTTGATTTCAGTGGCTAACCTTTGACCAATGTTTAATGTACCATCTCGCTTATGGACATTGATTATGAGGTTGATTAAAATGATTGTCTCTAATGAACCACAATCTCATGAGGAAATGCAGATTTAGGGTTTAGCTCACTCACTCTTTGCCATTCAGAGAAATAAGTATCTTGGTGCTGTGCTGCTGTTGTATAATCTCCAGGGCCAGTCTACCAATTTTTGCCAGCGTACCAATCTAGTCTCAGAGGATTTTAGTGTACTTTTGTTGGTATTAACTGAGACGTGTGTGTGTGTGTGTTATTTGAATTTTACTCACCATAAAAATAAGAATAATCTGCATAGCTTTTAATTCAGGGTTAGCTTTTCTACTTAGTTTCCCCTGCAGAATGCCTGTCAATGCTTCAGAAACACCAACAACAGATAGATTTCTATACAGCTGCCCAGGCAGCTGTGGTAATGAAATGTGAATGTGTTTTCACAATATCTGAAGAAGTCTGCTTGGGATTATAAGCAGAAAAAAAGAACAGTATTTTAAGAAGACGTTGGCATATTCTTCCAGTGTTGTTCTGAATATGATGAAACAAAATAATTTATCATTCTAGGGCTGCTTTAGCTTCATTGGTTCTAATAAGATTACCCTTCCATTAAAATCTTATGTGTCTCTCTCTTTGTTTCTCTCTTTAGGGCTCATTATAACAGAATTCTGGAGATCTGGCTTTCAAAGATGGCATAGAAACAAGTACCAAAGGGTTGGTCTCAAAGAAATAAGTTGTAGTCCTGCTTGGGTGAAACAGCAGAGAAAAGAAAAAGGCCTTTTCAGTGTGCATGCATATCTTTTTATGATAGTTGGTGATTTAGAAATTATTTTCTATAATTTGAATGGGACAGGTCATGTTTCCACTGAATATGGGTATTATAATTTTTTGCATTATATTAATATAAGATGAAATAATTATTCCTAGAAAAAGACTTCAGAGTCAACATAAAATCAATATGTTCAGATGATGTTTTTATTGTTTTCCTTAAATACATAGAACAGATGATTTTACTTTATAATTTCTAAAATTTAAGTGAACAATTCCTGGTCATCCAAAGGGAATCAGTGATAAATAATGCTTAGAAGTACAAACTCAACATGCAGACTCTGTCTCAGGCCCAAGGCAACCCTGTGTGTGTCTTGCTCTCACATCCCAGCCAGGGAGCAAGCTAGAGGCCCAAATGTCACTGCTGGAAAAATACAGTATATTCCAGAGTCATTCATTTTGAGTCCTGAGGCTGCCAAGAACACTCCACATAAGTTGGCATGTAGAACTTTTCAGCAAGGGGGAGGGGTAAAACAAGAGCCCTTCCACCCCACCAGGAGCAAAAGGAGATACCTTGTATTAAAATATATTGTGTAGATTTCAGAGACTATAACTGGGATGTTTAGTTAATGAAATATCTGTTAAAAACCATACTGAGAAGCAACTAATAATACTTCATCTGAAGTCACTATAACTCATTGAAGTGAACACCTATGCAACATCTTAAAATCTTAAACTTCCAGAAGATTACAACTTAGGGGGAAATGTGGTGAAAACACTATTGAGACATACACTTTTTGAATCTTTTTCCTTTATCCACAATCTCTCAAAGAACATTTAAGATAATAAGAGAGTATCATATTTTTGTTTTCCCTAGAATGTAATACATTTCTTGTGTGTTTTTGCTTCAACATTTTAGCTACAAGCTTTATTCCTGGAAGGTAGGTATGAATATACCTATGTTTTGGAAAGTAAAATTTGATGGAATGCTGGATTTTTTCTTATCCAGGAATAACGTAAATAACTTTCCTCATTAAATGTGTAGTTTTACTAATTTATCTATTTATCCCAATGGAAATTATGACACAGAGCTCCAAGCCTTACCTGAAATAGTTCAGCATAAAGTTGTCACTTTGCTAAGTGACCCTGAAAATATTGTGAAACAAACCCTAATGGAAAATGGAGTTTTGGTTTATGTATGTGAGGTCTATCCAGAAAAAGTCCAGTCATTGCTAATATAAGAAGAACAGTTTGTGCAATGTTGATGCAACCTGGCAGCCAAGGAGAGTGGACTGGCATGCACACATGTAAATAACAACAACTTCACTGGACTAGTCAGTGGGGGCAGTAGATGCCACTGAGTGAGTATGTATACTGTGTGGCCATTGCATTCAAAATGACTGAATGAGTAAGAGCAATGAATCTACATCCCATTTTGCATTAAGCTTGAACATTCCTCTGCAGAAACTATTTGGGTGATTCAGAAGGCTTTCAGGGATGATGCAATGAGTGTAGCACAAATAAAAATGTGGCACAATTGCTTCAAATATGGTCGAGAATCAGTTGAAAGTGATCCATGTTCCAGAAGACCTACAATAAGCAGAACACCTGAGAATGTTGAAGGTGTACGGGCTGCAATCAACAAAGATCAGTGACTGACAGTGAGAGAACTAGAAGCTGATCCCAGGACTCCAAAAACTACTGTGTCCAAGATTTTGATGCAGGATCTTGGTGTGAAATGTGTCATGACAAAATTCGTTCTGTGGCTTCTGCTACCAGGGCAGAAGCAACATTGTGCTGCAGTTGCTAATGACTGGATTCAAACCACTACCAATGAGCCAGATTTCCTCAAGAAGGTCATAACCAGGGATGAATCATGGGTCTACAGCTAATCTGGAAATGAAGGCCCAGTCATCCCAATGGAAATCACCTGGTTCTCCATGCTTAAAGAAGGCACAGCAAAATTTCAGCAAGATCAAAACCATGTTCACTGTGTTTTTGGATTGGAAATGTGTTGTCTGTCATGAGTATGCCCCTCCAGGCCAAAACAATTAATAAGGAGTACTACCTCTATGTTCTTGTGGGTCAAGATGCAATACAACAAAAAGGGCTGCAGCTAAGGGCAACTGGTGACGGGCAGCTTTATCACAGCAACATGCCAGCTCATGCATCACATCTCATGCACAGTTTTTTTTGGTGAAACATCAAATCACCCAGGTGACTCAGCCCCTTACAGCCCAGATTTGGTGTCCTGTGACTTCTGGCTTTTCCCAAAACTAAAGTCACCTTTGAAAAGGAAGAGATTTCAGACTTGATGAGATTCAGGAAAATACAATGGGGTAGCCGATGGCAATTCCAATAAAGGATTTTGCAGAGTGTTTTGAACAGTGGAAAAAACACTGGGGGAACTGTGTGAAGTCCCAAGGTGCCTACTTGGAAGGAGACTGAGGCGTGACTGTGCTTTGTACAATGCTTCTTGTATCTTGTATCTTCTTCAATAAATGCCTCTATTTTTCATATTACATGGCTGGATACTCAAGTTTAAAGGTTCCTAGCCCCAAGGAAAGTCCTTAGTATATAACTTAAGTAATTTAGTTCATGCAAATGAACTTCATCAGCAGTTATTCAAAATCAATACCAGTGGATCAACATACTTCAAATGTAAACTTTTTAACTTTTGGATACAGGTCAGAATAGATCATAATAGTCTTGCTGAAAAGTCTAATTATCTTCTAAGCACAGAAAATATAGTTGTGTAAACTCCAGAATTTTATCTTTGTATGGGTAAATGATATCAGGTATTAAATTAGAATTGGTTTCATTTAGTTCAGCTCAAATTTTGTATCACTACCATATGATTGGTGTTTTTCTAGGCATAGGGGTTGGGAAATGTCACAAAGATTATATAAAACCAGGAACTTGTTTTCAAAGAGCTGATGATAGTTGGGGATGTTTAGGAATAAGATCCACACACAACCAACATGTTTTAGGCTGTGTTCACTGGACCAGAGCCTAGCTCAAGCTGCATGTGTGAGATGGCATGAAATATGTCTTCAAGGACTGGACCCACTTCTCCCATTGTTCAGTTTGATGATTTTGGGGTCTGATACTGAAGGCAAGGATTCTGGGTGTCACCAACCCAGAGACAAGAATTTAAGGTCAACTGGTTTCTCAGGAGGGATGTCAAGAAATACCTGTAGGAGAGTGGGGAAGAAAGACAGGGAATGAAAGAAAGCCATTAGAGGCTAAAATGTTTGTCCGTTATACTCATATCTCCCCAGTCTTTAGAACAATGCCTGGCACACAGCTAGTGGTTAATAAATAACTATTGAAAGGACGAATGGTGGGTGGTTTAAGGTGATTTCCTCCCTGGTATTGAGCCAAGTTGTCTGATTTCCAAGTTCTGGGAATCCCATGGGAAGGCCCTTGAAACTCTTCCATAGGAAATGGGTTTCAGAGATATTTAACCCAGTGGGGTAACAGGTGCAAGGGAAGCCTATAGGAAGCTAGATACAGGGTCGTGAAGACAAGAATTTCCGTGAATCAAAAGCGACATAATTTTCCATGATACGTATCTTTTGTCCTCTTCTGTCTCGTCAGTGGGGATAAGCAGGAGATAGACAATGGCCTGTGGGCACCTGGAATCCCACGGTGCTGCGATAATTAGTTTGTTCTCAGAGATACATGGTGGCTTTCATGGTTGCTAACTCCTTTGCTATAAGTCCCCAAGGACAGGCACTGGAGAGTTTCACTTTTATAACCCTGGTTCCCAGGGATTTATTAGCTGAGTGAGTGGAGGAGACTATGAAGTTGGTTGAAGATTTCCTTACTACCCTTCTAAAATTTGAACTTCTAAAATTTGAATGTGAACTACCTTATACTGAAGCATGATTAAATCTTCGCATCCATGTTCAGTTTCTGACCCAGCTAACATCTAGAAGATAGGAAACATTAATTCTATCCCTTCTCAGCCAGTATTTGGATTTATGGCCAGGGAAAAAAGTACTTTAGTTCCTTGAAGCATTTACCTCATCTATAAAATAAGAACTATGGCTTCCTATCACTTGAAACTAGAGGGATTTACTGACCTTAACCAAATGGTTATCTAGAATTAGTCTTGTATGATACTTTGCATTCCTAGGATGTCCTATTCTTTTGGAAACATGATCAGTCACCATTTGTTATTTGATCTTTTTAGCAAGTTAATGAAGAAAGTGAGGCAGCTATTATAAACTCAAGTGGTAGGCTAAACAAAAAAGGCACAGGAAAGCCCTTTGAATTAATTTACTCTTATAGCTGGTTAATGACAAAGGTAAATTATTTTAATATATAGACAGAACATTCAGAATATTTATTCAGCTTTTAACATGTGCCAGGTTCTGTTCTGTGTATGACGCATTCAACTTACTACAGTCTCACAATAGCCCTTAGAGCTAGGGTGGTATACTGAATTGTGGCCTGATTATTAATTCCTCCTTGTCTGATTCTTCACATCTTTGCCATGGTCTTATTGTGGGACAATTATATTTCTCTACCCCTTGATTTGGCCTTGTGAACTGCTTTGCTCAATTACATGTGAGCCCACATGCTGGCCGGAGCATAGGCTGTAAGAGGTCTTGTGTGTTTCCACTCTTCCTCCTGCAAATCTGCCATCACCACAAGAGAAACCTGCTGGGTGAGGAGGAAGGATGCTCCATGCAGAGCCACCCCAGTTGACCCACAGACTGGTAATAAGAAGCAGAGCTTCCCCAGCTGCTGTAAACAAAATCTGAAAAGCACTCCTACCCTCAACCCAAATCCTTTCTAGATCAGCCAGATCTTAGTCTATCTGCAGATCGGTGAGAATGATTTTTGTTTAAGCCTCTACACTTAAAAGTGGCTTTTTAGACAGCATTATTATATCAATGAGTTACTGATAATGCATAAGTGATATTATATGTTACTTCTATTTTGTGGAGAAGGAAGTTGAGGCACAGAGAGGCCAGGTAATTGCTTAAACTTGCTTAGCATGCAAAGGATCTAGGATTCAAACTCTGCCAGTCTGTCCCCACTGCCTAAGTTCTTTAACGCTATACCTACCTCCCTGTTATTCTAATGGAAATAATTCTCAAAGTAAATTTAATTGTTCAGGAATTCTGTTTTGAAAAGGGAAGTAGAAAGCAGTGCAGGATAGAAAAATCTGCAAGGATTTTGATGTTAGATGTTCCCAGGTTCAAATCTCAACTCTACCACTTACTAGCTGTAGGGGAAGTCAGAGTTGTAATACGGCTCCAGCAGTAAATGCATCTGGGAAAGGCTGGACTCTCTGTTCAACCTTCTGTGATCTTAATGCTTTGCAGCCTGAGGCTTGGCTGACTACTCAGAAAGCTGGAATGCTGCCTGAAGATAACCATCACGCCCCCAGAAAGGATGCGTTAATGAATATATAGAGTGGGATAACTGCCCAATGTTCTGTGTTTACGTAGAAATGCACTGTTCTCTCTGGTGATCTGCATGATTACCCACCTTATGGTTTCACTATTAACCTCTTGTAAAAAAGGAACCCTATCCTGGGAGGCAGTGGACACCATTGGGTAAATGCTGTGACGACTGTATTTTAGTTTCCTCAGAAAAATAATAATAGTATTGACTGTAATATGAATATTCGTTACTTAACTGGTTCCATTCGTTGAGCACCAATCATGGGCTAGATACTGCTCTAGGCACTTGCAACACTGAAATGAATGAGACTCACCCAAATAGCTACAGTGTAGAAGTAAAAGTAGACCATACCCAGCAAGATAGGAAAGAACGGTAACTATGTGGCACAGGGCCAATAAAGAATGCAGATAATGAGGTCCTAACCCTGTGCATTAGTTAGGGTTCTTCATAGCGCCATTAGGATATATCTTGTCTATTTATTATAAGGAATTGGCTCACATGATTATGGAGGCTGAGATATCCAAGAACATGCAGTCACTGAGCTGGAGACCCAATGGAGTCAGTGGTGTAGTTCTGTTACCAAGCAGCAAGTGGGGTCCTGCTGCCTGCCTCCATTCTCTAGACAAAACTACAGGGGTAGAGGTTTGGTGAAAAGGAGAGGAGTCTTTATTCAAAAGCTACACAATTTTGGAATAACAGCTTTCCACGTGTATTAGTCACTTAAGCCTATTGACTAAGACTGAAATCTTTTTAACTCTTGAGTTCAGCTTTCATCATTTAAGCATATTCACTAAGGCTAAACTCTTTTAATTCTTGAGTTTCCCTATCATCCACCCCGTTAGTTTTTAATTATCTTATTTCTATAAGGTTAGTTTATAAACTAAAACAATATAAGATACAAAAGCTAACAGTTTTGGAAGAATGTCAGGCTTCTGCCTCAGAGCCTGTCCCCTCCAGAAGAATAACCCTGCCACCCTCTGCCAGGCCAGCCTGATCCTAGGCTGCACCTGGATGGAGTTCCTTCTACCATTAAAATACTGTCCTTTGGGAAACACAGGGGGCATGATCATTTAATCATTCAGGAAGAGAAAGAAAGAGCCAGTCTCTGACTCCTTTCTGTTTAAATCTTCTGGCCCAGAATTCCATGCACACCAGACGTGATCAGCTTCTCAGACAATCCCCTGTCCTAGACTATGTACCATTGTCTTGGGCAACCTCCTTCTACGGTCCCTCCCTACTCCTCCCTAGTGCTCTGATCAAATCTCTCTGTATCAGTTCCAGTCTGAGTGTGTAGGCCTGGGAATCGGGAGAGTCAAGATAAGTTTCATTCTGAGTCCAATTCTGAAGGCAGGAGAAGACCAATGTCCCAGCTCAAAAACAGGCAGAGAGAGTGATTCTCCCTTACTGAGCTTTTTTAAAAAAACTAATTAATTTTTTTTATTTTTCAAGTACAGTTGTCTCCATTTTCCCACCACCACTTTCCCCTCCCCACTCCCCCTCATCTCCCATCCTCAATCCTTTCCCCATTTTGGCTTTGTCCATGGGTGCTTTATATGTGTTCCTTGATGAACATGTATATCTATGCATTAGTCAGGGTTGTCTCCCCTGTTATCCCCTCCGCTCTCCCCTCTGGTTACTGTCAATTTCTTTACTTCAATGTCTCTGGTTATATTTTGCTCGTTTTGTTGATTAAGTTCCACTTATAGGTGAGATCATATGGTATTTGTCTTTCACTGCCCGGCTTACTTCCCTTAGTACAATGCTCTCAAGTTCCACCCATGGTGTCACAAATTGAGCTTTTTTGTTTTATTCATGCCCTTAGCAGATTGGATGAGGCCCACCCACGCTGGGGAGGGTAACCTGCTTGACTCAGTCTACTAATGCAAAATGAATCTCATCCAGAAACACCCTCAATAACGTATATAGAATAATGTTTAACTAAATATCTGGGTACCCCTTAGCCCAAATTGACACATAAATTTAACATACTTGGATTTGGGAGGTGATCAAGAAGACCTCCTGGAGGAGATGGTGCTTATACTGAGTCTTATATAAGAGAGTATGTATGTGTACAGCATTAGTCTAGCATGTATTAAATGCTCATGAAATGCTAAGGTTTTTTTTTTCTTAATCTCCTTCAAAGGTCATAAGAACAAATATCTCTTTCTTGGGCCAGTGGAACTTGAGGCCATACAGCATGGAAGATTTTTTCTTATGTGCTGAAATAAAGAAATTCAGATTCTTTTGCTGATGAGGAGGGTCACTAACATGGTTCACTTGTAATTGCGCAACATTATTCTACCCCCAAATAGAACGCTTTCTGATGGTGTTTTAAAATCTCCAGCTGTTTTGTACTTATGAGGTGAATTTGCCATGAGTTATGTTACAAGGTAATTTAACCTGACAAGACACACCGTACTGAACATTCACAGACACAGTTTTGTTTCTCCCTCGAGAAGAAGCTGTTAGGATGAAGTGGTAATCGCTGTAACATGATCAGCATGGGGGAGATTGATCACACCTAGGCAAGTGACCTCTTGAAGTTTCTTTGCAAAAGGCACACCTTTCCTGTTGATTGATTACACATCAGGGTGACCATTCCTGGGTGGGAAAACCCAGTGTGGTCCGTACCTTCTGCTGGCACACACACTTTTTTTTTTGTTAAGAGTTCATGCAAGATTGATGTGCAGCAGCTGTAACTGTAAGGTCCCAAATATTCATGCCATGGAAATCCAGCT
Source organism: Phyllostomus discolor (assembly GCF_004126475.2). Taxonomy (NCBI): domain Eukaryota; kingdom Metazoa; phylum Chordata; class Mammalia; order Chiroptera; family Phyllostomidae; genus Phyllostomus; species Phyllostomus discolor. Next base: position 52,518,393 of record NC_040907.2, read on the forward strand.
AGTTTTGGAAAGAGAGAGAAAAGTCTTCACTATTCACAAATATAAATAAAATAAGCCCCATTCAAGATGGTGATTAAATTTGAATAAACCCACAGAGGGTGGTCTTCTTCAGAATTGCTGAGGAGGGGATTGAGATGGATTCAAGGATGAAAAGGCCGCAGCTCTCCACTCTTTGTCTCCCACAGGCCTCCGGGTTGGGGGCGTGTCAGTGGTTTCCACTTTCATTCCAGCTCGTAGCTCTTTCTCTTTCATACAAAAATCTCTCTTCACGAAGGCCCACTCCACCCTCCACACAAAGTTGTTGGTGTCATCACTTGACTAACTGGTTATTGCCCCTTCATTCCTCAAAGAAATTGGCACTGGCTTTAGAGTCCTTTTCTTCATCCCATTTCCCTCCACCTTATTGACTACTTCAGAGATAGTACATCGTTCCAGTCTCTGTGCTTTTACTTCTTCGTTTTTTAGTGGCCCTGACCTTTATTTACTCACTCCCTAGAGCATGTCAGCACCAGCTGTCATCATCTGAAACTGCTTCAGTTCTGTAATATTAATTTAAAACATTGTATTCTCTGACCACATCTATCTTCCCTTTTCCTATCTTAGCCTCTTCCTCTGTTACTGTTACTAGATTTTTTCCTCAGGCTCTTAGGACTTCTAATGCCTTGATTCTTTTACTTATCCTGTGTGTGTGTGTCCCCACCCCATTGTCACTTTCTTACCCAGCCTAAACTCTATTATCTGTTACTTCAAACAATTTTTACTTTTGCTGTTACCCTCAAGTCTCTAGTCTTTTTTTTTTTTAAATGTCTCAGCCATCTGGAAAAATCCTAAACTTTAGATCAATCTGATTTTTTACTTTTGCCTCTTCTTTTTATCTAGGATGATGAATGTTACTTTTAAAAAAATCGCTTAACTCTGAAAAGTAATGCCATTTAAGTGGTATTAATTCCAATTAATTTAATGATCTCCAACCTCAAATGGATCAATACACTTAAAATTCCTCCTATAGGTCTTTCATCACTTTTTCTCCCATTCTGAATATTAGCTTTCTAAAATTTCTCCACTCTCTTCAAACATTCATGCTTCCTGTCTCCCTTCATCTCAGCAGATGGCTTTGCCTCTCACTTCATAAACAAAAAAGAAATCACTAGATTGAAACTCTTTCAACTTCTGCCACTTCACCTACAAACTTACTATGTTCCACCAGTTCTTCTATTTCTCAGTGAATGTGGAAATGGACATTTTATTTTAAAGCTAATCCTCTATGACCTCATAACTTTTCTCTCTCACTTGTTTGCTTATCCAATCATCCAATTTCTCTTGCTAGAAACTTGCTTCTGACTTTTAACTCTTTGTTCTTCCTCATTTTCATAATAGACAATCACTAAGAACTGCCAAAAGTATCTCTTAAGTATTTCTCAGCTCCATCTCCTTTTCTTCATCCTACAGCCACTGGGTTGCTGCAATAGCCTTTTTACGACCAGCCATTTGGCCTCCTGTTGTACTTCAGTCCAGTCTGTTCTTTGTATCTGAGCCAGAGTGGTTTTTCCAGAAGCCAACAGTACTCTGTGACTTCCCAGCTTAAAATCTTTTTGTGCTCCACATTGCCTTTAAAGTAAAGTTCAAAGTCTGTAAGGCAGTTTTCAAGCCTTCATTTCCTTGTAAACTCACCTTTCCTGCTTTATTTCTTACCAATGCCTCCCACCTCACTGTGGGGCTGGTGGCTCTGTCCGCAGGGCCCTCACCACCACCCCCAGCTGCCATGGATGTGAATAAGTCTACCAAGACATGATCTGCTTGGGGAGGAAAGGTGGCCGATCTCTCAAATGAGAAGGGCCAAGAGCCTTTTCCTCGGTGGGCTTTTATTAAGTTCATTTTGCACAGGAATACAGGTAAAGCTCATTAATCATGGTCAGGCAGTAAGAATCAAACAATAGATAACAAAGAACTCTGAGGGCCCATTCAGATTGCTAAAGAGCCATAAAACTTTGAGGAATGAACTCACTTCTTGCTTGGACGCTTATCATTTAATTGAGAACATTCTAAACAAAACAGGTTTCACAGGATTTTACATATTCTTTCTTAGGCCTGATTGCCCCAAGGAACCCACCCTTTCCAGCACAGGGCTGTACCACCCTCTGTCATTGTTTCAGGCTTAAGTCAGGCAGGGGAAGTAAGGCAAACAAGAGATTAGGATACTTCTCATAGACAGAATAAGGCCTCAGGCTTTGTCAAAGCCGAGGGGCGCAGGTCCATCACCCCCTTTCTCCATAGCCCACGAAGTCCTTTCCTGGGGGCCTCCCACGTGATCATGTCTGTCTCAAGTCGTTTCCCCCTTGGGGAATCTTACCCGTTATTGGTTAAGTGATCAAGCTTGGGGGCCAGGCAGGGTGAAGAAGAAGGAGTAGAAGCAGAGCCACTGTGAGGAAGATAAGCCTTGTCTCCTTAGTGGCTTACGTGGTCTGAACGTGGCTCTCCCAGCCTTAGCCATGGGTTAGAGCTTCTGAAACCAGGAAGGGCGGTTCCCAACACCTCACCTAAATTAAAGTAAGCTGTAAATCAATGGAATTTTCACAAATTTGAAACACTTGTTCTTATGGTTATCACCTTTTTCTGTAGCTTTTACCTTTTCTAAATCCTGTTTTTTATTCCACTTCAAGTTTCAACTTAGAACCTTCTCTATGATCTTTTAATTTGACCCTCTTTTCAAGACTAAGTTAGACATCCCTCTTATGTCTTTCCACTGTTCTTTGTACTTTCACCATTTTAGTTCTTATCACACTGCATTGCAATTGTGTGTTTTTCTGTGCTCTCCCACATTAGCCAATGAGTTCCTGAAGGGGAGGGGTTGTCTTTTTTACTGGGCTCTCCCCAGGTGACCTGACACAAAACAGAAACTCAATAAATGTCTCTTGGCAGAAAGAATTCCAGTAGCATAGTGAAAGGTGCTATGGTATTTCTCCTTCCTGAGTATAGAGAGGTATATATGGTTGAAACCATTGGTATTTGCCTTGCAGAAATAATGAGAAAATGTGGGCAGTTCATTCAGCAAAGCATGGAAGAGAATCGACAAATGTAATCATGGGAAAGTCTGAATTCATGTTCATTTGAGTATTATTTTATTTTGGGGAGTTTCAAGGGCTTTTGATATTCTATGGCATTCATCTTTGTACATCGGTCTTTGATATGAGTGAGATGATCCTTCACAGAGTTTTTTTTTTTTTTTCTTTTTTTGAGGGAGGAGGCAGGTGGGTAGGGAAAGATAATTTCTTGGCTTTGTAACCATTTTATTCTAGAAAAACCTTCAATCATTATGTTAAGATGTAGTATCTTGTTTTCATGCCAGGTGGTAGGCTTCATTTAAGTGGCAATTTATTAGAAATGTACTCTCACAGATAATTTCCAGGAGGACATGTGAAATGGACTACTATATGGAAAAGGAATTTTCAAGTACCCATCTTAAAAGTTAAAACTTTTGGAAAATAGCTAAAGTGTGTTTGGTCTAATGGAACCAGTTGAAATTCTTTGTTGCAAATAGTATTGCTTAAGACAACTTTTAGGTCTCTCATAATTGTGAGTTGCACCCACTTACTGCTAGTTTTAGTCATGTTTCAGGGAGGGTATTTGACAATTGACTACTAATGAGGTTTGGTGTACATTTTATTTAACCTTCTATCAGGTAGGCCAATTAAAATGTTACATCTGAAAAAGCACATAACCGATTTCTGCCTAGGGATGTACTACATTAACTTACACTCGGACATGCTTTTGCTTTATCCCCTTCAATTAATGACATCTCCCAATGTACTCTCTTGGGTTGGTTAGCGCTCCTGCTCAAGGCCCACTGATAATAAAGCCCAGACCGTGGATTCGATCCCATAAAAGATGGCTGGTATTCCCTGAGAGGGACATAAAAGACATGCCTTATTCTTGTCCACACTTCAGCTAGCCCTTTTTCAATTGTGGTTAAAAAAAAGCAAAAGTGAGATTGGATGGAATTTTTTCAAGGACATCATTTTCCTTCTGAAAAAATAAATCAAAGCAGCCTGTCAAGAGGAAAATATTACTGTTACTGGAACCCTTCCTTGATAACTATAGTTTCTTAGAATCCCAGGGTAAGAAAAGAAAAATGGACCAGTCTAGCCATAAACCGTAAGGAACTCGATTGTCTTCATGGTAACACCAGGATCATAAAAACAAGCAAAGTAACAAATTCAGCCCAATTCTAAGGCACAAACTTTTTTCATTATGTATTTCAATGATTTATTTAAACATTAAAAATTTAAAATTAAACAGTGATAATTAAATACAAAAGTAGGGACAGAACAATCATGGGAGTATTTAGGGACACAGAGAAAGTGAGAGGAAGCTGAACGGAATATGTCTTCTCTGCATCACAGATTCTTATTATTAGAATTCAATTATGCCACGCATGAAATTATGTCAGTGTAAGAACTGTAAATTACATAGTCTCATTATTTGGCAGGTTTTGGATCTGACCTTCAATTTTGATCCTGTCTTAGACTGCTTGGGCTGCCATAAAAATATACTACAGACCACATGGGTTAAACAACAAAAATTTATTTTTCTACAGTTCTAAAGGCTAGAAAATTCAAGATCGAGGTTCCAGTAGGATTGGGTTTCTGGTGAGAGCTGTTTTTTCTGACTTGCAGGCTGCTGCTTTTATGCTCACGTGGTCTTTCTTTGAGAGCACCCAGAGTGAGGGAGATTTCTCTCTTTTCTTCTTATAAGGCCCACCAGCCCTGTAGGATTAAGAGTCCAATCTTTTTTTTTTTTTTTGTCCCAGGGGAGGGCGTAAATGCAGTCCTCTGCTACCACAATTTATGTAGTTGAGTTTCCCTCGTGTGGGGAAACCACAGTGGGCAGCGGTCCTCAGGTGAGCCTCATCCTGGGAAAACCACCTTCAGGACCCTGGTATCTCCCTTGAGGCTCCACTTATACGACCTCATTTAACCTTACCTATCTCCGAAAGACACAATCTCCAGATACAGTCATACTAAGAATTAGGGCCTCAAAGTGTAGATTGGGGGACGGGGTGGGGCACAAATCAGTCCATAGCAAGCCCTGAGAAAGACTAAGAGAGATGATTAGGATTTAAGAACAAATGTATAGCTCATATGCAGTGACAGGGTTATGAATGAAGAGGATAGAGCTTATATAAATCCACTGACTTTTGTTACTGAGCAGTTGAAATTAGAATCCCCAATTCAACTAAACCAAATTTTTAAAAAGCAATACATAACTGCTAAAGTAAAAGGAGATAAATTATGTGATAGAAATGAGATGCACCATCTGTTCCCCCTTCAAGGAAGGACTTATTACCAAGCTACTGGGAATGCTGTTTGCAGACAGATTTCAGTGGTCAGCTCCTGCGATTTAGAGAGCCCCTGCCCAAGGTTATGACTTTGACAGCACAACCAATATCCAAAGACTGATCAAGGTAAGGCTATCAGGAGGCTGCTATTTTGACACAGCAAGTGACAGCTTTTATGGGCTATTTTCACTCCAGAGCTTCCCATAAGGTTGACTGAAGCTACCATCCATCTACAGCCTACTTCCGTTCTCCTGGTTCTACGGGCGTTAATCCCACTGGGCATTAATCCCATGGCACATCCTAAGGAGTACCCCCCACACCACAGCTCATCCCATAATTTGCTTCCCGAAGACCCTAAACTGAAACAGATTGTGATCCAGTGCCATGCTCATCTGTTTAGAACCATCATAAATTATGATCAGAAAGCAAAAGAATAAGATACCTTTACGTATAAAGACAATTAACTTTCTAGCCTGATGCGTTTAACCCTATACCCAGGGTTTCTGTTGTTTGTTTGTGTTCAGTGCACAAATGTGTGTATATACAACTCCTATGAAATTGGATCACTATACATATTTGTTTATGTTGTTTTTACTAAATTGTGGTCTTTCTGCCATGTCAGTACCTAGACACTTTCAAAATACATAGACAGTTTTAATTTTTCCCCAAAACCTTTTTAATTTGAAATATTTTAATCCTTTAGAAAAGTTGTGAGAATATTCTTTATCTAAATAACCAATTGCAAATAGATTGCCATATTTTCTCTTCTCTCTGTGCGTATATAGACATATATATATTTAACTATATCATTTGAGAGTGAGTTGTAAACCTTGAGACAGTTCACCCTTAAACACTTTAGTATGTATTTCTTAAGCACAAGAATTTTTACTTAATAAAACCAAGGCACAAATAATTACCATACTTCAAATATTTATCATTGTTATAGTATTTCTAATGTATAATTCATCTTCAAATTTAGCCAATATCTCAAAGTGTCCCTTTTTTTTTTGATTTGAGGTATAATCAAAAGTGATACACTGAATTTAGTTGCATGTCTTGTATTTAATTTTTCTTTTGCTCCCCCCCCTTTTTTTTTGTCTTATATAGCATTGCCATTTTTTGAATTCAGGCTGGATATTCTGTAGAATGATCTTCAATTTAGATTTGCTTGAATGTTTCCTCATAATTAATTAATATTATACAGATAATGTACCCTTCAAGGTATTTATATAAAAAGCTGTATTATGTCAATTTGTCCCACTGGTAATATTAGCATCCATCAGATTCCTTCATGGTAAAGGTCTTTTTTGAAGATGCAAATTTTAATAAAGATTTATATAGACTGAAACTTCTTTCCCATCTAAATAATTTTTTTAACTTCTATACTTTATTTCCCCAAAACATACTAATTTCCCATCTAATGACAAATGATGGGGACATTATTAAAATATCTTGGGCAGACAGATATCAGAGGAATGGCAGTGTGAGAGATCCCCTTGGTCTCTCCCCTTGAAATTTCAACAATTTGAACAGTTATAATTGGACAAAAGATTTCCTGCTCAATGCAGAAACATGTCTGAGTAATCCACGCATTACAACCTCTAAAGGTGGGCAAATGGAAGGAAACCAGGGAGATAAAAAAGGGAGAAAGCCGAGATGAGCCGTGGACACAGCCCTGTAGCCTGGAGCTCACTGTGGGGCTTGGCCCAGTGGGGGCTGGAATCAGGCTGTGGCTAGCACTCTCTTTGGCAGGATGAGCAAAAAGATTCAGTGAGCATACTTCAAGAGTGAGCATTATTGGCTGCAGCTGAACCCAGGGACTCAGGCAGGCATGAAGCACAGAGGTGTGCCCACAGTTGTCTAGCAAATGGCATTTCAGACAGAGAAACAAAGACACAGAGCTTGGCCACCTTCCCTGAATGTCCCAGAGCTCATCTCCCCTCACCCATTTTTGGGTTGAGGAGCAGATTATTCACGAACCTGAGAACTGGTACTACAGGAACACTTTTTTCCTGAGTGCGTGGCATACTCTGTGACTAATCCAAAGGTCAAGTTGAGGCACAGGGGATCTCTGCTGAGGCCCAAGGTTGCCGCCACTGGGAGGGCAAGGCAATTAAGGTGGTAGCTGAGTTCCCCTAGCTTACCCCACCATGACACATCATTTCACACCACCAGTGGTGTCTGGCTGCGGGGTATAGCACTGGCATTTTATGGTTTGGAGCCCTATTGCCCATTTCATTCCCCTGCTGGGTTGGTTCCCTGGGACTGGGGCAGCCAGATCACTGGGGAGACACTGCCCTTGCCAGGAAACAAAGGCCATTTTCCACCACCCCACAGAGACCTGAAAAGCCAGAGAAGTGCAAAAGAACTAAGAAAGTTGCCATCCAGCGTCACCTACTGGAAAAGAATAGAAAGACTTCTTATCAATTTGCTAGAGAAGTGCCACTCATACAATTATGCCTAGATAAAGAGAAAGAACAGGGTAACTCAAAAAAAAAAAAAAGAAAAAATCCAGAAAATAAACTTAAAGACATAAAAATATGTGATTTAAATCACAGAGAATTCAAGATTTCACTTTTGAAAATGCTCAACGAGATGCAAACAAACTCAAGGCAATTTTGAACTCAGAAACAAAATCAATGAACAAAACAAGCACTTGACCAAAGAGTGAAATTTATAAAAAGAAGCAAATAGAAATTATGGATACAAAGAACTCAATAAAAGAGATAAAGAATGAACTAGCAGCCCTGGCTGGCGTAGCTCAGTGGATTGAGCACAGGCTGCAAACCAAAGTGTCGCAGGTTTGATTCCCAGTCAGGGTACCTGCCTGGGTTGCAGGCTATGACCCCCAGCAACCGCACATTGATGTTTCTCTCTCTCTCTCTTTCTCCCTCCCTTCCCTCTCTAAAAATAAATAAATAAAATCTTAAAAAAAAAATGAATGAACTAGCAAGCACAGGAAATAGAGCTGACCAGATGAAGGAAAGAATTAGTGATAATGAAGATAGAAATCTAGAAATGATGCAGAAGGAAAAAGAGATCTCTGAGAGAACTAATTGACTGTGTCAGAAAGAGCAATACAAGAATAATAGGCATATCAGCAGGAGAAGAGAGGGAGGAGGGGATGGAGAGCCTATTCAAACAAATAGCTGATGAGAACTTCCCAAACCCATGGAAAGACCTGGATTCTTGAATCAAAAAGCAAACAGAACACTAATTACCTCAATCCAAAAAGCCTTCTCCAGGCACATTTTAGTAAAACAGTAAAAAATTAATGACAAAGAATTCTCCAAGCAGCCAGGAGAAAAGAAGAAGGTAACCTGTAAAGGAAAGGATTAAGTTATAGTTGGATTTCTCAGCAGAAACTTTACAAGCTAGAAGAGAGTAAAAGGAAATATTCAAACTATGGAAAAATAAATTACCAGCCAAAATTATTCTTTAGAAATGTAGAAGAAATAAAAAACTATTCCGGACCACAGATGCTGAGGGAGTTTATTACTAGAAAACCTCCATTGCAGGAAATACTCAAGGGGGTTATTCTACCTGAAACAAAGAACAAAAGGTCACAAAACAACAAGTAAAATCACCAGCAAACTCACAGGGTGAATAGGAATAATTTGTGACCTTTTGTGAAAAAAAGATATAAGGGCAGGGAGTAAAAGTCTGAATTTGCAAAGAGGGCTGGAGATTAAATGCATTCAAAATAAAAAGGGTTGCTCTCTATATGAAACTTTCTTTTTTATAAACCTAATGGTAATCACACACAAAACCCCCAAACTGAGACACATAACTTAAAAAAAAGAAGAAAAAAGTATGGAATACCACCAAACCAAAGACAACAGACAGAAAGACACAGGAAAAGAATCAGTAGAGGCACAAAGCTATGAGAAAACAGAAGATAAAATGGCTATAGGAAGTCCACATACATCAATAATTACCTTAAGTGCAAATGAATTGAATTCACCAATTAAAAGTCACAGAGTAACAGTTTAGATAAAAAAACCAAAACCTAACCGTACACTGCCTTCAGGAGACACATCTAAGCTACAAATACAGACTCATGTGAAAGAGTAGAAATCGACTCTCCAATCAAATAACATCCACAGACTAGCAGGTGTAGACATACTTATATCTGAAAAAATAGATTTCAAGATAACAAAGGTAACAAGAGACAAAGATGGATACTTTATAGTGATAAAGGAGACATTACATCAAGAAGACAAAACACTTCTCTGTATCTCTGTGTGTGTATACGTGTGTGTGTGTGTGTGTATACACACACACAAGGAAATGGTGTATATAAGCAAATGGTATCTGTTAAATTATAGCCCTGTTAAATTATAGGCATAGGCATAGTAAGGGGGACTGATTATTTTGAGGAGGCACCAAGTTTTTTTATTCTACTGGGTTGCTTTTCTCACAGAAGAGAGTTAGAGTAGCAGTGAAGATTCACATAGACTTAGGGTGAGGTGCAGAAGCCATCAAGATGTGTTCTGATATTTGGACACAGTGATCCCTTCAGTATGACTTTTTCCCTGACCATCAGATTTGTTAGACAGTCAGAATCATAGGAGTCCAATATCACGTTTTTTTAAGGTTTACAAAACATCTTCATGGGTCCCCTCATTGTGCAAGAACCCCATGAAATAACATAGGCAGTGTTTTATCCTCCTCTGTCGGATCGGAAAGTGAGAGACAGCAAGTTTATTTAGTTTGTTCGACATCACATAAAGAATGAAAGTCGAGGTGAATGTTAAAACTCAGTTATTCAGGCTCCAAAATCTTTGCTCTTTTTACTCCATCACACCCACTTCATGTTGTGCCACCCTAAACATTATGGAGCCTTATACTTTGCTCTCTTTTTCTTCTCCTCTCCTTTTGTTCCCTTTATCTCATCTCTTCCTGGCCCTTCTTCCTTGCTCCATTCTCCATTTTTGATTCTTTGCCTTCCCTTCTCCTTTCCTTCACTTCTCCTCTTCCCTCTTTTGTATTCTATGGTATTTTATAACTAACTAGACTGACATTGCCTAGCTGAGGGAAGACCTCCTTTATCAAACTGTCCTTGCTTTAGTGGTTTGAATCAACAGGGTTATCAATTTCAAAGGAGTATTTAGGAAGGAATATATTTATGAATTATAAATAAGCCAGGATATGTAGAATATCTGGGTTGGAATGGATTTCCAGTTATCTCTGGTTCTTCCACTGAGCAGGTGATTTCCCTTTGTCTTAATATTCGAACCTATGAGAGGCAGAGGGCTGGCAGCCAAGGCAGCAAAGAGCACTTCCCACACGAAAAGAGCAAGAGAGAAGTAATATGGGATTTTGTAAATGGACAGCTCTTGCAAATGGTCCTGATGTTGTTTTCTGTCTGCTTCTGCCCATTTGTGTGAGAGTCAGAGCAAAACAAGACCCATTAGGAACATCTGCATATGAAGCATAACACAAAGTATATATATAAATATGTGACACAGAAGAGACAAGAATGACTTTATTGCTGGTGCTCTGCAATTACAGGGATAGCTAGGAAGTGGGAGATTGAACAGAAAAGCACAGTATTTCCATTCTTCTTTTGTAAAAATGAAATAATGAACCTCCCATCTCCTTTGCCTATTTTGTTAATGCCTCTTTAAAATAAAGCACTGGTTGAGATTTGTATTTGAAACTATTTTTGGAAATAATTGGAACTTGCAAGCATTTGCGTAACATACTGAACACTTGGGTCTCATCTCTCCAGAGCTCTGAAAGTGTCCCTTTTGGAATTTGTAACATTATCTACCCATCTATGCATTTGTTCCCAAAGACCAATGCAAAGCCAAAAAAGGTAAAAGTCCTTGGGAGTTTCCAGGCTTTGAACATTAAAACTACTAGATCTGGGGTCAGGACAATTCTAGAGTGTGGGTCCAAGATCTGCCTTTAGTACTCTGTGGCCTTTGGAGGGGGGAACTTGATTTTCCTGCAGTTTTTTTACCTGCAAAGTAAAGAGAGTGAACTAGGGAAAAATCCTATGATTTTATGGTACTGTAGGAGTAGTCTGTCTTTCCAAGGCCCTGAAGTGCCAAAAAAATGTGGAAGCCACTTGGGTAGATGGAAATCACTTTCTGGTTTATCTTTCATTGACTTCATTGACTTTTACAATAACACTCTAATTGAACAGATGTTTTTGATGTTTAATGAATGATTGATATAAATTGCCATAATAATATTGCTTTACTGTTTTCATTCTGGTTCATTAACTGTCATTAAAGATACCATGTGACTTGTATTTTGCATGTCATCATCCAGAAGCTGTATTCTTTCCTCGGCCAAAGGATCCCCAAGTCTACCATTTGAATCTATGAAGGTGTGAAATTCATTTCCAGATTGTCTCTTTAGGAGATCACAAGGTCATTGGTTCTCATCAAGAACATGGATGAGGAAAATAAGATACTGGAATAGAGCAAGAAAGAGAGAAGCCAATTCCCATTGCTCTTTGAAGTTTAAATAGTTCCCCTGTGGTTTTAAGTTCACTTCTGTTCTGCTTTTAATTTAAAACCATTCTCTACCAGGCAACTGATTTTTGCTAGTCTCTTGGGTGATTTTCTAAGACAGATTTCACTGTATTCTACCCTTGTGTGAGCACTTAGCTCCCATTAGCAGTAATGGGTGTTATGCATGTATAGCTCCCATTAACAATAATGGAAATTATGCGTGTGCATCCAGAGGAAAGTATGCTCCCCAATGTTGGAATTTTTTTTTTTCAGGAGAAAAGTACTCCTTGTGCAGCATTTGGCTTTTGTTTCAGGCTCTCTATTGTGGTGACAATTTGCACTGCAGAGAACGAACACCATCTGAAAGACTGCCAGACTCCCCACGTGCAATCTGTACAATATTTAAAAAAAATCTTGGGTTATAATTTTTTGCATGACTAAAACAAGAGTCAGGTAAAACTTGATAAATAAGTAAAACAGATCCAGATCATAAAATAAAGGGTCAGAGTGGGGGTTCAATAAGTTTTTTAAAGCCAAGAATTCTGGTAGGTAATGTTACCTGTTTCAGGGTAAAACATGTAGAGTACACTTGAACAGATGGAGAAATAATTCTTCAAAAATAACTGAGTGCTACTTATGTGGATCATAATAAAATTCCTCCAGAAGAACATTCTTTACCCAAAAGACACAATTTTTATTATAATACAGTGATGAAAGATGGTAAGCCAAAGGTGATATTACAAGAGGATGTGAATCATCAGCACATTAATTTTAGAACAAATCATGGAAAGCAGGATATCTAACTTCAATACAGTATCAGGACTATGATTCACCTTCATTGTTATAATTGGCAGAAAGCATTTGGCACTAAAAATGTTTTTGGTTTTTCAAAGTGATGGTCTAAGCATTTATCTCTTCTAAGAGTGCCTGTTGTTGAATGGTTAATGTTATTGTTCATTTGTAGCAGAAACTGCTCTGTGTCTGTTCTTGAATACCCCCTGGTGCTGCTTGGAGGTGTATAAAGTTAGATCCTGTGTAATACTTGGGCTTTGGTTATGAGAGTGAGGCACATAAAACGCCCTGGAGTGTTTAAGAGCACAAACCTTGGGGAGAGATCCATGAAGTCCAAATGATGACTTTGTCACTTGGGAATTTATTTTACTTCTCTGAGCTCAAGTAAAATGAGGATCATAATTCTCATCTTGTAGTTGTTGTAAGGATTAAATGAAGTCTAAAATTGCATTAGCTGGAGTATTATTAAACTGCTTAAGGAGATTTCTAGACAATACTGGAAATCAAAACATTTCTGTAGCCAGATCATGCTGACTAGCTTCTAATCATCTCTCACCTGTTGTGTATTTTAAATACAAACTTTATTTTTTTCATTATTTAAGGAAAAACATGCCTGTACTTCTATGTTTAGGGAAATGATAAATATAACTATACTCTCCAAAAAAGAATCCCAAATGACATCTCCTTTTTTCTTCATACTAACTAAAGTTAAAAAATTTAAGCTTTAAAATTTAAAGTCTATATAAAGGACACATGGACAAAACCAAAGGGGGTAGGATCAAGAGTGGTTGGGAGAAAATGGAGACAACTGTACTTGAACAACAATAAAAAATGTGAAAAAATTAAAATAAATAAAATAAGCCCCACCAATAAAATTTCAAAGACTATACACAGGAAACTAAATTTCTTTTTGAGGATGGTGAGGATTCCTATTTCCTGTACCTTGTTGGTTCATCACTGTGATATTGAATGTGTGAGAAATTTGTAAACAATGAAATTCTTTGCAATGCTTATACTAAATACATTCAGGCTATTACTGTCTTAAAGGTACTGAAACATTATGTAAAAATCTAGATCTTACCATTCACTTTGTACTTTAGCCAGTCACATAGTATACTACATTGGAAGGAGAAGGAGACTACATGTGTGACCACAGGCGTGATATGTGATCTTCATAAACATTAGTTTCTTCACCTGCAAAATGAAACTACCTGTGCTTACCTCATCAGGTTACGTCGAAGAGTAAACAACATAACATACTACATGTATAAAGCCCTTAATGTGGTGCTCAGTAAGTGTTGTTTCATTGAGCAAGCTTTTGAGAATGGAGTGGGCAGCCTTAGAAGATGTCACAGGCTATGGGCAGCAAGCACAGCATGAGGTACTTTGGCCCCTGGAGAAATACACAATGGGAAGAGTAAATGCTCATGTGAATGAGGAAGGCTCTAGAAGGTGGTAAATGGTATACATATTTTGATGAATATTCAGATGTATCCCAGGCCAGCATGGCCAGCTATAATAAGGACACACCTAGGTTTCTTTCAGAGCAATCTGCCCTGAGGCCGAAAGGGCACAGCTTATCTCCTAGAAATACCAGGGCAGAGATCCCCTCTTTGCCTTAGGATGCATGGTGAATTCTGACCATATCAGGGCCAAGGGCTACTTTGTATAATCCCTAATTTTTGGAAGGGTTCCTTTTTTTCCTACCAGACAAATGTCATTTATTAAATAGTGACTCGGATCCTTGTGTATGACATGTTTATCTGAGTTAGAATTCAAAATTGTCTAAGTAGTGTGTGCTTCCACAGAGTTGATGTAATCTATAAGTGAAAAAAGTTTCCACAGTTTTCTCTTAGTAAATATTCATCTTATGCTTTTATTGTTTATTTAGACCCCTAGGGGTCTAGGAACTTGAGGTTGTTAGTATTGCTTACAGGTCATGGTAGATGCGACCTGTGTATGCTGATTTGCTGAGGTTGGGACAGAGACACTGGTGACTAGTAATTGCTATCTCTAATACCCTCTCTCTCTGTATATATACTCTCACCTTACTTTATATTTTCTCTTATACTTTATTTTTCCACCTGCACGTACATGTTATGTTTTTGTTTATTGTTTATCTCCATGAAAGTGGTGACTTTGTCTATTGGTTTTACTGCTATATCTTTGTGACCTAGATAATTGCCTGGTATGCAGTAGGTACTCAAAACCTATGTGCTGAATGAAGTGATTAATGAACAATTGCCTCCTTTTAATAGATACATTCTTCTGTAAAGCTGCAATGGGGAAATGGAGGAGATGTTTCTGTGGCCTTTTAGCTGCAATGCAGGCAGCACAGAACTGGGAACTGACTCAGCCTCCTGGGCAGAAGATATGAGTGTGAGCCCTACCTTTTCCATGAGCTCTTCAGAGATGTCAGTTGATTTTTTTTCAGTCTCAAGTTTTGAATCTGTGAAAAGGGATGATAATACTACCCTCACAGAGTTGCAGTGAAGATCAAGCGTATATGTCCTGTCATTTTGTGGACTGCATATCTTTGCTGTGAGACATTTGGGACATTGTCCAAATAGTTGTGCTCTGACTCTAAAAGCTACATGAGTGTGGGTCAAATCTCTTAACCTTGCTAGCTCTCAGTTTCTTCACCTGGAAAGGGAATTGTTATTACAATGATCCCGAACATCCCAGCCAGCTATGTTAGTCCACATCACTAAGGACTATATTTTTCTTTTTACGTTCCTTTCTGAGGTTAGAGATTATGTAGGTGTCCTCCAATTTCTATGAAAATACCATAAAAGAGATTTAATGTCAGGCGTTTGCTTCATTTTCTTTATCACTATTAGGAATTGTCCTACTTAGAGTGACAAATTCACCAACTAACAGTGCTCAAGTTTCCAGTATCTTTTGCTATGACAACCCACAGTGGCTACAAGGAGCACCTTTTTCCCACATAATTACTACTGTTGACGTGAGACTCTGCACATTTGACAGAGGTGGCTTGCTGTGATAGCAGAAAGGGTACCAAGTTATACCGGCATCCAGCTTTCACGTTCACATCATTATGTCTTTGGGAAACATGCCCTCTACTCCCTACTAAATGAGAGAGAGAAAACTGCTCTGCCTGTACAAGACACTCCATTTATGCAGACTCTAAGAAGATCAGGACAGCCATAGGCTGGATTTGTGGGTGAACTGTACTTACCAGGTCATACCTCATAACCTAGGCTGATGAAACCCAGGGTTCAAGTTATGGAGTCTGGGCTTTCTCCAAGCAGAGCACATGTATTCTTCTAGGACACAGGCATGGAGGCCAGGGAAGCTGCTTCAGGGCATGGAAGGGCAAGTCAGCATGTGGAGAGATGCTGCTATTAGGAAAAGAAACCTCTTTTAGGACATTGACTTTTTTTGTCCACCTAAGGGATACAGAACTGCTCGGCACTCATCCCACATCCTGGTCAGGTTTGGTAAACAGCTACAGTGCATGAAGCTATTGGGAACTGGGAGTGAATGGAGGTAGAAAGCTACTGAATCAGTGTCTGGATAGGGGGTTACACACTTGGGTCTGGTGCGATAGGTGAAGTGGCAGTGCAACCCCGTAGATTAACTGGTATTCAAGTACCTTATATTTTAATTAATTAAAATATTTAAGGCTTGCCATAATTTTATTCCAATTCACATGTATAACCCTTTCCCATTTATCTCCAGAACCTGTCCTTAATCCCAAGCAGGCAAATCTTATGGCTTGAATAAGTTACATTGGACTTCATCTGTGTTGCTTTGCTCACATGGTACCTTTGGTGTAGAGGTCTCTCTCCTTTGCCAGTATTCATCTAATGCCTGTGCTATCCTTAAGGTATAAATTAGGTCCTGCCTGCCTCATTTGACCCTAAGAGCCATATAAATTTATTCTTTTTCTGAACTATTAGTATATTGTATGTTCATTTGTCAGATTTAACTCCTTCATAGATTATGTGGCCCTCTGTTGTCAGAGCATATTTTATTTAAACTTCTCCTGATCTTGAGTGAGGTATTGGAGATATAATAAGTCCACACCAATTTCTTATTCATTGGTTGCAAAGGTCTAAGTAATTTTTAACAATTTTTTTTAATTCAAATGAAAACATCTTTGATCCCCTAAAGTCTTTTATTTCTTTTTCAAGTCCCTTCTTTTTAAATCTGTAGAACCATGTAAGGAGTCTAATATGGATCCTGGCATATACTAAATGCTCAGTAAATGTTAGCTTTATCAATGTCACCTTCACTGGCTTTGTTTCTCATGGCTTAGGTTGTTATGTCAGTATAGAGTGTGTTTCATGCTTTGCCCTTTCCAAATACACATACCCTTATGTTCTTCTCCAAGTTCTCAAGGAGGAAGAGATATCCTAATTCATTTTTGCGGGAAGGTAGTCACATCTTTTCTGTCTCCACTCCACTGTCAAAATACTTCTTTCTGCCTGTCAGTACTAATTTCAACAGCTTCTACATTTATTTTCCACTTTAACCACTATGCTTAACTCCCTATAGAATCTCTCATAATTCATGAATGGTTTGTGCTTAACCATGGCAGTAAAAATTCTTTAATAAAACTATAATGAATGATAATAATTTGGGCAATTTTTGTGTATTTCTTTCTAAAATACCGGCAAGATCCTTCAGTGATTCTATTTCATATACTTAATAGAAAGTATTTGAAATCTTTGCTTAGATTTTTTTCTGAATGCTTCCCAATCATTTTGAACTAATTTTAGGTGTAAACATAAAGAGATATCTTTTTTGTTTAAGGACATTTTATTTACAATAAAACTACAGCATGCAATAGCTGTTTGAAAATATTCCAAAATGAAGAATTCTAACATCATAAACAGAAAGATTAATTTTTTCTTATTAAGTTGTTTTGGTTTTTGATCTAGCTTCATGTCTTCTAACAGTTGACTGCAGGGGGTGCCGGAGTGGAACAACATAAGCTATACGTCTGTGTACTGGAATCAGTTAGGTTCAACCAGCAAGAATTCTGGCTACCTACCTGGATGACCTTGGACAATTTATTTAAATTCTCTGGGCTTCAGTTTTCTCATATGCACACACAAATAATGCCCCTATGTATTACAAAATCAAAACTGTGTAATTGTGTAACATAACAATATCACACTCAAGCACAGCATATGATATTTTAGGTGAAATGTTCAAATTAAAGCTATAAATTATTATACTCATATTATTACCCTACCAACCACACTCAGGCAGCCCTCACTTTTGCCAGACCCTATAGAATGGGTATAATATAGTTGCACCTACTTTGTAAGGCTTTCATGTTTTTTAAATTAAATAATGTTTATGAAAAGTAATACAATGTCTTGGCATATAGTATGTGAGGCAACTTGAGTGACTAAGTCAGCCAAGAGAAAACATTATTTCCTAGTCCATCAATAATTGCCCAGGTAACTACCTTGGCCTGACAGTCTCTATGGCTTTGAATTCACTGGAGCCACCCTAGCTATAGTCCATTGGGGGTTGCCAAGCTGGGGCTTCATTAATTCCACCACATGCAAAGAACTGGAGGTTTCCCTATGAAAACTGGGAGAAATGTGAGAAGGTTGTTAGAAACAAAATTATGAAGGAGACAATTCTGGCTGTTCAGTGTGTCAACATTTACTTTTCCTATATCCATTGTTTAAAGCTGTCATGTGCCTGGGTACGTGCGGCAGAAGCTGTAGTTAATTCTAGGTGTCATTCATTCAGTTCATGGACGCAGCTGCACATAGAATATGGTAACTGGAGGCCATGGTGATAAATGACAGGGGCATTTCAGACAAGGAATCTGGGGGTTCTAACAAGGAGTACTCCTTTACTCATGGATTTATTAATTTATATGTTCATTTATTCATTGTTTATTGGGGCTCTCGATGTTGTAGGCACTGGTCTAGGTGCTTGGGATATATAAGTTAACAAAACAAAGTCAGTGTGTCTTGTCTCACAGGCTTAAGGTCTAGAAGAACAGATACTTAAAATAGAATGGGTACACAATAAAATGTTAAGAGAAGTAAGGGAAGATAGAAGAGTGTAAAGAGGGGCCTTCCTTAGACTATGGGCCAGGCAAAGCCCCCTTAAAGAAGTGTTATTTAAGCTGAGTAGACAACAGCATGGAGGCATGAAGTTTATTTCAGGGAGAGGAGATACCATAAGAAAAAGCACAGGCCCTTGCAGGAATATGCTGAAAATCAGGGCTTGTTAGGCAGGCTGACACTTTGTCAAACCTTACAATGGATGTTTAAAAAACTCTTTGTTCAGTATTTATTTCTTGGGGCCAAGGAGAAATTGATTTTTTATTACAAAAATTATATGCAAAACACACTCACTTAGTAATTCACTTCGGCTGGGCCAAGGCAGGGTCAATATCATGAAATTATTCAGTGGAATGTTCCCCATTTTTCCTCTTTCTTCAGTTTGTGTATTTTGAACCAGAGAACTTCTTGGGAGCTATATTAAAAATGAAAAATTTAGATAACAAAATAAACTATACATCCCTAATAAATAGCATGCCACATATTATTTGGTTTTATAAATTCAACTTGCTGCCAACTTTTAGCTGTTACTCTAAATACGTTTTGCAGAAATACTTATCAAGTATTTGCTTATTTATGTCTGGAGGACAAGGAGATATTTTTATTTGCCATAAGCAACACCAGGATAAATTTTGTAAGTTAAACAAAGAGTCAGAGACCTAAGGTAGCAAGCATAATATTTCTAATGTGCTCCAGTAAGGTGAGCACCCAGGCTGGTCCAACCCTTAATAAAACTATTAAATCGTCTGGGTGACTAGTGCATAAAGTACAAAGGAGAGGGTGTGTGAGGCAAGGCTCAAAAGGTAAGTGGGGAGTTGGCAGTTTGTCTATAAGAAATGTGAAACAATTGGAGGGCTTTAAGCAGGGAAATGGCCCAGCAAATTTTTTTGGTTTACAAAGCTCTTTCTTGCTGCAATGTGATCCATGGCATTGGAGGGAAGCATGGCTTGATAACAGATAATGTCAGTAGAATGTTTAAAATATTGAGGTAAAAAAATCATAATAGCTTGAAGTAGGAGGGTGGTAGTAAGAACTGTCAGAAGTAGAGCTAGGCTGTGTCTTGCAATAGGGTAATTGGAAATATTGCAGAAGGCATTATCGGCGGACCTGCAGGCAGATAAAAAAGCCCCATCTCCTAGACTGGAGTTCAGTCTGAAGGGCTCTAATAGTCTCACTCTTGTAGCAACGGTTCCTTGGAAAGAATTTGAGAGGCTAGAATGCTAATTGCTGATAATGGCATAATGTTTTACATATTCTGTCTTTGCCTCCCTCCAATTCATTTTCTGAACAGCAGCTAGAATTCTTATATAGAAATCTGATCATTCATTGCTTTGCTTAAAACACTTCAGGGTATTTTTGATAAAGATCAAGATCTTTGCTATTCCTTTCACAGCTCTGCAGACTTAGCCCCTCCTCACCTTCTAGTGGTCTCACTTTGAGGCACTCTCTCCCACACCTACGGTTCATCCACCATAGTCTTATTTTACATTCTAAATAATATTCTCCCTACTTTAAGGCCTGCAGACATGCTGTGTCCAATGCTTTGCATTAGAACCCTCTTCTCCTTTTCACTTACTTTTTAAGTTTTGGCCTAAATGTTGGTTCATCAGGAACGTTCTTTGTTTACATACTCTCACAGATACTCCATTTCCTTTTGTAGCCCATTTGTTGAATGGATAGTTGATCAATGGGTTATTTTTAGGTACCCTGCAGCTATACCTTAATCCAAAGCATTGATTTCTTTAGAGGTAGCATCTAAGTGATGGGTAAAAGAGAAACAAGCATCTTTGAGTAGGGTTTTACCTTCCTAGTATCCCTTAAACTACCTTGCTTAGATGTTTATACTTTACTTAAATAGAATGTTTATTGGGCGAAGAGCAAGTAGATAGACAGAACAGAAATGTCCCTAAGCTAGCATTTTGAGGGAAGAGAGTGAATGGTAGGAGTGAATAAATGAAATCCTTAAATATAGATATTCCTAAGCAGAAGGAAGATATTTGATAGGTATTTTGCTAGCATGAATTTTTTGGAGATATTAATTGAAATTTTGAACTGTTTGTTTTTCTCCTGGAATTTCTCCCCTTTTCCGTCCTCCATTTGAGCAGATAACAAGTTCCGTACTTCCTTGCCACATGATAGGTTTTTGGCAGGGTTTCCTGGCTTCTGTTTGCTCACTGAGGATAATAGAATTTGAAGAGAGAGGAAATTGGTATCCCTGTGTGAAACCAAGAAAGACAGAAGGTTCCTAAGCAGGGGGAAAAAAGAAGCTTTCTCTAGATATGAAGGAGGAGAGAGGTCTGCAGGTTCTTGAAGAGAGGGGGCATTCATTTCCTACCTTAAAGCAGGACTTCAGGGGAAATCGCCAGGTGATGAACTAGGAAGGCAAGTTACCAAACTCAGGGTCCTAACCTTGTTAAGGACTCCCTGCCCTACACATGGCACTGAAATGGCACACTGGCAGATTTGATGGGGTCATGCGATTGTAGCAAAATCCAGCTGTTACCACGTGGACAGAAGCCTAGTGATCCATGTTCTAAAGTTTGGACCTGGAGTAAGATGTTAGATCCTCAACACAAAGTGGGGGTGGAAAATCTGGAAATAATTGAGGTTGAATTTCTCACTAACATTATGGGACTTGGTTCTCAGAATAACAATTAAATGACTTACAGGTAATAATATAATGTGATTTTTCTCACTCTCCTTGTTAAGATTTATATCTACTACATTAAGCAAGTGAACAATGAAAATTAAAAAAGAAACTATCCTATTCTTTTTCTATTTTGAGGGGATAGTTCATTTTTACTTAACAAATTTTAAATTTCTGACTTTAATGCACAGAGTATTTCAAAGAGCGAAACACTGAACTATCTGCACTGAACTAACTGATGCTATCATCAGTAGACAGCATTTAATGGTACTTTGATGATAAGAGTACAGCAATCCCTCTTATCCACAATTTTACTTCAGTTACCTGCAGTCAATCATGGTCCAAAAATATTAAATAGAAAATTTCAGAAAGAGACAATTGGTAAGTTATAAGTTGCATGTCATTTTGAGTAACATGATGAAATCTCTCAACATTGAGCTTGTCCCATCCTGGATATGAATCATCCCTTTGTCTGACATTATATCCGTGTTGTATGTTAGTCACTTAGCTGCCTTGTTTATCAGATCAGTTGTCTCAGTATTGTGGTGCTTGTGTTCATGTAATCATTATGATACTTAATAATGGCTCCAAGTACAAGAATAGTGATGGTGGCAATTCAGATATGCCAAAGAGAAATCACAAAGTGCTTCTTTTAAGTAAAAAGGTGAGTATAGTACACTAAAGTTATTTTGAGAGATAGAGACCACATTCACATGACTTTTATTACAGTAAATTATTATAATCATTCTATTTTATTATTAGTTATTATTGTTAATCTCTCACTGTGCCAAATTTATAAATTAAACTTTATCGTAAGTATGTATAAAAAAAAACATAGGATATGTGGGTTTTGGCATTAACTGCAGTTTCAGGCATCCTCTGGGGGTCTTAGAATGTATCCCCTGCGGATAAGAGAGAACTGTAGCAATACATGAAATCTAATTTTGTAATCCATTCTGATAGTGATATCATGCTGAACAAGTCTGTGGGGCTGCCCTCTTCATTTGGAAGAAAAGAGTAACACTGAATACCATTCTTCTCTTCAGAGCTGATCTGTAATAAAGACTGATTATCTCAGTGAAGCACAAAAAATGATCTTAAATAGAAGAAGGTTAGGTGTTCCCCATGATGGGAAGAAGATGCACAGGCAATAGGCAGGCCCACTGTAGGAGCATGTTGGTGGTGAGCTGGCAATACCAACTTGACGGTGGTGAATTGATGGCAAACAAAAGAAAATTCTGAAACCAGAATGGTGACTACTTCTTTATGTGGCTTGATATCAAAACAAGCTTTTCGTAGTTAATCATTTTCTTGTTAATTGTTTTACTCATTTATTTCACTGTTTGTCTCAACAAATATTTATTGAAGGCTTATTGCGAGCTAGGCATTGAGCTGGATGTTATGGGAGACACTGGAATAAAAGGTGAAGTATTTAAGGTGCTTTGAACTTGGGAAAATAATAGTAGAAGTGCAAGAGTGACTATAATACAAGGCAAACAATAGGTTTGTAAGACGGGAGAATAATACTTCCTTTTTTCTCTTCTGTCCTTTTCCTTTGTCTTCTTTTCTCTTCTTTTCATTTCCTTTCTATCAATACTTGCACACATAATGTGTAAAGGTTTTATAAGCAAGTAGGATATACCAGGTTGATGATTTCAGTCTTTGTTACCAATACCAGGTGCGGGCACAAAAAAAGAATTTAGGCAGTGGCAAAGAGAGTGGGACCTGTCAATTTATAGTGATTAATGTTTCCCAAGGCAACCATACGTGACTTTCATTTTTTGATGGTAAACATCCATAGAGAAAGGCTGGAATAAGGCAAAATAAAGAAAGCAGAGCCAGTGCAGTGTTGAAGTTAGCTCACATTCATGAGAAACGCTTGTCGATTGTTTAAAAATTTTGTGAGCCATTGTTTAACTCTTTTGTGAGTTAAGCTGTTGGTAGCTTGAAATTAGCATGGTGGAAACATTTACATCACATAATGCTACAAATGATGGCAAACCCACCCTGGTCAATGTGGCTCAGTTGGATGGACTGTTGTCTCATGGCCTAAGAGTTGGGGGTTCAATTCCCGGTCTAGGCATGTATGATCCCTGGTCTGGCCACATATAGAAGGCAACCAATCGATGTTTTTCTCTCTCCCTTCCCCTCTTTTTAAAAGCAATGAAAAAAAAATGTCCTCAAGTGAGAATTAAAAATAATAATACAAATTAAAAAAAATAATGAAACCCCCTTAAAAAAAGACAACTCAGAAAGCTGCTTTACCAGCCCACCATGGAAATAGTAACTTCAAGAGTTTTTCACTTTTCTAGTGGGTGGATATATGGGTATTCTCCGTGTGAGCCTTAAGGGCATCTAAGGGAGGCAATACCATTCCTGAGGACAAACCAGAGACCACAACATTGTGCATGGGTCCCGGAAAAGCAGGAAATGTGTGGAGCTCAAAAGAATAGAGAAGAAGGGTATGCTGATGATGTCCAGAGAGCACACCTCTGCTTCTCTGATTATTAGTAATAAGCCACAGGACAATTTGACAAGTAGATATTAGTCACTGGGGGAAAGAGAATTTTCAATCCATATGCCAACCACTAATGATACTTGCCATGGTGTTTTCTGTTAAATAAGATCCTTACTGCAGGTCTCTGAGAAGGCATGGTACCTGACAGTACCCATGCTTCCCCCATTATCATATAGGGTGGACTTGACTTATATAATGAATAATAGTTATGTTTTGTTTTATTTACTTATTTGTAATTATACACTTGTATATGCAAATACAGTAATAGACATCTAAATAGCACAGGAAGATACAAAAGCAAACAAAAAAAGTCCTTGCTTTCTAATTTCAGTAAGATGTTTCAGTCTCATCCCAGATGATACTATTTTTAATATGCCACACTACCCAAAGGGTTCTAGTTCCTTTCATTAAAAATAGCAATAAAGATAAAATCTAGGGGCTAAAAGTAGAGATTTTAGTGTTTTATATGAGAATCGGGGATGCAGCATGCCAGTGAAGCCACTCGAGTTACATAGAAGAAAATATAATTTCTTTTTGTTTTAAAGAAAAGATAATTTTATAATGTTATAATTAAATTTCTATTTTAGCTTAAGATGAGACTTTTTAATCTTATTTCTTCTTTCTCAGTAGTTTTGATATAACTTATTTATTATTATGCCAAGTAACATTTTGTCATCTATATTTAGACATCTTATTTTATTTTTGTCCCTTTCCTCAAGTACTGCAGAATTGACTACTCAAATAAGTCCTTTTATTAACATCTTAGAGGACAAACTGAGAGGTAAAGGAATTTCCACCCTCTTTCCTAAGAAATGATAATATATAAGCAGAAACATCTAATATTTCAAGTGGAATTCTACACAATTAGAAGAAACTAGCAATAGAAGGATGCCTTTGAAGTTTTTGCCCAAAAATAACCTCTAACTTTTTATTTTTATGGGCACTTCAGTCAATACATAACTTACATTTACATAGTTTCATTATTGAAATACAGTAGATATATACAAACAGTTATTAGCTCACTTGTATCAGTTTAATTATTCAGTTAGAGAGTATCAGATATTATATCTAAGTAAAAGCCAAGAATTAGAATGTTTTCAAACCTCAAGAGTTCAGTGTCAGTTTCTGTAGGTACATTGCCTGGTTCCATAACACTCAACTCCAAATAGACAAGAGCACTTTGCATTATAACCTATTTCATATTATATTTAAATTTTATTTAAATATCTATAATTGCTTTACTAATAATTCCAGAAATTTTTGGACCACTTCTAATATTTTTCATTTTCACATAAGACAACAACAGAATTTATCAACTTTTAGCAACAGGAAGTTTCATATATGAAGTTTCAATTCATATATATGAACTATGAATATATGGAATATATATATATATATATATATATATATATATATATACTTTAAATATAGATCAATGCACAGTATGGCTGTATTCCCAAATTGGTAATTTGCATTTATCAAATGATCCTCTCAAGATAAATACCCATACCTTATTCTTACAATTTGGTAAATTTAGCCTTATCCACAAATGTAGAAAACAGTTTTGCCAAAATCTTGACAGGCTGACAAGGCACTGAGCTTCCTGTTTTTGGCTATGATCAGAAATTTGTTCTTAAAATTCTGTGGCTTATTTTAGATTCTTCACCACCAAAAAAATTCTTAGGAAATTAAATGCTTCCAGTTGACTATCATCCCCCAGAGACCCCGGAAAACTAGAATCTCTCGTTTTGTGTGCTCAGTTAGTGTTAGAACTCCCTTTAGGAAGGACATCCTGCTTCTTGAGGGCCCTGTGAGGTGCTACACTCAGTTCACTCAAGTGCCACTTCCACAGAAGACTCCTGGCCTTACTTCCAGTCGTCAGGGGCGACTTGTGCTGTTCCGTTGTACCAGCTCTCAGCATGTGGTTGTGCCCTCTGCTCCCTCTTCTCCCACATTCCTGATGCTAGAATTTCTGATATTTTATTGCCTTGGGTCCATTTTTTAATTCCTTTGTATAGTTTCTTCTGCTCAATATTGTCCATTTGATAAGCCTACCAGTCAGTCTAAGTAGGACAATACTTAGATAGATATCTCTGAAAAAGTGACATCTGTAAGTTCATTTCTGGGATGATATATGGTTCCTAACAATACTGAATTGTAACATTAACATAATTTATCAAAAGAGATACATAATTTATTCTCACAACTTAATTTTGTTAAAAAGAGATGATTTTCTTAGGCTGGGTCCTACTTAGGTAAGGAGGGGAGGACACTGATATTGCACTTGCATTCTCTAAGTTTACAAATTTGGGGGAAATAATTTTTCTTTAGCTTTTCATCCATTTTTGAATAGGTGATTTAGAATCTCAAGGTTGCCATTTCTTAAGAGAAAAGAGGTGGGTATTCATTCCTATAAGAGAAGGTAAAAGAATGTTTTAAAAAAAGAGATTAGTGTTTTGAAACCTGGATGGTGTGGCTCAGTGGACTGAGTCCTGGCCTGCTAGCCAAAGGGTCACTGGTTTGATTCCCAGTCAGGGCACATGCCTGGGTTGTGGGCCAGGTCCCCAGTAGGGGGTGCATGGGAGGCAACCACATATTGATCTTTCTTTCTCTCTCTTTCTCCCTCCCTTCCCCTCTCTATAAAAATAAACAAAATCTTAAAAAACAAACAAACAAACAAACAAAAACAAACAAACAAAAAACAGAGGTTAGCAAATTACAGATAGTGAGCCAAATTTGGCATGCAACCTAGTTTTGTATGGCCTGTGAGCTAAACACGGTTTTCACATTTTTAGAGATATAAACACACACACTCACAGAAGAATATCCAACAGGGATCATATTTGGCTTCAAATATGTAATATCTAGCCTTTTACAGAAAAAGTTCACAGGTCTTGTTTTAAAATAACTTTAATAGAATGATAATTTAAAATATTTTTATGACAGGTATACGTAGTTTTATATGTATTAACTCATCAAAATTTCCTAAGGACCTTAAATGGATTTAGAATTAAATATTGTCCCTATTTTGGAGATGAGAAAACTGAGGTGTGAAAGGTTAATACCACATATCTTGTAAGTGTAAGAGGTAAGATTTTTTTTTAAGAGATAAGATTTGTACTAAGGCATTTGGAGACTGGAGCTTGTTCTTATAATCACTGTACATACTGTCTCTGAATATGATCTCATATAGATATATTTATATGATCTCATATATATATATATATTATTTATTTTAGGGGCATGTATGTGTGTGTATGTGTGACTCCCACTCTTGATACCAATCTACAATTAGCCAAAAGAAGGTGGTGATGTGATTGACAAAACAATGTTCACACACAATTCAAAATATAAAATTCCTTTAAGCATGTAAAGGCCACAGCTACTGCCCACAAACTGGCTGTACAGTGCCGGGATGGAGAAGAAGGTCTTCCTCAAGACCCTCTTAATCTTAAAGCCCCAAGAAGTTGCCTGACTAGTAACACTACTACTTGGCTTGGGCGATGACTCTTCAGGGCACTATTCTTGACATCCTCAGTGGTTTTATACCTTGTGGGTTCTGTATGACCCTCTCTTCAGAGGTTTGTGCTATATGCCTTCTGCCCAGCATTTGAAATTACTGTAGTTGGTACAGTCCCAAAGCATTCCTAAGCACCATTGCAAGACTGGAGAGATTAAAAGTAAAATTTAGGCTTGCCACCCTCTTGGCAGGTTATGGCTTCAGGCCTTCCTGAAGCATATCTCTTGCATTAGCCAGTTCGTTGCTTTTTTCTGGTAGCTTTTTTTTTTTTTTCCTTATTCTTGGAATCTCTACCTATAAATTCAGAGAGGTTTTAGTTTGTGGTGAGAAGAGTTCTTAGCTCTGTTGTAGTTCCCTCCTGTGCACATCCTGAGTTCTGGATCCTTCAATTATGGTTTCTTTAATGATTTAATTTTACTTCCCTTTTTTGCAGGTATCTGTTAAATTGTTTAGCTTACCATCATATTCTCAGTGCCTATAAATATTTGTTCCTTTTATAATTTTATGGCATTATTTCCAGAGGATTTGGGGGAGGAAAGACGTAAACATATGTACTGGCTTCACCAATCTGAAATAGAACCTTTAACATCTATGTGACAAGAAAATGAATTCGGGGATGTACTGATAGGTTTCCTTTAATTTTTATGTATTATTACATTTCTTCTTCTATATTTTAGGATCCTTCCCATCGGTCCTGGATGATGAAAATAAGAGGATCTAACGAGCAATTCTTATTTTAAGATAAAAATATCCTTTGCATAAACAGAAAACATTTGGACAGATATATTACTTTCCTGTCCCTAAACTAGATAGGATTCCATGCAATGGGGAAAGATGAGGAGAGACTATGTGGATTGGTGTGATGGCAGCTAGAAGAAATGACCAAGCTCTTTGAAAATCACTCTTTGTTACTATTTCCTGGGAGATGCCGAGAACTGAGGCTATTTCTGGACATTATCCAGTCTCATCCCAATGCAGAGTGTAACACTGCTTGGATTGAGAAGCTGTTAGGAGTTCTTTTCTTCCCATTGACAAAGATCAGTTATTAACAGCAGTCATCAGCTTGCTTGTTTATCTTCCAGAAGGGCTGAAGCCTTGAGATTTTATTTAACCTTTAAATTATCCAGTGTATTAGCCTCACTTTCTTTGTCTAGGGTAGTTTTTAGCCAGAAAGTAAAGAGTGTGGCTCCATGTACCTTGTGAGGAAATGGTGAAGTTGTGTCCATCAATCAGGGGCCTTGCAGAAAAAAGTTGATACACTTAACTGGGTCACTTTAGAAGAGTTTAATTACCTTTATGAAGGTTGTGACAGCTTTAGGAGCATTGATAAAGGTAGTACAATACCCCATGGCTAGCTACGACTGGGTTTTTTCTTCCTGAGACCTAGAAGATCAAGGGGAGAGAGTGGCTCCCCTCCAAAAAATCCAGCCTTTTTGACTAATCCTTTTTTCATGTAATATTTATTTCCATCTCGTGGAACTCTGGGAAATGCTAGTATAGATGTATTCCTGCCTAATGAGGTAAACTAAATGATTCCTCCTGACAGTATTCCTAATTTTATGGTTCTATGAAACTTTCAGAATTGGATCTGTCATCCAATGAGGCCAATTTAAAAAACAACCTTAGCTAAAATTACAGCTTCAGACTTGTTATTTTATGCTTTGTAGCTACTCTTTATTGGAGAATAAGGAACTGTGTCAAAGAATTACTCTTAATGAAGCAATTTTCTAATTTTATATTATCTTTTACTTTTGATATTTACCTGTGGTTTGCCGGAAACTTGTGATTTATAAGAAAACAAATATATTACTAAATACTTGGCTGTTGCAATATTTCATATATATCAAGCCCTTAAAATTTATAATAATTTCATAAATATCTTTAAACAATAATACTGTGTAGCATTAGTAGGAAAGGATAATTCATTTTTATTTCATGAGGCACATATTAGCGTGACTTAATGATGCAAAGTAAATTCTGTTAAGTTCAAATGGGAATTGAGAATAAAGATTTTGGCTCTTCAGACTTTTATGACTAGATTTAAAATCCTACTAGTTACTTCTTAACTTAAAATCTAAATTTTCTGCAGGCAGAGAATTGATTTAAAATTCTTTTATGTCTCTTTTGCTGTCTGTAGTCTAAACCAGAAGTTCTATCTTTTGTATTTTTCATTTTCTTTTCCAAATATTAGATTTCTTCCTTGCTCAGAAAGGTCATTTAAGAGGGACAACAATCTATCATTTCATTGATATTTGTTAAATTAGTGATACATTTAATGTATTGGGCATCTAGAAGTCTGAGGATATTGGATTTTCCCTTTTTCCATTATTGTGGGATGTAGAATGTTTATTTATCTACCCAGATCCACAATGTGTGGAATATTTAAGGATATGTGACATCTTTAGGGAAAAGGGATACAGAATTACATGGCAGTGAAAAGACCAGTTCTCTGACAAATAGATTGTATTGAAACATTTTCTTAGAGAAAAATAATCATTGTTTAAGAGTGGAATAATGTAACAATTAAGATAATAGTGGAATGGTTAATACTAACAACCAGCCCTGGTGGGGTTGGGGTGTGGAGGGAAGCCCTGATTTGAACTGTGCTACTTTCCATGGTGTAAATACTTCCAGTGGTGTACATAGATACTTCCATCATGGCCACTTTCAAATTAGGAGCATGACTTGATTGAATGCAGAGTTGGAAAAAGATGTGCAGTAGTCCACCATTGTACAGTGTTTCTAGCATATAGATACAACAAGACACACATAAACTCAACAGCATTGATAATAAAGTAGTTGTTTTGACTACTTTTACCTTTGCTTTTAGATAATTTACTTAAGTGTACATTTATATAATTTGTTTTTACTAATGGGTATATTTAACGACCAACTCAAAAAAGTTCTAATAATTTAACATGAGTTAGTACAAAGTATCCCTCATAGGTAACTGGATAAAAATATAAAGTTAAAGTTAGATAGTTATGAATTTTATTACTTGCTCTACTACTTATAAGCTGTATGGTCATGAAAAGTTCATATTTGTTCTTTAAGACTTAGTTTTTTCAAGTAAAAGGTAAAGATAAAAATTATACATGCTTTGAATAGCTGTGATGATTAAATAAGATGATAGCTCCCTTTCTTCTGGAGAGTAGGAATCCCATAGATAAAAATCTCACAAGGTTCTTATTAGAAACTGTGACTCCAAAGCATTTCTTTTAACTAAGAGAGCCTTTAAGAGGAATGTGCTCAGCTCCACATATTTGTGTAATTTGCATAATTCAAGGGAAGGTAAGTGGTCTTCTTTAAGGGTTTATGCCATACTATCACTGAGAATGAATTCTTTTTCTTGTAATAGGTATAGTTGGTTCTAACAAGTATTCTTCCTGCCTTTACTTCATGGAGTTTTCACATGCTCTGGGATGTTTTTTGAGACCTGTAGGCCAAAGCATCCTCCTTGGTTCATCCTTTACAGAGGCAGTGGAAGATGGTGAAAATGACTGGAGACTTACAAGGGTTACCTTAGAAGAGGAAGAGAGTGATTTAGGAGACTGGCATAAATCTCAGGGTAGAAAGTGAGACTAAGAACTAAGCGTTTTATGATCACAAAGGCCAGCGGTAATTTATCTTGATAAAGCCATTGAGTTCAATAAATATTGTGATCTTTCATTATGGATTGCTTCACTGAAAAATAATTTTATTCAACATTTTAATAAGAATTATTTGTTTTGAAATTGTTTCAAGGAATTTTACAGATAATTAAACAGAACATAAAATAGAAAATAATGTGAGTCGAGCAGATATTCAGAAAATACAATAAAGTGATTAAACTATTTTAGATCCTGGCGTGTCTATTCCAAGACTAAAAGGTTATATCTACAGTTTTGTTAAGCTGTTTTTAACAAGACAGTCATTACTTACAACAGATGAGCTTCCAGACCAGATATGTATAATGAGAACCCCTGAAAGCCATAAAGACTCTCAGAGAACAAGAAATCTGTATTTACTTGGATTGTAAGTAAATTAGTTACAAATGTCTCTACACTAATATCTTGAATAAGAGATAAGGAAGAAAGAACATTTGGTATTATTTTAAAGAGCATAACAGAGGTAATTAGGAGTATTAAATTTTTAAGTGAAAGGCATTTGCCCTTCAGAGATCATAGTAAAGACTGTGATTCATATATTTGATCCATTTTTACATGAAGAGTTAGGAAAAACGTCCAAACAAAAAAAGTAAATGTAACATATCTGAAACATTTTAAGAACTAACTGTAATAATAGGAAAACATGTACAAAATGAAGTGGCAAGCAAAACAAACAAAAAAAAGACACCAAATGATAATTTTTCTAACTTCTAAACTGGAAAAACACCAATTAATTAGTGATTATTTTGCCTTACTGTTTTAACAATAACAAAAAAGCCCTATGAGTAATTTTATTTATTTATTTTTTTGCCCACTGGAAATCTTCCAGATATTGTGCCTTTAAATTAAAAAAAAAATGAAACAAGTATGGAAAATGGGAACTAACAACTGAAAAAACATTAACAGCAAATTATGTGATGATGCAGCTACTATGAAAGGTGAAGACAAAAGGTGCAGACACTCTTTAAAAACTTTAATAAGTAAGCAGAACATTTGCCATGCTAGCTCTTTTCTTGATCTTGTTAGAGGAAAAGCTGCTGTCACAGTGACTGAAGTTGTTGACCACTTTAGTATCTTCTAACAGCGATGTTTTCTTTCTAAATTTCTCATAGATAATTCTCAATGATGTTTTAAAAGCACATGCAACTTAGATTTTCATTAAAACATATCGATCCTACCTAGACCACCAATCCAAGTATTCCTTATAATGATTTGCAGCAACCTTCTGTGCTAAGGGCTTGGCTTCTGGAATCAGACCACCCGAATCTGTGGCTCTTCCACTTAGGAATTATGCCATCTTGAGCAACTCTAAGCTTCTCCGTTACTTCTGCGAATAAGGATGGTAATATATTTACCTCTTTTAGTTGTTGTGAGGATTAAATACAGTGATGACCAACACATATATATATATATATATATATATATATATATATATAAATGACTGAAAGACAAATAAATACAAACATCAGGGTGTAGCATGTACAAAAATTCAGGCAGGCAGAACTGTAAGAGTAATGTGAACCAAAGGAGATGTCATGATAAGAGAGCAATAAAAAAATGGAGAAAGAATTGTTCTTAAACTGAAACCCCATATTTATGGAATTCCTCATTGAAATTCAGTCTTGGGAACATTGATCACTCCTGGTCTGACAAAGACTCTAAGACTCAGGTGGTGGTGAGTACTGTAATTTATGTATCTCAGTCTTTTGATTTTTGAATTTTTTATAACATAGCTGTCCTTTTCATGTGAATTCTCCCCTTTGGGAGAATTTGGGTGCCAGAATGACTATGCAGTGATAAACCTTCTTCATTATTCTCAGAAGAAAGTCAGACCTTCCTCCACACTCCATCAGATGTGGGAGGGGGCACTGGTAGTCAGTCATCAGTCTGGAGGGTACCCAGTGACCTTTTGGAAGTAGGATACTGCACTGGGAGCACATTAAGGAGGCCACAGGACTAGCCCTGTTATGAACTGAATGTTTGTGTGTCCCCCCCAGTTCATGTGTTGAAATCTTAATCTTCAATATGATGTTATTTGGGGATGAAGCCCTTAAGAGTTACGGTAATTAAATCATTAGGCTAAAGCCCTCCTGATGGCATTAGTGTCTTTAGAAGAGACAGGAAAGAGCTTTCTTCCTTGGCCACCATGTGAGGATACAAGGAGAAAGTAGCCATCTGTGAACCAGGAAGTGGCTCTCACCAGACACTTGATCTGCTAGCACCTTGGCCTTGGGCTTCTCAGCCTTCAGAATTGTGAGAAACAAACTCCTGTTTAAGCCATACAGTCTGTGGTATCTTGTTACAGCC
Source organism: Phyllostomus discolor (assembly GCF_004126475.2). NCBI lineage: Eukaryota > Metazoa > Chordata > Mammalia > Chiroptera > Phyllostomidae > Phyllostomus > Phyllostomus discolor. The sequence continues at coordinate 52,551,685 of NC_040907.2, forward strand.
TCTGGAATGGATGCACCCCTTTCTTGGCCTTTTAGCTGCCCTTTGGCTAGGAGAGTATATCCTCACCAGGAATGACTTGTCCTCAAGCTACTCCCACTAATAAAATGAAAATGATAACCAGTATCATTGAGCCTTGATTATGGGCCATTCCCAGGGTCAGCTGTTTTGGATGCATCATCTGATTCCATGCATGTGGTACCCTCTTATTCTCTGGGAAGCCTCCTCTGGCACGGAGTGGGAAAGTGGAAACTTGTGATACCTCTCTGAGTTGTTCGCTTGGGAGATCTTCTTCAGCAGCATATGCTCCTTCCCAAAACTCTCACTTCTTATGAGCTGCCAGCACCGTGTTTTTGTTAAACGTTTGAACATTTATTATGTGCCAGACATAGTTCTAGGTGACTGAGGCATAGCAGTGAACAAAACAAAATAGTGTAAATGTAGTTTTTATTTGGCACATATTTGGTTAATGTAAGTACTTTTATTCTTAAATGAAAATATATTTATTAACTTTCAGAGAGAGAGAGAGAGAGAGAAGAAAAAGTTGAAGGAGAAGGAGAGGGATAAGGAGAAGAAGGAGAAATAACCCCAAAGTGGTAGAGAAACATTGATTGGTTGCCTCCTATATGCACCCCAAATGGGGAATCAAACCTGCAACTTAGGTATGTGCCCTGACCAGGAATTGGACATGCAACCTTTTGATGTAGGGGACTACACTCCAATGAACCAAGCCACCAAGCCAGGGCTGTTTTAAGTACTTTTAAAAATCTTTGCCACATTTGTAATTCCTTGCATTTACTTTCTTACTACCTTGGTATTAAAACATGCATTGATGTTAATTCTCATATTTACTTTTAATCGGAACATTTCTAGTGTGAGTAGATACAGGGTAGTCAGCAGTAACTTCTATGTTTGAGGTCAGTTTTCAGGAATGGATATACTTTAAATTTTTCTAGATTTCATAAACATTTTTGTCTAATGCTCTCTTTCTTATCAGTGACCATTACTTTCAGGTTAGTCGATTATCGCCCTCCAGGCAAAACTTCTAAAAAAACTGTTGGTTCACACATTGCTTCAGGCTGCTAACAGAGCAGTCTGTAAAATGGCAATTTTCCAAATCAGGTTAAAAAATATATAAGCAGAAGTAACATGGCTATGGCAAATTATAAAACTTATATTGCCGTTAATAAAACAGTTTTCTTCAGATTTTTAGAAACCAGGGCATGCATCTGAGAGAAGGAAAAATACAGGGACTACTGTGAAATTAACAAAATAGACAGTTTTGCAACTGAGATAATTCTGCTGATTTCTTTGTATTGTGGTTGTACTCAGGTATGAGAAGTAATGAGGATTTTATATGTGAAACTTCTGCAGACTCTTAGAATCCACATGGGAGAGCCTGGCTACAGAACTATAGATCAGGGGAAATATGTACACATATTTTGTCTTGAATTCAGCAAAAGATTTGATAAAGTGCTTCCATATTGTTGTCACTAAGCTGGAAAAATGTGAGTGGAATGAGTTGTAGTTAAGTGAATCTGCACAACTGTACTCAGCTAGTCTATTTGACTTATAGATGTTCCGTGAATGTTTGTGGAACTAAATTGAAATGAATTGATCTATGTTTGTCTGTACAGAGTGTCACAGCAGTGCGCACTGCATTGTTCTGAAGCCTGCTCAGTATGCTGATCAAAGATGTGTGAAGATTTCCAGGACCAACTTGTCAACTTACACGCCTTCAGTCAAATTTCTTTAGCAAGTGCTTCCTAATAGTTAAATCTAACACGGTGTTTTCAGCTCTATCCTATCTACTGCCTCTGTGGTGCGTAATGCTGACTTCCACCTGTTTCTTCCTTTGACTTCCAGCATATCATTATTCTAGTTTCCCTCTCAATTATGTGAATAGTCCTTCTTCTTTGATTTCACTCCTGTTGACCCCTTAAATATTCATTCTACATCTTCTTCACAGTTTTACTATTCTGAGTGATTTAATTCATGCTCTTGGCTTAATATAACCATTCAAAACAGACTCCCAAATCTGTATCTTCTGTATCCAGACAATCATATGTGCATCCATATCACTTACGGCATGTTGACTCCCCTTTTGATTTAATTAGTGCCTTGAAACCATTCAGCATGAGCTAGCTTAACCTCCCTTCTCTCAAAGTTAAAGTTTCTGACAATTGAAAAAGTGCTGGCATTGGAAACAGAACTGTGTTTGATTTTTTACATCCATCATTTAGTACTTGTACAAATTAGAGAAATTACTTAACCTATCTGTGTTAGTGTTCTCTTGCTGCATAACAAATTGCTACAAACTTAGTGGCTTCAAAAAACACTCATTTATTATTGCTTGCTTTTGTGGGTCCAGGATCTTGGCATGGCATTGTTGGATCTTCTGGTTAGGATGTCTCATAAGGCTATAAATTAAGGTTTCAGCCAGGCCTGAGTCAGCAGATATGTGACTGGGGAAGAATCCTTCTAAGATCCCTTAGATTATACTAAAACTGTGTACAACTTACTTGTGTTTGTTTGTAAAATGAAGTTTGGCATAAAACTCATAATTATATGTGATGTGTCATGCAGAAATCCTGTGGGATATGGATCAACTCTATATTACACAAGATGACCTTATGCATTTTTAGTCTCTGTACATTAAATACCATTAGTGTCTCTTATTTGTTATGGTTACCAAAAACACTTCCACAATTTTTAAAACACTCCTTGTGAGTGATACTGCCCTCTTGAGAATCACACTTGGTGAGGGGGTTAAAATGTCATTTCTAACAAACAAACAAACAAATATAAATTTTATGGCAGAAACAAATTCTTATTGAGTACCTCCATGTGGAAGGCACTGTTCTAAGTGCTATATTATTCACATGGTAAATAAGATATTATCTCCCCTTCTTTCATGTAGCTAATGTAAAACAGAAGGAAATCTTGAACACTTAATACTCTTCTTTGCTTCAAAAATAAACCTCTTAAAAATGTAGAACTTATGAGATACTTGAACTCTCTTATTAGTTAATTCTTTGCTCAAAGTTCAACTGAAGTTTATCAGGCAATGTTCTACAAAGAACAGATATGCTTACTACACAACATATTTTTTCAAAATGTAGTTGCAAAACTTTTCCCCAGGATTTTTGTCTTTTCTTCCCACATGAATTTTCTTTTTTAAAAAATCAAATAGACTATTTTGATTTATTTTGACAATTTTGTGAACCATGCTTACACTCTCCCACTTCTGTGCCTCCTCTACACTGCTATTATTGTCTAGATTGTTCCTTCTCAATGTCAAAATTCCAGTACAATGTCTAGATGATGAGGGAGATGGGGAGCAGAGGGCAACTTTTGATAAGGTTTTCTGTAAAGACTCAAATATTTTCAAAAAAGGCTCTCAAAATTTTTATCTGTCAAAATTCTTTTCTGTTTTCATGGCTCTTCCATGAAGCCTTTTTGAGTTACCAAAGCAGATGTGATATGTGATATTTAAAAAAATATTCAATTCCTTTAGGTTTGCTATAGGGACAGAAATATCAGGAGAAAAATACATATGTGCTAAAAATAAAATTCTGCTTTTTAGTATGGCTACCTGTGCATTTGACTAATCTGTAATCCCTACTTACTTTATATTAATTTTTAAACACTTTAAAGACAAAGTCTTCTGTCTTACTAATTTCTTAGTTTCCCTTTATAGCCAAATACAGTATTATATGCTTATTGGTTTATTTATTTATCAGAAAATAGTATGGGTTTTGGGGTCAAACACCTTGGTGTTAGAATTAGAGAACCTGGGTTCAAACACTACCTCTTCCTTTTATTGGCTGTGACATTAGCAAGTTCCTTAGAATCTACATGTTCCTTGGCTACCATTTCTCTTCTTTCCCCCATTATCTCCCTCCCCCTATCCCTCTGGTCACTGTCAGTCTGTTCCTCATTTCCATGTTTCTGGTTTTATTTTGCTTGCTTATTTGTTTTGTCACTTAGGTTCCACCTATAGGTGAGATTATATGGTATTTGTCTTTCACCACCTGTCTTACTTCACTTGGCACAATGCTCGCCAGTTCCATCCATGCTGTTGAAAAGGGGAGGAGCTCCTTCTTTCTTTCTGCTGTGAAGTATTCCATTATATCAATGTACCATCGTTTTCTGATCCACTCATTTACTGATGGGAACTTAAGTTGCTTCCAGCACTTGGATATTGTAAATTGCTCTGCTATGAACATTGGGGTGCATAGGTTCTTTTGAATTAGTGTTTCAGGATTCTTAGGGTATAATCCCAGCAATGAAATTGCTGAGTCAAAAGGCAGTTCCATTTTTACTCTTTTGAGGAAATTCCATATCTTTAAAATAATGATGACAGTGGTAATTATCATGGTGGTGATAGTGAGGATGATGATGATGGATAATGTACAATGTAATGGACACTCTATTAAGAATTAGGGTCAAGAACTAATGTCTCTGGAATCAGACTGATGGGGGTTCACACCCCAGCTTCATTGTCTACTAGTTGGGTAGTAGTTGGCTACTAGTTAGTAGACTAAACATCTTAATTAGCATCACTGAGCCTCGTTTTTTTTTTTCAATTATTAATTGGTTAAATGAAGATATACATGTCACTGCCTTTTATTGCCCATAGAATAAAAGTCAAGCTACTTACAATGGTCTAAAGCCAATACCTAAATTACCTGACTCCTCCCTATCCATCTAAAGTCATTTGTTTACTTTAGGGTGGTTCATTTTTCTGATTTTCAAACAAGCCAAGCATTTTTCCACGATAGTCCTTCATACTGTCACATGACAGCCTTGTATTCATATTTAGTCAAACATCACCTCTTCATAGAGTCCTTTACTGACCACCTTATCTTAAGTAGCACTCTGTTCCCATCTCCCTTATCAGCCACATATTCTCTCTGAACTTACTTACCCTGACAAATACATTATTTGTTCTAATTATTTTATTTATTTATTTTGGTTTTTCAAGGTATGATTGGTTGTGTGTAACCTACTTCCTTTACTAGAAGGCAAGATTTGTTGAGGCCAGATCAGTGTGTGTGTTGTTTGCTGACCTAGCTCCAATGTTTGGCACACTGCTCAATCCAACTGAATGCTCAAAATATAAAATTGTATGTATCTCTGAAAGAATAAACATTTTATATGTTGTTGAGAAGATTAAATGCATGTAGTACCTGTCAAAAAATAAGTGAGGAATTAATGTTAGTTTTTACTGTTATTACTAATTATATGAAGATAGGAAAACAGCCCACGCTTTTGTAAAGTTTGTTATCTCTACAGGAAGATATAGGTATATAAGAGGCCAATTATAATTATACTAAGTGCTGCATGAATGGGGCTTTTGTGATATGGGAACTTGTAGATTTGTTCAGGAAATATTTATTGAACTACTATTTTTACTTGAATGTTCTGAAAGAACACTGGCTAAGTGTATATACACCTTGAGAATGAAAGGTGGATCCTTCCTTCCAACCCTTCTAAGTAGATTTAATGTTCAGTTACCTTTATAGGTAATGGCCTGATATCCATTCTGGGCAGTGGCCTTGTTTTATATTTGTTGACTATCATCTATTCCATCACAGCTACTGAACTTATAACATGTCTTGGTGTAGATCCTGTTTATGCTTTCATGCCCTTTCCCCTTCATCCCAAGTGCTGACATCAAAAAGGATTTTATGAGGTTTAGCTTTCCCATAACCTCCTGAAAGCCTCTCCAGTATTGCCCCAAATTAAATTCGTTTTAAGTGAAGACATGTCCCTGCTATATAATTGTAGCTTCAAGGCCAGTCCTCCAACATTTCCTTTTCCAGCTGGTTTGCTGCTCCTAATTTTCTCCAATGTAGCCATGTTGGGGCTTCCACCGCCCTCTTTACTTCTTCCTCTGCCCATGCCCTGTAATTGCTCTTCTCAACTCTATAGGTTTTTCATTTATCTTCACAGAATGTTCTATATCAGCATCTTCTCTCCCCTCACCAACTTTCAGTAATTGCAGTTTTATTCTTAGGAAACACATTCCCTCCTATTAGAAAATTTGCAGAGCACAGTTGTGGAGATAAGACTGGCCTCTCAAAGTTTATGATTAGAACCATAATGTTTCCATGTTGATAAATTATAGATACAGCCAGGCAGTTACTTTTCCCACCAGAATATCTGCTTGGGCAGACTACAACTGCCAAACAGTAAGAAAGAGACATGATCATTTTTTCTTGTTGGTTCATTTCCCACAACAGGGATATGCACTAGCAGAGGTTGAAATAAGGACATTAATTTTATTTAAAAATAAAGAAATACATAAGGTAAGATCTTAGTGTTATATAGAAATAGTACTTCTAGGAATGCTTCTGGTATAGCATCTCTAAGTATTTTTAGCTTGTTGATTTTGTAGACACACAGTTCAAAGATCAAATAATGCCCATGGAGTTTGATAAGACACTAATGACAGTTAGCCCTCTGGCAATACTATCACTAAACTTGTTGAAAGTAACAAAGAATTCACCACTGGACCTCTCTGAGAACATAACAGGCCCCTTGTAGGAAAGTAGAGAGGAAGGACTGTGTCTGGGAGGACAGGTACTGGTTACAATGGACAAACTTTTAAAAGGAACAAGATTAATTTAACACTACTTTGCCTCTTTATGTTATCAGGCAATAGACGTCCTATGAGTGACATTTTTAGAGAATCTCCCTGCCTTAGAACTTTAACAAGAAGCTTTAAATAAAATCATACAAAAATAAATGTGTGCTGTTAGAAAAAGACATATTAGGGTGGTAGTGGTAGTTGTTCTAATAAAAAGTAATAATAATTATTATTACAACAATATACAGGCCAGACAACATACACGTGTAGCAGTATAAAAACAGATAATATCAGAGAAAATGAAGAGCAGAGAAAATGAAGAGCTGAGAAAATGGTAGCTACGAATTATGCAGCACATAATGAATGCTTTTATGTTCATTATTTTATTTATTCACACAACCAACTGAAAAGATAAACAAATACATAGTGGAGTTGAGGTTTAAACAAAGGCAATCTGATTCTGGCTTCTAGGCTCTTAACTTTACTATACTGTACTGTACTCTACTATTCTGTACTATATAATACAATATTGTCTCTCCTGCACATGGCATTATAGTTTTCTGTGAGTCTATTTTTGCATGTGTTCATCCTTCAGCCATTTGCAAGCTCCATGAGAATAGTGACCATATCTGTCTAGTTTACCATGAAGTTCCCAGAATCTAGCCCGGTGCTTTTCACATAGGTGTTCAAGAAATATTTACTGAATAACTAATGGAAACTAGCAAAACTGAAACAAATTAAACATTATTGGACTTAAATACTGAAGGAGGAAAGGAATATAATATTATTGTGAATTATTGCTTTGAAAAACTCAAAATCTCATTCATTTTTTACTATTGTATGCCACACCTAAGTAGATCAACAAGGGCATTGCCAAATAGCAGGCAGAAGACAATGGGCTCAGAAAAGAAAAAAGAGAGGAATTTTCTCAAAGGCTTTACTTGCATGTGCCTGTCAGTTTCTTAAAAGGCTCAGCAGACAGCTATGCGCATGGCAAAAGTGAAATCTGAGGAAAGGCTCCCTGAATCCTGAACATGTGTTCTTTTTTAATTACAGTTTTATCTATGAGAGTATAGTCAGCTAGACAAAGACATGAAGTAGAATTCCTCTTGGATCTTAGTCCCTCATACTCCTATCTTAAAGGTGGTAACAAAAATCTATGTTACCTATAGGCTTTGTGTCTAGGTCACCACTTTGAGAAGTCTAGGAGTAGCAAACATTGCCCAAACATTCTAAAATCTCACCAGCCTATGGATTTGAATGAGGTCAATTATATCAATACTCAAGCTTTTCATTTCTAGGCTAATGCAGGAGTTTTAGTACTGTTTAAAGTCCCACCTATCCACAGGTATTTTGGGAAATCCTGAAGTTTCTTTCAGAAGTTTATAAATTCACATAAGCTTCTATCATGTTATCTCATTTGCATTTTTGGCTATAATCACTCAGGCATCTGCTGATTCACCCCAGTTTTGATGCTTTTAATTTTCATAGTTCTGTAAAATTTGGCAGTCATCAATGAGGGTAAAATATGAATCTATAATGCTCAGTTGTATGGTGTGGTTGTTGTTTGGGCCCTTAAATATTAAGCTCTTGGAGGTATCACTTTCTGTTCACACTGGTGATCCTTTTTGTCCTTGGAGTATATACAGCCACTAGGAAGCCAAGTGAGGATGAGATTTCAGTATCTGCCATCTCACTATATCTTTGCTGTCATCTAATCCTCAAACCCTGTTGTAAAATTGTCATTTCAAATTCCTTCTTCTTTTGGTATAAATTCTGTCTTAGGAGCTTTGCCATCTTTCTGTGCCATCTGGCAACCTTACTCTCTCTCTCTCTCTCCCAATTCAGTCCAAAAACATATGTATATGGAACTGAATTCCTCTCACCATGTTGTGAATTGACTCCTATGTAAATTAGTACATACAAATAATGTGTAAGATGCCACTGAACTCCATATGACAGTCTTGTCTGACTCTGAGCCTTGGCCCAGCTGTGATCTCATCATGTAACATACTGTGATCTATTTGGTTCCTAAATCCCAAGATATGTCTGTTAATAGCCAAGACTTCCCTGAAGGTTATATATACTCACTTATTCATTGGAATCTTTCTTCTCTTGGGAAGTGGGAAAAAATATTTGTGGGTTGTATTAGACAGGGTTTTCCAGAGAAAGAGAACCAATAAGATGTGTGTGTGTGTGTGTGTGTATACATACATGATATAATAAATATATATGAATATAAAATTTCTTATAAGAAATTGGTTCATGCAATTATGGAGGCCAAGATATCCCAAGATTGACAGTACAGTCAGTAAGCTGGAGACCCAGGAGAGGTAATGGTGTTGTTCCAATTCAAATCTCAGCAGACTCAAGACGCAAGAAGAGTCAATGTTTCAGTTCAAGTCTGAAGACAGAAAAAAAACTGATTTCCCAGCTTGAAGGCAGTCAGGCAGGAGGAATTATCCCCCACTCAAAAGAAATTTAGACCTTTTGTTCTATTCAGTCCTTCAACTGATTGGATGAGGCCTACCCACATTAGAGTGGGCTATCTTCTTTACTCAGTCTACAGATCAAATGTTAATGTCATCCCAAAATACCCTCACAAAAACCAAACCAAAACAAAACACAACAAAAAAACAAGAACAAAAAATCCCTTACTATCACACCAAAATAATGGATGTAATAATAACCAAATATCTGGGTACCCCATGGTTGCACCAAGTTGATACTTAAAATGAACCATCACAGCAATCATATGTCCTGATTCCCAGCCTCAAAGTTACTCCTCTTCAGGTCTAGAGCTATTTAGTAGGTAAATAAAGAGGCATATACAAGTCCCACCAATATTAGAAAAATCAAATCTTGTTCTTTGCATTAAAAATGCAAAATAGGCTCATGTTGTAGAATCTCTAATACAATAAATCAAAAAAGGAAAAGAAATATAAACAAAGACTCAGATGAAAAATATAGCCACCAACAAAAACTAATAAGAAGAGAACAAAACACTATCAAATACTTCAGAACAGGCAGCACCTATGGAAAGAAACTGAAGTTTCTGGAGTGGATCAATACTGTTCTCATTACTGAAAAGCTATTTGAGAATGTTTTAACAAAGCCCTGAGAATTCTCATTAATTCCTTCCAATCTAGAGAGAATCAAATGAGGAACACACACTTATGTTTTTCTTACTCAAACTGGTTGGTTGGCAATATGAAACTAGAAATGAACAAGTGCTAATTTTCTCTGAAAGAAGTTGATTTATTTAGGTCAAAATTAGGTTGTACATGACAGAAAACTGAAAATAGTAGCTAATTAAGACATGCATTACTTCTTTCTCCCATAAATGTCTCAGAAGGTGGCTCTGGGCTGGGTTGTGATGCTGTGTATTATGGGTGACCTGAGGCATCGTCTCCCTTGGTGCTGCAACTCTTCATTTTGATCTCATGTGAAAGATGATGACATTCGCATTCCAAGCAGTGGGGGATAGGAAAGGACAAGCATGCTTTCTTTTAAGGAAGGATCCTCAAAGCTTTCATACATTTTCCTTGCATCACATTAGCCTGAAATTAATGACTTCACTCAACTCCAAGGGAGTTTTTATTATGATTAGCACTGAGCATAGCTTAATATCAGGAGTTCTATCACATGAAAAAGAAAATTGATATTGGAGAGTGGCAATCTTAACCCTGATTTTAAGGAACAACTTGAGGTCTGAGACTGTTACTTAGGTGCAATGGTATACTTTCACAATTAGAGGAATTTAGCCTCAGTATAAAGCATTTAACAAATTCTAGAAGAGCAGGACTCAGGGATTATATAAGACTGAAGTTAGTTCATTATGCCAACTTTGATCTCTTCACCTCACCCTTTCTTCCATGCCCTGAAGTTACAGAAAATGTGCACAGAACATGAAAAACTATAACATCTCAAACTTTAGGTAGCTTGGAAGAGAACACAAAGTTGCTTCTGATATTAAATGAAGGAATCAGGAAGTCTGATAAGGATGAAAATAATATCATTTGGAACTACCAAAGTTTCTGAACTAAACCTTAGAAAGTTATCAGTTGTTATGATGTATTTGTATTACTATAAATAGATGCAAATAATTCAGGGTTGAACCTCTAACTTTATTTCCATTTCAAACATGGCAAAATAGCTTTGGGGCTTAGACATCATATATATCATTTGATTGAGGAGATTATTACAGTTATCCAAAACAAATTTTTTTCAGTAGGTTAATTCCTTTTTTAAAACCACCTAAGAATGAAGAAACAATTGTGGATTGTGAAAATGACACGTAACATTTGATGTTTTGAAATTTGTTTTGTTCTGTACAAAAAACAGCCTACTACAATGCTGGTCTGAGATTTGGACCACAAATAAAAGATAGCATAAAGAGGTTAATACCCAGTACAGACTAGACAGGTAGCAATTTACTCTCTCTTCTTGGTATCATTTGTTCCACCCACTTTCATCTTTGTTGGTTTTCTTGGGATTGCTACAAAAGTCAGGGAATACACACATGTATAGCTTTGAGAAATGGCTTGCTAAATTTTTTCTACTTGCATGAACTAGATTTATCTAGACCAAGACTTGGCTTAAAAAGTTATTTGTATTATGGCTAGGTCTGTACATTTACATACCTATAATTTATTCAGTGTATGTTAATTACCTTTTTAATGTGAAAATATTTTGACATTGCTTTTTCTCATTTCTTTGACTTCTTGGAGAATTTTTATTATGAGACTGGCTCTAAATCACAAGTGCTCTCTGGGCTTCTAGCCTTTTATATACTCTTCAGTATTGGTGCTCATATGTTTTTTTTTTGTTTGTTCATTTTTTGTTCCTGGAATCTTAAAACATTTTTTTTTCTTTTTAAATATATATTTTATTGATTATGCTATTACAGTTGTCCCATTTCCCCCCTTCTCTCCCCTCCACCCTGTACCCCCCTCCCACCCACATTTCCCCCTTTAGTTCATGTCCATGTGTCATACTTATGAGTTCTTTAGTTTCTACATTTCCCATACTATTCTTGCCCTCCCCCTATCTATTTTCAACCTACATTCTATGCTACTTATTCTCTATACCTTTTCCCCCTCTCTCCTCCTCCCACCCCCCTGCTGCTAACCCTCCATGTACCCTCCATTTCTGTGGTTCTGTTCCTGTTCTAACAGGTTGTTGATATTTGTGAGTTTGCTGTCCTTTTACTATACATGTCTTTTCTTTATCTTCTTTTCTTAGATAAGTCCCTTTAGCATTTCATAAAATAAGGGCTTGGTGATGATGAACTCCTTTAACTTGACCTTATCTGAGAAGCACTTTATCTGCCCTTCCATTCTAAATGAGAGCTTTGCTGGATAGAGCAATCTGGGATGTAGGTCCTTGTCTTTCATGACTTGGAATATTTCTTTCCAGCCCCTTCTTGCCTGTAAGGTCTCTTTGGAGAAATCAGCTGACAGTCTGATGGGAACTCCTTTGTAGGTTACCGTCCCCTTACGTCTTGCTGCTTCTAGGATGCTCTCCTTCGTTTTTTACCTTGGCTAATGTAATTATGATGTGCCTTGGTGTGTTTCTTCTTGGATCCAACTTCTTTGGGGCTCTCTGAGCTTCTTGGATTTCTTGGAAGGCTGTTCCCTTTGCCAGATTGGGGAAGTTCTCCTTTATTATTTGTTCAAATACGTGCTCAATCTGTTGCTTTTCCCCTTCCGATTCTGGTACCCCTATAATTTGGATATTGGAACGTTTAAAGGTGTCTTGGATGCTCTTAATCTTTTCCTCAATTTTTTGAATTCTTATTTCATCATGCTTTCCTGCTTGGTTGATTCTATCTTCCTTCTGGTCCACTGTATTGTTTTGAGACTCATATTCCTTCCTTTCACTATTGGCTCTCCTCCGCGTGTCTTCCTGCATCTGTTTTATGGTAATCTGCATTCTTTCATCTAAATTTCGTCCAAAATCAACCAGTTCCGTGAGCTTTCTGATCACCAGTGTTTTGAACTATGCATCTAATAGATTGGCTAATTCTTGGTCGCTCAAAAGGATGAGTCCTGGGGGACTGATCTGCTCTGTTGAAAACATTTTTTTTCCCCCCGTCTCTCCTTTTTTTTTTCCAGTCTGGTGGCTCTTGTTATGGTGGGGGGCGGAGCCTTAGGTGCTCACCGGGGCTGGGCACCCCAGTCGCTAGATTGTGACGTTATATGTGGGGGCGGGGCATGAGCGGGAGCGGGGCGGGAGAAAACAATGGCGGTAGTTCCGTTCTCCTGGACTCAGACCCTTGTCTGGGCTTCTGGGCCGCAAGTTCTGTCCTGGTCCACAGTCGCTACCCCTCTGGGTCTGCCAGCTGCAGCTTGCGTACTCAGGGATCGCTGCTGCCTTCTTGCACGCCGGATGGCTTTTGCGCCGATTTCGTGCCAAACCTTCCCCTGACCTCCGCGCGCCGCCGACCGGAGCCAGCCCCGCGCCTGCCCGGCTGGTCTTCTCCTACCAGTCCGGATGAACGCATCTACTTCAACTTCTTGGCTGCCCGATTTCCATTCAGATAAATCCTCTGCCGGCTCTGGGTGTTATTCTGATAGTAAATTATTGTTGTGAATTATTGGTTTTCTAATCTTGGTTGTACGAGGAAGTACGGTGCGTCCACCTATTCCTCCATCTTGCCGGAAGTCCCTCTTAAAACATTTTTAGCAAAGTGGAATATCTTTATGGAGGTGACTTTAGTCAGTCTAATTTTTGATGGCTACCTTTGGATAATCACCCCACCTAGATATTCAAAAAAGTAAAGATACTCATTAAGACTAATTAAATTTAGGCTTATTCATGTTCCAAGAGCAAAACAAGATACTTGCTTTTGAGCTGAGTCAGGTTATTTAAGAAAATTGGAACTATGTGACTCTCTCAGAGCTATATAATGCTTTATCTGTTACTAAAAGATTATCAAAGATATAATTTTTCTTTATATGAAGAGAAGCATCATGTGAATTCAGAGATAATATTTCTTACTTGCTCATCACTCTTAAAAGCTACCTAAAAAATGCACACGAGGAAGAAGACATGTATTTGTGAACTCGAGAAATGGATTTTGGAAAGTTTTATCTCCTTAATTTAACACATTTATAAGTTCTGTAAAATCAAATGCCAAAACTATCAGTAAGGAGTGCCCACCTTAGAGATGAGTCCCTTTTCTTGTCAAAGGACATCATGTTCTTTATCACCTTCCTTTTCTGACAAAGCATAATTCTAATAGGCCATTTAAATGATTGACATGTAGTCAGAAAGGCTCTTGTTGACTAATCACTTTTGCACACAGTTGGTAAGTATTCATGGTTTTTGAGCTGGTATTCTGGAAGCATCTTATTAACAATTATCATAAGGAAATATTCACAGGTACAATGGGAATATGTGTTATACTTCTTGCTGTTACAAGCTTCATATCTGGCATATTAGAAATTTAGGAAAAAAGTGGAACTGCAGTGCAGATTTTTCTCAGGGTATGTTGAAGCAGCCTTTGCTATAGCTGTAAGATTTTTAAAAGTATTTTCCAAGACATCTATCTTATACAGACAACACCATTTTAAATTGGACTCATTAAATCATTTGTTGTCACAGCCAACAGCCTTGTGGAGGCTAGTTAACAAATGAAAAATGAGTCTTTCTAACTTGTTTACTTTATATAGATGCTTTCTTTATTTAAGTTTTCTCCCCCTCTGGTCACACATTGACTTAGGGGATCTTGTTATAGTGCTGCCTGACAAAAATTAAAAATGTGAAGGCTGAAAATACTACACATGTAATGCCCAAGTTTACATAAAATACTGGTAAAGATGTTCCCACTAAGTGATACTTGGGCATATCGTTTAGTTTAAGAAAGGGAACTAATTGAAACCACATTCACTTTGTTGAAAAGGTAACAAAGAATCACTGGAGAACTTGAGAAACACAAAATTTTTGGCACAGAAAGCAGAAAACTGATGATACTAAATTCATCTCTGAATTGTCCCTCTCAGCCCCTAGTCCACCAGTTGAAGATTGTTCCAACAATATAGGCTAAAATATCTGTGCTCATTTACTCATTCATTTACTCACTCATTCATTCAACTGTTCTTTGATCTGCTACTAAAAATCACAATGGATGGAAGCCACCCTTTACAAGTTTATGGGCAAGTGGTGTATTTCTTTCCCATTTGGTATCAATTAATCATTAATTAACATCAGATGATAAGTATTTTCTTTTGCTGTAGGCCAATATTTTTGGATTTTTGACATACTATTGCTTTCTTAGCTATGGTCTAGAAAAACACTTCTTTTAATGCAGATTTTTAAAAGTTTTTTTACTTTACTTCCTAATAGCTTTCACTGAATGTGTTGGCAAATCTTAAGTGAACTGAAATGGTTGGTGTTTTTTGATCAGCTACATGCAATGCAGAGTATCTCAGAGATTGCAATAGGAAAGTGTTAATGATGAAAAAGAACTTTAGAAATAGATATAGCAAGGTTTGAATCTCTTAGCAATTTTCTTATATAGGAGTGGGCAAAAGTAGGTCTTCAGTACAAATAAATAATATAAAAATCAAAAAACAATAATACAAGAATAAATTGGTTTGCATACTCACAACTGTAAATCTACTTTTGCCCACCCTGTATGTAAAATAGAGATGATAAACTCTTTAGGAGTTAGGCTGAAGATAAATAAAATATAGATAAAGTCCCTTGCACATAGTGGAAAATAGATTTCTCATCTATCCACAAGACTAAAAAAACAAACAAAAACTATTCTTTTGAATTGTCAAGTGGTATCTAATTTTCTACCTGGTATCTAACACTGGTTCTTTTTAGTTCCTCAGTTTTCTCCTATCTGGTGACTGATAAGAATTAGATTCAGGTGAATTTTACACAAATATTTGTATTTTTAAAAGTGTTCAATTCTCAACTTAGTTTTTTGAGGTAATTGGTAGAGTAATTCTCTACTTGAGAGTTGGGTCCTTACTAGTATTTGTGACAAAACTCAATTTAGGATTAGCTACAGTTCCATTAATACAATGCATAGTTTTTTCTCCAACTCATTAATAACGATGTTAAATAAGCACAAACATCACAACAAACCTAGAAATAGTACTTAGAACATTCTTACAATTAACATATTCTTATTCATCATTGCTCTACTCTGTGGTCTGCTGGTCAGTGTGCTTTGTAGACTAATATAGCATAAAGTGCATTTGAAATAATTCCTCAAGTTATTGTACTTTCTTTAAATTTCCCATTAACTCATATATTCCATATTGTATTAATTCAGTAGTTGCCCATTTATCTAAAATTTTATCTTCCCTAACTTTCTCTTTTGTTTCCCTGGTTTTCCAATTTGAGTTAGATGTATCTCATCTGTATTGTTGTATTTACTTAGTCAGTAAAGGTGTACTGAATGCCTAATATATGCCAGGCATTCTTGGCACAGAGGAGAAAGCAATGAATAAAACATAGTCCCCTGACTTCTTGGAAGTTACATTTTAGTGGAGGGTGGAGAAAGGCCAATGATTATCATGTAAGCAAATAGACAGTATGATTTAAAATAGTGATGCATGCTGTGGAGAAAACAAAATATAATGGTGGGATAAGGACTTCGTGGAGTGGTGATACAGTGCAATTATTTCAGCCAAGATAGTCGAGGAAGGCTTGCCAGAAGAGGTGAGACCTAAATGAGGAGAAAGAATGTTATAGGAGGAAGAGAAGTGAGTTGAAAGGCCCTGAGATGGGAATGGGTTTGGCATCTCAGGCATGAAATGAAGCTGGTGTAGCTGGGGTGAGGTGGACAAGGTTGGACATGGTGGGACCTGATGTTGAAGAGGTAGATAAGAGTCAGTACATGTAAGGACTGGTTGGTGTGGAAAGACATTTAGACTTATTTTCTAAATGTGGTGAAAAGTCATGGAAGTTTTTGAACAGCAGAGTGAATTGATCTGATTGGTACTTTCAGAAGATCATTTTAGCTGTTGAATAGAGAATAGACTGGACATGGTGAAGCTGAAGAGTTGAGTCAAGGAGATTCATTGGAGACTCATTGCAGTAGCTGAAGTGAGAAATAATGGTGACTTGGATGAGGGTTTTAAATAATGGAGCTATGAGAAATGGTTGGATTTGGGGGGCAGTATCAATACAACTTACTGAGAGGTTGGATGTGGGAAGCAAAAAAAACGGCACCTTGTTAGGCTTAGTACTTGAGAGATTGAAATGTACATAGCAATTGTCACGCACTATTTAGTCATTTCTTTAAATCACTTTATGCTCTCTTAAAGAGCCTGGAAACTCCTTGACCCTTATTTCCCTTCGGGTCACCTATACCATTACATAGTTATTGCTCAGTAAGTATTTGTGGAATGAATAGGAGACGTGGAGATAACCCTAAAATTATTCAACTTGATAGAATAATAGCTGCTGTGTTAAAAAAAAGACTTATAGGACATATAATATGCTATACAAATAAAGGATACAATTTCCTAGAACACTCTTTATACAATGATATGATTCACCAGATCCACACAAGCAAATTTGTGGTCTAGAAAAAAACCAGGCCCTGTCCAGTGTGGTTCAGTTGGTTAGAGCATCATCTTGTAGACTAAAAGGTTGCAGGTTCAATTCCTGGTCAAGGCACATACCCAGGTTATGGGTTAGATCCCCAGTATGTAATGGGGTGTTGAGCTGAAGGTCCCCCAAAAGGAGAAAACCCTCATAGCTATCACTTGGGAGATGAGGGCAGTGGAGCAGGGTCATGGAGAGCTACTTTTCATAGCTGAAGAACTTGGCCAGTGTTTTAAAAACGTTAAACACTGTGCCTTTCTGTGCTCAAAGTCAGGGAGATGGGCATGACTGTAACTTGTGATGTGATATAGATGGAGGGGCTTCCTGTGCCTGTGAGAGCAGCTTGGAGGTGGCTTCTGCTCCATGACCCTGCTTGCCGGAACTAACAATGGGAGCTGAGAAAGGCAGAAGAAACCGGACTACTGGTAGGTGTAACCAAGGGTGGGAGGAGTCAAAAGTAGGGTTACAGAGGAATATCCGTGCCAGGATTTAAACGTAGGTGTAACAGTGATGCTGGGGCTTAACCACATGGGTTTGGGAGTGGAGAAGTGGTTCTCTTGACTGCGAAGCTTAGGAAGCAGAAAAGCAAGATGTAGCAGCTGTGTGGAGCTCTCTTGGCCACACAGTTTGAAAGAATGCAGAAGGACCCCCACCAGCTCACTTTGAGAATGCAGTTTTGGATTAATAATGGGAGTCTAGCAGAGCTATGGACTTCTGTTTTCTTTTCCTGAGATATGGTACCACTAACTGGCCTGGTTTGACAAGAGGAGGCAGGACTGTGTGTATGTGTTTGTAGGTGTTTTAAAGGGACTTTGCAATTACAGCAATATTCTGCCATTACCCTAAATATATACAACTTAATTAAAAAATCCCTTTCCTTTTTACCAAATTCTTGCAGTATGAGCCACAATTCCTACTGGCAGGGGGCAAAGAAAAGCTTTAAAACAAAAAGACCACTGGGGGGTTTCTGTAACAGGTAGGGGCACATATGAGAGGCAACCAATCACTGTTTATCTCACACTGATGTTTCTCTTTCTGTCTCTTTCCTTCTCTTCTCTCTCTCTCCCTCCCTTTCTTTCTCCCTTCCTCTCTAAAAGCAATGGGAAAATGTTCTCAATTAAGGAGAAAAAAGAGAAACTTGAATGTTTACAGGTGGAAAACAAGTGTAAAACATACATATGGGTATATCATAGCTATCTTCTTAAATGAATGCTTTAAGTTCAAAAACAGATAACATGCAGGTCTTTCAACTTCTGGTAAGGTGTCAGCATAGATAAACATGGCTCATCTCCTTGCACAACCACATCAAAATTACAACTAAATATTATTTGTAGAACAGTCATCACTCAGAACACTCGGAAATTGAGTTGAATGGAAGTCTGCCAACTACAGAAGTAAAGAAACACACTCATCCAGTCTGGTAGGAGGGGCACAGACACAGAACAGCATGGTTTCACACTCACGTGTGGCAGATAAAATTTGGGAGCGATATTTCAGGAGCAAGGAGTCCCAGTCCCACACCAGGTCCCCAAGACCAGGGTTCCAGTGACAGGAAGATAAGTCCCCATAACTTCTGGCTGCAAAAACAGTGGGGGCTCAGTCAGTGGAAGAAAATTCTGGAGCCGCAATCAGATCCTTGTAAAGAACCCACACATGGACTCATCTTCTCAGAAACACTCCATCTGAGCTTCATCACAAAGGTAGAAGCTTGAAAGGCATAGAGGCATACAGGGAGGAAGTGAAGGGTCTAGCATCAAGGCAAAAGCTGGCAGACAGCTTTCTCCGACATAAAAAGGCCATTGTCCGTTTTCTGTACTCTCTTCCCACAGATCCACAGAGCTGACAGGCCGGTGCCATCTCTGAGATTCCATCAACCTGGCTAACACTGTTGCCCCACCCTGGAGATCCCCTGAGACTCTGCCACAGCCAACATACAGGCCCATCCAAGCTGTTAACAGAGATCTTTTCATATCAATGGCTAATCTTGGCTCATGCTTCACAACTTCCTAAATCCTCTCAAACAGGCAACAGCTAACCTCAGTGAGCCCATAGCACCCCGTACCTCTTGCTAAGTGGCACCAGGCATGACACTCGCAGCAAACAGCCTAGATTCACAATTTGGCTCTGCCTGGGAATCTCCAAACCTAGCATAAGCAGCAGCCATTGCAGATCACTTTATAGCCCAGGCAGAGTGGTGCCAGGCAAAACACAGGTGGGGGCTGACCTTGGCCTAAACCACAGAGGAAACCAAAGAGCCTGAGAACCCATGCACAACTACAGATGGTATCAGAGCACCGCCACCCTGTCCCTGCAAAGCTGATCCTCCAAGAGAGCGGAGGATGCTGGTCAGTGGTCACAGCCAGTCCTTTCAACTGACTGGCCTGGTAAATCCCTCCCCTTGACCTGCCAACAGCAACCAAGGCTCAACCACAAGAGGAGGGTGTACACATCTCACATGAAGGGCACACCTCAAGTACTCAGCTTGGGTGAGAGAGTAGGATGTGCCACTGGACCCTACAGTATACCTACTACATTAGGCCACACTACCAAGACAGGCAGTCATAACACCTCTACCTAATATATAGAAACAAACACAGGGAGGTAGAGAAAATGAGGAGTCAGAGAAACATTACCTAAATGAAAGAACAGATCAAAACTCCAGCAAAGAGCTAAAACATACAGTGATAAGGAACCTTTAGATAAAAGTTCAAAATGCTGTTTATAAGGATACTCAAAGAACTTAGTGAGGCCCTCAAAAGCATAAAAGAGATTCAGTCAGAAACAAAGGATTCATTAGTTTAGATAAAGAACAATTTATAGGGAAATAACAATAGAATAGATAAAGATGACAATCAAATCAATGATTTGGAACATAAGGAAGCAAAAAACAACTAATCAGAACAACAAGAAGAAAGAACCCTCCACCCCACCCCCCCAAAAAATGAGGATAGTGTAAGCAGCCTCTGAGACAACATTAAAAGATCAAAAATTCTCATCATAGGGTTTCCAGAAGAAGGAGAGAAAGAGCAAACTGGAAATCTATCTGAAAACATAATGAAAGAAAACTTCCCTAATTTGGTGAAAGAAATAGACATGCAAATCCAGGAGGCACAGAGAGTCCCAGACAAGATGGATGTGAAGAGGCCCACTCCAAGATACAGCATTATTAAAATGCCAAAGGTTAAAGATAAACAGAGAATCTTAAAAGCAACAAGAGAAAAGAAGTTACTTATCTACAGGGGAGTTCCCTTTTAAGACTGTCAGCTGATTTATCAGAAGAAACTTTCCAGAGCAGGAGAAATTGGCAAGTCAAGAAATATTCAAAGTCATGAAAAGCAGGAAACTACAGCCAAGATTGCTCTACCCAGCAAACCTATTGTTCAGAATTAGAGGGCAGGTAAACAGCTTCCCAGATAAGTAAAAAATAAAGGAGTTCATCATCACCAAACCATTATTATATGAAATGTTAAAGGGACTTATTTAAGAAAAAGAAGATCCAAACTGTGAACAATAAAATGGCAGAAACTCATATCTGTCCACAATTGAATCTAGTAAACAAATGAAGCAAACAAGAAGAACAGAGACAGAATCATGGATATGGAGAGAGTTTTGATGGTTGCCAGATGGGAGGGTGATGAGGGGATTAAGAAGTACAAATAGGTAGTTACAGAATAGCTAGGGGGACATAAAGTACAGTATAGGACATGGAGTAGCTGAAGAATTTATATGCATAATCCATGGACATGAGCAATGGTGGGGAGATTGCCTGAAGGAGTGGGGGGGTGTTAGGTGGAGGGGACAAAGGGTTTTCAGGATAACTGTAAGAACATAATCAATAAAATATAATTTTAAAAAATGATGCCGGTCTTTCTTTAATTGCCTATAAGAAAATATAACTATCTTAAATCTTAAGCTCTTATTTGTAATATTACAGAGACATCTCTATTAATTAGGACACTTTTGGGTATAGTGGACTTCCCAAACCCAAACTGTTTAGATAGAAAGAATACTGACTCATGTAACAAAATTCCAGAATAAGGCCTAGCTTAGGAATGGTTTAATCAGGGTTTAAATGATGTTACCAGGGGTTAATTTCCCTTATTTGTCCTTTACTTCTTGCTTTAACTTTATTCTCAAATGATTAGAAAATGGCAGCATCAACTCAAGAAAGCAAATCCTCTGATTTCCAGTGCGACAGGGAGCACTTCAACAGTGAAACAAATGTCCTGCACAGGGCTCCTGTTCAAGGATCATGTGTCTATCCCTAAACAATTTGTGTGGCATAAGAGAGTGGCTCCTCAAAGCAACTTGGGGTATTACTGGGAAGAAGGAATAGAAAATGTTAAGCTAAAATACAACAAACATCCAGTATATAAAGAAACATTTTCTTCCATATTTTAAAGCATATGTGTGTGGGTTCAATACGTTTAAAAAATAGATTATATATTTGAGGTACATTCTACTTTCCACTTCAAGAATACAAGAACTTTTGATTATTCCTGTGTCCTCAGGGCTTAAGAAGTACATGATATGAAATAGGGACTCCATAATACTTGTTGAATGATGAGTAAACATGAGATATCACTTAACCTTATACAAATCTTTGCTGAAATTTTCTATTGACTTGTACAACAAAGCAACATAAGAATTTCTGTGCATGTGTCTAAATAGTTTGAAAAGATTAGTGTCCTGAAAAGAGTTTACGAATGGAGATATTGGACTGCATTTTAAAATTTGATTTCTTTCTTGATCTCTCTCACCTTTTGGATATAAAATAAACACCAAGTTCAGAGAACTGAACTTCATAATTCTGGTAGTGCTATTTTGCTCTTTCCAGACATTCAACAAGGACTTGTGTGTCTGACTTAATGTCACTGTGCTTAAGAATCTTGTAATTTGGATTTGGAAGCTGACAAAGGGAGAAGGAAGACAAAACTTTTTAGTTTCTTATTAACCTGTCCCACAATGTTTCTTTGTTCATTTGATTCTGATGATTCCAGCAGGAGTTGAAACAAAAGCTGGAGGATTGGCCTACCATGGGTTAATTACTTAGTGCAAGGGCTATGGTAGGGAATGGATCAGAAAAGACCAATTAGACAAGCTTCAAGTTCCAGGGAAATAGTAGTGGAACAGGTGAAAATAAACTGGTGATAATTGAGGGGCTAATTATCCTCCACCTAGCAATTGACCACCAGGTGTTCTGGAGCACATAAAAGAAGGGACTGACAGACCAACAGAGGCTGTTTTGTTCAGAGACAGAAGGAGAGTTGCAGGGGGCAGGGCAGCAGAAAAACACCAGAAGGTTTAAAATCCATAAAATGGTGTTTCTTATATTTTTCACTTGTTTTTTCCTATTGCATTGTGTAGAAACTGCACCAAGCATATATGCTGATGTTTTGTTTTTTTTTTCTCTCTTTTGAAAGAATCTGTATTCCTTTTTAGTCTGTATAATCATGATTTTTTTTAGTGTTGGGTATACATATGCCCAACACTATCCTTGTAATTGAGCTTATCAATTACAGGCTTCTAATTTAACATTCTGTATGGTTTCATTTGTTAGATAGAGAGTGTATTGGCATTTAGAAGGGCCAGGATTAATAACAGAATGGAAACCAACCAGTCTGAATTGTTAAGAGCAATGGTTTCATAATGACCAAACTTTCTCTTATTCATGCTATATCAGAATATAATGAGTTATTGGAATATCCTTAGTGGTATCAAGATATCTCATAAAGGATTCTACCTTTCTATACTACTGAACTCCTTGGAATTTATCTTTTTCTCCATTTTTCTGAGAGAAAATAATTTGTTTTTCAGATGACTATATGGAGTAAGAACTTTTTAAAAGACCTCTCACCTCTTTCCCCTCAAAGGAACCTTCTAGATTCACAATTTGTCATCCTAAATCCAGGAAACTTGATTTACTTTAAAAACACACATACAAATCATTTAATCATATTAAGTGCTAGAAAACCCTACATAATTGACTTTGATGAATGTTACTCTTCAGGACAGTGCTCATGCCTGATTAAGGGAAGACCAATTTTTAAATAGCTGCTTAAAAAATTAAGGAGCTTGGCTACATTTATTATACAGTTTTTTACAGGCTGGTCTATCTGACTTTCCTACCTTTAGGAGGTCATCATAACTGAGAGCATTGTAGGGGAATGAAGGGGATGGGAACAATACAAAAATATGCACAACCTTACAGGTAAGCCTGGATTTGGGGGGGAAATATCAAGGAAGAGGGAGATCCAAAATGAACCAAGCTATATTCCCTTGCTGGCCTTGATGTGTATTATTATCTTGAATAAAGGAATATTGAGTTGTTTTCAACATCTTCTGGATAAGGAGGCTGGATACTTCCTAAAAGATTTTGAACAAAAAGAACTGTTAAAAACTTGACTTAGTAAGAGGTAAGCCTCAGCTGTGTGAATAATTATCTACTCTGGGTCACTTTGGCCTTCTTTTATACCATTCAAAGGAGGTATTACTATATAGAAAAGCCTGCCTTTTCTTTTAAATAAGTTGCCCCACATAGAATCATCAAAGGTTTATCACTTTCTAAAAGCTGAATGAAGAACCAGATAACATTTTTATTGTAAAATAGATTACTTTTTCATTTTTCTGTGTTTAATATGTATGTAGAAATTAGACATTAAAGATCAGAGACAGACCACAATCTCCTTTTTCTTTTATTGTTGTGCAAGTACTCATCTAATAAGTCCCCATACTTAGAACTAGGCATTAGGAGAGGCATCTGTGGAGCAGGGAGTCACGGGAATAAAAGGTTAAAGATAAGAGAACTCTGAGTGTGGATTTTAATCCACTGGGGAAGCCGTCAGCAGCATAATTAGAAGAATAAGCTGTGTAGGGACCATTCAGAATACTGCTGCTAAACCACAGCCTATGACAATTTAGAGAGTTCATCTCTTTTAGTCTTAAAATAAAAGCTTTTCCCACATCAAGGACTGTCTGGAGAATATGTCTTCTGTACACTCTGCATGAAGACCTATTTATGATTACTGAAAAGAAGAATGCAACATATTTCATGGGGGATGCATTTCCAAATTCGAATAGTTTTCAGTTTTCTTTTGCAGTGTTCTATCCTGTTAACTCTTCAGTGGTTTGAAGTTCTTGATTTTGTACAGCTCATGTGTTCTACTTTTTGAAAAGGTAGTTAGCAAAACTCTAAAATATTTGGGAAGAATCAGCAATGGTTTGATTTAGTCAGCTCTGATAGCTTCCAATTCCCAAGGGAAAGGCTAGGTGAATAAATCAGCTGAGTATGATACTAAAACATCTAGACAGGCCAAAAGATGTATTACCAGGAAAACCAGCACATGCCAGAGCAGAGGAATGGTGAGAAAGAAGTGATTATAGATGTTAAGCCAAAGTAGTAAATTTTATAAACACTATAAGCTTTCCAGAGAATGCTTTATGTTTCCATTTGTTAAGTATTATTATTGTTGTTTGCAAGTAATAAAAATTTATGGAAGTTAGCAAAACAAAATAATTTATTGTGATATTAATTTTGGGGTGTTCTTTTCTGACTCCTTTCTTTCCTCATTTCAAATAGGTAGTCAGGTTCTTTTTATTTCACATCTTCAGGGTCATTTGCAGGACCTAAATTAGAAGCTGCTTGAAAGCAACATTTCTTTCTGTCTTTTCTGAAAGCCTAACCTCTTTGAAGAGAGTATGCAAGGAGAAGGGGGAGGGGAGATGGTGAGGGTGAGTGCTAAAGCAAGAGCTCTTTTCCTCCCTCAATATGGTGAGAGGTGTGGGTTCTATTTGTAGTAGGGACTTCTTCAATGCCCATGACAGTGACATCAGAAGAGGCAAAACTTCAGAAAGGATGGAATTGTGGTCATTGCTGGAGCCTAGTCATGAGCTCCTTTAGCTTCACTAATGTTTCATATGCTCGAAGCTCAGCATAAAAATAGCCAAGCCTCCAAATCCTAAGAAACCCTAAGGACTGAGCTAATGTGTCTCAGGAGTGACCCCTCATGACAATGACCAATCACTGAAGGAGAATTACTGAGCCATTGATGTTGCCCAAGACACTAGAACTTTTACGTAATACTTGTGGTGGATGTGAGAGTGGGAACAAAAACAAACAAGATAAAATTCTGGCCAGTGTGGTAGTATTAGAGCTGGGAAGTGGATTTAAGTGTACTTAGAGATAGAAATAAAAGTTGATGTTTCTCATAGCTTACTGGCTAAGAAGATTTATACTCAATATACTTAGGCAGATGAAAAATTTATCATAAGGATAAAATGATAGTTTTTCTCTTACTTATATCTCTAAATCTACCTTATTCTACCACCTTGCTTCCTTCTTCACTGTACTTTAGCCATGCTGATTAGTCCCCAACCTGCCATTCTTTATACAATACCTTAGTATCTTCCTGCTTAAACTTCCTTTTGTCTGAAAAATACTCCTCCAAATATTTGCATGACTGGTTTCTGTGGAGGATACCGGCCAGCAGTATCCATCTTGGCTGTGGATGTTCGTCAACACATGAGAAAAACATACACAAAGACAACCAGGTCCTGTGGGGGAATGGGAACAGCGGGCCACTCCTCACGTGGGGAGCACTCCACTTGGCCACCCTCCCTGGTGGGGAGCGCACTCGTTCCTGCTCTGGAGAGGCTTTTTATTGGTTTTGTTTGAATAAGAATTCAGGTAAAAGCTCATTACTCATTGCTAGGAAGTAAGGATCAAACAATAGATAACAAGGAAGTCTGAGGGTCTATTGTGAGTCAGGATCAAAGAGCTGTAAAACTTTAAAGAACAATTTACTTCTTCCTTGGACCCTTATCATTCAACTGAGAGCAGTCTAAACAAAGCAGGTTTCACAGGAATTTACATATTCTTTCTTAGGTCTGATCCCCCGGGGAACCTGCCCTTCTCAGCACAGAGCTGCACCACCCTGTCATTGTTTCAGGCTTAGGTGGAGCAAGGGAACTAAGGCAGCCAAGAGATAAGGAGATTTTCTCCCAGACGATGAGGACTCAGGCTATGTCAAAGCTGAGGAGCGAGGGTCCATCACCCCCTTTTGCTGTAGCCCCCAAAGTCCTTCTTTTGGGGGCCTTCCACGTGATCATGCCTGTCTTAGGTCATTCCCCCTTTGGGGAATCTTACCCATCATTGGCTAACCGCCCAAGCATTGGGGTTCAGTTATGAATGAAGCAGCAGAAGCAGCACTCCTGCCAGGGAGATAAGCTTTTGTCTCCTTGCTGGCTTATGGTCCAAGGCCACTCCCTCAGCCTTAGCCTTGGTGGGGGTTACAGCTTCTGATACCAGGCAGGGAAGTTCCCAACAGTTCTCACTTTCAGACCCTACTTTAAATGTCATTTCCTGGATGAGGTTATCCCTGATCACCCTAACAAAAGAAATCTTCTTTCATACCCACTTCTATGGTAAAGCAATTATTCTTGATTACATGTCTTATAGTACTTCTTGGGATTCAGAATAAACCAGATAGACAGCCAGATAGAAAGATAATGTATTAGTCTTCTAGGGTTGTTACAGAAAATACCAAAGACTGAGTGGCTTAAACAACATAAATTTATGTTCTCATAGTTCTAGAGGCTAGAAGTTCAAAATCAAGGTGTTGGCAGGTTTAGTTTCTTTGGAGGCTTCTCTTTTTGACTTGCAGACAGCTGCCTTCTCACTACATCCTCAGATGGTCTTTCCTCAGTTTGTGTCTATGTCCTAAGTCCTTCACATGAGTCATATTGGGTTAGCCATATTGGCCCACCAATAGGACCTCACTTTACCTTAATTACTTCTTTAAAGATGTTCAAATACAGACACATTATGAGGGATTGAGAGTTAGGACTTCAACATATGGATTTTTGAGGAGATGCAATGTAGCCCATTACAATTGGTTAGATGGATGGATGGATGATGAATAGACAGATAGATAAGATAGAAGATGAATGCATGCATGGATGGATGGATGGATGGATGGAATCTCCCTAATTTATTCTGCTGGGTAGAAACCCTGGTCTGGCTGTGGGTCTAAGGAAAAAGTTCTGGGTCCTATGCTTGACCTAACCCTTGCTCTTCCACCTTCAAAGATGCCTAGCATCTCTAATTCCTAAGCCTTATGGTACTAGTGGCATGAAATAGCTTTCTGCTTCTGATTTCTTGTACCTACCTTTATTGCTCTCCTCTATCAGTCACTCAACAAACCATAGAAAACTCAAATCATATTCAGTGACTAGCCATCCAGCTGTGTCCTTTCTTCTGAAATATTTTTGACATTTCTTACTGGTTATTGTCTTTTCTCTTATATACTTTATCATGTTGATTTTATGCTTTTTTCTTCTTTTACAATAATTTTATTAGTGTTTCTGGATCTGTACTAAATGTACAGATTCAATGTTTCATGTTTAATTTAAAGCCTGCTATGTTACCTTAAGCTTTTTTAAATATGACTTCAAGGTCCTAAACCCTGGGTAATTTCTTATTATTAATTGTGCAAAACTTCATCCTTAATGTATCAGTACATATATTTTTAGAATTAATTATATAAGAAGGAGTATTATCCAGAAAATTATAAATAGTGTATCTAACATTGGCTCATGTTACTATGGACCTGGTAAAATTTTTTAAGCATAAACCTGGGTCAATATATAACAAAATAATATTACATAACATAATAACATTTACATCATTAAGAAAGGATATTTGTCTCAATGTAACTTACAGTTTTAGTTCCCATTACTTTTTCTAGACAAACCACGTGTGTAGTGCAGCCAAGTTATCAGCTTGTTGTTCTCCAAACATGCTTTACACATTTTAGCCTTTGTGCTTCTGTTTTGTGTATTTCCTCCTCTTAGAACGATTCATTCTCACTTGTTATAATCCTTTTCATGTTTCAAAGCCAACCTTAAAAGCCAGATTTCCTGAGGCTCTTAACTTCCTGAGACTCTTTCCTGAAGTTCTGTCTCTCCTTCGAACTTAGTATTTGTACTTATGGTCCTTTCTTGACTCTAGTCAAGTTGTGCATGAACTTGGTTTGTTTTTCCCACTAGACTATAGGAGTCTAGAAAACAGAGAAAGTTCTAGTCAATTCTTCAGGAGAGCCTTTACATTTATTAAAAGCTCAATAAATCTGTTGATTTTAATTCAATTCCCAAGTCACAGGAATAGTAACTTCTAGTTTGTAAGTATTGAGAAATATAAACTTAGCTAAATACTAGTCTCTACAAAATAGAAAGCTATCTGTTGTTAATGCTATTATGCACACCCTTGCCAAATTAAAACCCAAACCAAAATGCTATAAACCCCAAATTATACTTAATTTTCTTACTACATAGGTAATCTGGGTATTTGTTTTCATTTTTTACATTTTTTAAAATTAGGGCAGTATCTTAAAGACTGATTCTATAGCCTCATAAGGAAATGTTTTAGAACAAATTTAATGTAGGTTTAAAGACTTGCCAGTCTGTTAAGTGCAAAACACCTAAGGAGTGTCTTTGGTTATTATTAGAATAACAGAAAATGAAGAAGACATCTGTTTAAAAGATATTCCTGCTGATGCAAAATTGGGAGCAGAGATCAGTAGTTTTAGAATGGAAGAGAGCAGAACTAAGCAGGTGATACACGTAGCAGTTTTTCCCCAAGAGGTTTTGAGTACAGAAAAGCGACATTACCAATGCACAAAAACCCTTCAGGGAATCACGAAGCTTCAGTGCATCGATCTGTGTCACCCAATTGGTTATTCAGAGGAGTGAAGGTAGGCTGGCCTCAATAATTTCAAAAGAGTTTGACTTCTTGGAAAACCACACACATTTCAATATACCAAATACTATAATTTTTCAACATTGTACAGCATTATGGGTTGATGACCAATGATTTCTTCATTTTATTTTTTCCATGGCTATGTCATCAGGGCCAAAAACAAAGCACATTTTCTTTTTCTGCATACTATACATATGACCAAGCAGTGTTATAGCATAAGAAAATGAAAACATAGGATGGCACAGGACTAGACATTTTTACAAATTAAGCCAAAGAGGTAGCTAACAGGCCAGTACTTTGTCACTTTATAGGTAGTAATAAATATCTGCTAAATACATAATAGGTTAATGCCTCAAATCTGGTCAATGATGACTAAGTATTAATTGATTGTTTTAAGCTGATGTGAAAGGAGTAACAAGAACTAATCAAATATCTTTTTCTATATTGTGACAATTAGTAAATCACGCTCCCTACATAAACCTGTGGCATGTTAGAAGAGGTTATAATATCAAATAACTCATAGTTTGTCATTATGCATAGGGGAGCCTAGTACATGGATTGCTGAAGTCTTTTGTCCAATGCCCAAAGCTAACAGTGGAAAAGCTAGGACTAGAATTCCCGCCTCCTCCTGCTTTGGTTACTTACCATGGTTTTTCTACTCACTGCACTGCCAAGAACATGCCAGGCTGATTGAACAATAAATGTAACAGCTATTCTGATAATTTACCAAAATAGCACTTTAAAGCCTTAAATTTTTTATTGTGACAATTTATATAGTTCTTCACTTATCTTTGTGTGTAGTGGTATATATATATTTGTCTCCAGCTAGAAGGAATGTCACAACTTTATGCTTCTTTCATTCACTTGACCAACATTTACTATATTCTTACTATGCATTAGTCTCAAAAAAATTATTGTTTCAGTTCATTGATGATGTCCTCAGCAATGATGAGTTTTGGATATAAAAAGGTGTGTCTATATGTTTTAAGGCGTTATAAACCACGTGCCATTGTTTTGCTGAAGATCCTTGCATTTGGTACCCAATCTGTTTTATTTCTGTCTATAAACAGTTCCTTTAACCTCTGGCAGTCCTTTGTATCCCAAGGCCCTTAATCCCAGAACTATATAGAATATGGATGAACCATTGCACATTCAGTCTTTTATGTGGTAAGCATCTAGCAGGATCATATTGTTGTGGACAGGGCTACAGGGAGACAGAACTGGTCTATTATTACAGATGAAATTTTCTTTTTTTTAAGGATATAGTACTGAAAATAATGTTATATAAAAAGAAAGTAATCTTAATAGCTATTTAACTCTCTGCCTAGAAATTGGTTGTTGGGTGGTTGTAAGGAGCTTTTTGAGGGCATTTGAAGAGGATTTCATTTTATATCTTTTATGATTATTAGGCAAAAGCATGTCATGAGAATAGTGAAGCCATGTCTTTTGCTTTCTGAGCAGGTCTCTGTAAGCGATTTAATATGGTTCACCGAGAGAGGGTATGGTAGCTAGTCCATGTTAAGCCTAAACAAACTGCAGTAGAAATTGAAACGGTTGTTGCTGGCTCAATTCATGCCACTGGATTAAACTGAAATATTACCCATGTCATGTAGGGATATTGAAGAGAGTTGTAATTCTGTTGGTTTCAACTAGGTACTGCCAGCAGTAGCTGCTATATGAAAAACAGTGAAAATACATTTCCTGAAGAATTATTAGTAACAGGTGAAACTCCAACAAGGAATGCAATTCAAAATAGTAATAAAATAAAGAATAAAAAATTATTTGCTATCTAGAAGAGTAAAATTATGGAAAGCTGTCATCAGTGAAATTACCCTCCTCGTAGAATTACAGAATTGTTGGATTTCTTTTACTGCTTCTGTTGAATAAGCCGAGTTTACATTGTTTCACGAGATACACACGTTATATTATTTATTTCCATAAGTGGTAAAATTCCAGCATCATAAATAAGTTTTCCTACAGCATGTATGGTTTTATTTAGTGTGTACATATTAATGCTTTAAATTACATTTCTATAGTACATTCAATGAGCAGACTAATAAAATCCCAGCTGCTTCAATGACCTTGAGACTGAACCCCAGTCTTTCACCTACAGAATTTTAAAAATACAGACATAGAAGAGGCACAGGGAAGATACACAACTAATTGTGGATTCAAAGCATATGTTTATCTCTGGGAGTATTTTCTCCCCAAGTGTTATTAATATTTAAATATACTTTTCTGAAAGCAGCCATTCCCTAATAATGAGAACTCTTGCCACCAACCTAAAATTATGTAGGTGCCAATTTTTCAATTAGACGCCTTAACTGTTTGGTCTCTATGCTAGTAATTGTCAATTTGACAATTTCTTTAATCACAAAAGTACTTTGCACATATTAACCAGGAAATCTCACATAATTCCTCTGAGATGTCGTTATCTTCCTTCTTCTAGAAGGGACAGCTAAGCATAAGGGACCTGTCCTACAACTGCAAAGGAGAGTAAGGGACAAGACTGGAATAAAATTCTGGGGCCAGCAGCTACTAAAACCAACAATCTTGTATTAGCAAAGCCATTTTGGATTTTGATTCCCTAATGAGGAGTGGAATATAGAGACATGAAGATTTTAAATACTATTTAGTTAAGTGTATTCATACTTTGCTTCTGCCATGTAGGTTTATGTTTCCCTAATTCCTAAGAGGAAGGTTACAATAAAAAGTAATGAGTCTAACAAAAAATCTAAAGTAATGATAAGCCTTTTAAATAATATTACAATCCAGAGTGATCCCAAAGCTCACTACTACTCAATCCTCAGAAAACACTTGAAAAGAAGCTCCTCCCTGAGAATATTACTACTGAGGACATTCCAGGGCAGGGGAATACAGATTTTGTTGTTATCAAATGAGCTAAGTATTATCTGTGTTACTCCTTGTATGTTTTTAGCTCTAACATTACCATAGTATTTAAAAAGTAGTTAAAAAAGCACTTCTTGGATGGTTGGTTTTGTACCAGATGCTGTTTTGAGAAAAAAGTTAGAACATGAAAAGTATTTTTCAAATTATTTACATTCCACAGAATATATCTGTTTTACATTATAATTGCTATTAAAATTAGATCAATATATTTTTACCATGATTATAGTATATATTCATAAAACATTTAGGTGGAAATATAGCCCTGGCTAATGTGGCTCAGTTGGTTGGAACATCATCCCTTAGACCAATGGTCACAGGACTGATTCCTGGTCAGGGCACATACAGAGGTTGCGGGTTTGGTCCCAGTCAGGGTGCATATGAGAAGGCAACCAATCAATGCTTCTCTCTTACATCTCTCTCTCTCTCTGTCTCTGTCTCTTTTTCTACCTTTCTCTCTCTCTAAAAGCAATAAAAACCTGTCCTTGGGTGAGAATTGTTTTAAAAAGAGTAAAAAGAGATAGAAATATAAAAACAGAAAATCTATCAGTTAGGATAACAATGTAGGAAGAAGGCAGAAGAAAAGCAAGAGACATGACTAGTTTATATTTTGGGCAATTATTAATGTGTTCTACTTTTTATAAAATTCTAAACCATAAGCTCACTGAATATTTTAGGCCTAGAAGGATAGGAAAAGATATTATCTTTTAATATGATGTCTTTATTTAATACTCTAATATCAATTTTTCCATATGTTAATATCACTACAATTGATATACATTTTATAATCAAATTATTTTATTATTGCTTTTGGCTAATATTTCCAAAATTTAATAAATATTCATCTTTGGAATTCATGATTTAAAAAATCAGAATTTCTTGGAAATTTTAGGAATTGCCTTAATTATGTTATTCTGCATTTTTATAACATACTATGTGTTTTAAATAATTATCAGTGACCATATTAATAAACAGTGAACCCCTCTGTGATAAGATTATATTGAGCATTTCAGAGATTTCTTACTTGAAGGCAATAGTGAAGTGCATGGTTTATTGACATCATGAATCAACATATTGTAATAATCAATAAATCTCTACCTGATATAGACATTTTATAACAGGACACTTATGAAGCTAAATAAATATTATTTAAGATATAAAAATATTATACTAAATATTTAATATTGAAGTTACTATTCTTAAAGCAAAATGTAAAACACAAAGCATTAATTGCCCAATATGATAATCTTGTCTTTGTTTCTTTTAACAAATATTCTAGAGATAAAATAATTTCATTTTGCATTGATAATGATTGAATTAAGAGTATGCTTAAAGCAACTTCAACTTTGTCAAATTTGTATTAAGGTATATGCTGTTTCTCATAAGCTCTTTTAAAAAAGGTAAAGCTAATTTTTTAGTTGGCCTTGAATTTGATGTTGAAATTAATACTGCTTTTGCATTTATAATTTTATATCACTTTTAATTTCATATTGTAGTGTTCCACAACAATGTCTCAATCTTTATTTGTTGCATTTCTTTTGTTAAACTATTTACAGGGTAGTGTACTTACAGCAAACATCCAAAAGCTACAGAATGTCAGTATTACTGAGTAGTAGTTTGACATTTGGATCTCCTAATGAGGTTAGCAGTACTACATAGATTTGCATGTTAAAATCACTGATTTAAGGATTCAAAATTTGTTAATTCTTGGAACAGCACTTATAGGATTTGTATGAACATACTATGCTTATACACTTCCTAATAATTATTTTATTTGCAAGAATAGCTCACTGTTAGCTGCAGAAAGGACCACAAACTCACATATGGATGATTGATTAGTAATGGCTTGCCATCAATTGTTAAGCTTTAATTTTCACTGCAGAATTATAACACTTTTCCTGTTTTCTCTATTGATTTTCCACAAGATTTGGATATAAATAATTCCCTAAAGAATTTCCACATGGAAATACTACTGTCTGTCAGCAGCTATGACATAGCTATTGCCTGTGCAGTTGTAAATATCAGAAGAACCAGCATCAAAATGTACAGAATGAGTGTCATCAGCTTAGCAGATAATTCCAGAGATACCAGTAGAGCACTCTTTTAATCCTTACTCTAAATAAGATGGTTGTGAGGAAAGGTAGAGGAAGGGATGTATCAGAAATGATTACAAACATTCCTGAACAGAGTTTCCCAGGTAAGATATAAGTATAAAGTCTGCTTAAGGGCCCAACACTGAAAGCTTTACTTCTCAGCATTTTCTTCCTCTGAGTGCTGCACCAGTAATGCTTTGATGGCACACAACATGCAACAGTGTGGGAAAAAATGGACATCAAATGACTTTGAGTCAAAAGATGATTCAGAAAAGTTACAGTATGAAAGTAAAGATAATTTAGAGGGACTTTAACAAATTTTTGATTGCTTAAAA
This sequence comes from Phyllostomus discolor, assembly GCF_004126475.2. Lineage (NCBI taxonomy): Eukaryota > Metazoa > Chordata > Mammalia > Chiroptera > Phyllostomidae > Phyllostomus > Phyllostomus discolor. The sequence goes on from NC_040907.2 coordinate 52,585,939, forward strand.
TTTCCTTTTTATGTAGACATATGATAAATGATAAAAAGCTATGCATAATTAAGTCTGAGAACACTTTCCATCATATTAAAATTTTTTCAAGGTGATGGGAATATTTTCTCATAGTTTAATTGGTAGTGTTTTATTTTCTTACTGGTACATAAAATAATAATACATCTTATAATCAATGATATCTCAGATTTGATAAAATACTATAGATGCTGAAACTAAGATAGAATATTAAGTGACTTCCCCCAAATATTTGATGTTTTGATATATGTGCATACATAATATAAAACTACATTTTAAATTAATGCTAACATTAAGGTCTATCTATTTTGATATGCATGGATAAGTACATTAATTTAACTCTCAAATAGTATTACATCCCGCATGATAATGTGAATATCTCACAATTTACCAAATCTCAACTGATGAGCTTTTCCAAAATTTCTTATTAACAGTGGTATAGGATATACATTATACTGTATATATACTGTAATATATGTTATATATTACTTAATAGCATCTATATTAGTTAAGAAACATTAGCAACTCCGATTATAAATCCCCACATGTATCATGGCTTAAACATGAGAGAACATTGTTCCTAGGTCACATAAAGAACAAAATGCATATTGGGTATTGGTGGAGGCTTTCCTCCAAGTTAAAAGGGCTCAGGTGTTCCCACTAGTTTCATCATAAAGCTCTCAAAGTCTCTGCTTGTTTGCTTTAAGGAAGTGGGCAGGAAAGAGTATGGGGATTATGTATAGCTGGCTGGTGCTTTATGAGGCATGTCTGGACATGCTGCGCATTAATGCCACTCACTTATTATTTATTAGAGGTTAGTTGTAGGGCCACATCTAATGATAAAGAGGTGAGGGAATTTAGTCTACCTGTCTGCCAAGAAAAAGGAGGAAATAGGGTTAGTGGAGCACTAATCAGTCTCTGACCTAATACTCTTACATGTCTCCTTGTGCCCACTTATGAGCATCTATCTAGAGTATGTACCTACATGTGGAACTATTGAGTCTTCGAGGACAGATCTGCAACTTGTTTTGCATCAGTCATCGTGGAAGTGCTCTGCTATTCTCACATCCTTGTCAGCTCTTGACTTTATCAGTTTTTTTTACATTTATGTCAATTTTATAACTAAAACAGTAATAACTATGGCTTTAACTTGCCTTCCTTTAATTAACAGGAATGTTGAGGACTTTCTTGATTATTGGTCACTCAAGTGACTTCTATAAATTCCCTGTTTTTATCATTTTCTCACTTATCTTTTGTGTTTTCTTTTATTTTTGATTATTATTTGTTCTTTATGTATTCCACACAATCCTCTGATGGTAATTTCCATTGCAAACTATTCTCTGAGTTGTGGCATATATATTTATTTTGCTTATGTCTCTTGATATACGGATTTATCTTTTTCTCTGTTGTGCTTTTTTTGTGCCTTGATTAGAAAATTCTTCTCTGATATCATGAACATATTTGCCTACATGTTCTTTTAAATGTTTAAAGCTTTGATTTTTTACATTTAGCTTTTAAATCAACATAAAATTTATTTTTAGGTAAGCATAAGATGGTAATCTAATTTTCTTCCATATGTATAGCCAGTTGTCTCAGCATCACTTATTGAATTATCTTTTCTTTCCCAAGTCATCAGTAATTATACTCTATAATATGACTTCCCATATGTACCAATCTGTTTCTAAGTTCTGTTCCATTGAACCTACCATGTAGCCTTCAATATTTTTCACAAAATTATATACTGATGTACATGCATCCTTACAATGAAGTTTATGTTATTTTTTAATAATTGTGAAATATGACATAGATCTTTTTATTTGTATTGCTCTTTTCTTCCATAATTCTTTTCTGGGCATTTGTTTGAATCACAGTAATTCATTCTCTTGGATTGCTACCTTATAGTTTCTGGTATTAATATAGGGTACTACACTATTAATATGTTAATTAGAATTTATTTATGTCAAAATGTTTAACGTCTAAAAATAATGCTGAGCAAAACAGTCTTGTATATATAGGTTAAGATGTGTTCCCCTTACCATCCATTTGAAGTAGCACATCTGGTTTATATGGGACCTAAATGGAATATTTTAGTATATTTTTATAAATTGTTCTCCAGAAAAACTCTTACAGCTCCCATTTCTATCAACTACACCTGCCAGCACTCTTCCCTCCCCTTCTCTTCATCATGCCCAGCAATAGGCATCATTGCTCTTTTGAATGTTTGGCAGCCAGGTGTATGTAACTTGTTATTATGCTTTGCATTCCTCTGAATAATAATGAATTAGAATATCTTGTCATAGTTTTGAGCATTTTTAATTATACATTCATATTAATTATTGAATTGCTTTTTGGATTTTTGTCATTTCTTGTCATTTTGAAGTGGTTCCTTTTATAGTATAGATATTAGCCTTTGTTGTCATCATCCCACATTATGAATTTTTCTTAAGTTAACATATTTTTTTTTACTTTGTTTGCAGTATCTTGTCAACAATATTTTTATTTTTAAATTAAATTTATTGGGTGACATTGGTCAATAGGCTCATATTGGATTTCTATAATACACGATCTATATCTTGCATTGCGTTCCCACCACCCAAAGTCAAATCAAGTCACCATAAATTTGGCCCCCTCCACCCTGTACCACCCCCAAATCCTTTCCTTCTGGTAACCAAATTTTTACCACAATAATTTAAATGTGAATATAGTCATATATTTTTTTATTAAGACAGCAATCCCATTCTAAATTATATGTGTTACCACATACCTAGGATGGCTATAGTTGAAAACAAACAAACAAACAAGTGTTGCTGAGGGTGTGGAGAAGTTGGAACCACATACATTGCTGGTGAAAATATAAAATGCTGCAGCTACTATGGAAATAGTTTGGTGGTTCCTGGAAGCACTGAACATAAGACAAAAGGTCAGTGGGCTCTGCAACATTATTCACAATAACCAAAAGGGTGGTCCTGGGCCAAAAGTGGTTTGCTGACGCCTGCTTTAAGTTTCTGAGTTTTATGGTCTTGCCTGAAATTTTCTTCACACCCAATGGTGAATAATCTACAGCCCATCACAGCAAATATTCCTAAAAATCCTTTATAAACAGCTCCCATTTGCCAAAGTGACACTTATAGTAAGCTGTTCAAACTTCATCCCCCCTTTCTACTCCTTCTCTCTGTACCAGACCCTAGGTTCTTTTATTCCCATCAAAGTACCTTCAAGTTATTTGTCTTGTGAAACTATTTAATCCCTTATTATGTTTTCTTTCACTTTTTATTTTATCCTTCATCTCTTATGGATAAAGGGACCTGCCCTCTTAGAAGGTCAGATCCATGGGAAATGTATATATTTATCATCTACTCAGAGTACATTAGTTACTAGTGCCAATAACATGACCACTTGATGCTCTAAGAAAATTCTTAAAAGCAATATTGTGTATTAAAACTAAATCTTTTAAAAAAGTAATGTTTCATACAGATAGGAATAAACAGAAGCCTGAACTGAGTCCCCACTATCGTGGAGACAAGAAGAAATGACCCAGTAATGGATGTATTATAGTTAAATGCAAGCACAAACCCAGAAATTTTTAAGTGTGATCCAGCACTGCAAATATTTTCAACTCCATTTCAGTAGTTACTGACATTTAAACTGGAAGTTCAACCCTGGCTGGCATAGCTCAGTGGATTGAGCGCGGGCTGGGAACCAAAGTGTCCCAGGTTCGATTCCCAGCCAGGGTACATTCCTGGGTTGCAGGCCATAACCCCCAGCAACCACACATTGATGTTTCTCTCTCTTTCTCTCCCTCCCTTCCTTCCCTCTCTAAAAATAAATAAATAAAATCTTTAAAAAAAAAATAAATAAACTGGAAGTTCAGTGTGACAACTTCAGCAAAGCACTGTTAGGTTACACACATCTGCACTTGTTCAGATAAACGTACTCACCAAACTCTGTAGTTCCGTTTAGAGGGATAAGGAAGCCTATTAACTGAATCTCATCACTGACCAGGATGGAATTGGTTATCATTTGTCAGGGACAGTTTATAACATATCCCTTGGTACCTAGAGCTACTTTATGTGCTTGTGGTATTTCAGACTGTGGAATAAATTTTCCAGTCTAAAATCAGAATAAAATGAACAAGGATAAAATCAGGTTCTCCTTTCACTGTTTTCGTTTACTCCTAATTTCCCCCATAAAATTTTAATCTGAAATTATTTTTTCAGAGTATTTTCTAGGACAAAGATATGGATCAAGATGTCAACCCCACAATGGGCAAGTTTGATAAATTTTGACCAAAACTACAAATGGAGAGAGAAAAAAGGAAAGGAGAACAAATGAGAGGGAGAGGGGAGAAAGAGGTGATGAGGTCTGGGAGAGGCCAAGATACACAAGGGGAGGGAAGAAGGATGGAGAAGGGAAATGGTGAAGAGGGAGAGGTCAGGAGCAAGAAAAGAGACAGTAGAACTTACATTAGAGAACAAGAGTTAATTTCTTCTAAAATCCCTTGGATACAGAGGAAAGAGGAGCTGTTTTAGATCCTACCTGGTAAAAAAGAATTAAACAATTTAAAACTGCTGAAACTGCTGCTTTGTTGGCAGAGGAGCTGTTTGAAAGTTAACAGCACTTTAGAATTTTAAATACAGTCATTTTGTCCAGAGTTCAAAAACTTTGGAAAAGGGACACATTTTTTAAAGTTCATGTGGGAAAATACCCCAGAGATTGGTGTCTACAATTCTGAGGGAGGGATGTAGCATAATGATTTTATTTTCCTGCCAACTCTCATTACTTGCTCTAGTCAGAGTGCTGTGCAGAGAAAAAGCCCAATGCCACTTCTGGGTGTGATCTTGGCAAGATGCACCATCCAGATAATTCTTTAAGGAAGGACTCCCCCCCCACCCCCAGATTCTGGAGAACAGTTAGCTGACAGCCTCCAGCATTTAGCTGCTTCAGACTCTGTCTCACCTGCAGAGAGAATCATTTCAAACAAGGTCATGCCCTTCCCAAGGCAGCCTACATCCAATGATTAATTCTGGTGAGGATAGGAGGGCCAGGCATTTTTGTCCTACAGCAGAACAACTCTGATGGGCTTTTGCTCAGAGTTTGCCAGGGTGCTGTCTGAGGCTTTGTCAGGCCTGCATCACATTCCATTTCTCCCTCTGCCTAATCCTGTTTGCTCCGCCTACCTTCCACAGTGTTACTCCCTGATGGATGAAGTGTGGGAATACCCTGTACCCACACTTCATCTGTCTCAGTGTCTGCTTCCAGAGAGCCCAGCCCACACACAACACTTGGTTCAGGAAATCAATGTTGTAACTGATTTGTGATGTTTGCCATGGGCCAGGGTAAGAACACTTTTTGCCAGGCTTTTACCATTCTTATTCTTTAAGCCTCAAACCATCAGGACAGAATAACCAGCAACTTTCTGGGTTAGAGAGTTAACATCAAAGGAATATTGGAATCTTGTGGAGAAGACACAAGAAAGATTCAATCATTCACAAAACACTTAATGATGTCAGCTCCATACCAGGTAGAATTTAGTAATACATACTAACAATTAAAACTTATTTTAATAGATACTACCTGGGACTCCTTAAAGGGGTGTGGAAGCTGAGAAAACTTTGTCAAGAAAAGTTCAAGAAATGACACTTATTTTCCCATTGTAGGAAGAATGTGGCAGGGCTCCTCAAGTAACGGAGGTGGCATGAACACAGGTGGCAAGTCAGAAAGCCTGTGTGCTTGGTGTTCAACAGGATGCAGGATGCAGGATGTAAAGTGGGGAAACCTGGAGAGAGTATGAGGTGGGGAGGTGAGTATGAGACCAGGACATCTGGTTATTGTCAATAGGAAAAGGCCTTCTCTTGCCTTATTTGGGAATTTGGACTTTATCCAGCAGCCAATGGACACTTTTGGAGGAAAACTGTGATTATGTTATATGTTAATGTCTTAAAGAGATGTTAGGCTTTTCTTGTGTTGTTCTGCATTTGAATATGGTTGTCCTTGGGGTTAGTTTATGCCCCTGTGGGTCCTTTATCCCCTAAAGAGGGCAGGGATTTCAGGGACCACCAACTAAAGATGAGTCAAATATGACCTGTGAATCAGATTTCTAAATTAACATTCTTTTTGTTATCCCAGAGCTTCGGGGAATTTGTGTTTGATATTGTGTATCTGGGCGGGACCAGAAGTACCTTCCTGGTGTGCCAGCAAGTGCAATTAGGAAACACCCCTCTGGAAAGCCTCCATCCACCCTGAGCAGACTGTCTCCTTCCTTAACTGTGGTAGGATGCTTAGGGACACAAACAGATGTCCAGCCACATCCTTGATTTGTCTGGGTCTCAGGAGCTGCATGAGAAAGTCCATAGACTCATTCACAATTAGAATTCATAACATAGACAGCTGATAGACGCAGAGATGGCATGGAAATTCAGCGTGGTGGGAGGGAGAGGGGATGACTCATGCCTGGGGGAGCAGTAGACTTTCAGGAAGTACAGTCACCAGATCCTTGGCAGAAACAACTCATACTTGTAAGCTGAAGGGCAGGTTCAGCAGCAGGCCTAAAGGTGAAGTCATTCTGGTGGAACAAGAAGCTGTACTTGAAACTGTTCTCACAACACTGCCTCCTACAGAAACATACACTCCCTAGGAAGGAGGGAACGAGGTAATAGGATGGATAGGATTATTGCACAAATAATTCTGCCATAAAACCTCATCAAAAAGAGCTGATTAGAGAAGGCATAGATATCAACATTAGTTAGAGAGACAAGTGTAGCCCACAGATTGAGAGACAGGGGGTAAAGGAACTCACTGGTGTCACTAGAGAGAGGACAAAATTCTAATCTATGAATGGAACTTGACAGTGAAGAGTGAGGAAAATTAGGTAACATTCATAGAACACTGTGGCATTAAATGTGAGGACTGAGTGAGGCAGAGGATCTGACACTGTGTCTGTGCCTCCAGGTAGACAATGATATGAAAATTTAGTGAGAAATGAAGGTAAAAGAACAAGAATAAGAAAATTGAGAAAAAGAAGGAGTGATTTGGGGGAAGTTTTCATATATTAGAACATGTTGTGTTATTGTCTGGTATAGTATTTGGGTTACTAGTATGCTAGGCAGTTGGGTAACTTGAATTAAGACCTCTTAATTCAAGAGAGTGTCAGATGAAGAATTAATATTCGAGATGACTAAGAATTTAAGGAACAATCAGAGACAGTGGGATGAAAAGGATGCAGAGAACATATAACAAAAATATAGGGGAAAATGGGAGATCCAGGGATGAGTATTGTGTGGATGTTTTAGGGATTATTGCTATTCTAGAGATATGCCAGATTGGAAAGAAGAAATAGTAAGGGTAAGGTCACTACTGTGAGACCAGGTGGCCATTCAGTAAGAACGAAAGAGGATGTGGCCTGTGAAACTGTTGATCTGTGCTTAGAGAGTTAGGGAAAGTCCCTCTGATCACTAAGACTATCGCATGTGAGGGTACTGACTCTGTAGCATGTGACCTACTGTATTATACCATAAAGAAAAGATGCTGAGGATTTGCTCTTAGGAGCCAAAGGCAAAGTCCAACCTTAAGAAGTAAATGCAATTATTAAGAAATAGCCAACTAGCTGGATAGCTCAGTTAGTTAGTGTCCTCCCAATATGCCAAGGTTGAGGATTCAATCCCCAGTCAAGGCACATACAATAATCAACCAGTGAATGCATCAATAAGTGGAATAACAAATCTCTCTCTCTCCCCACTCCCTGTCTTTTCTTTCTAAAAATTTATAAACAAAAATTTTTTAAAAAAGGGAGGAATATAATTACCAGTGCCACTAGGTTACCTACTTTCCCCTTGTCTATTCTCTGCATGAGACTCACAACCACTCCCAATGCAGCTGCCTCAGAATCTTGAGGTGGTATACATGGCATTGGGCAAGTATGTGCAGTTTGACAAAATGCTTCTCAGGAAATTTTACATGTTCCCACGGTTGAGAAACTCCTACTATAGGCCTGCAGTTCAACAGTTTCAAAAGTACTAGGGTTAAGAAATGTTCCAACAGTGAGGGAACCCAGGTGGCCACTAAGTAAAGATTGTAGTACCTAGGGAAGAACTACCTTCAAGTGGTCATCAGTGCTTCAACTACCCAGCACTATTTCGGAAGGGCTGACAACTTGGACAAGCTGGTTTTCCAAGATTAGTCTCGAATTCACATGTATTTCTAGTAGAAGAGAAAAATCAGTTACCTCTCCTTTGTCACCCTTTCCAAACCCTACCTTGGATATGCTATGCTTCAGGGGAATACTTGGAAGACTCATCTCCTGCTGTGTTTTCTCTACACCCCCTATCCCACCCTATTCCTCCTTTCTGGGTTTGCTACAGGATCTGGTTACTCCACAAAAAATACCTCAACTGGGTGTAACATTGAAGAATCACATTCGGCTTCTCTCCAAAGAAGGGTAGATTTTTCACTTTTCTTCAGACAGAAGAAAATAAACAAATGCCATATTTTTCTTGTTTTATCATGCACAGGATAAAGAAGACCACAGCAGGTTTTACTGAAGAAAAACACACAAATATTTGTTGTTTGAAATGAAGAAAACTAAGTTAAACCCGTAGAAGCAATTTTGGCTCTGAATAATGTTCACTTTTCTTAGAAATGATGTTTAACCGAGATCTGGTTTTCAAACAACACAAAAGCAAAATTAATTAATATTTCCTCTCTTTAAAAATTATGGCTTTGTTTTCAAACATGAATGAGACATGTGAATCTATTAATAACTAAAATTTAAATGTTGTTATTAGCATAAACTAAGCAAAACTGAAACCCCATTATAACATGATCCTTAAAGATGCAAGAGAGCTGTGTGATAAAAATCAATAAAAAAATGTCCAGAAGTGTTTCTTCTTCTTGAGGAAAAAAAATGAAGTTGGTAATTACAAAGCCAGAAATGAAGAGAATAGTTACTCTAAATAATTGATTAAGGTTCAATGAGTTTCTTTATAGAGTTTTGAAAAAAGTGACTGTTCAGGAGGTAAAGAAGACCTTCTGAGATAAATAAGTGGAATTAGGTAAAGATATTTTCTTATTTATGTTAGGGGGAGAGAATCTCATATTCCCAGACACTCACATATAAATTAGTTGTATTAAAAAAAGCTGAAGTAAATTTACTGTCTGTGAAGATTTCATGTTACAGATAAGTATTTTCTTTACCAAAGATCATATATTTTTAATTCAAATGAAGCATAATGAAATGAATTCTGAGAAATTCTGTTATAATTTCTTATGATATTTTAAGGCTCAAGTCAATATGTTTTCCTGACTTTTCAAATTTATTTATTTGTTTTAAAAATGTATACTGAGAACCCACAATGCTCTAGGCACTATGCTCAGAACTCTTAGCAAAACCCCCACAATTTAATTTTGCTTTAGGCAGAGTTAAGAGTGAAAATAGTTTTCCTCTTATGATCATGCCAGGATGCAACTTCCTTTTATCTCCTTTTATGCTGAAATTTTTTTTTGCATAAACATTACTTTCACTTTTGACAAAAGAAAATAAGTTTAATTCTCACCACTGACAACAAATCTGAACACAGCTTTTTAAGTTCTTAACTTTGATTATCATTTGCTTTGTCTTTCAGGATGCTCAGCACTACAAGGGAATGTACGTACTTCCTTTCTTTTCACTGGCCTTACATTATTCCTACTACTCTCCTTAGAACCTTTGCTAAGAATTCTTATCTGGCTAAATACAAGGAAGCAACCTTACTGGAAAACATAAACAGCGTGTAGTTAAATATGTTAATATCTCAGTCTATTTTTTTTTTTTTTTTTTTTAGAAACTGAAACTGACAGCAGCTATGGCAGAGTTCACCTTAACCATGGCCTTCTTAGGCCACTGGAGGCCACCAAATGCCTATTTCAGTTTTAGTTAATGGAGACAAAAGTTAAATTAACCAATCACATTTAGAAAGCAAATCAACAAATTAATTTAAAAGAGTCTAGAGACCAAACTGGAGATGACAACATGGTTAATGCGTGGAAGGGGCCTGAGGAGAGAGTGGGTTGGAGAAGATAGATAACAAAGCCCTTCTTATAATCAGATTTTGCAGATTAGTAATGAGAAATTTGATAATTCCTTAATATATTGACAAATGAATGAGGCTGAAATTTCATATGAATGGAAGTACATGGGGATGTGAACTTCTAGTGGTCTTTGCAGAGAACCTCTGACCTTCACTTCCTTATATCCATTTCCTCCCTCCATCTCTCCATCTCTCCTTCCTTCCTTCCTTCCTTCCTTCCTTCCTTCCTTCCTTCCTTCCTTCCTTCCTCTAATTTACTAATAAAACAATATTATTCCTATTTTATGAAGATGAAGTAATGAAACACGAGTTTTGAAGTCAGATGAGCCTAGGTTCAAGACTATATTCTATCCCTTGCTGTCTGTGTGATCTTTAGCAATGTACTTATCCTCTGTAAATCTCAGTTCCCTTCTTCATAATGTACAGATAAAAATAGTAATTACCTTATACGATTGTTATAAGAAATAATACAAAGCAGCACTGAACATGTTATAAGACAGATAAATATGTTTTAAAATATCTTTGAATGAAGAGCTATGACACATGGCACATGAGTACTTAAAAAAAAGTGTCCTTGAAGTAGAGGCCAGGCAAGTGTGAAGTTCTTCTGCCACTTACTGTGTTCAGGGTACATGACTTATTCATTATTGTATTTCCAATATCAAGTACTATTGTCAAATGATAGTGGATATTTAGTGTTTGCTCAATAAATGAGTACATGAATGAATGAATGAGCTAGAAGGCCAAGTAAATGTCACCTTCTGTACCAAGTCTCATTGGTAGGGTTCAGGAAGAAGTATTAGGATACATATGTGCTTGCTGCACCGATCTACCTGCCATGTCTGTCTGGCCAGGGCATAGGCACAGGGAGTGGCAGCCTGAGTGTTACTGATGCATTGACCCAGGACTTGGCCCTTAATCTAGCCAATGGAAGGAATCATAAGTTGAACTTAAGGCGATAGTACTTCCTTCTGCACCACTTGCTCTGAATTAGAGGAGACAAGTACCACATTCATCTCGGAAGGACTGGAATCAGAGAAAGTTGTATTGGTCACAATCTAAAGCCCAATTATGCAAACCATGAGCAGTACTTCTCTCATTATTTCTTTTGGGCTCAGAAAAACAAATATTCCTTCCACTTGACCTCTTGCCATTATTTTTTAGCTTCCATTTCAATTCAGATACTGGAGCATCTTGAATTTAATTTGCTTTTTGACAGGCTTTACTCCACTAAGCTAGGTCAGATTTACCAGTAGAGATTTTAAAACATAACAATGGAGACTCCATCACAGAAACTCCGGTTCACAGTTCTCAGCATGGCACTGGGTATTTGTACTTTTGGAAAGTCCACAGTTGATTCTGAAGCATAGCTTGAATTGAGAGTTATTAATATACAAAATGCTTCTCATTAACTTTATTTGAATTATGGTTTTAGATATCTTCACTTATGAATCACCAGTTTCCTTATCTTTAAATTGCAAATAATATTCTTTACTATGATAATCATAGATAATACCAAATATTCATTATTAATATTTGTTCCCCTAAAGAGATGTCATAAGAAAGATATTCTAAACCTGAAAGGATTTGAGGGATTTGGAAAAATATAGTATTATTACCAATATTAAAAGTCTTTTAAATTTGTAAAATGCTACTGGTTTACCCAGAATGATCATAAAATTATATATTCTAATTAACACACTTCCCTGGACTAGCCAGAAAATAAATTTCTATTTAATTCTCATCACTGAAAATATTATTAGAATCTGACAGTCTTTTCTGCCTTAAAAAATCTGGTATGGTGCATATAAGTCTATTTTGATCATTTCAGTATCACAGTATTATCATTCAGAACCAAAACTTTTCATTGTATTGCAATATAAGCATTACTTATTGAAAACCAAAGTATTCAGACCCTCAGGATTTATCTGGGAGTTTGTTTTCCTGCTTTTTGTTAGTTCTTGTTTTTAATGGAAACCACTGTTAAATCTATTCCTGGTTTACTCAATCATCTTGAGGATATAGTGTTGTGGAATAGTCCTATGCAATAACATCTGATATCAGCCCTAGAGAACTCCCTCCTTGACTGGGAGCTTTAAAATTCTATCCTCAGCCAAAAAGTTGAAATGAATAGGGCTGATCCTTTGATATATGTTAGCACTTTGGGCTACATTCTAGGGAGGGTGGGAGTAGGGAGACGGAATTTCCTGCTATTCTAAGCCCTGGGCTTTCAATACTTCTGGGGGGCCATTATTTATACTCCAAACATTAAAACAGCCATCCCTTTTAAATAATACTTGCCTTACCAAGTTCTCATGAATATAAAGTATGTGAACATTTGTAAAAACACAGAAGGGCTTGGTCCTTGTTTATATTATTTACTAATCTATCCCCAATGCTTAGAAGAATCCTGGAAAACATTTGTTGAATTAATGAATAAATGTTGAATTAATAAACAAACATTTAACATTTGTTGAGTTAATAAATAAATCCTTTCCTCATTATCTTTTATTATATCTTTCTAATGACATTTGTCATATTTTATATTGTAGTCTTGTTAGTCATATAATCTCTTGTATTATACAATCAGCTACCTTAATACAGGGCTCATGACTTTCACAAGTTCATTCCTCTACAGAACATAGCATAGTATCTGACGTAGGAATTCAATGTATGTACATTGAATGAGTGTTTGTTGTAAGTAAACCCAACTACATAAATAGTATATATAATGAGTGCTCATCATGTTATTTTCACAAATAGTGATGACAAGTAATAGAAATACTCCATTCCAAATCTTCCAAGTGAAATTAGCAGAGAATTATTTACAACATTGTATTTTTTTCTTTCAACATTGTTGGCTAACATTGTATAGTTTTTAAAGTCTAAATACATATAATGACTATTTCAATGATATTTAAAGTCACGCAGACATTTATGACCTATTATAGTAGAATTTTTTTGTGAACTGAAAGATATTCTAAGAAGTGCAGTTCTTTTCTTTTTTCAGAATGCTGTCAGCTTTAGGATCAATGGGAAAGAAGAGGAAACTGGGTTGATTCTTTATTTTTACCTTTCGTTAGATGATTGTAATTCATTATTTGCTAGGTTACCCAAGGTGTACTCCATCAGTTTTGATGCATTTAGCATGCTGCTTTGTGTCTCCTGATACCTAGACTTTCTCAGCGTACCACTCCTCCTAATATCTCCTCACTGGCTTCCAAAGAAGTAGTATGTCAATATTATGCTTTTATTGATAGCAACACAATTCACATTCCACTTCTTTCCCTAAACTTTTTTCATTATGTGATTGTATCTGCTGGCTTAGCCTTTTCATGCTAGCCATTTGTTTTGCCCCCAAGCATCTGGCCTTTAAAACTATAATGCATCTTCCCTGGCTTATTGAATAAGAGATGTATGACTCTGTAGTCAGGCATGACTGTGCTCACACACTTAGTCTTACTGAAGTACTCAGCTTCTTCAACACTGTGTTAATTCTCATAATGGCCTGCCAAATTTCCTAGTTGTTACGTGATTATTAATGTTACACTGCATAAAAAAAAGTTAGGCTTGATGTTGGTTCTAAGAATAAAGACTTTCATCCCCCTACTAAAACATACTACTCAAACCATCAAATGCATATGCAAAGTTATTTTGTATAGTGATGAAGTGATAATCCTTATAAACAAAGAGGAAACAATAGATGTAAAATATATGGTTTTCAGGAACATTGGATTCTGCTTCATATCATATTTTCATTCCAAAACTAAAGATTAATGGCTTAGGAAACACTATTCTAAAATGTGAGTTCACTGTTTACAAGATAATTATAGATAAAGAGAAGGCAATTATTTTTAGCTAATCTAGAGGACTTATTTAAATGCAATCAATGAGTAGAATATGGATAATGTTTGATAATTATCAATGATAATGATAATTTAAAATATTTTATTTATTTATTTTTAGAGAGAGGGGAAATAAGGGAGAAAGAAAGAGAGAGAAACATTGATGTGAGAGAGAAACAGATTGGTTGCCTCTCACATGTGCCCTGACTTGGCACCAAACCCACAACCCAAGCATGTGTCCTAACCAGGAATTGAACCAGAGACTTTTTGCTTTGTGGAACAATTCCCAACCAACTGAGTCACACTGGTCAGTGCTCAATGTATATTTTTAAATGTTATTTTACCTAGATATTAGAGACAAGCTTTCACACGATTAAAAATCTAAGGAAAAGTAGAAATAGAATTTATAACTTTGGTATTTTAAAAACATTAGAAATTGTTTATCAAAAATGGTAGCATATATAGAGATCAGTACCAGCCTATATATAGTTATGGGGGAAATAGATAGGCATGAATTTAAGAAAATTTTAAAAAGTCCTGAAAGTCAGAATGAAAGAAAGCCCTGGAAGTTCATAAGCTATTAACAGACTGTGATTCCTCACTCAGTACTTTAATACCTTAATAATAGCATATAATAACAATGTATGCTAAAGGTTTATGTGCCCATCTTCCCCCATTAAACTGCGAGCTTATTCTGTAGAATTGGACTACAGTATTCATCATTGTATCTGCAGCAACTTACCCAGTGCCTAGCTCAGGGAAAATTTGCATAAATATTTAAAATTAACTAATTATAATTAATGATTTAATGATTTAAATAAATATAATAACTAAAATATAATAATAAAAATAAATTTGTAGCTGTATTACAAAAAGGTAAAATTGAGAACTAAAAACTAATCTGTGTACCATAGTTCACATTTGACAGGCTCCTTTAAATTATGGAATTAGTTTTAGAATAGAATTTATAAAAATAGAGTTGAGAAACTTGATAGGTTAGAAGGAAGATAACATACTTGTATGGAGAAGTGGAGCTTGTATTTTGATCAACTCCTCCAAAAGATTAGGCAAATTCCCATGAAATTTCACTATTGGGCTTTTAAAAATTAATTAATTTTTATTGTTGTTCAGGTACAGTTGTTTCCATTTTTCCACCACCTCCTTCCCCTGCCCCACCCACCCCCACCTCCCTCTCTCAATTCTTCCCCCTTTTGGCTTTGTCTGTGGGTCCTTCGTATATGTTCCTTGATGACCCTTCCCCTCCATTATCTCCCTATCACTACCCCTCTGGTTACTGTCAGTTTGTTCTTTATTTTCAATGTCTCTGTTTATATTTTGCTTGCTTGTTGATTAGGTTCCACTTATAGTTGAGATCATATGGTATTTATCTTTCATTGCCTATCTTATTTCACTATGGGGCTTTATAAAAGGGCAAGACCCTTAATCCCGAGATTTCAAATATCTGTTCAGTTATCCTCAAGGTTAAATTTTAAGTAGATGTTAAAATACTACTACTACTATGTATCATATTAGTTAAGACCAGTTTAGGCTGCCAGCAACAAATAATGAACCACTTACCACAACCTCAAAAGTGGCTTAAATAAGATAGATATTTATTTTTCTCTCATTCAAACACGTTTACAGTGCATTAGTCCAAAGTTGAGCTGTGCTTTCAAAAGAAATTTATATTCTTTCTCTCGTGTTTTACCATCTTTACCACATTGACTATGATTTAAAGTGGCTGATCAAATCAGTCATTATATTCCCAGTAAATGGGAACAAGAAATGAAAGACCCATTCTTTTCCTTTAAGGTGACCTCTTGGAATTTGCACACAGAAGTTCTGCATATAATTTTCATTGGCTAGGTTCTCTTTGTGTTACAAAGGATGCTCAGCACATATTGAAAGGCTATCAGCAGTTCCTGTGACGTGATAAGCAAATATGCCTATGGTGAAAAATAACCCCAGATACAAAAAACAAAAAACATACAAACCAATAGTCTAGAAAGATACAGGTGCAAAGTTGATATTTCCCTGTTGCTGACTAATGGAATCTGTTATTGTAGTTTGTTTAAACTTTTTTGAACACCCTCTCATTACAAGTGTTTCTCAATATTATCATTATTTTCAAAAGAAGAGAAGAACAGACCTACATTTTGTAGTTTTTTTTCCAGCCAGGATACAGACATAGGATTTTGGTTGCACTGACTGAAAGCCCCTGTATGAAGCTTTGATTTAGAAATGTGTTATGTGGGGGAAAGAAGTGGAGTGCAGGGCACCCATTTGCTGGAGCAGATTGTGGCAGAGGCTTCATGGTTGTGGAGTCAGTGGCTGTGGTGATAGCTTCCCGATCCAGTGCTCCATGACTGGGGCACTGTGTTTCTGACAGGGAGATTCTGGAGCTGGCTGCCAGGGAGGCAGCTTTCTGAGGGGGCAGCTCCTTGATTGAGGCAGATGCCGCAGCTCCATTAGTTGGTCATTCCAGCAGTGTGGTCTGTCTGGGAGCCTCTTAGTCTTTAGCCTCGGGGCTCTATCTTTGGCTTCTGCACAGATTCTCTCAGCCTAAGAAATGAAACATTCCTATGGAGTCAAAGCTCCCTGTGCAGGCCCTTCCTGATCAGAAATTTCCTTTATCTTCTTTAACATCCATTTCCTCCTCTGACCAAGATAATCACCGACCTGAATTTGGTGTT
The DNA here is from genome assembly GCF_004126475.2 of Phyllostomus discolor. Taxonomy (NCBI): domain Eukaryota; kingdom Metazoa; phylum Chordata; class Mammalia; order Chiroptera; family Phyllostomidae; genus Phyllostomus; species Phyllostomus discolor. The sequence continues at coordinate 52,602,556 of NC_040907.2, forward strand.
TATCATACCATGCACTTACATTTTTTAACGTACATATATCTTCTTATATCTGTAGTGCATATATAATATTGGTTTATATGGACTTACTTACAGAGTAACATGATTTTTCAAGTATTCTGTTGCTTTGTCCACTACACATTATATTCATGAGATCCATACATTATTGATTCATGTAATTTTGGTTCATTCATTTTCACTGTAGCATCATATTATATAAATTCAACATATCACATATCTATCTCCTGCTAATGGAAAATTAGTTTTTGCTATTATAAATAAACCTGCTGAAAATTCACTTTCAAGCAAGAGTTAATTTAGGGTATATACCTAAATTATTCTTTTAATAAAAATAAGTTACAAGAAATATATTTATGTTATATAATATGTTAGATATAATAGATAAATATAAATAAAATAAACATTATTCTCATCTCTTTACATATCCTGAACCTCCAGGGTAATGTTAAATAGAAGTTTTGATGTTTACATCAAAGTTTGACAAAACTGGCTTTGTATATACACTGAATACACCTGTAGTTCTGATTGAAAAATTGTACTTGTAATCTATTTACATAATTGCTTAATGTTTTTAAAAATGTGATATTTTAAACAAATGCAGCTATAATTTTTTGTGAAAGATAAATTTTTAGAAACCACAGGTATTTGTACTTTGAATACTTGTCATTTTTTGGACTTATATAACTTTACATTTACAAAATGTATTTTCTATCATAATAAATATAATTTAATAGATTTTAAATCAAATATGTCTCTGAGATAAGAAACATTTTATAATATAGTCCATTTCCACTATGCCTATCACAAATATTACATTGATGGGAAAAACAGTAATATTTTGCTAGTTTGCAAAAGTTATATTATTTGCTTCTAAAGATACTATATGATTTATAATAAAGTATATGTTGTTTGAAGTTTGGGCTTGTTAAATTGTTTATGGTTTACACAGTGTTTCCTTTTAAGTTCTAAGCTTCACTTTGAAAATGTGGCATGCTGACCCTCTTTGTATCTAGAGATGCAATTAAAAATAATGGCCTAAATATTCAAGTAGTAGAGAACGTTGGCAATATGACACTGAGACTATTCATTTGACCTTCTTTTGTGGCTTGCAGGCATGAAGTTTGTTTTTAAATGGATGGCACATTAAAGATCTGCAGTCACGTCATTTTTTCCCCTGACAATTAGTAAGATATAGAAGGAGAAAACTTTTATAGAGATTCCAACTTGGCTACTACCCACAGATCAATAACATCGAGTTTTTCCATAATGTAAATATACTCTAAACCCATCTCTAGGGATAAGAGAGATAAGCTTTGTATAAACAAGTATTTTTTTTATTTGATGAGTAGACAATAGATAAAGAAAAGAACGTGTTGTTGTTCTTCACGAAGTGTTTCTGGGATTTGAAAGTGATTCACAGACATAATAAACTGAAAGATAAGTTATGTGAGTTAAGTATCCCATAATCTGTAACTATAGAAAAATTATGATTTTAAACATTCACGGGTTTCAACATAAAAGTCAGAGAAATGCCCTATTTTTATTCATATAATTTTTTTCTTTTGTAGAGTTTACCATGTGTTTAATTGAAAAGAAGTATAATGTTTGTTTAATTTCTTATCATCTGGGTAATTGTTAGCTCTATGAGAGCAAAGATACATCTATCTTTTTAACCAATATAATCCCAGAAACTAATACAGTGGTTACTTGATAAATATAACAAATTAATGAACATACGATGAAATAACCACTGTTATTTCTTAAGAAATAAATATTATCTAATTGCTTTTAGTTACAACAACAAAAATTATTGGGCTAACAAGCATAAAAGGAATTTCTTGGATAGATATTGGGCAGCTCATAGAATCCAAGGAAATTCTGAAGCAACAAACATCATGGTTTTAGGAAGGAGTCTGGGATATGCAAATGCCCATTCTCCAAAAGGCACTGCTGTAAAAATAAATGAAACATTTTTAGTTTTCACATCACTTTGAACAAGACTGAAATTCTAGGAAAAGAATAGAAAAAATCATTGTCTTTGAGAAATTCAAAGGATAAAAGAGGAATTCAAATTTCTTTGTCTTTCTGTTTCTGTCTCTCTACCTCTCTCCTATTCTCCCTTCATATCTTTTATAGTTGCCAACATACTTATGATTTCCCTTGATTTTTATTCCTTCTTTTCAATTCAAGCTGTTGTCTGCTGTACTTTTCTTTCAGTCTGAAGTACTTCCTTTAATTTTTCTTTTAGATGAAGCTTGCAAGTAACAAAATGTTTTGTTTTTATGGGAATGGTCATTGTTTTAGTTTTATTTTGTAACACTAGTTTTGCTAGCTCTAGAATTCTTGATTGAACATTTTTCCCCAAGTACTTAAAATATACCATTCCACTGTCTTCAGACTCCATTGTTTCTGAGGAAGAATGAGCCTTTAATTATGTTGTTGTCGCCCTGAACATGAGCTGTTTTTCTCTTTCTGTTTCCAAGATTTTTTCTTTGTCTTTGTTTTTAAGCAGTTTGACTATGATGTGTCCAGGTGTGTATCTTTGTATTTATTAAACTTGGGATTCTCAGTATTTCTAGAACCAATTAGTGATTATAGCAAGATTGAAAGATACAAAGTTAATGTACAAAAGTTAATCACTTTCTTATATATCAGCAATGAGCAAGTGGGATTTTGAATTAAAAACACAGTATCTTTTACATTAGCACCCCCCTAAAATGAAACAAATATAAATCTCACAAAATAGGCATGAGGTCTACATGTAGAAAACTACAAAACTCTGATAAAAGAAATCAAAGAACTAAATAAATGGAAAAATAGTCCATATTTGTGGATAGGATTACTCAACATTGTTAATGTCAGGTCTTTCTGACTTGATCTAGATATTCAATGCAATGTCAGTCAAAATCCAATCAGGTTATTTTGTGGATATCTATAAACTGATTTTAAAGTTTATATGGAGAAGCAAAAGTCCCAGGATAACCAACACCTTGTTGAAGATGATCAAAATTGGAGAGTGACACTACCTAATTTTGAGACTAAAAAAAGAATATCTCCTTCTGTACTTTCTTTTTAACTTCAGTTGCCAATTATAAGTCCATGTTATCATGGACTTATCATGGACCTCAGCAAGGTCACCAGGGCAGAAAACCCCAGGTGCCTAGCAATGGGCAAAACTGGGAAAACAAGAACCTCATGCCTGGGATGATCTTTCCTCCCCTAGCATATTGTTGGTCATGCTGTTTAGACACACTGACTTTTCATAATGCTTGTCATGTGGCTTGGACCCTCCCCTGACCTTTCTTCCCCTGACACGTCACTAGTCATGCATTAGATCCCTCAGGGGGAAAACATGGGGGTTGGAGAACAGCCCTTAAGCCCCCAGGACAGTGAGGTTCTAACAAACATCAAATACATCTAGGCCTCAGTTGTGTTCTAACTCCAGGCCCAGAAAAGCTACAAAACCAGACAAGTGATGTCATGACTGACATCAGTACTGCAATGACCAATGACCCCCTGTTTTGGTACCAACCAATCAGTAGAAACCATGACCCTGAAAGGGCAGACCTGGAAAACTGATGAATATTCTATTGATTCTTCCCTGGGACCTCCTCTAAAAATCTCCACCCTTAAAAGTCCTTAAAACAGAGGACCCAATGTGATTCTTCCTCCTAGCTCTCCCTCCCAGGAGCATGCCCGTGCTTTCCCCCTCCCCTTCATCCCCTTCATCTTTCCCCAGGCACATTACCTTTACCTTTTTCTCCCCTAAGCTCCTAGGGCCCTTCTTTAACTTGTTTCCTGAGCCTATTTCTTCTACCACTCACTTCTTCTACCTCTGTGACTTAGTAAAATTTCTCTTAGATTGAGTCTTGACTCTAAACTCTTTCTTAGCAAGAACTCCAGTACTGTGGCTGTTGAACCAAGGTCCAGTCTGACTCTACCACCGGCTATTTCACTACCAACACCATAATTTGCTAAATGGCTTATAGAATACAGGAAAACAGTTGACATATTAGATTACTGGTTTGTTACAAAAGATACAACTCAGGAACAGCCAGATGGAAGAGATACACAGGACAAGGTGTGTGGAAAGGAGCACAGAGTTCCCATGCCCTCTCCAAGCACACTGCCCTTTCAGCACCTCCCAATGTTCAAAACCTGAAATCTCTCTGAACCCTCTACTTCGGAGATTTTTATGGAGGCTTCATTACATAGGCATGATTGATTAAATCATTGGCTTTTGGTGATAAGTTCAACCTCCACCCTCTCTCCCTTCCTTGAAGGTTGGGAGTTGGGGTTAAAAGCTCCAATTTTCAAATCACATGGTTTGTTTCCCTGGAAACTAGCCCTTTTCTCCATCCTTAGGGTCGTTCCAAAAGTTACCTCATTAACATACACCCAGGTATGGTTGAAAGGGACTTCTTTTGAAGAAAGAAACACTGTTTTTCACTTTTATTGCTCTTATCACTTAGGAAATTCCAATAATTTTATGAGCTTTGGTCATTAATGGGAAAAAAAGACCAAATATGCACTTGCTATTATAAATCATGATATCACAAAGATTTACTATAAAACTACAGTTACCATGACAGTGTGGTATTGGTGAAAACATAGACAAATTAGTGAACAGAATAGGGAACCAAGAAATGGACCTATGTAAGCATAGCCAACTGAATTTTGACATAGATGATGCATTGGAGAAAGGATAGTCTTTTTAACAAATGGTGCAGGAGCAACTGGACATCACATACAAAAAATGAATTGAGTCACCTTTCACAAAAATTCATTCAAAAATTGACCATAGACTTAAATGTAAAACAGAAAACTATAGAACTCCTAGAAGATAATATAGAAAAAAAATCTAGATCTTGGCATGGTGATGTAACACTTTTAGACACAACACCAAAGTCATAATCGATGAGAGAAATAATTGATAGTCTGGACTTCATTAAAATTAAAAATGTGTGCTTTGCAAAAGACACTGTTAAAAGAATGAAAAGACAAGTGATGGACCAGTAGAAAATATTTGCAGAAATGTATTTGATAAAGGGCCTTCATTCAAAATATAAACAGTAAAAAATGAGCAATCTGATTCAAAATGAGCAAAAGATGTAAACAGATAGCTTACTAAAGAAGATGTACAAATGGCAAATAAACATATGAAAAAATACTCCACATCATATGCCATTAGGAAAGTGCAAAATACAACAAAATTGAGATATCGCTACATGCATGTTAGAATGATCCAAATCTGGAACACCAATGGCATCAAAGGCTGGTGAGGATTAGTATTTAGCCAAAGGAATTAAAAACTTACATCCATACAACACCCTGCACACAGATGTTTATAGCAGTTTTACTTATTAATTGCCAAAACAGTAAGGTCCTCTGCTTATTCTTTTTTTGGGGGGGTTGGTTAAATATAACAATCTGTTTCAATTACAGTTGACATTCAATATTACTTTATATTAGTTCCAGGTGTACCATATAATGGTTAGACATTTATGTAATTTATGAAGTGATCCCTCAGATAATTCTAGTATCCGCCTGGTACCGTATGTAGTTATTACAACATTATTGACTATATTCCCTGTGCTGTACTTTACATCCCTTTGACTATTTTGTAACTGCCAATTTGTACTTCTTAGTCCCTTTACCTTTTCCACTCAGCCCCCTTCCATCTGGCAACCATCGGCTTCTTCTCTGTATCTATGAGACAGTTTCCGTTTTGTTTGTTTATGTTTTAGATTCCACATATAAGTGAAATCATACAGTTTTTTTTCTCTCTGTTTGATTTATTTCACTTCTTTAAATTGTTCTTTCCCAAGAAATTAGGAGCCACTCTCTCTCTCTTTAAAAAAAATAAATAAAAATTATTGTTGTTCAATTACAGTTGTCTGCATTTACCCCCTCTCCACCCTAGCCATCCCCACCTCTTGCCCTTGCTTCCACCCCCTCCATTGGTTTTGTCCATGTGTCCTTTATAGTTCTTCCTGAAAACTCTTCCCCCGCATTATCCCCTCCCACCTCCCCTCTGGTTACTGTCAGATTGTTCTTAATCTCTTAATTTTAGTATTCTTTGCCACCTGAAGATACTAACATTTCAAAACTAGTAAGTCTTGGATATTATTTTTAAACAATTCTGATACCTTTTTCTTTCATGTTTTACTATAAGAAACTTGAAACCAGGTAGTATCTTCTGCATTCTACCTCGAATCTTTTTCTAGCCAAATTGCCTGGCAAATTAGATACATTTTCTTTTCTACATTAGCATAGACAACAGCATGGCTAACTTTCTACCACTGCATACAGAAACCCCTTTCCTCTGATGTCCAATAAGAATTTTCTTACTATCCTCTAAGCTCTCACTACAACCTCCTCACAGACACCATCTTTGCACAAATATTGTCTTCAAGGGATTTGCATTTGTACTAAAACTTTCCTCAAAGTCCCCCAGCTTCTACTCTGCCCAAGTGCCCAAACCAGTATTTGTTATCTAGTGCTGTGTTACACGTTGCTCCATAACTTAGCTTTAAAAACTAAAGGAAATACATTAACATTGTAACATTTTTTTCAGCCAACACCTACATAGAGATACACTACATTGGACTCTTGAGATAGTGTTGCCCTACAGCTAAAAGATAATATTTAAATAGCTCTGTGGCAGCTAGATCAACTTTTAGTCATAGAAATATATGTATAATGAATTATTTCTAGATCTATTTTGCCCATCTCTATTTATAGGATGCAAGTCAGAAAAAATGTGCAAAAGATAATGTGTATCTGAAAAATACAGAAGCCATAGAGAAATGAGGGATTATTCATTATTGAAATTCATAACTGCAAATGGACTTTTTAAACACTGGTGAGCTGTCTTTTCTGTTAACATGGACATTAAGTGATTTGTTGATTGAATCTTATTTATATTTGCTGGACAGCTGAAAGGAGAGAAAGACAATTTTATGAGAAATATTCTGTTGTTTACTAAAAGAAATAACTCCTTTCAACATAGCTTTTGTAATTTTGAACAGGGCATGATGGATGAGGGTAAGGATGGAAGAGGAAGAGAGGGAATCTCTTAGAAACTGCTGGAGGTTTTTAGTAATATAAATGATGTACAACTAATCTAATTTAATTAAATTTAGAATCATAACAGACCCCTTTGAAGAGCTAGTGAAGTGCTTTTCTTTTGTATGTCTCCTGACTGCTGAAACGCAGTACATCAGAATGAATAAGAACAATAGATAGTTTCTACTAATCTCATCTGCAGCTCCATCTGATCAAATGGGAAGATTTTAATTAAAGTTGGACTTTGTGTAAAAGAGGAACTATTGTAACAAACCATAATTAAGTTGATTTTTTTCATAGTACATAGGTCACACATTCACTTTTTATTATATTTGGTTCTCTTAGTACCTTTAATTTTTCTTTGTATATTAATAACAAATTATGATTTTTTAATAACAGGCATTATTTTTTAAAAGATTTTATTTATTTATTTTTAGAGAAAGGTGAGAGGAGGGAGAAAGAGAGGGAAACATCACTGTGTAGTTGCCTCTCACACACCGCCTACTGGGGACCTGATCCGTAACCCAGAAATGCTCTGACTGGGAATCGAACCGAGGACTTTTTGGTTCACAGGCCAGTGCTAAACCCACACTAGCCAGGGCTATAACAGGCATTATTTATTCACCTCAGTGATAATATTTCTAGTGAAATATTAGGGAACTTTTCTTCCTTTGTCATTCTAATTTTTAGTCATGCGAAGGTACTCTGTTATACAATTTTACACATGGATGTAAAACAAATATTAATTCATTATGTTTCTGTGTTCTTCTATGAAAATTAAAGATAATGAATTATGACTATAACTTATTAACCTAATTTACTAGAAAATGTAGAGTCCACACACACATGCATGCATAAAACATAACACATACTGTAATTAGAGCTGCTTGAAGGTCTGTAGTATAAATATGGAGGAAAATATCTGATATCTATGCATTAATTGCATATATTTATGCCTAGATGTCCTAGAAAATCCACATAGACTAACAATACAATTGATTCAGACAATGAGGAATGCAGATTAAAACAGCTGTCCAAAGACATATCTATGACATAACAATACCTATGACATAACAATAGCACCTAGTGATTGAAGTGACTGTGCTCTCCATAATTACTTGGCTAGGTAGAAAGTCAGTACTTCATGGTCTCAGAAAGGCAAATTTCCAGTTCTTTACCCGTTTCTTTTTTCTCTTCTCATGCCTGTATTAATAGCCTCAAACCCCAAGACATTTTAATGATGTTTTTTATTTCCAGAACTAAAAATTTTAATTATTTAAATTAAATTTTGTCTATAAAATAATATTCATTAAAATATGTATAAAAGAACATCTAAGCCCTGGCTGGCATAGCTCAGTGGATTGAGTGCGGGCTGGGAACCAAAGTGTCCCAGGTTCGATTCCCAGCCAGGGTACATGCCTGGGTTGCAGGCCATAACCCCCAGGAACCGCACATTGATCTCTCTCCCTCCCTCCCTCCCTTCCCTCTCTAAAAATAAATAAATAAAATCTTTTAAAAAACCCCATCTATAGGTACCTATCACATAGTTTTCCGAAAAATAAAATATTGCCCTTTACTTGGCAATCTCTTGTATAATCTCTTAAATCCTAATCTTTTGCCCCTACCCTCTTTCAGAATTTTGAATTTGCAATTCTTTTCCTTTCCTTTAGTGTTACCAAGTAGTTGTATTCCTATATCATACACAATATGTTTACTTTTGCCTTTTATAGCTTTTTATTATGACTCAGTCATACTTGGTAAATTTGTCTACAACTGGCTTTTTTCTGCTCCACCGTGTGTTGGGGAAGCTTTTATTTGGGTTTGAGGGTGGGGTAAGGATTTCTGTGTTTGGGTCAGGTGTTTGTGATTTGAACTTCCTAACAGTGATACGGGCAGTAGGAGAAAGGAGAGTGTGGGCATTGTAAGCCGTCAGCAGTCAGTATCAAAAAATGGAGTAATAGTCTTTGTTACAATTTATTACTGATATTTGTTTTTTTAATTTTATTTTAATCATTGTTCAGTTATAATTTTCTCCTTTTTACTCTCAATCCAGCTCCCCCACCCATCCCCACTTCCATCCCATTACCACCCTCCCCTTAGTTTATGACCATGTGTCCTTTAAGTTTGTTCCCGTGAACCCTTCCCACTGTCCCCTGAAATTCCCTCTACTTTCTTCTGTGGGCACTGTCAGCCTGACCTCTATTTCAGTGTCTTTGGTTATATTTTGCTTGTTTCTTTTTGTTTTGTTGTTTAGGCTCCTGTTAAAGGTGAGATCATATGGTATTTGTCTTTCACTGCCTGGCTTGTTTTGCTTAGCATAATGTTTTCCAGCTCCATCCAAGCTGTTGCAAAGGGTAGGAGCTCCTTCTTTCTTTCTGCTGCATAAAATTCCATTGTGTAAATGTACCATAGTTTTTTGATCCATTCATTCACCGATGGGCATCTTGGTTGCTTCCAGCATCTAGCTATTGTAAATTGTGCTGCTATGAACATTGGGATGCAAAGGTTCTTTTGTATTGGTGTTTTAGTGTTCTTAGGATAGAGTCCCAGCAGTGGAATTGCAGGGTCAAAAGGCAGATCCATTTTTAGTTTTCTGAGGAAGTTCCATACTGCTTTCCACAGTGGTTGTACCAGTCTGCAGTCCCACCAGCAGTGCACTAGGGATCCCTTTTCTCCACAACCTCTCCAACACTTGTTTGTTGCTTTGTTTATGATGGCCATTCTGTCTGGTGTGAAGTGGTATCTCATTGTGATTTTAATTTGCATCTCTCTGATAGCTAGCGATACTGAACATCGTTTCATGTGTCTTTGGATTTTCTGTATGTCCTCCTTGGAGAAGTGTCTGTTCAAGTCCTTTGCCCACTTTTTAATTGGATTCCTTGTCTTCTTAGAGTGCAGTCATGTAAGTTCTTTATATATTTTGGAGATTAAACCCTTGTCTGAGGTGTCATTGGCAAATATGTTTTCCCATACAGTTGGTTCTCTTTTAATTTTGATACTGTTTTCTTTGGCTGTGCAGAAGCTTTTAATTTTGATGAGGTCCCATTTGTTTATTCTTTCCTTTATGTCCCTTGCTCTAGGGGACAAGTCAGTAAAAAAGTTTCTGCGTGAAATATCTGAGATTTTCCTACCTATGTTCTCCTCTAGGACTTTAATAGTGTCACGTTTTATATTTAAGTCTTTTATCCACCTTGAATTTATTTTTGTATATGGTGTAAGTTGGTGCTCAAGTTTCATTTTTTTGCACGTGGCTGTCCAGTTCTCCCAACATCATTTGTTGAAGAGGCTATTTTTATTCCATTTTATGTTGCTGCCTCCTTTGTCAAATATTAATTGACGATAGAGACTTGGGTTTATTTCTGGGCTCTCTGTTCTGTTCCATTGGTCTATGTGCCTGTTTTTATGCCAGTACCAGGCTGTTTTGATTACAGTGGCCTTGTAGTATAGTTTAGTATCGGGTATTGTGATCCCTCGTACTTTACTCTTCTTTTTCAAAATTGCAGCAGCTATTCGGGGTCATTTATAATTCCATATAAATTTTTGAAGTGTTTGTTCTATGTCTGTGAAATATGCCCTTGGTACTTTAATGGGAATTGCATTGAATGTGTAAATTGCTTTGGGTAGTATGGACATTTTGATGATATTAAATTCTTCCAATCCATGAACACGGTATATGTTTCCATTTGTTTGTGTCTTCCTTGATTTCTTTCCTGAGTGTTATATAGTTTTCTGAATACAGGTCTTTTACGTCTTTGGTTAGGTTTATTTCTAGATATTTTATTTTTCTTTTTGCTAATTTAAATGGAATTTTTTCCTTGATCTCTGCTTCTGCTGTTTCATTGTTGGTGTACAAAAATGCCTTTGATTTCTGGATATTGACTTTGTATCCCGCTGTTTTGCCAAATTCATTTATTAGGTCAAGCAGTTTTTTGGCGGAGTCTATAGGATTTTCTATGTATACTATCATGTCATCTGCTAACAGTGACAGTTTTGTTTCCTCCTTTCCGATTTGGATGCCATTTATTTCTTTTTCTTGTCTGATTGCTGTGGCTAAAACTTCCAGTACTATATTGAATAGAAGTGGTGAAAGTGGTGAAAGTGGACAGCCTTGTCTTGTTCCTGATCTTAGTGGAAAAGATTTTAATTTTTGTCCATTGAGTATGATGTTGGCTGTAGGTCTCTCATATATGGCCTTTATTATGTTGAGGAATGCTCCCTCTATTTCCACTTTGCCGAGTGTTTTTATCATGAATGGGTGGTGTACCTTATGAAATGCTTTTTCTGCATCAATTGATATAATCATGTGGTTTTTGTCTTTGCTTTTGTTTACATAATGCATTACATTTACTGACTTGCAAATATTGAACCATCCTTGCATCCCTGGAATGAATCCCACTTGGTCATGGTGTGTGATCTTTTTAATGTACTGTTGGATGTGGTTTGCCAGTATTTTGCTGAGGATTTTAGCGTCAGTGTTCATCAGCGATATTGGCCTGAAGTTTTCTTTCTTTGTTGTGTCTTTATCTGGTTTTGAAATTAGGATGATGTTGGCCTCATAAAAAGAGTTTGGGAGACTCCCATCTTTTTGGATTTTTTGGAATAGTCTGTGAAGGATAGGGGTTAGCTCTTCCTTAAATGCTTTGTAGAATTCTCCTGTGAAACCATCTGGTCCAGGGCTTTTGTGTGTTGGGAGTTTTTGGATTACTGCTTCATTTTCTTTTGTTGTCATTGGTCTGTTCAGGCTTTCTGCTTCTTTTTCATTGAGTTTTGGAAGATTATAGTTTTCTAGAAATTTGTCCTTTTCACCTAGGTTTTCAAATTTCTTGGCATACAGTTCTTTGTAGTAATTTCTTACAATCCTTTGTATTTCTGTGGTATCTGTTGTAATCTCTCCTCTTTCATTTCTGATTGTGTTTATTTGGGTCTTCTCTCTTTTTTTCTTGATGAGTCTGTTTAAAGGCTTGTCGATTTTGTTTATCTTTTCAAAGAACCAGCTCTTGGATTCATTGATCCTTAGAATTGTGCTTTTAGTCTCTATGCCATTTAATTCTGCTCTGATCTTGGTTATTTCCTTCCTTCTGCTTGTTCTGGGATGCCTTTGTTGTTGTGCCTCGAGTTATTGTAGACGTAGGGTTAGGTTGTTTGTTTGAAATGTTTCTAACTTTTTTAGGTGGGCCTGTATCGCTATGAACTTCCCTCTCAGGACTGCCTTGGCTGTGTCCCATAAGTTTTGGGTTGTTGTGAGTTCGTTTTCATTTGTTTCCAGAAACCTTTTGATTTCTTCCCTAATTTCATTCTTGACTCATTCATTGTTTAATAGCATGCTATTTAATCTCCATGATTTTGAGTGTTTTTGTTTTTTTCCCTTGGGGTTGGTTTCTAGCTTCAGTCCCTTGTGGTCTGAGAAAATGCTTGGTGTGATTTCAATTTTCTTGAAATTCTTGAGGCTTTTTTTGTGTCCTATCATGTGGTCTATCTTTGAGAATGTTCCGTGTACATTTGAAAAGAATGTATATTTAGCTTCTTTTGGATGGAGGGCTCTGTATATATCAGTAAAGTCCATTTCATCAAGGGTAGTGTTCAATGCCACAACATCTTTGTTGATATTTTGTTTAGAAGATCTGCCCATTTTTGATAGTGGGGTGTTAAAATCTCCCACAATAATTGTGTTGCTGTCCATTTCTTCCTTGAAGTCCTCTAAGATTTTCTTTATGTATTTGGGTGCTCCTATGTTGGGTGCATATATATTTACAATATTTATGTCTTCTTGATGGATTCTTCCCTTGAGTATTATGAAGTGACCTTCTGGGTCTCTCTTTATGGACCTTTTTTGGAAGTCTATCTCGTCTGATATGAGTATTGCTACCCCGGCTTTTTTTTTTTCCTGTCCATTTGCTTGGAAGATTTCTTTCCAGCCCTTCACTTTCAGCCTGTGCAGGTCTTTTATCCTGAGGTGGGTCTCTTGTAGACAGCAGATATGTGGGTCATTTTTTTCTTATCCATTCAGCTATTCTATGTCTTTTGATTGGAGCATTTAATCCATTTACGTTTAAGGTTATTATTGATAGGTACTTATTCATTTTCTTTTATGTACGTGTGTTCCTCTCTCTCTCTCTCTCTCTCTCTCTCTTTCTCTCTTTTCCTTCCCTTCCTTAAAGCAGTCCCTTTAGGATCTCTTGCAGAGCTGGTTTGGTGGAGGTGTATTCTTTTAGACTGTTTTTGTCTGGGAAGCTTCTTATTTGGCCTTCTATCTTGATCGAGAGCCTTGCTAGATATAGTAGCCTTGGTTGCAGACCTCTGGTTCTCATTACCTGGAGTATTTCTTGCCATTCTCTTCTGTCTTGAAGTGTTTCCATTGAGAAGTCAGCTGTTAGCCTTATTGGGGCTCCCTTGTATGTTACTTCCTTTTTCTCTCTTGCTGCCTTTAAGATTCTCTCTTTGTCTTGAAATTTTGCCATTTTAATTATGATGTGTCTTGAGGTAGGCCTCTTTGGGTTCCTCTTGATTGGGACTCTCTGTGTTTCCTGGATTTGTGTGACTTTTTCTCTCATCAAATTAGGGAAGTTTTCCTTCATTACTTGTTCAACTATTTTTTCGATCCCTTGCTCTTCTTCTTCTCCTTCTGGTATCCCTATTATATGGATATTATTACGTTTCATATTGTCTTGCATTTCTCTTAATCCCTCTTCATTCTTTCTGAGTCTCTTTTCTTTTTCTTGCTCTTTCTGGATGTTGTTTTCTACTTTGTCCTCCAGCTCGCTAATCCAATCTTCTGCTTCATCGATCCTGCTTTTCATTCCTTCTACTATGTTCTTCAGTTCAGAAATTGTATTCTTCATTTCCTCTTGACTTTTGTTGAGAGTTTCTATTTCCTTTTTCATGTTTATATAGTTTGCAGTGAGATTGTTGTAGCTTCCCTCTAGTTTCTGAAAACTCAATGTGAGTTCATTGAACTTCCTGATAATCATTGTTTTGAACTCACTATCAGATAGTTGAGTTGCCTCTATTTCATTTAGCATTTTTCCTGAGGCTTCCTCGTTTCCCTTCAATTGGGGGTTGTTTCTTTGTTTTCTCATTGTTTGTGGGTTTCTTTTTTTTTCTTCTTGTTTCTTAAATTGATCTGTTCTGATTTCCTGAAATTATGGTGTGAACTTCTGTGGTAGAATATTTGTGAGATTCAGTGGGGCAATCTCCTTCATGTATCCTGGTGTTCCCAGCTTCCCCCTACTCTTTTTATTGTGATCAGTTGGAGGAGTAAAGCGAAATGGTTTAAGACAGCAATACAATCTACTATGATATTTACATTAACAGCCAGTAGAGAAGAGATGGGTTATCCTTTCACTCCTTATAGTGTTAATCGTGATCCTCCACCCCACTATCCACTGTCTTTTCAGAAAAGCTCAGTAGCAACAATTGCTACCTTAATGAATAATATAGTGTGGGGCCAAGGAGGGAAATTTCTTGTACCAGAAGCCCACAGGCAACTTATGGCCATTATGGGTGGACCATGGTCTCCAGAAGGAATGAGAAAGGGTTGCAAAATCCTCTAGAGTAAAGAAGTCTTTAGACTACATGAACAGAAGTGTGCCTTGTATTGCAATATGGACAGATTCTAGAGCTTTGTGTTATAGAAGGTTCCATTGGTAGCAGATTGATATGCATGTATCAGCATAAGTGGACTTAAGTAAGATTTCTAAAGGAGGAGTATGTTGCCTACAGATCCCAAATCCTAAAAGATCTTGAGTTCATTTTGGATGTCCTAACTGGAAGCTCTCTTTTCTCTACTCCCACACACAAGGCATGTGCCATGCACAGCTGCAAGAACCTGTACTGGCTTCCCATGCTCCCTGTGAGCCTGGGTTCCTTGCACGGCAAGGGTCTGCTCACTGATAACATGGCCTCGCACTGAGGAATAAGGGTCTGGGACTACACACAGGTGAAGGAGCTTCAGTGGTTCCTAGGCTGGCCTGGATGGCTTCCTGTCAGGCAGTTCTGGCATTAGGAGAACACCAAAAAGAAAGAGATCTGAATTTTTAACCAGTGACATGGAGCTCGATATGGAAGCTCTACTGTCCCAAAGGCCCAGCTGTGCCAAGGACACCCCCCATACCCCTGTTGTTTGGCCATTGCTTTCTGGAGGTGGGAGGTATTTCCTCTATGATGGTGTTCCTTCTAAATCTGCATGGAGGAATGCCTGATGACCAGGAAAATCCATGCAGATGGGTCCTGGTGCTATACGGCCTGGCCTTCCTTTCCCAAGCCAATGCTTCTCAGTAATAGAGTGCCTAGTGTCAATAAAAGAAAATAAAATGTTGTGCTTCTTTTAACATTGTGGGTGCTGAGAAAGATCAATAGCTGTTCACAGTGTCAGTGATGTAGCAGCTCTCAGCTTCTCAATAATTTTCAGGATTTTAACTGAAGTGGTGGGGCCTTGTACTATGTGTGGGCCAATGGCCCATTGATTGCCTTTTTATGAACCCTTTTGTGAGTATTGGTAGGTCCTGAATAAGTGTACCAGATGGATCTCATTGGAGGATGTCACCAGTGTGATGTCATGCTTGTGCTCCTGGAGGAAGACGGATGCAGTTCAGATTGTTCCTGCAAAGATTATGTATGATCACAGGGGTGTTGAGGTAGCCAAAGGGTAGCCAGGTGAGCATGTATTATTGTGTCCCTTAGCAGATGAAGGCAAACTGCCTCTGAAAGGCTACTGAAATAGACACTGAATGTATTAGCCAAATCCATAAATGCAGAGAATTTACCAGTTTCTGGTTGAATGGAGTCAGTAATTTTTGTAAGATTGGAATGGGGGTCTTAACAGGTATGACTGTAGTCCACAACATGACAGTAATCCACTGTGAGGTACTGTTCACTCTTTTCAGGTTAAAACCAGGTCTGTTACTTAGAGAAGCAGTGGGGATGATCTCCCTTCTTTAAAAAGGTCTTTTAAAAAAAAAAAAGATTTTATTTATTTATTTTTAGAGAGAGGGGAAGGGAGGGAGAAAGAGAGGGAGAGAAACATCATTGTGTGGTTGCCTCCCACATGCCCCTACTGGGGACCTGGCCCACAACCCAGGCATGTGCCCTGACTGAGAATCAAACCATTGACCCTTTGCTTCACAGTCCAGCACTCAATGCACTGAACCACACCAGCCAGGGCTAAATAGATCTTATATAATGGATTTTAATCCTTGAAGGCCCTGTTTGAATTTATAGCCATACCTCATTTTATTGCACTTCACTTTCTTGTGTATCACAGATAATGCCTTTTTTTACCAATTGGAAATTAGATGCCCCTTACCAGCAAAAAGATTCTGACCCACTAAAGGCTGAATTTATGGTTATCATTTTTTAGAAATAAAGTATTTTTTAATTAAAGTATATGCATTGTTCTTTCAGACATAATGCTATTGTACAATTAATACAACAGTATAGTGTGAACAAAACTTTTATGTGAGCTGGGGACCCCAAAAATTCCATGTGACTCACTTTATTGCCATAGTTGCCTTATTTATCAGTCTATACCAAACCTGTGCTACCTTTGAGGTATGCCTGTATATTGGGTGGTATGAACTTTTTTATCCAGGGGAAAGTCTACAAGGTCTTTTTCATCAAGCCAATTGTTAAGTACCAAAGACAGAATTTAATTTTAATTTATTGCTCATTAATTCAGACCAGCCATGACCACTATGGGATATTTTAGAAAATTGGGCACTATGACCAGAGAATTCAGGCAAGGTGGCAATAGTTCCAAAGGCTAACATAAGGCATACCTGTTTATCTCCTATTTTATGTTTAGTAACTCCCCTGATGTTAGAAAGGTACTGTTTGAATTGAGTGGGATCTCCAGGAATAAGTATAATTGCAGCCCCTATCATGATAAAGGCCATGAAGCTTTGCTAATTGGTACATTGCAGCAGCTGTTAAAGTTAATTCAGAATGTATTGTGTAGAGGTAAAATGCCTGTCTGTACCTTTTATTTTTTGTTGTGTAAATCATTTTAGTGAATTTTGGGTTTTCAGCTGGGTCAAATTTTAGACCCCTGTTTTGTTCCCCTATGTTAAGGGTTTTTTTTTTTTTTTGTCTTTTTGTGTAGTTAGTAGATATATTTCAGCAGGGGAGGATATCCTCTCTACTCTGCTCGTATTTATAAGTTTCTCCTTCTAGAAAGCCTCAGATCAGTGTTGTTAGTGGTAGGGGCCTACCTGAGTGTTAAGTCATTGACTGTCCCACTGGGATGGTTTGGGTGTGTCCCCTATAAACCCTGAGATCAGGATCCTTGCTTTGATGGTAGAGCTAATAGCAGCAACAACGATATTTTGGAGAGCCCCAGGGAACCATTTGTTTTTAGTAGTATCACCTCAGCATGCCACATTGTAATTTTTCTTCCCTCACATGTCATCTCCCAATGGGCCCACATATTGTGCAGAGTATCAGTCTTTCACCTAAACACACTATAGAATGGGATGCTTTCTTGAGACACACACTCGGTGGCCACAGGGAAGTGTTATTTCCCTGGTCCTAGTGTCAGTCATGGCTTGTGGTGGAATCAAGACAAATACATTGACCTTAAAAAGACAAAGAGCCAGTTATTTTACCAGCAAAATAGATTTATTTGGGAATAGCAGAGAAATTGCAATTCAGGACAGATAAGCTATGGTAAGCCAGATATAAATTCAAACAACAGAGAAAAGGGGCTTGCTTTTATAGGAAAAAAAAGAGGAAATTCAGAGGGATTGTTTCAGAGTTCAGGGTGCTAATAGTTTCTCATTGGCTGAATGTGACAGTTTCTCATTGGCTGGGCTGTGACCAGGAGACTGGACCTGAAGGCAACCAATTAAAAAAGGTTCAGGTGACAAAACTGGCAAAGGTGGAGGTGTTTTGCTGGGGAAGTAGAAGCTCTTTCTTCTTCCTGCTGTGGTTTGTCCTCCTGTTTGGGGCTTGAGTAGCAGTGTGAGAAAGCTCCTCCCTCAGGGCTTCCCAACTCTATTTTAAATAAAGTTTATTTTATTCTATCACACGATTCAGTGTGAGACTCAGACCCAGGCTGAGATGTATCACACATGTCATATATGTCTGTTTAGGAAGGCCCCAGTCCCATAGTCCTTTTCCTAAACACTAATTCCCAAAACTTCCAACTTAGGTTGATATTATAAAGTAAATATCTGTGTTTCCCTCATATCTGTATGTTAAACTGGGTTGGGGGCTTTTCTGTATAACATATCTGTGTGTTAAACTGGGCTACGACTTGCATAGTCTGAGCTTGCTGATACCAAAGGAGAGAGCAGCTGTCCTTTCTTAACAGTTTATGCAGAAGTGGTCGAGACTATTCAGTACATCTGAAACTAATAAAATACTGAACGTCAACTGAAATTGAAAAATGAAAAACAAAACAAAAAAAGACAAAAAATGCCCCAATCAAAAAATGGAGTTAGTACAGGTTCTTTAATCTAATTATCACTTTGTTAGAATAACGTGTATTTTACATCTAGCCTTTTTCTCTCTGGGTTTGAGCCTGTGTTTATTTCTCTTGCTCAGGATTCATAGAGTTTCTTGGATCTGTATATTTGATATTTCATCAGGTCAGGAATATTTTCAGTCATTATCTCTTCAAAAATTGTTGCTACCTTTCTCTTTCCTCTCATTTTGAAAAGGAAGTTTGCCATGTATTAGACTCTTGTCTTCTAACCTCTCCTTCATATTTTTAATTATGTTACCTATGCATTATTCATACTATTTTACGACCTCTATTCAAGTTCAGTAATCTGTTCTCCAGTTATACAATCTTTCCTGTATGCACATTGGTAGGTGTTTAAAATTTTAATAAATACAGTTTCTATTTGTAATGTTTAAGTTATTACTTTTAATATAATTGTTCATATTTTATTTTATTTTTATTTTATTGAATGATTAGAGAGAGAGGGAGAGAGACATCAATTTGTTGTTCCACTTATCTATGCATTCATTGGTTGATGCTTGTATGTGCCCTGCCTGACAGGGCCTGAACCCACAATCGTGGTGTAACAGGCCAGCACTCTAACCCACTATCAGCCAGGTCCCGTGATTATTCATATTTTGAAGTTTGATTGTCAATCTTTGCATTTCAATTCATTTTATTTCTTCAGCATTTGATAATTATAGTATCAAAACTCTGAATATTCTACTGTGTGACTTTGCCATCTGCCTCTCATAGTACTTTGTTTTCCTTTCATGTTTGACTGTGAAATTATATTTTTTAGATTAACTGTAAAAAATTCTTTGCATTCCAGAAGGAAGACAGATTACTCTAGAGTGTATTGATTAGCTTCTTTCAGGATCCCCGGGCATCAGTCTAGGGTTACTACATTTTTAATTCTTTTTTTTTTTTTTATATGGGAAGAGGCTTTATGGGATTAGAGGTTTTTTTTTTTTTAAGATTTTATTTATTTATTTTTAGGGAGGGAAGGGAGGGAAAAAGAGAGAGAGAGAGAGAGAGAGAGAGAGAGAGAGAGAGAGAGAGAGAGAGAGAAACATCAATATGCGGTTGCTGGGGGTTATGGCCTGCAACCCAGGAATGTACCCTGGCTGGGAATCGAACCTGGGACACTTTGGTTCCCAGCCCGAGCTCCATCCACTGAGCTACGCCAGCCAGGGCTCATTTTTAATTCTTTACATAAAGTTTTTTGGACCACCCATGTAATATTTATTTCCATCCTAAAGCTGCTTTGAGGAAATGTTCTGGGTTAGAAATTCTTAAGGAAGATATTTCCTCCTCACTATTTAGCCTCAAAATTCAAGAAATGCAATTTTTCTTGTAGTATTCTTGAGGAGGGGTTGGTTTATTTTTAATTCACCCCTGTAATGAGGTTATAGACCCACAGACTTTGTATGCAGTCCTCAATGCCCCTGTAGACTTAAATGTCAAAGTTCAAGTTCACCTTGTTCATCAAGAGAAAAGCCAAATAAAGTGCTGGGCAACTTAGATTCTTTCTTCACTTAATTTTTGGTCTAATTATACCTAATGTTACTTGAAGTTTATCAGTACATTGGAGCAAATGATGGCTTTGCAGATGTTTGGTTGTTTTCAGGGGGAGCATCAGCCTATGATTAGTTTACTTTTTATTTTTATATACATTATCATTATTATTTGCTGTTCTCATAACTGAACAACAAGAAATGTTTTTGAATAAATGAGGTTTTTAAGAACCTGGCTATGTAAATTTGGGCTTTACTTTTGTTTAAGGACTATTTCTTTGAAAAGGAAAGCTATAACTCCATCTGGAAAAATGATTTTTACAAAATGCACATATGGTAAATGGTTTGGTTATTTTTTTAAAATTTACTTTACCAGTTAACTTTAGATACTTTCTCCTGAATTTATTATAAAGTTAAAATTGTTTCTTTAAAAATGAAGTACTATGAACATAGAATACCTTATTAAACCATATACAAGAATAAACTCAAAATGGATTAAAGACTTAAATGTAAGACTCAAAACCATAAAACTCCTAGAAGAAACAGATAATAAAAGCTTAGTAATATTTTTCTGATATACCTCCTTAGGCAAGGTAAATAAAATAAAAAAATAAGCAAATGGGACTATATCACACTAAGAAGTTTTCGCACAGCAAAGAAAATCAACAAGATAAAAAGACAACCCACTAGGTGAGAGAACATTTTTTCCAATGATACATTTGATAAAGAGTAACATCCAAAATTTAAAAAGAAGTCAAAAACTCAACACAAAAAATTAATTAAAAAATGGTCAAAGGATCTGAATAGACACTTCTCTAAAGAGGACATATACAAATGGCTGATAAACATATAAAAAGATGCTCAATGCTACTAATCATCAGAGAATTACAAGTTAAAACCACTATGAAATATCACCTGACACCTGCCAGAGTGGTCAACATCAATAAATCCATGAACAATTGGTGACAGTGTAGATGGACCTAGACGGTATCATGCAAAGTGAAATAAGTCAGTCAGAGAAAGACAGATACCACATGATTTCATTTACATGTGGAATCTAAAGAACAGAATAAATAAAGAAACAAAACAAGCAGGCTCACAGACACAGAGAACAGGGGCATGGGCACTGGGTGAAAATGATGTAAGTGTTGAGAAGTGCAGACTGGTAGTTATGAAACAGTTGTGCAGATGTGCTGTACAGCATAGGAAATATAATCGATACTGTTATAATAATTGTGTATGGTGCCCAGTGGGTATTAAAAGTATCAGGGCGGACACTTTATAAAATGTACGACTGTCTAGCCACTATGTTGTACCACTGAAACTAATACAAAATAATATTGAATACAAACTATAATTAAAAAAGATAAAGTACTTCTTATTTGTAATATTTCTTACTCATGACACTGTTTTTGTTGGAGATATAAATGGATAACATTTTTTTTCTTCACACAGAGTGAAGCAGAAAAATGAAAATTCGATCTGATAGATTCTATGTGAATTTAGGAAACTATCTCACTGGTGGTAGTCCATCATACTGAGAAAGAGCAATGAATATGCTCCTCCCACTTTATTTGTATCTTCTCTGGTCCTCGCACACAATTTTGTGGGTTTGGTTACACAAAAGTTTCGATCAATGAGACATTAGCAAATTGATGCAAGCAGAGATTTGACATATACTTTCACCCTGAAGTTTACCTTTTCAGAATTCTCCCCCAGGGAGCTCAGGAACCATGCTGTAAGTTTGTCCTAGCTCTCTTCCTGGAGAGAGGCCCTGCGGAGAGGCCCTGGAGGGCTACATCACTGGAGAGCAAGGGGCAAAGAAGACAGTGGGGCCCCTCCGATGACAGTTCCAAGGCCTTACTGAACCTTCCAGTTTGGCCTTTTTTTTCAAGCCGGTTAATTATTTTAATTGATATAAAATTGCATAACTAGCTCAGCCTATCTGGATATGCGCAGTCTCAGACAGAACTGTGAACACCATAAGAAGCAGAAAGAAGAGCCCAGTTGACTACAGAAACGTGAAAAGTAGTAACACATCCTTATTGTTTTAAGGCACTGAGTTTTGGAATGATTTATTGTTCAACAATAGAGAAGAAACGTCATGTAACATTTGGTAAACTTTACTTTTTTACATAAAAGCATTACACTAAAAGCCAAAATAAGTACGCATTCCCTTTATTTCATATTGTGCTGTTAATTTCCATAGTACTTTGAAATCTTTATCAGAGTATGCATTTGAGAACTTTCTCATACCCTCCTTGTTTTGCAAGATCTTATAGATATCTTATTTTTAATGAAATCATTTGGTAGAACTCAAATAACTTTTTGTTACTATTTTGATCTATTTTGAGTAAAATGTTATGCAAATGTTCGCTTTAACTTTGAAGAGCTGTCACTAAAAGATTTATATTCTATAATGATTAATAATTCCAGGCTGTGTTTCATGCCCTTTAATGAAATTTTGACCTTAGTTGCTCTTTAAAAAAAATCTCTGCTCTCGAAAGCTGTAATTTTGTTGAATGATTTCTCAAATGCTTGAGGAGTCGTACTGTGTAATATTGGCTATTCTTCACAGTGTGCAACATTATATTGCATGTGTGTTTTATTGCTGAGTGATTTTATTTTGTAGTCTTGCTAGTACCATCATATATAATTACCTTGTAAACTCATGTGGTGTAAAGGTCGAACATTTTAAATATACAAAAGCAAATGCTAGGTGTATTTAGGATTCTACTCTTTGCACACTGCACTCAGCATAAGGAATGAAAAATTATGTTTGTTTCAATTGAGTTTTCTAATCTCTGGAACAAGCTTTTGCAACAATCTGTTACTATACAAGAATTTTACAGAAATTCTCTTAAAAATATGCCTCCATTTTTTAAAAGAATACTCATGGAAGAAACATATTCCTGGTAGATATTTTTATTCTTCTGGAAAATCAGAGAGACTTTAAGATGGATTTTATATATGTATGTATGTATATATGTTTGTAGGTATGTATTTAGAGATAGCGAAGGCCTGTTGTAACTGCCAGAAAATATCTGAAGTAACTGTCAGGAAATACCTGAATAATCACTAATATATGCACAAGAGTTATTTACAAATAATTAAAATTTTAAAAATACTAGAACTGTTGGAATTGTAAGGACATACTCTGCAAAAAAATTAATTTATATGTTGTGACATTATATATCTTTCTCATTAGGTGCTTTTGTTCTTGTTACTGATTTTTGTTGTCTTTTTATGTGCAGATAGTCAAAATGTCTCTTGTATCTGTTCATACAGAGGACACAAGAATGTCTTCTTCATTCTGGGTCATTGTTCTAACTACATATCATAAAAAGGAAGAAAAAAATGAATATATCAATTTAAGGGCATCAGGATGTATGCAAAGAGCTGACAGAAAATCTGCTCTTATGAAGATTATGTTTCCTATAAAATTGAAGTCAAGACCATTACATAGACATAATTCTTTCTAAATTTGTTATACAAAATTTTAAATTCAGCATTTAATTAGAAGAAAGTTGTATCTATTTTTTGCACTGAAATATATGAAGTATTTCTGAGGAACAGACAAAATGTTTCCCTTTATAGTATATTTTTATGGAATTGTGTGGAACAGATCATTTCATCCTGTATCTGGCTAAGTATAAAGAGCTTTGTTATATTATGGACACTAATTTTTGTAGGAAGAAAAAAATTACTTTGAGAATTTGCCATGATAATGTATAATAATTAGACATACCTAACTTGATTTTGGGGAGAGTATATTTAGAGAGGTATAAAATAGTAAGTATGATAAAGTCCATTTTCTTATAATAATTTAGGTTCCAACCATCTAATATCAACAGAAGAGTGCTCCAGAACTACAATATTTTATACATGAGAAGAAGGTATCTTTCACAATTACATAAAATGGCTTTCCATGCCTTATAGACTTTCCATGCTTATAGACTTCATTTTTAAATCATTTTTTATTTTTGTTTGAATACAGTTGTCTCCATTTTCCCACCTCCACTTTCCCCTGCCCCACCCACCCCTACCTCTCATCCTCAGTCCTTCCTCCCTTTAGTTTCGTCCATGGGTCCTTTATACATGTTCTTTGATGACCCTTTCCCTTCTTTCCCTGTTATCTTCCTCCCCCTTCCCCTCTGTTTACTGTCACTTTGTTCTTAATTTCAGTGTCTCTGGGTATATTCTGCTTGCTTGTTTGTATCATTCATTAGGTTCCACTTAGGGTTGATATCATATGATATTTGTCTTTCACTACCTGGCTTATTTCACTTAGCATAATGCTCTCCAGTTCTATCCATGCTGTTGCAAAAGCTCCTTCTTTCTTTCTGCTGTGTCGTACTCCATTGCATAAATCTACCACAGTTTTTTTATCCACTCATTTACTAATGGGCACTTAGGTTGCTTCCAGTACTTGGCTATTGTAAATTGTGCTGCTATGAACATTGGGGTGTATAGGTTTTTTTGAATTAGTGTTTAAGGATTCTTAGGATATAATCTCAGCAGTGCAACTGCTGGGTCAAAAGGCAGTTCCATTTTTAGTTTTTTTGAGGAAATTCCATACTGTTTCCCACAGTGGTTACACCAGTCTGCATTCCCACCAACAGTGTCCTAGGGTTCCCTTTTCTCCACAACCTGGCCAGCACTTATTTGTTGATTTGTTTATGATGGCTATTCTAACTGGTGTAAAATGGTATGTAATTGTCCTTTTAATTTGCATCTCTGATAGCCAGTGATGCTGAGCATCCCTTCATATGTCTCTAGGCCTTCTGCATGTCCTTCTTGGAGAAGTGTCTCTTCAGATCCTTTGCCCATTTTTTAATTGGATTATTTGTGTTCCTGGAGTGGAGTTGTGTGAGTTCTTTATATATTTTGGAGATCAAACCCTTGTCTGAGATATCATTGGAAAATATAATTTCACACACAGTTGGTTCATTTTCATTTTTCTGATGTTTTCTTTAGCCATGCAGAAACTTTTTATTTTGAAGTTCCATTTGTTTTTTTTTTTTCTTTATGTTCCTTGCTCTAGGGGGCATATTAGTGAAAATATTGCTGCATGGAATATCTGAGATTTTCCTGCCTATGTTCTCTGCTAGGAATTTATGGTGTAAGTCTTTTATCCATCTTGAATTTATTTTTGTGTATGGTGTAAGTTGGTGGTCAAGTTTCTTTTTTTTTTTTTTTTGCATGTAGCTGTCCAGATCTCCCAACACTACTTGTTGAAGAGGCTATTTTTACTCCATTTTATGCTTCTGCCCCCTTTGTTGAATATTAATTGACCATAGAGACTTGGGTTTATTTCTGGGCTCTCTATTTTGTTCAATTGATGTATGTGTCTGTTCTTATGCCAGTACCAGACTATTTTGATTATTGGAGCCTTGTAATATAGTTTGATGTCAGGTATGGTGATCCCTCCTACTTTGTTCTTCTTTTTTAAAATTGCTGTGACATTCAGGGTCATTTATGGTTCCATATAAATTTTTGAAATGCTCTTTTTATATCTGTGAAATATGTCATTGGTATTTTAATAGGGATTGTGTTGAATCCTTATAAATTGCTTTGGGTAATATGGACAGTTTGATTATGTTAATTCTTCCAATCCATGAACATGATATGTGCTTCCATTTATTTGTGTCTTCCTTAATTTCTTTCTTCAGTGTTGGCTAGTTTTCTTTACAGGTCTTCTGACATCTTTTAAAAAATCTTTTCATTATTCTTGTTTATCACAGTTGTCCCAATTTTTCTACCTTTTCCTTTCTCTGCTGAGCTCACCCCCAGCTGCCGAGCTCATTCCCCACACTGTTATCCATGTCCATGGGTCATTCATACATGTTCTTTGACTAATCCCTTCCCCTTCTTTTTACCATTCTTCCCTCTCCCCTCTCTTCTGGCAGCTATCAGTCTGCTCCATGTTTTCATATCTCTGGTTCTGTTTTGCTCATTATTTTATTTTGTTCATTAGATTATTCTTATAAGTGAGATCATATGGTATTTTTCTTTTACTGACTGGTTTACTTTGCTTAGCATAATATTCTCAAGTTCCATCCCTACTATCACAAAAAGTTGGAATTCTTTCCTTCAGCTGTGTAGTATTTCATTGTGTAATGAAATTACACATAGTTCTTTAATCCATTCATCTACTGATGGGGAATTAAGCTCTTTCTAACACTTGGCTATTGTAGATAGTGCTGCTATGAACATAGGAGTGCCTAAGTTCTTTTGAGTTGGTGCTTTGGGATTCTTAGTACATACTCCTAGCAATGGAATTTCTGTACACAAACTATGAACTATATCAGAAAGAGAAACTAAAAAAAAAATCCCGTTTACTATAGCAACAAGAAAAATAAGTACGTAGGAATAAATTTAACCAAGGAAGTAAAAGATCAGTGCTCAGAAAACTAGAAAACACTGAATTAAGAAAAAATTGAGGAAGATACAAATAAATAGAAGCACACACCATGTTCATGGATAGGAAGAATTAACATTATTAAAATGTCCATAATACCCAAAGTGATCTATAGATTCAACACTTCTTTTATTTTTCTTGTGAATCTGGAAAGCAGACAGAAGTTTCCTGATCTGAATAGTGCCAGAAAATGTGTTAATTTATGTACTTGCCAATATTTGGCTCAAAATTTTTGTTGTCATGTAAAAAATTTTATCCAAACAGCTAACAGCTTTAAAGGTTATAGTTAAAAATAAAACTAAAAAGATCACTAAGATATTATTTTTATGAGCCATTTCTAATAGCTTTCTAAATAGATTTAGCCTCGCATATTCATCACTGAGCTTCGGCAATTTTGCCAATTTTTTCTATTTATTCTCTCACTTTTTTCTAAAGAAAAAAGAAGTATTTTAAAGAAAAATAGCAAAAGATGTTATGCTATTTTATTTTAAACAATTCAGTGTGCATCTTAAGTTAATAAGAACATTTATTTTTAACTATCATTCAATTTTTATAGTTTACACATTAAAAATAATTATTTTTCAATTTTTAGCTGTTGAAACATTGAAAATCCAAAATTTGAAAATTCAAATTTTCTAAAAAATTTTAAGAAAAGTGAAATGATACCTGCATACCCTTCTTCACTTAGATTTAGCAATTGTTAAAATTTCTCCATGTTTGTTCTTTTTTTTTTTTTTAAGATTTTATTTATTTATTTTTAGAGAGGGAAGGGAGGGAGATAGAGAGAGAGAGAGAGAGAGAAGCATCAATGTGCGGTTGCTGGGGGTTATGGCCTGCAACCCAGACATGTGCCCTGGCTGGGAATCGAACCTGGGACACTTTGGTTCCCAGCCTGCACTCAATCCACTGAGCCACACCAGCCAGGGCTGTTTGTTCTTTCTTTTTCTCTTGCTCAGGCATCCTTGCACACATACTCTCTCTTTTGCTTTATCTTTAGAAAGGATCTAAGGCATGAACTATTCAAGAATTAGCTGCAGATATCACAATATTTCATCCCAGAATACTTCAGCATGTATCTCCTAAGAAACTGCCATCAGACACTCTCCCACGTAACCACAATACAATGACCACCACACAGGAAATTTAATATTGATATGATACAATTGGGTAGTATGCAATTTATATTCAGTGTCTTTCAACTGTCCAAAGACTACCTATTATAGCTGTTTATTTTATTCTAAATGTAGGAGTCAATCAGGGTTCATGTTTTGAACCTAGCCTCTCTTAATCTACAATGTTCCAAGCTTTTTTGTTTGTTTTTTATGATATTGAAGTTTTAAAATAGTCCATGCCAATTGTTTTGCAAAATGACCTTCAATTTGCATTTGTCTGATTGTTGCCTTATGATTAGATTTCAGTTAATATTTTATTATTTTCTCAGGAATATTACATGGTATAATATTCAAGAGATACATGGTATACATTTGTTCTATTATTGATGACATTATATTTGTTCATTTAACTTAGCTTATAAGGTTATATTAGGTTATATCTACCAGAATCCTCCACTGTAATTTTTCTCATTATAATTAATAAGTAATGTGAGGAATAAAGTTTCATACATATGTAAATATCTTGTCCCCCCAAAAATTTTAGCTCAAAAGTTTGTCTTTTATTGTGTTACCTTATATACAATCTTCATGTAAAACTTCCTCTTTGCCTATAAGTATTTTGAGTTTAATTTGAATCATTATCCAAAGGTTATATATTTTATTTCATTTGGGTTTAAAAAAATTATTCTCTAACAATACCCTTTCCCACTGTCCTTACTTTCTCCTTTCAAGTTCTCCATTTTTTTTTAGTTAAATTGGACCAATTATCTTGTAGAATAATCCTTTCCCTGCGTTGTATTCAACTTGAACTTTTATTTCCTTATTTTGTATAGACTGGTGTATGTGTAGAGACCTGGTTAAATTTAATTTCAGATTTTTAAAGGCACATACTCTTTGTGTTGCTGAGATCTTTCTCTTTGTGTCTTGAAGATACAATCTTGATTGCTTTTATTTTGCAATGGTCTAACCACAAACAGCACAATCCTATCCAGTGAAGGTGGGTTCACTGTTTGTGTAGCAAGTGTCATCACTATCAGGCTTCATTCACCATCTGAGTAGGGACCAATTTTCAAATCATAAGCATCTTACTATAGCTATAACCATAAGATAAAGAGGAGACTAACAGCAAATGTACCTATGTATGCAAGTTTAAGACTAAACATGGGACAAATTGATCAACTAGTCCTGTAAAAGTCATATTTCTCTTCTCTAGATGGCACCTGAAAGATGGAGAGGATTTTAAAGAAGAGCAAGAAGAATTTTCCAGTTGAGTGGCTATGTAACAACTGATGTGTACTATTTTTATATACACAGATACAATGCAATGGCTTTTTAACAGAATCATTAATTTTCAAAACTTAGGAGTACAATGCTATTAGTCACCCAACTTTTGCCTGAATATCTCCAATGAAAGGAGGCACTCTTCTTTCTGAAAAAGTCAACACTATTGTTAAATAATTATATTTCAAACAATACAACTTTTCTTACATTCTCTTAAAAGCTGTCTCCCTATAAACTCCACATTTAAGTACTACTTACGCTTTCTGTGAAAACTTCAAGTAAATTCATCTTCACATCTATGTGACAACCTGTAAATGATTGGAAAGCACAGCTATTGCTCCTTTTCTCTTTTAGTCCACATATAACCAAAGCCTCACCCAGGGACCTGAATGGTCACACACTGACACCTATAGTGGGTGACATAAATGTGCAAAGATGGCTGGGCTAGGATAGAGAATTCATACTTACCTAAGGAAGGTAAGCAGCAGCTTCCCAGCTTAAGTCAATTGTCACCAATGGGAAATGTAGGGTTTATACTGACAGATCTTTTAATTTCCAAGAAAACCTAGATACCTGGCTTGTATGAGGAATGTCCTGATTTCTAAATATTTCTGTACATTCTAAACTTCAAAGTACTTTGTAGGTCAGCACTGACCTACAGTGCTTTGGCTTGTAGGTCCAAGCCAAACAGAACTCATTTGAATATTTGGATTCTACTTGTCAACTTCCAGTTGTGAATTCTGTTTCAATCATTCTAACAGTGACAAATATCTAGACTCCTGGTCTTCTTCCTTTGGAGGTCTTCTAATTTATCCATCACTTTCTTCAAATATAGTTCATGGAGTTGAAGCCAGTTCCCTTATGGTACTAAGATTATAAGATTGTCGCTTCTATTAATTCATCGTAGGTATTACTCTCTCTTGCCACGTTATCATTATTACCTTATTTCAGTGTGGTCTACTAGAATATACACATTTTTTACATGGCTTGCAGTTAAGCCATGCAGTACCTCTGCAACAGATTTTCTTTCCATTAATCTAACACTGCACCTGTTTTTTAAAATTTACCTGTTCTATGTTATTTTAAAACTTTTACATGACAGTTGTGTGTTTTTCTTTAAATAAATATGTTTAACTTTGATGGAATAAGAGTTTGTGATGGGTAAAATCTAAATAATTTTTTTTGTGTAACTTCAAAAGTTGTGTGGATGATAGAAATATGACAAAGATATTTGTTACATAAATGTATAATTGGTAGGAAGCAATGCTTTCTTTTTCAGCTATTTAAAGAAGTGGAATAAATATTTTCATAGGATAGAAACGTGTTTAATTTTGTATTTGGCAAGATAGACTGAATCTCAGTCTGATTATCTGATATAAACTATTTCAATATCCATTAAAAAGTCATTCTGTTAATGGCAACAAATGTGCAAATGTTGCTTCCTTTACAAACGATAACATACTACTATAATATTTATTATCTCATTACCCAAGATAGCAAACAGTTTTTGTTTTGTATTTAAAAAAAATTGTTCCTAATTTAAGATTGTTGTCCCCTGGATGCCAGTGGAAATGTTAAAAAATAAGTGCTTTTATTCTTTTACATGGTTACAATTGATGAATTTTTTAAAAAGATTTTGTTTATTTATTTATTTTTAGAGAGGGAAGGGAGGGAGAAAGAGAGAGAGAGAAACATCAATGTGCGGTTGCTGGGGGCCATGGCCTGGTATGTGCCCTGACTGGGAATCGAACCTGCGACAACAATTGATGAATTTGTTTAAAGTCTTCAATACAAATGTGATTTTAAAGATGGAATTAATGAAAAAAGTTATCATACATTTAAATATCAATACTTGATTGATGCACTGCCACTTTCTAGATTTGTTAGTAATGCTTACTCTGTAATAAGTCCATTAAAAAAAAGAAAAATAGGCAGAAGACATGAAAACACATTTCTCCAAAGAAGACATATAGATGGCCAATAGACATATGAAATGATGCTCAACATCACTAACCATCAGAGACATACAAATAAAAAACATAATGAGAAACCACCTTACACCAGTCAGAATGGCTATTGTCAAAAACTCAGCAAATAATGTGTTGGTGAGGACGAGGAGAAAAGGGAATTCTGCACTGTTAATGGGACGGCAAACTGGTGCAGCCCTTATGAATAACAATATGGTGTTTCCTTCAAAAACTAAAAATAGATACACTATTGGACTCAACAATTTCACTTCTGGGTATTTATCCTAAGAAGCTGAAAACATTAACTCAAAAAGATACATGCACCTCTATGTACATTGCAGCATTATCTACAATAGCAAAGATATGAAAATAACCTGGTGTGCATCAATAGATGAATGTATGAAGAAGATGTAATATATATTTATACACAAAGGAATATTATACAATAATTAAAAAATAAAATCTTACCATTTGTGACAGCATGGATAGAGAAACCAGGCAGAGAAAGATAAATGCTGTATTATTTCACTTATATATGGAATCTAAAACCAAACCAAACCAAACAAACAAAACAAAAACAGTCTCACAAAAAGACTCAAAGAAACAGACAACAAAGGGGTGGTTACCAGAAAGGTGGGGGTGAGGAAATGGCTGGAAAGGGGAAGGTGACTGTAGTCAATAATATTATGACAAGTTTACATGGTGACAGATGATTACTAGAATTGGTGGTGTGATCACATCACAAAGTATAAAAAATTGAATCACTATACTATACACCTGAAACTAATATAACCAATATAAGATTGTATACCAACTATATTTAAATAAAAATAAATTAAAATTTAAAAAAGAAAGGAAAAGAAAATATGAAGCTTGAGTTCTACACTCTAATTCCATGTTTCAAAGTTCAAATTTATTTTTAATTATTATTATGGCATATATGGTCACATATGTTATTACAAAGTAAAATCATAACATTATTTCACACATTTTCCTTTCCTTTCTTTTCTTAAGTTCACTGCTATTTGATATTGGGACTTTGGAGGATGAAAATATGATTATCTGGAATAACGAAAGAGTGATAATAAAATTGGGCAATTGAAATTTTAATTAAGTTCTGAAATTTAAATTTTACTGCCATTTGTAACACAACTACAAACACAACAAAAGGAGAAAGAACAGCACTCTGAAAGGAGCATGATTGTCAGCCCTAAAATATTCACTTGAGGAAGGAAGTCACATGAACGTTGACTACACTTTTACCTTTGTTCTTCTAAGTGTTCTAACTTTTTAATGAAAATAGTTCTTTGTTTATGAAGCCATTTTGTTGTAAATCTAAATTTTAAGTCAATTAGCAGTCACATTTGCACAAGAAGACTGTGGATTTTAAAAGGATGTATATAATGTTAAAATTGATGTGGGTTTATTCCTATTACCTATTCATTATGTTAGTTTTTAAAATTATATTTTATTGATTATGCTATTACAGTTGTTTCAGTTTTTCTCCCTTTGTTCCCCTCCATCCAGTACCACCTACTTTCTCAGGCCATCCCCATACCATTCTTCATGCCCATGGGTCACGAGTATAAGTTCTTTGGCTACTCCATTTCCTATACTGTACTTTACATCCCCATGGCTATTCTGTAACTACCTATTTGTATTTCTTAATCCCCTCACCTCTTCACCCATTTTTCCACTACCCCTTCCCATCTGGCAACCATTTGGTAACTAACTTCCTTTCTCTTGCTGCTTTTAAAAGTCTCTCTTTAGATTTAACCTTTGGTATTTTAATTATGATGTGTCTTAGAGTGGGCCTGTTTGCATCCATCTTGTTGGGATTCTCTGTGCTTCCTGAACTTGCATGTCTATTTCCTTCTCCAAATTAGGGAAGTTTTCTTTCTTTATTTTTACAAATAGAGTTCCAATTTCTTGCTCTTTCTTTTCTCCTCCTGGCACCCCTATAATGTGAATGTTGGACCTCTTGAAGTTGTCCCAGAGGCTGCTTATACTATCCTCAATTTTTAGTATTCTTTGTTCTTATTGTTCTGATTTATTGTTTTTTGCTTCCTTATGTTTCAAATCATTGATTTGATTGTCATCTTCATCGTTCTACTGTTGTTTCTTTGTAAGTCATTCTTTATTTCAGTTGATGTATCCTTATTTCTGACTGGACCTTTTTTTATGCTGCTGAGGTCCTCACTAAATTCCTTGAGTATCCTTATAAACTGTTTTGAACTCTGTGTCTGATAAGCTGCTTACCTCCATTTCGTTTAGCTCTTTTTCTGGAGTTTTGATCTGTTCTTTCATTTGGGCCATGTTTCTTTGTCGCCTCATTTTGGCAGCATCCCAGGGTTTGTTTTTATGTATTAGGTTCTTGATCCTATGTCTTTGTAGTGTAGCCTAGTGTAGTAGGTGTCCTGTAGAGTCCAATGGCACATCCTCCCCTATCATCCAAGCTGGGTACTCAAGGTATATATACCCTTTGTGTGGGCTGAGTATACCCTCCTTTTGTATTTGAGCCTTGGTTTCTATTGGCAGGTCAATGGGATTCACCCATGCCAGTCAGCTGCAAGGACTAACTGTAACCACTGACCACAAACCTCCACCTTCCATGGAGGATCAGCTGGCAGGGGCAGGGTGAGGGTGTTCTAACATGGTCTGTAGCTGTCCACTGGGTGCCTGGCCCTAGGGTTTTTCTGGTGGTGCAGGCCAAGGTGAGCACCCACCTTTTTTTTTTTTTTTGCCCAAGGTAGCCTACCTGAGCTATAAAGCAATCTGAGATGGCTGATACTCATGCTGAGCTTAGAGATTTCCAGGCAAAGCAGAGCTGTGAATCAAGGCTGGCTGCTGCTATGCCAGGCCTGTGGCTCACCGAGGCCAGATATTCCTTATGAGAAGATTTAGGAAGTTGTTCAGCATTAGCCAAGACCAGCCATTTATATGGACAAGCAGCTTGGGTGGACCCATAAATTGGGTGTGATGGAGTCTCTAGTGAACTCCAAGGTGGGTCAGTGTTAGCCAGGTTGATGGAATCTCAGATATGGCACCAGCTTGCTGGCTCTGTGGCTCTGTGGGGAGAGTGTTTAGAAAAGGGATAATGGCCTCTGCTTGCCTTGATGCCAGATACTTCAGTTTCTCCCTCTATGTCACTGGTGCCTTTCAAGCTGCTAACTTGGTGCTGGAGCTCAGATGGAGTGAGTCTGAGTAGGTGAGTCCTTGTGTGGGTTCTTTAAGAGGATCTGCTTGCAGCTCTAGAAGTTTCTTCCACTGACTCAATCCCTGCTGGTTTTTGTAGCCAGAAGTTGTGGGGACTTATCTTCCTGGTAGTGTAACCCTGGCCTGGGAGCCTGGTGTGGGGCTGGAATGCCTCGCTCCCAAGATCCCTCCCAAATTTTTATTCACCATACATGGGTGTCGGACCAGCCCATTCCACGTCTGCACCCCTCCTACCAGTCTGGATGGATGTGCTTTCTTTAAGTCTGAAGTTGTCAGGCTTGTATTCAACTCGATTTCTGATGGTTGTGAGTGATGGTCGTTCTATATTTTAGTTGTAATTTTGATGTGGTTGTGAGAGGAGACAAGTCCTGTCTGCCTAAGCTGCCATTGTGGCTGGCAGTCAGGTTTTTTTAAAATTGCTAATAGGAAAGTGCTAATTGAATAGACTTTGCTAGTGTGTGACCAGAACAAGGTCTGCATATGTGCATTGCTAGTATGTCTTTCTACACATAATTCATTGTCAGTCTTTTTACCCCACTATATTGAAGTACTTTGTTGGTGATTAGAATTGAAAACTGTTAATAGCATAATGAATTCAAATGCCAACTCCAAGTAACAAGATCATAGGACACATTTAAAAATCTTGATTTCTAAGCATTAATTTTAAGACAAAGAATCATTCACTGGTTTCATTTAAACTTAAAAAAATAGGGAGTAGATTGTCCACTGCTCAAATCAAAGAAATTTTTTTTCTGAAGAACTGTTTAATGGCATATTGGTGGAGGAGGTACACAAACTAGAGTATGTCAGCAATTCCAACATCACAATGGCTGTGTTATAAAATGACTAAAAAGTTCCGAATGTTTCCATTTACTTTCAATCAGTGATGCTTGTTCAGACTGGTAAATTTCCATAAGTCTCCAAGTATAATGATCCAGATCTCTGAAATTTGAGCTACTGGCTGAGTATGCATCCAGATAGAGGAGAAAAAAATGGCAGAACCTCTATCAAGTTCTTTAGTTTAGTGCTACTCACTGTGTGGGTTGTGGAGCAGTCTACACTAAGAGAAGATCAGAAGTGTGTGAGCGATTGGAAACTTTTAGAGCACTTTGACATTGCTGCTGTTTTTAAGTACATGATCAGTGGACTCATCTGTTAAATCTAATCATAAGTAATTGAGCTTAGTTTCTGTATATCTCCCTTTATATTTTCACTTCATTTTTGAAATTTATTTTATTGCACTTCACAAATTAATGTGGTGCAATGGACAGGAAATTAAAACAAAACAAAACAAAACAAAAAGATTTTTCACCATAGTCTGAATAGTACTGAACTAAATGTTAACCTCCTGGGTCCCTGAGTGGTCTGTTAACCTCTTTCAGAATCCACCGTGGAAGTGTCAGGGTGTGACACTGAACTACTGGATGCCTGGCTTCATAGATGTCAGCACTATGTAAAAATAGTAGTTAGGAATTTTTAAATTCACCCTTCCTTCCCATATTCATTAAGGTATATTACTTTAGGAAA
Organism: Phyllostomus discolor; assembly: GCF_004126475.2. Taxonomy (NCBI): domain Eukaryota; kingdom Metazoa; phylum Chordata; class Mammalia; order Chiroptera; family Phyllostomidae; genus Phyllostomus; species Phyllostomus discolor. The sequence goes on from NC_040907.2 coordinate 52,638,120, forward strand.
GATGATGCAAAGTGAAATAGGGAGCCATACTGAGCTAGGTTCAATTCTTCATTGTTCATGGTCAATTCTTCATGGTCATTCTTCAATTCTAGGTCCCCATTCTTCATTGCTGGGACTCACTATATTATCTCTGTAATGTCAGTGGTCTTCTTGGCACAGTTGCTGTGAAGACCAAAAAGGGTAGGTTATGCAGAGTACCTAAAACATAGTAGGTGCTCAACAAAGACAAAAAGGTTGTCCTTTTACCTTTCTTTCTCCTCTGAACACAACATATAAAGCTCAAAGTGTTAAATGCAGGCTGAATCTGGCTCAGGTAATCCTGGTCAACAGTTTTGACAAATATATATTGATCTCTTAATAACATCTTTTGGGGGAGGCCTATATATTTTTTGCTTTTGTAAAACTTTTTATGAGTACAGATTGCTATGAATACATGCTTTGTAAAGCATTTTATAACCAAAGGAAAGGTATAAATCAGTTAGGTATTTTTCTCTACCTGCTGATCCATACAAGAGAGTTGTGACAATGGACAAAGGGATAATATCATAAGCCATTATTACTATCTATCAATGAAATGATTTATAATAATCATGGGGCAAGCTGTGTGCTAATAATGCAGTCATCCTGTATAATCTGTAAAAGTGACATATGGTGATACACTACTTCCTACTGTTTTACATTTATTTATAGCTCAATTATCTGTTGTTATTGTTAAAGGGGTTGTTTTGAGATTGAACAGTAACTGAACTAAGCTGATGGTAAAAAAAAAAACCCTGTAAAAATGCTTTGAGCTTATTTTGTTATGTATCTCATTGAAACCCAAATCTCTGATTTGCACAAGTAGTTTGTGTTTGGTTTATAGATTAAATACAGCATTTACTTCCATTTTCTATTTGCATATAGAAAAGTTTTATATCTGGTGCCATTAGCAACATGATTGCATTGTTAGATCTAGTCAAGGAATAAATTAGGCTTGTTTGAGAACATTTCTTGTCTGCCGCTAAAATACTGTTTCTGAAATTATTATGGTGGGTAATGACTACAAAAGTGTTAATGCCCTCACAATGTACCTCACTCGCTTCCTCAATGACTCATTGGAAATCTAAATAGTCATATTTTCAATTTTTCCCTTGAATTCCCTTTAGTTTGAACACTATAATAAATACTAGTTTTTCTTTAGTTTTTGGAGTATGTGTTTTCATGTGTATGATGCAATTAGGTTGCATACTTTTTAATAGTAGTTTAATGATAGTTACTTTGAGAGCTACAGAATTGATTTTGTTTTTCCTAATTTGCCTTTGTTTGTAGTTATTTGATAGTCTATCAACTTATTTGCTTTTAAAGCGAAAACAACTAATAGCATAGGGTTTGAATGATGTGGAAAGGCACTGGATAAATACTTCTTTGAAGAACAATTTGGCAGACTGAGAATGATCCACACTAAATTCTGGTGTCCTACATTCATAGAACTGTTAGAAAATTACTCTTCATAGTAATATGTTGTGCTGTTTTAGCTTCCATACAAGTTGACTTCAGGGGATGCAACCAAGTTTGCTATAAAAGGACACATCATTGAATATACTACTGTCTGAGCAGAAAAGAAAAATGCCTTAGTGGGGCATTGTAGTTTTAACAAAACTAGCTAATGGATGACAAAATTACCATTCTTTACATTAAAATACACTTAATAATTTTGTGTTGTGGAAGCATTTAATATATTAGGTAAGTGATCTATAAAAACCTCAAAGTTTATATAGCACCCCCCAAAGCATAAGGGGGTTTTGTTAAATAAGCAACAGAATCAGTGATCCATGCACATTATTAAAATAAATACATAAGCAAATTAGTTAAATGCCTTTTGTAAGGCATTTAATAAAAATATATGTTATTTATTTAAGCCATATGCTGTCAGAAACAAAGGAGTGGTCATCATTTGATGTAAATAAAGAACATTTAAAGTCCCACACATTTTTTTGGTTCATGTGCAGACTAGTGGCCCAAACCACAGCTACAGCCTATAGCACCTTGGTAGTAGTCCAGCTTCTCTTTAGCCAGCTGGAAGCCAATTCACCTGAAATTTATAGAGTACAGTATGTGTGGTTACCCTCTCCCTGGGGAAAGGGCTTGGGCCTGATGTGGATATAGGAGTAGGCAATAAACTTGGGTCTCATGCTCTTCTCTCTGTGACCTCAGGAAGGTGTTTAGCATACTTCCACCAGGGGAAACATGACAGAGTTGGTGAGAACCTTCTACCTGTGAGCTGAACTCTCCTCACCCTGGGTGCCAATCATCATAAGTCAAACCAGCTGTGGCTAGGACCAAGCTAGCAGCCTAGAAATCTAAGTTGGCTGCTGCCACTTTTGACTGAGGCAGCCACAGTATTGCTTAAGGTATTTTTAGAAAACTAATAAATAATATTTAATTTTTAGAGCAGTTTTAAATTCACAAGAAAATTGAGCTGAAAGTACAGAGTTCTATAAACCCCATCTACCCCACTGAATACCCACAACCTATCCTACTATGAATACCCTGTGCCACAGTGGTACACTTATTATAATAAATGAACTACATTGACCAGCATTCAATGTTCACAGTTTACACTAAGGTGTTGTATATTCTATAGATTTGAACAGATGTACAATAACATGTATTCACCATTACAGTATCATATAGAATAGTTTCTGTGTCCTAAAAATCCTCTGTGTTCTGCCTATTCACTCCTCCCTCCCCCTCAACCCTTGACAACAACCAGTTCTTTAATCACTGTAAACATTTTAATATTGGTTCCTTTCGTTAAGTAAGATGCATTTAGGTTTCCGTATTTTTTTATGGCTTGGTAGCTTATTTCTTTTTAGTGCTGAATAATATTCCATTGTTTGGATGTACCACCATTTATTTATCCACCCACCAACTGAAGGGCACCTTGGTTGCTTCCAAGTTTTAGCAAAAATGAATAAAGCTGCTATAAACATCTGTGAAAAGGGCTTTGTGTGGATATAAGTTTCGAATTCCTTTGGCTGAATACCAAGGAGTACAACTGCTAGATTGTTATGTTAAAAGTATGTTTAATTTTGTATGAAACTGCCAAACTGTCTTCCAAAGTGGCTGTACCGTTTTGTATTTCTATATTATTAAATTAGAATTCCTGTTGTTCCACATTATCACTAACATTTGATATTGTTAGTGTTTTTGCTTTTGGCCCTAATAGGCATGTGGTGGTATTATTTTGATGCTTAAGACATTTTCAAAGGTTATTTCAAAGGCAATTTCAAAGGTTTCAATAATATTCTAAAAAGTTAAGACTTCCATAAAAGAATGAACCTCTGCTAAAAGATTCCTAAGTCTAGAAAAAGAAAGTCTTTCTTACAATAAGATTTAATCATTGTAAGGGAAATTGCCCTAACTATAGAGTGGTTGAAAAATTAGTAGGAGAAAAGGAGACTGAAAAGTCTCACAACTTATTATTATCAACCTAACTTCTTTTCCAATGCTCAGTCCTACAAAGAGACATTTATTTTTATATTTTGAAATTAATTATTTTATTGTTGTTCAATTACAGTTGTCTACATTTTCCCCCCACCCCTCCCTGCCACCCCAGCCAAATCCACCTCCCTCCCTTGCTTCCACTCCCAGCTCCCGACCTTGGTTTTGTTCATGAGTCCTTTATAGTTGTTTGTGAAAACCCTTTCCCCCATTATCCCCTCCCACCTCGCCTCTGGTTACTGTCAGATTGTTCTTGATTTCAGTGTCTTTGGTTATATTTTGCTTGCTTTTTTCTTTTCTCCATTAGGTTCCAGTTAAAGGTAAGATCATGTGGTATTCATCCCTCACCACCTGGTTTATTTCACTTAGCATAATGCTCTCTTGGCTTTCATTTTTATGGTTGTGGACATTAGTTACCTAAATGTATTTGTCAAAAAATCCACCATAGGCAATGACTATGTAGAGAATAAACTCATAGAGGGTAAAAGGTTAAACTTTATGGAAATACTTTCTAGTCTATATGGAGCTATATTTTATCTTTTTCTTAAGATGCTTGCAACCCCATTGAAATGATAATTTAGCAATGGAATTTTACAAATGCTAATTAGCTAATTGGACTATTTATGAATATGACATACATGATAACTGCTATTTAATTGCTATAGGTTTGATTTCAAAAGTACTACGCATAAAGACTAAATATGCAAATTATGGTAACACTATAGGTCATATTATACCTCATAGTCTTATTAAACAGACTTGCCGTGGGTAATCAAAGTATTAATACAGGAATTAAAAAACATATACGATAGCTTTTTAATCAAGCAATGCATACTTATTAATTATTTAGTCCTTTGGCTAGAAGCAAAACAAGGAAACTGACATCCTGGACTTTTCATTTGAGAAGAAGGTACATACTGGGTTAACAAAATGCAATTACATTTTGTAGCTATAAAATTATTTCAATAGGGCCATTAATTGCCCTCATAATATAACAGGTGAAGTTTAGTGCTAGCAAAAGCTTATTTTGTGATAATCGCATGGGAGCATTTTTCCTAAATTCTAATTTCAATAGATATTGGTTCAATTTATCAGAATTTCCCATTATTGTGTTTTTAAGTAAGGCATTAAGTTATTACTCAAACACAATGGTGTCTGAATCATATGTATTACAAACTGAGAAAGCAAACAGAAACCAAATTATATCTCATTCTAGTGAAAATGACAGCAACATTTTTTTCACTGAAAGCATCCTACAGGAGGTCTGAGCTGATTTGCACTCTGCTCTCTATTTGTATAGTTAATTAATCCAAAAGGAGCATTTATTAGTTTGATTTTTAAAAGTTTGATTAACTTTAAATTTTTAAGTCCCCTCTTAACATTGCATTATTTACCAGACAAAAGCAAAGGATTTTGATGTAGGACCCAAAATATATTAATAAGAACATGTGCTTCCAGTTGTGGGAAAAACCCTATAGTTTCTCTCTCTCTCTCTCTCTCCTATTCTCTTTATCTCCCTTTCTCTTTATAGGTATGTAAGGGATAGTGTAGTGTAGTAGAAAGGAAATTAAATTGGATGTTGTGTTAGTTTTTTGTTGTGTCTGTATTACCATAAATGTAATTATTTAAAACAACACAAATTTATTTTCTTACATTTCTGTAGGTCAGAAGTCCAAAATGGGCCTCACTGGGCTAAACTCAGGGTGTTGTCAGGATTGCTTTTCTTTCTGGAGGCTCTAGGGAAAAATCTGTTTTTTTTAATTATTATTTTTTTAAGAGTTTTATTTATTTTTAGAGGGGAAGGGAGGGAGAAAGAGAGGAGAGAAACATCAAGGTGTAGTTGCCTCTTGTATGCCGCGTACTGGGGACCTGGCCTGTGACCCAAGCATGTACCCTGACTGGGTATTGAACCGGCGACTTTTTGGTTCACAGGCTGACACTCAATTCACTGAGCCACACCAGCCAGGGCTGTTTTCTTGACTTTTTAAATACTATTAAGATGAGAATATAAAAATAAAGGAAGTATTTATTTGTATAGTAAAGGAAGTATTATTGTATAATAGTTTATACAATATCATATCTTAAAATTATATTTCCAAAAGTCATAATTAGATAAGAGTTAATGTGATTCAGAGGGTAGCCATTTGTATTATGGTTTCAAATTTAAAATCTTTTAAGATTAAATCCCTTGGCCCTGGCTGGCATAGCTCAGTGGATTGAGCGCGGGCTGCGAACCAAAGTGTCGCAGGTTCGATTCCCAGCCAGGGTACATTCCTGGGTTGCAGGCCATAACTCCCAGCAACCACACATTGATGTTTCTCACTCTCTCTCTCTCTCTCTCTATCTCCCTCCCTTCTGTCTCTAAAAATAAATAAAAAAAACTTTAAAAAAAAGATTAAATCCCTTAATAAAGGTTAAAATACAAGTTCTTCTATCTCACATAATTGGTATGAGATAGAGACTCAATGTCTCTACCGAACAATGTTCTTCCTGAAATCTGGTAATAAAAGTTCCTTGTTGTTTGCATTCTCTGTAGATGTTGACCTGAAAAGTCACATGTAATGATAGCATTGCTGAAGTAGTAACCCTGCGATTTTTATAAAGTTTCAGGCAACAGTATCCTGATATCAGCAATAGATTCAGTAGATTCAATAGATAGAAGAGCAAGTGAGTCTTCCGAAGTCCTTTGACCTCAATAGAATGTGAAAGTAATGAATGCATTCCATGAAAGAGATGGTATGGTTGAAACAGCTGATATTTACAACTTGTCTGACAGTTCTCAATAATAGGAAATTACACAGATGCAATACCTAAGTGAAATTAATTCTATGTTTGTCAAATATAGTAAATGTAATGAGTTATATGTGAGTGACAATTCATACATAGATTTGGTACAGATGCTTCATGGTCTGTTATATTTTGGTGAATCATATCAATCACTCTAATGCCCTAGGATTTTTAAGATTTGCAAATGTGTCATTTTAAATATGACAGAAAGGTAGTATAGAATGATGTTTAAAAAACTAACCCTGGAATTATATCATCTTGTTTGAAACCTAATTCAATCCAGCACTTATTGATAGGTTATTTCACCTGTCTGCACTATGGGCAAAATAATAGTTTAGCGAATAGCCTGCGGTTGTTAAATATTCAAAACTTTTAACTGCTGTGACTCTATATAAGTTGACTTTATTGTAGATGTTTTTAGAGTTATATGACACTCAGATTCATGCTCAAGAAAAAAATTCATACACTTTTCTTGCAATAAAAGAAGTCCCAAAAAGTAGATTTTATGTCCTTGTTTTAAGCCAACATCAACTTTTAGTTTTAAAGCTTACAGAAAAAAATAGTCATATTTTGTTAATTGAAAATTTTATGTAAAAATATTCAAAGATGCCAGCAAAGAGACTTAAGGTATTTTAAATTTTTGTTAACTAAATATGTACATTATAGACTTTGAAAATTTTGTTTTGTTAAACTTTTACTTTTATGTTGCATTTAGCTTTTATTTTTATGGAATGAAAATTTAAAGAAATATTTGCTTCTGTAAATGGACTTCAAGTAGTGCTGTGTGTATATTTTTTCTGATGCCAGGCATAAATATACTTAACACCCAACACTGTATCCAAGTAGGAGGTAAGATTCACAGTTTCTAGTGTGAAAACTTTTCCAAGTGTATGGCCATTGCCAATTCATCACATCAGACTGTCAGTGAAAGGAGTCATATGATAGTAGGGATTAGACATCAGTATCTAGGGACTTCATCAGAATATTAAGATTTGAAGTGGAGAAAAGGGTTATTTTAGTGTGACTTATTCTCAGTTATCAAATTAGGTACCTGGATATTATCTCCCCTACACATCTTTTGCATGTCTTTTTGATCAGGCTATAAATCTCACTCTCTTATCTATTACTAATATTGATTTTCTTTTATTGTTTTGTCAGTTTATGCTTTATCCATCTTCTTAATATGATAATTCTATAAAGACACATATGATTAATTCCATTGTTGTTAAAGAGTTATTTTCTTTAAACATAGGGTAAATTTGCATTTAGGAGAGGATAAAATTGCAGAGCTAATGGAATGAAGTTTGTACAGGGAGCTCTGTTTTGTTTTTGTTTTTTAGCTCTTTTGGTATGTGATAACCTTGAATTAGGCTGGGCTTCTCAGACTCTGCTCCCCATATGATATATAGCAGTGGGGCTTAATGTTCAGATGAAGAAAAATGAATGAAATAAAGAACATGGGAGAGAAACTATGACAGAAATTCTTCTTACTTATTATTAGTAAGCCACTTCACAGAGTTGCACCCATCTAAACACCAAAGAGAAAGGGTACATTATGGAGTTATCATGATACCTCATGGGGTTACCCGGGAGTTTTTACTGTAGGTTGCAAGAGCACATAGCATGCTTTTTCTTAGAGCATAGCTATTATTTCTTGTCTTTGTAGGGTACAAAATGTTGCTTTTATCTGTCATGGTACATCTTAAACTTTGAGCTGGAAGAAGAAAATATGTTTTCTGAACTGTGCATCCTCCTGATGAAATTGTGGCTATAAACTTAAAGTTTATGTTGTCATTATTGGTCATTTTTAGTGACAAATGAAACCTTTCTATGGCAAATCAATAGTGCTTTGGATCTAACCAGAGAATGTAATTGCAGAATACTGAGATTGGAACAGGTGTCTTGTACATTATGTTGATTATTGTAAAATCAAAGTTGGATTAATTATGTACTTTGGGATGAAAATATTCTTGATGTATGATACTTCTAAAAAGGCTTGCTTTCTGATATTTATTTTTATGAATATAGTCCACTTTTAAACTCATTTAACTCATGCAATGAAATTCAGCCCAAATTTTTGTTGTGCTTAGCTTACCATGTCAGGTTTCACCTTATCTGAAATGGTGTTTTCAGATATTAATCAGGACTACTTGACCTGTGCCAAAACATGGTATTTCACAAATAATATTCTGTCCACATAAAAACTGAAGGCTGGCTCAGTTTATGGTTCATTTCTCCTGATTCTTCTGAGTAACCCCTAGATCATTTCAGACAAACCTAATTATTATCTGTTGTATGTACTTTCACAAGCTGTGGGTTCTTTCTTTAGCTCCTGAACACTTTTCTTAATTTATTCAATTATGCCTTCAAATGTACACTATGTAAGTCAGATAACATACAGCACTTACATTCAATAATGCTAATATATTGACATTTATAAAATTTTTTATAAAGAATTTCTGATGTAAAGCTGGATTTATCACATGCTTTCTGTTTTTTTTTTATTTGTTTTGATGCATTTTCATCATAGCTAGGCTGACCACATATTTTTTGTCCACAACAAAATACTTTGGATTGAAAGGGGAAGCTATGAATAATTATGTCAGGTCAATAGATACAAGTTGGACCTGTCTTGGGAAAACCATATCCCACAGACCAAATCCGGGCCAACACCTGCTTTTGAATAGCAGACTAAGAATAATTTTTACATTTTTCAATGGTTGGAATAAATCAAGAGAATAGTTTCTCATGATGTGATAATTATATAAGGTAATTTGAGTGTTCATAAACAAAGTTTTACTGGCACACAGTCACATCAAATCAGTTATAAATGGTTCTATGGCTGTTTTCATACTGCAATGGCAGTTGAATGGCTGCAACTCACCATATTGCCTAGAATATTGACAGTTTGAGTCTCTAGAAAAAAGATATGCTGATCCCTAAACTTAGCTCAATTTAGATAATTCATTTCAATAGGACAGGATCCTTGTTTTCTCATAGTGCCCATTAAATGGCATATCTACAAATAATACTTATGTGTGTTACTATATATAATAATGCTGATGTTGATGATGATATTTCTGGAGATATGAGGGGGGACCAAACCCCCTCCAGAATTTATTTATGAAAAAAAAATTATATTTATTCTTACATGTTTTAGCTTCAGTCACCTTCAAAATACTCTTCATTTGATGCAATACACCTATTGAGACTTTTTTTCCACTGCTTAAAAGGGTTTTTGAACTCATTGATTTTGATGCCTTTTAGTGCTTCTGCCATTTTTTGTTTCTCCTCTTCTATTTTGGCAAAGTACTTCTTTTTGAGGACTTTCATCATCAGGGAAACCAAAAAAAAGTAACTTGGATGTGAGAATAGGTGAACAGGGAGGGTGGGGCACCAGGGGTAATGCTGTTTTTGGTCAAAAACTGCTGAACACTCAGTATGGTGGGCAGGTGCACTTGTAAATCACCCATCATGAAATGGGACAAAGCAATGAAGGAGTCTTCAAAAAATTCGCTGATGCTGAATGCAGCCTCTCACAACAATGTCAGCTGATACACTAATAGAGATGGGGTCCTAGAACACTCACCTAGTGGGGGAAGCCTGTACAACAAGGGTCCTGGCCTCCAGAAGATGATTCCTGTTTTTTGGGCGGCCTTCACTCATATATTTATTTACCCACTCTGTAGTTTCCTACTGACTAAACTTTTCAGGTCACATTTTTAGCTCCATCATAAAGTCTGCTAGAATTTCTTTACTCCTTCAATGACATACTTTAACATGTATTTATTTAGGTTGTTAATTTTGATATGAATTAAAAATAAGTTTTTCTTCAAGAACCAAACTGCTTCCATTTTCTCTGACAAAAATTAGTAGGCAACCTTGAAAGAAGTTTTGGGTTTTTGTCTAAATGCTTTTAAAAGGTGGGAGAGAGTAATATTTTAAAGTAACCCCATATTGCTTCTTTGGTAGTGAATCAAAGGAGTTATAGGAATTCAACCTCATTGTCCAATAGGCCAGAAAAATTCTTTTTAAAAGTGAGTCATTTCTTTGTTGGATGATTAAAATACCATGTGCCCTCATAAAAGTGGGCACAGTTGGAGTATGTGCAACACCCTTGTCTGCAAAGCTAAGCTAAGCTGTGTCTTATTTACTCTTCACCATTTTTAGGGTTAGGTTGGCTTTGCCAGTAAGCCCATGTTGAATACTTTAAAGAGCTACACAAAATACAAAGATCATGTAGATCTAGAAATTAAGTTAATTGGAATTTAAATGACCAGTAGGATAACAACAGATATATTGTCTTTGTACCTTTTATTTACTAATTAGATGTCCAAATGTTGACTTTTGTGAAATGTGTCACAGTTAGCAAACAGCAGCCAGGATAATAAGCTGGATACCTTAACGAATGAGGTCTGAATTAGTATTCTCTTGGCACCAAAAATGTGCCATTCATATCTTCTCTTTTGTAACACTAATTACATATAATAGTGCTAGATTTTAGTTTTAAAAAGAGCCCTTCATGTATGGCATACTGTAAAACTATTCAGTTCATATGTCAATGCTAATTAAAAACTATCTAGAATTCATTAAAATCTGGGTCAACTGTTTCACATCCCTTACAGTAGTGCACCTTACATGAAAAACACTGCACTCTCCATTTTTTCCCTTTTCAGTTTTTGTTGTCTAATTAACAGAAACCATCAATTTGGAGGGGCAGATTAAAAATGGAATGAATGCTATAGTCTTTGTGTAATTCTCTAAAGCTTTTCTATGCCATAATCAAGGTGAAGAAAAAAAAAAATGCTTATTGCAAATGTCCTGAGATAACAGAGCTATATATTTGGAATCATTAAGTGTGTGGTAACTGGTGAAAATAAAATGTATAATGAGGATAAAATAAAATGGATGATAGAATCTAAGCTTTAATGACTTAAAAGGAAAAAAAAAAAAACCTAACTCCAGTTTGTAAGTCCATGCTAGTCAAAGGGAAATACAACTCATTACTTTAAAAAATTAGCAAGGAAAATTGCTAAATAAGATGCTTTAAGATTTTATCCAATTTGTAGTGTGGTGATAGAAATTTGTCAAAGAAATTCTAGTAGACGTTATAGATATGTATGTTAAATAATATTGAGTCTTTTGCTATTCAGAGAAAATCAAACAAAAAATGTGATAGCTTGAGTAATTAAGAACATATATGCTTTCTGGGAGGGCAGAAGTGTGACAAGTAGTGTGTCTTTACATCAATATAAAAGTAGTAGTTGTCCTTGAGTTTCAAAAGAAAACTTTGAGAAGATGTCCATAGACAAAAGCCTGACTCCTATGGATATGTCTTGGTTCATGCAGGCAAATTACCATAGACTGGATCTTAAACAAAAAAAATCTATATTTTTACAGTTCCAGAGGCTGGGAAGTCTGACAGCCATCAAGTTGTTGACATAATCACTATCTGATGAGAACTGCTTCTTGGTTCACAGATGGCAGTCTTCTTGTTGTGTCCTCATGTGTTGACAAGGGCAAGAGAGCTAGCTCTCTGTGGTCTCTTTTATAAGGCGCTCATCTCATTCATGAGGCTTCTGCCTAAGGACCTTCACCTCCTCATACCATCACATAGGGAATTAAGATTTTAACATTTGAATTCGGGAAACACAAACTTTCGTTACATACTAGAGTGATAACTCTGAAAGTGATTCACAATGAAACCATAGCCTTAGCTTTGCACGAGTTATGTATTAGAAATTAAAACTAATACTAAAGAGGTTAAAATAATAATTAGAGGCTAAAACTAGAGGTAATGGTCTGATTATTCCTTTAAGAGATTTGCCCTGACAAGCCTCCATCAAAATTTTTTATGATATTTAAGCTAGTGATATTTTAGTTTCTACTTCTGGTTCTGTCTTTAGCCCTAAGGAATAAATTATTTGTATGTATAATCTCCTAGTAAGCTCACATTTTTCCCTGTCTTGAATCCTCTTCACAGTTGAAATATTACCGGGAACTGGAATTTGTTTTGCTTTAATGGGAAAAACCATTTCGGAACTTGATGCAATGAACAACACCCTGAAATTTCTGTTTGCATCCTAGGATCACTCCTGGGACTTCTGCATGAAAAGAATACACACACTCATCAATCATATACAAATTAAAAACATAACTTAACTCAATCATTTTGTACTTTCACCAAAGCAAAACTCAAATTGTCTTAGGAAACATGTTTCTTCTGATGTTTAAATATTTCATTAGGACACATAGTTGATCTCAGTGATATTGTGGATTGTTAGTTAATTTTTTTTAAAGTTTATAAGAATGGATTCATATCTTCATCTACTTCCCTGAGTCTTGACACCCCCCTGGTATATAACAGTACAAACTGCTGTTCAAGAGCTAAAATGAGATGCATGCTCAAAGACATGGTTCTAAACCCATGCCAAAAAAGACCTGAATGAATTTTGTATTTCTTCAAATGATACTATTTGTTGCTTATTTTTTGCTTTTGGAAACCAAGCTTCTAATATTAGAGCAAGAGTTCTCAGAAAAAGGAATTCTCATAGCCATTATATATTTCATAAAAGTTCTGAAACTTTTTTTGTCATGATCATCATCTCTATCACATAACCTGAAAACAAGACAAAGTGAAAGTCCGCTCTCCAGATAGTAACAATTCTTCAAACTTAATAGTTATGGCATCAATTGGCTGCTAACCAAACTGGTTTTCCTTTCTGCTGAATCCACGCTAGACATCATTTCTAAGTCTTTCTTCAAGTTGGGCATGGTCACATGACTGATGTCTGGCTCACTAAGCCCATAGATTGTGACTAGAAGTGGTGTATCCTACATCCAGCCTGGTTCAAAAATCAAAGTAAACAAAGTACAGGAATTTTGAAGTTGAAAGGGATGGAAAATGGCTGTCACTACACTTCTAAAACTGGGAATAACATTTAAATAGCTTTTGAGAATCCAGTGGCCTATGGCAAATATCAGATCAAGGGTGCAGCATTCTTACTGAAGCAGGAATCAGATTTCCAAAGCCTCTACAGCCCCAGAGGAGGTCCTGGTCTCCCACATCAACTATAGGTGTGGTGATAGAGATCCCAGGTCTCCACAGAGTAAAGCAAATGTCCAGGGAATAAATGGATAAGGAATATGTTCTCAGAAATTAAACTCAGAGGCTAGTGAAGAAGTATCTCCCTCCTCATGTAAAAGGATCCCTTAAAATGTCTGCCTTGCAGGATTTCATAAATTCTTATCATAGTCACTTTATACATTTTTTTTCTGAATGAAGCTTTTATTATAGTTATTTTTTATGATCTTTGTAAATTAGGTATGTGTATGTTTTGAGAGTAAAGAATGAAAATATGTTGATTTCTACTCATAGGGTTATCAATTCAAAAGGACCCACATTCAGATTTAGTGGACAATTTTTCCACCACCAGAAGATACTGAACTTCTAGCTAAATACAGTGACTGGACAGGACTCTAGGGAAGTGAAAGAATGAGTTCTACATGTGAGAACAAAATTAAGGTGAACATTTAGTGACTACAAGAAAAGACTGTAGCAGAAACTGACTAAATTTAACAAAAATCATTTCCTCTTTCTCTTTGGTACTTGTTTTCTAACTTTTCTTGACATAGTTTGGGGCTGGAAGTCTGACTGCCAGCTGATGAGTGTGTATATGGTATATGCCATGTCTAAGCCTAGCTCATCAAATCTTCCTATTTGATGTTTTCATCAAAGATGAAAGCTTTTTCCTATTCTTTCTCTTCTTTTGCCTTGCAGATGGTATTGAATGCCTGTAGACCGTAGAAGCCTTGTTTTGAAGATGACAGAAGCTTTGTCAGCTTTCGTCCTTGAATACCTGTATGGAGGAAAGTACCCCTCTCCTCAACCATGCTGGTATTTGGCTTTTGCTTGTGAGAAATAAAGTTTAATTGAGATAAGCACTGAAATTTCAGTATCTATCTGTTACATAAGTTTGGATAGCTAACAAAACATTAGTGAAAATATATAGCTTTTAAAAGTCTCACTGAAAATAGTTTTTTTTATAAAGTTAAGAAATCCAACATGGCATATTGCTGATTTTAATTGAGACTGTTTGAAATTGTAAAAGTTTGCATTATGTTATCATCTCAGCAAATATTTAATTGTTCTCTTTTCAATAGCATCACTTTTATAGACATGGAAGTCCAAGAGAGTCATTTTTAAATATTCCAATGAAAACATTTTGTATCACTTTCTGGAAGAAAATAGAACATGAAGTCACAAAAATCACTATATTACATACAACATCAACCATTTGTGTATTAGCAAGTTCTTCAGTGGAGTGAATAATCTCAATTAGAAACATCAAGACAAATAAAATAAGTCTGTGACCAAGATTAAAATTGGCTTCGTTTTTAGGGAAAATAGAAGAAAAATTGGGAAACACATTCTTTCGTGGCAACATGCTGGCATCCAATAGGGTCAGCTTCAGAACTGCCACCACCTCAAAAATGCAGCTGGAATTCTAATCTGGGAAGAAATCAGTGGAGATTTTGGGACAGGGATCCGTGCATTGATTTATTGCTCCTTTCCTCCTCTCAGTTGAAAGGGCCTCTGATTTGGCAAGATTCACACTGCCTTGTTAGTAATTTCCTCAGAACACAGGTGAGTAAATACTCAGTATTGATATTGATCTCTATAATCCTGAATCCCTATGTTGTATATTATTCATTTATTTAACAACTATTATGTGTCAGGTACAGCTTCTAAATACTAAAGATATAGCAGTGAACAAAATATTTAAAAAAATCTCTACTATTGCCCTGGCCACTGTGGCTCGGTGGGTTGGGCACTGGCCTTTGAACTCAAGAATCACAGGTTTGATTGCCAGTCAGGCCACATGCCTGGATTTTGGGCCAGGTCCCCAGGAGAGGGCATTCAAGAGGCAACCACACACTGATGTTTCTCTCCATCTCTTTCTCTCTCCCTTCCCCTCTGTCTAAAAATAAAAATAAAATAAAATAAAATAAAATAAAATAAAATAAAATAAAATAAAATAATAAAATAAAATCTCTACTATCATGGGACACATTCTGATAGGAAAGACAGATATTATAAGAGATAAATGGTTAAATAACAATGTTAGTGAAAAATGCTAATGAGAAAAGAAAGAGACAGAGAGGAAATACAAATGATTGGGATATAAATTAAAATTTTAAAAAGAGGAAGATTTTAATGAAAAGGTAAAATCTCAGGAAAGACCTAAAGGAAGATATAGACCTTTCCACATTGATATGCAGGCAGTTTCATTCCAAGCAAAAGGAAGAGCAAGCATGAATGCCTGAATTGGGAACATACTTGACATATGTGAAGAGTAGTAAGGAGGCTCATGAGACTGGAGTCAAATGAATGTAGGGGATGAATTGTAGGGGAATATTTATTGCAATTTACAATCAGCCTGAAATTCATATTGCAAGAGCAAGCTGTAGTGTCACCTTTTCTGTGAAGCCTTTTTTGCCTTCTTCATGAAATTAATTGCTGTCTTCTGTGCACCACAAACACTTCATAAATGTACTTTCGATATTTGCATTGTAATATTATGTTGCAATATTTGCATAATTTGTGTTATAATCACTTATGTTTCCAATTCTTTCCTTACATTGTGAGTCCCTCATTCTTATGTAACAACATGGAGTTTTAGTAAAAGTGTGCTGTCAATAAACGTATGGTGAGTGAATGAATATCAAATTATAAATCAGTCTAAATGATACAGGGCAATGCCAAAAGGATTAAGATTACCAACAAATATACAATTCTCATTAGTTTTTTTAAAGATCTAAAGCATGGTAGGTTAGGGAAATAATTACATTTATTTTTCTGATTGTAGTCATAGATTGTCATTTTTATTATGAAATAAAGGACCTACAAAATAATTGATAGTGAATGTGCCGTGGAACTAATTATAATGCTTTTATATTTTTACATTTTTAGATTACCAAATTTAACATTTTTTCTCGTTGTTAAAAAAGGTTTTATTTATTTTTATGGAGAGGGGGAGGGAGGGAGAAAGAGAGGGAAGGAAACATTCATGTGAGAGAGAAACATTATCAGTTGCCTCTCAAACGCGTCCTAACCTGGGACCAACCTGCAACCCGTGCATGTGCCCTGAGCCGGAATTGAACCAGTGGTCTTTTGCTTCATGGGATGATGCCCAACCAAGTGAGCCACACAGGTCAGGGCTCTTTTTCTCATTATTAATATTATTCAAATTATTGAATTAGTACCTTCAAAGGTAACATAAGTAAAATTTTCATCTGAGACAGAAACCTGGAATTTGGTTCAAAGACTTTTTAAAATGTCCCTGTCATGAGAGCTTTATCAGTGTTCAAACTTACATTACTATAATTTCAATTTAAAAGAGAGACAGTTGATTTAATTTGCAATTCTAGGCTGTTCTGTGAAGCTGCTTTCCCGAGGGTGATTAGTTTTGATATACATTTTTAATACAACTCTTTTACAGTTTGCTGTCTCACACAATCCTGGTTGAAGCTTTGAATTAGAATACAAGAAAAAATACCTATTAAAACTAAAATATTAAATGTGTATAATAAGTCTTCTATGCTTCTTTACACTTTGAACATAAAATTTTCATGAAAGGCAAACAACTCCTAAGAAACCTGCCACTTGAACTGTGCACTGAAACTGTACTGATTTAAAATAATATTCTATTCTTTTCTAAAAACATTAGACAAATATTTTGAGTGAGGAAGACTTTATGTCTGTTTGTTTTGACTGTTGTTGTTTTTTTAAGATTTTATTTATTTATTTTTAGAGAGGGAAGGGAGGGAGAAAGAGAGAGAGAAACATCAGTGTGTGGTTGGTGGAGGTCATGGCCTGCAACCCAGGCATGTGCCCTGACTGGGAATCAAACCTGTGACACTTTGGTTTGCAGCCCCCACTCAATCCACTGAGCCACACCAGCCAGGGCCTGATTGTTGTTTTTAAAAAGAAAATTAAACAAAGAAATTGCTTGCTCATTGTTTCCCTATTAGGAAATCTCCATCTTGAGGAAATAAAAGTTATACTTTTGATCTATCTATCATCTATCTATCTATCTACCTATCTATCTATCCATCATCTATCTATCCATTTATATATCTAAATCTATTTCCCCAAACTGAACTTTTAGTTTTTATGAAATATTAACTTTAGAATTTATATCAACTCCCTTGTACTTTTCAAGACCACATCAAATAAAATATAAAATTTGGATGAATTTTTAAATACATTCATTTTAATGAGCAGCTGAAGAACTTTGGTGTAGAAGACCCTAAATATGCAGGCATAATTGAATCTTTCTCTCAAATTATAGTTAAATAGAGAATCTTTGATAAATTAGTATGACAGCAAATGAATAATGGCTTTCCAGGTATGATTTTTTTTATTGTCACCTGTTTTCAGGCATGTGTAGTGGATAATTTTCATATTTTAACTGACTTACATCTGAACACCACACCTCCTTGGAAATGTCTCCTGTGAATGGATCTTAGTGGAAGAAAGATCTCTTTTCTCTTGAGTGTAAAACTAAGGTGGGGTAGATGTTTCATGCATCTGGCAGCTAAGATCTTGAGTATACAAGCTTAGGTATGGCCAACTGCTTGGGGCTTTGGATCATGGGCAAGTGAAGCAGACATGGGAACAGTTAGATAGTAGCAAGGGTAGCAGCAGTAGAGCTGAGATTCTAACGGAGGTGACAGAGGTCCTGAAGGTAGGGTCTGTACCTGGGGCATGACCTTATCTGTGCATCTGGCTGCTTATTGGCTGAATTTCCTGTTTTGGTGTCCCCTGTTCTCCAGGTTTTCCATCATTCTGAGAACTACCCAGAATTCTTCCAATGAATTCCTTTTCTCCTCAAGATGGAAAAGTTAGCCAGTTTGTATCTGTTGTCTACAATCAAAACTGAGAGTATGACATGTGAATAGGCTGATATCATAGATTTATGAAACACTGAATCCCATTATAATAAAGTTGTATTTTAATTTGCTTTTGAAAAGAACTTTTCAATTTTTCTGGTAGCCTGGCATTAAGAGTTAAATTATCAAAGCTTTGAGGATTTCTTTTATACAGACATCACCAAAAGTTTATACCTGACAGTTACAGATCTGAATTTATTTCACTGTGCATATTTATAAAGTGGTGACCTATTCAAATTCAGATGTTATTTTCTTACTAAACAGTTTTAGCAATTGCCTAAGAGAATTCATTATTAACAAAGTCACAGAGAAATGGAAGTTTTATCTCTTTTATTATGTTATGTGATGAAATGGAATATTGTCATGTTTGCTTGAGAAAGGCGTATGATACATTGCTGTCAAAATGTAGTTTTAGATGAATAACAATTAAACTTTAAGCAAGAGGAATGACAACTTGGAAAATATAGAACAGTAACTTTTATTCACATCACTGTATTTACTAATTATAAATGTGGAAACTGAAGTCGCATTGCAAAAAGAGGACTATATTTCATAATAGAGCTAGGCAGCAGGAAGTCATACACATACACACATGAAGGAAGTCTTTCTTTGGTAACATTAATTTATTTTTTAAATTAAATTCATTGTGGTGACATTGGTTAATAGGATTAAGTAGGTTCCAAGTGTACATTTCCATCATACATAGTCTGTATATTGCATTATATGACCACCATCCAAAGTGAAATCAACTTCTGTCACCATATATTGGACCCCTTTTACCCTTTACTACCCTCACCCCCTTCCCTCTGGTACCACCATACTGTTATCTTTGTCTGAATTTCAGTTTTACATCCCACATATGAGTGAAATCTTATACTTCTTAGCTTTTTCTGATTGACTTATTTTGTTTAGCATAATATTTTCAAGGTCCATCCATATTGTCGTAAACGGCAGTATTTCATCTTTTCTTCTAGCTGAGCAGTATTCCATAAGTATCACATGTTCTTTATCTAGTCATCTACTGAAGGATGCTTTGGTGGTTTCCATGTCTTGGCCACTGTGAATAGTGCTGTAATGTACATAGGGGTGCATACATCTTTGTGAATAAATGTTTTCACGTTTTTCAGGTGGATACCCAGAAGAGAGATTGCTGGGTCATATGGTAACCTTATTCTTAATTTTTTGAGGAACCTCCATACTGTTTTCCATAGTGGTTGTATCAGTTTACATTCCTACTTTTTTTCCAGGAGAAAATGTACACACAGTATTAATATCTCTCTCATTTTCTCTCTCTCTCTTCCTCTCAATCTCTGTCCTCTACCCTCTCCCTCCCTCTGTCTCTTCTTCTTCTCCATCTTTTTTCCTTTTCCCTTTCTCTCTTTTTTAGATTTAAGGTGAAGCTGGCTTTGTATAGAAAAGATTAGGGAAACAGATGCCTTTTTATTCCAGTTTGATGATAGTCTTTTAAACTTCAGGTTAATTTCACCAGGCAATTCCTTTCAGATGGCTCTTTGAAAGTTGCCTAATTATACCTTACTGTTTGAGTGACTAAATGAATGAATAAACGTCACATAAACTTTTCAAGTTACCTGACAATGGATAAAGTAAATGTCTTTGTAGTTTAAACTAAATTTAATTTTTAAAATATCCCAAATCAGCAGATGACAGTTTTTTTGAAAGGATACTAGCCTGAGAATGTGCTTCAACATAAGAATAGATGATGATGTAAGTTCCTGTGTTGCTTGATAAACAAAGACATATATTTGTCATATGTTAAACCATAAAGACATTGTTAATATATTGTTAAAATTGTATTATGAGAGAAGTCTCTAAATATACATACTAGTTTATCAGTAAATTAAAAATGTACATTTCCAGAAATAAAATTCTAAATTAAAAATACCAGTCTTTCTCTTTGTCAACATTTAAAGTTATTAAACAATGAGATTTGCAGAAGCATAAATTAATTATTTCTCAATAGGAAAAATATATTTCTAGAAATAAATTTTATTCTAATTTTTAAATAAAATCTGCTTCTCTCCATGTCAGCATTTATTATAGTTTCTGTCCTCTGATTAATTAAACACAAGGTGTTACTTATGCTAAAATCTTAGTAAATAAATCTTAAAAAGAAACTTTTGGCTGCACTGTTGTTGCTGTTGTTGTTGTTCTTCTTCTTCCTCTTTCTCCTCCTCCTCCTTCTTCTTCATTTTTTTTTTGAATTATCCAGAACACCACATGGCTGGTTTGCAAGCTTATTTTCCAGTTCACAAATAAAAATATGATTTTGTGTTTGTGTGAGTATGGGTTTTGTTTTAAAAGATATCAGCTTGAAGAGTTTCAAATTTCTAGCAACAATTTCTTAAGGAGTATGCCATAAATGAGTTATTGACCACATTGTTGTTTGGTCACTTGTCAAAACTTTGGTGGCAGATGTCAGGTTTGGGGGCAACCACAGTCAACATTTATAAAACTATTTAGAAAAATATAAGAGTTCTGTGCACTCTATCAGGTGCTTTGGAACCATCAAGAAATGTTTGTTCTCTATTATCAGCATATTATAGTCTCCAAGGACTATTTTATAAATCCATTAAAAATTAGGTCCTCAAATTTTCTCAGAATATCCCACGTGCTTGTAGTACTTGTTTAAACACAATTCAAAACTTCAGGAGGTATAAGTCTTCTGTGGTTAAGTGTAAAGTTAACTTTTTTTTAATGTGAAAAGGTCAAAATTAATGAACAAACTAGCAAATTTAAACTTCCACTGAAGAATATAACAATGCTTTTAGCAATTCATTTCAAATGAATAAGGAAAACCACCCCTTTAACATTTTAAAGCTTTGAAAGCCTGATGAACCATGCTACCTCCTGCAGTTTGTACCAAACCAAAATTTGTGCAAGGACTGGGCTCATCAGCATTAAGTGGAAACAGACCATTCGGCTCTTGTAAAAGCCTCTTGCAGTGTTTTTACCATTACCCTTATATTCGGTCGATGAAATATTGCTCTTTCAACTGTTACTTTATGTTTCTTATTGTTGTTAATGTAAATGTTAACTTAAAATCCCATAAGTAAAATGCCTATCTCGCCAAATGACCAAAACATTTTTTCTTTTAACATATCTAAATATATTAATTTTTCAATGAAGTAGATTCTTGAAGCAAGTTGGTTCTTGTGTGTTTTAATTGTTTACTTTCCCTTTGACATGTCCCAAACTAAATAAGGGACAAAATTACTAATTAGAATATACAGAATGTAGACTGTTAGGTATATAGATAACTTGGGTTTGTTTTTCTGAGTCATTACAATAAAGGTTACTATATTATTAAAATATGAGTAATTCATTTAATTCAACTGTTTTTAAGAATGTCATGCCTCATAATTTTAGGGGAACATTTGTGTTACAGTGAAAAATCCATGAATTATTTAGATCACATCCTTCCAGGTTACCTGATTCTAATTCTATGAGGGTTTTACCTTTCACTGCATTTGAGCTATTTTATAAGTTGTAGATAAGTGATACTAAGGCAAAATGTACTGGAAGGAGGGGCACAAAAGTAGATTTACAGTTGTTTATATGGCAAGTAATACAAGAATTAATAAATAATAATACCAGAATAAATTCCATTTTCCCCACTCACAACTATAAACCTACTTTACTCCACCCTGCATCTTGTCTAGAGACATGTAAATAAATTCTGTTGGTTACAGATTCAGTTGACCTCTTAGAAAAGGACCTCTTCCTTCTTTAGAAAAAAGCCTGTTTTCCCCATTAGCATATGGGGAATGTCAGTATTCTAAATCTATAAATATGTCTGTTATTAGGATTGTGCTTTTATCTAGTTGTAACATCTTACTCTTCACTGGAGAATTGTGTTTCTTTTATATGTATATGAAAGTCACACTTGTAATTTTTTCAAACTAAAGAATTATGTCCATAAGATTTGTATTATATTTGTATTTTGACAACAAAAAATGAATGTGTTTTCTTAGTTTGTATATAATTTAATTCCTAAAGTTAGAATCTCTCTCTTGTTCTACTGCCCAACACAAGCAGATGTGCATTTCATTAGTATTTTGACATAAATTATCTCAAACATCACTCAAGATTTAAAATCAGTATTCTATTGTGAATTTAAAAAAAAATGTGTGCATGTATTCTGATCTCCATTTCCCTAAGAATTCTGTTGATTGCAGATGCCTGGCAAATAATCTTAGTGGAGCATCCAAAAGCTGGTAGGTCTTTTGCAAAATGCTCTGTTAGAAAGATACATATGATTATGATGAGACCCTCCATTTGGTGTAATGGGTCTAACGTTACAAGGGCTGTATGTCCAAAGGCAATTGCATTGTATGTTTCATGCCCCAAAAGTTTTAGATGAGATGTATAACATGATTTGCCTTTAAACCACACACCCTCTGGAGACACTGGAAAATGAAGGGATGGAGTTAAAGAAATAATATATATGTATAAATGAAGTTACTTATATCTAAGTATAAATGAATTACTCGTTGTCTGTGAAGCTAGAGGTATAACTGCATCCTTTTTTCTGTTCCTCAGGAGGCTAATGGAAATAGAAACACATTGGTAGTATTTTGCATTGCACGGTTGTCTCAGGTGTGCCACTCAGTAAAGTATAATCTTCAGCAAGTGACTTCAAATTTCTGAATCTCATTCCCATCATCAACATGTGGCAATAGTAATGTTTTAACAGACTGTGAAAGTCAAAGTAGCAATGTCTGCTAAAGCGCTTTGCCACTGTAAAATGTGAGGCAGAGATAGATGTGATCCATCAGGAGTATTTCCAGCTGCCACATGTGCCTCTGAGGTAAAGATGTTTCTTGGATAGAAGATGGGAGAGCTGTGCTAGCCTTAGTAGGATTGTGGGCAGAGTTTTTAGGGAGAAGACTGAAAAGTGTTCCTCCTTTCTTTCTCTCCAGGAAGACTGAAAATTATTTATTGGACTCAATTGCCAATTGTTTTACTTTCCACTAGAGATGTGAATTCCAAAATATTTTCAGTAAATTTGGAATTATTAGAAAAAAGCGTGTGTGAATGTGAAAGCACGTGCATCTTGGAGAGTTTGGGGGGGGATACATTCACTGGTGTTTGGTTCAAATTCCACTAACTCAAATGAATTATTCTTGGAAAACTTTCCCTTAAAATTCTTAAATTTTTGCCTGACAGGAGAAAGCAAATAACTATTTTCCAAATACCTGATTGTCATTTTGAAGTGTCTGTGTTCTGACCTTCTGTGTTCAGAGAGAAAAGAGCTCTGCCCCCACATACTAACCTGCAGGGTCTGAGACTCGATGCTTCTGCTTCCATGTCGATGAATGAATACAGGGGAAAAGTTACAAAGAGAGAAATAAGGAGTCAGTGGGAAAACCAGGAGTTTATTAGTGTGTTTTCATTTTTGTGGGAATGGAGGGGTTTGTAGATATGGTTTTCCGAGAAAAGCAAGGATGCCCATATTTCAAAATAGCTTATTTTGCCAAGTATGGACTTTTTCATGGTTTGCTAATTTGTTTACAAGCCACATCATTCATTTTACTTGGTTGACCAATCGAAGATGGACAGATTTGGAAAAGAGAGCTTAAATCATTCATTTGCGGTGGCTCTGTGAATGTGAGCCACCGTAAATGAATGATTTAAAATCACAATCTAACAGCTCTCAGACAAAGTAAATTTTGCTTAGAAAGCAAAGATTTTAGGAAAACTGTATGAATGTTTTGAGGTGGAGTATATGTTCCCTGTTTTATACCCAGGTGTCTTATAAAATTATGCTATCTGTATGAATCCTATAGGCATTTGAGTTTCCAGACACTTTGCCCATAAAACCAACAGGATTTTACTATCACTTCCTGTCACTAACTTTGCTGCTTTCAGCAGGTGAAAGTTCTAAATAGTTAATAACAAAATCTTGCCAGAAAACTTCTTCTTTAGGCTAGATGCAGTTCAGTTTGTCAACCTTTGGGAAATCAACAACAGAAAGGCTACCACATGGCACCCTTTCATTTTTTGACGCCCTATGTTTTCACCTTGTATTGCTGCGGAGTACCTGAATGGTGTAAGTGCAGTACAGTGGGGAAACACAAAATAAAGAAGGGAATAGCAGAAATATCTTTAAACTATTACTTCTTCATTTTTCTCTTAGACTAATAGAGTTTCAAAATAAATCAAATACATGTTTTAATTGATAAACTGACTTTATATTCACCTATTGGAAACAGTACAACATATTTTACATCAGATTATGAAATATGGATGTTTTACTAAAAGACAGGAAGAGCTTTTTCCGGTCTTTAAAGTAAATACATATTCAAAGGATCTTAAGGCATACCATTTATTCATATTCATATCTATTGAAATACTGTACATCCACATACTTCAATAAATAGTTAAAAACCTGACCTCTTTTTAAATCATTTCTGAATTCCAAAAAACAATTTTTATTGAAAAGATTAAATAGATAACTTTTGGCTGTGTCACAAAGCTAAGCACAATGGATAAATTAACAATTCAATAAATTTGATCAATATAGATGATTGGTTTTGATAAATTTCTCAGAGTTTTCTGAGTAGACACATTGGGGTAGTTATATATATATATTTATCTTTTTTTCTCCTGAATTATCTGGGTGATTTTCTCAGTTCTCCAGTCTACTTTCTAGATATAGTTTAAATGTTATGATGAAGCATTAAAATTTCAGTTAAGTTTTAAACCCCCAAAAGTAGCTTTAAGTTTGAGATTCACTCTCTCAAATCATTTAAAGTCCCCCCAAATCCAGAATACTATAATTTGGGTAGTACTTATCTTTATATAATTGCTGCAAGTCCCCCCAAATCCAGAATACTATAATTTGGGTAGTACTTATCTTTATAATAGGAACTTCATGGTGTAACAGGACTTATGTTTTGAATGGGATCACTGTAAAACATACACCACTTGCAGTTAAACCAAGAATGCAAATTAATTAACTACCCTAATATTCTAATTCTTCCTCCCTCCCCCATTTTTCTTTATTTCCTTCCTTCCTCCTTCCTTCCTTTCTTCCTCACTCCCTCTTTCTAATTCTTCATCTCTCCCTCCCTCCCTTCTTTTTTCCTTCCTTCTCCCCCATCTTTACCTCTTTCCCTGTTCTGCCTTTTTCTTTTCTTTCTCCTCTCCTTTTTGAATTGCTTATTTTTCTTTCTTCTTTCTTTGAAAAACAATTTAGGGGCAACAAAAGAAATTCCACAATTGTAACTTGTGGAAATATAATGCTGAAATGAATAGCTAGAAAAAATAATTATACATTAAAAGATAAATCAATTTCATAAAACTACTATTCTGAAATTGCAACAACCTTGTACAGTCAGGACTGATAAAATGAAGTAATCAGACGTTTCATATGTCCATAAATGTAAAATCATCTACTTGAACATTATATGCAATACATTCACACAAAAAAGCAAATACTGTAGCCTTATATGAACAATATTGAACTCATAAATACTCATGATTTCACTCTGTCCAGGGGCCTAAGGACTAGGAATGCTGCTGTGGTACAGAAAAACACAGTGAATACCTCCTCTATTTAAAAATGTCACTCAAGAACGTCTCTTCTAACATAAAGGCAAATACATATAGCTACTGAGCTATGACTGTACTTCTGTCACATTCTATGGTAATAACACCAGACTCCACAAATTCGGAATCATGACAACACTTTGAACTAATTATTTGGTTCATCCATAGTTTATATCTCAATTTACCTCACATTTACCCTACAAACCTTACAAAGAGGAGGTATTTTTAACTCTAGGAAAGCGGTCACTGTATAATATGCATTCTTGATCTGTTTCTTTCTCCCAGTCAATGGTACTGATGGTTAACACTTTTGTGGTAGCACCACTATTTCTAGTAAGTAGAGTATTATGGAGTGTGCCACTTTAAAGCTGCAATACAAAATAATATTTTCTAATTTACTCACAAACTCCACAAAGAATATTTTTAAAAAGCAATCGATACTAAAGTTAAAATGCCATATGTATTAAAAACATTTTAATATATCAGTCAAAATAATGTAATAAATTATTACAGTGAGTGAATTTAATAGCATCATGCCATATTATTGCCATTTTGTGAAAACATTTCTATATTTATGCCTCCTCATTTAGGATTCCTTTTTTTTAATTAAAATACATTTATAGTATGCTTTGGGATTAAGTTTTACTTGAAAGAAATTGCAATTTTCAAGTTACAGTATCTCTTTCCAAGCAAAATGTTAGGTATCTTAAATATGTATAATTTCTGTGAAATTTCTTGTATCTAACTTGATTAGTAAGTTTTTGCAGAAGGGCTCGATTATTTGTGGAAATCTCTGGAAGTATAGTGAAATCAGGAACTTTGTCTAAATTTTAAAATGACCTTCAAGGCTATGGTCTTTCTTTAGTAAATAGTAAAACCATCAAACTATTCCTGTAATATAATACTTCCTAAAGTAACAGAACTTTTCTTTAAAAATGTAGTTTTCACTCTTTATAATAGAAATTTAATATTCATGAGCATTTAATAGTCAATATATCTTAACATATTCTCATCACTGGTCTTGTCTTCATTTTATCATATCTTATATATACCATGCAAGAAGAAATAAGGCATAGTAATTTTCTTTTGGCCTTATTTGTTTGAATGGACATGGCCCTAAGAGAAAGATTTTATTATAGAATTAGTTATTTCAGGGATTTATCTACTGCACACCAGCATGAAATATTTGTTACAATATATTTTGAAAAAAAAAGTCATATAACATGTATTCCAAATTATCAACTGAGTGATGTTTTCAGATGGAAAATGTGCAAACTGCCCCTGTCCTCAGGAGCACCTTATCATACCAACTTACCTGTCACAGAACCAAATTAATTTGGAGTGCTCAACAACTCATGTAACATTAGTTGATTAGACCTTTTTCTTTTCTGAAAAACTGTCTTAAAATTTTTGGCCTGGGAAAAGTGAAAAGAAAAGATGCTGGATTGCTAGGCAATCTCTTTGCTGGGCTATGTTGTCATTTTAAAAGGAATTATTTCCCAAAGTGGATCTCACATTTAGCTACAAGTAAAGAAATCACATGGTAAATTTACCTGTACTGTGTTAAATCGTTTTTCTTCACAAAATTGAGTTATTGTGGGGGAAGAGTCTCAAACCCCACTCATAATGCAGAGGATTTTCAATCCTATAGGTACCTTGCTCTTTAGAGATAGGATACAGTGCACTTTATCATTGTAGTTTACTTTTGCTCTCAATTGTAGGGTTTGGCAAGATGTCTTTATTAGTTGAAGACGAAGAGGGAAATATTATGTCATGAAGGCACACCCATGCTGAACTTACAGGAAAGAGAAGCAGAGCTGCACAGCCAGTTATATTACAAGGCTCATTCCTGAAACCTGAATATCATGCGAGCAGAAAAATCTAGATATGTGTTTACCTTGAAGAAATGATCTGAAGGCAATATTATTTGCTTTTTTATCAAAAGAGAAAAATGCATCTTTGTAAATATGGGTTGATTCGTGTTGAAACAGGGAAATGAGTGCTTGTATTGCAGCCTTAAAGAATCACATATTCACTGCAATATTCGTTTTGTAAACTACAGCCTGCAACCTAGCAGACCATGACTGAATGCTTTTGAAAAGTTGTAGATTACAAACATGAAATCACAATTAATATCCTCTAAAAGTAATTTCAGAGCCTTCACGTCTTAAAAAAGGACAATGTGTACTGCTTCACAAGGTAATGTAGCTAATCAGAAAAAGAGTAGAATTAAAGTATTTACATAATGAGCAATTCTACAGAAGGCGATCATCCCCATGTAAGCACTGCTGATTATATCCCACGCTGCTTTTAACAAACTGTACCAGATTGGATCCAGCCATCAGCACTTTCAGAGAATTCTTAAAAGCCTTTTATGGGTCTTTAGATTCATTGTAGAATGGCATTCTTCAGGTAGAATATGCTGGTGAAAGAGGACAGTGTCAACACAAGGGACCAGCAGGAGAAAAGAATGTCGGCGCTCCCGGTAATTCCATACTGGGCTGTACTTGGAGCTGAAAAGAAAAGGAAAAGACTAAATCAAAATCTAATTTGTGTCTTTCAGGATGTTAAGGATAATCAAAAGGCAGCTGGGTATATTGGGGAGAGCCCTGGCATTGGAGTCGGGCAGGTTTAGGTTCACATCTGGTTCTGCTCTATGACAATGTGGGCCTATTTGATTAACATTGCTGAGCTTCATTTCTCTTAAGGGAAAAACAGAGATAACATAATCCCCTTGGCAGGGCTGCAGTGAGAATTAGAGATGAAGCACATACAACACATTGCACTGGGCTGAGCACAGGCTAAGTACTTAAATATATTGCAGCTAACATTATTTCTCTTATATGCATTGTACATATTTTTATTAGTGAACAATATTCATCCATGCATATTTTTTAAAAAATTATTTTTATTTACATAAAATTGATGTATGACACTGTGTAAGTTTAAGACGTACAATGATGTTGATTCACACATTTATATATTGCAATATTATTATCACCATAGTGTTAACTAGCACCTCTATTACATCATGTAATTATCATTTCTTTCCTGTGATGAGAATACTTAAGATTTAGCCTCTTAGCAATTTTGAAGTATATAATACAGTATTATTGACTACTATGCCTTCATTAAATATCCAGGACTTATTTATCTACTAGTTCCAAATTTGTATCCTTAAACAATAATTCCCAATTCGCCTACCCTCCAGGATCTAGTAAACATTCTACTCCCTCTTTTTCCAAGTTCATCTTTTTTGGATTGAACATATAAATGACATTATACACATACACATGCATATATTTGTGAATCTTTTTTATTGGAAAAATACTGTGCTAAATGCTATAAAAGCAAACAAAAATCCTCTTTTCCAACAATTTTTTTGGAAGTGAGGAAAGACATTCAAAAAAAGTAATACAATCCTAGAAACACCAGAGGTGCATGCACAAATTGCAGTGAGACAGAAAATTGAGTATTTAAATCTGCCCCACCAAGGGAGGGATGATTTAACAGAGAGATTTACTAAAGTAGACTGTCATTTGGTTGGAGGAAAGAATGTATTCAAAGGCATGAGGAAAGGAGAGAGCACAACATATATTCTAGGATCTAATAGTAAATTAATCTTGCTGGCCCATGAAGATTGAGACCTGAAGTAGTGGGAATTTTAAATAGGATTCTTGGCAGATAGAATTATCTTGCTTATTTTAAAAAAGAGCTTAGCTTTTTATGATAAAGGAGACTTTAAAGAATTTGGAGCTGGTGAGTTGTATGATTGCACTAACACATTAGAAAGATCACAGTTTTATACATGAGAAGCTCATGTGTAAACAGCCAAATATGTTAGCCAAACATACTTGGCTAACGGACATGTTGAATTTTCACTGAGAGATTTCACCTAGAAACTCACAAAGCTTGGAGTATCGTGGGAGTTTACTCAATGAATTCCACTTAATTTCACAAGAGGATAGTTGCCTCTTTGAATGTGAATTATATACCCTGTTCCAGAAATTGAATGTCACAGACATGCTCAGCCTTTCCTCAGACTGATTCTCTTTTACCATAATAATTATAACAGTAACAATAAAAAACCCCACCAACATACTTTTAACTACTTATTCTTAATGAAACCTTGATTGCAAGCATGGTTTTCTAATAAAAAATAAATAACGTAGTATAAAAATGTGTTATTTCACCCTCAAATCCATAACTCAAATCCAGGAGCAGTTTTAGTCACTGAATTTGAATTACCAGCAGGTAGTTTTTAATGGAACTTTCACCAATAACTATATATCCATGTTACAAGAAGAATAAATTGCCTCGTTTATACTTCTAAGAAATTAGAGGGGGATGAAAGGTGCATTGGCCACTTCCAGTGGGAAATTTTCTTAACAGTACAATCATTGGTTCCAGGTGAATGAGATTCAAGGGCTGAGACTACTACTCTTTAGTAAACACAGAGAAAAATCAACTATTTACTGCTTCTATTTGTATCAAAATGAGTCCTAAAGAATGAAAAGATTGGGAAGAAAATAAGTCTATATCATTGAACAGCTTTTCAAGTTTTGATATATAAAAAGTCTAATATAAAACCACAAAACTCAAATTATTTTCTCTTGTCCAAGACCTAGGAAGAGGCATTTTTAAAAATATAAATAAATATTTAATTGGTCCATTGATTTCTCAATTTCAGCTATTTCAGAATTATTTCTGCTATTGTTTTAAAAGAACCTTGAGTGCAATAAAACCAGTATAATAAAGGATTAATAATAAACAGAGCATATACAATGATTTCATAAGTAAGAAATATATCTTAAAAGCCAAGCACACAAAGCAAAGATAAAATTTTATTGTCTTGACTAATTAAATAGTACAGTAAGTGGGTAGAGTATAAAGGACCCTCAGAACTCCATATCCATAATTTAAAATGCATTTTGGGGACAATCTTTCCTAAATTTCCTCCAACAAGCTAAGCAGATTACCCTAGTGTGTCATTAGGCTACCATTATATATTATTTTTTATACAACTGTAATACTGCATTGCAAATATTTATATACATTTCTGTTTACCAGATTGTTAACTCTCCTAGTTCATGTTTTGTTTATCTTGGTGTTTCTAGGCACGAAGTCTGGCAAATTCTGACAAAATCTGGCAAAAAGTAGATGCTTAGGAAATGTCTGTTGAATGAACAATTCAAGTAAGTAAATAAGTAGGTCAGAATTAAAAGGGGTACTCCTCTCTTATGAAAAAAATTTCTTTTGAAGCAAGCCACTTGCTTATTGGCTAGAGAATCAATATACCCTTTTCATTCATTCAGCAAATATGTACTGAACTAGGTACCAGACACTATACTAAGTACTAGGAATATAATAGTACAATAGTTACTATGATAAATATGGTCCTTTTGTTACTTAATTCCATATACGGCCATATATCCGCTTTTTTGTTATATGTCACATACCTCAATGCCTTCTCTTTTCCCTGAGTGCTTTTATCTTCTACTCAGCCCCCCATTGTCTTAGATATAACAAAGATATATCAATAATATGTTTAAAACTACTACTTTACAATTAACATTACATATATTTGTCCATTGATGTCTCAAACTGGTGTACATTTAGTTTTGTGAATGCAGTATTTCCATTAGTCCTAAAATAAAGTAGGAGCTGTTTCTGCATTGTTAGGATGTAATTACTATAAGAAATGGATTGTAGAACAGGTAGTGACAACTAATAGGCCAAAAAAAAAACAAAACCAAAGAATAAATATAGTCAAGGAAATGTGAGGCCAATATCTAATACTAAGTCATATATGATGATTTACACTTCTTAAGTATATACTGAAGGTCTTTTATGTGCTGGGGATTGAACACAGGTAAAGGTGAATAAAACTTCTCTCTTAGGAAAGTTTCATTCTGGTTGGATATATATATAAAAAAGGCAAATGTAGAACATTAGAACATACTCTAATGTATGTTAGACTGAACATGAGAGGGCACTCTAAAGAGTCATGGTAGGTAAGTAGCCCAGGCAGTAGATACAAATACAATTATTATTATTATGATCATTATCATTATTTTACAAAATGCAATGATAGATACATTTTAGTACATATACATCTCACTTTTTAAAATGGTGGCATTGTGGTCTATTGGCTTGGAGTATCCTATTACTCCAATGAGACCTTAGTCTCATTGACTGATATGTATTTATTTATTTTGCTGTGACTTGTTAACTCAGCGACTTACAGCACAAGCCTAATTGTACTAAATTTAAGAATCTCAGTACTATTTGGACTAATTAGATTTGCTTGGCAAGTTAAATGCTAATCAGCTATATAAGAAATTATAGAAACTCTTATGAAATTACAGAAAATAACTGTTAGCTATTAGTAATTAGCTATTGGAAATTACCTTCAAGACTCAGTTCAAGTATCATCTTCTTTAAAAGAGAAAACTCTTTATAAAATCCCACTTGCCAAATCAATTTGGCATCACATTTGATATCTAATTTATATATCTATTACATTATATTTGCATACTAATTTTTGCTCATTAGACCAAGAATGTCTACAAGCCAAGATTTATTATATGTATCTTTATTATTGGTATAGGAAAATGTCTGTTACTTAGTAAATGTTCAATAATATTTGTTGAATGATGATAAATTTTATATCCATTTCCTATACTGTCACCATAAACCCATAAGGGGACACAATGCCTTGAGTACTTTTCTCAGAAGAATCATGTCTTTTACCATTTATATTTTACCTTTTAAGACCTATACAGAGTCAGAATACTTCCCTTCAGCATTTGAGCAAGAAGCTATATCATGGAGCAGCCTATAGAAGGGAAGAGCATGCACCGAACTTTGTAGTATCATCCTCTTGCAGCAAAACACAGGGAGTGTAGATGAACCCATGGCCCGAGATATACTTCTGAATCTTTTAAGAGATATTCAGCTGTGCCTTTTGGATGGTCACATCTTTTCTATGTTCTCTGCCATGTGTTTAGTTGCCTGTGGATATCATACTGCTTCTCATCCGAAGTTAAAAATTAGAAGGGATAGGATATATGAGTGTTTCAGATTCATTCTGAGTGATACTGGAAGACAGAAGAATTTTGGGCAGAGGAGTTTAGCTGACATTTAAAAGTGATTGAGTATCCTGTGATCAATAGATTGTACTAGCAGAAGCAAGAGTAGAAGCCTATGTTAGCCTGAAATGTCAGGATCTCCACTGACTATTGAGAGAAGCTAAGGATCTCTAGCTCAGCATTCAGGACCTCTAAGTTGAGTGACTCTACTCAACTTATCCACACTTATACACACTCTTAGCTCCAGTCACAGGAATCATTTTCTGAAGGGGTAGAGAGTTTTTATTACTCCTTGTCATGTGCACATTCTATATCCTTAAGCCTAAATGATTTTTCTTTCTATTTTCCTTCTCCACATACCAAAGTCTTAGTCATCCTTAAAGAAACACCACTTCAAAAGAACCTACGCATCCCAAAGTTCATAGCAGCACAATTCACAATAGATAAGTGTTGGAAGCAACCTAGGTGCCCATCAGTAAATGAGTGGATCAAAAAACTATGGTACATTTACACAATGGGATACTACACAGCAGAAAGAAAGAAGGAGCTCCTGCCCTTCGCGACAGCATGGATAGATCTGGATGGCATTATGCTAAGTGAAATAAGCCAGGCAGTGAAAGACAGACACCATATGATCTCACCTATTAGTGGAACCTAATCAACAAAACAAACAAGCAAGCAAAATATAACCAGGGTCATTGAAATAAAGAACAAACTGACAGGAACCAGAGGGGATCGGGGAGAGGGATAATAGGGGAAAATAGGGGAAGGATCATCAAGAAACGTGTATAAAGGACACATAGACAAAGCCAAAGGTGGTAGGATGAAAAAGTGGGAAGTGGGGATGGATGGGGTGGAGGGGAGTGGTGGGGGAAAATGGAGACAACTGTACTTGAACAATATAAAAAATAATAAAATAATTAAAAAAAAAAAAGATGTAACACACTACCTCCATGAGCCCCCTCCCCCAATCTCCCAATAAGAAGTATTATTTTTCTGCTTATTCCTGATTTCATAAATAGTTCCTTTTGAATTTATAATAAATTATATATATATAATTATATATGTATATCTTCTTGACTGGTTTATAAGCATATGGAAGTTATGGAACATTTCTCCTTATAATGTGTGCATTTGTAGCTTACATAATTCTGTTCAACAGATGAGTGTGGAATTGATTATGAAAAATATTCTTAAGTATGCATTTGTCTAACTGAAGACAACTTTGATCAAATATCACATTTCAGTAGTTGTTCCTATGATTTTTGCTCTGAAGGCAAAACAAGTGTGTGCGAGGGAAACTGTTCTGTTTCTTTTCTACTACCTATTTAATTGTGTTTGGTTTTGAGAAGAATGAAGAAAGGAGAGGAAATTTAAATTATGTGGGAAAAGAGAAAGAAAAAGAAAGAGAAAGACAAAGGAGCCAGAATGCAAAAGGGTGATTTTAAATGGAGAGAGAGAGAAAGAGAGAGAATATCCTGCTCTTAAGCAATGTGCTAGATACTTTCATGTTTATCATTTTAAGAAAAAGGAAGAGAAAGAGGGAATGAAATAGAGTATGTCAGGGAAGCTACTTTCAAACAACAGAAAAGGCTGGTTTTTATTCTTCCCACTTTCTTACTAAATTTTAAGGCTTTAGTGAGATTTTAAATATAATCTGCATAATATATGGGCTATATATGGAGATGACATTGGTTCAAAGTCCAACTACACCTCTTTCTAACTGCACTAACTTAAGCACATTTCCTAACTGTGCTTACTTCAGTATCTTCATCTGCATATGAAGATTGGTAGTATCTTAGAGGTTATCATGACAATTAAATGTGTTGATTCATTTAAAGTACTGAATACAGCATCTAACACAGAATAAACCATCCTCACTTGCTCATTAATTTAGCAAACTCAGTGTGTGCTATGTGCTAGGCATTCTCTGAGCAAGATAGAAATGACCCCTATCCTACTTTCTCTTCAGCTTAAGGTTTTTCATGGAACAAGCATATTTTACCTCATTCATAATCTACACTTGGTTAAGAAATCAATGTTTCTAGGGTAGTACAAAGCTGTCTTCCATGTTATCGTTCAGAAATATCTATTCTTTTTGTTATCTGGGCTTCTTTTATTTAATGCTATTTACTCATAGATAATTGGCCAGTCTCCTGTTTTACAGGCTCCTTGAAGGCAGGGTGTATGACTTCCTTTTTTCCTTTCCTCCCTCTTTTCCTTTGGAGAACAGTGCGGAGCATGGCCTTTAGACAGTGGTTTCATGGCAGGTCTAGAGCCGAGTTTGGTTTTGGCAGGGCTCCCAGGCCTGGAGCAGAAGCACCTGGGCTAGGTGTGGAGTCCAGTCCTTTGGGATTTCTCCCAGTTGTCAACAGGAAGATCCAATCTTGGCTTTAACACATATCTTACATCTTGTCTAATTATGATTATCACTCCCAATTACTTACAGCTGCTGCATATTATTTTCAGTGTTGGCAGTTTGCCCTTGTATTGCTCCAGTTTTTATTTTTAGGCAAAAGCAAATGTAACTGTGAAATATTTAGTTT
This sequence comes from Phyllostomus discolor, assembly GCF_004126475.2. Lineage (NCBI taxonomy): Eukaryota > Metazoa > Chordata > Mammalia > Chiroptera > Phyllostomidae > Phyllostomus > Phyllostomus discolor. The sequence goes on from NC_040907.2 coordinate 52,673,554, forward strand.
TGGTATAATACCAATTACTTGCCTAGGCAATTTCCTTAAATTACTCAAGCTTTAACTAAACTAGCCTTGAGTCATAGTTTGAAGATTCTTGTTGCAATCTTAGGTAGAGCTTTTGAAGCTACATAAACTCTACTTCCACAAGAAAAAAAAAAACTGGCCTCAACTTACATTTTACTGAGGAAGCTTATGCCTTAATGGAAAGTGAGTGATTTACACCTAAATTAGATTAGATCATATAAAAGAGAGTGATTAATGTGGATTCAAAATAGAATGCACATTAGTTTACTCCAAAATTATGCACCATTGATTCAATTAAAAAACAGTGTAACTCTGTTTAATTACATACTGTGGAAAAGTTGGCTTAATAGATATTTTAGTTTTCTCTTTAGCAATGTCTACACCTTAAAACCATCAGTATGTGGAGCAGCTATTCAGAAGCTCAGATCATGCCCAGAATTTTTGTATCACTTAATTCTGCCTAAACACCAGGTGGAGATTAGGGGACTTGAAGAGCACTAGAATGATATATGCTTTATTACTGGATGTACAATACTTAATCGTGGTGCCTGGAAGAATCCAGCAAGTCTAGGGCACCGTGACTTCCAAGGGAAGGGCTTTGTTTGTGTGGACATTGCATACTCCTGTACTTAGACCCTCAAGATCTTCTCCTTTCCTTTGACATTGGGGCTGAGGAATGCCCGAGTAGCACAGTTATCATGTGGTTGGGGCACCAATGTATATGTTTGCAGACTATTTCACACAAGACACCTTTATTGTACTATAATACTGTTTCCTCAGATACAGAGGTAACCATAGCATGATCCACTTTGCAAGCAGTTCTCAGTCTGGTAGAAGAAGGTTTACGAACCCCTATCATAGCTTGCTCTACTCATATAGAGGGAGAGAAAGTAAGAATTATATAAAGGGCTTTGACTTCCTGCCAGTCAGCATTCATTTTTATGATCTTTAGGAGAAATCAGACTAACCAGTGCACATTGGTGCCCTTCTCTCAAATTAGAAGCCTAAGGTTATAGAAAATCTGTATTTAGTACTTATTCTAATATTTTTATTTTTTTATTTCACTTAGTCAAAAAATGAATGCCTATTTTTCATTCCAACATCTTCTACAGATTAAACTTTCACCAACATAAAAACATAATATGGTCATTTTCACAGACAGTATCTCCATTTTGTGTTACAAACAATGAGGAGAATGGCTAGAGATACCACCCTATTCCTTTCCCTTTATGACTTGTGGAATTTCCTTGTCAGCTTGTTCTTAGCCACTACAAAGTTACTTCTCTGGAAGACCATCATCCTTGAATCCTTTTCTGCTTGCTGAAGAGCCATTTCACCCAAGTTCATGCTATACAATCCTATTTACTCAGTATCAACTATATTAGGAATATTAAACATATGTTGTCTCTGTTTTTACCCATATTCAGAAACCTGACTATTTGTGGATACTTTTATTGGCAAATAGCCAGATAAAACTCTCCAAGACTATTACATCTAATTTGAACTAAAGTGAGTAAGTATGCAGTCACCCAAATAGAAACAAATTTGCTGCCTTTTTCTATCCTTCATAGTCACTGGAAAAGTTTCAAAGCTGGAATTGTTCATTGATATCTTTTAAGTGTGTTGGATTTTTTGTTTACTTATTTAGCAAATCAGAAGTTATTTACATGAATCAATAGCAGGTCTTCAAAAGAAGTGTATTGCCAAAAGGAGTAATTTTATGTAACCCTGGCTGGTTCTTTGAACTTGGGCAAAGTACAGTTATTCAGTCCAGGTGGTTTGCAAGTAGGCTTCTATATATTTGTTGTTATAATATGTGTCTATGTGTGTGCAAGTGTGTGTGTATATCTTTAAAGTTGGCTTTGTTGTGTGAAATATATATGTATAAACATACAACACAAACTGCCTTGACTGCATAGATTTTAGTTTGGGCCTTTAAGGCATCATTTAGCTGAAGAAAAGAGGTTTTCACGGAAATAAAAATAGAAACCCAGCTGTGTTCTTAAGGTCACTAATAGTCACTGCCATCAGCTGTATCATCAATGTGACATTGCTAGTGTGGTAAAAAATAGGAGAAGTTGCAAACCGGTAAACATTTTTGCAAGCTGAAGGCATTTTTAACATTGTATGTGTGTGGCTATATGAGTGTGAAATTATTTTCTTCCTAGTGTTTAGAGTTGTAATGATCAAATCGTCTTATTTACTAAGTTTCATTCTTTATCTCTATTGTTAGGAAAGTTATCATAAACGAGCTTTTTTTCCTGTTATTTTACAACATTTTTCTTTTAGGATTAAACATCAAGAACTTCAGACGTTTTATCTCTTCCATTTTTCTTTGAATTTCCATTTACCTTCCAATTTTTTTTCTTAGCTTTTCAAATGCAATAATGTCCAGTGATTATCTGGCCTTGCAGTTCTGATTCACTTAAATTGTTGCACTTATTATACTCCAGGCTGATTTTCAGTTACTCTCAATGCTTTAATCATTTCCATTATATTTTAGCTATTTAAAAAATCCCTAATAAAATCTCAATGACCTTGAATGGAATTCAAGACTCTCTGTTAACTTCTCCAAGGCTCTCTTTCTAGCCCTCTCGCTGACTGCCCTTTCAGAGGGTCTGCTCTAGCCCTGGGAGGCAGGAAGACTCTCCATTCTCAGGAATGCCCAGGCATTGGTGTGTTCGCTCACATTCTGTCTTCATCTGGGGTGGATTTCTTCACTCTATATGTTTCAGTGCCCATCTCAAATGCAAACTGCTCACAAAAGTACAATCTATCAGAACTTCAAAGATTATCGAAGAGAGTTTAGTGCAACCCTTCCATTTTATAGATGAGGAGATAAGACTGGTGGAGACTGAATGATGTGCTTAAGATAGAGGCTAAAATAAGACTGGAACTCAAGTATGCTGATTTTCTGTGTAGCCCCCCTACCTCTACCTGTTTCTAGCAGGAATTAATCTACCATTTCCTCTTTTCTCTTATAGCCATTTGCTTTTACCTATACTTTATTATTCCTACATTTACCTCTTTTAGTAGAGTCTAAGTTTCTTGAAAATAAAAATCACAATTAATTTAATTTCCTTTCTATTACTCATAGATTTGACCAAGTGACTGCCACTGCAAAATATTTATGTCACAGAACTATAAATTGTTTTAATTTCTACAGTTTAATGAGATTTTACTATAAAGTTCAAGAAAAAGAAAGGCATGCTATAAGGAAGGTAATATCATCAATCAAGAACTCAGGATTTGCAAACATTGACAAGCATTGTAGAGGTAGATTGGTTTTGTTTTACAGAAAAGAAGAATCTTGTATTATTAAATGTCTGCAGACATCATACCAAAAACATAGTTACACACACACACACTGAGAGAACTGTTGAAGAATTGGTCTTGTCTGTGGCTTTTATTTGAACACATTAGTTATAGATGCAGACTATGTTTGTATCAAGCATATCATGTACTGGCTTAGCACCTCTAAGCCTCAGCTTTCTGAGCTGAAGAAAAGGGATAAAAGTATCTCCCTGACAGTGTTGCTTAGTGAGTGCTTAGCTAGTGTTCATTTAAGTGTTTATTAGATAGCAGCTAAGATGCATTAGTATTTATAGAAGACCCATGTAGGCCCCTACTTTGGCCCAAGAAAAAAATATTTGGTTGCTGGAATGAAGTCCATGTACCTCAAAATCCTATATTTGAAACAATAACAATCACACCAACAATACATTCTTTCTAAGGCACAGCTCTAAAGATGAAGATCAGAAACCTCATTCATTAAAAACACAATGCTTGAGTACCTAAAAATATTTTGAGTACTTATTGTGCTGCAAATACTGTTCCGTGTACTGGGATACCGTGTTCACGTAGAATTCTTAGTAGACACAATGCTCTGAGAAAACCATGCCCATTAACCCTGTGGGTTGCAATCCATGTCTATTCTCCTTGGAATCACCTTTTGCTTCCTCCCAAAGTTATAGCCTCCACATGGCATACTTTTACTTCTCCTTAAGGGCTTAATTCAAGGGTTATCATGTGATTACTTACTTTCCCCTTTAACCATTGTTTGTTCCCTCCCTTGAGGCCTCACTGCAATTCAAACTCCTCTCTTATGGTTTTGCTCACTGACTTGCTTCCTCATCTAGACACTGAGTTCTTAAAGGGCAGGGACCTTGATTTTTTCATCTCTCTTTTCTTTTTCTTCTTCCCTAGTGGCTAACATAGTGATGCACATGATAATAGTTTAATAAATAGCTGCTTATTTTACTTCCATGAGATAAATTTATAAAATATGTTTGTTTCATAGACCTATGTTGTCTTGCCTTACACCCTCTTACCACCATTTTACTTTAACAACTGCTATGACAATTTTCTGTGTGCAAGGCAATCAATTCTGAGATATCTTCAGCATGGCTCCTCAGAGGGTCCCCAAGAGGATGGGGGCAAGTGACCCACAGCAGAAACCAGCTCAATAATATGTTCTTGGACTGGCTCTTCCTCCTTCTCTGTGCTACTTGTTCCAATCTCCCAACAGTGTCCCTTGAAATTCCTTTCCAAAATAATCACCTAGAAGTTGTCCACTCCTTTTGGGAGGACCCAGACAAAGATGACAGTCTGAATAAAGCAGATAAGAACAGCACATTATAAGTACCGTGTCTGGTGCAACCTCATGTTCCCACACAGTGCACTGTACTTTGCATGTAGTAGATGCACATAGTAGATGTCCAATAAATTAATTCTGGATAAATTGATTGAGAGTAAACAATTATCCTTTCTCTTCATCCCAGTTCTTTTTGGCTTATGGTAATTCATTTGATTTGATTTGATGAGGTCTGTAATAATTATAGTGTTAGCAGGCACATAACCTTAATAATGTAATAGGGGTCTTAAAATCTTAATTAAATCCGTTATTTTTTTCCTTGTAGATTTTATCCTGGAAATATTACCCACTGTTTTACACCATCATCATTTTGGTTTCTGCTATACCAGCAACATTTCCTAATGAAATTTCTGTCTCCTCTTGTATTTCTTAAATATTTAAAAGCACTCATGGCTCTTATATTTCTATTATGATTTCAACTATAAAATACTCAATTCCCTACAACCTTGAAATTCTCCTTTTTAAAGCTTCAGCCTGCCTTACAGTTTCTGCCTAAGATGATCCCATTTATAAAATGGAAAGTACAACTACTATGAAAGAAACAGGACTGTGTACACAAAAATTAGATGTTAGGGAAGTCTTCCCCAGAGATGGTCTATCAAAGGATAAAAAGAAAAAAAAAGATCAATACATTTGCATAGAGATTCTAGCACTGAACATGTTATGCACTATGGTTAATATTAATTTTTAAGGATGTTTAATAACTTTCTTCCCCCCAAATAGAGATGATATGATGCTCATCTCATCAAGATATGAGATGTCACTAGTCAAAATATTTTTTAAAAGAAGTGGAAAGTTTTCAAACCATTACATTAGAAAAACCTTACTTCTGCTTCATTTTTTATACAGATTGCAAATTTGGTCACTTACATTATTGTTTGGAAGAGTCTTTGAGTATAACTGAAGAAGGCTTCCTGGAACTGTTAGTAAGTTTTTCAGTCTATCAGCTGATATATCCAGTTTCTCTGATCACAAATCATGAGGAGAAGCCTTGCCATTTTATAAGACAAAGCCCTTAATTTACTAATAGATGCTATTATTTTAGCAGTATTCCCAATTATCCTTAAGCAAAGCATGGCTGACCCTTGAACAACACAGGTTTGAACTGCATAGGTCCACCTACACTTGTATACAGGTTTTTTTTTTTTTCAGTAAATACTGTAAGTGTATTTTTAAAAATTATTTTCTTAACATTTTTTTTTGTCTAGCTTACTTTATTATAAGGATACAGTATATCATATAACATATAAAATGTGCTTTAACTGACTGATCATGTTATTGGTAAGAATTAGGAAAACAGTAGAATGTTAGTAGTTGGGTTTTGGCAGAGTTGAAAGTTATGCGTGGACTTTTGACTGCATGGGGTATTGGTGCCCCTAACCCCACTGTTGTTCAAGGGTCAGCTCTATGTTCACTCAAACTAAAACATTAATCTTAGACTTAGATAAGTCAGAAAGTCAGTGACTTAGGAATGACTGATTTTTATAATAGTAATCACATGATTTATTAAACAAATGCTTACTGAGCACCTGCTTTGGGTTAGGCATTGTGCTCAGTGCTGAATATACAAAGATGAACAAAGCCTAACCCTTGGCTTTGAGGATCTTTTATAGTCAAGTAAAAACAAAATATACTACTCTAGAAGAAAAGTGATATTTTTTTTATCAAATCATGTTTTGTTAAAATTCTAGGGTTTAAGAATATATTGACAAACTCTATTTCCCTTTGTCAAGGATAATCAAATCAGGAATCTAGTTAGAGGAAGGTATTTTAGGGTTAGGCCATTATAAAGCCAGTGGACTGAAGCCTTGAGAGGGAAGAGCTGCACAGAGAATTAACCCATTTCTCCAGACTTTGAGATTTGTGTCCTTTCCAAAGCACTGCACTGCCCACATTAATTTATTTAGTATCTTGTTTCAGGTTTTTATAACTCTTATAGCTTATTGATATTGAATGAGGCAAATACAATTTTAAAATGTTTTTAAATAAAATATGATCAAAATAATTTTCTAATCTAATAAATTATTACACATTGATTTAATTATTTATTTCAAACAAAAAAACACAAAATGAATTTGTTCTATATACATGGTAGAAGTGATAGGTATTTTTTGAAATATCAAATGTTTGAAATAATTTCCAAGATCTATAGTCAATGTGTGCTTTTACATCTCTCATAATGTGTTCAACTTGAAGCTCATGATACTTCTTGATGAAATACATATTAGTGGTATCTGAACAACTGTTATATTAGAAATATAGAATATTTAGAAATATAGAATATTTAGAAATATAGACTATATATAGAAATATAGAATAACTGGTATATTAGAAATCTAATGTGAATGGTTAATTTACTTATATAAAGAAAAAGAACATTGCCTAGATTCAAAGGAATAGATATCTATAAAATTGTGCATATATGTCTAGACTATGAGTTGATTCTTCAGTTTCTGAACGTTACACATGAAATCAGAAAATTATCATTCAGAATATCTCTGCATAAAATGGAATTTTGTTCTCAAAGTGAAGAACCAGCTTTCATTTATTATTCATGCTTGAGGTTAAGACTTGAAAACTTGAAACATGGAAAAAGAATTAAGGGAACCATAGATCCCTAGAGAGCAAAGTCTACTTTAAGAACAATAAATTTGTCAACTTGGTTTTATTGCATTATCAGTTCTTACCTTTCTGGTACACCAATTTCTAAGTAAGTCATTGGTAATGAAATAAAAAAGAGACATTTATATATGTGTACTCTAATATATACATTTCTTGTTTTATACTAAATTTAATTATAATCACAATTAATAAGAACATTTAATATCATTCTAATGGCTAAAAAGACTTTCTAAAGTTCTGTGTAATTTTATGTGCAAGATTTGAGGAAAGTAACTATGAAACCATTTCCTTTCTTGTTTATTCTTAGAGACATGTTTTAATTATAAAAAGGTTTGCGCTTTGTAACTGAATTTGGTCGTACTTTTTTAAAATATTAAAATTAGGAAAAGAAGATGATTATTTTCTCCCTTCACCAAAAATGGAAAAGATATTAAATGTTAATATCACATTGTTATACTTCTTTTTTCCCTGAAGAAATGAGATATGAAAAGGTTACTATAGTACTTCTAGTTAAGATGGAGGCATAGGTAAACACACCTGGGCCTCCATGCACAACTATAGCACAAAATACAACTACACTACAAAACAAACATCACCCAGAATTGTCAGAAAACTGAGCTGTGTGGAAGTCCAGAAGCCAGGGATTTAAAGAAGCCATATTCATCCAGATAGGTAGTAGGGGCAGAGGTGCAGACAGGTATGGAGTGGTGTGGAGAGTTGTAGACATGGAACAAGCAGTCTCACATCTATGTGTGGTGAGTAAAAAAATGGGAGGGATACCTTGGGAGTGAGGGATCCCAGCTCCAGTCCAGACCACCCCGCTCAAAGTTCCAATGCCAGGAAGATAACTCCCCATAACTTCTGGTTGTAAAATCCAGTGGGAGTTGAATCTGTGGAAGAAACTGCAGGATTCTCAAGAGACTCCTCTTAAAGGGCCTGCAGTGGACTTAGGACTGGTGCAGATCCAACCACTCTGGGATTCAGTACCAGGGCAACAGCTGGAAGGACATCAGTGGTGTGTGGGGAGAAAGTGAAGTACAAGTGCCTGGAGATAGTTTCCTCCCAGGCAAAACTTTGGAAATCAGGCAGCAGCACTGTCCTCTCTGAATTCTTCCCTCACACACAGCAACACAGTGGTGACACAGGTTGCCCTACTCTGGCAGTTACCTAAGGCTCTGCCACATACAACTTAACAGGTGCACTTTTCTATAACAGGCCACATTACTAAGACAGGGAGTCAAAGCAGCTCTGCCTAATACACAGAAGCACACAAGGAGGCTGCCAAAATAAGGAAACAAAGAAATGTGGTCCAAATTAAAGAACAGAACAAAACTCCAGAAAAAAAAACTAAACAAAAGGGAGATATGCAATCTATTAGATGCACAGTTCAAAACACTGTTTATCAGTATGCTCCAGGAGCTCATTAGGTACTTCAACAGCATAAAAAAGACCCATGTAGCAAAGAAGGATGCATTAAGCAAAATAAAGAAAAATCTACAGGGAACCAATAGTGGAGGGGATGAAGCTGAGAATCAAACCAATGATTTGGAACACAAGGAAGGAGAAAGCATTCAATCAGAACAGCAAGGAATAAAAAAGAATTCAAAAAAATGAGGGCAGGCTTAGGAACCTCCAGACATTTTTAAACATACCGACATGCAAATCATAGGAGTGCCAGAAGGAGAAGAGGAAGAACAAGAAATTGAAAACTTATTTGAAAAAATAATGAAAGAAAACTTCCTTAATTTGGTGAATGAAATAGACATACAAGTCCAGGAAGCACAGAGAGTCCCAAACAAGATGGACCCAAAGAGGACCACACCAAGACACATCATAATTAAAATGCCAAAGGTTAAAGATAAAGAGAAAATCTTAAAAGCAGCAAGAGAAAAGCAGACAGTTACTTACAAAGGAGTAAGACTATCAGCTGGTTTCTCAAAAGAAAATTTTCAGGCCAGAAGGGACTGGCAAGAATGATTCAAGTGATGAAAAGCAAAGACCTACAACCTAGGTTACTCTATCTAGCAAAGTTATCATTTAGAATGGAAGGACAGATGAAGTACTTCCCAGACAAGGTAAAACTAAAGGAGTTCATCGTCACCAAGCCATTATTATATAAAATGCTAAAGGGGATTACATAAGAAAAAGAAGATCAAAATTATGAACATTAAAATGGCAATACATTCATAACTATCAGTAATGAACCCGAATAACAAACTAAGCAAACAAGCAGAACAGGAACAGCATCATAGATATGGAGATCATTTGGAGGGTTATCAGTTGGGAGTGGTATGGAGGAAAATTGGGGGAAAGGTGCAGGGATTAAGAAGCACAAATTGGTAGGTACAAAACAGACAGGGGCATGTTAAGAATAGTGTAGGAAGTGGAGAAGCCAAAGAACTAATATGCATGATCCATGGACATGAACTGGTATGGGGGGAATTGCTGAAGGGAATGGAGTTACAGGGTGGAGGGAACCAAAGGGAAAAATTGAGACAACTGTAATAGCACAGATAATAAAATATATTTAAAAGGGAAAAGGTTATAATAAGCACTGTGCATGTTTCTACTAATATTACCAGAATTCCCTTCTATGTTAAACTAATTCTTGTCTACCCTATTTAAAATATTCTGATATTCTTCTCATATGAACAAGATGATTCATTGTTTAAGCATTATGGCAGATACCACATTATAAAACATAATAGAGCAGCTTTATCTATGTGTTTGAATTAGGAACATGAAACTCACCATAGTATATGTAGAATTTTTCATTAAGCAGCATTCCTGTTTATTACACAGCAACAATAACATTTTTTTAAAGATCTCAATTTAACATTGAAAACAAATCCCAATTCCCCAACTCTTTGATGCAGCTGGCTGCACTATGCATAATGTCTACTATACAATGGCAATGTCTATTGTTATAGAACTGGCTTATTTGTGTATTGAAAGCTTCATTCAAATCTGTATTGTTCAGAATGTTCAATAAAATGCACAAAATGACTAGTTCAGTATTCTCCAATTTGTCATAATGCTTATTGGGTGAGGTTTTTTCTTTAAGATAGCCATATTATCATTTTTGTTCCATAAGGAACATGGTGATGATTCCTGTGAAATCTCACAGTCCATTGCAAGAGGTAGGGTCCTAGGTTAAGCTCAAAGTCACTTACAGGACTATAAAAACTACCTCAGACTAGATCTGGACTTACTAGCTACAGAAAAATAATGCATGGAGAGCCTTAGTTTGTTATTTGCTGACAATGAAATAAAACAAAATATAATGTGGATATTTTATGAAAAGGATTTTTAAGTGAAAGGGAGTGGCTGAGAAGAAGCAAAATGAGTGTTAAAGAAATCTTAAGTCAGTAAATATAATTTGATCTCCATATCACTGAATTATGAAAACAGATTCAAAAAGCTATTTTATAAAAAGAGAAAACCACAAAATCCTGGATACAAAATGCAATGCTAATATTTCTTAGGTGTCAATTAAAGGCATATTTAATTGCCTGCTATTCATTTGAAGAGATTAACTTTTCATCACTTCATCAGCAGATAAAGATCAGAGGTCCTTTTTCACCTGGTAAGACCTAATGCAGGAAAAAACTAGACTCTTCTACTTGACATAGGTAACTTATTCTTTTAATTCCAGAGGAGATGCATTTCCAGAGTTAAATACAAAGTGGAGCCTTGGCTGGCGTAGCTCAGTGGATTGAGCGAGGGCTGTGAACCAAAGCATCACAGGTTCGATTCCCAGTCAGGGCACATCCTTGAATTATAGGCCAGTGGGGGTCATGTGAGAGGCAACCACACATTGATGTTTCTCTCTCTCTCTTTCTCCCTCCCTTCCCCTCTCTAAAAAAATAAATAAAACCTTTAAAAAAATACAAAGTGGAATAACAATGTTATTAATATTTATTAAACATTTGGGAGAGGATGAAAAGGACTGCCCAGAGTGGTTTTTAAGTCTTCATTTAATTCTTTGATCACATCATATGATTCTCCCCTCTATTTTTTGCATAGTTAACTGTTTTTAGAATTTTTTTTTTAGTATAAAGAATTAAGACTTTAAGCATACTACTGTAGTACTGCAAACCTTGATTTTTCTGCCTGTAGGATGGCGTAGCTCAGTGGATTGAGCGCGGGCTGTGAACCAAAGCATCACAGGTTCGATTCCCAGTCAGGGCATTATTAATAACTGTAGGTTACTGTGAGCATTGAAGGAGGTAATATATATGACTATGCTTTGTAGTATATAAATCGGTTTATAAAAGCACTCTGGTTCCAGGTCATAATTTTCAGGATCAATTTACAAGGCCATAAGGTTAACTATAATGACCATCAAATTTTTTTTTACCTAAAGGTTCAGTTTTATTGGTTAGTAATTGGTGTGAAGAGGTATCTGACTTCCGAAAGTGTCTTTTTTATTGTTTACTTGTTCGTGCATTTGTGGATTCATTTAGGAAATATCTATTTAGTATCTGCTCTGCATAGAATTGTTTGGGTGTGACAGGTAAACCCTATCTCCCAACATTCCCATTCCCTGGTTGATGAAACAAACACTACTCAAGGTACTGCTGTGAAAAGATTTTACAAATGTAATTAAAGTCCAAAGTCAGCTGATTTTAAATATAGGATGATCCAGGGCCTATTTTAATATCGTGAGCCCCTTTAAAAGTAGGCATTTTTCTCCACTGGTGGCAGAAGAGGGAGTCAGAGACTAAAACCCAGAGGGAGATTGACTGTGCTGTTGCTGGCTTGAGGACAGAGAGGCCCTGATGTTCAGGAATGCAGAGGACTTTCAGAAACAGTGGGTAGCCTCAGTCTCACAGCTACAAAGGAAATGAGCATGTGGGCCCCATGACCTAAAGGAACTGGAGCCTGACAATAATCTGAATGAACTTGCAAATGGATTCTTTCCTAAAGGCTGTGGATACCTTGCAAAATTATGCATAGAGAACCCAGTTGAGTCATATTGTACTTTAGGCCTACAGAACTGAGAGCCTATAAATTTGTATTGTTTTAAACAACTATATCCATGGTAATTATTTCCTAGCTATAGAAAACCAATGCAACCAATGATTGATCTCCTTTCATACCGGGACACTTCACATAAACTGTTGAAAGCAATGCAAGGGTTAAGGAAACAAAAGTTAGAAATAGAAAACCAAGAGACAAGTCATGGTGAAATGATTGAGCATAAAAGCATATGAGCAACACATATAATATAGTAAGTGTTCTCAGTTCCAAGAAAGCTGTTTCAGAGTGGGCTGGACTGTTTTGAGTTCTTTCTAACCAGGGTCAAGGTATAAAGCATGGGAATGTTAAACAGGGAAGGATTTCTCTTATTACTTCAAATAAATCTCCCTTTGAAACTATTGGTCTATCTTTCATTCAAGTTTTTGTTTAGATGACATATAATCCTGTGCTATACCTATTGTCTGTGTTTTCTACAAAACTTTCCTCAGCTTTGTGAACAATAAAAACAAAGTTTCCAATCCAAGACTCCAGAGGTCAGCACTATTGTTCCACTGAGTTGAAAGGAAATTGTTATAAATAATCATGAGCCACTTATAAATTCAAGATTACTCCACTTCCACATTAAGCTCTGAAAGAGATAGTATCTATGTTCATGTTATCTATACCCAGAGTATTTCCAGAAAGCTTGACCAGAACCTGTGTGTGCATTTCACTCACACCTTTTAAATGTAAAATGCCTGCAACTGAACAGTTATCAATGAATAACTTATCCTAGTAAGCACATAACCATGCTCATTTTCTAACTCCTTTATGGTCAAATAATAAATAGAGATTCTACAGAAAACAAGCATCATGGTAAATTTGGACAAATAGAATGGACAAAGGACGCAGTGACAGAAAGCTTAGTCAAGCATAATGCTAACAAAACATACAGCAAAAATCAGTACAAAAAACATCAAACAGTCCCCAGAGGCTCATGATTGCATAAGTGGGTCTGCCTCTGGAGTCCTTTGGTTTAGAGTGGTGCCCTCTTCTCTCTAGAAATCAGTCTTACAGCTAAACGATGTTTGGAGTATGACACTCATTATTTATAGTAGCTACTGAAGCTGCAAGAATAAATGAATGAATGAATGAGTGAGTGAATGAAAAGACAAAGAGTAAAACTCTGGGCTCATGTTATTTTCCCAAGGTGACGATCTAATTGTGTTTCCACTGGGAAAAAGGCACATACACATTCCTCTGAAAAACACACTTTGTAATATACAAAAAGCAAAGCTGAGATTTTTCACTTGTGCAATTTCTCCATTTAAGCTGCTTTTTGTTACTTATCATGCATGAATAGAAGAATGGATGGAATGAACAAAGCATGGATTTTTGTTCCTGCCATGTAAAGTTACAGCAAATAAATTGCACAGAGAAAAGAATACATGTAGAAACAGCCTAAATCTTTTTATGTAGATGAGGTGAAAAGCAGTCTCCTTTTGAATTACTTCTTTAGGTTATAATAGCAATTTATGTTAAAAGTCACTATGACAAATCAGCCCATAATTTATTTTAAGAAGTCAAACTAGCAAGATCAAGTGTACTGTAGGTGGTATTTTATCTTATCATATTAAAACAGTCTTCCCAAATGTAAAAGATAATCTCAACTGCAGTGTTCTGTAAGCAAGCAGAAAATTATGTAAATCTGATTTCCTTACTGTGCATTTGCTATCTCTTTAAAGCTTACTAAATCATATCCAGATTTGTAAACACAAAAGCACTGGATCCAAGATACATTTGCTTTTCAAACACTCAGAATGAAAAAAAAAAGCTATTTTTGCAGAGTGTAATTGAAATTTTCCTATCTGTTTTCAAAAGCTAACAAATCAATGGTTGTGTGAAATTAAAACAAAAACTACCAAACATCACCTCTTTACTTATTATGAGCTTAATTGCTTCCTCATAATGGAGTGTGACAATGTGATTGCAATAAAATAGCACCTGCTTTGAAAATCACATATCAAAGAAATGCCAGTGAGGAGCAGGGAGACTACCTGGGAACCATGTTGCAGTTATTCTGTTTCGTAGTTTGCACTAATTCTTACCCCATCTCCTCTTGGCCTATTTAGGTTGATTGTCTGAATAACTAGTGTCTACTTGGTAAACTGACCTAAAAATATCTATACCTGTATGCCCAAGCTTTTAAACTTCAAGCGCATGGAGGCACATGCAAGTAGCTGGGTATTTATCTGAGCCCAAACTCGGAATGTCTTCTTCATAGACACACAAGCCCCTGCATGGCCCAGACTACAGTGTGCTTTGTCTACATGAGGGAAGATAAACCCTTGTGAGCAAGATTGCACAAGGATCTCAAGTCAATAATCATGCCACTAGGATGAACTGTCATTTTTCCTTTGTTCTGAAAAAGAAAATCTTTTGATATTAAGGTTAATTAGTTAAGTTCATTCCTAATATGGATTTACATTTATTTGTGTTAACATAGCTTAATCTTTTTGTACGTATTTATCTACTCTACAATATTTACCTACTCTTATATGTTCTTTCACCAATAATTTCTTATTTTGCGCTTAGAGTAAGAGAGGAAATGCTGCCCTGGCTGATGTGGCTCCATGAATTAAGTGCGGGGCTATGAATCAAAGAGTTGCCAGTTTGATTCCCAGTCAGAGCAAATGCCTGGGTTGCAGGTCAGGCCCCCAGTGGGGGCACGTAAGAGGCAACCACACACTGATGTTTCTCCCCCTCTCTTTCTCCCTCCCTTCCCCTCTCTCTAAAAACAAATAAATAAAATCTTTAAAAAAGAGAGAGAAATGCTTTACTTATTCTATGAAGAGTTGACCAAGGGAAATAAATGAATAGGTTAGAAAATATTTAAATTACTAGCTATGTTTTAGTTAATAGAAATGTATATATTTCATGTACCTTTTAAAAATGAGAATTTTAAAAACAAACTTTATTTCTAGATCCTGGCATATAATAGTGTGACTGTCTGTTGAATAAATGAGTTGTATTCAATAAATTCAGTAATCAATAAAATATATATTTTAGTTCTATATTAAGGAATTGTGTCAATTGTAAAATAGATCAACAATCCACTCTAACTGCCTAGAATTTTAAATGGCAGACCAATACAACATGAAGAGAGTAATGCTGCACTCGAAAATGGTATGAGCCACACAAAAAGAACACTCAACAAAAAGTGTAGGAAAAGCAATAATGAGAGATGTGCTCAAAAGGGACTATGTAGTCGTCTATAAGAATACACAGATTGACAACACACACACACACACACACCCTCCTCATATATATGACTATTTCAGAGACACACATAGACGCAACAAAAGGGCAAAGGAAGACTGAGAATTATAATTATGTAGTGGTGGGGGGCTGCAGCATATGTGTTTTTGGATAATGCTCCAAAAGACTTCTAGTGTCCTCTTGCATTTTCACAGCAGAAAATACAAATGGCAATGCTAGCTCGTGGTGCTTGCCCTTCTGGTGAGATGACATTAAGCTGAGGTTCATGTTTAGCCTTTGGGCTAAATGTTTTCACACCTGCTGTAAAGGCAGTGTGTGTTAAGTAGCATCCTAAATAGCACAAATATAGTAAGCAAACCAGAGCTGCACAAAAATAAAATGACTTGTCTTTGTATTTATAAGACAGCTATAGTGTTAAGGCACTGAATATAAGAAGCCCTACTAATTTAAAATGCTGGGGACATAATGTCAGTGAAATATGGAGCTAAGAAAAAAAAAAACAATTTGCATGTTTGGGAACCTCTGGGACCTAAAACAAAGTAAGGATAGCTGATTCTTACATTGACCTACTATGTTTAAATATTGTTCCCCCCAAATTTGCATTTACAATTTATTTATCTGTCACAACAGTCTATTATTTTCCCCATTTAAAAGATGAGGTACACTGATATCTGTAATACTGGAGAGTTTTAACCCAGTGTATGTGGTTTTGAGATTTTTGCTTTAACCACTTTATTACGCTACCCTGCAGAGATAAACAAAAAATGTAAAGGTTAAAAAAATAGAATAAGATCTATCATTAAAAGAAAACAAACAAACAAGCAAAACTACCTTTGGAGATTTCCAAATAAAGAAAAAGTAAAGGGCCCTTTAAAAATTTTTAGCACCTACAGCCTAGGTGATAAAGCCTTTTTAAGACTTCTCTTTTATAACAAACCTGTATGACTGAAGTAAGGAGAAACCTTGGCATAATCAACATATAATTTTTTGGTCTTATGATTAAGAAGTAACATCTGGGTAATTTCAGGATATTTTTTACAAACCGCATTGACTAGAACTGCTGATACTGGCAAGCATAGCCATGTTATTTTCAATGAACTTCCATTCAGTGAACAATCTATTTCTAAAGAAGGAACTAACTACCACCCAGTATTTAAATGAATTGTTCTACAAGTCAGGAATATACATCGCTCTGTACCACAGCAGTGTTTATTTTTAAGGTAAAATGAATACCAAAAAGCCTGAAAGACTAAGCAAGTCTAAACTGCATTTCATTTTTAATTCAACTGCTCAGTGGATTGCATAATAAAATCCTTACTGATGAAAAACTGGCTGAGTAAAACTTCCTTTTGTTAATAAGCCCGAGCCAAATCACCCAGAGCCAGTGGCCTCTGAGGCAGTCTGAACAGAAAGCCGTCCATCAGAGGCTTTCTCCATCTGTTAGATCCACTGTATAGTGCATGCCATTTTGTTCTCGCCCTGGGAGCTCTCTAGCCTGTCCCAGATCTGTCCATACCTCATCATTCTGCAGCCAGACAAATGGCAGCAATTATAACGTTGCGGTAGGGATGACATACTATGGTATGGTTGAGAAGGCCCTTCCATTAAAAACACACACACAAACAAACAAACAAACACATTTCTTTGTGATACTTAAAACTTTCCCCAAGTAGTCTTCAGGTGGAAATTTTGTGTTTGCTTTCATTTCAGCGATTCTGCAAGAGAGATATTTAAGAGATATATTTTGTTTTAATGTGAAAAATACATCTTGTGGGCTACCTGTGCTGATTCATGAAGGATTCACTGGTGTGTGTGTGTGTGTGTGTGTGTGTGTGTGTGGTATCTTTCTTCTCAAAATGCCAACTGCCTGGTAGGGCAGGTAAAGCAAATGCTCAAGAAAATGTTACAAGAGTGCCAAGTCCCACTACCTACCATTGGTGGGCCACTATTCATGGTCTTGTGCTATAGCATCGAAAGAGGAAAATGTCCTTTTAAACTACTTTGGCAACTCAGCTCCGATTTTGGGGTTTTTTTTGGCACCTTTTGGCAAACTTTGGCCATTAGTTGGAAGATACCTTTTCTCTCTGTTAGATAATAGAAAGATACCTATTAGTTCTTTGGTTTCCTTTGGACCTCAGTTGCTTTCTTGATCTGACCTTGTCTCCTGGGCTTTGCTCTAATACACCCTTTATCTGCAACTCTTTACTGTTTTATCTTGAGGCTCAATTAGGTAACTGGGAGTTATAATGTGCCCTTTTTCCTCTTTTTACTTAAAGTTTTATGTTTTAGATTTTTAAAAATGAAATTAAATATTTTATAGTTAAAGCAATCTTACTGTACTTTCTTTCACTCTAAAACTCTTAGAATATCCAGATGTGCCAAAGCCCTTATAGCACAGAATTGCTTATAAAACACTTAAATTTTAGGTTGGTAGCACCAAAAGTGTATAATTCATACATTTTACTAAATTTTCAGAATTTGTATGTCTTATAGCTTTTTTATAACTGTGACTCTCCACGTAAGAATAAAGCTGGAGCAATTATTTTTGTTTTCAGGCAATAAACACATATTCCCTGGCATTGTTTAGATTTATTCAAAACTGACAAATACTGACTTAAAGCAAAAGTATCTAGAAATATGATGCAGCTATAAATCATGCATTCAGTATTTACTATTAAAATACACAAAAAGTACAGTTTAGATGAAGTAAAAACTGGTTATAAGCTTCCAATTTTTCTAGTAACACATGCAATAATAAGAGGAGAAGCGATGAATGATGTCTATGCAGCACCCTACTGAAGAATGTGAATGATCAAGCCTCCTCATTGCTTCTAATATTTCATCCACTGACCATAAAATGTCAGCTCTAAAATGAGGTTTACAGTCAGCTTGTATGATTAGAAAATTCTCTTATCTTTTGACTCTTTCAATGTCTTGTTCAGGTTAAAATCAGATCAGGAATCCCTTTTACTTAACTGAATTCATCTAGGATTTCACATATATTATACAATATCAGAAATAATTTTAGGACAAAAAGCTAACTTGTAGCCCTAAAAGCAGAGCTAATCATTATGATTTATATTCAGAAAAAAATGTTCTATAGAAATTCCACACTTCTATATTGGAGATTTTATATCTGAGGGAAAAAGGATCATTATTTTTTTCTTTCATTTCTTCACCCATTTGTCCAATTATTCATCTATACATTCACTAAACAGAAATTTATTAAATACCTACTATTATCCAGGTACTACATATGCACTAGAGATACAGCAGGAAACAAACAAGTTTTTATAATCAGGAAACTTCTGTTTAGGCAGGGAAAGGAACAAAAATCAATTAATCAATCATTAGGTGGTGATGTGTTAAGAAAATACAGTGTAAGGGAATAGAAACTGAATGGAAGGGTCAGGTGCTGTTTTATGTGTGGTCAGAAACTTGGAGACTTGCCTGGAGATTTGAATAAAGTAAAAACATGAGCCATAAAAATATTTGAAACAAAATTGTATTAAGCAGAGGGATGGGTTAGCATTAAGTCCACAAGACAGGAGCAGGTTAGGTGTGTTTAAAAACAAAAATATGTGCAAAATCCAGTCATCTGCAAATAAAGAAAGTTTTACTTCTTCCTTTCCAATTAGGATGTTTATTTTTTTTCTTGTCTGATTGCTATGGCTAGAACTTGCAGTACTATGTTGAACAGGAGAGGTGAAAGTAGATATCCCTGACTCGTTATCTATCTTAAGGGGAACACTTGTAGGTTTTGACTGTTGAATATGATGCTGGCAGTGAGTTTGTTGTATATTGTCTTTATTATGTTTAGGTATGTTCCCTCTATTCCCACATTGCTGAGAATTTTTATCATAAATGGTTGCTGAATTTTATCAAATGCTTTATCTGCATCTGTTGATAGGATCATGTGGTTTTTATTCTTTATTTTTTATGTGGTATATCACATTTATTGATTTGTGAATGTTGTACCAACCTTGTATTTCTGGAATAAAACCCACTTGATAATGGTGTATGATCTTTTTGATGCATTGATATATTTCATTTGTTAATATTTTGTTGAGTATTTTAGCATCTATATTCATCAGGGATATTGGTCTATAATTTTCTTTTTGGTAGAATTTTATTCTAATTTTGAAATTAGGATAATACCAGAGTAGTAAAATGAGCTTAGGAGTCTTCTCTTCTCTTGAATTTCTTGAAATAGTTTGAGAATGAACCCTAAAGATTCCACCAAGACACTACTAGAACTGATGAATAAATTTAGCAAAGTAGCAGGATACAAAATTAATATTCAGAAATCAGTTGCATTTTTATATGCCAATAATGAACTATAGAAAGGGAAATTGAGAAAAGAATCCCATTTACAATTACTTCAAAAAGAATAAAATACCTAGGAAACATCTAACCAAGGATTTAAAAAACTTGTACTTGGAAACTGATAAGACACAGAAGAAAAATTTGAAGAAGGTACAAATAAGTGGAAGCACATACCATGTTCATGGATAGGAAGAATTAACATCATTAAAATGTCCATTCTCCCCAAAGCAATCTATAGATTCAATGCAATTCCTATCAAAATTTCAATGGCTTATGTCACAGCAATGGAAAAAATATTTCAAAATTTTATATGGAACCATACAAGACCCTAAATAACAATAGCAACCTTGAGAAAGAAGAACAAAGTTGGAGGAATCATGGTTCCTAATATCAAACTATACCATAAGACCATAGTAACCAAAACAGCATAGTATTGGCATAAAACTATGATCCACATAAATCAATGGAATAGAATAGAGAGCCCAGAAATAAACCTACACCTTATAGTTAATTAATATTTGACAGATAAAGCAAGCACATACAATGGGCTAAAAATAATTTATTTAATAAATGATGTTGGGAATAGTGAACTGATACATGCAGAAAAGTGAAACTAGACCACTTTCTTATGCCACACAAAGAATATACTCAAAATGGATTAAAGACTTAAATGTTAGACCCAAAACCATAAAAATCAAAGAAGAAAACAGGGGCAGTAAAGTCTTGGACATTAAATTATAAAGTACTTCTGGTCAGGATGGTGGCACAGGTAAACATCACTTGTCAACTTGCATAACCACATCAAAATTACAACTAAATTATAGAACAATCATCAGTCAGAACCATCAGAAATTGTACTGAATAGAAGCCTGACAACTATAGTATTAAAGAAACAACATCCATCTAGACTGCTAGGAAGGGAGGAGACATAGAATGGGTTGGTCCCACATCCACAGGTGGTGCATAAAAATTCAGGAGTGATACCTTGGGAGTAAGGAGTCCCAGCCTAACACCAGGCCCCCCAGCCCAGGGTTCCAGTACCAGAAAGATAAGTCCCCCTAATTGCTGGCTGCAAAACTTGTGGGTATTGAGTCAGTAGAAGAATCCTCTGGTATCCCAAACAGTTCCCCTTAAAGACCCACACACAGACTTACTCAGATTTTCTCCATCTGAGCACCAGCACTAAAATAACAGCTTGAAATGTACCAGTGGCATATAGGGAGGAAGTGAAGTGTCTGGCATTGTAGTGTCACACCTTGAGTACCCAGTTTGGGTGATAGGGGAGGCTGTGCCACTAGACACCACAGGATACATACTACATTAGGCCATACTACCAAGACAGGGAGTGACAAGACAAGGAGGACATACAGATGGCCAATAGACATATAAAAAAGGTGCTCAATGTCACTAACTATCAAAGAAATGCAAAATAAAACTACAATGTGATATCACCTCACACCTGTTAGAATGGCTATCATCAATAAATCCACAAACAACAAGCTCTGGCGAGGATGTGGAGAAAGGGGAACCCTTCTGTACTGTTGGTGTGAATGCTGATTGGTGCAGCCACTGTGGAAATCAATATGGAGATACCTCAAAAAATTAAAAAGGAAACTGCCTTTTGACCCAGTGATTCCACTTCTGGGAATTTATGTGAAGAAACCCAAAACACTAATTCGAAAAAAACATAAGCACCACTAAGTTCATTGCAGCATTATTTACAATCACCAAGATATGGAAACAGTTCAAGTGTCCATAAATAGATGAATAGATAAAACAATTATGGGACATTTACACAATGGAATACTACTTGGCCATTAAAAAGAAGAAAATTTTATCATTTGGGACAGCATGGGTGGACCTGGAGAACATTATGCTAAGTGAAATAAGCCAGTCAGAGAAAGACAAATCCCATATAATCTCACTCATATGTGGAATGTAATGAACAAACTGAACTAAAAGGCAAAATAGAGACAGATTCATAGATAGAGAGCAGGCTGACAGCTATGCAGGGGGAGCTTAAAGGGTGAAGGGACTGAGCAAAAAGGAAAAAAGAGCTTGTGGACATGACTACAGTGTGGTGATTGGGGGAAGGGAGGTATAGTGGGGATAAATGGTAATGGAAAAAATACAATAAAAATAATAAAACAGGATTGGGTAAAAACTTCAATAAAATAAAATAAAACAAAACCAGAAATGAAATGAAAATAGTTGGAACACAGTAGGAGAGACCAATGAGAGTGTGATTTGTGAGAGATGAGGTGATAGAATCATACAGGCTACAGTGAAGACTTTGGATTTTACTTTCAGTGAGACAGGAAGCTATTGAATGGTTTTAGGCGGAAGAGTGACAAATTTTAAATATGTCACTTGGGCTATTTTTGTTAAAGAGTAAATTAAGCTGAAGCAATGTGGGAAGCTGGGGAGAAATTTTAGGAGTCCAGAAGCATAGTCCAAGTAATGCATATGTTTTAGCAATTCCTTTTAAGGAGTCTTCCAAGTAGATGCCAATCACTCTGCTCCACACTGACCATAACTTCCCTGGAGCTGTGAGACAGACAGCCTGTCCTTCTCTGCAAGCTTAAAGTTTTCTTGTTACTGAAAATAAACATGGTTGTTCTCTAGATTTCAAAATAACTTCATAAGCAAATAGAAATGACTAAAAATGTATTTTTAAATATGAAATATAAAAATGTATTTTTAAATGTAAAAGTGTAAACTGTATTTTTAGTCAAACATATTTTTAAAAATTTAAACTATATTGAGGTTGTTGAATCACTAGTGAGCTAATAAGTTGGAAATAAGTCTTGTTTCAAAGTATATTTTTATACATTCTCAACTATATGTTCATTTTTAGAGCTTTAAATATAAGCTATAATAGTAATCCTACAAACAATATAAATATATGACATTATAAATATATGGCTCAAAAACATAATATTTTTAACAATATGAAATACATTTATCTACATAAAGATAATTAGTAAACCCTCATTAGTAATGATTTAGTCATTACTAAATCATTTATGATTTAATCATTAACTAATGATTAACTAAATCATTACTAATCCCTATGATTCCATTTATATGAAATGTTTAGAATACGCAAATATATAGAGACAGAAAGATTAGTCCTTACTTAGGGTTGAGAGGGATGGGAAGTTTGGTGGGGGTGATCACTAGGGGTATAAGGTTTCTTTTATAGGTGATAAAAATGTTCTGAAATTGATTGCGACTATGGTTTCACAACTCTGAAGAGACTACAAACCATTGAATTGTATGGCTTATATGGTTGAATTGTGTGGTATGTAAATTATATCTCAATAAAGCTGTTACCCCCCCCAGATGATGACAAAACTGATGGATGAAGCTTTACACATAGAAAACTTACACAAAGTTTTTAGAGATCTAATGTATCAGTGAGTCAAGGAATTAAAGTGCGTCTATGTTAAATTTTTTATGAGAGTGTTTACAAGCTTTTTGTCCACTTTGCATTTATGAATGGTTATATTTGTGTATGTATTTTATATAGATAGATATAAATATATATATCTATAGATAGATATATATAGATATATATATTTTTTTATTTTAATCATTGTTCAAATACAGTTTTCTCCCCCCTACTCCCATTCTTATATATATATTTTTTATTGGAAGGCTTCTTTTTTTTCCTTTTTTTTATTTTAACCCTTGTTCAAATACAGTTTTCTCCTTTTTACTCCCAATCCAGTCCCTCCTCCCACCCTCCCCACTTCCCTCCCATTACCACCCTCCCCTTAGTTTATGACCATGTGTCCTTTAAGTTTGTTCCTGTGAACCCTTCCCACTGTCCCCTTAAATTCCCTCTATATTTTCTATTTGGGAAAATTGGGGAGAGGGGAAGCCAGGTTGAGCAAGAACTCAAAGAGAAAAAGTACATTAATCATCAATTGACTATCATTTATCATTAATTAACAGCTCCATAGAAATTAAGTGCCTGAATTTGTGTTTGTCTAATAAATGTCTAGAAGATTTGTTTGAAGTTTCCTTTGTGCTTATGGTAAATTTCAGGCCAGGAGAGTTCATTGGGTCAGGCATGAACAAAAAGAAGAATACCTTTCTTTAAGTCAAAAGAAGGGGATTTATAGTGAACATGTTCTTCCTAAAACAACACTGCTTCCAGAGGCTTCTTAAGAATTTTCTTTTGTTTAAAGATCTTATTTATTTATTTTTAGAGAGGGAAGGGAGGGAGAAAGAGAGAGAGAGAAACATCAATGGGCAGTTGCTGGGGGCCATGGCCTGCAACCCAGGCATGTGCCCTGATTGGGAATCGAACCTGTGATGCTTTGGTTCGCAGCCCACACTCAATCCACTGAGCTACGCCAGCCAGGGCTTAGAATTTTCATCATTAGCAATATTTTTTATCTGGAGACACTTTCTCACAGGGTCTGCAAGCCCTAATGAACATGAGTCTTACATCTATTTCTATTAGCAATAGCTGCCAATGGTGGTTCAAACCAGCTACCTCTCAAATTACAATGCTTGTTGAGAGTTTCTATTGTGATGAGATCAATCCATGCAGGCTGTGGCCTGCAACCCTGGCATGTGCCCTGACTGGGAATCGAACCAGCAACCCTTTGGTTTGTAGGCCCACGCTCAATCCACAGAGCCACACCAGCCAGGGTACTGTAAAGCATTTCTATCAGATTATAATGATAGTGCTAATGTGATGAATCTGAGCACTTTATTTTCTGTCATGCTGAAAAATTACTTTGCATAATAATAAACTATTCAAACAAACATAATTGCCTTCTTGTCCCACTAAAAAGAGGGATGAAGAACCACTTCCAGAGCAATTAGAAAAGATTTTTTTTTCTCTTAGTATTATTTTTCTTAGGTTGAAAAAGTACCTAGGAACAATAGAATTTTGTACTAGTTTGGAGCACCACACAAAGGGTGGTGTGATGTGATGAACTGGTTTCATTCCAAGCTCATAATTCTGGCTGTCAAAGGAACGTAGACATCTCACACAGAATATCACAAGTAAAGTGGGGCCAGACACTCTTGAGAGAGCACCTGGCCCTATTTGGTGTTATTATGGACAGAACTTGAACGTGCTGTTCTGAAAGATTGGCAAGTGTCCTTGGCCAGTGACAGATCAGTGGAAACCTGCCTAGTCTTGGTAGCTCACGGAAAGAGCAGGTTGCGTGGGTCAGAAAGAGAAGGGGTGCTTGCTTATATATCTAGCTGTATTATATTTCTTTTTGTCTTGCCCTGACCAGCAAGCAGATAGCTGTTCCCCTACAGATTTTTCCAAAGGAACAAATCCCCAAATCCCATTTTCTTTCATCTTAACTTCTGATTTCATTTTCTATCACTGTTCTTATTCTTCTCCAAACTACCCTAATTAATCATGCCTTTCAAGCACTATACAGCAAGTCTTTACTTAATTTGTTGAGGTTCTTAGAACTGCAACTTTAATCAAAACCATGCATAAGGAAGCCAATTTTACAATAAGCTAACTGATATAAACAAGAGTCACGTTCCTATTGCATATTTCTGGTCACAAATACATCACCAAACTCTTAATAAAGACTCAAAACACTTCTAACATAAAACATTGAAATAAATGTGAGCTATTTAAACATTTAAGATCACTAAAAACAAGTAAGAGAATTCTTTCTCAACCTGCCTATTCCAGTTCAGGGGCATGGTTGGCTAGAGCCTGTCCCAGCAGCTCAGGATACATGGAGGGAATCTGTCCTGGACAGGATGCCTTTCCATCACAGGGCACACTCATACTCACACCCAAACTCACTCAGACTGGGATAATGTACACACACTAAGTCACCTCATGTGCACATCTTTGGGGTGTGGGAGGAAACCAGAGCACCCAGAAAAATTGCATACAAACATGGGGAGAATGTGCAAACTCTGAGTAGACAGTGACCTCTGCCAGGAACTGATTTATTTTTTTCTCACCAATGTTATAATGAAATGACTGAACTAAATGACAGTTATTTGAGAAACCACTCACTGTACAACTCTGTAATCAATTTTGAGTAGAGCTCTGTGGATTGGAAGATCAACTCATTTTACAAAAGCAAAAACTGAGAAAGGTGGGAGAGAAATGCAAATGTTTGGATAGGAGCAAAAGTGTAAAGTCTGACTATAATTTATTGGTTGGGTTTCTAGGTTTGAATAGAATTTTACCATGTTACCTTTCCTTCAGTATATTTTAAAATATACTAGGTACTTCTACAGATGCCATATGTCCTTACCTCACTACGGTTCTTTAAAGATCCCAAACAGGACTCTGGCTGAGAGATTCCTATTTTTCCCTTTGTAGACTTCCTTAGGACTTCTCTTTGATTGTTACTCAACTATCCATTTGTGTTCCCTGTTTTGTAAGCCCACTGAGAATAGGTGTCATGTGTCATCTATCATGGTTTCACAACAATACCTCTGTCATGTTCTAGTCAGTGCTAAATATTTCTTAGTAAATAAAATGTTTCTTTATCCAAAGTATATTGCACCTTATCTTACAAGCAGATCAATACATTTGTTAGCTGATGAACACAACAACTGATGGTTTACTCTGAAGTGAGAAATACTGAATCATCAGTAAATTCTCATGAGCGTTGATCTAATTTACTCGTCCAGGTGTAATTCTGCATTCATTGCCAACAATCAGAGTCAGCAGTAGAGCATAAAGTAGTTGTTATTTCTATTCATTTTCAGCATACAAAAGTACAGCCGATCTCTGATATATGAAAAAAATCCTACAATAGCCTACATGTTGAGTTATTTTAAATGCAGTTGTTACAAGACTCATGGATAAGAATTTTATTCAGAAACAGACACCGCTGAATCCTTTCCAGGGGTGTCCAACCTGTGGCCCAGGATGGCTATGAATGTGGCCCAGCAAAAAAATTGTAAATTTACTTAAAACATTATGAGATCTTTTTGTGATTATGTATCACAATGTATTTAATGTATGGCCCAAAATGACCCTTCTTTTTCCAGTGTGGGTGAGAGATGCCAAAAGATAGGACACCCCTGTTTTAGACCCTTTACCATTCCAGTGTGGTGTGAGCACCAACAGCATTGACATCAGCTGGAGCTTGTTAGAAATAAGAATATTGGACATCAGTACAGACTACTGAATTATACTGTGCATTTTAACAAGATCCCCAGGTGATTCAAATGCACATTAAAGTTTGAGAGGCATGACATTAGGTCTTTATGTCTATCAAGGAAATTAGAAATATCATATTTATAGAATTGAGAGAATAAGGTCTTGTTGTGTCTGTTTTTGATTGGTCCTACAACCTCAATCAGCTGAGTTGATGCAGGTGAAAAACTTAGTAAGGTTTTGAATATTTATGTTTCCATATGATCAGAATCACAGAAACAAAGTGGTCACCTATATTTTGAAATGGGATAATCAGTCAGTTAAAATGTTGCATTTATAGGGTGCTCACTGTGTGCAGGAATTTAGGTGAGGCTCTCCAGGTCATTACAAATTAATATATGCATTTCTTGGATGACATGTTTGTTTCAAGATCTGTACAGTCACATCCAGGAGATATATGTCCAAATCATTCTTATATAAATTAGTCCAAAATACATTTCTCCAAACAAAATCCATGTTTAAGACTGTGGTCAACCATGTAACCAATGTGCTATGTGATCAACAATCACTCAGAAGTAAAGTGAGGATATCAACTACTTTAAAGTCAGTGTGATTGGGTACAAAAAAAGAGTAAGAAGTCAGAAAACCACAAATCATGTACATTTTCAGATAACCAGGTGTGGTAGGTTGTATAATTGACCCCAATCCATTAGCCTTCCCTGCCCTTTGCCAAGCACTTTTCAGAGCCTCCCATTGTAGGTAATATGTTCTTCAGCCATGAGACTTGCTGTAGAAGATGAAATGAGATAGAAATGACACTGTGCCAGGTCTGACCGTAGGCATCAAAAGAACTTGGTGAACTATGAAGAGGAAGAGTGCAATACGTGAAGCTGGTGGGGAGGAGCAGAAGTCAGAGCACTCAGAGTCCTGTAGATAATAATAATCAAATTCGATTTTATTTTTAGTGATGGTGAGTTTTTAAGAAATCCCATCCTGCTCTGTAGCATAGCAATCTGCATACCTTTACTAGATTTTCATCCCCTTGGTGATGGACATCTATATTATCTATCCTTGAGTTCTTTCATATAATCACAAGGTGGGTGTTTTATAAGTGTGTCAAGTGGTAATTAAAATGGTTAGGTGTATTAAAATGGTTAGTTGTATTAATATGTTACCAAGAACACCATTAGACAAGCATTTACAAAAAAACAATGGGGAGAAATCCTGAAAAATTATAAAAATATTGTTTTATATTGCCCTCCTTGTTAGTATATTTTGGTCCTTGAAGATGGAAATCTTAATGATCTAACAATGAATACTCTCTATACTCAGCACAAGGTTGATATGTGGTAAATATGTCAAGTGGTAATTTAGGTCCCTAACATTTGTAAGTCAATATATATATATATATTAAAGATTTTATTCATTTATTTTTAGAGAGGGAAGGGAGGGAGATAAGGAGAGAGAGAGAAACATCAATGTGTAGTTGCTGGGGATCATGACCTGCAACCCAGGCATGTACCTTGACTGGGAATTGAACCTGCGACACTTTGGTTCGCAGCCCTCACTCGATCCACTGAGCTATGCCAGCCAGGGCTAATATATATATATTTTTTAAATTGCTGATGCTGATGATCTATAAAAGAAACTGAAACACAGAAAGTATAGG
Source organism: Phyllostomus discolor (assembly GCF_004126475.2). Classification (NCBI taxonomy): domain Eukaryota; kingdom Metazoa; phylum Chordata; class Mammalia; order Chiroptera; family Phyllostomidae; genus Phyllostomus; species Phyllostomus discolor. The sequence goes on from NC_040907.2 coordinate 52,702,201, forward strand.
TGTTTAGTTACCATGTTCACATTTATATGAGTGTTTACCAAATAGTAACTCCACATGTTACATAAGCATTCAAATATGGAGCACTGGAAAATACTTTAAGATAATTTTAAATTACTTTTAAAAACACAAATAATTTGCTGTTATTAAATAAACTTTTTACACTTTTATTTTATTACTTTTTAATATATTTTATTGATTGTGCTATTACAGTTGACCCATTTCCCCCCCTTTACTCCCCTCCACCCTGCACACCCTCTCCCACCCACCTTCCCCTCCTTTAGTTCATGTCCATGTGTCATACTTATAAGTGCTTGGCTGCTACATTTCCCATACTATTCTTACCCTCCCCCTGTCTGTTTTCTACCTACCATCTATGCTACTTATTCTCTGTACCTTTTCCCCCTTTCTCCTCCTCCCACTCCCATGTTGCTAACCCTCCATGTGATCTCCATTTGTGTGGTACTGTCCCTGTTCTAGTCGTTTGCTTAGTTTCTTTTTGTTTTTGTTTTATGTGTGGTTGTTAATAATTGTGAGTTTGCTGTTATTTTACTATACATGTTTTTTATCTTCTTTTTCTCAGATAAGTCCCTTTAACATTTCATAAAATAAGGGCTTGGTGATGATAAATTCCTTTAATTTGACCTTATCTGGGAAACACTTTATCCGTCCTTCCATTCTAAATGAAAGCTTTGCTGGATAGAACAATCTTGGATGTAGGTCCTTGCCTTTCATGACTTGGAATACTTCTTTCCAGACCCTTCTTGCCTGTAAGGTCTCTTTTGAAAAATCAGCTGACTATCTAATGGGAACTCCTTTGTAGGTAACTCTGATTTGTCTTGCTACTTCTAGGATTCTCTCCTTCATTTTTACCTTGGCTAATGTAATTATGATGTGCCTTGGTGTGTTCCTCCTTGGGTCCAACTTCTTTGGGACTCTCTGAGCTTCCTGGACTTCCTGGAAGTCTATTTCTTTTGCCAGATTGGGGAAGTTCTTCTTTATTATTTGTTCAAATAACTCTCTACTTGTTACTTTCCCTCTTCTCCTTCTGATACCCCTATAATTCAGATGCTGAAATGTTTAAAGATGTCCTGGAGGTTCCTAAGCCTGTCCTAATTTTTTTGAATTCTTGTTTCTTCATTCTTTTCTGATTGGATATTTCATTCTTCTTCCTGGTCCACTCTATTGATTTGAGTCCCAGTTTCTTTCCCATCACTATTGGTTCCCTGTTCATTTTCCTTCATTTCACTTAGTGTAGCCTTCATTTTTTTATCTAATTTGCGACCAAACTCAACCAATTCTGTGAGCATCCTGATTACCAGTGTTTCAAACTGTGCACGTATCTGATAGGTTGGCTATCTCTTCTTCGCGTAGCTGTATTTGTTCTGGAGTTTTGATATGTTCTTTCATTTGGGCCATTTTTTTGTCTTGACACACCTGTTACATATGAGGGGCAGAGCCTTAGGTGTTCACCAGGGTGGGGCAACCCAGTGGCTGGGTTGTGACACTGTATGGAGGGGTGGAGTCTGAGAGGGAACAATGGTGTTTGCTCTGCTCTCTGCAGCATTTCAGTCACTTCCCCCACTACTCACAAGCAAACTGGGCCCTTCTGGTGCTGATTCCCGTGGGGGTGGGTTTGTGTACATTCTAGGACCCTGTGGGCCTCTTCAATGAACTCTCCTGTGATGCTGAGAGTCTCTCCCAGCACTTCAACCCTCACAGGTGTTTTCAATTGGTGTTTTTAGGCTTGATTTCCCGGGGCTGGGACCCTGGGTTGCAAGGTCTGTCTCGCTCCCCAGTTTCACCTGGTTTATCTGTGCACAAATGTGGGACTGTCCGATTCCACAATCCTCCTTGTGCACTGTGCCCCTGCACAATCCACCACCTTGCTGGGTCTGCCCGCTGCCGCTTCACGCTTCCCAGGTCTACCTGCTGCCCTGCCCTGAGCCCTCTCAGTCCCAGCTCCCTGACTCCGCCCCTCCTACCCGTCTGGATGAATGTGTTTACTTTAACTCCTTGGTTGTCAGAGTTGCATATGTTCAATTTTCTGTCAGTACTGGTTGTTTTTTTTGTTTTTATATTGTTGTTGTCCTTATTTTGGTTGTGTGAGGAGGCATGGTGTGTCTACCTACACCTCCATCTTGGCTGGAAGTCTCCTCCATTTTAAACTTTTAAAACTGCAGTGACAGTAGGCTGGGGTAATGGGAATTAGTCATGGTTGGAAAAGCTTAAGACAAATATTTGGGACAGTTCTGAGACAACACTAGGAATCCATCTGCTGGGCCTTGTTTTGATAGAAGGTTACAGCTGACTCTGACCTTTTGTCAGAAAGGGTTGAAGATTATTGTAGATAATCATGTTCCTTGATGTTAAAGGGTCTTTAACAGAAACAATCCTCTGTTCCTTCCCACACTTCCCCCCATTCACGATCATACAGCGTATAAATTAACCTGTTATCTGTACACTGAAATGCTCAGACAGCAGGTGGGAAAAGGGCAGAATCAAGGATTTCCACCACTGGGTGGATATTTGTTTACCTTGAATCTCCTGGTGGATTTAGGATCAGGGTCTAGAGAGCTGAAAATTTTACCTACTGGTCCTTCTTTCTCTTTAGCTATGTAAACCTTAGATATTTATTTATACATCAAATATTTGCTGAGTGTTTATTCACCCTTGAAACTCCTTTGTAAGTCTCTCCTCTACGAGGGAGCTTTTGCTGGTCATTCTAGATATTAATGATTCATTCCTCCTCACAACTCTTCTAGCCTGCATTTCTTGCATTAGTTATTTGGTACTTAAAAAGACATTGCCTTCAACTGCCTTTTATCTTAAAATTATATTAAAACCTTTCATTAGGTCCATTTTTATTAGTTGTTTGTTATCTCCTCAAGTAAAGCATTGTTGAGGGGCAGAGGGAGTGCCTCATACATCTTTGTGTCCCTACAGCACTTAGAACAGACATAGATATATAGTTGTTGATCAAATATATGAATGGATAAGTGGCTTTGTGAGCATCATTCATTAATTTTTAATACAATTATATAGTGCCTGTTCTTATGGAGCTTATATTTTAATTGGAAAAAGATCACATGCTGGTATTTTTATCAATTAGATATATTTCATCTAATGCTGATGGTTTTTTATAATTTGTGAGAAATATACATTAGATTATTTTTCTAATAGATATAAATAATGTTCATTTGATTTTTGTTTAGTTTATAGAATCTGGTAGTCTATACCAGCTCTTCATTATGTGATGTACAGATTTTCTAAATTTTTCATTAGCACATTCAACTGTGTTAGGAGTTAAAATGGCAAGTTAGTGTCAGTTTTTATTAGAAAAAAATGTAAATTTGTAGAGAGATGAGAGGCTTAGCACTATTGATTTCTGTGACTCTTTAACATCAGCTGTGGACATCATTTATGCATTTGATTCTTGAATCAATAGTTATTAGTAACTGAGAATTGTGTTCTGTATTTACAGATTCTTACCAGCAGGTGTGGAGATACATTTCACTCTTTCTCCTTGTGTCATTACTAAGTTGTAGTAATCCCAGCCCTCCAAACCTAAAGTTTTTAACTTTTCTACATGTCTTGAAGATATGGAAATTATAATCAGAGAAATAGGACAACTGCTCTACCATTTTAGTCCCTCTCTTTAAAGGTTCTGCTGTATAAGTCTATTTAATAGCTACAACTCCTCAGCTCTACCATTAGAACACAAATGCCTTCATAAATAGCATGAAATCAGTGGGTTTGGCTGTGATCAATAAAACTTTATTTCTGGACACTGAAATTTTAATCTTATATAATTTTAAAGTGTCACAACTTTTAATTTTTAAAATTTTTTTAAAAAATCTAAAAACCATTTTAGGCTGAAGGGCCATACAAAAACAGGAGGTGGGTAGATTGGCTGACTATTTATTCATTTACATGTTGTCTGTAACTACTTTTACACTGCTACTTTAACTTTAACTCTGCTACTGCAGAGTTAAATCCTTCCAGCAGAGTTGAGTACTTGTGAAAAAGAACATAAACCCACAAGGATAAACCTATTCATTATCTGGCCCTTCAGAAAAAAGTTGTCAATACTTGGTTTAGGTAGTAATATATTTCTGTCAAAAAGCAGTAAGTATTCAAGTGACGTGCTATACAAAGCACAATATAAGATATGGTATTTGTCCCCAAAGCAACACATATGTTAGCACAATAGTATTGATGAACTCATATAATGTATTTTGAATAACTACTATGTGCTAAGCAGTGTTCTAGGTACCAGTTATCACAGCCCAAAGATATAAATGGGCATAATGTCTGCCCTCGTGGAGTCCACATTTCTGGATGAGAGCCACATAATAACAAACAACCATATACAAGCACAATGCATAAAAGTAATGCACAGTCCAAAATGATTTCCGCAAATGCTGGCTTCTGAGCAAAACTGGAAATGACAGAAGCAGTACCAACAATCTTCTTTCGGGATTGTCCAACCTTGATGCTAACAGAAGCCCATTTAAATTGTAGTTGGGGTTAATGACTTATCATGAGGAAAAGCTTAAACTGTGTCTTTTCAGAAACTGCAATAAATTAAGGAGAAAATACAAGCTCAAGGTTAAGACAGAGTCTCAGTGTATTTTTTTTTAAATGAGCTTAGGCTATCAAAACTGTCTTAAAGCAAAGATTTTTAAATAATAAAACAAAATTATTAGAGAAATTTGAAATTCTCTATGGAGCCCTAAAAACAAATATCTCTAAATACTGTTGCACTTGAAGTTAGTTGAGGATGTATAGTTATAGAGGAGCAGGTTGATGGACTATAAAAATTAATTAGAAATTATGACTGGACAGGGTAAGTGATCTGCTTGGAGTCTGACACACTGACTCCTGAGTGTTCTGACTTGGTAAAGTTCTCAAAGCAAGAAACTTCTATCTGAACTGTGAACACCTGAGAAGAACTTGATTTATGATACTAGAAGAATAAGACAGGAAGTATACATGGCTTCAAATAAAAATAGAGTGCCTCAACATGTTTGTTCTTATGTCTCGGCAAGTATCTGGCTTCCTAATGGAAGCCTGCATGTGAGAAGTCCAATGATCAAGTACAATGTGTCAGTCATACTTGTATGACCTACTGGATATACCCAAGGACTTTTAGTAAATACTCTATGCCATGTGATTCTATGGGGCAAAACCTCTGTCACTGAATTTCCTAGCTTTCTGTTATAAGAATTAAAAAGGAAAAAAAAAGGAAAAGAGACTATATTGTATATTCATTTTCAAATCCTCACTCATATTTTTCATTACTTATTACATTATCTTTTTGTTAGGAATTGTCAAAATAGCACTAACATTAACACTACTATTGCTTGTAAAATAGTCAAGACAGCTCAGATTATAAAATTCAAATAATATTGCTGTAAAGGATTGTAAATACGGAGGACCTTCTGTGGCCCAGAGCATCCACGACTATATTAGGAGACACTTTCCTTCTGCTAGAAGCCATGCTGTCTCACTTAAGATGAACTCATTGGAAATCATTCCACAGAAAACTGTGAGGAAGAGGAAATAGAAGGCATTTCAAATCAGTTGTGTTCCAAATAGATTTCTATTTAGTTTGTCCAGAGACAACCATCTCAGAAAACAAAGCTGGGGAGGTTTCTTAAATGCCATCAAATAGTGATTGTTTCATAAAATCAGGAAGCAAGCCTCTGCAATGTGCTTATTATTTTGAGAAGGTAAAATAAATTATTTTTGACAAGATTGACTTTTAAGAATTGTATACAACACTATTGAGAAGGGGAAATAATTCAAAACTGACATGTTTTACAGGATTGTGTCTTTATGATCCATTTCAGCAATTATAAATTTAGTTGGCATGTATTGATTTTAATTAAAGATGACAATATTAGGTTGTTGTTTGTTCATAATAGAAGCTGGATATTCATATTAATTTTATTTTCTTTTTAATATGAGTTTTTAATTGAAATACAACAGAAATGTGCCTAAATTGTAACTGTATAGCTTGATAATTTTTTACAAAGGAAATACATCCATGCAACCAGCATCCAGATCAAGAAGCACCCCCAAAGTCACTGTGTCTGCCTGCCTTCTGGTAACCATACTGATTTCTAGGAGTAATTATTATATTTACTTCTAATTGTGGCAATATTTTAACTTTACATAAGCAGAATCAAGCAATATCTATGCTTTTATGTTTGGATTATTTTCATTCACTATTATGTTTGCAAAATTTACACAATATCTTGTGTGTAATTTAGTTCATTCATATTCATTTGAGTATAAGATTCCATTGAATAAAGATAATACAGAATTTGTTTATCTAGTCTGTTGATGGACTTTTGTGTTCTTCCCAGACTTCTTGTGATAGGAGAGCTATAATGAATAACACTATTCTGCACAGTCTTGTATATAACTTTTGGTGAATGTATGTCTTTTATTTCTATAGATATATCTGCAAGCAGAATTACTAGGTCAAAGGGTAGGAATATGCTCAGTTTAAGCTGATATTTTCTAACAGTTTTCCCAAATGGCTGTGCCAGTTTACACTCTTGCTTAGTGTTTAAGAGTCCTGTTTGTTTGATCCTAGCCAACCACTTCCTTTTTCTCTTTTTCATTTAAGTAATTCTGTTGGGTCTGGAGAGGTTTCAAATTGTGGTTTTAATTTTTATTGCCTAATGACTAATGACATTAAGTGCCTTTTGATACATTTATTGATTATTTAGATGTACTCTTTCTCAAGTACTTATTCACATTTTTTAACCATTTTCTTCTTATATGGTCATCTATAATCTTATTATTTATAGGGATTTTTAAAAAATATATTTGAAATATAAGTCCTTTGTTGGATATATGTATTACAAATCTCTTCTTCAAAGTGTGGTTTGCCTTTCCCCTTTTTATTATATCACATTATTAAATACAGACATTTTCACTTTTTAATATTTTATTTATTTATTTATTTATTTACCTACCCATCATAGTAAAATATGTTATGTGTCTGAGTCTCACAAAGTCCCAAATACAAGAATCTATTTAATTGGCATATTCAAGCTTGGCCCATATTGCAGAATTCCATTTTGAAATTATGTTCTAAAAATATGGCTATATAATGTGTTTTACATTTTTTAATTATCAAATTAGGTCTTAAAGTTTCTGTTTGTAATTAATTATGTAAATTCATGTATTTCAAATATGTTTTCCAATTCTGAATATAAATCAGTGCTCAAAGACCTGAATTGGAGATCATTGAAAATAAAAATGATCTTACTGATCTTGCATTTTACTGACTTTATGAGTTTGAATGTTTCGTATCCAGTATTTCTATGCCACAACTTCTTCTTCCACTGCATGTGACTCCTTGGAGTCTGTTTTATATTGCATTATCCTCTTGACTAATACCCCTGCTCCACAACCATGAAATATGCCCTCTTCCCTGTTACCAGTGGTATCTTTACAAATGTACATTGACATTTCCCAGGTAGAAACATTCCAAGGTCTTAGGATAAAATTCAAACCCCTTGGTCTAACATAAACCACCATGAATAAATATGTTTGTTGTTTTCTCCAATCACTGGCATTACTTGCAGTTCTGCGAACAGCCAGAGTGTAGCGCCCTTCTGTACTTAGAATGACTTACCTCCACTTTTTTCTTCCAGTCTAACTCTGATTTCTATAAATTTCTGTTCATACACCTTTGAAAAGCTTTCCCTGACTTTCCTAAACACAGTTCATTCCACCATTTGGGCCCCCCAGATATTTGAACACAAGTCATGCTTATCTACATTTTTCTCCTTAATTGACTGAAATTTCAGGCAGAGACTAATGTCTTACTCATTTTTCTGTTCACAATGCCTAGAATGGGCCCAACAAAGTGTCTGGTATGTTTATCAAATGAGTGAGTGAATGAACCATTCTTTTCTGTAAGGTTTTTTCCTTTTGAAAATACTACCAAAAAAAATCAGTAAAATTTGATCACAGAACTGATGTCTCCTATCACAAGAAAATTATTACAAATAAAGGTAAAGGCATATATGTACATGAGGACTAATAGAGGAAATTCTTTAATAAACCTCCAATTTGATACTTTCACAGTGCTGAACAAGAACTCTATGGGAAAGAAAAATAAGACCCTAGTGAAGGACGCTATAAATGTTTTATTTTTGTCTACCTGGACCTGTTTACTGGTAATTGAAAGGTTATTTAGAAATGTTAGTATTTGGTGCCTTTAGTCAATGCTGAAAGATAGAAGTGTTGAAAGGATAGAAGTGAGGCTTAATGGAGCTTGGGAAGAAGAAAGAGACGCTTGCAGTGCTTGCTGAGAAAAAAAAAGCCATTGTTCCTTATACCCTGTCAGATAAGAGAATTCCTTGGTAAGAAGAGGCTGAGAGAGATTAAAGAAGATGATGCAACATTCCAGAAACAGAAAACTTTGAAAGCAAGTGGTAGGGCAGGAGCTCACAATGAATGCGGGGCAGGCTCACGACAAAAACAGTCTGACAAAAACACAAAGAAGGTTAAGGTGCTCTCCAACTTGGATGTGATTTATACACTTGGCTCCAACTGTATCATAGTAAACATTGTAAGCTACATCATGAAGAGCTTTCAAAAATCTTTGATTACAGTGACAACTGCACAATAAAAGAGCATATGATAAAAATCACATTACTGTTTTTTCCTTTTCAAGAGGCTTATGTTTTGATGCTATGTCTTTGTCAGATTTATTTGAGTTGTCAAAGAGTAATGTGAGATTGTCACAGAGTTAGCCCCAAAGCATAATGCTCTCAGACCTAGTCCGTGTACTATTTAGGGAGACATTGTGCCATGATGCACACTATCCATGAGATGTAGGTGTTAGATACTTCATACAGTCAATAATGCCCTCGACTAAAGTGAGCATAACAGAATTCATTTTGACTATTACAATCTCAAGACTGGGAGAGGTATGACAAGGAGTTAGTGCAAAAATTCAATCATCGATAAGGAAATTTTATTGTTTTGCAATATAAGCTAGACTGGTTAGAAGTTGCTAGCATTTATTACTTTGCCACTATTTACATTGACTAAAATTATATTCAATGGAAAGTACATTTAAAGTTTTGTAAATTTTGAACAATTGCTTTGTGGAAAAAATAAAAAAAAAACTGCATTTAAAGCAGTTATTTGTATAAAAGAGCCACGCTACTGATGTTCAAATCCAAGCATCAAAATTACCTCTGAATTTTTTAACTTGGAAGATAGACCCTGTTAATAGTATGAATTTTAAGTTAGAATCTGTGAACCATTATGAAATGATAGATATAAAGAACTATGATTCAATTTTAGGAATTGAATTTAAGAGCTAAATTTTATGTTTACGTAACTAAATGGTATGCCAGCATTATTTGAGTAGCAACTTTAAGTTTATAACACAATTCCATGTACATTATATCACATAATGCTCAAAAGTTTTAGGCAAGTTTTATTTTCCCCCTTTTTGTAGATGGTAGAACTGAGAGGTTCAAGGGGTTTCATTGATGTACTCAGGATTAGATAGTCATTAAATAGACTCAGGACTCAAAACTATGTCTCAGAGCTCTGAATCCTAAAAATACATTGTTGATTTGTTGATTAGGTTCCAGTTAAATGTGAGATCATATGATATTTGTCCCTCATTGCGTGGCTTATTTCACTTAGCATAATGCTCTCCAGTTCCAGTTCCATCCATGCTGTTGCAAAGAGTAGGATCTCCTTCTTTCTTTCTGCTGCACAGTATTCCATTGTGTAAATGTATCATAGTGTTTTGATCCATTCATTTACTGAAGGGCACTTAGGTTGCTTCCAGCACTTGGCTGTTGTAAATTGTGCTGCTATAAACTAAACAAATAAGTAAGCAAAATATAAACAGGGACACTGAAATTAAGAACAATCTAACAGTAACCAGAGGGGAGTTGGGAGGGGATAATTGGAGGAAGGGAGGAAGGGTTTTCAGGAACACTATAAAGGACACATGGACAAAACCAAGGGGGGGATGGAAGCAGGGGAGGGAAATGTGGATGGCTGGGGTTGGGGGAACAGTGGTAGGAGGTAAGACAACTGTAATTGAGCAATGATAAAATAATTAAAAAAATACATTGTTGAATACAGTCATCTCAGCCTGGACTGTCTTTTATTTTCTTTGTATTTCTATTGAGTAATATATGCCTGGAATATAATGTGTTTTTTAATGAATAAATTTATTTTTATATTTGGTGTTTATTTTTAAAAATTTTAAGAACTTAGAATTTTATATACCTTATTATTTTTTTAATAACAAGATATCTTTCTGTCATTAGTTCAGTGCATATCAAGGAAGGATGTGATGTAGCATTTAAATTATAAATACTGTACTAAATTAAAATATGAGAATCCTTTTCTCAAGAGGGACAGTTATATTATGTTAAAAAGTGTGTATAATGGTCATCTTCTGGTGTGGAAAATATGGGTGACGTTTTTCTTTTATGTCTCCATACTTTCCAGATAATCTTTACTGACTCTGTAACACTGTAGCACTGAAAAAAACATGTTTTAAAAGAACATGTATGGTTTCCTTGTGGTCTTCAATGTTTTATAAATTTGATCTAGTCTGACTTCTAGTGTATTTGAATTCAGAGAGCAGTCTAGTTCTTACTTCTCCTCCAGACCAGGAATTACCTTTCACATCTAATCAATTACACCAGTTGGGCATTTGGAAGATGCTCCTTTCAACCCCAGAGTCCTTCAGAGCTTCCTCAGGTAGGTCAGACCTGCTCCTTCAAGATAAGCTTTAAATAGAAGTTCTTAAATTGTTTCCGGACGGTTCTAACAAAAGCCTGAATTTCTTTTCTTTATCCTATTCTACAGTGAAAAAACAATTTTAGGAAAGAACCAGTGGAACCAACAGGTGTTCAGTATGGGTGCTACAGATTTCGTAGGAAATAGAATCACTACTCACTCACTTTGCAGCTTGACTATTCGTCTTGGGGCCAATATTGTGCTCTGTCTTTGTCTTTAGGAGGCTGTGTGAAAACCATGTTACTAGGTTTATAAAAGCAAGTACCTAAAGCTTCATCAAAAAGGATACTTTAAAATTTAATTATGCCCATAATATTCAACAATCCTATTCTATATTCTAGTATATCATCCTTAAAGTGTAAATTCTTTCAGGGCAGAGTCTATATCTTATATACATGTTTATACCCATACCCTATTCCTCAGCATCAGTAGTGGCTGAAAAATATCAGCTGAATGTGATCAATAAATTTCATTCAAACACTATGAGGTATCTTTCACAATAAACTGAAAATAATTGTAATTCTATTGTGGGGAAAAAAGTAGTTCCTGGTAACTGATAAATTGTGCCAATTTATAAACCACTCCCAATACAAATAAACACACTCACATATATACAGTCATGATTACCATGAGCCTTATTTTATTTTATTTTATTTTATTTTATTTTATTTTATTTTATTCTTTTAAGTATGTATTTGGGAGGCTAATTCTCATTCCATTAGATTTTTCTAGTGCAGAGATCTGAAGATAATTCACAATGATTCCACTACATATAAAATGCCACAAATGTTTTAATCTTTAAATTTTCATAAGATTTCCTGTTAAAGAAGTAATCTACATTACTACAAGTTTTGAAAATAATTTCTGTCTTTTATAAATGAGGTGTTGAAATTTCTCATTTCATGTTTCAGATCCATCAAAGCTTTCCACCAAAGCTTTTTTCCTTGCCCAAAGGGCAAGGTAAAAAGATTGCTTTTAGACATGCTCAGTGTAGGAGAAGTGCTTTGTAATGACACAGTTTGTTGGTGGAACTATGGACTTGAGTAGTCATTAAATCCATGTCCCCTGTCTCATAATAGGGTTCATGCAATCTCTTCAGTTAGAGACTTTAAAGCCCATCTTGACTGACATCCCCCCATGCCTCTTTCCTGGCCACCAGATCTCGTTAACACTCCCTACCATCTATTGAGTTACGAAGTTTCAGATAAATGAAAGTAGTTATTAATGAGGAAAAGTTGAAGCCTATTTTTTAAAAACAGCTAAGAAAGGTAAGTAAAAAAATAATTGCAAGAAATATACAACAGATAATAGGTCTGGCTCCAGCAATGCCACTTGTATTAACAACCTTTATGAAAGTGCCTAGAGCAGATTTATCTCAGCAGCATAAAGACTGGAAGAGTCCTTTGACTTCCAAGAAGATGAAATAATTCGGAGGTCATGAATACATAAGTTTTATTTCTGTAACTGAAAGTATTTCACCACTTTGAGAAGTATTTATGAGGCAAATTACTGGAATAGTACAGGATTAAATTTGGTTTTATATAGCATCTTTCATACCCCAAGTATCTCAATAGCTGTTTTAAAGTACAGAAATACAGTCACAATTGGAAACTGAAGAAGCTATTATGCATTTAAGGACAGATGAGACAGGCTTGGATTCAGAGATTCACTTTATGGATTTAGGGAACAGGATATTCCCCCACTCATCCTTTACAAGTTTGCTGTCATCTTTATGTTCTACCTGAACTGCAACCAAAGACATTCGGTGGGGCCTTAGTGCAGTGGCTCTTTTAATCAGAGTGACCTGTCCCTGGGTTGCAGGGCTGGGGCTGCAATATTAGATAAACTTCAGTTGTAGGATTTGAAATCCTGAAATCTTTGGCCCTGTGATGAGTGAATTATCATATGTGGTATATCATATTTAGTGCAAAATGCCAGTCAATGCTCAAAATACAAATACACTTGCATTTAGTTTCATGGGAAGACAATAGTGACGGACCAAGATTTATCAAGAAATGCTAAAAATGAGGAGATATATCAGCTTATTTTGTGGTGGTATTGTAATTGTTGCCAGGCTGGAGAAAGATCTGAAATAACTCCAGCAGCTGTTTCAATAAGATGTGGGGAAAGAAGTGCAAACAAGTGCTATTGCCCTTCATGGTATTTTATACGGCAGAACTGTTTGTAACTGGAAAGCATTGTTCATGTCAGAGAGGAACTCCCAGGGAAATGAAAAACTAATAAGGATCAACATGAAATCTGAACTGCTTCTGAGCAGATTGTTCACTGACAGGGAGCAGGATTAAGTGGAAAAACTCGGTGGTTGACGGGTCAGAACTCAGAATTGTACACAAAAGAAATAACCTCTGCTCTTTACTCTAAACTAGACCACAATTATGCTGCAAATGTGAGTCTCACAATTACCCACAAAAGCTGATGGCCAACTGCCCCACTTTTTTTCACTTCTTTTTATTTTTTTTAAATTTATTTTAATTGCTGTTGCAGTACAATTTTCTGTCTTTTACTCCCATCCCAACCCACCCACCCAGCCCTCCCCTCCCTCCTCCCATTTCCACCTGCCCCGAGTTTTTATCCATGTGTTCTTTATACTTGTTCCTGTAAACCTTTCCCCTTTTCCCCTGAAATTCCCTCTCCTCTCCCCTCTGAACTCTGTCAGTCTGTTTATTTCAGTGTCTTTGGTGATATTTTGCTTGTTTCTTTGTTTTGTTGTTTAGGTACCTGTTAATGGTGAGATCATACGGTATTTGTCTTTCACTGCCTGGCTTATTTCACTTAGCATAATACTTTCCAGTTGCATCCATTCTGTTGCAAAGGGTAGGAACTCCTTCTTTCTTTCTGCTGCATAGAATTCCATTATGTAAATGTACCATAGTTTTTTGATCCATTCATTTACTGATGGGCATCTAGGTTGCTTCCAACACTTGGCTATTGTAAATTGTGCTGCTATGAACATTGGGGTGCATAGGTATTTTTTTCGGCCTTAATTCAAGAGCTCACTTTCTTATTTTTGAACTTATATCACATTCTCTAGACTTGATATGTGCATTTCTGGCGAATATCCATAGTCTTAATTTATTCTCCACCCACCCCCTAGCAGCAACTCTGCCAATTTGTCTCAAATGACAATTTAGATTATTCATTTTTCACCAAATTTAAGCACTTCCTGTACATTTTATGTTTAAGAACTTCTCACTGAAATGATTGCCTTCTTTTCTTTTTTGTTTTATTTAATTTCTTCTCTTATAATACTATCTATTGTCATTAATTCTAAAGCCAACTGGTTTTTTTGTTTGTTTGATACAGTTTGTTACCCCATAACTTGATAGGAAAAGTCTTAGACATTTATAATACCTTCCACACAGATACTTTTCACAACTATTACCTCTACTCTGACATAGTCTCATCTTTTAGCATCTTAATCACATTACTTCTTTGAATAAGTTTTTAGTTTGTTTGAAGGGCATGGACTTTTACAGTTTGTTAAAATATCTAGCTTTCCTTGGGAAATTTATTTTATTTATCTTTAATTCTTACCATGTGGATCCTAAAACCCTGAGTTGGGTAGAAACTTCTCAAGAGGAGCATGGGAAAACAGAATAGCATTTGTGACCAGAAGAGCCACCTTCAAATTTCATCTGTCGTCTACTATGTAAGCTTGAAAAAATCCTTTCTAGTGCCTTGTCTCAAAAATTAAGATACTTATAATATCTTCCTATCTATATCACAGAGTGAATTGGGTTTTTGTGAGCTACTATGGAGGGTATAGGATGTTTTATCTCACTCAGAAGCTTTTCTTAGGACACATTCCTTCCCTCTCACAATTTGTGGTTGGATGGGGGTGGCTCTAGCCTCCTTCACCTTTACCTTACGAGTAAGCAAACTATCTAAGCTTGGCCAGTGAGGTACCATGTCAATCATTTTAGAATACAAGTGAGCCAATAAAACTGTCTACTAGGGGCATAAATATTGAATAACAGTTGGGCAATTTATTGAGCCCAGTGATGGTATTCTAAAGAAGCTATCCATTATTTTCTATGATGTAAATTCCAAGAACTAATTTTTGTCATTTTTCAGTATTTCCTACAATATAAATTCATTCAATGCATTAACCATGCTGAGGTTAAGAAATCTGGACTTAGAACTTAAAATAGTCCTGGGTACATAATACATTTATTTTGTCGCTATTTTGTCAATCCTAACTCTCTCAAGAAGTATTGAATGACTAGATAACTGTGGATGTAGGTAATCAGAAGTCTATTATCATTAAACAGCTTGGTCAAGTTCATCAGTTAGTTTTTATTTATTTAAAAAAACATTTTATTTATTTATCTTTAGACAGAGGGGAAGGGAGGGAGAAAGAGATGGAAGGAAACATCAATGTGAGAGAGAAACACTGATCGGTACATGCCGCTACCAAAAACCAAACCTGCCATCCAGGGAGGTGCCCTGACTAGAAATTGAACCCGTGACTTTTCACCTTGTGGGTCAACACCCAACCAACCGAGTTACACTATTCAGGGTCATACAGTTAGCTTTTAGCCAAAGTGGGACTTCAGTTAAGATTTTTTGACTAAGAGGCTGGTACATTTACTTGCAATTTGTTTGTTATCTTTTCATGTTTCAAAGTTAAAGTTTTCGTTCTTATTATTGTCAAATCATAAATTTATTTTCCTATTTTTTCAATTTCCTGTGACTCATAAGCTCAAAGACATGAAACTTGAGGGTATGGTATGTGCATGTATCATCACCACTAGATGGTAAAGTATCATGTGTTGTTCCTCAAAAACCACAGTTGACTCAGAATTTCAAAATATGGGAAAGCTCCCTTAATCATAACAGGAACTTTTTCAACAAAGGCATATAGTTTTCAATAATGGAAATAAAAAATCACAAAGCAATATAAAAGAAGTTAAAAACTGTATCCAACTTAGAATATTTCTATTTTTTTAAGGTTTAAAGACATATTTAAAAACTTGTTTAAGTACAATATCTTGAGGAACTCTAAGCGGAGCACTTGTGAAAAACCTGACCCGCAGAAAGGAGTCATTGCTAGGTTTCAGTAAGGGCATTTTTAGTAGAGTGGAGGATCTCACTGCTCTGGCCCTTTTTGTTCATAAGCAGGTAGAGAATATGTTGTCCAGGGTAATGAGGCATGCACAGATCTGCTCATACTATAAGGGCTTTAATTGTTTTGGAAGGTAGTAAATGTGCCTTAATCATTTTTTTTTCATCCTCATGATGGCTGGCTCAAGGCAAGATATGTCTATATGGTCTATATAGTTCTGTAGGAACTCTGTAGACTGTTATCACACAAAACTCTGTAGAAAGTTGAGAGACAAAGGGAATTTGAAAGATTTCTTTTTTTTTCTTTAAAGGATCTCCAGTTTTTGTTTTTGTTTTTAAGATTTTATTTATTTATTTTTAGGGAGGGAGATAGAGAGAGAGAGAGAGAGAAACATCAATGTGCGGTTGCTGGGGGTTATGGCCTGCAACCCAGGAATGTACCCTGGCTGGGAATCAAACCTGGGACACTTTGGTTTCCAGCCCATGCTCAATCCACTGAGCTATGCCAGCCAGGTGAAAGATTTCTTAGAAGATGTACAAATGCCTACAACAAGCACCAGTGAACATGTCATGATGATTTTGCTTTATATCTGTGTACAGATGAATTTCATTCCTTTCTTCTTTTCTCATAGTTCTCCCTCATTCTATGCCTACTTTTACCAAATTTAAAATGTTTCAGTTTATCATTCCAGCAATTTGTACCTCTATGAAATGGAGTAGATGACCAACTCATCCCAATTTAGCTGGGACTGTATTTCTTTTAACGCTGAAGTTGCCTCCCCTCAGAAGCTCCTTGACTTAGACAAAGTAGGTAGTTGGTCACCACATCTTCTTCCCTGATTGGTTCCTATTGAAATCACTACCATCTTCTTCTCATTCCTGAGAGTCCTCATAGCTCTTCCTTCCTTCTCTCTCTCTTCATTTGGACACCAGGTCCTAGTATTCTTTCACAAGGCCTCACATCTACCTGTTTCCCTCCTCCACTCTCATGGTCTAAGCCCTCCTTATTTCTCCCCACTACCAGACACCAGGACAATATTTGTAATGTACCATCTCATCACATCACTCCTCTTCTCAAGGCCTTTTAACAATGCTTCACTGCCTGAAGGATAAAGCTAGGATCCAAAGATCAGGATCAGCTTCCTACTTCAAATTCTAATATTTTCTTTTCTTTCTTTTTTTTGGGGGGGGGGCAAAGCAGACTTTTTTAAAAGATTTTATTTGTTTATTTATTTTTAGAGAGGGAAGGGAGGGAGGGAGAGAGAGAGAAACATCAATGTGCGGTTGCTAGGGGCCGTGGCCTGCAACCCAGGTATGTGGCCTGACTGGGAATCAAACCTGCGACACTTTGGTTTGCAGCCCACACTCAATCCACTGAGTTACACCAGCCAGGGCTAATATTTTCTTTCAGTTCTTTCCAGCATGGACTCTGCAACACAGATATGCCCGTGACACCAAAATCCACTTTTACGTTTTTTCAGTCATTCGCCACATATTTATAGTCCCTGAACAACCCAGAAATTGTGCTATGTCCTAGGACACGGATTTTCAACCCTTTTCATCTTGTGGCACCCATAAACTAATTACTAAAATTTTGTGTCACACTAAAAAGTACATATATTTTGCTGATCTGACAAAAATAGGTGCAGTTTTGATTTATTCATACCTGACGGTCATTATTGTATTGGTTGTTGTCACTTTTTTATTTGGCAATCTAAGGGAAAAAAGGCCAGTGCCCCTGACTAAATAGTCAGGTATTGCATGTTTTAAACATTCTTGCAGAACACTGATTGAAAATTTCTGTCCTAGATGAAAAGAATGAGAAGATCTCTGTCATTATACAGATTGTTGTCTAGCAAGGTTTTCTTATTGTAGATTTAGTGAGAAACTAACATTGGAGACATATATACTTAAAAACCTGAATTTACATATATTATTCCCTTTAGTTATATGTGAGATAAGACCTCTTATTATTTTTCATATTTTTTAAGAAGGGTAAATAAGGCTCAGAGAACTGTATTACTTCGGAAAATCACATATTACCAGATAAAAGTGTTTCATCCTAGATCTATTTAATTGCAAAGCTTGTGTTCTTTCCTTGGGTCACATTGCTATTCTGAGGAGCTCATTTATTCATTCCTAGATTATGTGAAACTCTTGACTAGGCTGCATGAAAATCCACCTGATCCATCAACAGTGAGCTTAAGACCTAACTGCTCTATGAAGTCCTCTCTTACTGTCATCACTGTCTCTAAACCCACAAACTCTTATCTGTGCTAATCCTTTGCCATTAGATTAAACATTGTCTTGTCTTAATGCATTGTGTATTTGTGTCTGCAAACCCAGATAGATTGTGAGCTCTTTGATGACAGGGATTGAGTTATACATTTTAAAATAACCTCTGGTATGCCCACCATAGTAGTGCTTTACACATAGCAGGTTCTCATTACACATTTATTTTTGATTGTCAGATTGCATTGCCATGTTTTTGATAATTCATTCAGATAGTTTCTTTACTGCTTAATGTTTATATGGCTTTAATTGCACCAGTAGGCCATAAGTATCTTGAAAGTTGGAACTCTGCCTTACTTTTGGGAACTCAATTCCTATCACGGGGTCCAGTGCATGTGACACAACACATGCTCCCTAATGAATGAATGGCTGAATTAGGATTCTGATTTCTTCATGGTAACAAGGGACACATTTTCTATGTCCTTCTACAAATGTTAATCAAATATGTCTTTGACACAGAATTATATTGGGTCCAGAACTTGGTTATTTGTTACCTAAACGACTTTAACTTTCTCTTTAGCAGCTCTCATGCTTCAATATCTCCCAGTTTCCATCAGTCTCATATGTCTCTGACAGAGTTATCTCCTCTCTGCCTCTTGGATCATGTTATCCCATTCCTCAAAACCCTCCCCTGACACACAAAACCAAACCAATGTACAGACTGTGAGCTTCAAGTTCTTTATCAGTCTTGGGTATTTTTTTTTTCTTGTCTCGTTTATCTCTTTTCATTGCTTTAAGGATCTTCTTTCTTTAAGTAAAAATTAAATTCTCCCCCTTCTATCTTTTAGTCAATATTTTGAAAAATACTATTCCAACTTGGGGATGGGATACCTCTTCCAATTACAGCCATTCTTAACTTTAAAAATATCAGCTCTGAGATTTTCTTTTTCAGAAAGTTTTCTCTGACCCTCTTCTAAGGAAAAAAAAAAAAAACAGAAACAAAATTAAAAACCAAAAAAACCCCCACAAAATCTCCCTGTAGGGACCAAACTTATCTCCCAAATGGCTTACAAATCTGAGATTAGAGCATCTATATCTCCATTTTCATTTTTTTCTGTAATATGAGGCTGTATGATTAAACTTATACATTTAAATATGTAACTGTCTTAATAACCTTCAAAGACTTTCTGCTACCCATTAAATTTGGCTTGCATTTAAAGTCCCTGATGGTTGATTTAAAATCCTGATTTGCTCTCTACCATACCTACCATTCTACTATTCTAGCAGACTTTTCTTTGAAACCCTTCTAAGTTTCCCTACCTTGGTTCCTTTGTTGTTAATAGATCCCTTAGCCTAGCATTCTTCCCTTACCCCATGTTGCATGTCCAAATCTTTCTAATCCACTAACAAGCAGGCTAAGTGCCAATTCTTCCATGGGGCTTCTCTACTAATTACCTTAGCTAGAACCCCCACCTGAGCATTCATTATGATTTCTTCACATAATTGATTATGTTCTGCATTGTATCTGAATTATGCATGCATGTATAATTCCCTACATGCTACCATGCTCAAATTGCCTTACCCTCCTCTTCATGTAGGAATTTCTTAAACTTTGGGATATCAGCTCAATTACCACTTTCTTAAAATTTGTGTAAGAATTACTTGAAGAGGTCAAATACCAGCGTTATTGTCAGTTATAGCATTATGTACTTGTTCATGATACTTGTCATAGTTGCAATTTACTTCCCCTGAATGGTTATTTTATTCATGTCTGTGTCTCCCTCTAGACCTCTTAGTGCCATTAAAGCAAGCCACCATGTCTCTTTTTCCATGTCAATGTGCATATTCCTAACTAGACACAGGATTTGGATTATAACAGGTACTTAAGATTAGTTGAATAAATGAATAAGTGAAACACAGTTTTAGTCTGGGGATAATGTTTCCTAGAAAAGATCACATATTAAAGTGATTCATCAATTGATCAATACCAGCAGTGTTTCTGAGTTAGGGAGTGTTGTTGAAGGCACAGGCTGTGAGTTAGATTGCTTCAGTTCTTCTGAGTATTTGTATGATCATGAGCAACAAGGTCTGGGCTACAGTGGGAAAAGCAAGGCACCCAGAGCTAGGGTATAAAATTTAAGTTGGTTCTTACATCTCAGAGAGTGGATACCACACTAAATTTTGCATCCTGAGTACCTCACTTCCTTCACCCCAGCCTCTAAGTCCTGATAGACATATTCCTTAACTCCTGTCAACCATGATTTCCTCAGTTATAAAATGAGGCTTTAAAAAACTGCATCTACCATATAAAGATGTTTTTAATATATTATGAGATAAAATTATAGTGTACCTGGTGTACAGGACTTGTCAATAGATATTAGCTTCATTATCTATCTTCAATAGATAGATTAGCTTCTATTATCTATCTATTCACTATCTATTCACTATCTATCATTCACTATCTATTTAGTATTGTCACCAAGACTAAAGTCAGGCCTTGAGGCAATGGGCCCAAAGTGGGTTTAGATGACATGAAAAAGTAGAAAAAAATGTGAAGCTCTCTGGGAAAACAAGTCAGAAAGTACTCCAGATAGTTAGAAGAAATATATAAACAGCAAGTATAAAAGAATGAGTAGTAGAAAAGTGCTAAAAACAACTTCATTCCTTACCTCACAAATCTTCCAAGCCTAAACAATTTTATACTAACAGTAAAAACAAGTATTGAGGTTTTTGTTTTGGGTTTAATTTCAGTTGTAAAATTAAAAAAAAATGATTCCACATTATTGCCAAATAAAATATTTATTGAGGCTGACTGGTTTCTGAAGCTGACATTGTCTTCTCTTGTCTTTGTCATGGATGATTAACTTTCTACTCAGTGCTTACTTGTCTTTTTTTTTAAATTTTTATTGTTTTATCATCACTCGAGGACATGCTCACTGATTTTAAAGAAAGGGGAAGAGAGAGACAAAGTAACATCAGAGTAAGAAACATCAATGTGAGAAGCATTGATTGGTTGCCTCTTGTACTCATCCCGACTGGGAACTGAACCCGCGACCTGCACATGGGCCCTGACTGGGAGTCAAAACTGTGATTCTTTGGTTTAGGGGATGACACTCTAACCAACTGAACCACACCCACCAGGCCTTCCTTGTTTTCTTTAGGATAGAAAAATTGCTTCTTTATTTTCAATCGATAGATGTCCATCTAATGTTACCTATTTATATCAACCATAAAATTTCTTAATGTATAAAAACATTATTGTCCTTTGTTATTCTCAAAAAAGGTAGCTGTTTCATGTCTGTGTCTAAATTAGAAAAAAATATAATAAACTTTTTTCTTGCCAATCAATCATGTTACAAAGTCCCCCCCCCCCAATTGTACATTATACTAATACATACTTTTTAAAATAAGACAGATCACTTCTAAATGATTGTCTTAAAAATTTGCATAACTAGCTAAACTAAATTAATGTCCTGAACTTGGCCATGATTGCTAAATTTGAAGGTCTTACACCACTTTTGATGAAGAATTTTGAATTAATTTATTCTCTCATAAAGTTTAAAGGCATAATCACTTTCTAATTTGAAAAAGCAAACTGGTTCAGGAAATTTTGCAAACTACTCTAATAAGTTCTCTTGGTATTTCCCACAGAAGGCTGAACAAATGTTGATAGAGGGACACACTGTTTACTTATGTCTAATCTTCTCATCTGACTTATATAAATGTCACAAATGAATCTCAGACACATGCCCAATGCCAAATATCCATAAGATGTCCCTGAGAAATGACAATCTACATTTAAAGACTGATTAGGGAAGAGGCATTTTTAGCTTGAAAGAAACTGATAATTGAGGTGTGGAGGTCCCGGAGGGGGTGGGGCAGGCAGGAAAGTATGGAGAGAGCTTTAAGGGAGGGAGCGCATTTGGGAATATATTAAGTAAAGATATTGTTGGAAAAGTAGTCAACGGCATTTTCTCTCTGAATGCCACGTGCTAGCCATTGTTTTAAAAGCTTTATAACTCTTCTTATATATCTTTATAGTCTTTTTAGCTTGGGAAATGGGATCTTAAATAGGTCAAATAACAGCCCAAGTTGCTAGTGTCAGAACGAATGGTAAAAGAAGATTCAAATCCTAGTCTATCTCATTCCCGAGTTTATGATTTTAATCACCAAATCACACATGGTTTTGGCTACATTAACCTATTAACCTTCATTCTTTAAAACCAGGTCTTATAGAACAGGTTAGCATTATTGGACTAATAGACAATTGTAAATGAAATTCACTTGTCATTAAAATCAATGATGTAATGTAATGCACTGAAGGGAAGAATACTCAGCAGCTTTAGCCTGGAACCCATAGTTGTTCCTTAAGCAGGAACAGCCTAATTTTGCTAGGATGTCTTTTATCCTTCTTTCAGGATAGGAAAAGTCTTTTAAGATCAAGTAAAGATTTAATAGCTGGTATTTGGGAAATTCAACAGACTCTTTTACAAAAAGAGCCCTTCCGTGCTAGTGTGCCAGTTAGAGAGAAATGTAAGAGGAAAATTAAGCACTAATAGGCCCTCTCAAGCTGGTTTCTTTTTGTAGTGCAAAACAGACCTTAGAGAGCAAGGCTGTGCCCAGCAGGATGACCCCCTAACTGTCTCTGACTGTGAGTATCAGGCCAATCACAGAAGACACTTCAAATTATTTTTACCGTGGGAGTGTAGTGAGGGAGGTTTTTGTGTTAAAAGCCAGAGATTGGTGAAATCTGATGAACAAAGTAAACTAATAAAATAGAAATGGACTCATAGATACAAAGAACAGACTAAGGGCTATTGGAAGGGACAGGGGTGAGAAAAGTGAAGGAATTAAGCAACAACGACAACTCATAGACACAGACAATAGTATGTAATTACCAGAAAGAAAGGGGGTGGAGGGAGGTAGAAGAGAACAGAAAGGGCAGATAAGTAGTGAAGGAAGGGGGGTTGACTTGGAGTGTTGAACACACAACACAATATACATTTGGTATAGTACAGAATTGTACACTTGAAGCCTATATAATTGTATTCACCAATGCCACCCCAATGCATTTTTTTATGTGAGAGATTGCATTAGAGGAGTAGTTAGAGGAGACTTTCAGCTATGATGAAAACCAACCCCCCAACAATTCTTTTATAAGAAAATATAAGGACCATATTTATTTTCATTTTTTCAGTATATTTTCAAAAGTCAGTCAATGGATTAATTGATAAGTTTTGGTAGCAAATTTTATTTATCATTGTGATTTTCAAAAGAAGTAATTCATTCACAGTGCCCAACTTGAGAAGACTTACAAAGATGTGTGTTTGTGTGTGCGTTTATAGTCACACGAGATAATATACATGATGAAATAGGGGAAAACATTGGTGAGAAAATAAGATGAAGCTAGGTGTAGGCATGCTGTAAGGACTTATGTAGCTCTTTCTCTTTATTGGATTGTTCATTTACTTAACAAATATTTATTGAGTGCCCCTTGTGTGCCTGACCTTCTCCAGACACAGGGTATTTGCAGTGAACAAAGAAGGTAAACATTTCTGCCCTCATGTAAATTACAGTGTAGACAGGATAGGAGTGAGGAAATGGATAAGCATAATACCTCCCTCAGTAAAAAAGTTACAAAAGCTATGAAACAAAAGCTATGTTTGTTCATAAAAAGTTACATATCTTGTTCATAAAAAAGTTACAAAAGCTATGAAACAAAATTAAGTGGTGGAAGGAGACAGTTGGGGACCACTGGGAGAGGGGCATAAAATTTTAAGCAGAGTGGTGTTTTAGTCATTAGGGAGATGCACTGTGTTCTTGTTCATCTGCTTCCAGAAATATGACGGGACTGCACTTCTCTGCCCCATTGAATTTTGGTATGGTCATGTGACTACTTTGTCCAATAGAATAGGAACAGAAATTATGTATGTCACATTTGAACAGAAATCTTTAAGAGAATTTCATGATTCTTTAAGTTTTCTTTCTCCTCCTGTGGCAATCAATCACTAACGGGATGGTAGCGGTTTCTGAGGCCCCAGGTAAGGACAACAGAACACTGCTCTCTGCTGGACCTGATGGTCATGCAATGTGAGCAAGAAACAAGCACACTTGACGGTTGTCTATTATTTCACCATGACACCCATCCTGAGCAGTGCAGATGGTCTGAGTTCATTTTAAATAGTTGCTGCCAGTTTGTGTCTTAGGCTACCAGCAGACAGAGTGCTAAACAATGGGATGTCTTTTATAGCAGGTGGTTGGTAACCTACAAGTCAAGTCTGACCCTCCTCTTGTCTTGTATGGTCTGCAAATTAAAACTAATTTTCACATTTTTAAGTGATTAAAAAATAAAAGATAAATTCTATTTGCAATACATAAAAATTACATAGACTTCTAATTTTATGCCAATGAATAAAATTTTATTGGAACACAGCCACATCATTCATGATGTAATGCTCATGGCTGCTTTCCTGCTACAACAGCAGAGTTCGTAGTTGAGTTGAGATTGCAAACCCTCAAAGACAATTAGCCCCTCTGGAGAAAAACCTGGCTGAATCTTGCATTACAGCAATCACATGGCTCATATCATTGCTTAGAAAATGTGGAGTAACTCTTCCTGGGTGTGAGAAGTCTAGTGTGTAAAAGTTTTCCATAGCTCCTCTAACAGAAGAACTGGGAAATGTAGTGAACGAATTCACTAGCAGAGTTTCTTATTTGCATTTCTCATTGTGGGCATGCTGAAAGTAAATTCATAGTTCATTAAAAGCAGTTCTACACTGGGACAAAATGTTGCAGCTATGTGTTTTGTACAAGGCTCTTGGTAGACTTCTGCCTTAACTCTCAAGGAATTTATGCTCTAATTAGAGAGAAAAGGCCCCCAAGAATACTAAAATTAAATAGATGGAGCTTATGCTAGATGAATTGTATAGCCAGGAACCCAAGGGAGAACTCATCACTCAGAGAAGGTCACGTACTCTTGGAGAAGGTCAAAGTTTAGACTCATCTCTTTTCTGGGCTGCTGTTGTTGCTTTTAACCCCATTTGGATTTTGAAACATCTGCAAAGGCTCCATGTAGTTAATAAAAGTAGATTAAAGTCAAGTTTTCATTCTCTGTCAACAGCTTGCTTATGTAGCCTTTTCATTAAAAACAAACAAAACAGTTCACAACAAAACAGATTAGCAGGTTAAAATTGGCCCAGTATTTTATCATCAAGTCAGGGTTGCAAAACTACTACATATTCCTATTACTAAGCTACATATTACTGTACCCAGTAAACATACTATACCATACTCTACACTGATTTTGTATGAGTTTGCCAGAGAATGATTAAGGAATATAGCAAATCTGTTGGATTGGGGAAGATTCAATGGCTTTTTGTTATCACTAGCACATGGTTAAGTTTAAAAGGATGAGCAAAACGAACTAAAAAGCAATATAACTAAAGAGCGTGCACCAAAAGAAAGGGTTGAGGAAAAGATAAAGAAAAGGCAAGGAATGATATCTAATCAAATTAGGGTCCAGGACCTCCAACAATGCAAATATGAAAATCAGTGGATGCTCAAGTCCCTTATATAAAATGGTGTAATATTTGTATGCAACCTACCACATCCTGCTGTATACTTTAAATCACTTTTAGATTACTTATAATACCTAACACAATGTAAATGTTATGTAAACAGTTGTGAAACTCTATTGTTTAGGGAATAATGACAAGAAAAATAGTCTGCATATATCCACTGTAGGCTTAACTATATAGTACATGTCCGCAATAATGAAACAATTTTTTTTCTGAATGTGTTTGATCCTCAGTTGGTTAAATACACAGATGTGAGCCCGTGGATACCCAAGGTTGACTTTGGTTTATCCATGTTAACACCACTTCCATGTTAACTTTGCCAAATTAACTAAGCTAGTATTTTTTTAAATTGTCCAAAATGGAAGACTAAAGACAGAGTTTTTATTATGGAGTTCCAAATCTTCCCGAGAATACAGTTGTATTGCAGACTTAAGTCTGTATAAAACCTAAATGTAATATAAATTAAAGAGCTTTTACCACAGAATACAGAAAATGAAGCACATTCATTTTCTGAATTGCAAGCCAATTTGGGAAAATATGCTTTCTATAATTAAATAAAATCATGCTGCCTCCAATGGTTTGTATGTTGTTGACTAGACACAGCACTTTGCTCTGGGAACTTGTTGAGGGCCTGCACTGGATAGGAATCTAAGGTAATAATAAACTGAAACTTTATCTCTAATGTTTGAAACACCACCTAAGGCAGTGTGGGGGTGTACAGTTCAGCAGGAGCGAAGGGAGCTTGTTTGTTCATTCCCTTGAGGCTATCCAAATCAATTATCTTCAGGAGAGGATTAAGGTTTCAAGGCAGAGAAAGACACTTCCTGTCTTTCCTTCATTGGGGAAAGATCAGTCTGGGAATGCTTTGATGCTGTTTCAGACTTTAGATCGAATTTGTGCCATTTATTTCATTCAAGATTACCAATTCCCACACCTCCTGCAAGGTTACTGCATTATAGTACAAATAATAAAAAAAATTACAAATTAGAGCTTTGATGAGAAAAACGGGAACAAAAACAATGAACTTAAGTTCTTTATTGTTTTTATTGTGCCAGCCAGTGCAATAGATGTGGAAACAGCAATGAATAGGACAGTTTTGCACTCCTGGGGCTTGCAGTTCTTCACCCGTGGCAGCCAACACAATCCTTAAACGATTTATTTAATTGTTTCAGGAGCTGAGTGGTGCTGCAACCTTCTGACAGCCGGGCCCCTGTCTTTGTGATCACTCTTAAGGTGGTTACAGTTTGGGTGCTGGACCTACCACTAGTCCTCTTCAACTTGTTGGAATAACATGCACACGTGCTGACTTGGAGGAAAGGAGCAAAGATCTTTTCTAAGACAATGATGATACCAGGGTTGCAATTATTTAAACCTGTGTATTTATGAACTATTAAGAAATATATAGAACTCAATTTTGTAGAGCTTTCTGATTCATGTTATCACTACTTTCTTTCAGTCTACCCTTCTTACTGGAGTGAGTATTGGAGAGAAACAGCTGCATCAGTGGGTAACTAAGCTGGAGTCATGTAATAAGGAAAAATGCACTTAATGGGGATGTATTGGAAGCCTCTGATCAGATTAATGGCATTATTATAGTTATACTTTAAGCAGAGTAAACTAGCACTAGGTTGTAGAATGGGTAGGAATAGAAAAGAATATTAGTTGGGAAATTATCTTAGTTTATGTGCCAAATAATATGTCCTTGAAATAGTATGTATGAGGGGGAACCACAGAAAGTCCAGAATTTATTTATAAAAATGTGTGTATTTATTCTTATATGTTTCAACTTCAGTTGTCTTCAAAGTACTCTCTATTTGATGCAATACACCTATTGAGACTTTTTCCACTGCTCAAAACAGTTTTTTAAATTCATCAATTTTGATGGTTTTTAGTGTTTCTGCTGTTTTTTGGTTCACCTCTTCCATATAGGCAAAACATTTCCCTTTGAGGATTTTTTTTTCACCCAAGGAAACAAACAAACAAAAGGTCACTTGGGATGAGATCAGGTGAACAAGGAAAGTATGGCCCCCAGTGTCATTGCTGTTTTCAGTCAAAAACTGCTGAACACTCAGCACAGTGTAGGGAGGTGTGCTCATAAACCCCCCATCATGAAATGGGCTAGCACATTGAACGAGTGTTCAAAAAAAATTTCACTGAAGCCAATAGTTTTTTACAACAATGTCAGCTGGGACACTGATACAGATGGGTTCCTAGAACACTCACTCAGTGGGGAAACCTGTACTAAAAGGGCCCACCTTCCAGAATATAATTAATTTGGGGGGTCACCTTCATGTATATAAAGGACATTGAGGAAAAATGATTATGACTACCTTTTCCAAGTTGATGTCAGAGATGAGCATTTTCTGTGTTGTCTAATGGTTAATAGTAAAATTTTTGGAGATCGAAAAATTTTCTAGCTGTGCAATAACTTAAACTTTTTGAACCTCAACCTTCTTATCTGCACAGTGGTGATAATAATATGCAAGTAAAAGGGCATTGAAAAAAATGTGATGATTTGTGTATAACAGTTAATGGTGCTTTGCATACATTGTATGGACACCAAATGAGAGCCTTTAGTGAAATAAGTGATAGCAGTAGTTGTAGTAATAGTACTACTAAAGTGCTAGATACCTACATATAATCAATCAATGTCCAGGGTTTCAAGTATGTGTTCACTATTTTCAATCCATTGATTCAAAAAATATTTATTGATCAATTACTTTCTGATAGGTTTTTCCTGCTATTGGAACTGGGGACACATTTACCTAACAAAATGCTCCCAAATTTCTGCCCTCTTGGAGTTTACATTCTAGTAGGAGCAGGTAGATTATAAAATATAAACATCACAGTTAAATTATAAATAGAATGTGACATGTACTATAAATGAAATAGAGCATGGTAAAAGAGATGGAACGTTCTAGGAAGTCCAGCCAATACACATGTATGGTCAGAATTGACCCCATTGAGAAGGTGATATTTGCAGGAAGATTTGAAAGGAATTGAGGAGACAGTCACATGATATCTGGGGGAAGAATGTTGCAAACAGAGGGAATATGAAGTCCTGGGGTGGGGCATGTCTGGTGTACAGTAAGGACAGCAGGGAGGTCAGTGCACATGGAATAAAGTGAGCAAGGGTATAGGGGTAAGAGGTAAATTACTGAGATAACAGCATGGATGGGAAACCACGAGAGTCTGCGGACCACACTTCATCCACTGGTGATGTAGCTTACTAAGTGGAGGAGAGGAAAATCTGAATCCATTTCTGAGGAGTGATATAGTTTCAGATAGCCTTTCACACAAGATGGTGAACAGACACCTTTCCAAGGAGGATGTACAGATGGCTCAAAGACATATGAAAGGATGCTCAGCATCACTAGTCATCAGAGAGATGCAAATTAAAACCATAATGAGATACCACTTCACACCAGTCAAAATGGCCATCATCAAAAAATCAACAATAAGTGCTGGTGAGGTTATGGAGAAAAGGGAACCCTAGTGCGTTGTTGGCGGGAATGCAGGCTGGTTCAGCCACTGTGGAAAACAGTATGGAATTTCATTAAAAAACTGAAAATGGAACTGCTTTTTGACCCGGCAATTCCACTACTGGGATTATACTTTATGGATCCCAAAACACCAATTTAAAAGAACCTATGCACCCCGATGTTCATAGCAGCATTATAAACAATAGCCTAGTGCTGGAAACAGCCTAAGTGCCAATTAGTAAATGAGTAGATGAAAAAACTGGTACATTTACACAATGGAATACTACACAGTATAAAGAAAGAGGGAACCCCTACCCTTTGTGACAGCTTAGATGGAACTGGGGAATATTATGCTAAATAAAATAAGCCAGTCAGTGAAAGGCAAATACCATGTGATCTCACCTATAACGGGAACCAAATGAACAAAACAAACAAACAAGCAAAACAGAACCAGAGGCATGGAAACAAGGAACAGACTGACAGTGACTGGGGTTGGGGGGTAGGATAAGGGAGCTAAGGGGGGAAAGAAGGGGTAGGGTCTAGTCAAGGAACATGTATAAAGGACCCATGGACATGGATAACAGCGTGGGGAATGATTATGGGAGTGGGTGTGGGAGAGGTAGTGGAGAACAATAGGAAGAAAATTGGGACAATTATAACAGAAGAACGGTAAAAAAAACCAAAAGATGGTCCACTCTGCATAACAATTTATGAGTTGCCCTTGAGCCAGCTCTTAAACAACTCTGGAAAAGTCTTTTTCACAGCTTTAGTAATTTTTGTTTTAGAAGTCATAGCCAGAAGATTGAGTCCCTGTCCACAGTCAATGTTTATGCAATAATACTAAGAACCTGTCTTGATAAAATATAACTTAAGAAATTAATGAATAAAAGGAAAATAAGGTAGAATTGGCCCATGTCTTCTCAGAAGTCATGCATTTTGGCACAAAACTTGAAGTTGAAAAATTGCCTTAGGTTAGTCAGTGGGTTAAATTTAGAACTGGAATTATATGAATGGATCCTGAGTGTGTGTCGGTGTTTAAGGCAGTTTGTTAGAGTAGGCGTCATAGTGTAAAAATAGAGAATGACAGTAAATGAATGCCCAGAGGATTATATGATCTGCACTGCTCTTGTTACCTGTCACTTGGGCTTGTAGCACCGAGTCAAATTTCAATAATCTCAATACCAGTATGCTAAAGGACTCCTTCATTTTTTATTGCCATATTTTAAAAAGTAAAAGGTTTTTAATAGGAGAGAAAATTTTAACTAGTGAACTATTTTGATTTGATAGAATTTTTCTCATGTTCACTTTGACAATTATTTGTGACTACAATAGATAATTAGGGGTTGTGTATTTTTTTAGAATACTGTAAACAGCATGAAAAACATTAACTGAACCATTAATTTAAATGAAGTATGAAATATTTTATACTTTTGACCTTTAACATTCCCTATTTGAAAAATTGTTTGTCAAATTATAGTTATCTTTCCAATTGATATCTGGCATTGTAAACATGCTCCTGATTTACATATAACACATTTAAATCTAAATATTTGGTGGTAACCATTGACAATTGTCCTCATAAACCAAACTTCATTGGTTTTGAATATTTCAAATGGAGTCAAATATTGCAAATAATAAATTTGCATCATCTAATAAAAATTTTGTGCTTTTCAACATGCTTAATTATTACTCCTCAATATCTAAGGGTGAAAAACTTTCACCTTAAGATAATGCTCTTTGGTAGGAAAAACTTGTCCTACAGACAAGAAAACAAAATAGATTACACATATACAAATATAATAGTAACAACTGAAAATGACCCAGCAGTATCATTTGTCTTTTTCTTATAATCAAATTGATGACTTGGCAGTAAGAAATGGTGTATGTATTTTAGATGGACACTTTCATATTTCATTGATTATTTCTATTTATTATGTTAGTTTAGACAGTATATGGACTATGTCTAACCCTGACTATTAATGAATTTCTTATTCACAAATGAATCTTTCACAAAAGATGAATCCATCAATGTTAAAAGTTTTACTTCCAAAACTGAGCAAACACATTTCCTAAGACCTTATCAACCTTGCCATGGAACAGGCAAGCAAAACCCTGAGTTGAACTGATGAAAAGTATCCCAAGTCATTAACTACTAATGATGGAGCTTGTAAAGTACAACATCTCTGGAGAAAGGAACTGGCTTGCCTTATATGCATCATATTTTTATCTGCATTTCAATACTGCTTAAATATGTACTTCATTAAAGGGCACAACTAAAATAGAAGGGCACCTGCTAAGTCAGAGCCATAAAACAGATCTACAGCCTGCTGGCATGTGAAATTTCTCTAATTTATATTTTTTATGAAACTACCCTCACATTATGTGGTTGGCAGCATAAATAATAAAGCATGTTACTTAAGCAATTTTACATTTACTGTACTAGTAAGTAAATGCAATGGCCACCCTTATTCTCAAACAATAAAAACTACCCAGCCTTTTCATGAAAGATGATTGCAATTTCCATTGGCCTATATATGCAATGAAAAACCATAACTCATCAAAATTTTAGCTATTTTCTCTTAAGATAGAAGAGCATTTTGCTTAAACATTGAACGTGATATTAAATATTCATGAAACCGAATAGAGTTTAAGTACTAAGTAAAACTCAGATTCTCTTCAACTAGATTGAAATCCTTTTTGAACTAGGTAAAAACTGCCACCAACTTGGAGAGGTGTTCAAAAATGCCATAAAGTGATTGTACAATATGTTCAAAGTGCTATAGTTATTTGGAATTGATTTTTCTGAAAAGTGTGTTCCTCCTCTGAAATTGATTCATGATAACAGCCTCCACTTGGGTCAAACAGTATTTAACCGCTTGTAAATTTTAATTAAATGATTTGTCACTTTGAACACATAGTTTGTCATCTTGCAACTAAACGATGTGTCTTTATCAGAAAATGACTCAGGGGGAAGACATTCATCTAATTTGTCACTTGGACACCCATTAAGATAATTTGGCTGTTGCACAGGAATAAAGTTGAAAATTTGTAAAGTAGAGTGCACTGCTTTTAGTAAGCAGGATCACACTGTAAACTTACAAAACATAATTTGCTCTATAATTAATTTCTAATAAGTACTTTACTTCTGGTCATTTTTCATTAGCAGATGTTTAACTTTCTGAAAAGAGAAAATTCTTCAGTGGAATTTAGTATCTACATGAAAATATGGGGCTGCAAATGAAAAACTGTAAGCTGAATTAAAATTATCTGAGGGGAAAAAACGCATTCGTCAGCAGCACTGATATCACTGCAGACCCAGCTGAGACCTGGTCTGCAGCCTGGTTAATATGACCTGAGGCAGCCTGGGACAGAGTGAAAGGGGTAAATAACTAGTTATTGAGGTAGCGGAGGTCATAAAACCTTTCCCTTAAAACAGAGTATACATGGCATAAAGGAAGTTATCCAATATATTAATTTAGTGTCCCAAGAGTTATTAAATGGTTTGTGTATGCATGTTTAAGTCATCGAGTCGAATAAGCTTAAAGCCCATAATCGCTGTAGTCATTTCTTTTCCACACTGATGCAGTGGTGACATACCCAACAGGAAACAGATATGTCAGCTGAAATTACAAAACATGTTCACAGGTACATTTATCTTGAAAATGAAGAGTAAAGTCTCTTCAGTCATATTACGCTCAGAAAGTCCTGAAATGTTTGGGGATGACACAAGCTTGTGGGAACTGAACTGGACCTTACTTGTAATATCTTTTTCCAGCTAAAGTCCAGAGAGTCCCTTGTAGTTAAGGACCAAACATTAGATGTAAATATTCCCCTTCAGGGTCTATAGATTCACAGTGCATCAGAATCTTCCAGGTTTTTTTTTTCTTTTTAATTCCAGTGCCTAGACTCTATTTCCATATATGCAGGTTCAATTGTACTGGACAGGGGACTGAGCACTGGTACTCTTACATTCCAATGTGCAGCCAGGGTTAAGAAGCCCTGAGCTGCATAGCTGGTGCTCAAATAATGTGCAACGAATGGGGCAATCTCCATCATGATGTGAGAGAGGCCTATTTCCATTAGCAGGATAAGAGATCCCATAGTAATTTACATTTAAAATTTAGCACTGTCTTGAATTTCTATTTCTTCCTAACATCCTTTAATTTCCCCTCATCCAACAACCGCCAGGCTATCAACTGTTGATTCTTCTTTGATTTCCACTTTTTTCTCTCTCCTCATGTTGTTTCATATATTCAGACACATTTACTCTTTGGTTCTGCAAAACTCTTTCCCAGCTAATACTGTTTTCTGTCTATCACATATCTTATAACATGATATAATGTGACCATTATAAATGCTCAGAAAATCTTTGTAAAATACAATGCTCATTAAGTTATACCTCCACTTGGAAACTTCTGAAAGCTCTGAGAACTGAAACCATCTATCTCTACTTAGTTTGCTAGTGACATTAATGTGGCATTACTATTCCATTGTCTTTGTTATCAAAGGAGATTCTTGCTTACTAAATAAATAAAATTGTCCATTACAGAGGCTTTCTGAGAGACACATCAATCCTTTGATAAAAAGCATCAATACTTTATACAGTAAGAATTTTTGAAGCCCTTGAATGCAAAAATTCAAACATTTTTGAATTTTTTAAGCTTATTTTACCTCAAAATTCTCAAAACATTCTCCTTACTGTGTCTAACAATTCTGTTGTGATCCTTACCTAGTCCTAACCAAGTCTCTATGCTGAAAGACCTGCCTTAAACTAACATTAAGTTCTCAATAACGTCTAACTTTGGCTTCTGCCTCTGGGGCACTACCAAATTTTTCAAGGTCATCTTCTCAGTTACGAATATGAACAACACACTCATCACTGTCTTATCAGCATGTTGTGTTAGTGACATTTTGAAAGCGGTGTTTTCTACGCTTCCCCAATCTTAACAGAAGGGTGTCCCAGTATTCCTTCTCAGCTTGGCATTCCAGTCCTTCTTGAAAATCCAGTCCTTCAGTGATTTTTCTTACCTTATTGCATACACTTCTCCTTTACCTAGTCTATGTTCCAGACCTTCTGGGTGAGCTTCCACTCTCTACAAGCATCTCAACCCTTTTAATTACATGCTGTCCCTTCACTAAAATCTCTCTTCAGTTTAGTTTTCACCTGAGCTAACATTTGTGGGAAATTTATAATACAATTAAACAATTGGGATTAGGTGATCTTTAAGTTCCTTTAAGTTCCCTTAATTCAAAAAAAATCTTTGAATTTTTTGCATTAAGATCTGCCCTTGAGTCTGTACCAGCAATGTTATTAGGAGTGAGAGATAGAGAGGTACTGGCAAAAATGATGGAAAGATGTTGATTAATGGCATATCTACCACAAAATCCAGGCTGGCTGACTATCTTTTTCTAATTTAGAGATATTTATAAACTTGGCTTTCACTTTACCTTCTTCCACTCTTTGTTGGTGTCACCCTAATATAGCATTAGTGAAATCTCAATAGATCAAGTTTTTGATTCTTGATCCTCCAGGATCATGGTTGTGGTGTAAAAAAAAAGATTCAATTGGTTTAGTGAGATGTTTGATTTTTAGTACTCTAATATTTTTTAGGGACTTGAAAATCGGGTGTACCTTGATTTATCTGTAGTTCCATTATCATCCCAGTTAGTAGATCCAAGCTGACTGATCTGAAGTTCTTTTGGTTTCTATTTGTTTAGAAAGAGTGGTACATTGGGAAACTTTCCTTAGATTAGAAGTTGGTGATGGAGAAAAGCTATTTTTGTTTCACTCTGAGTCATGAAAGGCAGACAGTACATTTATATTCGCTAAGTGAGAATTCAGAAGACATTTGGGAAATATCACTTAGACACTTAGACATCCACTCAAAAATTATAAAACAAAAAGAGCTAGAAATGAAATAAAAGTATAAATATGGAAAACTATATTAGACCTTCTAAAAATAATCATAATGAAATATTAAAGATATAGTAGGCTTTACTTTGAGATAGTGGAATAGAGAAAACCATAAAAGAAATTCACAGGAAGAATGATAAAAATGATTTAAAAATGTGTGTACCTAAATATATGTTTAGATTAAAAAACCAGAAGGTAGATTGAAGGACTTCATGTGTCTGAAATGAGTTTTTGCAGAAGAAAACAGGGAATAATAAGAATGCAATATTTGATAGGAAAATAGATGAGAATTTTCCAGAATTAAATACACATATGATTCCTAAGATTAAAGTTGCTGATTGAACAAGGTAAATGAAATTAAATATATACTTAGAGACTTGATAACATTATAATGAACCTGCAAAAGACAATAATAGGAAGAATATCACAAAAGTTAGCAGATAGAGGGGATAGATTATCTACAAAGGAGCAACAATTAAACTGATAGAAAATTTCTCATTACAGTAAGATATCAAAAGATAAGGAATGATAGCTTCAAAGAGTACTGAGGGCTAAAACGACATTAAAACACCTGTCATCATAGAATTAGACATCCTATAAAACAACTGGGAGGAAACATGTTAACACTGGGCCTGCGATTCCCTTATTCTCTACTGGGGACCTGGCTGGCACAATTAGGGAGAATGAATGACCTTCAGCTTACTCCCTCGTAAAATGCCAGTGACCTTGAACAGACCTCTTTGCAGTATGATAATGGTATTTACTACAGAAAAGGATTTTGTATCTAGAAAAATCTTTTAAAAATCCTCTCCTGAGGATATGTTTATTGACATTTTTTTTGAAAGAGAGAGATGTGAGAGAGAAACATTGATCAGTTGCCTCCCACATGTGCCCAAACTGGGGATCTTACCTTAACCCAGGTGTGTGCCCTGATTAGAGAGCAAACCCACAACCTTTGTGGTATATGAGATGATGCTCCAAACAACTGAGCCACCCAGTCAGGGCTATCTAGAAAATATTTTTCATAGGATATATCTGATGTAACTAGGTTGTTTCTTGTAAATCACAGGTGGCAAACACAAGGCTCGTGGGCTGAATCCGGCCCTCTACCTCATTTTATATGGCCCAGGACCTTGTCTGTACCTTGCAGCAGTGCCGAGCTCCTTGTCCCTAGCTAAGGAGCAGTTACATTTATATAGTCCTAAAGTTACATTTGGCCCTTTGAAGGCAACTGTGAGGCTGATGTGACCCCTGGTGAATGAGTTTGACACCCCTGTTGTAAATGAACCTGGACTTTATGGGTGTATGGGAAATGGCTTGCTGGAGAATGAGGGGTAGTTGTCTAAGCACTCTCTTACTTATCATGAGTAATTATCAGAATATAAAACGAAAGATCTCAAAATCCCTAATGGCTTATTTTATGAAAAATTTAGCATATGGGTGAGGGCAAAAATAGGTTTACAGTTGTGTATGAAACATGTAATTCATTCTCGTATCATTATTTGTTAATTATTACATTATTTATTTGTGTTACCACTGTAAACCTACTTTTACACACCCTTGTATATTGCTCAACATTATTCTGTTTATATGAAATAGAAACATATCCTAATATAAGAAAGAAACATTTTTAGAAGCTGCATATGTTCATTTTGAGTTCGTGCAGGAAATGAATATTTTGCCTGAACTTATTTCTTGCTTGTTTCCATTGAATAATTAATCAAATTTGGTACTGGGTAAAATCTATAATGTGTGTGAATGTTCTTTGGTGATTTAACCCTCTGGGTTAACACTCCTATTATTCAAAAATCTTGAACAAATTCTCAAGCATATCAACAGTAAGAAAGCTTGCCACCCACAGACTCACTCAGGAAGAACTAAAAAAAATGTACTTGAACAAAAAGAAGAGTTAACCCAGAGGAAAAGAAAATATAAAAGAAACAATGGTGAATATAGAAAGCGGTATATTTTGGTAAAGTTAATCAACTGTTGAAAAAAGGAAACAACAAAATTAGTGAGTGTATACAGACATGCATCACTTTCCAGTGGGGATACATTCTGAGAAATGCATCATTAATCAACTTGCCATTGTGCAAACATTGGAGAGTTCACTTACACAAATGTAGGTGGTATAGGCTACCACACTATAAGGCATACCACTGTCATATATGAAGTCCCTCATTGATTAAACACTGAGCATGACTGTGTGTATCATATTTTGTATAATCTCATGGATTTTTCTTTATATTAACCTGATTTGTCTAAAGATAATGTGAGCTACTTGATTAGTTTATAATTGAATGGCAGGAAAGAAAAAAAGACAGGAAGATCATGCAGGTCTTTAAGAGCTGTAACTGATTGTACAGTCCGTTCTTGACTCAAATCCCTTTCCTACCATTTAATTGTCATTTTTAACAATACAAATCAAAATAAAATAAATTTGAAAAACTATAAATGGCTACTCATATTTTATCAGGTGTGTCTGGGAGTTTAACCTTGCCTGAAGAGAAGTCTGTCTTTCGGTCCTGGCTTCTGAGAAGTAGCATTTAAGAACTTGGAATATTATACTTGATAAGAAGGTCTTTGTTTGCTTGGGGGTCATGGGTAATGTATCAATGTGACCTGGAGCCTTTGTGCCATATCAGAAATCTGATTGAGGGTGGGGGCTTTGGGTCACATGGTATCAGCTGTATTTTCTGAAGGGCTGGAAATGGACATCTGTCCTGAGAGCAGTCAACAGAGTTCATGTGATAGAACAGCAGCAAAAGCTTTGGACACCCAGGTTCAGGTGAGCTCCCCTGGCTGTCAATGCTCTGTGCCTGTCTCACATATCAATGCCAGGAAAGTTAAGTCCTGAGTCTGTGGGGAAAGAACAATGGAGACTCCATGTGTGGAACTTTTCCTGGTCTCTGCCCCATACTCCTCCCTTGGCTGATTTTAATGTGCATTCTTCAGCTATAATGTAGAGTAATCACAAGTACAACAGCTTTCAGTGAATTTTGTGAGTCCTTGGTTTGGGGAACCCACCAAAATAATACTAGGTAAAATAAAAATACTCAATGCATGAGAAGTTTATTTCCTTCACCATGGCTTGTCAATAATAAGCATACAGTATTGTCGACTATCAGCTTGATGGGCACAGGAAGAATACTGTCTATGAATCAATTCTAACCAAGGTTATTTGGTAGCATCCTTACATTAAAAATTTCTTAATGCCTGCAGTTATAAGGTGTTAAAAACAACAGTCAGGCAGCTTTGCTTTGAATATTGATTATATGAGGCAGATATTTCAAAGACTGTGTGTTTTAGCAGTAAATTTTGTTGATTTTCACTGCAAGCCCATCTTTAGGGCAGAAAATTTGGCAGATGTTTTTGTTCAGCAACTTTCTTGACAATTGTGTATGAAAAGCTATTTTTGCCTTTCATAGGGACTGGTCAAAGGCTGAGGTTTGCTTTTGGTGACACTGTGTTAATTGTCTCCCTTGAGGCTGCCAGAGTGCTGGAGGCAAGTTAGCCTTTCCTGACTTTTGCCTCTTTGGAGTCCATGCTTCTTGCCTCTAATAGCACTGTTTATGCCTGCAGCATAGTGGCTGCCACCCTCCCTGCTTTGCTGGGGACTCCTCTTTTACCTTTTACTTATGCCTGTCTACTGAATTTATGGGAGAAAGTGTCCAGCTACTTTACTTAGCTGGAGCTGATGCTAGATGGGCAGAGGGGTGGTTTTAAAAAGAAGCAGGGTTAGTGGAAGGTGAAGCCCTTGCTTGAAATGCCATGGCCCTTCTAATGGAGGCATCTTGCTCATTTTAGATTACAGGGCTTCGTTACACTTATTTTCAGTATACATTTTGGGTTTTGATTTCAGATGTCTCACAGAGAGAATGAGGAGATAGCCCAATAAACAGATGATATTTCACTCTGGAATTTTTAAAAAATCACAATGATCTTGTACTTGTATCACTTTATCAGTGATTTCAAATAAGCCAAAGACTGTTTCTGTTGATTTGGGGTGCTTTTTCACAGGTTCCTCATAAGATGAATATAAGCCTTTATCCTTTTTTTACTCTATTTGTTTCTCTAGGAACTGACCCTCTCTTACATCGCTGATTTATTTTGTTACTAAAAGACACAATGATGGTGGCAAATCAAGATGTGTGTGTGTGTGTGTGTGTGTGTGTGTGCGTGCATGCATGTGTGTCTATGGCATAGATACCCTGGCCACCCTAAAAAGGTACAGGCTGAACATGTTAATTCCATGATTAAAATCCTTCAAAATCTTTGATAGCAAGGGAAAAAAAACTCACATTCCTTAGCATGGCATTTAAAGCATTTCATGATCTGGCCCATAGATACTTTTTCCAGCTTTATGAAAAATAATTCACAGTGACAATGATTATGTGTGAACATGACACCCCTCACTTTCATAAACATTTTTCATAGTAAATAGGTTGAGCCTCTGCAAGGATTTTTTATTGCCTTCCCAGTGTCTGTATCCCTCTCCTTTGCCCATAGTAAGTTGACATTCATTAGGAAATGCACTCTTCTTCTAGTCTCCATTTGAGTAGGATTAATCCTCTAAGTGACTCAACACCTTAGCATATCCTATTCCTCTGGATATAGTAAATAGTTAGTAAGTCAAATTGGGCCACAGAGTGAAAGCAAGTCACAGAATATATGTAGGAGCAACTAGAAGAAATCACTTTTTCACTATATGTCTCCCACCATCCACCCCGCACCCGCCCCTACTGGACAATGGTATTGTGTGAGAATCGGAGGACTGAAACTTGTCTATCATTTTGCTACTGCAGAGAGAGAATTTGATTTGTTGGGTGTTAGTGGAGGCTGTGAGGATAAAGCTGATATCATGGATGATTAATAGACAAAGGAGAAAGATAATTTCCCAGTGACACTCTGAGCAGCTAGGTCAAACTGTACCCGAGTCTGCACTTATTTTTTCCTTAGTTTTATTGAGATATCTTGACCTACAACATTGTGTGAAGTTTAAGGTGTATAATCTGTTGATGTGATAAAGTTACATGTTGAAAAATGTTTACACTATAGATTTAACTTTATCTGAAGCCAGCACCTCTTATATTTTTAGTAATATGTAGCCATTTTAAGTTTTTGCCTGACACTTTAAAACATAGCCAATAGTCATATAAATGACTGCTTAAAACATACAAAAAGTATAATCTAAGTATATAAGTTTCTTTGTTGATAAAATAGTCTCCATATGAACTAGGCAGAACTAATCATTTTACTTTACTAATATAAAAATAATATAGATCAAGAAACCCGACTGGGCTTTATAAGTTTTCAAATCTTAATGCTCCTTAACATAGGTTCTGATTAGCTGTATCCGTCAATTGAATCTGCTGTAATGGTATTCACTGTGCTTACTCGGCTTGGATTTGCTTCCTACTGTCTTGTTTTTGCTTGCTTCCCAATTTACCTGCTTCATCTCTCTGATGCACTTATACAATACAGCAATGCCCTGACATAGAGTGAAAAACCAATCAGAAAACCAGCCTCCCATTTTGGATGTAATCCAAATAAATTCACTATTTAGTAGAATCAATCAGTAGAAAAAAAATCATTATAAAACTATGTCTTACTTGCTTGTTTTCTCTTCTAGACAGGCTAAATATTTAATAGGAACCCAGGTGCTATTTATTCATTTTTATTAGGTTCTTCTGACACCCAATCCTACATTGTGATGGGCAATTAAGGTAAATATATGTTTATGGAGAGAATTTTGCTTCTGGGAAACTATTTTTACACCAATCCCAATCCAATTGAGTTATGGTTTAAATATCTCTTGCTTAAAATCTTTATTTATAGGGAGTAGACATATTTTAAACTATTTTTATTCTTTTATTCATGAGAAAAATCAGAGACTCTGATTGGTAGCAAATAGTTTTTCTCTGCCAATATGTAATTAATATTGTCATTGATTTTGTCATCTGCAATGGTGTTGTTGCTTATTAAAGATTCTTTGTAGCTATGTGATTACCTGCATGTAAATAAATTACAACTACAATTATTCAGTATGCTTTGAGTATTTATATGTTTTAACATAGTTTATCTAAATTTTACTTGGTTATGAAGTTTTGAAGGATGGCTCACTGAATATTTTCAGGTTTTTAAAACATTGAAAATAGGATAATTAGAATAGCCTGAAATGATAAAATTAATAGACTACATTTCAGTTAACCCACATAATTACAGTGGCCACATATTTCTAATCCTACTACTAATAATAAATAATACTAATAGCCAATAATAATAGCCAATACCTATAGAAACTTTATTATGTACCAGTCATTCTTCTAAGTTCTTTATAGGGAATGATTCATTTAAGCATCATGACAATCCTATTAATGGCAATATTATTTCCCTCAATTTATAGATGAAGAAACTAAGGCCAGAAAGATTAGGTAACTTGTTTAAATCTTTAAGATGATAATTAACTAGTGACAAAAACTGCCAATCTCTGTCCTCCCTTCCTCTCTCTTTCTCTCTTTCTTTCTTCTCACCCTCTTCTTCCCTTGCTCCCCTCTCTTTCTTAGCTAACATTTATCTAGTATACTGTACAGTTCACTGATTCATTCTGTTGATTGTTTGTCTCCCCCAGTTAGGAGGACAGCTCCATGAAGGCATGGATCTTTGTTCACTGCGGTGCCCCAGGTGCGGAGCCGTGAGGG
This sequence comes from Phyllostomus discolor, assembly GCF_004126475.2. Taxonomy (NCBI): domain Eukaryota; kingdom Metazoa; phylum Chordata; class Mammalia; order Chiroptera; family Phyllostomidae; genus Phyllostomus; species Phyllostomus discolor. The sequence continues at coordinate 52,743,998 of NC_040907.2, forward strand.
CACACCGAGGGTGGGCGATGCCTGTTTGCAGAATGCATGAAGTGTAGCACCCTCATTAAACACAGGGTGTCTGGCATCAGAGGCCTTGCTTCTATCCACAGCACAATCCTGCCTCAGAACCAAGTGTCAACAAGTAGAACTGCACCCCCCTGGAAAAATAAGAAATATTTAAAGTAGTAACTTATGGATCGGGGCCACACCAGAAACTGGGCCTCTTACATCCCTCACTTCTAATTCTCTCGAAGAACACGAAAGGTAGGAATTACTTATTTCCAGTTTAGAATAGGACTCAGAGAGGTCAAATGACTTATTTAAAAATTACATGACAGTAAAGATTGAAGTCCGAGCTTCATTTGCTCTTTTCACACCAAATATTAGGTTCCTTCTATTAAACTCTAATTCTTTTATTTTAAAAAATAAATGTAGCTAATCCTTATTAACAGATAAACATCATTATAACTGTTTTGCATGCTTATTTCATGTAATAAATGTTTTTCCAAAGCTTCATAATTCAGGCACTATTATTAAGCTTTCAGCAGGCAAGGAAGAGGATGCAGCACTTGATTGAGGTCACGCAGCTGGTCAGCGAGAAAAGCACTTCAGAAAGCCCAAACCCAGGCCTTCTTCCCACAGGCCTTCTTCCCTGTCCTGTGCTGCCTTCCTCTGAAAGTCCCTGTGAGAGCCCAGTGTGATGGGTGCTCAGTCCACACTCACGCACTTGAGGGAATTGAAAAAATATATGTAATCAAAAGGAATAAAAAAAGACAGAATTGAAAAATTGGAGCATGTGTTTTTTTTTTATGAGTGATCCTTAGCTATTTCTATCAATGAAGACTTTAGACACTATTGCAATTATTCACTGTATGTTCCTTTAAAATAAAACCACTTTGTAAACTGTATTGATGGCATAATGTATAATCTTAGGCACTGATTTTCTTGACTCTCATCTCCCTGACCTTTTCCCATTTAAGTGTTTATTTGAGAGACTGCTTTTATAAGTATAAAATTTTACTTACATTGTTTGCCTCTTTTATTTATTTGCTTGGTGAAGAAATGTTTTTTAGTCATGCTGTAGGTAAAAGTTATATTCATGCCTTTGGTTTAACATTTATTAATTTGCCTTTCATATCTTTCTTTTTCTTCCTCCGAACTTCATTTTCCCTGTACCCTTTTTGTTTTCCTGGACACTGGCCCAATTCTGAAGACCAGAAGCCCAATTTCTGGAGCAAATTATAAGCAATTGAGCTTTGGGACTAATGTACCATCTCATTTCAAGCACTAGGTATTTTGATATTGATGAAACACTGAATCAGGAGCAATGAAGATTAAATCCCTGCTTATTTTTTTAAAGTGCCATTAGCTCTTTTTAATGATACCTCTATACAAAGACAAAAACAAATCCACCTCACAAATAGGTGTTCATTTTCACTGTTGCCAAAGCATAAACACATTAATATTAAATAACTAGTTTTTGAAACAGTAGCAAAAAAAAAAGGTATTTTGGGTAGAGTTGTTGAGAAACATCTTGCATTTACAGAATTTTTTTTAACATGGGAGGAAAAAAAATACTTGCCACAGCTTATCTTTCTAAACAAAATAGAACAAACTGTTAGGTGGTAGGAAACAGTGAGAAATATAGTTGCCTGATTCACAAAATCGTTTCTGATTTAGAAAACTTTATAGCTATACTTATCAAGAAAGCAATCACTATTTTAAACAAACTCTGGTATCAAATGACATAACTAAGACATTTTTATTCTGCCCTTCCATTTTCAATTCTTATTTCTTAAGTTTCTCATAAGAATTCATGCCAGTAGAGGATTTGAGATTATTTATTATGAAATAAAATTGCTTTGATATCTAACATTTTTAAGCCACAAGTAACAAGTCTCTAAACCGGACATAGAAAATAGAAGTAGTGTTTGGAGAATTATCTCAATGCCTACTTAGTCCTTGTGGGTGGGCTAACTTATTAATTCATTGAGTCATGCAGGCACTAATTCAACAAATAACTGGCAGATGATTCTATGCCATCGGCAAATAGGGTGCTGGGGTAAAGTCACCAGTAAAGCACAGCCCTGATGAAATTTACATTCCAGCGGAGTAGGGGAAACACAAATTTGAAGTGTAGAAATTATCTAGTGTAATGTAGATAAAGAAATAAACGAATCAGGGAAGACAAATTGAGAATGGTTGTGTGGGTGCATTTAGAAAGGGCCTGGCCAGGGTAGGGCACACCCAGGGGTGACAACTGAGTAAAGATGTGAAGAAGTCATTGAAAGGGCATGTGGATACTGCAAGAAGTGTATTCCAGGTAGAGCACCAGTGTAATGACCACGAGACAGAGTCCATTTGGTATGGCATGTTCTAGGAATAGCACAGAGGTTAGTTTGATTCCCCTAGATGGGCTGAAGGAGAGAGAATCAGGAAATAAAATTGAGTAATGGCAGAGTGTCAGATGTTGTAGGTTTATGCAAACTGTTACATGGTCCTGGGCTTTTACTCTAACTGGAAGGGGAAACTATGAAGAGTTTTGAGGACAGAAATGAGGTGATATGACCCTTTTTAAAAGTCGGGAATAGACTAGAAGTGAGAAACAGCAGTAGCATGGGGACTGTTTAGAAAGTTTTGCAATAATCCATGATAGAGGTGATATCAGCATTTTATAGCTTCATCTCCAGAGATGATTAGACTCCAATGAGGCATGTGTGTGTGTGTGTGTGTGTGTGTGTGTGTGTGTAGAATTATACATACAAATGTATGAAACCTTTAAGGTGGCATGGCCCATAGGTTTTATCCTGAATGCTAACTCCTATCCCCTGGTAGTGACTGCCAGGTGTGCTTTGATGAGAAAGAGTTTAAGGCCAGGTTTAGGTTCAGGGGGAAAGAGTCTCATAATTGTGGGAGATGGCATGGTAGTAATGTCAAGTGTGTTCAGTCTCTGCTCAAAATAAATTGTCACAAGTAGATTTTAAATAGCGAAGACTTTCTTTGGTTTAAAACATAAAAGAAATGAAAGTGGCTAGCATTTAACTATAATTTCTACAATAGCAGTATCTAAAATGGCTTTGAAAATGGCACTTTCACTAAGAAATTTCTTCATCAAGATATCTGTTCCTTAGCATTAAAAGACAAACATGTATCTCATTTTCTATACTCTCTGGAAAATAACTGATGTGTTCTTACAGTATAAACTTGAAATGTGCTCTTACAAGTATAAACTTGAAAACCATATAGGTTATTTTTTAAGGTAAACTGATTATTATCATACTCTCCTTGATCTGACTATGGACTTTGAGCCTTGACTGATAACTAGCTTTGCTAATATGAGCTTTCCATTCTATTTCAGTTTTTGAAATAGGTTTCATGTATACCGATTTTCATGGCAATTTGAGAATTCTTAAAGTGACTCCATTCGGGCACATGCATAAAACACAAGGTAGATGTTACCCTTTAGTACTATTGGGATAATATTCCCCTTCACATAATGTTATATTTTTCATCCCCAGGGCCAGCTAATTTTATTTATTGCTACTGCCTGTAACCCTTAAAGAATACACATGAATCTCCATATACATGTGTATAAAATAAAGCCTTGAAATGATTTCTTCAAAATAGCAATCATTTGCATTTAGCAGGCAGTACAAATTTATCTTTCCGTATAATGCTGCTACATCTTAAAAAGGCAATATCATAAATGAGATTATCCTTTCAGAAAGCAATCCCAGACTAAAATAAATCAAGATATGGAGACTTTACAAATGGCCTTTAATATATTGAATATTACCAGAAAGTGTGTGCAACTCAAATGTTCTAAGACAACAATTTATTGTGGAATTCTCAGTGAAGTTTTTCCTTTAGAAATATATTATCAGCCTCAGTCTAATAGTATTAGTAATCTCCTTTCTTTTCAGAGCTGAGATAATGGACATAGGGTTGTACAAATTGAAGTCTTCCAGTCCAACACCCTCTTTTTAGGGACAGAGAAACTGAGGTCCAGAAAGCGAACAACAGTGAGCACCAAAGACAAGAAACTGCTTATCTTAACTCACGAAGACCTCTTCATGACACTACATGAACTTGACCCAGATTTTTCACAGACAAAACTCTATCCCCAATTTCCTTGTTATCAAATAGAACACAATAAACCTGTAATATTTGGAGATGATAAGTTCATTATAATATTTTTTGGTTAATGGAAATATTTACAGACTGTTTTCTAGTATCAGTCAAAAATTACTAATTAAATAACCATCACCAAGATTGAAGTTATTTTAGTGAAATGAGGAACAGGATTCTGAGCTTGGTCATTTCAGTCTTTGTTTAATTAGTAGAAAAAATGTGGGGGTCGATGGAGAAAGGAGAGAAGGCAAAGCAGGAGGTGTGGGTAGGGGGAGAGGGAGAAAGGAAGAAAGGCAAATTTACACCATCTCTCACCCCCTCCCCTTTGGCCATATCTTATACCCTATAATTTCCATGGGAAATAAAAGGCGACAAAATTCAACTTATCTGTCTAGGCTTGAGAAAAATATAAAAGGATTGGGAGGAACCTTCCTAATAACTCAGCTGGTGCTTCAACTCTCATTAGCACATCCCCAAACAAAAGGATATTCAGACTGAAACATAACATCATTGGCACAAAGCAGGTCTTGCCCTTTTAGTCTCTGGAAGCATTCCATTGTTAGTTTAGTTTTTCCACTGTTAGAAAGTTGGTTTTTTTGAGAATATTTTCTTAAGGGTATGTTATATGAGTCTTACACTGACATTTCAGTGTCTTTTTTTCTCCCCTGAATTCAAACCAAGTTTAAGAGCTGGAGATAAAAACATATATGCTGAATTAGCACAGTTCCTGGCAACAGTAACAAGTCAATAAATACTATTAGTAATATTATTAGCAATACTTTATAAATGAAAACAATCCTATTGTTTCTCTTTGCATTATGTAAAATCATACAGTCTCTAACATCATTAGTTAATTGCCCCCCCACACTGTTCCATGCGATAGTCTTGAGACATCGGTCAGGGGAAGGAAAGTATATACTTGGCTGTGTGAAACAACAAGGTTATAGAGCAGCTGGAAGGGGCTTGACCCCTTCTACACCATATAGACATAGAAAAACACTAAGAGAAAGAGACAGAATACATAGAAGATTTTGACACTTCTAAGTTATTTATAAACAAAAGAAGATCTATCCTAAACTCAGACAATTTTTCTTTCATAAGACCATGCCACATTTTTAGGAAGCAATCCTAGCAATTATTGTGAGAGTCCAGCAGACAAGAATCAAAAATGTTCTTGATAGTACAGTCCTACCTACTAATGCTTTGTCTAATGTCACAATAGCATCTGAAGATTCATTCTCCTCTCCAGCTATTGAGGGCTGCTTTCTTTCCTCTTTTCCTCACTGCTGCCTCCCAGGCGGATGGATGATTTTAGTGTAATATCTGTAACTACTCAAGAGCTCTCTCCTCAGATGTGCTTTGTTCTCCAAATCTTTTTTACCTGCAGCCTCTCTGATTATTTTGGTCCCAGTTTCATGGCTTTTGCACTTTGTTATTCTAAATTCCACAAGTCACTTATCTGCTCATAATACAGGCATTTCAAACCCTTCTGAGTTTGCACACTTTGTTCCACACCATTTGCCCCTATTTTCGTAACATTAGACAAATTTACTAATAGGAAAGCTGCCAGGATGGTTCAAAATGAAAATAATAAGCCAGCTGAGAAGTAAATAGTACTGATTTATAAAATGACAAAGTTTTGCTCAAAAACTTTGCTTATAGTATAAGTGGTGTGTGTTGCCTAGATACTCTCACATCCAGTAGCACAAAACCAAAAATATCATGTTAAAACATAAGCAAGTTTCTTTTTGTAAGAAAACGTACTTTTCCTTGAAATTTAAGAATTTTTATTTGTTCATTAATTTTCTCTATAGTGTAGTAAATCCTATGTTTTTTCTATTTGATATGCACATTCTGTAAAATATGTTAATGATGTGGTAAACAGAACAGTTTAGCTTACTTGGCATTTTTTCCAGCATCCTTCAGATGGGTCTTCTTGTACCACAGAGGCTGAAAAGCTAAAAATGGCATTCACTGACTCCCTTGGAGTTAGGTTTCCAGATGTGATTTATAATTCACAAATCAGATGTATATAAGACTTAAATTCAGAACTTAGTTTAACAGACAGGGAGGCAGCAGTATGTGGGTCCCCTTTGCTCCCAATTAAGGCAGGGTTTTTCCAGAGGCAATAGTTTTTGTGATGGATTTCCTGAATTCTTCAGCTTTCTGACATTGGCTAATATAGTCGTGTCCTTGTTGGGAAGGTATGAAATGTTGTTCTAAAGCCAATCCTGGAGGCCAGCCTAGAGCCTGTTACTGCAATTTTGTCATCATAATTCCCCATAAAAAGTCACTTTCTGCTTATGATTCTACAGAGGTTTTTGCAACTGAACTCTCACTGACTCAAGTTTGAGGTCCTGAAAATAGAATTTGGGGAGCTGAATGGTTTTGAACCTTCTCCAAAGTTACTATTCCACTCCCCAGAGTCCACTCTTTTCCCAATGCATAATAATTGCCATGATTTTCTGCCCATGTTGTTATTCAGTAATCACAGAAGCAGACACTGCATCCAATTTTTGGCTAAATTAACCATATATATATTTGCCACTTTTGCCACCATGTACCATGAACTACTTATAATCTTTTTTGTATTATAAACAAAATTTTCTGTGACTTCAGACAGAAACCATTTAGATAAGCCATCCCAAATTCCTCTATCTTTGAGTGTCTATTGCCTGCAGCCACCAATGTACCAGAAAGATGATATCATTCAAGATTCAATAAAATTAGAGATATTTTCCCTCAGAAAAATGGTCATGTATAATGAAATGACTGTGAAATTTGGAAACAAAAAAATCTGGACTTGAAACCTGGCTTTACCATTTTACTTACTATTGGTATGACTTTGGAATAATTGTTTAACCTTTCTGAATCTGTTTCTGAAGATTTAAATACCTTATAGAGCTCTTATAAAGATTGAATGAGATAATACATTCACACAAATACAGCCCATGTTTTCCCTATTGGAGAATTATATCTTCTCCATTGTATGAAGATGTGGTAAAGGTAAACAGGCTCTACAACGGAAACCAAAAGAGGTAAGCATTTCCTTGTCTGTGTCAGGCCACAGAGATGACAGGAACAATGACCTGAATATAGTGGATTGGGAGCTCTTTCCTGAGATGTGAAATCTTCCAGCTAAAATTGATTGGAGTTCATTCATTACAGATAGCAAGAGAGCAGCACTGGAGTCCTGCCCAGGCAATTTCATGCTGAGTGTCCAGTTTTCTAATTCTTGTCCTTTGAGTATTCCCTTGCTCCTTGTCCATTCTCAGGACTGGTTCCCCTGACTCTTGCTGATGTTGTTAGCTCCTAACCTATCTTTCCAATAAATTATTTTTTATTTAAGCTCTTCATAGTTGGTTTCTGTTGTTTCCTATAAAGAACACTGATTGATATTCATTTTTCTACTCCATAAAAGAGGAAATTAAGCCACAGAAAGGTTTTGTTAGTAATCCAAGGTCACATAGCTACTGAGTAGGAAAGCCAGGATTTAAAGTTGGGTCTTCCTGATGGCAAAATCCCAGAAAAAGCTGTTTTTCTGCTTAAAGGGATCTATCTCACTAAGCCCAAATTTGTCTAACCAGCCTTATTTCCCTGGAGTATGCTCAGGAAGCTTCTGTTCAAGCCAGTCTGAGTTACTGTGGAATAAGTAGGACAGAAAACAAAAGCCCATGCACTTGTGAAGGAGGAGGATTTGCTACATTGCTTTCAATTCATCACACCTGGGCTCGAAAATGGACTAAAAATGTAAATGACTGAACTTATTGGAGAGAAAAAAAAGAGCTCTTCACCCCCAAATGAAGCAATGACCTCATGTTAATCACTTTGGTACTAATCTAACTCACTTGATATTTAAATGTCTGACTTATAATTTTAATAGATTCATTCTATGTATTGTTCTTTACCTTATAAAATAATCTTTAAACTGTCATTGCGATGTTTATAGCAGACACACATTTCTTGTTCTTAAATAAAAAAGTGTTATTTTCTAAATTATTCTTTTGTAAGACTGTTTTTGTTTGTTTGTTTGTTTACCAAGATTGTATGAAATTCAGCCAAAGGTGACAATAACTATTATATATGTTTCAATTTTGAAATACAAATTAAGAACTAATATGCATTTTTACCCTCTTAAATAATATGAAACTTCAAGTAGTGCTTATGACAATAGGATACAATGTTCATGGCTAAGGACATTATTTTAAAAAGCAACATGTGAGACACAGTGTGACCTAAGTGAACATTGTTTCTCCAACTTTTCATTGGTCTGTTATTTCATATTTCATATTTCATTTATCTTCTAACACAATATTTATAGATACATGACATAGCAGGTATATTCTTGCTAGTTGCCATGTTGGCAGAGTCTAGAGACTCTGGGGTAAAACCCCATTAGTCTAAACGAGTCTAGGTCATTCTTCCCTCCCTCCACTCTCTCATTGCTTGAAGAAAGAACGTGTGACTCAGTCTCCACAATGAGTCACATCTTAGTAATACCATGTGAAGGGAATATTGCTGAGGGATTTGGGGGAATGTTTCTTAAAGGATAGAAAGAAATACAGAAGAAGAAATGGCTCCTTTCCTTTCTTTGGACATTGATGTGTCTGCAGGGAAAGCCTAGAACTGTAGCTATAGGGAACTTGTCCATGTGGCAGCGGCGAACGTAGTTGGGCCCTGGCTTGGAAAACCAAAAGGTGCCAGGTGGCACATAGGAGCCAGGCCCACAGATCGGCTTTCTAATGGAGAGCCAGGTTTGTATTGTACCTAGGCTGCTTTATGGCTTGCTTTTGCTAAAACTCCCTCACCCTGAATTGAGGCAGCAAATGTTTATTGCATATCTTTAAAGTAACTTCTTAAACTCTGTGCTAATCCTCCCAAGGATGGAGAGTAACCAGTTCGACACTTACATGTAAGGCAAATGTAATTCCATTACATTTGCAACATCTTTTTCTTTGTTATCCCTAAGAAGTAAACAGCAACATCCTTTCCTGTGCATAATAAGTGAGCACTTTCCTTGATTTAAGGCTCCCAGAAAAGCAATAAAGGCCTGTCTAGGCAAGGGTTGGGGCACTCTCACTCAGAGTGTCCCTTTCATTCACACAGTACTTCAGTCCATGTGAATTGGTTCATTGCATCCACAACACCACAGACACCGCTGTTTGGAGTCCGTATCATGTAGCAGTCAATTTGCGATTTTAAAGGCCAGTAGCAGGACACAGAGCTAAATGAAAGAGCTAACTTCTTGAGTTACTTCCTGGTTATGTGAAATAATGTTTCCTTATTGTTTAAGCAATGTTTTTCTTCAGATTGTCTGTTATGTGCAGCCCAAAGTGTCTTAATACATAGTGCAAGTATTTCACAGAAGATCTTAGTACAATGCCTGGTCCATAGTGAATGTTCAAGTAGTATTTCATAAATAAATAATGAATGCCAGGAAGTTAACATTATTTGGGTCTTACAGACCCAGGAAACACATTTATTTGGGCTAAGGATGATAATAAATGAAGGTGACTACAAGGAAATAATGGATATAATTCAAACGATACGATGAGGGAAAATGTAGGAAAATGCACATTTTAGAACCTCTAGTGACCACCTCTGGGCTTGATCCCCCCCTTTTTTCTTCAAGTGAAAACATGAACTCACAGAAGAATGTTTTCTTTTTCTCACCAGTCAAGCTAGTGTGAATGTCATTCAACCCTGTCATGGTGAAGCCTGGCCCCTCCACATTTTCAGCCTATAGGCACTACACTAGCAAACACTCTCCCATTCCCAAAAGGCCACGTTTTCAAAATGGAAAATAAGACAGCCACCAAATGTGTAAAATATAAAACAAAACAGAAGAGTGTGCTTATTGGCTTTTCTTTCAGCATTCTAGGAGACAGAAACTCATCTTTTTTTTTTTTTGTCTCATTTGAGGGAGAAAGAGTCTCATTTGAGGGGGAAAGGTAGAGACAACACTGGAGATAATACCTGACTCACAGGGAGAGAGGCTGCCGACATCTGTAAGTGTCCCTGAAGCATAGATATCTTCCTTCTAATGAGAAGTTCTAAACCATTTACAATAGTGTCAGTGCCTCTTAAAAACTATCAATTGAAACTTAATTGGGTAAACATTAAGGCTTTTTCTCCATCCTCATTATCAAAATCGCACAGCTAGCCAAGCCTTTGATCTTGCAGCTCTAGCCTTCAAGTATCCATGCATTGTATCATTCTGATCTTTCTTCCAACTACAGGGCTCGCACTTGAGCAATTTCCCCTCCCTCTCCACACAGTCAGTACCCCTTTTCTATTTTTCTTTATGTTCATTTATAGTTTTTATATTTAGGGATTTCTCTCAGCATTGTATCCAAGTAATTTAATACAGAAATATTTACTAAAAATATGCAAGACAGAAAACTGGTTTGGTAAATAAAAAAAAAATGCATAAAACTTTGACCTTGCTCACAAGAAGTGCAGAATCAAGTTTAGGAGAAAGATACTTATATAGTGCTAATAAAAAATACTGTGATAAATGTCATAACCAAAAAATCTTTAAGCAGTGAAAATTGAAGTGACTGGCCTCCCACTGGAGTCTAAATGTAAACTGTTTCCTGCTTACTGCTTATTGAACCTCTTTCTTCATTTCAAATTCATGTGTAAGGAAAAAATTTACCATCTTTCCTCCAAAAATTGTTCTCCATTGTGATGACTGTTTACACTAGCGGTTTCACACTTAGCCTAGTCACTCAGGCTTGAAAGATGGGCATTCTTTGCATTTTCCTCAGATTCATGCACTCCATCTAGCCATTCACCAAGTTGTGCTCATTTTTCTTTGAAATGTCTCTTTTATCCTTCTGTTCTATAGTCATTACCACCTCCCTACTCCAAAATTGAATCACTTTATACCTATTTTCCTGCAATTTCCTAGCAGATGTCTATGGATCCATGCCTTCCCTTACCTAAATCATCTTGTATACTTCAAAAAACCAAAGAATTCTAAAATAGGAAGAGACATTGCCCTCCAAAGCAAAAATCTCTACAAATTAATTTGGAAATGTGGGTAAATAGTCATTTACTAACTGAATATTTATTGATAGAAACCCAATTCCTCCAATGTTTTAAATTTATAGATTATTTTAATGAATTAAAAAGTTTCTTATATTGCTAAGTTTATACCTTCCTTGCTCTATTTTTCTTCATTGAATCTTATTTTTGCTCACTCGACATATGAAATTCCATCAAAAGCATGTAAAGAAAAATATTTTGTCTGTTTGAAGACGTATTAAAAAAAAACTGTCTAAATAGGGACTTCCGGCAAGATGGAGGAATAGGTGGACGCACCGTATCTCCTCGTACAACCAAGATTAGAAAACCAATAATTTACAACAATAATTTACTATCAGAATAACACCCAGATCCGGCAGAGGATTTATCTGAATGGAAGTCGGGCAGCCAAGAAGTTGAAGTAGACGCATTCATCCGGACTGGTAGGAGAAGACCAGCCAGGCGGGCCCGGGGCTGGCTCAGGTCGGTGGCGCGTGGAGGTCGGGGGAAGGTTTGGCGCGAAATTGGCGCAAAAGCCATCCGGCGCGCAAGAAGGCAGCGGCGATCACTGAGTACGCAAGCTGCGGCTGGCAGACCCACAGGGGTAGCGATTGTGGACCAGGGCAGAACTCGCGGCCCAGAAGCCCAGACAAGGGTCTGAGTCCAGGGGAACGGAACTACCGCCATTGTTTTCTCCTGCCCTGCTCCCGCTCCCGCCCTGCCCCCACATATAACGTCACAATCTAGCGACTGGGGTGCCCAGCCCCGGTGAGCACCTAAGGCTCCGCCCCCCACCGTAACTAGAGCAACCCAAACCGGAAAAAAAAAAGGAGAGACAGGGGGGAAAAAAAAATGTTTTCAACAGAGCAGATCACTCCCCCAGGACTCATCCTTTTGAGCGACCAGGAATTAGCCAATCTATTGATGCGCAGTTCAAAACACTGGTGATCAGAAAGCTCATGGAACTGGTTGATTTTGGACGAAATTTAGATGAAAGAATGCAGATTACCATGAAACAGATGCAGGAAGACACGTGGAGGAGAGCCAATAGTGAAAGGAAGGAATATGAGTCTCAAAACAATACAGTGGACCAGAAGGAAGATAGAATCAACCAAGCAGGAAAGCATGATGAAATAAGAATTTAAAAAATTGAGGAAAAGATTAAGAGCATCCAAGACACCTTTAAACGCCCCAATATCCGAATTATAGGGGTACCAGAATTGGAAGGGGAAAAGCAACAGATTGAGCACGTATTTGAACAAATAATAAAGGAGAACTTCCCCAAACTGGCAAAGGGAACAGTCTTCCAAGAAATCCAAGAAGCTCAGAGAGCCCCAAAGAAGTTGGATCCAAGAAGAAACACACCAAGGCACATCATAATTACATTAGCCAAGGTAAAAACGAAGGAGAGAATCCTAGAAGCAGCAAGACGTAAGGGGACAGTAACCTACAAAGGAGTTCCCATCAGACTGTCAGCTGATTTCTCCAAAGAGACCTTACGGGCAAGAAGGGGCTGGAAAGAAATATTCCAAGCCATGAAAGACAAGGACCTACATCCCAGATTGCTCTATCCAGCAAAGCTCTCATTTAGAATGGAAGGGCAGATAAAGTGCTTCTCAGATAAGGTCAAGTTAAAGGAGTTCATCATCACTAAGCCCTTATTTTATGAAATGCTAAAGGGACTTATCTAAGAAAAGAAGATAAAGAAAAGACATGTATAGTAAAAGGACAGCAAACTCACAAATATTAACAACCACACCTAAAGCAAAACCAAAAGAAACTAAGTAAACAATTAGAACAGGAACAGAACCACAGAAATGGAGGGCACATGGAGGGTTAGCAGCAGGGGGGTGGGAGGAGGAGAGAGGGGGAAAAGGTATAGAGAATAAGTAGCATAGAATGTAGGTTGAAAATAGATAGGGGGAGGGCAAGAATAGTACGGGAAATGTAGAAACTAAAGAACTCATAAGTATGACACATGGACATGAACTAAAGGGGGAAATGTGGGTGGGAATGGGGTACAGGGTAGAGGGGAGAGAAGGGGGGAAATGGGACAACTGTAATAGCATAATCAATAAAATATATTAAAAAAAAAAAAAAAGAAACTGCCTTTTGACCCAGCAATCTCACTGCTGGGATTATATCCCAAGAACCATGAAACACCAATTCAAAAGAAATTATGCACCCCAATGTTCATAGCAGCACAATTTACAATAGCCAAGTGCTAGAAGCAACTTAAGTGCCCATCAGTAATTGAGTGGATCAAAAAAGTATGGTACATTTACACAATGGAATACTACACAGCAGAGAGAAAGAAGAAGCTCCTACCCTTCTTTCCTGCCCTAATTATTTAAAACAAAGAACTCAGGCTATATATATTTATATAAAACTTTTTTGGCTTATCTCACTCACTACTTTCCTCACTGAATATTGATTGAAGTGTTATTCTATACCATTTACAGGTACTCAAGGTTGGGAAAAGCATATGCTTCTTTAAAGGTTGGAAAATAAGAGAATTTTTTAATGGTAAAATATGAGTTTTTAAAAAGCATTTTGACAATAAAACATAGTAAAGAAAACTTGGAAAAATAGAGAAATGTAGGAAGAAGGGTCACCTATGATGCAAATCAACCACAGTTGACATCTTATGTAAACACTTCTAGATTTAGTTTTTTTCCCAGTGTTTTGATTACTAGGTGTTTTGTTTGTTTACTTGTTTTAGATGCTTATGCTTATACTGTAAACATAAACTTGTAATCTGCTATTTCACATAGCACTATTCATAATCTTTAAAACATTATTTGTAATGACCATATAATATTACAACTAGTGTACCACGCTTTATTTAATTTTTCCTATAACCTTCAAAATTTTTGGCTTTTCTAATTTTCCACATTATTAAATAATGTTGAAATATATATATTTGCATAAAGTTTCAAAAAAAACAACTGTCTAAATGTACACTGTTCCAGTAATTGGGCCTGATATAAATGGTAGGCCACCTCATTTTAATTGTCCACCTGTTAGTACTTTATAATGACCAGCATTATTTAAAATGTGGTGTCCAGAAATAAAATATTGTGAAATTCTTCTACATAGGTTTGTTCATCATTGTATTCCCACAAACTCAAGAATCTTAAATATTCTCAATTTTTATAGGTTCAAAGCACAACTCCTGAATTAACATCCTCTATTCTAGCCCAAGTTATTTATTTTGGCTTCTTAAAGTGCCTTCTGCCTTAGCTGGATGAGCTCCTCACTTTAGCATTCCCTTTCATTCATTCACTTACAATTCTAAGCCTTTCTTTCTGTTTACCTTTCTACCTGAAATGACTTATTTCCTATCTATCTATCTTGATCTTCTCTTTCCTTTAACATTCAGTTCTAGATTCTGTTGCAAGGAACCCAATTTTGCCAAAAGAGAAGTTTGTTTTTCACCCTGGACTTTTGGGGACCTCTAAGCTTTGGGAATATCCTGCCTGATAGGTGTGTGTTTGCTGGCCTGGGGTTTTTGGCCACTACCAGACAATCTAGTAATGTCATGTCTGACCAGGGCTTTGAGGCCATGCTATTTCAGTTCTGACCTCTGGAAGAACTGATGAATAAAGGTAGCTTGACTTCTGTGAAGGGCTTGGGACTAAAGGGCAGCCACACAAACAGTCTGTGATTGAGCCCTAGAAAACACTGGACATCAAAGACTCCAGTGAACTTCCCTGGTTGCCAGTATACTGTGTGCATTGTCACACAGTGTGTTCAGGAGAAGGTAATGTCATTCAAGTCTCCACAGGGAGAGGATGGCCAGAAGCTCTGATTTGGACCCCTCCCAGACTCTGCTGTATGCATTTCTTCCTTTGGCTAACTTTCTGTATCCATTTCTTTATTGATTGACTTTAGAGAGAATGAGGGAATGAGACAGAGAGGAAGAGAGAGAGGGGAATATCGATTTTGTTATACACCTATTTATGCATTCATTGGTTAATTCTTAAGCATGCCCTGATTGGAGGTGGAACCCACAACCTTGGTGTACTGGGACAGAGTTCTAACCAAGTGAGCTACCCTGGCCATGGCTCTGCATTCTTTTTCTTATTGACAATGAGTACAACAGCTTTCAATGAGTTCTTGAGGCCTCTAGTGAATTTCAAACCTGAGGATGATTGTGGGGATCCCTGAATTTGTAGCTGTCTCGTCCAAAGTGTGTAGGGTCCTAGGAACCCACAAACTTACATCTTATGCCTAAAGAGAGGGCAGTCTTGCAGGGACTGTTCCTTCAAACCATACAGCTGGTTAAACACATTGCAAAAATCCACTGACTTCTTGAAGAATCCTGCAATTATTATCTTCCTCACTGATATCCTCTTCCTCTAAAGAGCTATAGCATTTAAATTGAGTATTAAAAAGTCTTTCATGAATATATATCATTGCAGGTAGATTATTAAACAGATACTATGATAAGTGCCAGCAAACATTTGGATTTTGTTAACCACAAAATTTAGTAGCTTGGTAACTTCTAAGATCAGGAGGAAATGAAGAAGGAGGAAAGGAAGGAAAAGGACTACATATACTGCTATGAAAAAGTGGAAAAAAAAGAGAAGATGGCACTAATACTGGCAAGAAAGTAAGTATTTCCTAAGGAACCATTGCATTAAAGAAATAGTTTAACAATTCTATCAACATTTATTGAGCACATACTAGGCACTGAAAATGTGCCACCAATATTTGATGAAGGTACCTGATAATTATTATAAATTTTGACACAGAATTATTTTTGAGGCTTTAGGCTTTGGGAATCAATTTAGATCTGCTTTTCCTACATCTTAAATTTCAGCTGAGTAAGACTGTCTTCATGCTCACTCCCAGTGACTGGTGGTTTACCTCTTAATTATAACTTTTTTCTACTTCCTTTTCACATAAAAATACCAATGGTCAGTGTGGGGCTCTTGTCCCACTTAACAGAAAGGGAAAATTTTAAGTGATACTCCAAAATTGAAAGAGTAGCAATGAGCAGCACGTAAGTAGAACTCATAAGTAAATATGCAGATGGAAATAGGGCATAAGAAACCAGGAGGAATAAAGGAATTGAAGGGTCAGAAGTGGGCTCACATTGGCATCTGCATCTGATTTGGGCAAGATATCTATGGAAACTTCGAAAAGTTCTGAAAGTAGAAGTGGCGATCGATTGATTCTTGGTTTGGGTACAGGCAGCAGGTGGTGGAAGAGGGGATGGGAAGAATGAAAGTGCTCATTGACCAGAAGTTTGATATGTATTTTTGTATAACATACCTTGTTTTCATGGTATTATTTTTTACTTTTCTTAGAAATATAAGGGGACCAGGATTTACATTTCCTTGGGCTAAGATTATGACAGAATACATTCTTTTTTTTATTCCAAGATAATGCTTTTCAGAAAAAAAGTCATTCCAAATAGGTATCCTGGTGGATCCTAAAGCACCCTAAATTGGAACAATTTTGTAAAAACAGAATGTTTAATTATCTGCGTGTTCTATTCAAATAGCACTACAGACCTGGGTGAGCTAAGGGGATGTGCAGGAGATTGGTAACAAGGCAAGTTAAGGTAAATTCATCATTTACCTACTAAAGTCCTATGATAAACTGTCAATGGAATAAACATCTAAATCCCTTCTCTTAGGCAGTCTCCACATTTCTAGACTTCTTCATAGGCAGGGAAACCACCTGCAGCTCTGCTTACACCCATCCTCAACACTGGAAGATTGATCAATCAAAATAATGCATTAGATTTTGATGTGCTTCCTCTGGTTTTTGTATGAAACACTAGCTTTATGAATTGGATAAGCAAGGCATACTGTGTCCAGTTTCTATAATGCTATCTGATTCCAATATACTAGAAACAATTGGGAGACAAACTTATTAATATTGAAATTTCCAATAAGAAATGCATGTTCAATTAAATGATACTAGCTGGTACTTTACATATTGGGCCAGTAAGTACTGATCAATTAACACAGAATGCTGTTCTTATGTAAAAAGAAATTTCTTTCTGATTGAAAGATATGAGAGATGCCTTTATCCAGCAAACAATAAATATTTTTATGATTGTGTTCAAACAGTCTTCTGAAATACTATATGTGTATATATATTATAAACACATATGGAAGTATTGGTCTACCCTGAAAATTGTTTAAAGTGTGTATAGTTCTTTAAACAGAAACATTTACTTTTATCCTATAGTTTAAAAAAATGTTTTCTCAATATGTTTTTCTCAAGACAATTTGAGAACTTTTGTAAAACTGAGGGTTTTCAATCTCTTTTATGAAATCAGATGAATAACTTACTTTCAAGGTAGCTGATTCCCCAGGGTAGAGTGAGTTTGTTGTTTCTCTAAATTGTGGTGGTTTAAGAACTCATTTTTTTCAATATATAATCTCTACTTCTTTAAGAAGCTAAATAAAAAGGATGAAGAAAAATGTAATTGCAAAATATAGATATAAATATGTGCGACATAGTAAAAGATGAAGATAGAGAGATTGAATAAAAATCCCAGGTAAATAAAACCTAACTCTAATGTTTTCTATGATTAGGAGTTCATTTTGCATTTGTTAATATCTGTTTCAATCAGGAAAGATGTTAAATTACATAATTTCTATGTTTCAGTCAGGACAGGATACTAAATGAAATAAGTCATCTGTATCGTTTTCCATCAGAAACAAATGTATGCTGAATTAAAACTTATGAGCTAATAACCCCCATGATCCCTAGCAGAACACTAAAAACTCAACATGAGTTCATTAATAATTATTGAAATAGATATGGTTTCTAATAAAGCTGGGCCTCAGGCTGTCTAAAAAATATATAAAAACAGAAAACATGAGCTGTTCTCACAGTTGAGAGGTAGTGGGGTCATCTGGGATCCCGTTTTCTTGGAATGTCTTAGCATTTCTCTTTATATATTAAGATGAAGTTTGCTGCAATCAAAATCATAGCACCGTAAAACATGCCTTTATCTCTCTCAAACACTTCCTTCTGGGTTAGGAAGTATACCGCAATAAGATAGTGTGATGGACTAGTTGACTTCCCAAGGTCTCTTAATCTATGAAGTGAAAATTAATATCCTTTCATCAGACAAGGCTGGTATCCAATTATCAGTAGAGCAGATGTTGTGCTTTTCTG
Source organism: Phyllostomus discolor (assembly GCF_004126475.2). NCBI lineage: Eukaryota > Metazoa > Chordata > Mammalia > Chiroptera > Phyllostomidae > Phyllostomus > Phyllostomus discolor. The sequence goes on from NC_040907.2 coordinate 52,762,295, forward strand.
CTGGGTATAAAGAAAAGGGATGTGCTTATCATGCTCCAAGAGCTGTACCAATATAAGTAGGACATTCTCACTCTGCCTTACTACCAACCTGAAGATAAATTGCTTGAGTGTACAGCAACCTCCCTGCAATCCCTCCAAAAAGCAGAAATGAAAAGCAGAGCTTTGAAAGGTCCGGCTTGGCTCCTTCATCAGTAAATTATGGGAATGTAATTCATACAGCTGCTATGGACACCTCCTGTCTGCCAGATCCCCTTGCTTCCATTTCTTCTGCCCACTGGGTATAGCCAGTCACTTCCAGAAGCTAATTTGCAGTTGATTATGCAATCTGCCAGACTCAATCAATGTGCATACTCAGGACCACTCATAAGATTATTTGCCTTAATCATAGGAGGCTCTAGATCATTACTCCACCATAGGGAATATATTCAGTGGAGATAGTTGTGAGGGTGCCCATTACACAGCTGCCTGCCAGGTCTCCTGACTTATGTTATTTTTATCTCTAGGATGCAGCCAACTCTATCCAAAGTTGCTTCAAAGGCAAATAGTCCCTATCAGTGAAAAACCGTATGCTGTCAACTGACTTCTGAGGCAGCAGGGTAAATACAAAGACTTCAAGGACACTTGAGAATTCAGGCTTCTTTTGTCTTACTTTTAAATAATAGTAATGTTAGTTTTGAGCAAGAGTTTTATTCTCTCCAATGTAGCAAAATAAACTAACAGAATAACTACAAACAGGTGTCTTCACAGAATGGTCTTCTAAAAATCAGACTTTTGTTGGGATTTATTGGGCCATGATACTTCTCAAATCACTGTTAGACATTTTTACGTTTAAATATTTATTTTAAAAATGGGTTAGATTATCATATTTTGACAATATATTAATGTATATATTGTAATACATACGTTACATGTGTGTCCTTTTTATGTTGGCTACTGTTAAGGGCACTCGGGATGCAAAAAAGAACAAAAATGAAAATGTTCCCACCCTCTTGGTGCTTGCATTCTAGTGGATGGAAACATTACTACATTTGTTACAGCATCATTTCTTCCTGAACCCTGACAGAGCCACGGCACCCTTCTCAACCTTTGCTCTGGGTACTCACTATTCAGCAATAAGAGCGAGCATGTAATAGAATGAGACTATTGGGCATCTCTGATATAGTGCAATCTATTAGTGACATAGAAATAGCTCAGTCACAAAACAAAGTCCACTCCACATTATACTGAAATACCTGAATCAAAATATTTACACCATAATAAATACTAGGTCAATGTATGGGCCCTTTACTATTTAAGCTACACCTTTTCTTAACACTGAGTCTTACTAAATCGCCAAAAAATGTCATTCTGTCTATTGAGTGAAATTTCAATTTTAGAAACACATCCTAAAAAGCTTATTTGTTAACAAATTGTTAACAGAGGAATTTTAATCAACCCCCAAACCAAACATAATACAAAAAATATAATTGTATTTCTTCACAGTTCTTCTTCTGTAAATATAAACATATTTCAAGAAAACAATCTGTAGTCAAATTTTGCTCAACTCACTACATCATAGGTTAATATGGCTGCAATTGTGTTGAATATATTATTTTCAATGACATTTTGGTTTGAGCAAGCTCTAGTCTCAGTTATTAGGGTCAGGTCAGACTGAGAATAAACAAAACCACGAATGGACAAATTAATGACTTGTAGAATTGAATGACAATAGCCACCTTTTTCATTTTATCCTACTCTGAACTCTCCACTAGGCCTAATTTTACTTTTAAATCTGATTTTTAAAGTGAAAACTTAATATTTGAGAAGGGTAATGTCTTGCTTTTGGAATTGATCAATTGTGTCTCATCTGGTACATGAAGCAGTCTTATTTTCTTTGCCTGTGTAAATCTTTTTTAACTTCCAAAGAACAGATAAAGTGCCATCTTATTCTCAAAGTTTACCTTTATCATTTCAGCCTACTACAATAAACTCTTCTCTAATATCTATCAGCATTTAATATTTTTAAGAATAATAGCATATTTAATTATGCTAATTTGAAATATTATGTTGTAGCTTTCTTCTGTGGTCTTTGAAAATTGTCACAGATTTTGTTTTGCACAATAGAAAGGATTTTAGTATGGAAATGGTACCAAAGAATGAATATTAGATTTTCTAGGTTTTTATTATTGGCTTACATATTTATTATGTATTTATTCTATACACATGTGCAAGCAGGTACATACACACTCCTATTTGGGACCTAATGAGTTGATATCTGATAAAGACGCAATATTTAATCACTTGACATATATACACAATTGATTTATATTCCTAAGAAAACAATGGCACATTTTCTTTAAAATTAATATAACATTTGTGATACACTAATAATGATTCAATGAATAAAATGAACATTAATCTTAGGATGAAGAAAAGATTTTCATCATAATTTTTAACGTAATTTGGAATCTAAAGGGTCCCACAGTTTGTAATGTTGCCAAATGCCTCAACTATCAGTTTTCTGTGTTGTAAAATGAATGTACCCTGAATTTGAGAAATATTGAAATAAGATTTATCATCTGACTTTGATTATAAAAGTTGTATGACTCTAGAAAAGACCTCTAGGGACCTTTTACAAATAAAAAACTAATGTTCTATGTCAATCCAGATATGTGCACTCCCTGGTAACATGACAAAGAATGCCCAAATATACCACATGAGAGTAAAGAGACAATGATTATAAAAATACAAATAGTAAGACATATCATAAATATAAATGAAAAGAAAAATATATTAGGGATATTTATATGTCTGCCATCCCAAGTGTTTATTATAGCTCCTGAAAATTATATAAAATGTTTTGTTAATATAAAACATATTTGTTCTTTATTTGTATATTCAAAAATTAAACATTGATCAGATTCTTGCTGTGTGTGTGGAATTCTTTTGACTGTTTCCTCGAATTTCAGGAGGCAAAATGCATCAACATACTCAAGGATGAAATTAAAGTAATTCTATCTAAACTTCAGATTTTTTAAAATTTAAATATATGATTAGGTAATGCCCTGTGGTTATTTGCTCAAAGACAAAATCTTATGGAAAAGAAAGATACACTCATACCTGAAGGTTGGTACATTGAGTGTCTCAAAATTCTTTCAGGCTGTGAAATGCTTCCTAAGGCATAATTTAGTCTGTAAAACTCTTTGTGATCTGAAACATTGTTAAAATGCTTCCCAGACCTAGGGCTGAATTCTGGGATTGGCTTGATGACTTCGCAGGTGCAGTCTATATAGAAGTTTTGGAGTGTGACTTGCGAAGACGGAGTGAAATGAGAACAAAGCATTTTGTCTGTTCTCCAGGTACCTGAACTGCAATTGACACCAAGCCTTGCAAAGCTAGGTGTTGGTTAATAAAAAAGGAGTAGTATTCCAGTAGTTTCCCAGGTTTCTTTATTGCAAGATTTCTCAGAATCTCTAGTGTGTTTAAAGTTTAAGTTGACTCTTCAAGATAATGGTATGATATGCGGAGTCTCCCATTCAACTTGACCAACATCATTTTGTCTTAAAACATGCTGCAAGACTAGTACTTGTGGTCAAGTATATAAATCCCCTTCTGTTTTCAAAAGCCTTTGTTTCACTATTAAACATCACATGTACTACATTTAATTGTTCATCAGAGACTTAACTAAAGCGGAAAGTGTTCAGTTCCTGATAGCCCCAAGACTTCCACAGGAGTTCCACAGAGGTCCAGTATGATTTTTCACTAATTGAGTCTGTGCAGATCAACATTAGGATGTTGTAAAATAAATCATCTGATAAAAAATGCTCTTTTGGTTCTGTTGAGATAAGCTGAATTAAAAAAAGATGTGTTCTTTTATTAACATTCTTAAGGCCACAACTATCAGCATTTGTATTTGCACTACAATGATTGGCCAAAAAACACACAGAATCAATATTAAATATAACTAAAATGAATAGCCTTGTAGGTTAAACACATAATAAGGTACATCTTGTTTAACACCTAAACTTAAAACAGACAAATTTTACATCAGGGTTTTAGAAAAATTAACCCTCAAGTGATGCATCTAATTTAGGGTTGATATTATAACATCAATGATTATATTCTGTCACACAACTGGACTCATTGAAATGTTTAAAAGTTAGAATTACTGGTGTTTTAGATGCAAGTAAATGATAAAATATGATGCATGAGGAAAGTGATAGTTTGCTTAATTTGAGTACCATCATTGTTCTTTACTCTAAAGTCAAAACTGATATTTTGTTCTTGAAATAGAAATACTATTCTTGCCCTGGCCACTGTGGCTCAATGGATTGAGCTCCAGGCTGCAAACCAAAGGGTCACTGGTTTGATTCCCATTCAGAGCACATGCCTGGGTTGTGGGTCATGTCCCCAGTAGGGGGTGCATGAGAGGCAGCCACACATTGATGTTTGGCTCCCTCTCTTTCTCCTTCCCTTCCTCTCTATCTAAAAATAAATAAATAAATAAATTTTTAAAAAGACTCTTCCTTTTTTGTAGATCAAGTATTACATTTTGAAAGTAATTGTCAATTACATTAAAGTAAAATTTTCTAATATTAATATGTTTTCTGTTGTAATTATTAAATGTAAAAATAGTTCTCCCCCTCCTTATATTTATAAAGCACAGGTGGCAATCACAAGGCACATGGGCTGAATTCAGCCCTCTATCTTGTTTTATTCAGCCTGGCACCTTATCTCTACCCAGTGGCAGTGCTGAGTTCTCCCTTAATTGTTAAGGAGTAGTTACATTTATACAATCCTAAAATTGCTTTTGGCAGAAGGCAACCGCAAGGCTGATGTGGCCCCTGGTGAAAATGAGTTTGACACCTCTGTAATAGAAAGTGTATTACATGCAAGGACTGTCAGTGAGACACAACACTTGTGGAATATCTGTTCACAGGAAAACTGTGTGTGAGTTTCTTAAGTTATACATGGAAGGAAACAAATACTAACAAAAGTTTAGGAATCGTGTAAGTAAAATAAATTATAGGCATTAGATGCAATAAAATCTATGATTATCAAGAAACTAACAGTTTTGTTATATGTTACATAGACCAGAAATAAAATATACACATGGTAAACTAACAAATATGACAGATTAAATAATTTCCTGATAGAAGAGTTATAGATACAATAACATATTTGTGATTGAGAAAGGCTGAATTCAGGCAAATCTTGTTGAAATCCATTTTATTACTTCGTAAGTTGACTATATAAAACTCACAAAGTTAAGTCTGGGGCATTTAAAATGGTAATTCAGCATATTTAGTTTACTACATTGTTGAATATATTTCCCTTCCTATTTTCTTCCTGATACAATAATCTCTCCTTACCTCTACCTCTCGACAAAGTGAGCTGTGAGGAAAAGTACAGAGTGGGTTTTATCTTTGCAAATCAACCATTATTTAGGGTCTGGCTTTCAGTTCTGTGAGAACAGAAACCTGTTTCTTCTATGTTCTTTAGTTAATACCACAGGTCCAGGGCTCTTGCAGCATAAATTCAGAAAAATCTGAAGAAGAATTTCTAAATATAATAAAAACTTTGGTTGATCAGCATCTTTCTTCTGAAGGCAAAGCTAACATTAGCACTGATATCTACCCTTATTAAATACATGAGAGTTTATGGATATTTTCTTAAAATAGCCCTAATAGGTACATGTTTTCACCTTCTGAAACTGAAGCTCTGGGAAGTTAAGTAGCCTTTTTAATACCATACAGCTAGTAATTCAACAAATCAAATCCAAACCAAGGTCTCAAGCAGTTTATTTTGATGCAGTGTTTCCAACTGGGATGCATATGAAATCCTTTTAAAGAGATAATGTGTTCTTGTGGACCTGAGACTATATGTGTGGACCTGAGATTTGTAAACATTGATTATTATTCACTTTTTAGGGGAATGCCTTTTTCTTATATCTGGCAAAATGATTCTCTAAGGGCTGTTGTTAAAATGAAAATAAAAAAATTATCAAAACTATGAACAGTAAAATGACAACAAACTCATATCTATCAACAACTGAACCTAAAAAAAACAAACTAAGCAAACAACTAGAACAGGAACAGAATCACAGAAATGGAGATCACATGTAGAGTTAGCAGTGGGAAAGAGGAAGGGGGAGAATGGGGGAAAAGGTACAGGGAATAAGAAGAGTAATTGGTAGGCACAAAATACGCAGGGGTAAGTTAAGAATAGTATAGGGAATGTAGAAGCCAAAGAACTTATATGCACGGCCCATGGACATGAACTAAGGTGGGGGGAATGCTGGAGGGTGGGGGATGCAGGGCAGAGGGGGTAAAGGAGAGAAAAAATGGGACAACTGTAATAGCATAATTAATAAAATAGACAAAAAAGAAAATAAAAATTTAAAGTTCTCATAAAATCTGTGGGCCTTTAAGGGTATGGATGGGAATCTCAGCTGAGAAACAGGGTTATTTTTTTAAGAGCGCAGAATTTGGAGTCAGATAAACCCTAACTACAATGACTCACTTATTAGCTCTTCTGGCTTCAGTTTCTTCTATAAATTGGGATAAACATATCTATTCTTAGGGTTGTCATAAAGGGCAACTGAGTTGATGTACTTAACATTATTTAACAGTGTCGGCTACAGAGTAACTGCTTAATCAATGGTAATGCCTGTGATTTGGGTTTCCCCTCCAGTGCTGTCTACTAACACTTACTGACATCCCTCCCAGTTATTAGAATGTTGCTCATTAAGCCTGGAATCAGATTCAGCCCCAAGCATCCATGGCTCCCTGCTAGGCAGATCCAGTTGCATTTGTCTGCCAGAGAAATCTTTTCTGCACAGGGCTTAGAGAGACAATGTTTAGTCTCAATAATTCCCTTGGCAGGTTACAAACACACACCCTACAGTCTGTTAAGATCTGTAAATTCTGTACAAGGCAGTCAAAGACCTGAACCCTTTTTTTTTGTTTGTTTGCTTATTCATGGTAATGCTTAAGCTTCAGTTCTTTACTTTTGGTAAGCAGACTTATTCCCAAGTTCTTGAAGTAGCATTTCATTTTGGTTCTTGTGCACTACCTACTATGAACAACATCGTACATGTAAACTACGTAAAATCAGCTAACTCACAGCTCTTCTCTAGTGTCACAGGCATGGCTGGGACAGGGAAAGGCAAGAGGGGAGAGCAGGTGGAGAAAATGGGCAGGTAATTTCAAATGTGCCCTAAGAAGGTACAGGGTACCCTGCCTTTATTTGCCACCATGAGCCTTCTGTCACTCTATTGCAGTGAAGCAGCTTTTGACAGATTCATTGATCTGTGGTTAGAGGTACCCGCTGGTAATTTTGGCATTTGCACAAGACCCACAGCTTTTACCTCTTGCCAGGGTAAAGGACAAGTTAGCTGTCCTTTGCCATTCTTGGGAATTTTAATCAGTAATCTAATAATTCAAGAATTTGTAAAGTTTTTTTTTTTTTTTTATTTCACTTGAGGTTAGTTCCATGGGCTCTAACCTAGGGCAGAAATTTATGTCTGAGTTGCATCTTTCTCATTCTAAATTCCCAGATTTAATTCAGATATTTCAGAATAAACTATATTCTCAAAAGTGCTATGACCCTCTGACTGGGAAACAATCAATTTAATGAAGCTCATAAGAAACACCTTAGCAATTTCACAGCTGATTTAGACCTTTTAGAGCCTTTTTTGTAGGAAAGCCATAGAACTTAAAAGTTGGAAGGATACTTTAAGATCACCTCGCTGAATCACTCCGTTTGTACAGCACCTGTATCCCAGGGGAATGAGAGTTCTGTGAGGACAAGGGCCACACCTTAATCATCAATGTTCGTAAATAAGTTGACACATGCCTGAAACCCTAAACTAGCCATTGACTTGATTTTATCTGCCTTAGATAACCGTGTCCTAATCATTGTAATGTATTGCCTCAATAGATTTTCCTGTAATATTCAGTCCCAAACAAAGGAAATATTAAATACAGATGGACAGTGTGGTCTAGTACACTTTAACAACCAGGAAGCAGGATTGAATTTTTAATGTTTCAATTGGCAGTGGGTATGAACAATTACAATATGTTACTATTATGTCTATAGGATCAATCCTTGCTCAAGGGATTAGTGCAAATCATACTCTGAGGAATATCGCTGTGAGAAGAAAGATGTTACAAAATTCCAACAGAAGTCAGCATATGGAAAGGACACTTGTGAGTCTTCAGTAGAGAATGCAGCAAAGAGGTGCCACCTAGTGACTGCATTTTTCTGGCGGTGAAAAGCCCAGGCTTGTTAGCATGCAGAATAAGGCTTGAATATATTTCAGGCCATCTTTAAATACATTATAATATGAAATGTCTATTCATAATTTGTTCTGCTCTGTCAAATGCAGTAGATAAGCTGAGTAATGTTCTGTGAGCCTTTAAAAGTCACAAGGACAAGCCAGTGTAAGATACCTATCCAAGTGTTTTGCTCCTTATGGGTATACATAGTCTCATTCATAAATAAATCCAATAAACAGAATTTAAGGGCCAAAAAATACTATGAATGAAATATGATTTGAGAATTGCTGAGATATGAAAGCAGAAATCACTTCTAATAGAATGTACTCATTTATGTTGTGGGCAACTTAGTCAAGTTGTCACTATCAATTGTAAGATGTATATACAAGATGTGTCTCCCTCTTCCCCCTCCTCTTCTTCCTCCTCCTCCTCTTCCTCTTCTTCCCCCCCTTCTTCTCCCCTCTCTCTCTCTCTCACATGCACTGCTTTTTAAAAATCAATTTTAAAAGTAAAGGTGCAGGTTTATATGCTTACATGTATGGTTTCCTAACAATTATACAAACTGTTCACTTTGCTGAATTGATTAGTGCTGCTCTGATACAATAAAAAGCAATAAATAAATGTAATGGATATAATGGGAAGTTCGTAAATGGATAAGATTTTGATTGCCAAGCTGCACTATCAGAAGCAGAAAATCCATATGCCCATGAGCTAATCAATGGTTTTTTATAAAAATCACTAACATCATCTCTCTTCAAAACCTCTAAGACAGGGTGTGATGTTAAAAGATGGCATTTTTTTGTTAGTTCAGATGAGCCCAAGATATCTGATTCACTTTAAGAATAAAACTAGTTGGCATATTATTAGGAAAAACTGTCCAAACAGTCAGCTCCCGGTCTGTAATGGCTCAGATCTGTGATCATCATCAAGGAGCCAATCAGCAGTTGAGTCTGGGTTACTAGACTTCTGACATGGGGATGAGAATATAAATAGAACCCTGAAAACAATGCAGGAAAACCCCCTCAGAGAAAATATTTGCTGAGTCTGTGGGCCATTCCTTGGGTAAGTACTTTAACTTCTCTGAACTTTAAATTCCTTAATCTGTAACATGCTGATATAAATAATTCACACATCACAAGACTAGCTTGAAAAGTAGGTGTTTGTTGAAAATCATTTTTAAAACTGTAATTCACATTGGAATTTGAGTTATGTATATCTACATCTTCAAACAAAGCACAGAGCAGCCCTGTCCATTTGTACTTGCAAGTCTCTGTTTAGTCTGATTAAAAGTAAGCAATTGGAGAAAGGTGCAAAGTTGGCTACTACAGCTGACTGGATGATCAGGTGGAGGCCTAGGACCTGTGCTCCTGGTGGTTCATATGGCAACAGAAAGGTTCTTCTGCCTAAAGCAGTGCTTCAGCGGGCATGGTTAACTTTGAAATTTGCAACATCAAAAATAAATTATTTAGAGTTAAATAGATAGCTTCTTTGAAAACACAAATATCCCTAGCAAGGTGAATAATTGAGATTGTCATTATTCTAATCACAACAGCATACACTAGTTTACTAACTTATATACTAATAATAACTGGCTGAAATTTGTTCATTTTGGACTGTAGGCATTTTCCTGGATTTCTAGTAAAGCGGGAAGTTCTGCCTGTGAAGACCAACTGAGGATATAGACGTTATACGGAGGCAAGGGGCCTCCCATTCTCCAGAGGTGGTTGAGAACTGCAGAAATCAGAGAGCTTACTTCTCAGCAATTTTACCGTATGCTCCTAAGCACAAAATCTTCATCAAAACACATCTTTTCCTTTTCAGTTTGATTTTTAGTATTTCAGGATGAAAGCTAAATTAAAATATATGTACTCCCACTTAGAATAGCTACAAACAAGCATTTGCTTTTTGGCTTTCACAGAATGCTGCATCTCAGAACAAGAGAACTGTTTCCTGTATTCTTGAAAGACTAATCACTTAATTACACCAAAAGTCATTAGCTCCAATTGTTTCAAGATTTACTAGCATTTCTGATTCTTTCCTGTATAGATTCTTTCTCTAATTGACCAGTGGGCCAGTTGGGATTTATCTTTAACATTAAAATCTTTTAGTCTTCTTAGAGCATGTGTGATATATAACATCAGCTCATTTGTTTTATAAAGTATTGTAATATTGTTGGCAATAATGTGGCCTGGCAAATATGACCTCTTTAATAAGATATTTTTACCTTTTCTACACTGAAATAGATGATTATAAATTTTAAGATTAAAAACCAATGTTCAAATAGATTGTATTTGCAAAAACTCATTACCTGCATGTTGGAAAAATCCAAATAGGTTTGGATTCTGAGGGAAAATATTAGATCTAGAGAAAAGGAGTTATTTAATCAACTGATGTGTAAGCAGAATAATGGTCTCCCAAATATGTCCATATACTAATTACTACAAATTACTGGAAGCTGTGAATTTATTATATTACATGGCAAAAGGAAATTAAGGTAGCAGATTGAATTATGGCTACTAATCAACTGATCTTGAAATAGGGAGATTTTTGTTTTATTATCAGTGTGGGTCAAATGTAATTGCAAGGGTCTCTAAATGTGGCAGTGGGAGACAGAAGACTCAGTGTCATAGTGATGTAACATGAGAAAGACTTGCCCAATCCAAGACAATGTTGGAGTAGGTGGAAGTTTCATTCATCTCCTTCCAAGACCTAACTGGAATTACAACTAATTTATAGAGCAATAATCCTGAATAAACAACTAAAGACTAGCTGAAAGGAAGTCTTATAACCAAGAATTTACAGAAGAAACCACATCGAAGCTGTTAGTAAGGGCAGAGAAGTGTAAGAAGCTAACACCACCCCTACTGACAGAGGCTGACATTCTGGACAGATATCTGAACTCTGAGGGATTCTCCCTGAGAAGTTTTGGGTCTAAACCTCAAGCTAGGCTCTTTAGCCCAGAGTACTAGAGGTGGGAAGAGGTGCCCACATAACATTTGGCTGTGAATAAAAGCATTCTGTCTGTCAGCAAGAAGCAGCAGTTTGCTAGAGACACAAGTTCCCTCTTAAAGGGCCAATTTTCAAAATTTCATTTGTAGCCACTCACCCTGGGCTCTGGCAGAAGGAAGGCAGAACAGACTAGAGTTATATGAGGAAAGTCTTGGGTTTGTGGCTCTGGAAGACAGCTGAAAAGTCAGTCATCAGGATCTCTGCACTGACTCATTCTCCCAAATTGCAGATGCATTCTTGCTTGGGTGGAACACTTTCCTCTGTGTAGCATCAGCCAGGTGGAAAGCAATAGCTCCACCCTCTGGACTCCCTCTCACCATACCTTGTGGAGTTTATGCACTGCTGAGGAGTACAACCAGATGGTCTTGCAGTGACAGCCCACCAGGTAGCTGGCAGCCAAAGGCAGATCTCATTGGGGCACCTTGAGACTTTTGTGGACCTGCCCCTGAGTCCAGTGCTGATTCAGAGCTTGGTCCTTCCAGCAGACACCCAGGCTCAGCAGAAGCAGTTACAAACTGTGTGTTACTTATAGCACCAAACAGGTTGCCCAAGGCCAATCACAGGCAGAACCTTACATGGGACTGCAGAAAAGTCCCTCCCAAGAGGCCTAGAACCAACAAAACTAGTGGCCAGGCTCAGACAACATCAGAGCAAGATTCATTAAGCTTCACAAGAAGCAAATCCAAAAGGAGATCATGGTGAGCACAAAACTCTGCTGAGGCAAATTCTTCTTCTTGTGGTTAGCACCGAAACAGCAGCTCACATGCCATGGTTGGAGTTGAGCCTCATGTGCAGCCAGTCTGAGGGTCAATCCCACGCTCAAGTAAGTCAACAGCAATGAAGACTCAATTACAACAGGAGGACCTACATAACATAAACAAGGAATATTCCTGGAGCACCTGGCTCAGGGAATCAAGAAGACTGCATCACTGGACCCCAGAGGACACTTCCCACATAAAGCCACCCCCACAAAGACTAGGATTCATAGAATATCCTTCTAATACACAGAAAAAAAAAAAAAAAAAACAGAAAGAGGCAGCCACAGTGGGTAGACAAAGATACAGGCTACAAATGAAAGAAAAGGAGAAATCTCCAGAAAAAGAGCTAAATGAAATGGAGACAAGAAACTTATCAGATACAGAGTTAAAAGTAATGGTTATAAGAATGCTCAACAGCATGAAAAAGAACATAGAAACCATAAGAAAAGGTCAATCAAATGTGAAGAATACACTGGAAGGAATGAATAGTAGGTTGGATGGAGCAGAGGAGTCAATCAGCAATTTGGAAGACAGAATTAAAAAACATGCAATTTAAGCAGCAAAAGGAAAAATAAAAATAAAAATGAAGATGATTTATGGATATTTGGGACACTATGAAGTATAAAACATCTGCATCTTAAGGGTACCAGAAAAAGAAAAGAGAAAGCAAGGTACAGAGAACCTATTTGAAATAATAATGACTGAATTGGTGAAGGAAAAAGACACACAAATACAGAAAATGAAGAAAGTCCCAAATGAGATGGGCCCAAAGGGTCTTATGATGTATAAGATACATCATAATTAAAACGGCAAAGATTAATGACAAAAAGAGAATGTTAAAAGCCTTAAGAGAAAGACAGTTAACAAAAAGGAAGTGCCCATAAGGCTGTCAGCTGATTTCCTAACAGAAACATTGCAGGCCAGAAGGGATCGGTATAAAATAACCAATGAGATGAAAAGGACATACAATCAAGACTACTTTATCCAGCTGGGTTATTATTTAAAATTGAAGGAGAAATAAAGAGCTTTCCAGACAATGAAAAACTAAAGGAGTCAGTTACCACCAAACCAGTATTACAAGAAATATTGAATGTCTGTCAGAGAAGTAGAAGAGGAAGGAAGGAAGGAAGGAAGGAAGGAAGGAAGGAAGGAAGGAAGGAAGGAAGGAAGGAAGGAAGGAGGGAGGGAGGGAGGGAGGGAGGAAGAGGAAGAAGAAGAAGAAGAAGAAGAAGAAGAAGAAGAAGAAGAAGAAGAAGAAGAAGAAGAAGAAGACAGCAGAGGAACATATTTAATGAATAAAGTGGAAATGAATATGTACCTATCAATAATTATTTCAAATACAAATAGCTTAAATGCTCCAATCAAAAGACATAGGGTAGCTGAAGAGATAAAAAAACAAAACCCATATATACTCTCTCTACAAGGGATCCACCTCAGAATGAAAGATATATATATAGACTAAAAGGAAATTAATGGAAAAAGATATTACATGAAAATGAAAAAAAAAGCTGGAGAAGCAATACTTATATCTGACAAAACAGACTTTTAAACAAAGGCTGTAGTGAAAGACAAGGAAGGACACTGCATAATGTTAAAGGGAGCAATCAGAAAAAAAAAGAATATAACCCTTGTAAACATATATACATTCAAAAGAGGAACATGTGTATATGTAAAGCTAATCTTGATTGTCATAAAAAGAGAGATTGACACTAATACAGTAATAGGAGGGGATTTAAACACCCCATTGACATCAACGGCTAGATATTCCAGACAAAAAATCAACAAATAAATAGTGGCCTTAAATGACACACTAGTTCAGATAGATTTATTTGATATCTTCTGAAGATTTCATCCTAACCAGTAGAACATACAGTCTTTTCAAGTGCACATGGAACACTTTCTCTGATAGATGATATGTTAGGACAAAGATAAATCTCAGTATTTTAAGAAGATTGAAATCATATCAAGCATCTTCTCATACCACAGTGTCATGGAACTAGATATCAATCACAAAAAACCTGAAAAACACACATGTGGAGACTAAATAACATGTTAATAAACAACGAATGGTTTAACAATGAGGTCAAAGAAGAAAGAAAAATAGCTTAAAACAAATAAAAATGAAAACACAATAACCCAAAATTTATGTGACAGCAAAAGCAGCCCCAAGAGGTAAATTCATAGCACTGCATGCCTATTTCAAGCAACAAAAAGTCTCAAATAAACAACCTAACATTACACTTAAAGAAACTTGAAAAAGAAAAACAACCAAAGCCAAAAGGGATTAGATGCAATTAAATAATAAAGATTTGAGTGTAAATAAGTGATATAGAGACTAAAAAGATACAAAAGATCAATAAAATCAAGACCTGGTTCTTTGAAATGACAAGATTGACAAATCTTTGAACAGGCTCATCAAGATAAAATGAGATTGGACCCAAATAAATAAAATTAGAAATGAAGAGAAGTAACAGACACCAAAGAAATAGAAAGGACTGTAAAAAAATTATGAACAACTATATGCCAACAAATTGGACAATCTGGGGGAAATAGATAATTCCTACATACAATCTTCCAAAACTGAATCAGGAAGAATAAGAATCTGAATAGATAGTTTATAAATAGTGAAAGTGAAGCAATAATAAAACAAAAGTTCCAAACATTCAAAAGTCCTGGACCGGACAGCTTCACAGGTGAATTTTACCAAATATTCAAAGAACTAGCATCTCTTTTCAAATTATTCCAAAAGTTTCAAAAGAATGGAGGACTCCTAAGCTCATTTTATGAGGCTAGCATTATCCTAATTCTAAAACCAGATAAAGACACTACAAAGAAAGATAATTATGGGCCAATATCCTTGATGAATATAGATGCTAAAATCCTCAACAAAATATTAGTACACTAGATCCAGCAATACATTAAAAATGTCACACACTGTGATCAAGTGAGATTTATAGTTAGGATGAAAGGTTGGTATAGCATTCACAAATTAATTAATGTGGTACAACACATAAACAAAATAAAGGGTAAAAGTTACATTATCATATCAACAGATGCAGAAAAAGCATTTAAAAATTCAGCACCCATTTATGATAAAACTCTCAGCAAAGTAATAATAGACAGAACATGCCTCAACATAATAAAGACCATCAATGACAAACCTATAGCCAGCATCATACTCAATGAATCAAAACTATAGCATTTGCCTTATGATATACAGCGAGAAAGTGACATCCACTTTCACCATTCTTATTCAACAAAGTATTGGATGTCTGAGCCATACCTATCAGACAAAAAGAAGAAACAAATGCCATCAAAATTGGAAGGGAAGAAGTAAAACTGTCATTATTTGCAGATGATATTATACTATATAGAGAGAACCCTGAAGACTCTACCAAGAAACTACTAGAAATGATAAATGAATTCAGTAAAGTAGCAGGATACAAAATGCATATTCTGATATCAGTTGAATTTTTATACACCAGTAATTAAATATCTTAAAAGGAAACTAAGAGAACAATACCATTCACAGTTCCTTCAAAAAGAATAAAATACCGAGGAATAAATTTAACCAAGGATCTGAAAGATCTGTACTCAGAAAATTATAAGACGTTGGAGAAAAAAACTGAAGAAGATACAAATGAGTGGAAGCATATATCACAGTCATGGAGAGAGAATTGACATTATTAAAATATCCATTCTATAGATTTAATGCAATTCCTATCAAAATACCAGAAGCATATTTCACAGAACCAGAACAAATATTCCAAAAGTTTATGTGGAACAACAAAAGACTCTAAATAACAACAGCAATATTGGGAAAGAAGAACAATGTTGGAGAAAACATGTAACCTGATATTAAACTATACTACAAAGCCATAGTAATTAAAACAGCATGGTATTGGGGGGGGGGAACATGAGTGGATTATAGATCAATGGATAGAAAGTGCAGAAATAAATCCATGCTTTCATAATTAATTAATATTTGTTGGGAACCACCCTGCCTGGTATCAGAACCTGGAACCCCCTCCAAGGCTAAAGCTGAGGGAATGACCTTGGACCTAAGCCAGCAAGGAGACAAAAGCTTATATCCCTGGCAGGAGCACCACTTCTGCTCCTTTTACTTCACCATGCCTGGCCCCCAATGCTTGGTCAGTTAGCCAATGAGGGGTAAGATTCCCCAAGGAGGAAACGATCTAAGACAGGCATGATCACGTGGGAGGCCCCCAAGGAAGGACTTTGGGGGCTACAGCAAAAGGGGGTGATGGACCCTCGCTCCTCGGCTTTGACAAAGCCTGAGTCCTCATTGTCTGTGAGAAAATCTCCTTATCTCTTGGTTGCCTTAGTTCCCTTGCTCCATCTAAGCCTGAAACAATGACAGAGGGTGGTGCAGCCCTGTGCGGAAAAGGGTGGGTTCCCCAGGTGATCAGGCCTAAGAAAGAATATATAAAATCCTGTGAAACCTGCTTTGTTTAGAATGCTCTCAGCTGAATGATAAGGGTCCAGGGAAGAAGTAAGTTTGTTCCTTAAAGTTTTACAGCTCTTTGACCCTGACTCAAAATAGGCCCTCAGAGTTCCTTGTTATCTATTGCTTGATCCTTACTTCCTGGCAATGAGTAATGAGCTTTACCTGAATTCTTATGCAAACGAACCCAATAAAAAGTCTGGCAGGAGAACGGGGCGCTCTCCCTTAGGGGCTCTCTCCCTTAGGGATGCTCTCCCCTAGGGAGGGTGGCCATGGCACTCCCCACCAGAGAGAGTGGCCATTCTGTTCCTGCTTCCCCACAGGACCTGGTTGTCTCTGTGTATGTTTTTCTCACGTGTTGACAAGCCATCCGCAGCGTTCTGCGGTCCCTGCCAGTCGGAGATTGGGTCAAATATTTGACAATGATAGCAAAAACATACAATGTGGTAAAGATAGTCTATTCAATAAATGATGTTGGGAATAATGGACAGATGTGTATAAAAATTAAACTAGACCACATCCTTATATGGTATACAAGGATGAACTCAAAATAGATTAAAGACTTATTATATGTTAGACTCAAAACCATATAATTCTCTTGGGGGTATTTTATTTATTTATTTTTAGAGAGAGGGGAAGGGAAGGAGAAAGAGAGGGAGAGAAACATTAATGTGTGGTTGCTTCTCATGCACCCCCTACTGGGGACCTGGCCTGCAACTCAGGCATGTTCCCTGACTGGGAATCAAATCAGCGACTCTTTGGTTCACAGGCCAGCATTCAATCTACAGAGGTACACCAGCTAGAGCTCAAAACCATATAATTCTTGAAGAAAACACAGGCCATAAATTCTCAAACATTTCTAGTTGCAATATTTTTTTTGATATATCTTCTCAGGCAAGGAAAATAAATGGAATAAACAAATGGGACTACATCAAGTGCAAAAGTTTTTGCATAGCAAAGAAAACCATCTAAAAATGAAAAAAATAACCCACTGAATGGAAGAACATATTTGCTGATACACTTAATAAGGAGTTAATATTCAAAATTTATAAAGAACATATAAAACTCAACACCAAACCCCCCACCCCTCCCAAAAAATCCAACTTAAAAATGGGCAAGGGATCAGAATAGAAACTTCTCCAAAGAGGACATAAAGATGCCCACTAGACATATGAAAAGATATTTAGCATCACTACTCATCAGAAACATGCAAATTAAAACCACAGTGAGATATCACCTCACAACTGTCAGAATGGCTATCATCAATAAATCAACAAACAACAAGTACTGGTGAGGATGTGGAGAAAAGGGAACCCTTGTGCACTGTTGGTGGGAATGAGGACTAGTGCAGCCACTGTGGAAAACAGTATGAAGATTCCTCAAAAAATTAAAAATTGAACTGCCTTATCATCCAGTGATTCCACTTCTGGGATTTATCTGAAGAAACCTGAAACAGTAATTCGAAAGAATATATTCATTCCTATGTTCATTGCAGTGTTATTTACAATAGTCAAAATTTGGAAGCAGCCGAGTGTCCATCAGCAGATAAGTAGATAAAGATGCTACGGTATATTTACACAATAGAGTACTACTTGGCTATAAAAAGCAAAAGATCTTACCCTTTGCAACAGCACGGACAGACCTTGAGAGAGCATTATGCTAAGTGAAATAAGCCAATCAGAGACAAGTACTATATGATTTCACTTATATGTGGAATCTGATGAACAAAATGAACTAATAGGCACAATAGCGACAGACTCATAGATATAGAGCAGGCTAACAGCTATTGGTAGGGGTGGGGTAGTTGGGTGGGGTGGGGCAGAGGGATTGATCCAAAGACGAAGAAAAGAGAGAGGAAAACTCATGGACATATGCAACAGTTTGGTGATTGCTGGGGTGAGATATGTTGAGGGGAGGTGTAGGGGGTATAGGAGGATAAATTGTGATGGATGGAGACTAGACTTGGGGTGGTGAACACATAGTACACTGCACAGCTGATGTGCTGTAGAATTGTGCACTGGAAACCTGTATAATATTGTTCATCAGTGTCACCCCAATAAATTTTTTTTAAAAGGAAAAAATTAACTTTAATCAAAATCATTTTTAACTATGCAGAGGTGCTATTTTGCCAGAGAGACAAATATGTGAAAACATGCCTTCACTCTTCTTTATCATGACAAACACTTGTATCAGGCCCAGCCAGTGTCCTTAACCACAGCACCATGGCAGACAATGCGGCAATGAAACCTATTTATTCCCTGTAGTCTAAGTAGGGGCTCAGTAGTGTCTGAATTAATAAATGAATATGTGGTTTTCAAAAATAAAATAATTAAAAAATTTTAAAAATTAAATGAAAATTGTTAAGTTGCTTTTATAGGATGCTGTTCTTAGTGGCCTAAAGATAGGCATTTTAAGACCATTACCCAGAATAGTGTATACAGGATGGCAATTATCATAAAAGTAGTCTAAATTTTCAAATTCACTGCATATCTTATTCACTGTAAAAAATGTCCTGTACATTTCAAACTTTGAGACTTTGAGACCGATCAAAAAAGAGTTTTCTTTTGTTCTTGTTACTTAATATATTTCATGGTCTTTTCTTGAATAATGATTTTAATAATTTAATTTTCATTCCCATCAATTGGAACAGATTCTGACTTGTCAAGAATATACAAAAATATAAATTATGACTTCAGGACTCTCATTTCTTTAGAACTTATGGAGATAAATGATATAAATCTTTCTTTAATATATTTTCAATGTGTTCCATATTTTTATAACTATATCTCCTTTATCTCTGCTTTAACTCTTGGGCAGTAATATTACAAAAATATGATCTGTCTTGAGTCATTTTACATTCTTTTTTTCCCACTTATGTAAAAGTAGTAAATGAACTAGTTTAAGAATCAGATATTTCTTATCCCCTGAATACTTCTGTGAGAATTTTCATTTACCATTTCTATTTTGATAAAATGTTTTTAAAGCTTTGTTCTAAATGACTGGACCTTTTAACAGGTTGGTTTTATTCACAGAATAAATTATTTTCCTATCTACCTATAATGATCTTTTGCTTAGAGTTATATACTGCCAAATTCTTTTTTGTATCTTGCATAGCAGACTGCACATATTTTTAAAAGCTTTTGCTTATCATTTATACCACTCTGTAAATCTTGCTCTAACCACATGCTCTTCAAATCCCTGATGAAGCCAACCAAACTCTGGAGACCTTTCCAAATTTGCAATTAATGAAGGACAAGTTTCACTGAAAGCTGTGTTTGTTTTCTCATCCTTCAATTCATTTCAGCTCAACATATATTTATTAATCTTTCTACAGTAATCTTTTTTGAAGCTTACATTGTCTTCTTCAAAGATTGCAGTGCTAAGGAGTTGAGTTTTACACTATTTTCATGTGTTCATAGTTTTGAAACATTGACACTTAGCAATGAATTGGCCAATTTGAGGTCAATGGCTACCTGACGATTTGAATGCCTGTTGCTTTAGGCACTCTATATGCAGTGGCAATAGTTTTAAAGTCTTAGAGTGCCTGAGAGACTATATAGTCCTATTTATACTTAATTCAGTATATCTATATGTATATATTATGTAAACAAATATTTATATATTATATATGCATATTTTATATGCTAATGTTATATATATTTTATATATCTATTCTATTTTTTTTCTGAAATTTAATTTATACTTTTGTCATACTTCTTATGCACTAGGCACTTTTATAGACATCTTACCAATATTGACATACTCAGTTTTCATTATAGCTCTATATGGCAGGTTATTACCTACCATCCTCTCCCATTTTACAAATGAAGAATCTGAGGCATAAGAGGTTAAATAACTTGATTAAGTTTGTACCACTGAATGGTTGCAAACCTAGAAGTCAAACCCAGACAGCTGACTGCAAAGTCCATGTTCTTAACCCTCATGCTATGGATTGTTTGAGGAAATATGAATCTTTGCAGAGGCAAGAACAATTTTTTGTTGGCTTTATGATGTGATTTTTGTAAGAGTCCCTACTACTGCAAGAACATTTGGTGTAGATGGCCTACTGAAAAAGTCCTTTTAAACTTATCTTCAATAAAACTTTCACCAAAATCACCAACTCAGCACATACTATATTACTAAATGACTCCAAACACCACCCCTTAAAATATTTTGCATTTTACTTTTTTACTTGAATAAATAAAGAAGGTAATCTATCCTTTTAATTTATCAGGACTCTCTTAATAATTAGGGCAATGGCTTAAGAAGGAAACTATCTAATCTTCACTTCAATGTACAAGATGACATGGTGATATGGAATTTACTCAATATCCTCTTTAAAATTGATGGAGAAAAAGACATCAAATGTTTACTAGCAAGAGTAACAACTCTATGATCTTACATGAATCTAAAATTATATAATTCTGTGGGAGCCACAGGTATTAATAGTGATCAGACTTAGTGAATCTTTTTATAAATTAAAAGAAAAATCAGATTCAAATAACTAATAGTTCTAATTATATTAACAGGCACTCAAACTCAGGAAGCTATTAACCCTACCTGTAAAACAGAAAAACTTTATTAATTATATAATGTAAACCTTGTATGTGTCAACTATAAAGTCATTTAAAATAGGCTATTCAAATATGCCTCAGTTTGAGGGATTATGAAATGTATTCTATAATTTGACCAGAAAGTGTTATATTATGAGATTCTTTAAATACATAATCATAGACTTACTCAAACTTGTTTCACTTGGTGGGGGGGTAATTCATAATCATCTAAAGTAATTTTAAGCATTTTTGATTGATTACAATTTGAGAACTTATTTTTTCATGTCTAAAACACTCAGTTTCTCAGATCAGCAAATCTTGTTTTAGACTAAAATTTGGAGCCATTTCTGGAATGAGAGTAGAAACAACTATTTAACCAACTTTTACCTCTTTGTGGATTGGCAGCATCAACAAATTCTTTTACTCAGCAGTTACAAGAAATTCCTATGAACTTTCCAAAGTTAAATAACTTCAGCAGTTCCACTTCCTTTTTTAAAGAGCCAGCAGCCAACATTCAAAATGAGCTCCTAAATTCCTATATAACAAGATAAAGGTTGTTTCTAATATCAATAGCTTTTATCTTGATTTCATGTCACCCAGAAATGTTCACTATCAAAAACAACGCTTAAAAACACACTTACACCGATGGCCTATCTTTTCAGACTGAGTATTTCTGTTGAGTTAAGAACAATCTGAAAATAAAACACAACTAAAGTAAGTCCTTTGACTTGTCAGTTTCAAGAGACCAAAATCTCCCACTATACTCCAAGAGTAGAAGCATAGGTTTTCCCCAGCTATTGTTCCCTTTAGAAGCCCTAAATGCTGCTCTGTTTTGTAATGATTTTATAATAATGAAATACTAAACCAAAGTAAATAGTTTTTTAACAGCTACTCAGGAAACATTGTAAACTCTCTACAGATCTGTTTGCAAAGATATTGCAGAAGCTAATCACCTTACAACTCTTACACAACGTGACACACATTTACTGCAAAAACCCTAAAGAATAAAGTAAAAGGTATTAGTCTCAAATTAGAGTCAGATGACAAAATCCAAAGGGAGGACAAATCACAGATAGACGAGGACAAGTAACAGACACGAGAGCAGCACCGCAAGCATGCGGCCCATATTCAACTGAATTCCTCTCTATAACAATGAAGAGGTCTTGTTTAATGGAGAAAGTACCCAGACATACTTTGTAAATGTATGTGGATACTGACCTGGACTTGTGACAGGACTAGAGGTAGTAGGCTCAATAATTTCTACAAAAAGGGAAAAGGAAAGAAAAGAAAAACATTTTGTGTATTAATCATACATAAAAGACAAACACTCAGACAATCAACAATCATGCAACATATACACAGGTGGTCTTTCATTTGAAGAAGGCTTGACTGACCTTGGAAACCACTGAGCACAATTCAGTTTCTGAGGTTACACAAAACCCCAATCGGCGTGTTTGATACAAGTCATCTCTCACACTGAGCCAACATTTAGGAGTCCTTCCCACATTCCAATCCATAGCATCATGTTATGCTGTGCTAAGGTTAAGGGCTGACCCTTAGAGTTCTCAAGCAACAGTTTTCAAAACTTCCTTGTAGAAAACCACTAAAATCTTTATGTACGATGCCTTATCTGAGAGAGCCGATGCCAGTTTCTATAAAGTCATTCGATCAGTTGTTGCTTCTTAATATGTACTAAAAATAACAAGGTAAAATTCAAATGAACTTAACATGTCTTTTTGAAGGTAAATTTCATATTTTGTAAGCATAGTGACAGAATTTGGCCATTTAGAAGACTAATTATGTCTGCAAGACTAGTTGTGTCTTCAAGTTCCTATGTAAAAAGCAAACACTATCCCCACCACACATGTACAGAAAAATGTACACATTTTGAGTTACCTGAAACACATTTATGACTACAAGGTACTATTGGCTGTAGTCTAGACATAACTAAAAGGTAAGTATGCCACTGGTGTATCAATTTAATTTTCCAGCAAATCTAACAAATAATAAACCTTACGGCATTTTAAATCATGTATGTACTTCTATTTAAGATTTACCATTTAACTTTTTAATAGGATGGTTTCTTTTCAAGTGTTAAATGCTGATTATCATGAAAATAACAACAATACAAAGACTAAACATCATTGTTGGCAGTCTTAAAGGGTGCGCACAATTTTTATTGAGGGAGAATGCAAATATCAGGAAAATGTGGCATTTTTCGATACACTCTAATAATGCATTGTCCAAAAAGACTTACTTCAGTACAAATTACACACAGGTAACCCACTCCTTTTTTAACCCAGTCAGTCAGCATGTCCTATAATAGCAAAGAACCACTCTAGATGCTTAGAAAAAACAGAGTGAGTATGGCTATGAGAGGTACAAGCAGAGATGTGCAGGAAAATTTTACTTGTGAACAAGGTTTGCCTCCTTGCTCAGCTATGTTCCTTGTAGAGCAAAAATAAAAAATAAAAATAAAAATAAAAAATAAAAAATAAATAAAAAAGAAAAGAAAAGAAAAAGAAAAAAACAACTAAAAAACAAAACCCTTTCTTTAAAGTTTGTTAACTTCTTTGGGGCTTTCACTGATTCTTGCACTGACAAGGCCATAATATTCCATAGTGAACTCAAACCCCTTCTCTAGTAGGCTAGTTTAACTACTGGTTTGAATGATAAAAGCCTAGCTTAAGCAAGACTTATAAAATGGAGCTTCCAAAAACTTTTCTGGGGGTCAACTTTAGGGGGAACTTAATCTGTGTGCGCCTGTCTATAGGACTACTTCTGTGGGTCATTTCCTGACTGCTTGGGACCAACGTATCCAGTCAGGTGTTTGTGGACAGCTGACTAGAATCAGGCTTAAGTTCCCATAGATTTGGGAAGGGGGGGATGTAACTCTTGAAGAGAGATATCACCGCATAATTAGATAACAAACTACAATTAAAAATTCAAAAGTCTTGTCATCCATTTGGTGGTGTGATTTGATGTCTTTAGGAAGTGACAACTTACTAAGACAACTCTGCATTAGATACTTAAAAAAGTGGAAATGTGTCTAATTTCTTTTTCCAGGGACAGCTATATGTATTAACATATCACAATTAATATTTCAATTCTTTCTAGGTATTAAGCAATATTCTAAGTGCTGGGATTATAGCAGCTAAAATTATCTGCTCTTGTGGGGTTTATGGATTGTATAATGTAGGGTTTTAATACATTAGGACATTTAATTCTTATGTCAAAATTCCATTCTTTACAAAAAATCTAAATTAAAAATATCATAGAGAAATGTTGTTCTAATTAAAAAAATGTTGTTTTGTTAGGCTGACGTAAACCCTCACATATTTTTATGCATTTATGGTTTTAATTTTTCTTTAAAAATCTCCTTCAAAAATTAAAATTTATGTTAAACTTTGTTTAATGCTACATAGTGAATCTCATTAATATACATTAAGAGTGTGTATACTCAAGTGAAAATATTTCAGAATTCCAAAGAGAAATGAAATTATATAATGTCTTAAACAGTAGAAGCTTATTCAGAAAATTTATTCAGGGTAAAATAAAATTCAGTGATAGTGAACAGTTTTCTATGTTCTGTAATTTGGACATTTGCACTTTAATTTCTCCAACTGTTTTGTTTCCATTGTTTTGAATCTCTAATGCTTATAGAGTGTTCATTGAAAAAGACAGTGTGCATACAACTACACCTTCATCTCAATGTAAGGATGGTAGAAACAAATGGCTCTCTCTTTGAACCAAGCTCTTCATTGTGCTTGCTTATGTAGAGCTAAATTGCTTATGTAAAACCACATCATCTCACAGAAAGGCCTTTCAAAAGAATACAAAAAGTTAGGGCATAAAAATTATGTTGTGTATACCATCCATTTCATAATTTAGTTTAGTTTCATACTCAACAAGTAATTTAGTTTCATAGTCAATCCAAGATATTTTCTTCCCATGTAGGTCAAGATACAGTAGAATCTCTAGTAAAGTAATTGTATATGAAAGTAGGATTGTGACCAGATAAGCTGGTTGAGTTGAAGATTCATACAGTGAAAAACTAGAGGTCACACATAGGGCTGGATAGGCAATGAGCGGAAGAGAAACCAGAGAAAGTGAGGTCAGAGCACCGAGATTAGGAATAGCTGGTGCTGAGGTTTGGTGAGTTAGAAAGGACCCAGATAACACTGGGATTAACTCTCCAACCTGCTCAGGTATGAGTGAGCAACCTAACAAACCTTTCCAAACCTCCGGTGTCCTCCTTTATGGAATTTAGATAATAACCCCTACTTTGAAGGGTTGTTGATAGGATTACAGATACTTTATGTAAAAAGTCAAGTGTGAGTGAGTAGCAGAAGTACTCTTGGTTATTAGTTATAGAAGTGAATGGGAAAATTAATATCTGAATCAATGACAAGGAATGTAAAGTGTAAGGATTTGAGGGAGGCTTAGCTTTACTAAGTAGAGGAAGACAGACAACATCATGACTGGGTGAAATTATGTAAATAACACAATTCCACCTAGAATGTGAACCTTGATTTTTCCCAATTAAAAAACTTAATATATTATACTTTCAGTTAATTATTTAGGAGTCATATTGGCTCTTGGAAAATAAGTATAGAATTCAGGGTATTTAACAGTTCTGATTTAAGTATGAGTAGGAAATTATAGATCAAGTTCTTACAAGTTTTGTGAGAGAAATGCACTTTAATTTTAAAACGAGGCTTTTGTACCAAATTGTAGGCATGCATTATTAAGATATACAGAGGTATTTTAACATAATTTCCCCCTATATCTTCAAACAAAGTATAATGACCCCACTAAGTCAATATGGCCAGTCCTTTTTAATAAAATCTTTTATTACTCTGAAAATACAGTTTGGGTGATAGTCGAATGTGACTAGGTCCAATAAATCTGCTATAGGTTTCCTTATACTTTTCAGGTATTGATTCAATTTTTCAGGAACTACTTTTTGAACAGCTGTTATAACAATAGCAATTATTATTATATTAATTAAAGTTATTGACATTTATTAAACTCTTAATATTTGCCAGTTAGAGTTATACATGTTAACTCTACATTAACTCATTTCTTTATCCCAAAGATTCTATGAGGTACACACCAATGTTAATTACTTCTTCATAGGTGATATAATGGAGCACAGAGATATTAACTTTCTTACTCATAGTCACACAGCTAAATAAGGTTTAGAAATGGGGGAGATCTGTAATAGAATGTCTTAGCATTCCACTTTCTCACCTCCCAGAGGAAATACCCTGATGACTTTTGTCATCCCTATAATTACTTAAATGGGACATTTCTATACAAGGGCTCTTACAATGCTTCACTACTAGCTTTCCCAATAATAGAGTCAGTAATTCTTTTAGAGGCAGCTAATATATGAGTGGTTTCTGTCACCAAAATTGGAAAAGAGACAAATACAGTGTTAATTTGGACGCTTCTATATGAGAGGAATTTGCATGGAGAAAACAGTTTGTAACACGATTTTCAAATCTTATTTTCATATTCCAAGTCAACGCTAAATATAGTTGTTTGCTTCTGTATAAACCTGAATGCTAATGAAGGACAATTCTCCAAATACCTCAGAGGACATTATCATAACAGGATTACACAATCAAATAAGAATCTTGAACTTGTAAACTCCCACTGTGTTAGCAGGGTAGTTTGACCAGATATTGCTTAGCTTTCAAGAACGTTGGTTATTTTTATAGGGATCAGATCTGAGATGTTGTTTCATCTAGTAATCAACTTGTAAGCACTGAAATATTCTTCAGGAGGTGCTGAGTGGGCTCTCCTGACAAACAACAGTAACTGTTCTCAGTGAGACTTTCTAGTGTGCTTCATTATGTGGAGGAACAGAGTGAATGCTCCAGGGTTAACGGCAGAATTATATCACTGTGGGCAATTGTATTACTGTAGGGAATGGCCTCAGCAAAGAGATGGCTTTAATTGTACATAAGGGGTGAAGTGAAGTTCACTAAGACAGACATTTTCTACAGTTATGTGGAAAAGTGAGGTTATGTGAAAATCAAGGTTTTACTTTGTTAGTAAATGTGGTTTTGACCAGGACAGGAGGAGATGCTATTAAAACAAGATGTCGAGGACACAGAGTGCATTGTAAGAAGAAGCCATGTGTAGTGAGCCTTTCTATGGGCCTCAATAAATATTGCTTAAACAATTTTTAATCTTTACCACCCAATAGAGTGTTACAATTGCCCATTGTCAAACCCCTTTATTTCTATGTAGTTTGGAAAATCATATTGGGTTTCTATGTTGTTATTTTATTTTACGTTATTACACAGCTGTGATGTGTGTGACTTATCTTTTAGACTGTTGAGAGATAGCATGATTGTGTATTGAGACATTGCAGAAATTAATCCTTTTGGTTGCCATGGTTTCAACTGAAAGCTCTGACTCCCAATATTTGTGGAATGAAAGCAATGTCATTTCACAGCAGAATAAAGAGGACGTTGCCCTGGGAATGACCAAGGTCAATGCTGATGGAAGCCACAGGAGACAGACTGAGCTAGGTTGGACACAGATGGCAGAAAAGGCGACCCTGCCTTTTGCCTTTATGGGGAGGCCAATACAGTGTGTCAGGCCTCACAGGGCACTGGAGTAGCAGAAACTTTATGCAGAGAGGGCAACTTAAACATCACACTTTTGATCAGGGGGTTGTAGCTGACATCAGTAGCCAAACAGTATTAGTCTCAGACAGACAGCACTGTCCTGGCAATCAGGAGACTTAGGTGCCACTCCATCCACTAACCTTAAGTGTGTAATTCTAACCCAAGCTCCCCTTTCTGCTATATAATTAAGAAGTTATAAGAGTCAGCCCACGTACTTCACTGAGTTATTTTTGTTTCCATCACAAGGTTGTTGGTTAAGAGATGGTTTCGTACAGTGCTTAATAACACTGCATCTAAAGGAGATTTACCTAAGCTAGGACCAAGCCCTCGATGCAAAACTCACAAGCTACTCACCCTTCCTAAGTTTGTGCATTTAATAAAATGAGGATAATGATAATATCTACCATTCAACACTACAGTGAGGGTAGATGACATAATGCATATAAATCACTTCTCACAGTGACTGCCTGGCAAATAATTAACCACAGCTCTATAAAAGAACTTATTTTTAAATTGAAATGATGATAAGTGACCTTTAAAACCATTACAGCACTATCAACACTTGTTATCATATAACTCAACCTTCAAAGTAAATAATTTTTCTCAAGAAAATTTCTATTAATAAAAATTTGCAAAAGTGCTTCCACATTTTTATAGAGGAGAGCCTATGTGTCAACATTAGGTGCACTTACCCACCCAAAATTCACTGTAACTATAAAAATGCACAAGATTTTTCTGCATTTATTTTGAAGACGTTTCCATGCCTAGTGGAAGGAATGTGCTACATGTAGCTATTATTTGCAGATGTTTGAGTGTGTATGTGATCGGGTAAAGAAGAATTCACAGAGGCATAAGAATTAGTGTTCCATTAAATATCTATACATGTGTGTATATCTCCAGCATCCATTTGAAGAAAAAGCCCTATGTCAAAACTAAAATAACATGTCTATTATCATCCTGATAAATATCCTGAGGCATTGTAAATGTTGTTATACTTAATCTTGGTCAAAACTTATGTGAATATAAAATATCTTCTCAGTCCATCTAAAATTAATCCTGAGTGAGGAAAACAGTTTCTATAGTGACAAAGGAACATTAATAACAAATCGTATGCTCATATGTATAATCATATTAATAAAATAACTTTATTGACATATTATAGTTGTTTTAATATATTTCTCTACTGGGTCAGATTTTGAGGGAAAAATTTTGGCTGAATTTTGGTCTATGCCATGGATTACTATGGATTGAAATGTTTATCCCAGACTTCTAAATAAACTACAGGTTTCAATAAATATAATATTGACTGAAAAGGCCACTGAAGACCTTTAGATTTTAGTGGATATTTTGATAGCACTCTGATGCCATTCTATAGATAATCTCTAGGAAGGATTTGAGCATGGTGTTAGTTCTGAAACATACCTTCCAATGTTGCAAAACAAAAAATGTCTCAGCCTTTAGCAAACACACTTATCTTTCTCTCTAATACCAATTAGAATAAACAATGAAGTCAAAAGAATGTAGTTAAGGATACAACATGGTTTCAAAGGAGGACTATTAACCACTGATATATTTTGAAAGCCCATTGTATTGATGTCATGCAGGGAAATGCAGAGCCTAGACAGCTTGTAATTAATACTTGGACTGTTTATTGTCTTACACCTACAAAATCCTAATTACTTTCAAGGACTGTATTGCAACATGCGGGTCCTTTCCAATGTTTCCCCACATGTGACTGTGCGGAGTAATGGCTTTTTGTGATTGCCTCTGGGTTTTTGTTGGCACAGAGATCCCCAAGGAGCTGGCAAATGGCCAGATGCTTTTTGATACCCATTTCACTGCATTAGCATATTACTTATCCATTTGACACACTGGATCTAAAAGGTAGTTTGGAGAATTTAAATCAACACTATTACTAAGACTTAGCCACGCGGGGTATGCTTTCAATATGGTTGGAGTCAGACAGAAGCGGGTTTAAATCTCTGCTACATAGTAGCTGTGAGATTTTTGTAAGTAAATGATCATAGGTAAGATGGGTCTTTCAAGATAAATAACGAAGATGAGACACCTAACATAGTGACTGGCATGTAGTATGTCTCTCTCCTTTCTGATTAAGAACCAACATTTCTAATATCATGGAAGAACGCTTTTAATCTGTGGCTTTTCCCAGGCCCTATTTGGGCAATATATTTGTAAACACTGGGCAATAAAGAAAAATGGAAAATTAGTAACAAAATGGTGGTGTGAGAATGGTGACAAATGTCCCTGGAATACTGGCTTCCCCAAAGATGGGTTAAATGAGCCCACCTGTTGGCCAGTGTGAACTGGACTACAAGGCAAACTCTTTGACAAAGGAGGCGGCTGTGGAATATCTATAACAGGCACTGAAGTGACTCACACTCACGTGCAGCTTCTGTGAACCATGTAAGGACAGGCTCAACAAGTGTGAGCAGGAACAGGAAAGGCTGGCAGAACATGTATTCCTAGAGGCATCCCATTGCTCTGTTTAAAGCCATGTGTCTCTGATACAACTTTTTGGGTACCAATGCCTGCAGAAAATGATGCCTGTTAAGGGACAGCTATGATATTGGCTCAGCTAAGAAAAAAAAATACCAAAGGCCAAGGGCAAAGCCTTGAGAGATGATTGGAGGGTTTCCTAGAGAAGAAGTGCCTAATCACTGTTACACTGACAAATCAGATTATCTTGATGTTATTAATTCTTGTTATAACAAACCTTTTGTATATATTCTACTTTCCTAACATTATGTTAGGCATGTGAATGCAATAGTGATAAGACAAATTCCTTCCTATTTAAGATATATGAGATATTCGCAATAAATAAAGTAACAAAATAATTACATGATTTTCACTGTGGTGAGAACTATGGGAAATAAGCACAGGGTACTTTAGGAGCTTGTAACAAGGGAATCTATCATATAACCATGATGCATGATTTGGGAAACCTTTCTAAGGGCTAATACACTAAACTTTAGCTTCCATATTTGAATTATATGCTTGTCCAGGCTGGTGACAAACAACTACAGAAAGGGTTGTGGGATAGATTCATTGCTGGTGTGAGCCCCCTAAGATGAGCTACCATGTAGTCTCTCCTGGATACTGCTCTTGAGACTATGGGGTGCTGAGAGGGCATGACATAGGACATGTGCTCTCTGAATAACAAGGGACCGAGTAAATAATCCCAGTTAGCAGCAGATGTTGCAGCCTGAAGTCTCCGAGGCCATCCTGATCCCACCAGTTCATTTAACAGATGAGAAAAATGAGCCCCAGGCAGAGATGTGCCCAAATTGTACAACCAGTAAATTACAGCAATGAAATTAGAAGCTCTTTTCACTCCAGAACCAGTGATGATGAAGGGGACAGAAACGTTTGCAATGCTCTACCCAACAGCAGCAGTCTAAAAATGGCAATCAAAGACAGACAAGTCTCCTTAGTAAAGTGCCAGGGTAGGTGGTATCATCATTTTACTCCTGTCATACATATGTTCCTCATAACTCCATGAGGCAAATGGAGCAAGTGACTGAAGATCAAGAACTCTACATGCAATTTTACTTGGCATCAAAGTCTGACCCAACCAATTCTGGGGCACATTCAAATTGGAAAATTTTCTGCTTTGTCTCAAATTGACTTGAAATAGTGCAAATGTGCATATGTGTATATAATAGACTGTAAGGTAAGTGTAATGGAGAGTAATGTAACAGTGCATGTGATGTTACACACACATTCATACATATATGTGTATGTATATGCATGTATATCTGTTACATTATATGAATATACATACCATGATAAACCTTTTTGTTTATTTTCCATCTTTGTAATTATAACCATCATAAAGTCAGGGACTCTGTATTGTTATTGCATTCTCAATGTCTGAAGCACTGCCTGGCCTGTAGTGGGTGCTCAGTAAAATATATTCTAGATGAGTGAAAGGACATATGTGCAATTGCAAGTACACATGTGGGTGCACTTGCTCATGTGTGAATATTATGATGTAGACATTTATTCATGCATGCATGCTATGCACATGTGACAACTCTACAAAATCTACTGAAACAGGAGGGTTCATGACTCACAGAATCCAACCAAACATCTTAAGAACACTGTTTAAATAGAGTGCCAAGAGGAGAAGAATTCTATTACTGAGTCCAAGTGGAAGTTTTAGCATTACCTGCATATAGAGCTTTTTTTTTAACAAAAGGATTTTTCTCCTTAATTAGGCAGGACTGAAGCAGTTACTACTATGCAAAATGAAACAATGAAGTCTGACCAAGATACTTGCTACACTGACCATATAATTTCTTTTCTATATTTTAGTCTCCTTCCATTTAAGTCCAAAGTGTTTCATTATCACAAAGGAAGAAAAGATAGGAAATGCAGGAGGATGTAATGTATTAGACTTAATTGTGTCCTAACTGCACAATATACTGTACATACAGAAGAGAGACATATGATTTCAGTCAAGTTAGGTTTTAGGGAGCAAGCTTTTTTCAAGCTCAATACATCTAGTTATAA
Organism: Phyllostomus discolor; assembly: GCF_004126475.2. Lineage (NCBI taxonomy): Eukaryota > Metazoa > Chordata > Mammalia > Chiroptera > Phyllostomidae > Phyllostomus > Phyllostomus discolor. The sequence continues at coordinate 52,794,515 of NC_040907.2, forward strand.
CTTGGTCTGCATCTTCTAGAAGGTATTGTTAATACCAAGACCTTGAACAAACTCAGAAACAATTTGTTTAAAATTTGAGCAGAATATCCATTATGACTGATTTTTACTCCAAATTACATATTTCAATGAAGCAAGTTATTTTTAGGTACACAGAATTAGACTCTTAGGAAATGAATCCAGGGTATAGCATCAGTTGGTTAAGGTGGTTAAAATGTTTATCCATTAAAATCATATTAGGTTTTAGGCCTTATATGAATTCAAAACAGTTGGTTTAAGCATTATTTGTTTGAATTCCTTTCTTTGCCAAAGCTATTTGAAGAAGATGCACTCATTGACACAATTGTCAGGAAACAACCTTGTTGCCCTGGTTGGTGTGGCTCAGTTGGTTGGGGAGTCATCCTGCACACCAAAATGCTGGGGGTTTGATTCCCTGTCAGGGCACAGGCCTAGCTTGCAGGTTTGATCCCTAGTTGGGGTATGTATGGGAGTAAACCAACAGATGTTTCTCTCTTTCTCTGTCTCCCTCCCTCTCTCTCTAAAATCAATAAACATTAAAAAAAATGCAATCTTATCTATATAGTAGTCCCCTATCTGCATAGGATACATTTCAAGCCCAGCTCTGGATGCCCAGAACCACAGACAAAACCAAACTGTGTGTGTGTGTTTGTGTGTGTGTGTGTCTGTGTGTGTGTGTGTGTGTGTGTACAAGGTCTGTCCAGAAAAAGTCCAGCCATTGTTAAAGTAAGGAGAATGGTTTGCATGACATTGATGTAGCCTGGCATCCAAGGAGAGTAGACTGGAATTCACATGAATGAACAATGATGACTTTCCTGTACTAGTCAGTGTGGAGATATACACCACTGAGTGAGCATGTGTACTGTGTGGTCATTTAATATAAAATGACTAAGTGAGTAGAGCAATGAATCTGCATCAAATTTTGTGTTAAGCTTGAGCACTCCTCCATGGAAACTATTCAGATGACTCAGAGGGCTACAGTTATGAGCAATGGATGATTGGCAGCTTCATTACCACAACACGCTCACTCATGCATCACATCTCATGCAGAGTTTTTTTTTTTTGGTGAAACATCAAATCACCCAGGTGACTCAGCCCCCCCACAGCCCAGATTTGGCACTCTGTGACTTCTGGCTTTTTCCAAAACTAAAATCACCTTTGAATGTGATGAGAGTCAGGAAAATATGATGGGGCTGCTGATGATTGGGAAAACTGTGTGAGGTCCCAAGCCTACTTTGAGACTGAGGCATCATAGTCCTAGGTACAATGTTTTTTGTATCTTGTATTTTCTCCAGTAAATGTCTTTATTTTTCATTTTATATGGCTTGAAACTTTCTGGACATACCTCAGTATATACCTGTATTTATATACCTGTATTTTGTTGTATACAATGAACAATTTTTTGCCCAAATTTTTGAAGGAAAAATAAGGATGCACATTATACATGGATAGTACTAATTTTGTATCTATATAAGTGTTTTAAATTCTCTTATTTATGATTATGCATTAAAAGTGTAATTCTAGAGAGCCATAATAATATCTATATACAAAATAATACCCTGGAAAATCATAATCAGTTTTGTTTTTAAATGTAAAAAAATAAAATATTGAATTAAAAATTAAAACAAATTATTTTTTCCCTTAAAGTTTGGGTAAAAAATGTGGGTGCACATTACACATTGCAAAATACAGTATGTATATGTACCAAAAAACTCTGCACAAGATGTGATGCATGAACAGGCTTCTTGTCCTGGTGAAGCTGCCAATCACCAGTTTCCCACAGCTGTGGCCTTCTGAATCATCCCAATAGTTTCTGTGGAGGAATGTTCAGGCTTAACACAAAACATGATGCAGATTGTTGCTCAATTGTTTTGAATTCAATGGCCACACAACATACATCCTCACTCAACACCATCTATTGCCTCCACTGACTAATACAGTAAAATCATAATTATTCACACATGAGCATTTTAGTCCACTCTCCCTGGCTGCCAGGTTACATTGATGCTACACAAACCATCCTCATTATGTTAACAATGGCTGGACTTTTTCCAGACAGAACTCCTATAAATATACATATATATAATATATAATTATACATCTATATGTTATATTTTCTCTCTACATCTGCACATACATACCTGATGGTAGCACTTTATGGCTTCTCTTTGACATACCCAAATTGCCAGCATTACTACTTTTGTGCTTTGGGGTCATTATTGAGTAAAATAAGGGTTACTTCAACACAGCACTGAGACACCCCAACAGTCAATTTGGTACCCAAGACAGCTATTAAGGGACTCAAAGGTGGGCAGGGAGCATATACAGCCTGGAGGCACTGGACAAAGGGATATTTCACATCCTGGGTGGCACGGAGCCAGAAGGTGTGAGATTTCACAACACTACTCAGAATGGTGTGTAATCGAAAACAGATCACTTGTTTATTGCTGGAAATTTCCATTTAATATCTTCAGACCCCAGCTGACAGTGAGTAACTGAAACCACAGAAAGTGCAATTGTGACTAAGGAAGGACTGCAGCATGTTGCCTTGCCACATTGAGAAACCCCTCAACCTTCTTCCAATGTATAGGCCCTGTTTCCCTTCTTGCTTACTAAATACGGACTTCAGGTAGTGTCGTTTACTAGTTTAGTAGTTTTGGAGTAAGTTATAAATGCTTTGAGCCCCACTTTGTTACCTGAAAAAATAACTTTCTCTAGGCTTCAGTCTACCCAGCTGTAGAAAATAATAACTTGCCTCATAAGGTAATTGTAAAATTAAATAATTTCTGTAAAGACTTTAGCATAGTGTCTGGTACATAAAAGTTAGTAATTATTATTAAGATAATGTAAATAGATTACATGCATGCTATATATTAATTATTACAATTATTCTTATTTTCCATCTAATGATAGCCCAGGATGGAGGATTGCTGGGGAAGTGGGTAGAAGGCAGTCTGAGTTGCTGTGGTTGGCATCAGTGAATTAGTTTACAATACTACTGAGACTCAATTCTTTATAGGAACACAGTAGCTACAGCAGAAAGAAGGTAAACTTGAGACTCTCTCCTGGCTCTGTGATTAACTCTGAAGCCCTGGGCAACTTATCATACTCTCTAGGGCTATTTCCTTAATCAAAAAGTAGAGCAGAGAGTAAAGAGAGAAAAAAACTTATCAGTTGCTACAACACTAGTTGCACTCAGAATCGAGATAAGAATTCTGGTTTTCTGACTGTAGGTCAGGTCTCCTGCGTTAACAGCTAATTGACTGCTGGCTCCATCTGAAGCACTTCATTTATTAGTTCATGCCACAAAGATTATCAATTATCATATGCCACAAATTACGTTAGATGTCAGAGATATAACAGAGTGCAGGAAGAGGCAGTATCTCTGCCCCATGAAGCCTAACCTAATCGTGGGAAATGGTTTGGGGTATGTGGGTCCCATGTTGGATTTAGATAACTTCAGCTGAGCTCAAAACCACAGATCAGAACCTATCTGCCTTTCACCTGTCTCCAGAAGGAACAAGGAAGGGGTGCTTTATACTCATCAGGCAGAGGAATACTACACATGTGCCTTACCTTTTAGAGTTTCACTTTGAGTTTTGCTGACTTCCATGGCAACTCCCAAACAAATTTTGTGGAAAAGAAAATCTTTCCTGAACCATCCCAGCTTGCAGGTGATTAGACTCCTTTGGAAGCCAGTGCCTTGTGTTGATTTCATGTTTCATATAGTCCTTTTAATACTGATTTTGTGGAGAGTCCCTGTCTTCCATATCTTCTTTCCTCTTCTTTCTTTCTGTTTCTTTCTTTCTCTTGACATATTCTTGACTTAACTTTTTCCCTTCCTATTTTAATGCAGCGGTCTCCAACCTTTTTGGCCCCAGGGACAGGTTTTGTGGAAGACATTTTTTCCACAGAGCAGTGGGGTGGAGGGTGTGGATGGTTTCATGTGCATTACATTTAAGCTCACCTCCCATTGTGTGGCCCAGTTCATAACAGGCCCAGACTGGTACCAATCCTCAGCCCAAAGGTTGGAGACCCCTGTTTTAATGACATGTGAGCTGTGGCAATTTTGTGCATGATTCATTTTGTGATACATCTCCCAATACTTTCATTTCCTGTGGATTTGATGAGCAACACAGAGCAGGCAGCCCTGGTATCTGCCTTCACAGGAAGAATCAGACTTGTTGGGAGACACTCAGGCTGTGTGTGCAGTGGCCTGTAAGACATAGCTTTAATGTGAATAAGGATAGACTCTAGTGATAAGCACATGAGAGGGGCCCTAGCAAAAGAAAACAGTAATCTTTTATGTGAGATTTAAGATAAGTTAACACAACAGCTCTTCAGTCACTGGTGTTGCTACCAAGTTACTTAACCAGGGTTTGTCATAGTTAGAATAATGATGAATTGACCAAACTTTTTTTTTAATCCAAGTCAGTAAGGAATACCCATGGCATACACAATTTTTTAAAATGCTCATTCATTCAATAGATGGCAAAAGCAATATTTAACAGTGAAAAATAAAATCACTTGATTTATCTATTAACTAATTAATCTATTCAGAAGTTCATTGAGTACCTCCTGTGTGCCAAGTACTGTGCTATGTGTTGACAGTACAAGGACAAACAAGACAACACTCATTTTCAAGTGGGGGCAAAATAATAAAAAAATATATAACAAAACATATATCACTATGAAATAATAGAGAAGGCAAATATATTTTTAAAGGTGGTGATTTTAGTAGTATATATATATACTGAGTATATCCTGGGCAATATTCTAAATGTTTTAAACATATTAGCGATTTTAATCATCACAACAATTCAGGGAAGTAGACATTATTATTATCCAATTATTAAATAGAAAAATAAACTGTGCATAAATAAATTGAGTCACCTGTCCATGGCGACAAACGAAGTAAGTGGCCTAGATAGAATTCAAGTTCAGAAGGTCTGGATTCAGCATAGCCTGTGTGTTTAACATTTAAGCTTTAGAAGGTATCATGGTTCTTTGAAGGTATTGGGGAAAGGGGACCCCTCAGTATATCTGGGTGGAAAAGATAGCCTACAGGACTTAAAGAAGAAGAGTCAAAGTCTGTATTACCAGTTATTAGTTTTATGTATAAAGAAATGATTTATTGGTTGATGCCTCTGTAAATCAGTTCTAACTACTAGCTGATCAAGCCACAAATTCAGATGGTAAATAATAAAGTAAAAAAAAACACAACAAAAAACAAACCCAAAAACCAAAAACTAGAAGGAAGCTTGCAAGTTGGTTTAACACTCTAATCACTGTAAAAGTTGCTTTTATTTTCCTTTTAAAATATTTTTTCTGACTATTACAGCTAATGACTATGCCTACTAACTTCCTTTTCTTCCATAATGTTTTGATGTATTTGATGTTTTCATATAGTTAAAGTAAGAAGTGGAAAAATCCTTTATGAATAACTCTTCTATTTTTCTTTCTGAAGTTTCTTTGTTTGAATCCACATTTTGCTGCCAGCACAAAGCAACAGTCCCTTCCCTTTTTGTCTTCAACTGCCCATCTAAATTGTCCATTTGTTAAGAGACAGAGACAATAGACTGAAGAGTATTAGTTTAGAGATAATTAATTAGAAGTGTAAGAACGTGTATTTTGCCATTTCACATTCACTGGAGTAAAAAGAGGATAGGCTGTTTCTGCCACTCATGGTCTATCAATTCTTGTCTTTCCTATTTGGGGAGAAGTCTTCTAAAACCTGGACTCATAGCTCTGCAGTTTAATATCTCTTTGAGATAAATCAAACAAGAATGGTCCACCATAGAAAGAAAATGTAAAGTGAAAGATACTTAGAGCTGTATAGAAATTTAAAAATAAACATGAGACATTAAAAAAGAACATTCTTCCATATTTGTGTGGTCCCCAACAGAAATGGGAATTGCATTCTTGTCTTAGAAAACTGATCCAGCAAAGAAAAAGAGAAAGAAGAACATTGCTTTCCTGGTTCTGTTACAACCAGCTTTCGAGATGGCTTGTGATGACCCTGGCCTTGTGCTGTTCACATCTTTGTACCAAAGTTGGTGTGTTTGACCGATAGCACGTGGCAAAAGTGATGGTAAGTCACTTTGGTCTAGATTAAAAGAGCCAATGCAGATTCTGTCTTGAGCTTTCCACCTACTGCCCACCCCCTTTGATCAGCAGCTTGGGAAAAGGCAGCTGTGAGCAGCTCTATGGAAAAGTTCACATAGAAGTGATTGAGATCTCCTGCCAGCAACCACTCTGAGTGATCTTGGAATCAAATCCATTAGACTCATCAAACTTTTGATGACTACAGCTTCAGCTGTCACTTCTTAAAAATATTTTATTTATTTATTTTTAGAGAGAGGGGAAGGGAGGGAGAAAGAGAAGGAGAGAAACACTGTTATGAGAGAGAAACATCAATTGGTTCACTTCCCAACCCAGGACTGAACCCACAACCCAAGCATGTGCCCTGACTGAGAATGGAACCAGCAACCTTTTGCTTTGCAGGATAATGCCCAATCAACTAAGCCACACCAGTCAGGGCTCAGCTGTCACTTTGACTGCAGTCTTACGAGAGACCCTGAGCTAGAACCACCTAGCTAAACCAGAGCTGAAATCCCAGTCCACAGACAATGAGATAACAAATGTTTGTTGTTTCAAGCTAATAAGTTTGGGGTAATTTATTATGTAACAAAACATAACTGGAACAGTCCCACTACCTCTTTTTGTGAGTTGAGCCTGGTTCTGTGTTCACAGTGAGTCTTTCCATAGCTGGTGGCTTTTCTCAGAAGCAATCTTCCTGCTGCTTTGGGAATAACACTTTTCTGAGATACCCTCACACTAAATGAGGTACACTCCATGCAGTCACCCAATGCAAGGCTTTGCAATAATGGATTTCACAGGGCTTCAGTTCTCAAGACCAAAACAATGCCCTCCAAATTTCTCAGCTCCCAGAAAAGGGGAAACAAGACACTATTAGGCATTGGGTGCCAGTCTAGACTTGACTTCAGCTTCTCATTGCTGTTTCAAAGACATCTTAGTGTCTTAGATATTCTTGACGTTTGAATCATGTGTCAAGATGTTGTTGATTCTAGCGATGGCAACATTTCATCTCATATGCAGAGCAGATTGTTAAAACATGCCGAGGCTGTGGTGCTCCTTTCCATTCTGCCGTTCCCAATTTTATTGTCACTTCAGAAATAAACTACAACACAGAAAGGAGCATGGAGGAGGCGGCTGTGAGAGCCCTGGGGTAGAGCTAAAAGCAGCTCCCTTGATTTTATGTTTGAGCCATCTGGTGCTTACATCAGCTACCACTTGTTTTCAAATATATATTATTTGCGACTTTGTAAAGCTGAATAACATGAGCCCCTTTGGTACAGCAAATATTGTCAACGTATAGTGATGTAAATAAAAGAAGGAGTTAGTCATTTCACAGAAGTCTGTGTGTGAAGAGAGGTTGATAGCTTCTGTCTACTGAGGAAAAGGAAGTTTTAATACTAAAAAATAACTAAAACTTCAAACTCCTGGACACCAAGAAAATAAACATTTTCAGGGAAAACATCTGTGTCTTGAATAAGGCTAGCATTTATCAAGTGCTTACTAAATCCCAGGCATTGTACTAAACTACATCAAATGCTTTATTTGATCCAGAATAAATTAGAAAATTCTGCAGTAATAAGCAACTTTAAAATATCAAAGAATTAGTTTTAAAAATATTTACTTGTTGTCTTGTCACATGCATATCTATATATCCCACAGAGATCATGTTAATTGTCTTAATATTGTACCTTTTGAGAAGAATAGAAATTCTCCTGGATTGATTTGAGAGGGAGAGACAGTGTTATGCACTGGCTCTGCTACACATTGGTATGGAAGCCCCATCTGTCATGAGTGCTCAAAACCTCATTGATTGGAACAAGTTGCATGATTGTGCCTAAAGTCTTCCTAACTGCCTGGAAGGAGAGGAGAGCCAGATTTAGGTTCTCCTACTAGATATCTCTAAAATACTTTCTTTAAACAGACATATTTTATATGTGGAGAAATCATAATACAAAGAGACAAAGTAATTTTTAAAAGCCATTTATCTAATAAGTGATGGATCTGAGCACACTTAGATCTGGGTCTATAAAAACCAAAAGCTCATGGTCTTCAGCAGTACATACTGTAATGGTGATTGAAGTAAACATCATATACTCATCAGGTGGTAATTATAGAATAGGCTATGTTAACAAACTCATAGAAAATTCATGTATTAAAATTTTCTTGTAAGTGTTTTGTAGACATCAGCAGTTGCAGCTCCTGCTTGACTAAGGAATGACCTTGACCACAAGAAATTGGGCAAGTGTCAGTGACCCAGGTCAAAAACAGCAGAAACACTGCCTGCATGTCCTGTTCCCAGATATCAGCAGTGTAAGTGCAGATAGAAGGATGAAAACACATGGTTATGCATGCAGGAGATAGCATTGAAACTGCCTAAGAGCTGAACTGAGATATTGCATATCACCAGAAATTCTTTAGTTCCCCTCTTCTCACAGTTCCCCTGTATAAAGTCGCCATGATGCCTGAGATGCTAAGATGGACTTTGAGACAAGAGTCCCCCATCTTTCAGGTTGCTGGCACCTGAATAAAACTGCCTTCCTTTACATCAGCACCTGCATCTTGCATATTGACTTTCGAGGCAGCAGGCAGCCAGACCTGTGTTCTGCTACAATATGGAGGAAAGAATTCCTGGCCTATTGCAGCACTAACTGCAGGGAGAGGGAGGGCCATAATGTATCTATTCTGCCTGCACAACATTCTTTCTTGGATTTTTTTCAGGTGTTTATTTCATATCCCCTAAGTAAGGGCAGGGGCCACGTCAGCATTTGACCACCACTGGAAGCTCAAGTTTCTGGTACAGTGCCAGGCACTATACTGAATAGTGATTGGGTTCGGTGATTTTTGGTTGAAATTAATTGAATGGATACCTAATTTGTGACAATACAGTACATAGTACTATATATACCAGCACCTGAAGAGCACACTCAGTGCTGCTTTAGGAAGAATAAGAAAGTTTCCAATGATCTATACTTCCTTCCTCATTTATATAGTAGAGCAGTAAAATTAAATTACATTATAAATTTCTCATTCCTCCATGAATACAAAAGTACTATGGACAAACATTTCTACTCTCTTACGCCAAGTGGTGAAACAATCAGTTTGTCTTTGAGTTCTTTTGGCTGCTTCTTTCTTTGCCACAAATGTCTTGCTTGGAGCTCCCAAGTTCAGCACATATTAACTTCTCCATCTCTGATCATTTTCATTCTCCTTCTTATGGTCATATTGCCTTCCAAGCCCCTCACAGGTAATTTTTTTCATTATTGTTAATCTATAAATGGCATTTTAAAGTTAAAACTGCCTGGACTTTGCTATACTATTTCTAAAGAGCTCCTTCCTCCCCTAGGTCCTGGAGTTGCCATTTCTTACAAGCATAATTGTTTAAAAAAGACCATTCAGGCTCAACCTCACTTGCTCCTGTCAGAATCCTGAAGCTGAATTTTTTGTTACTGACCCAATTTCCCTGTCTATTGCAGTGAACATGACTCTTCTTGAATCCAGCCCTTCAGGCCAGAACACTGTGACCATAGATGTAGGGCATCCATACTCTTGCCAACCCTAAGACACCTGGCTAACAAATTCTTATTCCTTTCTCTGTAATGCCCTGCATCCATGGTCAGCCTCTGCTTTCGATCCTGAGACCATAGCCTGAGCTAATGTCTGAGTGCTGCCCTCCACCATTCACTTCTGCTCCTTATCAAAATCACTTGGCAGGAGAGCTTGGACCATACCTTTTGATGGCACAGGAAAAATCTACTTGTACTTAGGGCAGGCAACAATCAGCTTGTGGGGAAGGATTTAGAAAATTTTATTCCCTCTCCTCTTCCATGAAATATACCACCTAGGCAAACTATGAAATCAGTTCTACCTATATACTCACTGTTTTAAGTATATAATACATCTCTCTGAGTATAACTTGGAACTCCTACATCATGGGCATTATGTTGTCAAAGAGACCGGCATTATAAAAGGAATTTACTAGGCCACAGTGTGGTACTCTACATTTTATGCCTTTATGAAGAATTTTTATGGATATTGTTTATAAGTCCTTAATTAAATGATACTGCATATTCCATCAGGATTTCCAAGTAATGTCTTCTACTTTAATAGCAACTATTACTACTTGTTTATAATATACAAACATTACTCTTTCATGGTGATCTTTACTTCTTCAAATATATAAATACTGAAAGTTTTTGGTAATAGATCACATTCCATTACAGACAATCATGATGAAAAATCAATCATAATTTAATTTGAGGAAATTAAAATTTTTGAATAAATAATGAGAAAGAGAAGTTGAAAAATATATTGCCTGATGGACCACTCATATAATTAAGTGCATCAGAGGCATTTCAGCCAGCCATGCCTCTGTGTATACACACATGCATGTTTATAGCATGTATGTACACAGAGAATATATTTGGCTATATTTAGTGCAATATATTAAAAAAAAAAACCCTCAAAAACTAGAAACCAAGACCTAAGGTCTTGTTCTTCTCTGCACTTATTTATGTTTTGGATCTTAGGTAAATTACTTAACTTTGTTTAGCCAGCTATAGAAAGAAAAACTTACATCAGAGTAAAGAACACATTTGCTGGTTTCCCTTCTCCCATATGTTGTAGACATTGCTACTCCATCAGGGCACTCACTTATGCTGGCCAGGATGGCAGTCTCAACTCCTTTTTAGTGCCAGACTGCATGCAGCTCCTCCAATTGATTCACTTTTACTCCAATGGATATAAAGCACATTGGTCAACCTGAGCAGATGACTTTAAATGTTTCATTAAAAAAATACATACCTTCTTTCAATAGGGGAAAAATGGGGACAACTGTAGTTGAACAACAATAAAAAAAGTGCCTACCTTTTTTCATATTGAAAGAATTTGGATCCTGGAAATAACTCACTCATAGTCATGTGGATAATAATAGTAAATAAAACAAGTGTTAAGAGTATAAAAGTTTCCATATCTTTAATTACAGATACTATTTTCTTTTTCTCATTCTTCAAGTACATTGTGTATAAATAAGCAAAAATACATTTTACTGTACTACATATTCTCAGGAGAATTCAACAATTGAGACACCCCAATTGTTTGACAATACAAAAAATTGGCATTCAGGAAAAGATGTTTCTTTGCATTTGACCTACATATAGGGACACACACCACTATGTTTATTCTTACCTTTTTGCAACACAGGATTAATTTATTTACATCCTGAACTCTTCCACAAAAGAATTGAGTCAGCTTGTAAAAATTACATATACTTATAGTTCAATTTCCTCCTTCTTTCTTTTTTTCTCCTAATATTAAAAATTCTACCACATACATACTTAGTAGAAATAAGGTTACATTTTGAACTATATTGTTTCCATAGATATGTTTCTTAACAACATATATTATAGTACTTTATATTTTATATTTACTTTCATTTTGAGTGACAAACCTTGTATCTAAATTTTCTTGTATCTTTAAATAACAAGACTATTTTAAGCATTTTAGAATAAGTAATTAATCTCCTAGCTTGGAATCTGTCTGCTATCAAAGTATTAATGCCTGAATTAATTTTCAGCCTATAACTGTTTTCATTTACACCTACTTCCTTGGTAGTTATTTAAGGCAATTTCATCTTCCTTGTCTGTGGCTTATATGTTAATGTATTTCACTTTAATGAACACTCATTGAGCTGTAGAAGTAGGCCAGACACTATCAGAATGTGTCATAAGCAGAGAAATCTGACCCAAAGATAAACCTTTCAGATGAAAATGTTTAAAAGTGGTACAATGGAGATATTTTTAAGTCAGAATTGAGGCGTAAGTCATCTGAAATATATTTCTATAACAGGTTCCATCTTTTTGTGGGAACTAAACACAGATGAGGATTCACATCAGTTTGTGTGCAGTTTTTTAAAATTTGACCCGAGACTATGATTGTATACACAAGGCAATCTGAAAAAAATTTATGCTGATAGCTTTCAAAATAACTTGTTATTTGACAACTCAAATTTGAATGTGTAGATATAGCTCAAGTGTCTTTATACTAGTAACATACTCCTAATAATTACATATAATTAAGGTACAAAGTTCCTTCCTTTTTAACATATTTCCTTTTGTTAGTATTGAGCATTCTTGTCATAGAACATTTTAAAGTAAAATTTAATAGTAAATTGGGCTTTCAGAGAAGAACTTTTCACTGTAATAACTGTCAGCATTCTGAATGAAGATTTATTGTTTTAATTAATATATCTGAGAATTAATAAAAGTAATTTTGGTGTTTGGCTTTCATCTTTATGCATTTCAGATATAGTAGATACTAGAGTAGGCAAATAAAAATGATTGATCATTATGTAAATATATTTACTTAACTTTTTCTGTCCTAAAATACTTTTTAGAAGATTGGTATTTTTCTATTATTGAAAAATGGGGCATTGGAGAAGGAAGATGGCAGCTTTGTTGGAGGGAGCATAATCCCCTTCATCTATGCAGGGGAGAGAAACTCATGGATCCATGGAGGAACAGAACAAGAGGCCTAGGTTATCGCAACATTTATGAAAACGGGACATCAAAAATTATAGTGGACATTGAAAAACCAGATGGTAAGGAGACTGCTTCAGGATAATAAGGACCCAGGGATCAGTGTGGGGACCAGGGAGATTGCAGCCCCCAGGCCTGGTGCTCCCGAGTCTGCCTCAGGGCACCCAGGCAAGTGGAGTCACCACTCCCTCCCTGGAGAACAAGGATTGAGCAGCACCAGGGGAGACCTTGTTGCTTGAAGGCACAGAGAGGGGAGATGGACTGGGAGACAGTCACACAGGGGCTTTGAGCACTCATGCATAGCCCTGGGAGAAGTGATTGCCTCAGCCTGCACGACCAAGGGCGGCCTGGCCATGTGCCCACACCCCCAACCCAATGAGAATGTGGTTCTGTGGAAGACCCAGACCCCACAGCCCTGAACAAGGAAAGGGCATGGGGGTTCTTGGGTTTCTGGAGCCTGCAGTGGTGAACTAGGGGGGAGCACACGCCCCTTTGGGATTCCTGACTCTCACACTGTGAACCTGGAAAGGACGCAGTGCTTCGGGGGTTCCTGGAGCCCACAGTGGGGAAATTGGGGGAAGGGCACAACCCCTCTCGATCCCCCGAGCTTACACCATGAATCTGGAAAAGACTCGGGTGCTTCCTGAGAACTTAGAGCTCACCATGGTGAAATCTGAGGGACAGGTGTGACCCCTTGTGATCCCTGGAGCTTGCACCGTGAACCCAGAAAAGAAGTGGGCGCTCTGCAGGGCCTCGGAGACCGGGAGACCTCGGCAGAGAGCGTGCTTGGGAGCACCCATACCCACACCCAAGGTCCTGCGGGAAGGCATCCTATGGGCTCTAGGGAGAGCACACTGCTAGCCCTGGGGACAGTACTCCAGTGACTGACTGAGTTCTGACTGGGAAGAGTGAAAAGCATTCCAAACACCCTTCAACCTGCTGAAGCCAGCAAGACCAGAAAAACTGGTTTGGCCAGTTAGAAACCAACAAGAGGTTTTTTTTGTTTGTTTTGTTTTTGTTTTTTTGGCTGTTGTTGTTATTTGATTGTTTGATTTTATGTTGTTTTTTTAAGTGACTTTTTATGTTTTAATTCTTGTTATTTTTATATCTCTCAATTCCTTATGTTTCTCTTCCTTTCATCCTAGTATTATTCCTTCCACTCCAAATTTATCTCTCCTGCATTCCATCTTCTGTTTCCCCCCACTTTTTTTTGAGCCTGCAAGTTACTGCAAATTTGTATTATCTTTTTCTCACTTTTCCAACATTTTTTATTTTAATAATATTTTGGTATTCTTTTTCTTTCTGTATAATCTTCTTTGCTTGGCTGGTTATACTGTCATTTGATAGGTTCCCCGTTATCTCATTCACAGTATGTTGATAATTTACTGTCCTTCATTTGTGTTCCATTAGTACACAACTCAAGGTTCTATACTCCTTATTCTTGTTATTTAGATCCTATAGATTCTGCGACATGATTGTTGCTTTAATATTACTGTAAATAAGACCTAGTTCATACAATTGTAAATACTACACAACACTCCTCCCAGATCTCAGCCCACTTTGCAATTTCCTGAACTCTACTATTGTGGAGGTTGTCTCTATTCTTTTACACACTACTCCAATTTACTATTCTTTATTCCCACCCTACCTCAGAATCTGACCTCCCACAGCCTCACAGCTTTCTAGATCCAACTAATAATCCTTTCCTCCCCAATAAGAGTCTTATCTTCTTTCCATCCTTTTTAAAACATGGCTAGTGGGGTGGAAGGTCCCCTACACTATACATAGCAAAAGGATCTCCCATCTCTTCTCTACTGGCTGCTACTATGAATATCATAGAATACTGCCTTGCTGTCTTAAACCATTTTGCCTTACTCCTCCAACTGATCACAAAAAAGAGTAAGGGGAAGCTGTGAACACCAGGATACATGAAGGAGACTGCACCACTGAATCTCACAGGTATTCTACCACAGAAGTTCACACTATAATCACAGGGAACCAGAACAGATCAATTTAAGAAACAGAGGCTAACAAGAAGAATCTCATGAACAATGAGAAGATAAAGAATAATCCCCAAATGAAGGGAAAGGAGAAAGCTTCAGAAAGAATGCTAAATGAAATAGAGGCAACTCAACTATCAGATACTGAGTTCAAAACAATGATTATCAGGAAGCTCAATGAACTCACAATGAGATACCAGAAACTACAGAGAAGCAACAATGATCTCACAGCAAACTATATAAAAGAAAAAGGAAATAGAAACTATCAACAAGGACCAAGAGGAAATGAAGAATACAATTTCTGAACTGAAGAACATAGTAGAAGGAATGAGAAGCAGGATCAATGAAGCAGAAGATCGGATTAGCGAGCTGGAGGACAAAGTAGAAAAAAAATAACCCAGAAAGAGAAAGAGAAAGAAAAAGAAAAGAGGCTCAGAAAGAATTAAGAGGGATTAAGGGAAATGCAAGACAATATGAAATGTAATAATATCCATATAATAGGGATACCAGAAGGAGAAGAAGAAGAGCAAGGGATAGAAAACCTATTTGAAAAAGTAATGATGGAAAACTTCCCTAATTTGATGAGACAAAAAGTCACACAAATCCAGGAAACACAGAGAGTCCCAATCAAGAGGAACCCAAAGAGGCCCACCTCAAGACACATCGTAATTAAAATGGCAAAATTTCAAGACAAAGGGAGAATCTTAAAGGCAGCAAGGGAGAAACAGGGAGTAACATACAAGGGAGCCCCAATAAGGCTAACAGCTGACTTCTCAATGGAAACACTCCAAGCCAGAAGAGAATGGCAAGAAATATTCCAACTAATGAGAACCAGAGGTCTGCAACCAAGGCTACTTTACCCAGCAAGGCTATCAATCAAGATAGAAGGCCAAATAAGAAGCTTCGCAGAACAAATAAGTCTAAAAGATTACACCTCCACCAAACAAGCTCTGCAAGACATGCTAAAGGGACTGCTTTAAGGAAAGAAAGGAAAAGAGAGAGAGAGACAGGAACACACGTACATAAATGGCAATGAATAAATACCTATCAGTAATAACCTTAAACGTAAATGGATTAAATGCTCCAATCAAAAGACATAGAATAGCTGAATGGATAAGAAAACATGACCCACACATATGCTGCCTACAAGAGACCCACCTCAGGATAAAAGACCCACACAGGCTGAAAGTGAGGGGCTGGAAACAAATTTTCCAAGAAAATGGACAGGAAAAATAAAGCCAGGGTAGCAATACTCATATCAGACAAAATAGACTCCAAAAAAAAAAGGGCCATAAAGAGAGACCCAGAAGGTCACTTCATAATATAAGGGAAGAATCCACCAAGAAGACATAAATACTGCAAATATATATGCACCCAACATAGGAGCACCCAAATACATAAAGAAAATCTTAGAGGACTCCAAGAAAGATATTGACAGCAACACAATTATAGTGGGGGATTTTAACACCCCACTATCAAAAATGGACAGATCTTCCAAACAAAATATCAACAAAGATATCGTGGCATTGAACAATACCCTAGATAAAATGGACTTAACTGATATATATAGAGCCCTCCATCCCAAAGAAGCTAAATATACATTCTTTTCAAATGTACACAGAACATTTTCAAAGATAGACCACATGATAGGACACAAAACAAGCTTCAACAATTTCAAAAAAAATTGAAATCATACCAAGCATTTTCTCAGACCACAAGGGACTGAAGCTAGAAACCAACCCCAAGGAAAAAAAACCCTAAACACTCAAAATCATGGAGATTAAATAGCATGCTATTAAACAATGAATGAATGAAGAATGAAATTAGGGAAGAAATCAAAAGGTTTCTGGAAACAAATGAAAATGAACTCACAACAACCCAAAATTTATGGGACACAGCCAAGGCAGTCCTGAGAGGGAAGTTCATAGCAATACAGGCATACCTAAAAAAGATAGAAATATTTCAAACAAACAACCTAACCCTATGTCTACAAGAACTTGAGGAACAACAACAAAGGCAGCCCAGAGCAAGCAGAAGGAAGGAAATAACCAAGATCAGAGCAGAATTAAATGACATAGAGACTAAAAGCACAATTCTAAGGATCGATGAATCCAGGAGCTGGTTCTTTGAAAAGATAAACAAAATCGACAAGCCTTTAAGCAGACTCATCAAGAAAAAAAGAGAGAAAACCCAAATAAACACAATCAAAAATGAAAGAGGAGAGATTACAACAGATACCACAGAAGTACAAAGGATTGTAAGAAATTACTACAAAGAACTGTATGCCAAGAAATTTGAAAACCTAGGTGAAAAGGACAAATTTCTAGAAAAATATAATCTTCCAAAACTCAATGAAAAAGAAGCAGAAAGCCTGAACAGACCAATAACAACAAAAGAAATTGAAGCAGTAATCAAAAAATTTCCATCACACAAAAGCCCTGGACCAGATGGTTTCACAGGAGAATTCTACAAAGCATTTAAGGAAGAGCTAACCCCTGTCCTTCACAGACTATTCCAAAAAATCCAAAAAGATGGGAGACTCCCAAACTCTTTTTATGAGGCCAACTCATCCTAATTCCAAAACCAGATAAAGACACAACAAAGAAAGAAAACTTCAGGCCAATATCGCTGATGAACACTGATGCTAGAATCCTCAACAAAATACTGGCAAACCGCATCCAACAATACATTAAAAAGATCATACACCATGACCAAGTGGGATTCATTCCAGGGGTGCAAGGATGGTACAATATTCACAGATCAGTAAATGTAATACATCACATAAACGAAAGCAAAGACAAAAACCACATGATCATATGAATAGATATAGAAAAAGCATTTGATAAGGTACAGCACCCATTTATGATAACAACACTCTGCAAAGTGGGAATAGAGGGAGCATTCCTCAACATAATAAAGCCATATATGAGAGACCTACAGCCAACATCATACTCAATGGGCAAAAATTAAAATCTTTTCCACTAAGATCAGGAACAAGACAAGGATGTCCACTTTCACCATTTCTATTCAATATAGTACTGGAAGTTTTAGCCACAGTGATCAGACAAGAAAAAGAAATAAAAGGCATCCAAATCAGAGAGGAGGAAACAAAACTGTCACTGTTTGCAGATGACATGATAGTATATATAGAAAATTGTATGGACTCCACTAAAAAACTGCTTGACCTAATAAATGAATTTGGCAAAACAGCAGGATACAAAGTCAATATCCAGAAATCAAAGGCATTTTTGTACACCAACAATGACACAGCAGAAGCAGAAATAAAAAAAACCCCATTTGAAATAGCAAAAAGAAAAATAAAATATCTAGGAATAAACCTAACCAAAGAGGTGAAAGACCTGTATTTGGAAAACTACATAACACTGAGGAAAGAAATCAAAGAGGATACAAACAAATGAAAACATATACCATGTTCATGGACTGGAAGAATTAATATCATCAAAATGTCCATACTACCCAAAGCAATTTACACATTCAATGCAATACCTATTAAAGTACCAATGGTTTATTTCACAGACATAGAACGAACACTTCCAAAATTTATATGGAACCATAAACTACCCTGAATAGCTGCTGCAATTTTGAGAAAGAAGAGTAAAGTAGGAGGGATCACAATACCTGACACTAAACTATACTACAAGGCCACTGTAATCAAAACAGCCTGGTACTGGCATAAAGATAGGCACATGGACCAATGGAACAGAACAGAGAGCCCAGAAATAAACCCAAGTCTCTATGGTCAATTAATATTTGACAAAGGAGGCAGCAACATAAAATGGAGTAAAAATAGCCTCTTCAACAAATGGTGTTGGGAGAACTGGACAGCTACGTGCAAAAAAAAAAAAATGAAATTAGAGCACCAACTTACACCTTACATAAAAATAAATTCAAGGTGGATAAAAGACTTAAATATAAAACATAACACTATTAAAGTCCTAGAGGAGAACGTCAGTAGGGAAATCTCAGATATTTCACGAAGAAACTTTTTTAACTGACTTGTCCCCTAGAGCAAGGGACATAAAGGAAAGAATAAACAAATGGGGCCTCGTCAAAATAAAAAGCTTCTGCACAGCTAAAGAAAACAGTATCAAAATAAAAAGAGAACCAACTGTATGGGAAAACATATTTGCCAATGATACCTCAGACAAGGGTTTAATCTCCAAAATAATTAAAGAACTTACATGACTACACTCTAAGAAGACAAGCAACCCAATTAAAAAATGGGCAAAGGACTTGAACAGACACTTCTCCAAGGAGGACATACAGAAAATCCAAAGACACATGAAACAATGTTCAATATCGCTAGCTATCAGAGAGATGCAAATTAAAACCACAATGAGATACCACCTCACACCAGTCAGAATGACCATCATAAACAAAGCAACAAACAACAAGTGTTGGAGAGGTTGTGGAGAAAAGGGGACCCTAGTGCACTGTTGGTGGGACTGCAGACTGGTACAACCACTATGGAAAACAGTTTCGAACTTCCTCAGAAAACTAAAAATGGATCTGCCTTTTGATCCAGCAATTCCACTGCTGAGACTATATCCTAAGATCCCTAAAACACCAATATAAAAGAACCTTTGCACCCCGATGTTCATAGCTGCACAATTTACAATAGCTAGGTGCTGGAAGCAACCTAGATGCCCATCAGTAAATGAGTGGATCAAAAAACTATGGTACATTTACACAATGGAATTCTACGCAGCAGAAAGAAAGAAGGAGCTGCTACCCTTTGCAACAGCATGGATGGAGCTGGAAAGCATTATGCTAAGTAAAATAAGCCAGGCAGTGAAAGACAAATACCATATGATCTCACCTTTAACAGGAGCCTAAACAACAAAACAAAAAGAAACAAGCAAAATATAACCAAAGACACTGAAATAGAGGACAGGCTGACAGTGACCAGAGGGGAAAGAAGAGGGAATTTCAGGGGAGAATGGGAAAGGTTTTCAGGAACAAATTTAAAGGACACATGGACAAAAACCAGGGGGAGGATGGTAATGGGAGGGTAGTGGGGAGGATGGGCTGGAATGGGAGTAAAAGGGAGAAAACTGTACTTGAATAATGATTAAAATAATTTAAAAAAAGAAAAAAGAAAAATGGTGCATTAATTAATTATAAATGAAACAGGTGTCAATCGAGTACTAATTATAGATATCATATTAGTTTGCTAATTCAACAACATTGTATTGCTAACTAGGAACAATATTTTAAAGAATTTAATACTAAGTAAAAATTAAACAATTGTATTATTCTCTTAATAGTTCAGTTAGAAGAGATATTGGGGTTTCTCATCCTTCTGATTCTTATTATTGTCCTCAAGTTCCAAAATGTACAACATAGGGTATTAAATCTCTATTTTTGGAAAGGAATTCTTTACAGAACTCTACTTTCCTCCTTTACCTGATAAAATAGATTTGGATAATCTTGAAGAAAAACTTGAGGTTCATTTTATCATTTCTCTTAATTAGAGAATAGATTTTGAGCATGAACTCCTGGAACTTTTCTTCTCTAGATTTCACCAATTAGGTTGCCAGAATCAAAGATGTCTGCTTGTAGAGTTGGCTAGAAGGTTGAAATTAAAGCACTGAAGTATTTAAAGTGGAAGGTTCAGACAGAGCACCAAAGTCCCAGGAAATCTAAAACCTTGAACTCAAGATCTTTCCAGTATCTCAGGTTAAAGACACCAATATGCACCCTAAGTACTCAAAATGCTTTGTGTTTTACATCCCTCCTAAAGTACATTCTTTCAAAGAATCATTTTTTTTTTTCTCCAAAACCTGGAGGGCAGCCACTTGGAATTCAATGTGAGACAAGGTATGCTAGCCTTCCGAGTTCTAAACTGAGAAGCCCTAGTTGGGTATTGCTGCCCTGCGCCTTCCTCACTCCCAAATTACACATATTATATATTTTACATCATATCCAGTTTAAACAGCTAGTCATTTTATTTGACACAGTTTATGATTTTATTATTGTTGTTTTGTTTTGCACATGTCTTAAGCCAGATTTCCAAGGAGAATTAGAATTTTTTACTTATTTTTATTGTTTAAATGGTTACAGATGTCCTCATTTCCCTCTCCCTTTGCCCACCTTCCCTCTGCCCTCATCTCCCACTTCCCTTTGGCCTTAACCACACTGTTGCCTGTGTATAGGAGTTATGTATACATGTTTTTACACAGCTAGTCATTTTCAAATATCTTTTAGCCAATGAGTATTTCTTGCATGCTGACTGTGATTACTGATAGTACATGTTTGGAAGCTGCACATGGATAAGGCTGATTAGCAATGTCTGCAGAAGAAGATAGAGAAGAAGAATTCTGCATGCCATGTTACCCTCCCCACATTAGAGAGGGATTATTTCCTTTCTGAATCTTGGTTTATAAAATCTTGCCATATAAAAATAGAATGTTTACTACTTGGAAATGATATGTAGGTAAAGGTAACCTATATGTGTTCTCCATGCACAAGGAAGGGGAAAATGAACCTGTTATTCTAAAAAGTGATTTAATAAGAGTACTTCTGAGTGTGCACAGAGCAGAAGACTAAGCAGTCTCAATCTTCAAAGTTTAATATTTTGCCATATTTTTCCTTTTGTAGGTAACTTTAAAAAACAAAGCAAACAAAAATTCATTAAAATAAAATAAATATTCTCCAGCATGATGACATACACTTTACCTTTGAATGGATAAAAGTCACTTTCTGGTACTCCTTTGTTGCTTTCTATAGCCCTAGGAGCTGAGAATATCTTCAAATGTCCTTCACCCTCACTGGGATATTAGTAATATACAGGTTTGGGCAAAGGATCCTTGGAGAATTCTTTCAGATTTTTGTTGGGTTTCTATTCAATAACATTCTAACATACCAGGCTATAAACTTACTAAAAGGTATTTTTTATAATGTTATATAATCAAAGAAAATATGATTATAGATCCCCTCATACTTGATAGTACTAGATCATAAAAGATGATACAACATTTTGAACTTGACATTCCTACTTAGAGAATATTATTTAATGTACTATAAAGTATCATTTACCAGACTTCTCTTGAAATGAAAATCAAACAGTTTTTAGATGAATTCTGATAGCCCAGATTCATCAAAATGTAGTGCACAATAGCAGTCTCTATATTGCATTGAAACCTAGGGTTTTCCTGCTGGATTTTAGCATTTGAAGCACAGGACTCACATTTCCATGTAATATGTATGAAAAATCTCTTTGTCTTATATGCTGAGGCAGTCTTCTCATTACCTAGTCAAGAGATTGGCTAAAAAGAAAGTGGGAAGTGTTTGCTGAAGAGAGGTGCATGTAGCTCTATTAGTTAATGGGGAAGAACTTCTCGACTGTCTGAAGAATTAATGCAATATGGCCATTATGTAAAATTTAATGTTATGGTTTACTCAGCAATTCCAGAAGCATTTACTGTGATAATGTATAAATTCTTGTGCACACATTATCTTAGATACACATAAAATTCTAAGAAAAATCATCAATGTGCTACATTTTATCATTGTATCCTTTTAGTGTTTTAAAATGAATTTTCCTATTTCATAATTATACACACAGGTGAATACCCACACTCATAAATTCACATATACAACCATGCTCAGGGAAAATAAAACACAAAGAAAGAGAGGAAGAGGTATAGTTCCAAAGTGCAAACGAGAAGGGTGGAGGAATATATATTCTGTTTTGAAAGTAGACATAAAGGTTTAATTAACCAATTTCTCATGTCTTTCTTATGACTACATATGGTGACAAACATTCCTAATAAGAAGAGTCACAGAACAATAGGTGTGTAAAATAGCAACATGAAAACACTTCAACAGATGTATAATTTTTATTTTGCGTGAAAAAAATAGAAATGTGGAGAACACACTTTGCAAAGTGTGAAAAGTCCTTAAATTAGGAAGGCTCTGAGTTGGAATGGCTTTAGAAGCATTCTATGGATATATTTAAAGACCCTTTTCACTGCATACACCCAAATATTGTGAATCTTGATGGTCTGTAGTTAAAGAATTAGTCTTTTGAGGTATCGGTAGCTCATCTCCCACATTTCTTTCCAGAAAACACAAATACCTTTGCGGGGCACATTGGAGAAACAACCACCTTGTGTACTGCACAAAATAATGGGAAAAGATGGTGGAGAGGTAGGAAGGAGTAGAGTCTTAAATACTGAGTCAGCATGTGAAGTCTTGGAATTGCTGACTTCAAGTATGGTGAAGTCTGAAAAATCTGGCTGTGTTCCAGACAAGTGTTAGCTGGAAGTGATATGGGATCAGGGGAATGTCATGTACAAAATGCTTTACCAGTTACATCAAGTATTTGGAGGAAATACATCAAAATGAGGGAACAGGCAAATATTGATAAAATATTTCTAGTTTTTCTAATTGTTTGATTCCATTAGACTAACTTAAGTAGCTCATCATTTTAATCAAGCAAAGTCTTTGATATAATTTTTCTTTAACTTTTTATTTTGAAGAAATTTTAAGCTTATAAGAGAGTTTCAATAGACAGAACAGAGTCCACCTATAACCTCTGCCCAGCTTCCCCTAAGGTAAAATCTTATGTAGCCATGAGACAGTTACCAAATATCAGGTATCAATAATCAATATAATTATCAATACCAAGAAATTAACACTGGTACCATATCAGTAGCTAAACTATATAGTTTATTCACATTCCCCTTGTTTTTCCACTGAGCTTCTATTCCAGGATCCAATCCAGGAAACCATGTTGCATTCAGCAATCATGTCTGTTCAGTCTCTTTCTAAAGACCATTGATGATATCTCTTTGGTGTCTTTCATTACCTTGACACTTTGAAGAGTGCTGGTTGGCATTTTATAGACTGTTACTCACTTTGAATTTCTCTGATGTTTTCTCATAATTAAACTAAAATTATATTTTGAGGAAAGATGCCACAGAGCTGATGTGCCTTGCCTGTCCTTTTCTACCATGTCAGGGTATATTATTTTAGTGTGTCTATTATTGGTGATGTTACCCTTAATTGTTTGGTTACAATAGTAATTTTTGTTAAGTTTTTCCACTGTAAATTTACTTTTTTCTTTTTTCATACTCTATTTATTAGCTATGAGTCACTTAGTCCACTCCATACCAAAGGAGAGAAAAATTAAACCCCACCTCTAAATGTAGAATATTGGAGAATTTGTGGACATATGTTAATTCACTGCAAATTAATACATATTTTGGGGGTGATACTTTGAGAATATGCAAATATCCTGTTTCCATTTTAAATTTTCCACTTATTTTAATAGATGTCAATTCTTATCTGCAGCATTTATTACTACTGTTTTTTGTATTTCCTGCATTCCTACATTTATTAATTAGAATTCTTCAGTAAGGAGGAATTGCTCCTCCCCCTTTGTATAGGTCTTACATATTTATTTACATCAGTATGGACTCAAAGATGTTTATTTTATTCTTTGAGTTATAATCCAATGCTATCAATATTTATTTTGCAGCTTAAATTGTTCCAGTTCAGGTCATTTTGAGCTCTTTTGGGTAGTTTCTGTGTCCTTTTTACTGCTCCTCAACTATTTTTTTTTAGCACTTTCTTATCTGTTGTGACTACAAAATGTTCTAGGTTCACCTTGTATTTTCCTTGCCCAGTCTTAGAATCAGCCATTTCCCCAGGAAAATGTCATTTCTATGATTAGAGAATGGTATTAAAACAAAGATCTGGGGTGAGATGTGCTCACCATTATTTTGGTATATGGCTGTCTGTATCTGTATTAAAGTCGAAATGAGTACAGATTGATATTTCCAACCCTAATAGTTAATTCTAGCATTTCATCTTTGCTCATGTGTACTTTCTTTCTTAGACAGTGGGAAAGCAGACTCATTATCTTTAAAATATTTACTTATTTGTTCAACCCAGTATGCATACAATATTGATTTCAGAACTGCTAACCATAGTTCTATGAGAATTAAATGCACTAACTAGAGTACAGTTTACTTTTATCTTTAGCATTACATTATCAAATCAAAAGACAATTTTACAAATTTCCTTAAATCAGCTCTATTCTTCCACACTAATTTCAGTGTACTTATATGGTTTATTTGTTAGACAGTTAGATTCATTTGTCATAGTATGCATTCCACCTTGGGTTTCCATGATATCCTGTTTAATTTTTTTTAATTTTCATAAAATAAAGTGCATTTTATATGATGTACATTTCTATGGGTTTTGACAAAGGTGTAGTGTCATTTATTTACTATCATAGTACCAAGCAGAATACATTCATCATCTCAAAAGTTCCTACCAAAGTATTTTGAAATAAACAAACAATGACAATAACAGTACTTTGAGCTTTAAATAAAATTCTTCAAATTGGCTTGTGATATGCCTCCCAAGTTGGGCTCTGGGCTCTGGCCAGATCCTAATATTTGCAGGGACCTTAATACTCAGCCAGACACCATTAAGTGTAGCTCTTAAATCACAAAATAGATCAGGTTATCATTCTGGCAAACAATCTCCAGGAATTGCAAATGGTGTGCACATTTCATGGTCATTAAAAGACTATCAGGCCCTGGCTGACATAGCTCAGTGGATTGAGCGCGGGCTGCGAACCAAAGCATCGCAGGTTCGATTCTCAGCCAGGGCACATGCCTGGGTTGCAGGCCATGGCCCCCAGCAACCACACATTGATGTTTCTCTCTTCTCTGCCTCTCTCTCCCTTTCTCTCTCCCCCCTCCCTTCCCTCTCTAAAAATAAATAAATTAAAAAAAAAAAGACTAACAGGATCTCAGCTTGGGCCTGCTTTTTCAACCTTCTATTCTACTATTCCACATTTGCTGACTTTCTTCTACCCAATGTTCTCCAGGCATTGTCTGAAGATCAGCTGCCTTACCTTAACTTGAAGTCTAGCATCCATGGTTATCTCATAGATGTTGCCCTAGTTACAAAAAGGCTGTACTGATGATAATGATGAATGTGATGATGATGATGATGATGATGATAACTATATATGTCATTTATACAGAATGTTTATATGAACTTTTATAAAGACTTTTAATACAACTTACAGTTGTCCAGAAAGATATCAACGGCACCTATTATTACAATATCTATTTTAAGACGAAGAAATTGAGCCTCAGAGATGATCTCCAGGCTAAGAACTAATAAATAGCAGATCTAGGACTTATAAACCCCAATCTTCTTTTTCAAAATCCCTTCAGTGCTGTGAGGGGTGAGGTGAGGGGGAGGGAAGAAGTAATAAAGTCAACTTTCATTACCTATGATCTTAATATGTACCAGATATTGTATAGTTTTCCATCATATATTTTATTCAATTTACTGTCACTCTTCAGTTCTGTAAGGTAAATATCACCAGATGAGGTCATTAGGACTATAAGAGGCAGAACAACTTCCCAAGTTGCCCACTGGATAGCAAACTGAGCACAAATTTCATTTTCTCTCCACTGGATCACACTAGAGTTTTGTTAAGGTCATTTGAGTTACCCTTACTCCGAAACCCAGCATTCTGTGTCTCATGAAGGTGAACATTGTGGATCTCATGAAGGACCAGACAAGGCTCTGAAAGTCATGGAATGAGACAGGATTTGATGCTATATAAAAGAGTGAGCTTTATATCCATTCTCTTTTCTGAGATAAAAAAAGATTCTCTTGACTTTTGTCTTCTAGTCCTCTGAAGGCTGCACCTAAGGGAAAAGTTCTCAAGGGCTTTAAAAAATAATGTAACTTTTGCTAGCTAGCTAGAACTGGTTTTGAATCAGGTTTCACTATTGACTAGCTATATGGAGTAGCTCCAGTTATTTAATGTCTTTGAGACTCAGTTTTATGTTCTGTAAAATTGGGAAACTATGTCATAGTGTTGCAGTGACAACTAAGTAATATGCTGTATATAAAGCTCTCAGCACATCCTGTCAGTGATCATGGGAGTAGGTCTCTGGGCAGACTGCTCTTCATCTCACTGTGTCATTTCCACAGCCCCACCTTCCTTTCAGCCAACAAAGTGACTGAGCGAGTTTAAAGAGTTTACCAGGAACATAATTAAAGCTAGACTCTAACAAAGATCAATGGTCCTATTAATTTTGATTTAGCATTTAGATTCCAAATGTTCCCACAGCCAGTGTGATTATATGTCATAGTTTGCCTGAGATGATCCTTAGATAGTTTTTAATAGGTCCCTCCTTTACTCTCAAAAGTTTTCCATTTTGGATAATAAACTGGAATATCACACTATTTAAGAGACTTTTTATTCTGCATTCACTAGTTCTATTGTCTTTTACTCCTTCAAGATAAACAAAAGAAGTTTACTGAACTGGATAAAATTATGTACTCATTTGAATTTATAAAATACCAATCTCAAACCAAATCTGAATTGATAACCCCAAACATTTTGGAGAATGAAAATAAAGCACCTATTAAATCAAACAGTCATATGACATAGAAGTGTTTAGGGTCCCAAGTTTTCAATATCATTGTTCTCCACACACTTTGGTGGTCCAAATAGCTGAAGGTGAGCATTAACCATGAACACACAGACACTCAAAACCCTGTGTGGCCAAGCACGTTGAGTTCTAAAGTTTTAAGAGTTGAACAGATGGCTTAGATGTCATTTTAGTGTCTTCTCTCCCTACATCAAAAAGGGAAAAAAAGTGACAAAGTATTCTTTTTAGGGTCTTTCTTTCATGAATATGCATAAAGATAGCATTCATGAATCATTGAGATTAGGACTGTTAAATTGCATTTTTGCTAGAGTTGAAAAAAAAAAACATATGATTAACCATACTTTTGACTCTGTGTAATTACACTTCCTTATTTAGAGGTCATTTTTTAAAAAAAAAGGTCTGTTCCAGTGCTGGGTTTTGGGGCTGAAATGAATGGAGACACAAAATATGGTGATGATGAATTATTAAAGTTCTTATTATTCTCTTATGGCTAAAAGCTTTTTAGTTTCATGTAGGTGCCAAATATTTGATTCAGATTATTATGAATAAATCATATAGCTTATTTAGCAAATAAAATTTTATTTTATTTTTTATTATTTAATCATTTTTATTATTATTCTATTATATTGTCCCAGTTTACCTCCCTTTGCCCTTCTCTGCTCATTCCTGCTCCAACAGGAGATCCCCACCCTGTTGTCCGTGTCCATGGGTCATTCATACATGTTCTTTGACTAGTCCCTTCTCCTTCTTTTCCACCATTATCTACCTCCTCCCTCCCCTCTGTTACTTTCAGTCTGTTCCATGTTTCCTTGCCTGTAGTTCTATTTGTTCATTGGTTTATTTTGTTCATTAGATTCCTCTATAGGTGAGATCATATTGTATTTGTCTTTCAGCAAGTGGCCTATTTCATTTAGCATAATGCTGTCCAGTTTTAAAATGATGATGTTGAGAGAGTGAAGAGAGTAAACTTTCTTAATAGAACTTACTCTACATTGTTATCTTTTCTGTTGCTATCTTACACTTATTTAAAAGCATAAAATTTCCCTAGAACCTAGGAAATATGATTTCCTTTTTAAAATACTGCATATAAATCTGCAGGTTTACTTTGGTATTTTTCCTGGTTTTAGAAGAAGGTTAGCAAATAGATTGCTGTGCTTACCATAATTCCCATCACATGCCTGCAAATATTAATGGTCTGATTTTTTTCACACATACCTCAAAGTCATCTTTATCCCAGCATTTAAGGCAGGCACTTCCAGTAAGCAGCACTAGAATCCACAGGAAAATCTATATACCTTTCCTAGTAAAGATTTACTAAGGCGTAAGGCATAATGTGACCTTTAATTCTCACTTACCTTTTAAAAAACTTTTGTAGAAAACTACAGGGCTATTTATGTTCTATCTTACTCAGTAGTTGAGGGGCTTCATTCTCCTTTTCTTTAAATCATTGGCATAGGTCAATCTTTTGCTGGGTTATGTTGTGGTAACAGTCCTAAATGCTCAGTGACTCCAATACAAAAATGGATTTCTTGCCCAAGTAAGTTGTTGCAGTAGGTGAAACATAGTTCCACTGCTTCTCCATGTGTCTTCTTCCTTCTAGGGTCAGTTTCAAGGCATATGTCTTACCCAGCTAATACCCTTCTCATGACAGGGGGAAAAGTTGGAGACGGACTGCTAATAGTTCTCAGGACTTCTTTTCAGATGGTGGTGAACACTGATATCAAGGGGAGGGAGGACTTAAAACATTATTTAGAGGTTGGTAAAGATGAATAATCCTCTTATAAGGAGGGAAGTATTTATGAAAAACAATAGAATCTCCCAGAGGCATATACGTCCTTTTTGTTGTTTTTGTTGTTTTTTAGAATGGTATTGCTCCATGCAACATATTGGGAACAGAAAGAAATCGAACTACATTTTATTTAAATGCAGCAAGAGAAGATTTCAGGTTTCTGCTGACTCTGGGTAATACTTAATCTCCTGGAAATACATATCTATAGCTTTCGCCTGGGAAGTGAATAGATAAATGGCCAGTGTATGAACCCCGAGATATGGCTGATTTTTTCCCTCACAGAGTTTAATGCTGCTTTGCACCTGGACTTTAAGAGCCAGTTCAGAGAAAGTCACAGAGCATTTTTGGAGAATAAGTCCTAAATGTCCACATAATTTTAATTACAGACCATGCTTAATTTGCTTCAAATCATACAAAGGGAGAGTAAATATGCTTCAATCATACAAAGGGAGAGTAATAACCTTTTATTATTTACAGAAAACTAGTAGAAAGACAAGTAATGGTTTCTAGGTCTTTTGCTATCATTGAAGAAGTAGAAGACTATCAAAAAATGGTAAAAACCATGAGAATGGAGGAATGTAGGTACAAGATTTATTTATTTTTGTGTTACATTTGCTTAATGGAGGTAAGTCTAAAACAAGCAAAAGAATCAAATTTTACTAGGAACACTGCCTTGTCAATGTAAAGGAGGGTGACAATTTTAATCAATATTTTTTAGTATTTGAGAACTGACAGTGGTGGCTTCAAAAGAAAAGGAATCACAGTGGTGAAAGTTTGGGGACTTGTCCCAGCAGGTTGACATAAGATGACTTGAAAATAATGCACTGTTGGTGTGCTTTGTCCTCACTATAGGTGATAGATGACTTTGATACAGAACAGGCATACTGATCAGAATAAAACAAAACAAAACAAAAAAAAACAACTTTCCAATCTATCATTTCAGTGTAAACATACTTATGCTTGTATGGGGACGGAAGAAGGGCAAAGGCACTACATTTATTAAATACCTGTTCCCTTGCTACTCAACGCTTCGGTATTAATCACCTAGGAGCTTGTTCAAAATGCAGAATCTTAAGCCCCAACTCAGACCTACAGAATCCAAATCTGCATTTTAACAAGATTCCCAGGTGTTTCGCATGAACTCTACAGTTAGAGAAACACTTATTTAGGATGACCAGCTCCTTGCTAGGGAATGTACAGTCATCATCTTACATAATAATCACCAAAGAGTCCTAACTTTGGCAAGATCATATACATGGTAACCAGTGAATCCACTAGTTTTCATTTCTCTCACTTTTATTTTTTTGCTCTGAATACAGAGAGATAAAAGCTCTGTTTCTTTAACACCTCCATTTTTATTCAATTTAAAACCCAGTGCCCCTTCTATTCATATTTTCTCTCTTATCTCTCTCCCCTTCCTTTAGTGCTCACAAGTACAAAGATGTACAGTAGGCACTAAAAAATGCCCTCAAAAAATATAATTTCCTTTTGTAGTTTAGAGAAATAATTTTTTGTCAATATTGGTGTTTTCTCATTTCTGGATACCAATAGTTTTCATAAAATTGGCAAGGCAACGAGAACTATGTGGCTGTGATTGACTAGTTATGACTCACCGATGTAAAACTGGAACTCAAAGATCATATAATTATTGACTCAGAGCTAGAAAGACATTTGGAGAGAATCTTATCTCATGTCCTGAGACCTTAGGTGACTTTCAAAGCTCACGTCTTGCAGAGCTGTGTTTTAAATCCAGGTGTTCTGATCCCCCGCTTGGGGTTCATCTATTTCTACTACACATCATTCTACCTCCAAAAGGACCCTAAGAGTAACTGTCGATTAGAAATTATTAAAAAAGCAAACAAATTTTGCATGGTATTTTCAGGTAAATAACCAGTGCTGAGATCCCCTCCTCACACTAGCCGATGACCCATGTACTGAGAAGTAACCACGTAGAATAAACTGGTACTAAAGAAAACAGTCTCTGATGGTTCCTGGGAGGAAGCCATCCTTTCAATGCTTTGAGCCTTTCAATGAATTCTACCCAGAAACAGCGCTGGATCTGATTCCCACTGAGATCTTACTTGACTTAATCTTTGGCTTGGGGTTACTAGAGAATTAAGGCATATTCAAAAGAAAAGAAAAGGAAAAAAATAAACAGCTGGAGTTTGTGTGCTTATGCATGCTTCTATGTATACATTCACAATGGTTTAAGCCTGACTAAGACTTTTATGATTCATGTCATTTCTTGTACACAGACTTCATCTCAGTTCTTGTGGTTTTCAGTAATAGCTATTTGCTTAGCAGGGAAAATAAGTGCCTCTCCATATGATTGCCCACATTGTACTGGTCTCTGTGTAGAGCATATTTTCTCATCGAGAACTCAGGCCTGTTAAATAGGGCAGAGCAACAAGTATTGGCATGCAGACAGGAACACACAGAGTACCAGCTGACTATTCCGTTTCTTCACCAGGTACATAGAGACACAGAAAAAAGAAACAGCAAATAAACTGAGGGAAGAAAAAGGATGTGGACTAAATATAATGGATAAAGTGAAAGTTGTAGATGCTGAGAAAGAGAGAATACTGTTGGTGGCAGTAAGGGAGAAGATAATATTCTTAGAAACACTTCAGGTAGGAATGTCTTCTTTAATAGACTTTTGTAATAATTTAAAATTTTATAAATTTATGTTTTTATTATGCATATTTGATAATAATTTCCTACTGATCTATGTCTACAGTTAAGTCAAATCATAAAAATATATGTCATGATTTAACACACTATCTGGCACACAGGTAAGAGGCCATTAAGGTCAGGGAGAGATGGAATTATATGCTGCCACTAGCCAGAGGACATCAAGGATGGTTGGCAATAACCAGAAGCTAGTAGTGAGGCATGGAACACATTATCCCCCAGAGCCTCCAGAAATAACCAACCCTGCTAACATTTTGATTTTGACCTATGGCCTCCAGAATTGTGAGAGAATACATTTCTGTTGGTTCAAGTCAACCAATTTGTGGGAATTTGTGATGACAGCCCTAGAAACTAATAGAGACTTAGGAAAATAAATTTTGGATAACACCTTTAACTTTCAAAGTGACTGAATTTTTAATGTTATATTGTCATTAGAAAACTATGTCAACAGGTAGAACAAAATGTACTCTTTCTGTATTTTATTTTAAGATTTTATTTATTGATTTTTAGAGAGAGGAAAGGAGGGAGAGAGAGGGAGAGAAACAACAATGTGTGGTTGCCTCTCAAGCACCCCCTACTGGGGACCTGGCCCACAACCCAGGCATGTGCCCTAACTGGGAATTGAATCAGCGGCCCTTTGTTTTGCAGGCCAGCACTCAATCCACTGAGTCACACTAGCCAGGGCAGCATTTTCTGTATTTTACACACAGGAAACTGAGGCACAGAGAAGGCAACAAGTAGTAATAAAAATTTTAGGCAACTTTTGAAAAAAGAACTATTTAACAATATTCTTCATCAGATAAATTGCTGTGGTGGTCTTTGTGCATCTTCTCATTTATTCCTAGAAACCATACTCTGTGAAATGGTTCCAGATAAAGTAACATGTTAGTAAATAACAGAGTTGGATTTAAACTTGGGTCTCTTTACTCTAAGTTCATGTTTTTAAACAGGGGTCAGCAAACTTTGTAAAGAAGGGATAGCAAACATTCTTGGCTACACAGGCTAAATGAC
The DNA here is from genome assembly GCF_004126475.2 of Phyllostomus discolor. NCBI lineage: Eukaryota > Metazoa > Chordata > Mammalia > Chiroptera > Phyllostomidae > Phyllostomus > Phyllostomus discolor. The sequence continues at coordinate 52,827,111 of NC_040907.2, forward strand.
CCTCTTAGCAACTTCTCAACTCTGGTCTTAGTAGCTACAGACAATACATAAGGAAATGGACAAGGCTGTGTGCCAAAACAACAAAAAAAATCTATTTTATTTATTGACTTTGAAATTTGAATTTCATGTAATTTTTCACTTGCCATGATTTATTACTCAGTTGACTTCTCCAATGATTAATAAATGCAAAAATCATTTTTAATTCATGGGCCATTCAAAAATAGGTAGTGGATGAATTTGTTCTGTGGTAGTAGTTTGCAGACCTCTCCTTAAGCTACAACAGGACAGAAGGTCGAGGTGTGAAAAAGTCCTGAGAAGTAAAAGTACAAGTATACTCTAATAGGATACAAAGATTTTACTTCATTGATTTTAAAAACAAATATTTTATTTGAATGTTTTTCTCTGCTGCATTTCAAGAATTCAAAAAAATGTTTTTTAAAAAACCCGAAAAGTGGTTGATTGCAGTTGTGTGGTGGTTAAAGACCATTTTGGCAGAGTCTCAGGCAAAGGGTCTTACAGAGGAAATGAAAAAATAAACTTGGCTCTTGTTTTTCAAAAAAAACCCCCACAAAATTTAAGTAGGGCACCTCTTTTATAGCACAGAATGCAAAGGTTTCCCCTGTTGTCCATACTAATGTTAGAGTCAGGTTTAATTGGCCAGTGAGGTCTTCTGTGAAAGAGAAGTTAATAAAAGTTTTGCATAGAAAATAAGCAGGTGTGGCAGAAGCCAGAATGAAGGAGGATTTGCTCATATTGAGAGAGAAACGAGGGAGAATGTTACACTAAGTCCTGTGTTACCTGGGCCCTAATCTGAAGGGAGTTGTTAAAGAACGGCCATGGAGAATGAAGAGGAAGTGGCTTAAAAAATGAATGAGCCCTGGAAAAAAACTGTAAAGGACAATTTTAGAAGGACAAGAAACCATTCTGCCTCTTGCCTTTTTGTCTCAAAATACTTTCAGTCCACGTACAACCTAGTTTTGCCTGCAGGAGGAAACTCCACAATTTTCTTTTCCGAGACTCATCAGTGGCAGTTGACTGCACTGACAACTGATGCTAGATGAGTAAGAGTTTTCCAAGTCCCTTCTCGACTTCCTTTCACCCATGTGGATACCACATCACCATGCTGACAGGCCATCTGGTAGGATCACCGGAGACCATAGGCCTCAGCCTCCCACATCTGATGTTATGGGAGGCAGAATGCACAAACCTGACACCCCTGAGCTGAGAAAATAGTGATGCATCTTATTAATATTCTAAGTCGTGGTTTTGCCTTCATTGCTCTCTCTCTCTTGTTGATCATATTTAAAATTTTAAATGTAAGATAACCTACTATCACTGAAAAGCTCTATATTGATACTGGTTTCAGAAATACAGAAATACAGTGATGTATGGAAATCAAAGATTAAGCATTAAACGCAAAAGCAGTGTTCTGAGTCCCTCAGGACAATTGGAGAGTGAACAGAGAAAGAGAGAGTTCTCAATATATTTTACAGAAGTGCAAACATACCAAAATGATTTTCTTTGTTTTTGGGTTGCTTTCCTTCTTTTATCCTTATTTATATCATATTTCCAAACTATCTACTGAGATAAAATTTATTAAATATTGCAGATTTTGGTGAAGTTTCAAAAAAGCATTTTTATATAGATTCTGCTATGAATATAGCAGCTGAGTATTAGGAAAATGACTTGAGGGAAGAGTGTTCTAAAAATAAACATTTCTGACAAAAGGCAGATATGATACAGAATTGATAAGCATTTGCTATTATCTATACTTTAATCATCTATGCTTTTAAAATAGTTACTTATATTTCTAGTAATGATTATTACACATAGTTGCTTTTCTACTTTCCTGATACTTAGAATAAAACTCAGGTAAACTGTGCAACTGCTCTACTATTGCTTGATTTCGACATAATACAGACATGTAGAATTTCACAGTTCTCTGTGTATTATTCTGGATTTCACATTGTAATTGATTTGTCATTGTTCATTCTCACACATAAGTATATCAGCATATGCAATGTGTAAGTTCAAAGATTCATAAAGTGATAGCATTTCCATTCCCACCCATTCAATCACACTGTGTATCAACAGAAAAGGCACTTTTATTTGTTGTCAGATGGATTGTTGCTGTTCCTTCACTATTCTAGGGAGAGTGATTTCATTAACCTGATTATGAAGTGGGCAGATTAGGCATTTTCTAACATCCTTCAAGGGAATACATACGCTACACCTGAGAGTTTTATAGGATCTCAGAGTATGATGAGCTTTAGAAAAGAATAATTTCTGCCAAATGTTTAGTCCTTGTGTCACTAATTCTATTTTTTTTTTTATCCCTGAGACATAATCTAGAGACCTAGGGAGAAAACTTGGAAGCCCAAGAACAAGTCCAGGTTTCCAGGATTCCCCAAGGAACTTAGAGGTTATATGCTGATGAACAAACTAAAAATAAGTAATTTGTTAATTATTAGCCACTCAAATATTTATTGAAATTACTATGTTATGAGTTCTATATTGGACATTGGTTTTAAATAAAAAACATATTGTGGAGCCCTTGTCAGAAGACTCAGTTAGTTGGAGCATCTCCCCATACACCAAAATTTTTGTGGGTTTGATTTCTGGTCAGGGCACATATCTAGGTTGCAGGTTTCAATCCCCTGTCAGGGCACATATGGGAGGCAATTGATCTATGTTTCTCTCTTATGTAGATGTTCCTCTCTCTCTATCTCACTCCCCCTTCCTTTATCTCTAGAATCAATAAAAAACATCCTCAGGTAAGGATAAAAATATTTATGTTAGTGAGGATGTTAATAAATACACCAAAATAAAATTATAAGATTTTGTTTATATATATTTATATGTGGTTTGTATATATACTGTATGTGCTATACAGCTATATGTGAACATATATATACACATAGTAATTATAAAATAAAAGAATTACATATTTCATGTGTATATGTATAGCATATATGTATATATGTGTTGTGTGTGTGCATATATGCATATACACACATATAATGCTTCTTGTGGGCAAGGATCTTTTGTTATTTGTTGTTAGGGATATGTAATGTATGAATTCTAGAATCTTAGATAAATAGTAAGTCACTTCACATAAGAAATAAGCTGAGGAAAAATTAATAATTGGGGTGTGGGAGGAGAGGTTGAGAGGAAGGAAAGGAGAAAGAGAAAGTGAGCTGACACACAGTCTGCTATACCAGCTTCAGCCCAGATGGCAGCTACTTAAATGCAGCATTTAGAACCTCCCACAAAGACATCACAATTACAACTAAACTACAGAATAATCAGCATTTAGAACCACCTGAATCTAGCTGAACAGAAGTCCTACAACTATGGATATAAAGAAGGCACATTGAGACTGGGGCCAAGATGCTAAATTGACTGGTCCCACACTCACATGTGGAGGGAAAAAGTCAGGAGGGATATCCTGACTGTAGATGTTCCCTCAGAAGAGTGAGGGGACCCAGCCCCATACCAGACCCCAGAGCCCAGGGTTTCAGTGCCAAGAGGAGGTGTCCGCATAACTTGCAAAACCAGAAGGGCTTGTGGCTGAGTGAGACAGAGTTTCCTGGAGTCCCAGGCAGCTCTTCTTAAAGGCCCATGTGCAGATTTACTCAGACTCACTTACTCTGAGCTTCAGCTCTGTGGCAGCAGCTCCAAAGTCACCAGGAACATACATGGATGAGCTGAATTGTTTGGCATCAGGGTAAGAGCTGTAGGTGCATCTTTCTCCCAGACAGAAGTGCTGGTAGAGGACATTGTTCCTTTTCTGGGTGCTCCCTCACAGAGCCAGCTGATGGGAAGCATATCTGAGTCTCCATCAAGCTGGATAACATTGTTTGCCCCACCTGGGTGATTCCCTGAGAAACTACCCCACTCAACTTGCAAGTCCAATCAAATCTTTTCAAGTTTTTAATTTTTAAAAAATTTTATACAAATGCTCTATCTTGGCTCATGCTGCAGACTTTCCTAAAAATCTCTCAAACAAATAGCATCTGGCCCCTGTATCCCTCATACCTCTTGTTAAGTGGCTTAAGACTTGGCACTAGCAGCAGCTGTCCTTGGTTTGTAGCTTGGACTCTCTGGGGCACCTCCAAGCCTAACACTAGTGGCAGCCATCTGAAGATCACTTGTAGCTCATGCTGGGTGGCCCCAGGCAGAACACAGGTTGACCTGGTTGACCTTGGCCTGCACCTCCCAGGAAGCCCCAGAGTCAGTGCACCTAATAGACATCTTCAGACCTTGCTGAAGCACCACCTAGCCACACCCATAAGCAACACACTCAAGGGATGCACTCAGCAGGTACCTGAACCTCACTGATGAGAATTCTGCTCTGGGTGGTGGGCCCCTGCACAGCAGATCCTTCATGGTGGTTGCAGCCAGTACTCAAAGCCATTTGGCCTAGGGATCAATCCCTCACAATGATGTGCCAAAAGCAATTAAGGCTCAACTGCAATAGCAAAGTGCACACAGCCTACTTGGTTGAGCTGGTGTACCTGGAGCACCCAGCTCAAGTGACTGGGGAAACTGCATTCTTGGGCCCTATGGGACACCTACTACATAAGATCACTTTACCAAGACCAGGAGACATAGCAGCTGTGCTTAAAACATGGAAACAAAATGAGGGTACAAAGAAATAGGCCTCAAATGAAGAACAGAACAAAACTCCAGAAAAAGAACTAAATAAAATGGAGGAGACAAGCAATCTACCAGATGCGGAGTCAAAACACTGATTATAAGGATATTTAATAACATAGAAGAGTAGAAGAACATAATGAGAACTTCAGCAAAGAGATAGGAAATGTAAAAATAGAGATAGAAAACAAAAAAAGAAACAGAAATGAAGAATACATTATAGGGAATCAACTGTAGAGTAGATGAAACAGAGGATTAAATGAGCAATTTGGAAGATAAGAAAGCAAAATGCACCCAATCAGAATAATCCAAAAAAAATGAGAATAGTGTAAGGAATCTCTGGGACAACTTCAAGCATATCGACATTTGCATCATGGGGGTGCTGGGAGGATAGGAGAAAAAGCAAGAAATTGCTAGCCTATTTGAAAAAATAAAAACAAAAAACTATCCTAACCTAGGTAAAGGCAATAGACATACAAGTCCAGGAAGATATACAAGTCCAGGAAGAACCCTAAACAAGATGAACCCAAAGAGGCCCACACCAAGACACATTATAGTTAAACAGCCAAAAGTTCAAGACACAGAGAGAAACTTAAAAGCGGCAAGAGAAGAGTAGTTACTTACCTACAAGGGAGCTCCTGTTTAAGACTGTCAGCTGATTTCTCAACAGAAACACTTCAGGTCAGAAGGGATTGGCAGGAAATATTCAAAGTATAAAAAGCAAGGACCTGCAACCAAGATTACTCATTCTACACAGGTAAGCTATTATTTAGAATCAAAGGACAGATAAGGAGCTTCCCATAGAAGAAAAACCTAAAGGAATTTATCACTCCCAAACCTGTATTATAAGAAATGTTAAAGGATATCCTTTAAGAAAAAAAAAAAGTAGAAAATATGAATAATAAAATGGCAATAAATACATATATTAACAATTACTTTAAATGCAAATGGATTAAATGCTCCAATCAAGACATAATGTGACTGAATAACAAAATAAGACCCTTACATATGCTGTCTACAAGAGACCCAATGCAGATGGAAAAACTCATACAGACAGAAAATAAAGGGATGGAAAAAGGTATTTCATGAAAATGGAAACAAACAAAAAAAGCTTAGCTAGCAATACTTATACCTGATGAAATAGATTTTAAAACAAATTTTTAACAACAGACAAAGAAAGACCCACTAAGTACACTTCTGGGTATTTATCTGAAGAAATCCAAAACACTACATTGAAAAGACTTATACATCCATTGTTTATTGCAGCATTATTTACAATAGTCAAGATATGAAAGCAACTATCAACTATGAGTGGATAAAGAAGTGGTGTATATATACAATGGAATGCACCTCAGACAAAAAAGAATGAAATGTTATCATCTACAAAAACATGGATGGACCTAGTGGGTATTGTGCTGAGAGAAATAAGTCAGGGAGAGAAAGATAAATACCAGATGATTTCACTTTTACCTGGAATCTAGAAAACAAAATAAAGGAACAAGCAGAACAGAAACAGGCTCATAGATACAGAGAACATTTTGACAGTTGCCAGATGGAAGGGGGACTAGGGTGATGGGTGAAAAAGGTTGAAGGGATTAAAAAGTACAAACCGGTAGTTCAAAAGAGTCAAGTGCATGTAATGTACAGCATAGGAAATACAGTCAACAATATTGTAATAACTATATATGATGTCCAGATGGGTAACTAGATTTATCAGGGCAATCACTTTGTAAGTTATATAACTGTCTCATCATGGGGGTTGTACACCTGAAACTAATATAATTATTGTATGTCAACAGTAATTTAAAAATTAAAAAAAAATTTAAAGAAGACCCTTAGTCTTCTCAACTTGAAAGAAAGAAAGAAAGAAAGAAAGAGAGAAAGAAAGAAAGAAAGAAAGAAAGAAAGAAAGAAAGAAAGAAGAAAGAAAGAAAGAAAAGAAAAGAAAAGAGAAAAGAGAAAAGGAAAGAAAAGAAAGCACAGCTTGAATTTGGAAGAGAGACAAAAAACTGTATCTAGGCAGTTAAGGCAAAGTTTAGTGTATTTTAGAGAGAAATAAAGAAATTTATTATTATTTCTCTTGCCATACTTGGTGACTCAGAGGCAAAATTTTCAGTAATGTTCTAGATTGCTATTTTAAGGTTGTTGAAGTCTTATTTATTTATTTATTTATTTATTGTTGTTGACACTATTGCAGATGTTCTTCATTTTTCCCAACAAGATAACACAGCTTTGTTGAAGTTACCCATGGTTCTTGCCCTTACTAAGTGCACAGTGGAGATACTAAATATCTGGTGCTTGGATTTTATTTGGGGTACTCTGGGAGAGAGCTGTGATGTGTCTCCTGGGTGAAAGGAAACCCGAAAGCATCATTATACATGAAGTCATTGAGGGATTTTCTTCCCCATTGAACTATAAATTGATGACTTGAACTGTGTTTCAGGTGACCCTCAAAATAGTTGGGACAGGTATGACTCACCAGTGGGGTCATTCCTTGTCCTCCATTCTTGCTTAAGCACGATTTTTTTTTTCCGATGGTGCAGGTTACAGTGTAACAAGTACTAGATTTTACAAAACAGGGTTCTAGCTTCATTATGTCCCCTGAACTGTTTCTGTGACTTTGGACTACTTAAATCTCTGGAGGACTCAGTTTCTTGAAAAACAGGAAAAAAAATTTTTATGCAAGATAATTTTGAGGACCAGATAAAATGTTTTTAAGTTGTTAGTGTAATCTGGGCAGTGTTATCTACTGTTGTTTTTCACAATCTGTTGACACACAGAGGAGTTTTCCAGGGGGAACCCATGTGTTAAGATTCTGGGAGGGAATAGCTTAGTAATGTTCATGTCTTTTATAGCAAGAAGCTGTTTTAATTTGTTATTATAGGCTGAAAGTTTTTATACATGGTCTTTTCTTTGGCAAGTGGCACATAGTTACATTTGTATCCCAATGGCACAGACACACACAAAACTGTATTTGCCTACCCTGCCTACAACTAAGTTGCTCACTGGGGGCTTGAGTATATACTATTTTTACCCCACTAGCTCTGATACATTAATTTGAGAAATATGCTGGGACTGTATGGCTTTACAAGTACTAAAATTACCTACACTTAAAAATTGGAAAGTGATGTATAACTACTACCAGTATTTTTTTGGTAAAAGATATAATATGCAATCTGTGTATTATAAAAACATTTCTTAGTTGTAAATGCATACCTCCAGTGGTCAAATTATCTTATGCTGTGTGATTAAATTGTTCCTTAATAATGCTGATAAGCTTTGTTTATACTGGGCACATTATTATTACTATTACTTTTAAAGAAAAATGTGCTGAAATATTATTGTATGACTCTAGATGCCTGTTTTTATTTAATACATGAAGAGATAATGAAAAAATTTTATAGAACGAATCATCACAGTCCTCAGAGGAAAACTAGTTGAAGTGTTTATAAGCTTTAACCAAATTGAAAGGTTAGAGAGTTAATAAAAGATTTTATTTGTAGCTGATACCTTAGTCCAAAGCCTTTGCAATTGTTTGTTGGCATTATTTTGTTTGAGTTTTTTTTGTTTGGTTTGTTTTACATTCATGAAAAAAGTCAGTTTATTGATGTCTCTTTTTGATTCTAAAATTGCCTACACTTAAAAATTGGACAGTTGTACAACATATAAGATATATTAGCTGATTATGAAATGAACTGATGATGTGTGAAGAAGTAAAATGTTTTCAGAAAACTAATACATTAATAAGTGAAGAGCTCATATACCATGTGAGAAAATCCTTATTAGTAAGTGGTACACATTTTAGTCAAAGATAGCATTTTATAATGACTTCCTTCTTAGTGATGAATATATTCAGGGACAGATTTATCTAAAGTTTTCTGAAAGTTAAGGTGGCAGAGTCACAGATGTTTAGTTGCCTCACAAAGCATATTTAAGAGAGATGTCATCACATTATTTAATCAATACGGGATTATTCCCTTAATTCCCTGGAGCACAGAGCATCTACTATAATCATAGTCTGAGTCAGCATCACAGATTTACCATTTTAACAAATAAGTAGTAGTTTTCTGTGTGGTTGACCAAATTGATTTTGCCATGATACAGGTCAAACAAAAATTATTGGCCAAAAATTTGCAAAACTAGGAGTAACAAAAACAATATAAAGCTTAGAATCTGAAATGTGAGATAATTATACAGACAGCTGATATCTTCAAAGTACACTTTTCATAACACACATTTTTCTAGAGTCAATAGCGTAAAACCGGCACAAACAAATACGCCTTGCTTGCATCCTAGGTAATTTTCATACAAAATCCAGTATAAGCCTGGAATGGGGCAAACTTTTATACTATAAAATTATAACTTGTTCAGGCCATATTTTTGAGCTTTAATTTTTCAAATTAACTTCAAGAATTAGCCTTTCTCTCTTATATTAAAACATGGATGATTTCTGGGTTTAAATTGGCTTTATTTGGTTTTGTTGCAAGTTCTTCATTAAAGTTTAAAATTCTGACAAGCCATTTAAACATTTGTGACTTTTCAGATCTCTTCCATTCCTTATTCTTACTCACGGCTACTGAAAGTACCCATTAGGCTTGCAGATGTGTAGTGTATTAACCTCCTCAAAGTTAGAGTCACTGCCATGGAAACAACATTAGGTATTAAATGCCTGACTGCACATGTCATTGTGCTGGACACCAATAAATAAATAGACATGTACCTTGGCTTTTAGTTTGTCACACCCTCAAAGGGACCCCTGGAGGAGTAATCAATGAACAGTTGGAAAGGATGGTTATTTTAGATTGGTTTGCTAATATCATCTTTAAAGCAATGTTCCTTTCCTGAGAGGACTGGAAAAGGAAGTGTCCCTAGAGGAGCCCAGGGCTAAATAAAACTTCCAGAGGCTGAGATCTTGTAGCAAATAAGTGTTTTGAGGAGAATCCTCATTGCTGGAGGCCTTCCTCTCCCACATATGAAATCACGTGGTATCACTACCTTTGGTTTAAGAACAGCTGTGAGTTTGTTTAATACACAAATGAGTTGCTGTGTGCTAAGAATATAAGTAGTTTGAAACTGAACAAGGAAGTTTGTTTTACTAAGGCATGTATAAGAAGTAAAATATGAGTTTAATCTTCACATGCCACCTAAGAAGACTGTAAAGACAGCTTTATCTAGAAATAAACAATGGCCATTATTAAAATGAGACCCAAATAGATTACAATGAAGTGAAGAGATAGAACCACCGCCTGAAGGGAAAAGAGCTTGGACATTGTGATATTCATGCTCCTTATTTTCCTGATAGCGATTTGAAAGCTTAAAAGATTTCTTTAAGGCCTTTATAGCTATCTGTTCACCAGCCAATGACATCCAGAGCTGTGAGATGCATTGTGTAAACCGGCAAGCTTGCCAGACCAATCTGTTTTTATCTGACTCTGTGTCCTGGAACTCTGTCTCACAGTCTCTCCTGGGTGAAGGCGAATGCATCACAGGAGAGAGCCAACTATCTATGTAGGGGCCTGAGCCTACTTTTTATTTTTGTTTCTTCCTGGCAAACCTATGGGAAAAATGGTTAGCCACAATAAAGACTGAGGAACCTATTTAGTTTATTGAATTTTTCAAAGTTAAATATATTTATTTAATCCCACTCCAGTTGAAAAATGAGGGAAACAAATTAATGGACATGGCACAACCTGCTCACATATTAAGAAAATGGTTAAACTAGGGGAAAAAAGCAACATTTGAGTCCCTGGCCAGATGTCCAATTTAGATCTTATCAGTTAATTCTGTCAGGGCAACAATGCACCCAGTTGAATAAACACTGTATTTTCTAGCTTTTCTTACAAAAAAAGTGGTATATGACACAGTTCAGGTAGAGAAGTATAAGTAAAGGTCGCCAGGTGGAGCTTCTGGGAAAGTTCTTAAAAAGAGAGCAGATTTACCCAGCCTGTGCCCTTTCCTTCTTCTTACTCAGGACACTGTTGTGATGTTGGAGTACAGTCTGCCATCTTTGCAAATGAGACAACCAACACATGCTAAGGTTGGAAGGATAGATGGTTTGGTCTTTGTTAAAACTGTGGTGCCAACATGACAATTTTTTTTAATTTCTAGATTTTAGTTGCACAAGGAAAACAAAACCACAAATATTTTAAGACACCATATATGAGACATCTTTTACTAGCAATGAAACTTAACCCCTAACTGATTTCTCTCTCCCTCTCTCTCTCTCTCTCTCTCTATATATATATATATAAACATACATGTTCATCTAAGAGCATGTTAATTAAAGTCTCTGAGTCTAATGTGTAACAGTCAGAATGTATGTTATCTTAACTTGGAACTCTGAATACAGTCGAACAGTTGTAGGCATATTCCATTGTACAAATATGTCTATCACTGAGGCCAGGTTTGCCAGGAGAATCTGGTGACTTGGCTTCTGGTCTGCGCTCTGACGCGAACTCTCATGATATATTGGACTTGTCATTGTGCTGCAGTCTCCCCATCCTGAATATTAAGGGCTAGATAAGATGGCCTCTTTAGGACTCTTACAGACTTTAGACCTAAGATCTAACAACTAGATACTTTTTCTTTCTTTATCTTAATCAATTTGTGATTTCACTTTTACTGTATTTTGGATTAAACAGAGTTTTATGAACCTGTCTGAGAAACTGTCTCTTTTTGCCTTGGGGATTTAAACACACTTCATCTCCCTGAAGTTCTCTAGCCAGGCTCTCCTTTTGCCTAACACTCATTCATTCTTAAGGTCTCAGACTAGACATCAATTTCTTTGGAAAGTCATACCTGACCCTTGAGTATTATATTCTTTGAGAGCATGTTAATACCTTCCACAGATTATATATTTCTTGAGAATTGGGGCTATGGCTGCCTTACTGACATTGAATTTCCAACAACTGACATGGATCCTAGGACAGAGTCCATATTTGGTAACGAAACTATGAATAAATGCATGTTTCTGTAAAGAAAAGATATTCCATTTTTTCAGATGGTGGGCTAATAAACCAATAATTTCCAATAGAATATGGTTTATTTATGTGTAGAGAAGTTTGGTTATAGTATGTATGTATTTATTTACATATGTATCAATGTCTGTCCAGAAAAAAGTTCAGCCATTGTTAATATAACTACAACAGTTTGTGCAACATCGATGTAACCTGGCAGCTCAGGAGAGTAAACTAGAATGGGTATGTGTGAACAATGATGACTTCATTGTATTAGCCAGTGGGAAGGTATACATGGCTGAGTAAGCATGTGTACTGTGTGGCTTTCACATTCAAAATGACTGGGCGAGTAGAGCAACAAATCTGCATCAAATTTTGCATTAAGCTTGAACATTACTCTGAAGAAACTATTCAGATTATTCAAAAGGTCACAGCTATGGGCAACTGGTGACTGACAGCTTCATCATGACAATGTGCCCCCTCATGCATCATTTCTTGTGCAGAATGTTTTTTGCAAAACATCAAATCACCCAGGTGACTCAGCTGCCCTACAGCCAGATTTGGTACCTTGTGACTTATGGCTTTTCTCTAAACTAAAATCACCTTTGAAAGGGGAGAGGTTCCACACCATCTATGAGATTCAGGAAAATATGATGGGGTAGCTGGTGGCGATTGGGAGAGCTGTGTGAGGTTCCAAGGTGCCTACTTTGAAGGGATTGCCTACTCTGAGCTGTCATTGTCTATGTACAATGTTTCTTTTATCTTCTTCAATAAATGTCTCTATTTTTGATATTACATAGCTGGATACCTTCTGGACAGAACTCGTATGTTTATATATACACACACATATAAATATATATAAATATATTGATATAAAATCAATATATACTATATATAATTAATATATATGATTATATATAAATATATTTTATATGTTTATATGCATATAAACATATAATTATTATATACTACATAAACACATAAATTTAATACATTAATCTATATTAATATATTAGTTATATACATAATTAATGCCTTTTCATAATATTTAGAGACATTTTCTAAATACATACAGGTTCTGACCAGATTAGTCATGGAGATTAATGGAAACACTGCAGATACTTGATGTGGTTTGAACAGCACTAGTGTAATTCATAAACATAGCCCTCAATGGCAACTTTCCTAAAATGATTTCAAGGAAAATAAAAAGCTCATTTTAAAATTTTTACTTGAGAGTATTTTTTAATTTTATTTTTACAGAGAACCCAAATGATCAGTTGGAGAAATGAGCAATGAAATAACTAGTGGGCATTTGACTGAATGCCCTTTGGATAGGTTATGCCCCACCTCACCTGCAGAATCGAAAACGAGCTTGCCCTTTGAAAGTAAATTATGAAAGCAACTGATCAGAACAAATATATGCAAAATTACCTTTTAAGGACAAAAAAGATTATATAGCAAACAGAATTTAACAGAAATCTGTTTGACTATATGAACACATTTAAACAAAGAATATGTTACCTCTAAGGGTAAAGAAACAGATCTAGGATCTGGTTGGCTGCATACATAGATAAAGAAACATCACAGAGGTAAATCTGGGAAGAGGAGAGAATTAGAGATGGATGTCAGGTATATACCACTCAGAGAAAAGACAGCCGGGGTTACTGAAGTTTGTGCATATTTTGTCCTACTGGTAAAACTGCCATTTTTTGAGAAGAATGAAACAATGTTGATTTTACACTGATGCCATTAAATATTTGATTTATTTATATCTCCTTGTTCTGATTCCATGCTCATCAAACAACCTGCTGATTATGACTTGGTGTCCTATGCAGGGCTGTCTCCAGAGAGTGAGTGGCTAATCCTACAGATTTCAAGTGTTTTCTCTCCTCACACAGTGATATCTCATGATGAATTAATAAAATGACTTCTGATTATAGCATAGCTTCTCCTGTAGCTTCATTTTAGTAACAGAAGGAGCTGATTATGATAATATGAACATTATAATCCAAGTCACTCTCTTACTGTAAATCAATGAAGCAGTATTCTGAGGTCTACTCAGATATATGTTTTGGACTCCTATATTTTTATTCAGTATCAGTTTCTCATAGTCTGCTAAATCCTAGCCAGTGAACTAGAGAGACTCTCTTGGCTTTCAAGATAGAGGTCCAGAATCTAGAATACGGTGCCCGAAATAACCCATTTTCAAACCTAATCAAACTCCCCTTAGAGTCTTATTAGTTAATGAAGGGTGTTCCTTGGACTCACGACATTACCATCCTTGGGAAGTTGAGGAAATTTAGAATCTCAGCTTATGTTTCAGAAGTATTGAATCTGTGCATTTACCCAGGTCCTCAGTATATCATTGTGCCTAGTGCAGTTTGGGAGGTGCTACTTCAGAACATAATCCACCATGTTTGTCTCCCCATCTCTCAGGTTGTGGGAAAACACTCCCTTACCAGTCTTTCACACTGCTGCATGTTTTGTTGGGAATGCCAAGGCCTCAGTAAAGAATAAAGAGTAAATGCTCTTTGTTCAAGGTCTTGTAGAATGAGGTAATGTCTCCCTCTGAGCAGGCTTGCTTACTAGCTGCTATAAAACCCTGGGATACCAAAGCTCAGTGATCTTCTCCTTCAACAGAACCCGAGGCATCTATGCATCCATGCAGCCCATTCATGTTGCTTCTGTAGGAATCTTGGGCTCAGGGGACAGATGCAAACTTGGTGACTCTCTGGCTACTGTGAATAATAAAGTCTTACATCTCTGACCCAGAAGTTTTGCATTTCCTGCCAACATCCATGAAACTGTGCTAACATTAGCCTATAAGTAGAGTAAAATCTCAGATACTTCATAGACATTGACATAAGATTTCCTTAGCCCCCCCCCCTTTTTTAGCATAGTTGCCAAAAGCAAAGTGTTGGGAGATCTGATTTCTTACCTAGGTTCTACCATTAACTAGTTATGCCAGAAAATACTTTTATCTCTTCTCTGTGGAAGGATTTCTGCATGTATAAAATGAGGAGTGGCAGAGAAGCATGAAAGAGTTGATGAGAATTTATAGATGCTTAGTTCCTTAAGAACAGGGTCAATGTCTTAAGAACTTTTTGTTATTGTGCTCCCCCCTAAGGCTCAGCACATTTTTTCAATGTTGGAAATATCAATAAATACATGCCCCATTTTGGCCCAAGGGGTTTGTGACTCTTTCAGAAAACAAAAAACCTTATTATTTTCCTTACTCATACTTGGGAAAGCAACAGGAAGATATTGGTCAAGGTTGAAGTTATGTAAAGCAATTAAGTCTAGGGATCTAATGTACATCACAATAACTATAGGTAATAACACTGTATTAAATGCTGGAAATCTGCTAGAAGGGAGTTCAGATGCTCTCACCCCACACACACAAACTATAACTATGTGGGCGATATAATTGGCTTGACTGTAGTAATCATCTCACTATGTGTGTACATACAAAAATCATCATGCTGTGCCTTTTAATAATTTTTATTAAAAATGATTTAAAAAACACAATTTCACTTGAAAAAAGAAGGGTAAGTTTTGTACAGATTTTGGGAAGTGTTTATTAAAAACATGGGTAGATCTTCTCCTTTTCTCTGTTCTTCTTCCTGCAGCCTGAAGTATAAATATGATGCTTTGAACTGGCATACCTTTGACCACAAAGGAACTTGGGAACAGATGCTACAAAGTAAAACAAAGTCATTCAAGGACACTGTGTCCTTGATATTATGTGGCTATTTCAGCTCCAGATGTTGTTTCAGGCTTATACGTCGGAGAAAATTAGTTGTATTTTGTTTAAGTCATTATTTTGGGTTTTGTCACTCACCACTATTCCCGATCCTAAAATTGATGCTTTAGAAACAGTATCTAGAAAGTTATCCACAAGATTTCAATACTAATGAATAAAATTGATAAATTGGTACATAAAGTACTTCTTCCTGTCTGGTGGAGGGTCTCTAAGCACTTCAGCTTCATAGATAGTTGATGGTGAAGTGGAATGTAGATAAAATTACTTGCTTTTGTTTCTAGACATTTGTTTTAGACATTTAGTTTCAAAGGTCATTTTACATAAGACAAATGTTAGAATTTTACAGTTTTAAAGGATCAGCTGTGATCCTGTGAAGCCTGTGACAAGGCTGGAACCATCAACAAGCCATTGACAGTTTGAAGGGAACAACCAAGCTCCTATAAGTGACAAACATAAATATGTACTTAAATGACCACATATCTGATCGTGTTTTAGAAGGGATTGCAACAATTATAAACTGTACACTTAATGATGGTCATGAAGAACTGAAATCGATATTAGCTGATTTTTAATCTAGCTTTACGGACTCACACACACATTGTTGAATTAATCATCTCCAAACATCATAATAAAAGGTTCCAGTTTATTGTTTTCCATCTACGTAGTAATAAACCCAATTTTTAGTCTGAAATTGTTCTGCATAAAGTTGTCGGTTTGCTGCATTTTCCTCTATAAACAACAACAATAATAACAACATAGCATAGTATGTTTCAAAATTGTTAAAATTTAGGCCTACGTGACATTGAACTGAACTATTATAAATCACAAAGGATAATAATAATGTCCTTTGTATTTGAAGAGAATGATTCTGAATCACTATCAGCAGAATACTGGCTAGAAGCTAATATCTTTTTTTTTCTTTCTTCCTTTTGTTTTTTTTTTTTCAGTACGAATACTCTCTCTAAACTCCTGAAGCCGCGATTATCTTATCTAGATAGAACACTGTGTTACATTTTGCCTTTCCTCATTCTCTAATTGAGCCTAGATACTAAGTCTGATCTCACAACCTGCCATACTGATCAGAAGCTGCTATATGTTTCTCCTAATACTTCCCTTTCCCCACATTACCATTCAGCCATTAATAGAGTGTGATATGCACAGCAGTTTATATTACTTGCAGATTAATAGAGGGGCTGGGTTTGTGCTAAACCATTTTATCTTTCTCACCTGAGGAAAATACATACTAAGCCAGATATTTCACTGGAAAGAAGATACCATAACTAAGTTGGTAGAACTATCTCTATGGCCTGTTTTCCAAGAAATAAAAATAATTTTTAAGGTTAGCTATTAGCTGTTACTGTGACATTACTAATCACAAGTTTCTCTAATTAGAAAACAATGTGTTATAAATGTATTTGGGGAAGTTTCCTTTGGGTTCATTCAGTGGCTAGAGTATTTAACTTTATTATGGTATGCAGATATTAAATATTTTGCTCTCAAGTGTCTTTAGAGAGCTTCTTTTAGCATCCTGTATAATTTGAAGGAAAAGAGACTAGACGTAACAATGATAGTGTGCATTAGTGGATAGATTAACAGATTAACAGTGTACTAGAAAAAAAAATAGGGGGGTGGTTTTAAAAATCTCATTAAATAGTTCATAGTAATTGTTTTACTACTTGATTAGCACAACAGATCAATGGAGTGAACTAAGTTCTCTTCCTTTAAGTAAAATTGGCACAAGCATTTGTGGTTTTCTGGAAACATATAAGGAGGTAAGTTATAGGTGTATGTATCTGAGTAGTGCCAAAGTGGCAGAGGGATTAAGGCTCAGACCAAAAGCAGTCTTCATCCTAGTAACTGGGGTTGCTTTTGAGACAACTTACCTGAGACAACTTAAGAACCGGAGTATATTGCAATATTCCAAATATACTTATTTGTCTTTTTGGTCACTAACATTTTAAAGCTTATTAGTAGTACATAAAAATAGCTTTTTAGCTGAAAACACTTCTAGAACATGCTAAAATGGAGACAGTTGTACTTGAACAACAATAAAAAAAAAGTTCTTTTTTAAAAAGAAGGTAACATTTGCTTATAAGGCCTTTCATGAACCCTCATCTGCCTTTCTCCCTATTCGCATCTTTAAATGGTTCCTTTAGTTGTCTTCAGTGCTTTGTCCATATGGATGTTCTTTTATTCATTAACAATTTCTGCCTCTCTCTCTCTCCTCTACAAATTATCCACACTTTGTGGTAACTATTTGTGTCCCAAACCTCCCTTTCAAACACAGCAGTCTTCAAAGGTTAGGAATCAAGTCTTCTTAGCTCACCTTTATATTTCAAACATAGCGCAGAACTAGGCATTTTAATGGTCAATAAATTAAGTGAACAAATACTAAAGTTTAAAAATTATGACATTAATTCTCAAAGTATGCAGCCTATAAACTGTAGTTTTCTTATTGTAAACATGTAAGAAGAATGTGAAAATGATTTAATTTGGGGGGCAGCTGATATAAAAAAAATTGATTCCATCTATGTTGAAAAGCAACTTCAAATGTGTTCCTCCTCCCCTGACTCCGGGCAGATTAGGGGGAGATAACACTGGATCTGAAATACATTGTGCTGTTAATGTGAGACTTTGAGCACATTTAATGATCAGGTATTATATTTTTTCTCTCTGGTTCCATAGGATTAAAACATTATAAGGTAAACATCCCTCCAGGTTTCACAGTTTTAATGTAAAATGTTGCTTAAAAGTGAATGTGGAGTAGGAATGAGGCATAGTGATAGATTCTATTTTAAGGGGACAGTATTTTAAGTTGCAGCAAATGTAAACAAGAAATTTTGTGCGCTTGTGTGGACACTTGGGTACGCATGAGTTTATCATGAAGACAGAACAAAATCCCAAGTGTATCAGGAGTCATTATATGGGTTTGAAGGGACTAATTGAAATCATCCCTAACGTACAATAAAGTTCAAGAAAGTATAGATATAACATGGGGGATTGAAGTTACGTAAGAAAGGAAAGACAACTAATTAATCCCTACTAGGCACCAGGTGCTTCACATATATATTCTGTTTAGTATATGCTACTAATTACATTAATATACTAATTAATATACTGTTTAATATAATAGCTCAAAACTTTCTTATAATTATATAATCTTATAGTTAATCTTAATTATGAGAATGTAAAATAAGGATATAAAGAAAGTAAGTTCTGTGTGAAAAGTAGTTTTGTGAGGAGGGTGGATGCTTTAGAATTCACATGTAGAACAGAGAGGTAAACATGAAAAATAGAAATGCA
Source organism: Phyllostomus discolor (assembly GCF_004126475.2). Taxonomy (NCBI): domain Eukaryota; kingdom Metazoa; phylum Chordata; class Mammalia; order Chiroptera; family Phyllostomidae; genus Phyllostomus; species Phyllostomus discolor. Next base: position 52,845,789 of record NC_040907.2, read on the forward strand.
GAACGAAAGCCTATTAGGACCTGGAAGAGCATTTGTAATGTTTCTTCATGCCAGTCTTACAAAATGTTTTGGAACAGGGAGGGAGGTGTGTCATAGAATGCAATGACATAAAGACCTATAGAAAGTTCAGTAAACATATTGTTTTTTAAAATTGTGCTTTCAGAACTATAAAATTCAATGTGTCTCTGAGCTTTTTATCTATCTAATAGCATGATATTATATTGCCTTATTTTTCCCTCATCAATTTTCATTTTCCCTAAATTTTAGTACATATATCAAAGGATTAGAGTCAGATAAGATTCTGTGAGAGAAGCTACATTTTCTCAAATCTAAATAAACAACAATAAACCAAATATCCTTAAGCAGCCAGTTCTGTGACTAAGAGAATATATTTTAAAAGTAAGCCTGATTTTTCCCCAGGAACGTATGAGAAAATCTTCCTGCAAATTTCAAGCACAACCAAGTTGCTTCCCAAATTGGCCATTTGCACTCCAGGGCTGAAGCTGAAAGTGCACAGAATTGCCTGAGTAATTCAATTGCAGGCAGAATCAATGCTAGTGTGAACGCTGCCCTGGTCAAAGGTTGGCCCTTGGGCTGCAGCTTCAATCAATTTTGGGTAAGCTAAGTTTGATTACATTTTCAGTGATGAAGCTTTCAAAAGCAATTTTGAACTTGCCTATTCAGGAACTGTTTAGTTCCATCTCAAATCTATCCTCCTGGTTAGAGAAGCATCTACCTATCTCATTTGGTAGTAATTAAGTTCTGGAGTTGAGGAAAAATGAGAGAAAGAAGGGGAAAAAAGGGGATAATTCAGAAAGTAGAACATAAATAGCAGATGAGAGTGCCCAACTCTAATAGTATGTGAGTCAGTAATGGTTTTTGTCTTTTTGAAATATGTATAATGATGACAAGAATGAGAGGGAAAAAAGAGTCAGGGAGTATGGTAACAAGGAAAAGTAAACAATGGAAGATTATTATGATAGTGGTGTGCAGCGGTCTAAGACTATTTTGACATATAAGGCCCATGCTTTCAGGTGTTGCTGGCAGGAGGGATGTTGGGGAAATACAGGGGGTTCTGAAGTGGGAAGCAAAATGGGTGTAACAAAGAATGTCAAATACAAACTCCAACAGGCGGTACACTAGCTTGAGAGAAATAAACCCTTTCAATTAATCTTCTTCCAGCAGAGTCAGGCCTGCAGAGTTGTTGTGCCACCACAGCTCATGCAAGTCTCCTCAAAAATGAATTTACTCAGTGAAATGGTTTGATTATAGATATTATCTACATTTGGGTAAGTATATTATTATATCATAAACTACAGTGCTCCCAAGATGTTATGATTTTTTTTGGAGAAAATATAAAGTTCCCTATAGGTACAGCCAGTAACTCTTAAAATACAAGCTATTCTTCCAGTTTTAGGAAAATATATTGTTATAACTTGTCTTAGGAAGTACTTCGGAAAACCTGTGATTCCTTGTAAATGGACTGAATGGTACTCTAATGGTTGTTTGACAAGAAATCTGGTCTGCCTCACTAATCAGGCTGCCCCACAGATACACTAATTTGATTGATTAAAAAATTAAAGGAAACCGAAGAGCACGTGACTGTCTAATAACACAGTTTAGAGCTGAGTAACCAAGATTACCTTTTCTCCTTAAAACTGTTGGAAGAGAAAACTTGTAAAAAAAGTATAGAATTGGAAAAACTCGACTTACTAAAAATGTCTGGTCATGCCATAGGTGAAATAACATTTTTATGCAAGCAAGTCTTACTTGATTTGTTCAAATCTTACTTAAGTATAAATTGGGCCAGATCTAGTTTGTGTCTCTGGAGAGAGATCCTAATGGATTGTATGTATAAGTAAGGAAATTCATCCCGTGCTGCATGGACACACTCGGTAAGGGCCTGGCTCTTCAGTCCCTTCCCCCCGAGTGTTATGGCCACTGAAACGGAATTGACAGCGCTTCAGAGAAAACATGGCCTATTGAAATATCATTCCTTTCGCAATTAATTCCTTCTCTTTTCTTAAATCTGGAACACCAAACCAGTCCTATTTTTGTTTTTTAGAAAGAGAATCACAGCATGGAAGTAGAAGTGGGAAAGTAGCTCAGACATTATCATATGATCAAACCATTAGATCATACTTCACATCTCGTCCCAGCTGCAGAGAAAACAGTGCATGCTGGGTAAATATTCTTTAAGAGACTTCTTAGAAATAATGGGAGGAGGCTCTCTCAACAATGTCTAATATGGTTCTGTCAGAGTAAAGACTAGGAAAGCCAGTATTGAAATAGAAGGTGGTAATATGTTTTTTTTTTAAGGCTGGAAATGTTGGCATATTTTATTTTTTCAAAGTCTTAACAGCCACAACTCCCATATGTATAGGGTCACGTTTTGGTCTAATTTGTTATAGGGTTAGCGTTTTGTGAAATAAAACAGCAAGCAAAAAGCTCTATGCTAGTGCCTTTTCATAGGTTATTGGCCAATGGAATTGAAACTGTGAACATAAAGGAAATTTCCCTGAAGAGTAAAATTCTTTGCAGAGATGACAACATGATTAGGCCAGCAGTGCTATTGAGCTAAACTTTATGGAAACTCACCACAGAGCAAAACACATTAAAATGCAATTTTTTCTGTCAATAAAAAATAATTTTGAGTTGAACAACAAAAATGTACAGAAGGGAAAATATTGGCAGCATTTTCACTTTGTTAAGGAGTAAATGTAACTGTTATTTAATAACAATTAATCAATAAATGTTATTTTAAAAGATATAGATTTCTTAGAACCTTAAAGCATTATAGTGAAAGAGAGCTTGGAGATTCATTATTCTACTCTCCTGCTTTATGGATGAGAAAACCGAGGCCAGAGAGTGTTTTACCTAAGCATTCTCAAGCAAAGGCTAGAATTTAAAACTGACTCTTAAGCTAGGGCTCCCAATAAAATTTTATGGTTACATTCAAAACTCTTTTTAATTTTTTAATATCTTTTTTGACACTTAATTTCCACAAAGCTGATACATTGCAAGGCTGATCAATGACAGGGGCAAATACCAAAGCTCCCTTCTCTCTTTGGCATTTACTGAGTCTTTGCCAGCTATAGGGACATATGTACAGTCTCAGTAGCTTGAGGATGCAGCTGTCAAATTGCCTCTTAACCTGAGAGAAATACATTAGTAGAGTAATTAATCTTGTACAACCCTCTCTATCAACCTGACCGCTTTTTTCCATCAGTGCAAGTGAATGCTTGTGTGCATGGATGATTTAATTAATAATTCTAACAAATAAGACAATATCATAGTGATATACATAAGTGCGTTAATAAATGAATCAAAGAACCAGTGCTGTTCTGGGATATTCAGTTAAATAAAGTTACATGGTTATTAAGGGGATGTAGATCTAAGTCTCTTTTGGTTTACCCTTCAATGTTTGATTATACATAACAGAAAGGAAAGAAAAGGAAGCGTGCTAACAACTAAATAGCACTTGCTTTGGATTAGGCACTATGTATTAGTCATCTTATAGACCCTATCTCATTTAATGTTCACAAACAAATTCTATAAAATAAGTGATTTTCCCTACTTTATAGATGAGATAGCTGAGACTTGAAAGCTGGGGTCAAGAGAACTGTTAACATCCTGCAGTGTGGGGGACTATTGTTTCAATCAGGTTGGTATGAGTCCGAAGATCTTGTGGGGGAGGGTGGAGAAAGCACTGGAAGTGGGCAAAACTAAGCTCTAGCCCTTTGTCTGTGGTGACAACGCAGCTTTGAGTTCTGACTCACCTTCTTCAGGCTTCAAATACCTCAGCTACAAAGTAAACAGATTGGTCTAGACCAAAGATGTTAAAACCAAATTTTCTGGAACTCGATGACTTCTCGACAGGCCTTAGGGTCACTGTGTCATTTGATATAAAAGGAAACAGAGGGAATTTTCCAGGTTTATCTTTAAATCACCCAAAGTAACTTCAGTTTTATATTTGGTATATAGAAAGGTTTGCATAAGGTTTCATTTAAGGAAAGAAAGAAATCCACTGCTTTAAAAAATTTGAAAAACATTGAGTAGGTGATATCTGAGACCACTCTAGCTCTAACGTCCTGACAGTTGACATGGGCAACTAAAGCTCTATTAGTGTTTGTATTTGGTTCTCACTGGTGGCAATTTGGAGAGCTGGGCCACCACAGGTCCCAGCAGCTCCTCTGTTTCAGTCTGTTGTATTACTCAGAAATGGCACTTAATGACCACCTTGTATCTGGCTTCTCAAGAATACACACAGGTTTTAGGTAAGGTTGGGGAAAAAATGAAATCCTCTTGTTTTACCCATACTCCAGCAAATATGTCTGCATTGGCTGACTATTGTTTGGTCTTACAATTATGTCAGTGCCTGTGTATTGCTGGTGAGTAGAGAGTGATTCGACAAGCCAATTTAACTATACCAAAATCTACCTGCAACTGTAAACCTAATTTTTTACAAATATTTATTGCTAAAACTCCAACAGAAGTCTTCCCATTAATATAAACCTGTAAGGATAAAGCAAGTTACCTCACACAGCATGCTGTCTTCAACAATCACCAAGTCCAAATTTATTACTGCTATCTCTTTTAAGTTGCAGGAGGGGAGATCAAGTTCATTCTAAAACATGAATCATTCAGATTTGTGATATCAACTTTCACATGAAATCAAGGTTCATCATAATAGTCAAAAATAACAGAGCCCATGCAATTGCTAACTGGCATATGGGACATTTGAAGCAAACAGAGAGATGAAATATTACCTGCAAGGGCGCAGCTGGTTCTATATTCAACAAATCAGTGAAAAAATAATGTTTTCCTGCATCAGTCAGATCTAGAGGGAAACACTGTTATGCTACCCACATTCTTACTTTCTCTAATAGTCTCTTCCATTTCTTTTTGGATACTAGCTACTGATTATATATATATATATATATGTATACACACACACACACACACACACACACACACACACATATATATATATATATATATATATATCAAAGAGGAAGTATCCATCAAATTAAGCACACTGGGAAGAAATATTCTCTAACATAAGAGATTTTCCAGAAAGTTAAATAGCACAAATTGTATAAAGAATTTAAAATTTGAACTTCATTATTGTCTCCACAGGTTGCTAAGGCAGGGAAAAGACAGTTTTGATGGGTCTTTTGAATATTTTATGTGTAATATATCTGAGACAAATGGTTTCTTATTGGGATAAAAATGTGTGTGCCTGTGGGCACATAGTCATTCAAGAAAAGAAGTCCCTGTATCATCATTAAGACTTATCTTCAGCCCTGGCTGGTGTGGCTCTGTTGATTGAGTGCTGGCCTGTGAACCAAAGGCTTGCCATTCAATTGCCAGTCAGGGCACATGCCCAGTCAGGGCACATGCCTAGGTTGTGGACTAGGTCCCCAGTAGGGGGTGTGTGAGAGGCAACCACACACTGATGTTTCTCTCCCTCTTTTTCCTTCTCTTCCTCTCTCTCTAAAAATAAATGCATACAATCTTTTTTAAAAAAAGACTTATCTTCTAGGAAGATATTTGACACCACACTTTTGAGAATACATTAAAGAGGGGGTTGGCATCCACACATTGTAATAATATTATTGTTATCTACTTGGGGCTGTAAACAAAGACTCTGTTAATATTAAAGCTTGAATTGTCCCAAATATTTTCATATATTGGGTCTCAGGAGAAGGCTGTATTAAAACTAAAGCTATGCAAGCTTTAAGCACTTGGTTTATGTAGTTTTCTTCCTTCTAATTGTTTTTCCTTATTTCCCTTTAGCTTATGAGTCTTTTAATACATGTTCTATAATACATATCTGTTCTTTTGTGAAAGTGGGAAATGAAACATATATAAAATGTCTTACTTACATATGTGACTTTTATTGGTTATTATATTACTGATCAAAAGGTGCTGTACATTTGATGGATTGGACCCATAGATGGCAGAATGGGACCATTCAGTTCACATTCTTTAAGGAGAACACTTAGACGAATCACTTCTTTTAGTTGCTTAGCTTCAGGAAGCAAAAAACACAGTTGAAAATTATAAGAAAATACCAAATAATTATGAATCCCAATTTTTTACTTAATAAACTTTTTCTATGAATAGCTGGCACATTGTATCCATTACTAATTTTGTTAAAACACTTGCTCCCTGAGGCTGATCTACAGTTACTGCAAAATATTCTTATTCTCTCTCTCTTTCACGCACACACACACACACACACACACACAAAGAGACTTTTTAAATGCAGACATATTTTAGAAATTTCTGGACAGATAATCTAGACGATAAGGGGTTCATTGTATACTAACTTTGCTGTGGTTTTTTCACTATACAGTTTGTTTTCCCCTAACTTGACGAAGTATATTCTCTACCTGAAGTAATTATATAGATGAAATTACTAGCTGCTGTACTTGTAACTGCAGTCCCTCTTATAGTTACAGTCTGAGGCTTATAGGCCATGGAAGGCAAAGGCCTTGAAGGTAACTTTGTATTAAATCAAACCCTTCCTTGTTTCTCTAGAACCCAAGAAAGATGTGAGAAAAGAGGCAAACTGGAATGAGGGAGACTTGCAAAAAAAAAAGCAAGTATGGTGAGCTTTGTTCACCAAAGACTGGAATTTCTGCATCTTTGTAGGCTGGGACTTGATAGACCCACAGTGGATGGGCCTTAACAAGCCCGATTCTGACCAGCTGCTGGAGCATCAAGGCAGATCTTCAGCCTGTGTTCTTTCTTTCCTGGCCTAGCCTGTGGAAAGAGGAGTTTATTACCTGTGTCTCTGCTTCCTTGTCTACTTATTTAACCTTAGTCCATAGCAACATGGCATCAAGTCTACAGAAACTGGTCTGGTGAAGATCACCAATAAGTGCCAATTATCAGAGACAGTGGTTGATGTTCAGACTTTCTCTGATCTGATGTAGCATTGACATTGCTGACCTTGCCTCTTCCCCTGGTCTCCTTCCATGGGTTCCCATGGGTACTGATCTTGTGCCTCTCCATCAACAAGTGCTTCTACAGGATGTTTCTCTTCCTCTGCTCTCTCCTCCTCAATGTTCTTGATGTTGATTTTGCTTGGATTTGGTCCTTGCCCATCTCTTCACTCTACATGGCCTTTATGAGAAATATTTATTCTCATAGCTGAAACTGCCACCTCAATTGTGATAACTTCCAAATCACATCTCCATTCTGGACTTCATATCCCGCTATCTTACTGAACATCACTTCCAACTGAATATGTCTAAAATTAAACTTATATAACTTTCAATCTCTACCTTCTTCCAAAATCTAAAAATGCAAATATTCCTATGTTCTATCCTGGTAAATGTCATCCAAACCAAATGTTGGAGTTATCTGAATTCCTACAATTGTGTTTTATTCTCTCTAGATGTGGGGAGATGTGATTCTAGAGTCCTACAATTCATTTCATCCTAGACTCTATTCATTCATCCTAGACTCTATTCATTAATTCCTCTCTCCTAATTATCTTTCAACTTTCTCATTCCTGCTGTTCTTTTTGTGAAATTATCTTCTTTTGCCTTTATTATTGCAAATCTAATAAGCTGGGTCTAGCCCTCTACATTACCTAAGAACACCTTTCAGAAACTAAATCTGTTTATATCATTTTCTTTTTGCTTTCCAAAACCAGAAGAATAAAGCCCAAGTTCATTTGTACCCCTTCCTGTCCTAATCCCACCAATGTGTCCAGCCTCAGCTTTTAACACTCTTTTCTTTTACCTTTTACTCTAATCACATCTTCAAATGTGTCAGATAGTTTCACACTGCTATGTCAGAGCTGTTCCTTACTAGAGAATTTCCCTTATTCTCTCTCTTTTTCTCCCTCTCTCATTATCATTCTCACATCCAGGCTCAACCCAATCACATCCTTAGTTCAAGGGTCATCTCCTCTATACCTTGCCCTGAGTCTCTGAGACTGACTTGATCATTCTCTAATTGTGCTCATGATAGTTGTTGAATAAATTCTGCAAAGCTCTGCCTCTAAAAATGAGAAAATGGTGGCTAAAATGATATTTGAGTTGTCTTGGTTATAAATGCATATAGTCATATTTATTACCCGCTTTAGAGGACAGTTCTTTCATAACACCTGAGACTGAATTATCAGTCTCCTCGCTGCCTCATACGGCACCATTGACTATACTGCATTATATTACCTGTGTTCTTATCCCCATTAACTCATTTGTCTAACCATTGTTTGAGGATGGAGTTCCAGTTCTATTAATCTAACACAGTGCTTTGCACATTGTAGGCAACCAATATGTATATTTAAAAAAAATGAACGCTACTATTGAATGAATTGTCTAAGCCTCAGAATAGAACAATTGTTTCAGTTCTATCTTTACTCTTTGCATCTCCTAGATGTCTAAATTTATAGGCTGAAAACAGCACATTTAATCTGGAGTTAGTGCCACAAAATCTGGTTCATGTGCTGACCAAAGGATAAGGTTATAAGCTAGAGTTGGGATATTATTTCAAATGTGCACGCCTTCTCTCTGGCTTGCCAGTAAGAGTGTACCATGTAAACAATAAAGTACTGGCAACCAGTCATAAAATAAAATCAGCCATCTATATGCAACTTTTTGAAAAAAGTGAGTGATGCTGGGGGATATGATATAATGACAACGGTTAACATTTATTGAATGTTTACTTTGACACAAGATGAGTGATAAATGCTTTACGTGCATCATTTCATTTAATTTTTATCCTGGTGGGAGCTATCATTGCCTTCATTTTACAAATGAATTAACTGAGGCTTTGGCATTTAGGTAACTTACTCAAAGTCACACATAACAGATGCAGTTCAAAACTATGGTTCAAAGACTTTCTTGACTCCCTTTATGTGAAGTGTACACACTAATATATTTACACAACAAAAATTTCTACATTCCATTTTGGATGGTGTTAGCTAAGGCAAAAGCTAAAAATTACAGTTTATTACCATTTATCTTCTTGCTGATCTGGAAAATGTAGGTTATTAAAAACTAGGAGTAGATGTTAACAGCCTCAGGATTTACCCTAAATAACGATGGATGGGGAGCTGATCCCCAGTGGCTAAGGCACTGTTGAAATGCTATTATCAACCAGTTTGAGAGTTTGCTACACATAAGCACTATGCTAGGTAACTCCCACTTTTTATTACCCTGTCTTTGAGCTTATTAACTACTCAGAAATACAAACCTCGAAAGCGTGAAGATTTACTTGTTCATAGTGTGTTCCAAGTATTACCACATATACTGGTGCAGACTCTGGAGCCTCCTTTCTTTCTCCTGGGTAAGATGGGCAAATTTGCTCCACACACTATAGAAAGGGTTGATCTTCAGTAACAGTTTAAAAATATATATATAATATAATATATATTATATATAAATATATATATTTATTACACACACATATATATGTGTGTGTGTGTATATATATATATATATTTTATATATATATATATATTATATATATATATATATATGTATGTATACAGGTCATGGGCCAGTATTAGATCATCTTAAACTGGCTTCTAGTCTTGATCCATTCAGAAGTTGAAGGCCCTCCCATTCATAGATCTTGTGAAGATGTGATGGACACACTGCTTTTGGTCCAGCTAGCACTGCAAGCATTTCAGGAAAGCTGCCTTTCCCCACATATGTTTTTCAGATTTGCTATGCCTGTATTGGGTGCCTGTACCACTCCAAGGAGATTTAGAATACCATAAAAATGTGTTTAATGGCCCCAAGTCTCATTTTTGCATATGTTTTCAGTTAAACATTGATCCCCTTCACCTTTTATGTACTTAAATTTGATATCTGATACATATTGTTTGTCTTCTTAGCAAACATAATTTGGTGAATGGATGAAAAATATATAAAAACAATTATTGTACACAGAAAGGTTTAGTTCAATAAAACCTTCAGATGAGGTCATACAAGAGCTCTTATATATGGGTATTTCTTCAAATTTCCAGGGATATATTAATACTTATAGACAATATTTACACATTATGTCTTTATTAACAAGTAAATCAAATCACACTGGTATTTCACAGCACCTCTACAAACAGGAAACCAGTGGCAAAAACAGAGAGAAACCATCGAAGTCCATCCTGAAGATACCATGTTTAGAAGCCTTCTGAGCAGTGCTTCACTTCCGGATGATGGTGTAAAGGTTGCTAGAGTATTACACACACTTAGATAAGTGACATTTGTTCCCCATTTGTTACATTCATTAATGCTTCAGTTTTGAATATTAGAATGTTACTTAGAAGTTTAAAAAGAAAAAACTTAATGTGTTATTAACTCTTAAATTTCTCTTTACCTTTTTAATTCAGTTATCCTTCTAGATTCTTGAATATTTAAACCATTTAAAATATTAATAACATACTAAAGAAGTATCAATATTTACATTAAATTAGAATTCATACTGCTCTATAATATTTTCAATGGTTTATAATTATACTAAATAAATCATCCTCATGGCAGAAACTGAAATAAGTATATATGCCTATTGTGTGGTAAGTAATGTTTTTCTTTCAGTGTGGAGATACTAAAAAAATTAAGTACACAAATAGAGGACTCATGAGCACAGACAATGGGTTGGACTGACTATGAGTTGCAGGGATGGGGCAGGGGAGAATATGGGGAAGAAAGTGGGACAACTATAACTGAACAATAATACATAAAAAAGAAATAAAAAATTAAGTAATATTAAGCTGAAAAAACAAATTAGGTGATGTTTGAAAAGCTTATATAGAACAAATAATCTTCAAATGTATTTTTATTAACAACAAATTGTTATCTTTTATTTAACATCAGAGGTTTCTAAATCATGATGATTCAAAATTCACAAATCACAAACCTTCTTATTATAGTATACTTTAAGTAGTAGGACTATTATATATCCCATCCTCATTTCTGCAAAATGGAAATTATCATGTCTGTGATTAACTCCACAATATTTGTGTTCTTCAGAGACAGCTTATGATCTTAGGATGATAGCATAAATATAAATGTACCTGGTATATATATATATATATATATATACCAGGTTTCTATAAAAATATATGAGATAAGGATGATTCAGCTAATTTTGTAAAACTGAGAAGACAGTGTATTCTGTCATGAACATGTTGAGAAACACTCCATTTCTAAATCAGGACTTTTTAATGGTTATAACACTTTACTGGTGATTCAGCTTCTAAAAAGCACTAAAATAATTGATGGAAGAAACATTACAATAGGTTGTTTTCCCCTCAACTCATCCTTATGTTGGATCTCCTTTTTTTTTATTTCTAGTCCTTAGGAAATAAGGTACATTGTAAATATATTCTTTATTTTAGTAAAAAGTTGTATTCTAAAATATAGTTTTGAGCAAAAACTTTCTCTATATAGATAAAACACTTTTGTACATGACCATTTACTTACTTACTATTTCCTTTTATTTATGGCATGTGAAATTCTGGCTATTCCAAGATGCATGTCTAAAGAAAATCAATCGAGAATAAATTCAACCCAAATTAACTCATGTTTCAGGATAATATAACATACTTTTAGAACTTGTGGCCAAGATGAAGGTATAGGTAGATAAACTTTGCCTCCTCACACAACCAAAACAAAGATACCTATAAATTCAAAACCAAAAAATAACCATAACTGCCAGAAAATTGAACTGTATGGAGGTCCAACAACCAAGGAGTTTAAGAAGAAACATTCGTTCAGACTGGTAGGAGGGGCAGAGATGGGCAGCTGGGGAGGAGAAGACACCCAGCAAGGCAGTGGCTGATGGACCAGGTGGTCCCACATTTGCATGAAGGTAAATCAGGAGGAATAATTAGGGAGCAAGATAGACCACATAACCCAGGGTTCTAGCGTGGGGAAATAAAGCCTCAAAACCTCTGGCTGTATAAACTTGTGGGGGTTGTGGTGGTGGGAGAAACTCCTAGCCTCACAGGAGAGTTCATTGGAGAGACCCACGGGGTCCTAGAATATACACAAACCCACCCACCTGGGAATCAGCACAAGGGCCCACTTTGTGACTAAAAAGCCAGCCAAGAGCCAAGCAAGTGGGATTGTTCCCTCTCTAACCCCTCCCCCACATACAGTGCCACAATGCAGTGATGTGTGTTCTCCGCCCTAGTGAATACATAAGGCTCTGCCACTTACTATGTAACAGGTGCACTGAGACAAAAAAATGTGACCCAAATGAAAGAACAGATCAAAGCTCCAAAAATGGAACTAAGCAATAAGGAGATAGGCAACCCATCAAATGCAGAGTTCAAAATACAGGTAAACAGGATGCTCACAGAAATGGTCGAGTATGGTTGCAAAACAGAAGAAAAAGTAAAGTCTATGAAAAGTGAAGTAAATAAAAATATACAGGGAACCAACAGTGAAGGGAAGGAAACTGGGACTCAAATCAATGATTTGGATCAGAAGGAAGAAATAAACATTCAATTAGAACAGAATGAAGAAATAAGAATTCAAAAACATGAGAAGAGGCTTAGGAAGATCTGTGCAACTTTAAACATTTCAACATCTGAATCATAGGGGTGCCAAAAAGGGAAGAGGAAGAGCAAGAAATTGAAAACTTATCTGAAGACATAATGAAGGAGAAATTTCCTAATTTGGTAAAGGAAATGGACTTCCAGGAAGTCCAGGAAGCTCAGAGAGTCCCAAAGAAATGGCACACAAGGAAGCACACACCAAGGCACATCATAATTACATTACTCAAGATTAAAGATAAGGAGATAATTTTAAAAAGCAGCAAGAGAAAAGGAGAGCGTTACCTACAAGGGAGTTCCCATAGAACTCTCAGCTGATTTCCCAAAAGAAATCTTACAGGCAAGAAGGGGCTGGAATGAAGTATTCAAAGTTGTGAAGGGCAAGGACGTATACCTAAGATTACTCTATCCAGCAAAGCTATCATTTAGAATGGAAAGGCAGATAAAATTCTTCCAAGGTAAGGTAAAGTTAAAGGAGTTCATGATCTCCAAGCCCTTATTGTATGAAATGTTAAAGAGACTTATCTAAGAAAAAAATCAAAACTATGAACAGTAAAATGACAATAAACTCACAACTATCAACAACTAAACACACACACACACACACACATAAACAACTAAGCAAACAACTACAACAAGAACAGAATCACAGAAATCACAGAAATAGAGATCACATGGGGGGTTTGGAAGATTATCAGCAGGGAGGGGAAGTGGGGAGAATGGGAGAAAAAGTACAGGCAATAAGAAACATAAATGGTAGGTACAAAATAGATAGGGGGAGGTTAAGAATAGTATAGGAAATAGAGAAGCCAAAGAACTTTTATGTACAACCCATGGACATGAACTAAGGGAGGGGGGATGCTGGTGGTAGGGGGGTGCAGGGCAGAAAGGAATAAAGGGGAGAAAAAATTGGACAACTATAATCACATAATCAGTAAAATGTATTAAAAAATAAACTTACCAAATATTTGCTTGACAAAAAAGATAATATAGTACATTTTAAAAAATAAATCAAAACAAAACAAACCCTCACCAAATCAATGGTCTTTATCCAGAAGATGTTTTTCAGTGGGTGGTATTATATGTACATTTTTTTCTTTTCTCAGCTTTAAGACTTTTTTCTAATATCATGTATACTTCTGTACAGATTGTAAAATTCTAAACACCCATATCATTTGTGGCCAAGTTCCTCTGTGTAAGGAACATGTCTCATCAGGCTGAATACTAAAATGAATATATATTCTGTTATGTTTTATCTCTACTGATGGAGAGGAGCCAAGGGGCCCATGAGGGCATTTTGGCAACACGGTGTTACTTACGGTTGAGAGGCAGGCTCGCATTGGTTGTGCCTAACTTGTTGGCAGCCACACAGGTATAGTTGCCGAAGTGCTCCTGTGTCACATTGGTAACTGTGAGAATGGATCTTGTGCTAAAATTTTGAATAATAATTCCTTGTTGGCCATTGAAGAGCCTAGAAAATAAAATAAATTCTAGGTAAATATGTATTATAAATATGATTTCCATTTTTATCTTAGATGGGATTGTAATGGCAACTTATAAACAGTTTGGACCACTGGTGCTAGTATATAAGTATGATAATGTTGCAGTTATATTTTGCTTTCATTAATAGATATTGGCAGGAGAGGGTATATGACAGCTGTAGTCTGTTCTTATGGGATTATTTGCACTATTTAAGAAACTGAACTTATATATACTTGCCCTATTTATACATTGTTTTGCATGCTAGAAAATTAAACACACCACAACAATGGCATCTCATCTGTTAGAGTCAAAAAAGAGCAAAATAAATAAAGTATAAAGAGCTTATTAAAAGCACCAACTGATGGTTTCTAGATAAACTGCCTGGGATATATCTAGGCCATTGCAGATGATATTGCTGAGTAACTTCCATTAAAGTTACTCCTACAACTGGGAGAAGGTGGTTCTGAGCTCAGGGTCAACACTGCTCTACTGCTGTCCTGTATAACCCAGCCAGCATATGGTACTGAGGATAGTATTTGAAGTTGTGTCTTAGCTCTGCCATATTTTAAGCATGTGCCTGGAAAAGTCTTTTAACTTTTCTGGGCCTTAATATAGGGTTGAATTTTGCCAGATTCTGCCCAGACTACCCAATAATCTCCCTCCAGCCCTCCAGCAGAGGCCCTCACTCTCAGGTCAGCTGGTAGCGCTTTGCTGTGCCCAGGGCTTACCACGCCCACACTTGCTTCACTCTTCTCCTGAATTGACACTCAGTTGTCAACATCTGCTTTTATTTCTGCCACCCAGGACCTTTCCTCCTCATTTAAGTCTTACCCAGTTCTACCTCTCTCTCTCTCTCTGATGCTCCTACATGACTCTCCTCTCTTTCTCTCTGTATGTTTCTTTCCAAATTGCTGTGGGATTATAAAGCCAAAAAAACCATTCTTGAATGGTTCTCTCTAGTACTTTCGATGCACACAAGTCTTTTCAATCCAAATAAATTAAGTTGCCTTAAATTCCTCAAAAAGCACACCTATATGGACATACTTTATTTTATATTTGAATCCTACATTACACTTCATAATGGTATCCTAAGTAAATAAATAGTTCACAGGTCAATGGATCTGGGTCAATGGATCTGTGGCCCATTTGGACATGTGTGCCTAGTGTGTATGTGAACACATTGATTTGAGCCATAATGCTTATGCTGTCAGGACACTAAGACTGTGATTTTAAAATATATAACAAACTAATTGGTTTTAAATCAAGTTATTGATATAATACACAAAAATATTCAATAATCACTGTGGTAAGGACCACAGAAGGGTTAGTAAACTCCTTTGAGTGGTCCCTTCAAGAAAATTTCTCTGTCATTATGAATTCTGCTATAATGAGGGTATCAAACAGGTAATAACTTCTCCTTAAATAACCCCTATGTTTATTGTAAAAAAGATGTGCCAATCATACTTTCAACATGCCAAAAGGCATGTTAGTTTTACCTCTTTAATGTGTTCAAGTTGTCATATTATATATTTCTTTAATTTCAAAGATGCTGATAAATGGTATTCCCCTGAGAGTTTAGGCTGAAATCCTTTGCATTATGTGTCTTGCATCTGAATTTAGGTAAGATATACTACAGTTAAATGCAGACTAAAATAAGTAGCCATGCTTGATTACTCTGGGAATAACTTATATTTCATGTACTAGCTGGATTTGGCTTATCTAAAACTCAATCTTTAATCAGATTAATAAAACTTTGGGTTGAAAAAGTGTTGAGAAACTTAAATGTGATCAATAAACCTAATGATCTCAAACTGTTTCATTAGAAAAAGAAATTAGGGCATAAAATATTAGGACTATGGCTGCTTTTACCCATCTATCTCAAATTGAAAATCTATCAAAATTTATGGTGACTTCCCACAGTGATTATTGAATATTTTTGTGTATTATATCAATAACTTGATTTAAAACCAATTAGTTTGTTATATATTTTAAAATCACAGTCTTAGTGTCCTGACAGCATAAGCATTATGGCTCAAATCAATGTGTTCACATACACACTAGGCACACATGCTCCAGAGGACTTAGCAACTGCCCAGACTACTGCATCCCTATTGTGCCTCGTCTTCCACACCAAGACTCCTTTTGTTGCTAGAGACTTGAGAGAAAAGTCAACGTCTTCCATTTGGCTAGACTCTGGGGACAAAATCTCAAGGGAGGATATTCAGTTACTTCATGGCACCGTGTGCTTGTGTTCCTTATGGCTGTCTTTCTAAGCTGGCTTCCAATTCTCTCCCCTTTATTGTATCTGATGTCTAAACCACAGATGTTGCTAAATCATGCATTGTATTCATGTTCTGCATGTCTAGGCCCATTTTTGGCTTCTGGCCAGCAGTGCACATTAGTGCTCTAACCCCTGCTGCTCTGATCAGCCTAGCAGGTGATTATGGCCAATAAAAAAGAAAAGTATCTTCCCCAGGGTTATTTTCTTCCCTCTAGGGAAAGCTAGCTCTCTGCGATTACTGGAGAAACCAAAGCTTCCATTTGGATATCATTGGGAGTTTCAGAAATGTTGGCTCCTCAGACACTACTTCAGAACCTATCTTTGCCTGGTAGATGGCTGCGACAGCCTTTGCAAAGCTGACCTTGAGGGAGAGTGACTTCTGAGGTGGAATACAGCTCTTAAGAGTGTATTTCTGTGATTTTCCTAGAGGTATCCTGGGAGAATGAAGGACTTTCTCAGCTATATCAGTTCTGAAAATAGTTATTTAAATTGCTACAAAGATGAGTTCTGTGCTATGTGATTAGGGTCTAGGCTGGGCAATGCATGATCTTTGGAGTTCTGAAGGCCCTTGAGAAGGTCAAAGCTAAAGATAAGAATCAGACATACAAACACATGCTTAAAACAAAGGGTATTTTAGTTACAATGAAGACCCTGTTAAGATGAACATGTCTACCCTTTGTTACTTGATACAGAAATTTGAGCCACACCAAGAAGTCCTATCAGTATGGCCCTAATGTAATTTTACTCCTTTGTTGCGCGTGGGTCACTGGCCAGCAGTGACCATGGAACGCTGTGGGTGGCTCGCCGAAAAACACGCGAGAAACAAACAAACTTGCACAGAGACAACCAGGTCCTGTGGGGAAGTAGGGACAGAAATGGCCACCCCCCCTAGTGGGGAGGGCCCTGATTTACTGTCCATACATGCTTTTATTGGGCTCATTCTGCATAATAATTCAGGTAAAGTACAGTACTTATCAGGGGGAAGTAAGGAACTATAGAAAACAAGGAACTCTGCTGGTCTATTTTGAGTTGGGGTCAAATAGCTGTAAGGCTTTGAGGAACCAACTTCTTCCTTGGACCCCTCTCATTCAACTGAGAGCATTCTAAACAAAGCAGGTTTCACAGTAATTTACATGTTCTTTCTTAGGCCTGATCACCCAGGGAATCTGCCCTTTCAGCACAGAGCTGTACCACCCTGTCATTGTTTTAGGCTTAGCACGGGAACTAAGGCAATAAGGAGATTTTCTCCCAGATGAGAACTCAGGCTATGTCAAAGCCAAGAAGTGAGGGTCCGTCACCCCCTTCTGTTGCAGCCCCCAAAGTCCTTCTTTTGGGGGGCCTCCCAAAGTGATCGTGCCTGCCTTAGGTCGTTCCCCCTGTGGGGAATCTTACCCGTCTTTGGCTAACTGACCAAGCTTTTTGGGGTTCAGTTATGAATAAAGCAGCAGAAGCGGCATTCCTGCCAGGGAGACAAGCCCTTGTCTCCTTGCTGGCTTACGGTTCCAAGGGCGTTCCCTTAGCCTTAGCCTAGGTGGGGGTTTCAGCTTCTGATACCAGTCAGGGCGGTTCCCAACACTCCTTGACTAAAAACAAATAATAAAAGAGCTCTTTAATTGATGGCATGTTATTCCTTAGGTAATGGATTTATTCCAATATGGTTGGATATAATTATATTTTCTGTAAATATAATCATTTCTGTAATCATTCTTTGTATTAATAAAAACATATAGTTGGCAAATTGAATTGTTATTCTGGGTAAAAAAAAATCCTTGATCGGTTCCAGGCTTGCACACACAAGCCCCACAGATTTTCATCTCTATTTCAGACCTCTTTGAAACCAGACTTCCTTGCATCAGTGATGTGACATCTAAAGTGACAACTCAAGCAGTAGTTTCTAATGTATCCTTCAATAAAGCCAGAGAACTAAGTTCAGAATATTGCCTTTTTTGGAGTTCTGTGTCTTTATTTCCTAAACACTTAATTCTTTTGAGTTCTAAGGGAGTCATTCTTGCATTGACTTAGATTATAAAATGAGAGTTTTTTTGCTTATATTCTTCCTCCCCCACAAAAGAGAGAGGAACTAATTTTGTTGAGCTAGGGGTTAAATATGGCATTTTGTCCCTCTGCAATAGATCAGCAGCCTATGGAACTTGCTAAGAAATGTGTGGCCATTTTTGTTTTTTCACTGGTTTACCATTCAGGGGACCGCATAGCTATAAGATTCTCCTATTGTTCTGGTCTCCTATCCTCTGCCACCTATAGGAGTTTGTTCTATATCTCTATAATATGACTGTTTGTGTCCTCCAAGAACCATATGTTGAAATCCTAACCCCCAGAGATGATAGTGTTAGAAGGTGGGGTCTTTGAAGGGTGCTTAAAAGTGGGGAAGGTAAAGCGCTCATGAATAGGACTAATGCCTTATAAAAGAGGCTCCAGAGGGATCTCTAGACATTTTTGCTCTGTAAGGATATAGCCAGAAGTTTGTGACCCAGAAGAGGACCCTCACCAGGTATGCTGACACCTTGATCTGAGACTTCCAGCCTCCGGAACTGTGAAATAATTTTCTGCTGTTTCTAAGCTACCCAGTCTGTGGTATTGTGTTATAGCAGCCCAAATGGACTAAGACACATACTGAAGACCACTGCCCTTGATCTTCTTCCTCTGCCTTTTGCTAATGTCTCAACAGGACATTTGTTTTGCCAGCTCATAAGTGACACAGCCTGACCAACTTACCAGTTCTGAGTTAGAGTAGCTGCTTAGGTTTTCAAGTATCATGGAAAGTATGCTAATAACTAGTAATATATTTCTGACTGATGCAATGTTTGCCAACTTTACAATCATAACCTCTCTCAGTCAGTAGCTGTTGAGGATGGCCAGGAGAGCACACAGCAACATCACAACAGCAAAATTGACCACACAGCCATCGGCACTCATTGCTAAGACTGTGGAAATAAATGGAACAGTTACATCAGATCTCATCCTTTTTATTTTTATAAATTCAGCCTCCCTGCACATTTTAGGACTTTTATTTATTACTTGCTTTCCCATGTCAGCAGTAATAGTTTCTAGAGATCAAAATTTCAAGTGCAAATAGCTACAGAAAAACTTCATTGCTAATATAAGAAACATATATGAGAATATCAAACAACAACATTCACGATATTAAAATAACTTGGAATAGAAGTGGTAGAAGTATCCTTAAAAAAACAGACCTTTCATAAGCCTAGAATTTCAAGGGAATATGATAATAGCATATCATGTTATATAACTGGATAAAATTAATATGGTCTTATTAATTAATCTTTGGGTGTTAGTATAGCATAGAAGAAAGACAGTACAAGAAGGGAGGTAGTTTGTGAATCATATGAGTCATTTTTTACAGAAAAGAATGTACTTCCAGCAAAGGAGTGTAGTCTGTGGAGTTCTAAGAGTTGGTATGAACTAAAGATATAACCAAAAAAGGTTTAGAAAAAATCATGGGTGATGGTGAGGCAGGTTAGTAAAAAAGTAGGAAAATTTCCTAGAAAGTACAGTGAGGAAACAGATAAATTGCTGAATAAACAGCTGGAACAGCTAAGCAATTAATAGCCACCTGATAAATCACAAGACTCTACCCTCCCTAACCAAAGATACCTAAGAACAGGTGGCATAAATCACCTTAGACAAGGAGATAGATAACAACAACAAAAATTATAGCCAGACTAATCCAATTAAGAGGTGAAACTAACCAGAGATTGACTCTAAACTCCCTTATAACCTTATTTTAATACATCAGCATACTAAATGACACACCAAGACATCCAGTGAATGTTCTGGTGAGATTCTCCCTGGGACCTCACCTAAAATTCCCATCTACAGAAAATAGACAAAACCCTCAAGACAAGGGATGCCAGTGCACACTCTTCTTTGAGCATGCCCTTGCTCCTCCTCAGGCCTGAGCTTTGCTCCTCTCCTCCTTCTCCTCAGGCCTGCACTTTGCTTCTTCTATCTCAAGCTCTAAGAATCTTGATGAGACCTACGCCCAGGGGAAGGGCAGTGGTAGTTGGTCCTGGACTTACCCCTGATCCTGTCTCCAGGGGCTCTTCCTCTGCCTCACTGTCCCAAACTTTAATAAACTCACTCTTACTTTCACCTGGGCTTGTGTCTTGAAATTTTCTGGCATGATTCAAGAACCTGGAGGTCACTTGGCATGGAAAAGGGTCAGACTATGCAGGAGCAGGGCTGGCCCACAGTGCCGAAGCAGTCTGGTAACAATGGTAGAACTGTGGCAAGGTCTTAATGGAAATAATGTTTAATTTGGTCATCAAATGATGACTAATTGCCTTCTATGCTTGACACACTGATTCAGAAACCAGAGGAGAAAAAGACACATGACAGATTAACTATCTAAACGACCTTAGCTCCACCTGTAGATCTGAAGATGAGATTGAGATGGCATGTGGGTCCTTGCATGACACATCTCATAATGCCTCTCTCAATGACAGAGTTTTCACTTACATATATTCTAGTTCTAGATCATGGCTGTACTTTCAGTCTTTTTATTATGAGTATGAATGCTTTTTAAGTGTGGAAAACATTAGCTATTCTTAACACATTTATGACTACAGTAATCTAACAGAAAAATCTTAACATCGTACAAAACAGGTTAATGTTAAGAGTTATAGGATGCTGAAATTCAGAAAACATTTCAGCATTTTCAAATGTGTATCAACTACTCTTTGTAACAAGCCTAGTTGGTAAGCATTTTTAGACCATTTCAGAGATGAGAGAAAAAAGGTTTTAAAAGATTAAGTTAATTCTTGTACCATATGATAAGTGGCAAAACTAAAATTCAAATCTATATCTTCTTACTATTAGTATTCTCCCAAAATACCTATTGGTATTCAAATTACTAAGTACAAAAGAAAATATTGTATTTGCCTTTGGAGATTCAGAAATCATCTTTGTTCAAGGAAATCAAGTAAAACCAGTGAAAAATACAAATAGAGCTAAATAGTGTTATGTGGCATCCATTCCAGGAAAAGCCAAGTTCAATCAATGAGGTGAATCTAATGGGGTAGAAAGTCAAAGAAAAATGTAAGGTTCAGTTCAGTGAGCTATCTGGAGATTCCCCTGAACTCTTAACTATCTATTTGGGACTCATTATGCCCGTCAGTGTAGCTTCTTACAGAAGCTGTCTTCAGCCTCCCGTGTAGTCAACTGTTCAGGCTCCTCACCGTCAGTCCCCAAACGAGAAGCAAGAAATGAGCTGTCACCTTCCTCCCTCCCCATACTACCTCTCCAACACACAATACTTAAGCAGCAATTATTGTTTGCTTTCTTCCCCTGGGTTCACTAAATATTTGGGTGGTAATAAATCTCTCCCTATAATATACATACAATATGCAACAAGAATGGCAGAAAATTACAACCTAGACAAGTGGCAAAAATGCAATATTTTTAGGTAATTCCAAAAGTATTTGTAAAGTTCAAGTGCTAATCATGCTACAGAATTATTGTGGTCTCAATGATTTGGCCAAATCATCATCATAATATAAAATGCTTCCCTCGGGGACAGCACTTCATTTGTAAGTTTTCATATTGACTGCTGTCCATATTCCCCATTGGAATGCAACCCTACTAGGGCAAGGTTTCTGGTTGGTATTGTTATTCATTGTATTCCAAGCATGTAGCTAGTGCTGGGTACTTAGTAGGTGCACAGTAAGTAATTGTTATATGCTTGACTTGAATAAATTATGTTTTCACATATTAATAATTTTTAGTCATTTAATCTGGGAAATGGGAAAAATAAAGCCAGTCTCAAAGTATTGATGTAATAATGTTTTAAAATATATAAAATGTAATATCTATGCACATATATATCAAATGAAGTAGGCACTAGATATATGATAGGTGTTATTATTGTTTAATGATAGAGTCTGTTTCTTAGACAGAACAGATACATTTTCTCTCAGATGGCAGCAAAGTATTAAATATTGAGCACACAGGAAATTATTTTTAAAGAGAAGATGTAGGAGAGTGACTGAAAAGATCACGGCATCATGATTTTAAGATGTGCCAAACTCAGTATCAATTACTTGTGCATTATCAGCTTCATCTAGGCTTTTCACAGATGTGCAGGGAAGATAAAAAAAAAGTTAAAGGAAGAGTAAGAAACTACAGAGAAATGAAAATTTATGTGAACATGCTGCTATAGCAACCTATTGGTTTTTCGTGTTGCTTGGTACTCGAAGGCTCAAAAACAATATATCAGTTATTGCTACAAACAGACTGAAGGAGATCATGCATCACTGTCTTAGCCCCAAGGGGTATCTATCTTTAGTTTCACATTTGAATAAATTAATGTTATTACAATATATTAGGACACTTTAATGATTTAGACTTTATGAGGCTATTTAAAATGCATGTGTTATTTACTTTATCAATTCTAATGAAATCAATAATTTTAGATTAGAGACCTTTGGGCTCTAAGCGTTTCCTGTGACGGTTTGACTCACTACAGGAAAGATACTGCCTTTTCACCCTACATCAAATACACAAAGGCTACAGTGCAGGTGTCAGTCCTCTCCTGTCTGCAGTGAATCTTGTATCCCTGACAACCTGGCCTCTGACAGGATTTCTCCCCTCTGCTTGAACTGCTTTTCTAACATCAAGTTGTCTGTGATTTTAATGTCAGATTTCACCCTGAAATATACTAACACAGCCATTTTCACAGAGACCACATTCACAAAAAAATGCTGAGAGTCCAACTTGAGCCATAGAAACCAGCTTCCAACATCTCTCAATTTAGGGTAGTAGGATGCATTTGTGCTTATATCCTCTAATGGATTTGAAAGTGTATTAAAATAAGAATGGCTCTACCTTATTATTATTACAAGGCCACACAATGCCTTCTTACAACAGAATGCATTCACACAATGGTGAACAGGGCAGAATCCTCACTCTCAGGTAGATTCTAGTTTACAAGGAGTGATGGAAGGGTAAAAAAGGTGAGTATGGTTTAATAAGTGCTTTGATAGAGTTAAGTTCATGGGGGTATTTTTGAAGAAGTTCCTCCAATAGCAAAAAAAAACAACAGTTTTCCTGGAGAAGGTGGCATCTCAGTTGAGACTTAGGACTAGTGGACTAAAGCCAGACAAAGGCAACCAGGCATGAGTGTGTGTATGGAAGGGGCTTATTAGAAAATGGATCAACATATGAAAAGGCCTGAAAGACAAAGATCATGTCACAATTTTGGAATTAAAATATTTTAGGTGTCTATTGTCCCCCTTGTGAGAGGGTAGAATGTCAAGATTCAGAGCCAGAGAGGTAAACAGGGGCCAGGACATGAAGGTGGGCCTACCATGCCATAATGTGGTGTTAGGGACTTTATTTAGGGACAGTGAAGAAACACTGAAGGGATTCAACTATAGAGAGATAAAATCAGGTATTTATTTAAAACTGTATCAATTTAAGGACACAACCATATTCCATCTGTACCAGAGGGGCTGTGTATGCAGTATTGTACAGAGCAGCAAGAGCAGAGTGGGCATTTTGGAAGTCATTGACAATCCAATTTGGAGCCACTGTGAGCCATGACAGTTATGTCAGGACTGAGCTTAATGGGGTGTAACAAGAATGCCTTTGGGAAGGGTCTGGAATGTCCTGAACCACAAATCGGCATAAGGACTCCATCTGGACACTGACATGAGGGGGACTTTCACCTCTGGTGGACCGTAAGAACTCAGAGCACCGGCCACTCAATGCTCAAGGTAGGCTGTACCAAGGGTATCACTCATACCCCTGCCAGATTCCACTCCACCACTCGTGTGCTGTCTCTGTAGCCACCTCGTTTGAGACTGAGGCCTGCCTCTGCACCTGCAGATATGGCCAGTGACGGGGACTTGGCTCTATGCTCATTCTGCTCATTTCTTTTTTTCTTTTTTTACTTTTTTAAAAAAATATTTTATTTATTTATTTTAAGAGAGAATAAGGGAGGCGGGGGGGGGAAGAAGGGAAGAGAGATCAATGTGCGGTTGCTTCTCCTGTGCCCTCTACTGGGGACCTGGCCCACAACCTAGGCATGTACCCTGACTGTGAATTAAACCAATGATCCTTTGGTTCCCAGGTTGTCACTCAATCCACTGAGCCACAAGCCAGGGCTCATTCTGCTCATTTCTATTATGTAAGCTCCCCCTCCCTTATTCAAAGTCATAAAATAAAATAATGTGTAACACTATTGGCTTATTGGAAAGTCTCCCCTAATAAACCAGCCACTGTGGAAAGACACAAATGTGTGTGCCTATGACTCCTTTTGAAGATGCTCCCTTGCTCACGATAAGTGTTAACATCTCTGTTTCATTGTGTCACACAACAAACTCAGCCTGTTCCCTCCTAAATCTCTTTTTCTGTGTTCCCAGTCTTAGCTAACAGCTTGGTCATTCACCTTGTTATTGAGATCGAAAACTTGGAATCACTTTCAAACTGTCATTTTTTGGTATCACTGAAATATACAAATACCACCTTTTCTCTCACTGTTTTTTTTCCTCTCAAACTGCATGACCAGTACCCTAGTTTCAGCCAATTACATATTTTTCCCTTCTATTTTTCCCAACTGCTCCAAGAAACATTTTGTAAGACAGGAAGGGGATCATTTTATTACTTGTGAAAAGGTCTTTAATGCCTTCCCAATGCCTTTGGAATCAAGTCCAAATGTCTTTCCATGACATTTAAGACCTTCCAGTTCTTGCCCTAAGTGCCTTTCTAACCTGACTTCTTTTCATATCCTGTAACACAAGGCATTAAAAACACTCCAGATAATGTTTACATGACATTGCCCACATTCTTTCCTTGCCTGTGATTATTTCTGACCCCTCTCAATGTTTGGAAGGCTGTTCACCATTTGGTGTCTGGCACAAAATCTCCCTTTCCCCGAAGCATTTGTTAATGCTCTGATCTGAGTTGAACAGACCCTTGCTGCACACTTTTACCAGACTCGATTTAGAGTTCCCTTAGGATTTTCTGACTTAGTACTTAGTTTGCTGTGGTGATTTTTATGACAAATCATAAACTCTAAGTCAGGGGATGCATAGTAGAGATGGCCTGCTTTCAGCATTGTCTGACTAGCTCCAAGTTTTAGATATAACAGCATGAATTTGTCTTACAGAGACAAGTGCTCTCTAGTTCTCAGTAGTTGAAATGCTCCCATTTGTTTCATGTATTTCCCTTTACCTTCCTGACCACAGAGGACAAAGTCATCACAGGAGTGATGGAATTATACTGACAAGACTCTGGTTATTTAAAAAAATCTTTTATTATTATTGACACTATTACAGATGCCCCATTAAAGAAATAAAATATCAACAGAAAGGAATTAATAAAATGAAAATAAATAAATAAACAATAAATAATAATGAGATAACATTAGAAATTCAAATTTCTTCAATGGAGGAATTCACTGCCTTTCAAAATTTTCAAATTATTTCACATATGGTGCCCAATGTATATTGTTGAATGAAGAATAAAATCTGAGCTCAGCAAAGAAAACCATCTTTAACATAGGGTGGTAATAACTTATTTCTAGTTCTATTCTTTATAAAAACATGTACCTACTCACTCTTGTAAGAATGGCTTTGCAAATGAGAGTATGAGAGAGAGAGAGAAGAGAGGAGATTCATATCTAGTCTTTTCTGCTCTACTGAGTAATCAACATTGTGGTATAAAATCCAGATGAGGGACATTCTGATATGAGTCAGAAAATTAAGAGTTTTTCTTGTTTCTTATTGTTTTAAAAAGAATTGCTTTATTGAGGTATGACTGATATATGCAAAGCTATACATGTTTATGCAGGGTTTGGAAAATGTAGGTTTATAATTGTTTGTATGGAAAATAATACAACATTCAGTAAATAATAATATGAGAACGAACTCTGTTTCATGTACTCACAACTGTAAACATACTGTTACCCAAACCTGTATTGTTCATATGATATATACAAAGCTATATGTGTGTGTGTGTATGTGTATATACATACATATATATGGCATACACATACATTTGTGAAACCATCACCACCAAGGCCATAAATATAATCGTCACCTCCCAAGGTTTCCTAGAAATTAGATTTTACTCCTCATCATGTACTTTCCTTCAACAAGTTGTTTAATCTTTATGAGATACAGGTTTTTTCCTCCCTCAGGTGTAATCCAGTTGAAATGATGCAAGGAATAGGTATGATTGCACAGAGTGAGTTATGCAACATGTGAAGTAAGATTGCAAAGTCAGCATACGGGGTAAAAGCTTCATGTTGCATGTCATGAAGGTTCACCTTGAAAATTCCTTAGGCCCTGGCTGGCGTAGCTCAGTGGATTGAGCACGGGCTGGGAACCAAAGTGTCCCAGGTTCGATTCCCAGCCAGGGTACATTCCTAGGTTGCAGGCCATAACCCCCAGCAACCGCACATTGATGTTTCTCTCTCTCTCTCTCTCTCCCTCCCTTCCCTCTCTCTTAAAAAAATATAAATAAATAAATAAATAAAATCTTAAAAAAATTATAAAAAAAAAAGAAAATTCCTTAAACTTCCTTGCTTTAAACTGCCATACCTTACAAAGTCTCCCAAATGGAAGGCAAATACCTCAAGGTGGGTACAAAGTAACCTGTTGGAGTGTGGGGAGAAAATGATGGGAAGTTCCTCTAATAATGTCCATTTATGTCCATTAGTATTTCATCTTTTAAATGTTCTCTATTGTACCTCATTTATTGTATGCAATATACTAGTTCTGGTATTAATTTATATAATTTGTAAGTAAGTATGCATATATTGGTAGTTTTGCTAAGGCTTACATTTTGCTCATAAGGATATATGTTCCATAAGTGTTGTAGAGTATTGTTTTTATATCACTACCCATGGCTGAGCACCACATAGAGGAGTAGTTTTAAACCATGTTATGTTAAATACTCATCTTTAACATGTGACTATCATTTAGAATGGAGAGGGACACTGTCAGAAGTATATGGGAATGAAAAGCAATTGAAAGAACAAAGTATACCATTTTATGTCTTTCCGAAACTTGTAGGTTGAATAATATGCAAATCTACACCATTTGAATCATTATTATTATATGTTTATAGCTTTCTTTTTTCTATCTCTCATGTACTCCAAATTTGAAGAGCTGACTATGAAATGTAAAAATGTGCAAATTTTGTAAAACTCCCATATATGAAAATGCTTTGAATATCACAATGTGTTATACACATGTAATGTATGCCTACCTTTGACATAAATAAATTACATAAAATACAGGAAGGAAAGAGGAACACTGTAGATATAGAGAAGTATTTTAACTTATCTTCTGGTTTCCTTGAAAAATAAAAGAAAGGAAAAAGCTCTCTCTCTCATATTCCTTTATTACAGTGAATACTCAGATGAAATTTATGGCCTGTCTAGGTGCTGGGGTACGATATATTTAGAATAAGAAAAAGGAGAGGAAAGGTCACTTCACTTCATTATGATTTCTCAAGTTCATCTCACTTCTGTAAAAGCAAGAATGAAAAATTGTCATTCCCAGAAGCGCAAACCTAAACTGACTGAGAAACGTCATCCTACCTCCGTGTACTCTGCAATCCACATGGTCGATTTTGACATTTTCCTATCCATTCAATGGTACCTGAATACATTTTGTAAATATCTGGGCATGCGTGTTTTAGGCACATAGATAACTAATCCAAAGCAAAATGGTTATGCTTATCACATTCCCTCCAAAGCCACAGCATAAGCTAAACAATTAACAGGATTCTAAAAGGAGATATATACAGACATGATATTGTTTGTAAAGATGACTTAAAAATGCATAGATTTAATTTAAAATTTAGTGCTTAAAATGTCAAAATATTATAGGTACTCATCATCAAATACAAAATATTCAATCTTTTAAGTACATCAAGAAAACATGCATCTACTCATATTTTTAACTGATACGTGGTAATTTTTCATGTTTTACTATATACTACTTGCTTTTCATTCATGGAGGTAATTTGTATTTACCTAATTTGTAACTTTTGTATCCCTATCTTAAATTATGATGGAAGGTTAAGAAAGAAATATCATTATTATTAAAGAATTTAAAAAAGAATTGTTACTATTGGTCATTTGCCTGAAAATAAGCAAAGCAAATAAAACACTGTTTAAAAGCCTGGGACAGTCAAATGTCATTAGAAATCAGTAGGCATATCTTTCTAGGCCTCAGGCTGGGATTGAAGATATTTTTAAAAGAAGAAGGGAATTCAAACAAGGAAGCAAATTGCAAAATTCTAATCTAAGATAGAGGATAATGACATCTTCACAGAGTGATACAGATCCCATGTTTTTGCAATACCTATTTAAACATTAGTCCATTAAAATTTAATTTATGTTTATAGTCTTAATAATAAGTGAATGTACAATTCTTAAACCAGGGATTAACTTAATTTCATGTCATCAAAAATATGATTTGCTTAATAGTACTTTGCCTGTTCCAAAAGTGTCTTTTCACAGCAGGAATGCATATTTTTCTCTTATCAGTCTTCTCTATTTTAGGTAAAAAAAAATAAACTTGTGCTTCTCTCTATGTAATTGAACATACAACTCTAATTTCCCCAATACTTAAATGTATATGAAGTAAAATTAAGTCTAATCGAACTGTCCCTGCCAGGTATGCTGAAAGAGACCATAGAGTTAAAAAAAAATGACCATTTTATAGCAAGAGATAATATTCTGACTATTAAAACAAGTCATTCTCATGATGCTTATTTAAACAATGCAATAAATTAAGGTCAAGTGGCTAATATTTCTAATAAAAATAATTATACATGAGGGAACCTTTGAAGATGGCATCTGATGATTCTAACCTCCTGATACTCATGCCCCTGTGTTGCTCCTAAACACACATTCACTCTCTCTCTCTCTCTCTCTCTCTCTCTGTCTCTCTCTCTCTCTCTCTCACACACACACACACACACACACACACTGATTAGGATCACCCTGTGTCATCAATCAAATATTGCAGAAATGACAGAGCATGACATCTGAGACTTGGTCATAAAAGATATGGCAGCTTCCAACTTGCTTTCTCTTGGATCACTAGTTCTGGGTCAACTGCCACACCATGTTGAGTCAATCAGTCCTCTAGTGATTGTGGAAGAAGTCCACACAGTGATTAACAGAGCCTTTGGTCCATAACTAGCACTGACATGCCGGCACATGAGTGAGCTATTGTGGAAGCAGATCCTCCAGCCCTCCTCGAGCCTTCAGAAGACCAGGCCCAGGAGACATCTTGACTGCAACCTGATGAGAGATCCTGCACCACCGACATATAGCTAAGCTGCCCCTGATTCCCTGACTCAAGAAACTGTTTCAGATAAGGAATGCTTACTATTTTAAGTTGCTAAATTTTGGGTTAACTTGTTACTTGGACTCCACTTGAAGATTTGCAAGACTTCTCGGGTTCAAAGCCCAGCTCTGCCACTAACTGTATCAACTTGTACAAATTTTTTAAAAATACTATTTTTGCTTTTCGTAAGCAAGATGAAGAAAATAATAGTGTCTCTTTTACCAGTTCATTATAAAAATAAACTGGCTAATATTTATTAACAATTTAGAACACTGCTTGTCACATAGCAGGTGCTTGTTAGTTTTTCATTTCGATGAGGTAAATAGTTGAAAGGCCTGGGCTCTGCAACCAGCATGCTAGACCCACTTAGTGAGTCTACCAACAACTACTCAGCAACCCGAATCCTTCTTTCTACTAATTCCTACAAATGTTCAAATATGCTTTACTATAATATTGAGAAGAATTTATACATTCTAGTGGTGCTTGAGAACTTTAAGATATACTCAACCATAACCCTAACAAATGATAAATGTATACTTTTCTCTGAAATGAAAATATATTTGCCTTTTATAAGTGCATTTGATTTTCACAGCTCCTAGATTCTCTCTAGGCATGTAAGTGTATTGCCGAGGGACATTGGGGAAAATCAATCTACCTTTTATAGAAGTGATTTTGAACTTCTTTGAAAATCTAATAAAAACTATAGTCCATCTCAGTAGGAAGAAAATCACTGAAGTTATGACTTGAGCATCAATTGGCATTTTGCTATATTTTCTATGGGCCAAAAAGTGAAGTAAGAATTGTTGTAGACTTTTTTTAAAATGATTGCTGTATTTAGGAAAGGAAGAGAAAGAGAGAGAGAGAGAGAGAGCACATGGGCAAAGAAGAAAAACCCAAAAACCGACCAAACAAAAAAAGTTCAGGACATTACCTCATAAAATTTTGGAAGCAAAATGGACTTTAACAAATGAGCTCTCACTTGCATGACTGGGAATAACCATGTGTTAGCTTTTAAGAAAGGAATGATACAAACTTAAAAGTTACTTGGAAAGATCATAAAATAGTTTCTCACTATTTAAACTTTTTAACACATTTTCTTGTGGAGAACCAGGGATGGTCAAGGAAGGGGTGTGGAGCTGCAAGGATGTCCTATAGAAGGGAGACTTCTAAACAGGCGGAACTGAGGTTCCAGTCACCCACCCCATATCTACCGTAACATTTTCACTACTGAAAGTGTTCGGTACTGAAAGTAACACTATGAAAGTGTTACTTGCATAGATACTACTTTTGAGGATTCCATGTAACATTGCATTTGAATAAAGGATTTCATAACTTTCAAAGGATTGCAAACCACTTTTCTAGATGCTGTCCATAAAGATAATCACAAACTAAAAATATCTCAACCTGGATAAGCAGAATTTGAGAAAGTTTGTATTAGCAGA
Source organism: Phyllostomus discolor (assembly GCF_004126475.2). Classification (NCBI taxonomy): domain Eukaryota; kingdom Metazoa; phylum Chordata; class Mammalia; order Chiroptera; family Phyllostomidae; genus Phyllostomus; species Phyllostomus discolor. The sequence goes on from NC_040907.2 coordinate 52,876,866, forward strand.
TACGTAATCTTCTATGGTGTGACAAGATGACCGGAGAGAGTTGTACCATTTATCTTATTCTAAATACATAAAAATATCAGGGTTTCCATGAAGCCACAAATAGTTAGATTTAGAATTAGTAACAGCATTAATGAATTAGTAAAAAGAATGAAAAATCTGCATATCCTAAATTGTAGAAAAGGTTTCATACAAAATAGCTGCAAAAAATTAAGGTAAAACCAGAGTCATAGTTCAACCTAACATTTTCTTGAATACATCCCTCCCTAGTTTTAAAGAAAATATATATAGTATAGATAATACCTTTCTGCATTCTGTCTTCCAGTTGTCCACAGGGATGCCACTCTTACTTGATGGCTGATAAGACCAGCTAAAGAGGTTTGAATGAGCTTACTGGTTGAAAATAAAGGGAAAGTAGTCGAGTCCTGACTTCTCTTGTTTAACAACCCTTGCCAAAGCCTTCTGAGGCTTCTCAAGGGGGCAATCACAGAAAGCTGAAGTTAGAGTAGCCTTAAAATTATGGTGGATAGTCCTTTAACCATGTATTTTAGTTCCTCTACAGCCCCTTTAGTGACAAAATATCTAAAACACAGTGAGCTATAAAACAACATGTTAGAAAGTCTTGAGGGAGAGTGAGGCAGGTAAAAGGGCTGAAGCTTATAGAGGAAGCCAGGCAGAGACAGCAGCTCCAATTGTTTTTGGAGTGCTCTCATGGAATCTATGCCCAAGGCCTTCAAGAGCTGGTTTACTTCGCAATTAACCATGGTTGCCAGCAAGAGCAATGGTGTACCGGTTCAGGAGGGAGAAGAAGAAATAAAACAATGAGTGATGAGGGATTTGCAGGCATTTCTGAGATCATATAAACCAAAGTGGACATTTCTTCTGGATGCTATTAGAAACTCTTACTTCCCATGTGGGCCCCTTCAGCTTGCTTGCCTGCGAGGAGGCTGTTGAGAACCATTCAAGCCAGTTAAAGAAATTGCTTAAGGTAAGTATCTGAAACACAAACACTCGCTCCAAGTGCTTGGAACACAATAACCATCACAAAGTCCTTACTTCTTTTCTCCTTTGTACCATTCAAAGGCTGGAGGCGGCACACCTGCACCTTCACATCTTATCAGCCCACTGCGTCCGGTGGTCACGGTGCCGGATTTAATTTCCTGAATCGTAGGAGCAACTGAAAAAGAAAAAAAAACAAATAAACTGTGGGTAAATTAAAATAATCTTCAGCAGAAATATAACACATGTATATTTCCATTCTTTTTATATTCAAAGTAATCTTATGCCTGGTGGGCCAATGTATCACATTTTCAGTGTTTCATCCTTCTAATAAAAGACTAGTCAGTCACTTTCAGCCTCATTTTTCAAGCTGGACAATAGATGAATGTTCCCAGGAAGTGTAGAGTAAATGCAATACATTTTGGCCTTGCTTCCTATTGGAAAATGGCATTGATGAGAGAAACACTTCATCTGTTCTCTAGTGAAATTACACTCCAATAATAGCTCTCATTTACTGAGTGATCACTGGGAGCCAGCCACTGGGCTAGGTGATTCTTGTGCATGATTTCCTCACAGTAATAGTGTAATCTACATGGCATTATCCCAATTTTACAAATGTTAAAAACTGAAACTCAGAGAAGTTAAGTAATCTCCCTAAGGTCACACAGCTACTTGGTTGTGGAATTTGGGTTTGAAGTCAGGCAGGTTGACCCAAAGCCTGAGCTCTTTCAGTATTTTGTGTTTTTTTTTTCTGTTTACTCCCCATATGTTAGCTCTTTAGAGATTTTTTTTAAATGTGGTTTCTTCTACTTGGAATATTATTCTTCCTCATTTCCACAGCTCAAGTGCTAACTTAGGTGTCACCATCTCCAACCTCTTCCCTGTTGCTCTGGCTGGAAACAGTTATCCCTTTTCTGAGTAGTTTTTACAAATCTCTCATAACAAACTACTTATATCTTGTAATTATTTATGAGTAGCTCAGGCTTCCTTGTTAACTTCCTGAAGGCAGGTACATAGCTGATTCAATTTCTATATTCAGAGATCAGAGCTCAAAGCATGGCACAAACTGATGCTTGAAAAGTTTTTTATAGTATAGCCATTCCTTTATTTATCAAATAATTATTGAGCCATCAATAACTGTCAGGTTTTTCTCATGGTCCAAAGCAGTTAAACTTTCTGATGTGATAAAGTTTATAGTCTAGATGGGGTGGCAGATGGGAAGGCAGTATAAACAGTGCATAGTCTAAATAAGTAATTTATTTTTTTAAAGATTTTATTTATTTATTTTTAGAGAGAGGGGAAGGGAGAGAGAAGGAGAGGGAGAGAACATCAATGTATGGCTGCCTCTCATGTGGCCCTCACTGAGGACTTGACCTGAAACCCAGGCATGTGCCCTGACTGGGAATCAAACTGGTGACTCTTTGGTTCACAGCCTGCACTCAATCCACTGAGCTACACCAGCCAAGGCTAAATAAGTAATTTACTCATGGTAAAAATACAGCAAGGTAAGAGAAAATAGGGCAAAGAATGCATTACAACCTTATGTAGGGTAATTTTATTAGGACTCACTGAGAAGGTAAGATTTAAGAAAAACAGATATAAATGAGTGACTTCACAATGTGGGTGTCTAAAGTTTTCCAGGAAGAAGGAAACAGTTTGCAGTAAGGCCCTGAGACTGAAGCAAGCCTGATGTTTTTGAGAAATACCAAGGGGATCAATGTGGCTGAAGCAAAGAGAAACAGAGAGAGTAGCAGGAGATGACATAGGGTGGGTAATTCTGTGTCAAGTGGACTGGGTCGCAGAGTGTCCACTTATTTGCTAAACAAGATTTCTTGGTGTGCCCATAAAATATTAGCATTTGAATCAGTGCACTCAGTAATGCATATTGCCCTCTCCAATGTGGATTCACATCATGTGATTCTTTAGTCAACTGAAGAGAGCAAAAGGCAGAGGAAGGGAGAAATCACCCTTTATCCACCTGACTACTTAGCTAAGACCTCCTCCGGGTGGCTAGTACCCCATTGACTCCCCTGGTTCTCAGACTTTCAGACTGGGACTGAACCACATCACTGACTTTCCTGGGTCTCCAGTTTATACACATCAGATTGTGGGACTTCTCAGCCTGTATAATCACATGAGTCAATTCCTCATAACATAATCTCTTTACCTATATCTAGATATACATACATATGTGTGTGTGTATATTTGACCTTTGGACAACACACGTATGAACTGTATGGGTCCACTTACACATAGATTTTGTTCAATAAATATATTGGAACATTTTTGGAGGTTTCCTTAGTACTTTAAAATAAACATATCTTACACTAAACTACCATCAGGCAATCATACTCCTGCTTCTTTATTGTGAATGCATGAATCACTATACCTGTAAATAAATATGAATTTCTTTTTCACATTATTTGTTCATTTTTGATGAAAGTAAGTAATATGTACACCATCTATAGTGTTTTCTATCATATAAAACAGTTTTGATATCAGTGCTGACAGCAGATTCATCTTATAAACAAATGATGTAAACTTATATCAATAAAGAGTATGGTAGTATAAATATATTTGTTTTCTTAAGATTTTTTACATCCATACATTTTTTCTCTTTATTAATTGAGTATATTGGGGTGACATTATTTAATAAAAATGTAGAGATTTCAGGTGTACAATTCTATAATCCATTATTCGTATACTGCATTGTATGCTCACCACCCAAAGTCAAGTTTCTTTCTGCCACCATTTATCCCATTTTTGCCCTCTTCGACCTCCTCCCACTCACCCCACTTTCCCTCTGGCAATCACAATACTGGTTTTTTATTTTTGCTTACTCCCTTCACCTTTCTCACCCAGCCTCCCCAACTTGCCTCCCCTCTGACAGCTGTCAGTCTGTTCTCTGTATCTACAAGTCTGTTTCTATTTTGTTTGTTAGTTTTTGTCTATTAGATTCCATTTTGTCCATTAGATTCCATATATGGGTAAAAACATATTGTGCTTGTCTTTCTCTGAATGGCTCATTTCACTTAGCATAATACATTACAGGTCCATTCATACTGTCACCAAGGGTAAGATTTCCTTCTGTTTCACAGTCAAGTAGTATTCCATTGTGTAAATGTATCACAGATTTTTTTATACACTCATCTACTGATGGGCACTTGGGCAAATCTGAGATCTTGGCTTTTGAAAATAATGCTGCAATGAGAAGTATATATATGAGTCATATTTTCTTATATATGAGTCATATGTTCAGCTACCCTATGTCTTTTGATTGGAGAATTTATGGTATTTACATTTAAAGTGATTTTTTATAGGTGTGCATTCATTGCCATTTTATTTTTTTAACTATGCCTATCCTTCCTTCCTTCCTTCCCTCCTTCCTTCCTTCCTTCCCTCCCTCCTTCCTTCCTTCCTTCCCTCCTTCCTTCCTTCCTTCCTTCCCTCCTTTCCTTCTTTTCCTTCCTTTTCTTTTCTTTCTTTTCTTCTTCTTACAAAAGGCCCTTTAACATTTCTTGCAACACTGGTTTGGTGGTAATGAACTCGTTTACTTTTTGTTTTTGTTTTCATTTTCCTGGAAAGTTCTTTATTTTGCCTTCAATTTTAAATGATATCCTTGCTGGTAGAGTAGTCTTGGTCATAGATCCTTGATTTTTATCACTTGGGATGTTTCATGCCAATACCCTCTGGCCTGAAGTGTTTCTGTTGAGAAATCACCTGATAGCCTTGTAGGAACTCCCTTAAAGATAACTGTCTCTTGCTGCTTTTAAGATTCTCTATTTTTCTTTCACCTTTGGCATTTTAATTATTATGTATCTTGGAGTGGGCCTCATGGTATTCATCTTGTTTGGGACTCTCTGTACTTCCTGAACTTCTGTGTCTTCTTCCTTTGTCAGGTTAAGGAAGTTTTCAGCCATTATTTTTTCGAAGAGATTCTTGACCCCTTGCTCTCTCCTTGTTCCAGTACCCCCAGGATGTAGATATTGTTATGCTTGATGTTGTTCCAGAGATCCCTTAGATTTTCCTCATTTTAATTTTTTCTTTTTGCTGTTCTGCTTGGATGTTTTCTATTATTTTGTCCCTAAATTGCTGATTCACTCCTCTGCTTCTTATAACTTGGTGTTTATTCCTTATAGCATATTCTTCATTTCAGGTATTGTGTTCTTCCTTTATGACTGGTTCTTATGGTGTCTATATCCTTTTTCATTTTTACTATCTCTTTAAGTTCTCACTTGGATCATCTACTCTTCCCCTAAGGTCCTTGAATATCTTTATAACCATTGTTTTGAACTCTGCATCTGGTATCTTTGTTATTTCCATTTCATTTATTTATATTTCTGGGGATTTCTCTTATTTTTTTTCATTTGGGGCATGTTTTTTCATCTCCCTATTTGTCCACATTCTTGTGTTTGTCACTGTGTATTTGGTAAATCTGCTATGACTCCTTGTTATGATGGCTTTACTATGTAGGTGTCCTAAGGGGGTCAGTGGTGAAGTCTCCCAGATCACCTGAACTATACACTCCAGGAATGTCTTTTGTGTGAGTTATGTGTACTCTCCTGTTGTAGAGTCTTGAATGATGCCGGTCCATTTCTGGGTGGGATTAACCTTCAAGCTGGCTGGCTATAAGGATAGACCTTCATCACACTGTATGAGTTGTAGTGTGGGGACCATTCTATGAGATAGAGCTGTTTCCAGCAGATTCTAGTGCCTGCCAAGATCTCTCTTTGGGTGTTCCATGTATGTGGTTAGTTGAGGTCAGCTCTGTTGTGTTCTAAATCCCTCTACTAGTTGTTTTGGTTCTGGGTCCACTTGGGGTGGGCTTCCAGTGCAGGTTGATGTCAGACACTACCTGTGTCTAGACTTGGGCTACCTGTCTGGGCTACCATACAATTTAGTTTCTGGCTGTCTCTACTACTGGTACTGGGTATGCATGGAAAGGAACCAGTTGTGTACAAGGTTTAGTTTCTTCCACCTCTAAGCCTGGGACAAATCAGTAAAAATTCCAAGGTATCTTGAGCTCCCTCTTCTTTTATTGGCCACAGAAGCACCCCTTGAGGGTGCCTGATCTTCCTCAAGAACCTTTTGTAGAAAGACTGTAGAGTGGACCCGGGCTGTCCACAACCCACAGACCCTTCCACAAGGTGCTGCTTAATAGGGCAGAGTGACCGGGGTTGGGAGGACAAGGCTATTGGGTTTCTTGCTTGTGGGCAGCATGGTCAGGAACTCAATGTGGGGGAATGTGGCTCCTACTCCATAGCCATGCTGCTCGGTCTCTGCCATAGTCTCCAATCTTAGCTCTTCCAGTAGTGCACTGCATGTTCAGGTTGGGTGAAGCCAGCCAGCCCCTCTATAAGGAGCAAGCTTAGCAGGACAGGGTCACTAGGACTTGGGAAATCAGATCAAAAGAGTCTTCTATCAAGAAACTGGTGCCCATCAAGCCTACAGTGAATACAAAAAATGTCTCCTCTCTCCAAAGCTCAACTGTACAACCAAGAACCCGTTTGAATACCAGACAAGAGCCTTCCATGGAGACACACTCCAAGGTCCCAGGTCTGTGCAGCACTCTGATTCACCTGCAGGACTGAGTTCAGCAGGATAGGGCCACAGAGAGTAGAAGGACAGGTAAAGTGATTTAACAGGTATGGGGCGGGTAATGTATACAAGGTTGGGAAGAATGACCCCTGTTCTAAAGCTAAACAGTTCAATCATTGTCTGAGTCTCCACCAAGAGCTTTTCCAGAAAAAGAGCACCCAAAGTTGCAGCCAGCAGACCTTTCTGCAGGACTCGAGCTCAGCAGGGTGCTCTCACTGGTAGTTGGAGGATGTGCACTCACCAGGCTTCTTCTGAAACAATAGGAGTGCTCAACCCTGGGAAGATGGTTTCTGGGTCTCTAGAAGACTCTCTTCTTTCCCAGGTGAACTCAGTCCCCACTGATTTTCATCTCCAGCTGCTTTTCAGACTCCTCTTACATCCCTGGTACTCTAGGCTGGGCATCCTGACATAATCTTGAGACCCCACAATCTGTGAATTTTTGCAGATGAACTATCTCTTTGGCTTCTTAACCACCACACATGTGTGTGGGGCCAACTATTTCCATGTATCTACCCTTCTTTCTAGTCTCTATGTAGCTTCTTCTGTAAATCCTTGGTGATAATACTTTCATTTAGCTAGCCTTCAGTTGGTTATTCAGGTTGATTGCTCTATAATTTAGCTGTAAATCCAGTTTGGTGTCTGGAGGATGTGAGTGTATCCATAACTACTCCATAGTTATCTTAGAATCTCTGTTATGATTTTTCAATAACATTTTCTTTTCTCTAGCTTTCTTGATCATAAGAATACAGTATATAATACATATAACTTGTGAAACATATGTTAAAGACAATGTTATCAGTAAGAAAATTCTGGTCAACAGTATGCTATTAGTAGTTAAGTTTTTGGGAAGTCAAAAGTTATATGTGGATTTTCAACTGCATGGCTGGGTCAGTGCCCCTAAACCTGACATAGTTCAAGGGTTAACTGTATATTTATATATTATTGGTTTTGTTTCTCTTGAAAACCCTTACTAATACATGTGGCCAAAGGATGGAAGATCAGACAGGAGCATGAAGGGCAATTTAATGACTTAGCTTTTACTCTTAGCAAAATGGTGAACCACTACAGAAGAGGGATAATGTGATGTTTGTTTTAAAGGTATCACTCTGGCTCATGTGTTAAGAAAAGATCACACTGAGGCCAGGTTGAACGCTGAGGATTAGTACAGTAAACAAAGCAAAGTTATGTTGGCAGCTTTGACTAGGGTGGTAGCACTGGAGGTAATGGAAAGTGATTGGCTTTGGACTCTGTTGTAAAGTTGGAGCCAACAGGATTTCTTGACAGATGTGAAACAAAGAGAGGAATTCAGGTGACTTCATTTGGCTTATGTGGAAACTAAGAATGCTGACATAGAGAAGACTATATAGGAGTTTAAATGGAATTATTTAGAGTTTAAAACATGTGTCATTTTTAATAGAATTTTTAGGAGCAGTTTTAAGTTCACAGAAAATTGAGCAGAAGGTACAGAAATTTCCCATCTATTCTTTGCATGAACACATGTATATCCTCTCCATTATCCACATACCCTACCAGAGGAGTACATTTACTATAATTGAGGAACCTACATTGATGCATCATTATAACCAAAACCCACAGTTTACATTGGGGGTCACTCTTGGTGCGGTACCTTCTAAAAGTTTGGAAAAAAGCATAATGACATATATCCGTCATTAAAATACCATACAAAGTATTTTCACAGCCTTAAAATTTCTTTGTTTACTGCTTATTTATCTCTACAACTCCTCCATAGATCTTTTTACTGTCTTCATAGTTTTGCCTATTCCAGAATGTTATCCAGTTTAAATCATATAATATGTAACCCTTTTAGATTGGCTTCTTCACTTAGTAACATGCATTTAAATCTCCTCCATGCCTTTTCATGGCTTGATAGCTCATTTCTTCTTAGCACTGGGTAATATTGCATTGTCTAGATGTGCCACAGTTTATCCATTCTCCTACTGAATAACTTCTTGATTGCTTCCAAGTATTTGTAATTATAAATAAAATTTCTATAAACATTTGTGTGAAGGTTTTGGTGTAGACATAGTTTTAACATCCTTTGGGTAAATACCAAGCAGGGCAATTGCTGGAGCATACAGTAAGTGTACGTTTCATTTTGTAAGAAACTACGTATCTGTTTTTGTAAGTGGTTGTACAATTATGGATTACCACCAACAATGTATGAAAGTTCTTATTCCCCCACATCTTTGTCATCAATTGGAGTTGTCCATGTTTCAGATTTTAGTTATCCTAATAAGTGTGTAGTGGTATCTCATTTTTTAAATTTGCCTTTCACTAATGACATATAATATGAAGTCATCTTTAAATGTTTATTTTCCATATGTTTATATATCTTCTTTGGTGAGGTGTCTGTGAAGGTCTTTGGCTCATTTTTTAAATTGAGTTGTTTATATTCTTATTGTTGAGTTTTAAGAGTTCTTTCTATATTTTAGATAACAGTCCTTTATCAGATGTGCCTTTTAAAAATGTCTCCTATCAGTTTTTGGTTTGTCTTTTCATTTTATTGATAGTGTGTTCTACAGGGTCTGATTTCTAATTTTAATAAAGTCCAGCTTATCAGTGATTTATTCCAGGGATCATGCTTTTGGGTGGTATATCTAAAAAGTCATCACCAATCCCAAGGTCATCTATATTTTCTTCTATAGTATCCTCTAGAAATTTTGTATGGAAACTCTTTTCATAAACATTTTCTTTTCTGTCAAACTTTTTGACATAGTACATATTTTAAATAACACTATGAGAAAAGTTCAATACAATAGGAACGTTGAAGAAGCAAGTGCTAATTCATTCAGACAAATGACCTGAGTAAATGTGCACTTTGCATATATTTCAGGTTTCCCTAGAAAGCAATAAAAAGTACAGAGTTTAATGATTTTTCAGTTTGTGGTGAACATAAAAACTATAAATACTCTTACAACAGAATATTGCTTTTCCTCTTAAAAATACCCTTACAAATTCATTATTTTCTGTTCAGGGTGACGCTTCACTTTGTAATTATAGCACCTCTATATGTCTGTAGTGTTGTTATTGTTAATAGTAAAGGTTTAACTTATATTTCTGGAGAAATATTTCCAAAGAAATATTTTAATTAAAGTGTTTGGTAATAATAGTAAAAAAATGAAAAAGTTTACACAAAAAGTTTGAATAGAAAATGTTGTGAAGTAATATACCTACATATAATTTTGTATATCAATATATATATAAATATTTGCCATACATACATATGCACACATAAATACACACACACTCAACCATACTATGAGTCATTTAACAATGAATTCTGTGTTAAGCAAAGGTTCATATTCCCCTTTAAAAGGCAATAAAATATACAGAAGGCATGTATAAATAAGACCCCACCTATGGAAAACAGTATGGAATTTTGTCAGAAAACTAAAAATGGATCTGCCTTTTGACCCAGCAATTCCACTGCTGGGATTATACCCTAAGAGCCCTGAAACACCAGTCAAAAAATACCTATGCACCCCAATGTTCATAACAGCACAATTTACAATAGCCAAGTGTTGGAAGCAACCTAGGTGCCCATCAGTAAATGAATGGATCAAAAAGCTATGGTACATTTACACAATGGAATTCTATGCAGCAGAAAGAAAGAAGGAGCTCCTACCCTTTGCAACAGCATGGATGGAAATGGAAAGCATTATGCTAAGTGAAATAAGCCAGGCAGTGAAAGACAAATACCATATGATCTCACCTTTAACAAGAACCTAATCAACAAAATAAACAAGCAAAATATAGCCAAAGACACTGAAATAGAGAACAGACTGATAGTGACCAGAAGGGAAAGGGGAGGGGATTTAGAGGAAAGGGGAAGGGTTTGCAGTTACAAGTATAAAGGACACAAGGACAAAAACTGGGGGGTGGAAATGGAAGGAGGTGGGGAGGGTTGGAGGGGTGAGCTGGGATGAGAGTAAAAGAAAACTGTATTTGAACAATTAAAATAAAATATGTTTTTTTAAAAAGACCCCACCTATTTGTCTATTATTATAACAGTGTTTTGCCTGTGAGAGGTATAGATAAGATTGTATGTTCACTCTTGTTCTCATAAGTTTTCACCTCTCTTTCTCCCTGTCACGCTAACAGACCATACTCTTTTATGATATCCAACTGTTATTGAAGATGAAATAACCATATGCAATAAGAGACCCATCACAGGCTTCTATTGATAAACTGGTTAGTTTAATTAGTCTCTTGTTTGTCAAGGGGGCCATGACTCATTACAAACAAAACCATGAAATCTGGAACATTGCCTGAAAACCCAGGTGTAATGAACTGAAATGAAAATCTAATTTGTCATTAAAAGGCCTTCACGCAGTACAGTGTGCATATGGCTGAGCACTGGGTACTTAAACACACAAGTTAAAGGAACACGATTCTGTTATCTAAAGCTCATGAGCTGCTGTGATGAACACCATAAATGGAAAGATACCCAAAGTGTCATGTGGAAGCACATACAAATGAATGAAAAAATAAAATTGAGCATAGTAAAAAGTCCTGAGAGTAATTTTTGTGTTACAGAGTTAAAGGATTACAAGCTATAAGTAATCAATATGGAGGGGAGAGTCTCACGTGGATTTCAATTTGAGGCTAAATTTCTAAACTCAAACTTGAAGGTTCTATTGATTTTTCTTGGGAGCATGAATAAGCCCTTATTCATATCATTCTGCTTCTTTTGAAAATGACTGTTTAAGAGAAAGGGGATTAACCCAATTATTTGTTTTTAATACCTAAATCATTTCCACAAACACATTTATTAGGAATGACATTAATGAAAAAATAATATCCCTGGGCTCATAGGGCTAATATTTTTTTTATTTTTTTGTTATTTTGGGGGGAGCGTACATGCATGAGAAAACAGCAAATAAAAAATAAATTGAAATAAATAGTCAGGGATTGATATGAACTAAAATAAAAATTGAGCAGATTGAAAGAAGAGCTCCTCAATGATAAAGCAATAATTGAGTAGAGAATTGAATGACATGAGAAAAAAGAATCATATGGTTATCTGTAGGAAATTATTAAAATAAGATGTATCAGAGAAGCCAAGGCCTGACTTGGGAGGGAGCATGCTGGAGGTGGAAATATGCATAAGAGATTAAAGGAGGAACAAGGTGGTCTTTGTGTTTTACTCTAAGGAGATGGAGTTTTAGAGGTTTGTTGTAGAGCAGTGATATTGTTTGATAAACATTTTATAAAGATTCTTTAGCTACTGTATTAAACATGATCTGCAGAGAGACAGGTGAGGAGGCAGGAAGAGCAGCCAGGAGACTATTATAGTAATCTTTAGGATGATGAGAAAGTCATTGGCCAACCCAAAGGAAAGGCAAGAATTGAGATAAATTTTAATTAATTAGATCATTAGTCAATGATCTAATGCCCAATATGAATTGGGCTTGAGTCAACTCACTTTAGTTAACTGTCAGTGATATGCATTTATAGTGAAACTTCCAAGTCTACTTCATTCTGAATCCTCTTTGTATAAATAAAAGTTCTGTGACCACAGAAATGTCAGATTATATCTGGTAAATTTCTTCTCTAGAGCACATCTCAGAAACTATGATGTCCATGTATGCCTTATGAATTTCTTATCATAGGAACTTTTTCCAAGCTTATGGGATCACAAAATTGCAGAAGTTTTATATTTGAGTTATTGTGGGCCTATATTTCTTGGGGTATATTCTTGGCATACTGGACAATGGGACTAGTAGATGTCTAAGGTTTATTCCATGTGCTATGTTGTGTAATCCATGACTTTTCAGGTCAAAAGTCATCACTGTTTCAAAAGGCTCAAGACCTATAATATATTCATTAGCTTTATGTGTGGAAAAAGCCTCAATTATTTACATCATAAGGATATGGTCACTTACTTGCCAGAAAAATATAGCTCACAACACTTGCAACTAATTGATTCTACAAGTGGAGCTATAATAGTGAATTATAAGCATTTTTGTCTAAATTGTGCAAAATACTCATTTTCTACTGAGATGTCCCATGTCTTCAGAAATCAAATCAGGCCCTTCCTAGAAAAGACCATTAACTAGTACAACCTGAGTGGTTCCTCCTGGAGCTGGTTTCTTTTACCATCACACTCCATCACTCTGGGGTGTTGGCCCTGGCCCAGCAATGTAAGCTGTGTTTATAGGGACTGAGGGTGCAAATGTGTGTCTCTACATGGGTCTGGGTTTCTTGAACTGTTTCTCTTTCATGGAGATAGTTTTTCATTCTGGTCAGATGTAATATCTTTCAATAACACCAAAGTTGCGAAGAAGGCCCCTCCAATTCAGGAGTACAAATGGCATCCTTTGGAACAAACTTATTTTATGTGCATTGCTGAAATGTACACATATTGCTCTTATGTCAAATTGTCTACGACTGTGAGCTGAAGAAATTGAACAATGAAAAAATAATGTTTAAAAGAATGTTATTAGACAGATGTGGGGAACAGCAAAGAACAGATATTAGGAAAAGCCAGCAGTGAAAGGGTAAGGAAGGAATGTTTAACACCTATGTGATTAGTTGCTCATGAAAAATCATTCTTCCTTTTTCCTTTACTCAGTGGGATAATTTCCTTTCATTGTTTAGCCAGTCATTTCAGGATGAAAATAATTGAAGGTTCTTCATCCAAAACTCCAGGCTTTGCAGGTGCAAGCAACAGAACCTCAGCACTTGGCACCCAACAAGCCTTATTGAGGTTCAAGTTTTCTTAGTTACATGACAATAGCCACAAAGACCTTCTTCTTTTCTTGCTATCCTCAATGGAGGCTTTATCATTAAAAAAGTGAGTCCAAATATTACTTTAATAGCCTTAGTGAACTGAGGTTGTTGAAATGAAACTTCAGAGTTTCAATTGCAAAATAATTTGAACATCATGCCCTCTCAAAATGATGAACAATGATTAAAGTGCCATGTTAAGTAATTACAATAAAGAAGAATGAGAAACAATAAAGAAAAATAAGTCATGAAGAAATTAATCAAATAGAAGCTACATAAGGAAACACTGTAGTAAATAAGCATGTTGACCTTGGTCTAGATCCTAGAACTTGTGAGCCACACCAAAGCAGCCTTGATCAAATGGACAGTTTTAGAAAAAAAATTAAGATTTCTAGTACCTCCCAGAAAACACACAATATAGGACATGTTCAATAAACTGCTGTTGCAGATGAGATTAATGATAGTTAGGAAATTTGACAATCCTTCAAAGGTTATCATAGATCCCACAGAAATTATTACAAGGTCGATAAACATTTCCCATGAAGGAAATATATCCTTGCATTATGGAACAATTTGCCCTTACAAATAACTCCATGTTATTGCTAAGAGAAAATTAAAATAAAAATTTAGTGAGATATTTTTAAAACCACACTACTGAAACACATTAGAATTATAATCTTCATGACATAAAAGACATTCACATTGAATTACACCCCTGGTCTGCTTTCACAGGAGTTGAAAATAATCCAGTTGGTAATGTAGCTCCAGCTTCCCCAAACCTTACACATTTACACAGTAACAAAATAGTGGAGTAACAAGGCTCTGCTTTGCAGTAGAACAAAAGTGGTTCTATCATTCACTAAGTTTACTTCACCCTTATAAGCCTTAGTTTTTTTCACCTGTAAAATAAATAATGTCTACTTTCACAGGATTGCTGTATAGACAATATAAAACACTTCATGGAAAGTGCTTATCCAACAGCACTATTCACTCAGAAGCAAACATTAGCTATTATTAAATAGGAATTATTACAAGTGAATAGGGTATCACAGCTATTCTTCCTTTAAAATCATGGAATCATGAGAAAATATAGATAGAAAAGGAAACCGATTTTTTCTTAATTCATTGTCTTCTTGGCAGGGTAGCTCGGTTGGTTAGAGCATCATCCCAATTTGCCAAGGTTGTGGGTTAGATCCCCAGCCACTGTACATACAAGAATCAACTAATGAGTGCATAAACAAGAGGAACAACAAATCAACATTTTTCCTCTCTCTTTTTCTCTCTAAAAAAATTAAAAAATTAAAAAAACCATTAAAAATTTATTGTCTAGGTACATCAAGCATGTGATTAATTTAATTAAAACCTGGACTAGTATATATGTCACTTTTACTCTCCCCAAATTCTATTTATATTTTGCTTTATTTAGTGTAGTTAACCAAGAAAATTCTAAGAGGGCCGGGTTCATAAATGTGATGCAAAATAAAAATTGTATAGGACACAAAGGTGTTTTTTCATGAAAAACATGCAATTGTGGAGGTTCATTATGTGTCAGTACATATAAAAAGATCAGTGTATTGATTCAGTTAAGCATGTGATAAGATCATTTTCTCTTTCAGGAGAAAGACAATAATCAGTGGAATTTCACATATAAACTTGACTTCAATGGTTTTATTAAACATTGGTATCCAACATGACAGTGTATTAAGCTGTGCTCTCTGATTCCTTTATGCTTGCACAGGTATATAGAAAGCAAAATGTTTTATAAAACACTTCAGAGCTAAGATTTGTAACTGCATATTAAGTCTGATTTTAGGGGCATTGTTGAAGGCCCTTGCACTGGTCCCCTAAATATGCAAATAAAAAATTAGTGCATTTTTAAAACTATAACATAAGTGATTCTTTCCCTAAATTCATGATTTAATGCTCTTAGAATAATTAACCCTTTCAAATATACTTAAGCTCTCATTAGTCATTTGTATTATGATGTGAATGGATCTGATAGTGTGGTGATTATTAATGTGTATCTGCTAGCATTGAATGATGAAATGGTTAGGTTATCTGTGATGCATGAAGAAGCTGATAAAAGAACAGGAAGGTGAGAAAGGACTATATAATGATGATTTTGTTGGTGT
This sequence comes from Phyllostomus discolor, assembly GCF_004126475.2. Classification (NCBI taxonomy): domain Eukaryota; kingdom Metazoa; phylum Chordata; class Mammalia; order Chiroptera; family Phyllostomidae; genus Phyllostomus; species Phyllostomus discolor. The sequence goes on from NC_040907.2 coordinate 52,892,342, forward strand.
TTAGGCAGAATTCATTCCTATGCTTTTGGCAAGGGTCAGCACTACTGAAATTACATACAGCTTGAAGTAGCTGTCCTCTTATAGTCAGCAATGCTCGTACCAGTGATGCATCCACTGTAAAATGTCTCAAATTTATTGGGCCACCAGTTTTATCAATAGGAATTAAATGGTTCACTGTTTTCCTAGCTGGTGAACCCAAGCTTTCTTTCTTTAGACTTGACTTATGATTTGATCTCTTCTCTGTTATCAGTCATGCTGAAATTATAGCTGTATATGATTGATTTGGATACACTGGACATATTTTCAGGAATTGTGAAGTTGGAATTCTCTAAGGCCATCTATTCTCTCAGCATGTGCTACCTTGACTTATAACAAAAGTTGTCTGAATCCTAAAACATTTGAATGTATTCTTTTCATATTAAAGCTATTATACATTTCCTGATATAAATTATTTTTTCATGAAACCCAAAAATAAAGATTAAAAGAGTTCAAATGCTTTCTCTAAATTATCTATAAAACATGAAATATTTAGGGGGATTTTTTTCTCATGGAGAAAATTTTCTAGTTGTATTAATCAGCTCAGATATGTTATTTAAGTTTCATTTCTTAAAGAATACTTAAATTTTTTTATTATTGTTCAAGTACAGTCATGTCCATTTTCCCACCACCACTTCCCCCCTCCCCACCCAACCCCTCCTCTCAGCCTCAATCCTTTCCTGCTTTGGCTTTGTCCATGGGTCCTTTATACATGTTCTTTGATAACACTTCCCCTTTTTATTTAAGTTTCTATTCTGTTTACTATTATGTCATGATATATTTTCAAATGTCAAAATGAATTTGTCTTATGTAGAAATTTAGGACTTTCGCAGTCAATCCATATAAAAATGATAGCTGTAAAAGATTACTAGGTGTAAAGATGCACCTAGTAATAGAAGGGGATAACTGGTGGGATCTTTCCTTAGGCTAATTTCTCACCAGATCATGTTTCTCTCTTGCCTCAGAGTCAGCTTCTCCAAGGACCTAATGGTAAATCTGAAGGCACAGGGAGCCTTGAGCTGGTATGACTTCTGCCCTATTCAGAACATTCAGTGGATCAGATTTTTTAGTTGACTGAATGGCTTATCATTTCTTTTTGCAGCTGTGGTCTTCAACAGTCTTAAAATAGGACATTTAAAAAATGATTAAAATTTAGTTACTAAAATTGTTTAATTCTTAGAAAATGAATAATTCACATTGCTAATATATTCTGAAGAGTTACTTTGCAAACAGTCTTGAACAAAATAACGCCTTTGAATAGATAGAAAAATAAACAGAAAAAGAAAAAAAGAAGATTTATATTGTAGAAGTACTGTTGTAAACTACTCTTTTCTCCCTGTTCTCCATCCTGAAATACATGAAGGAGAATGTTAGAAGTCTAGCAAGAATATAGGAATGTGTTAAATGAATGACATTTTTCAAAATGATAGGCACAGACTTCCTAGTAAGAAATGAACACTGAACTAAATCACGTCTACCTCTTCATTTATTTTGATATGGCAATCAGCTGTGACCTTAGATCTGCGCCATGGAAGTTGCTTTGTCATAATATTTCTATATAATTTAAAGAGTAAAGCAACTGAGATCATGACTGTGAAACTTGCCATGAACTTATGAACAAGGAGAAAAATAACATAACAGAAAGTGGTACCAGATGTAGAACTGAGAGGTAATTTTTATTTGCATTTATAAAACACAGTTTTGGACACTTCTATTTATGGCGAAAGCTCAATCACAGCAAACATAGTAAGTAGTAACTAAGAGCAAATGAGTAAGAAGACAAATTAGAAGAGGCATTTTACCTACAAATAGTGTATCTTTTTTAAAAGATTTTATTTATTTATTTTTAGCGAGGGAAGGGAGGGAGAAAGAGAGAGAGAGAGAAACATCAATGTGCGGTTGTTGGGGGTTATGGCCTGCAACCCAGGCATGTACCCTGACTGGGAATCGAATCTGCAACACTTTGGTTCACAGCCCGCGCTCAATCCACTGAGCTACGCCAGCCAGGGCCAAATAGTGTATCTTAAAGAAATCACAAGGTGTGGAAGGAAGCGTGGTAGAAAGACTATAATTTTGATAAACAGTATGGATTTATTTGGGACTAAGTGTGACTTACAAGGGAAAAATGCTACTTTCCTAAAAAGATTAAGTGAAATACAGTATGAGAAAACTCTGCTTAATAACCAAGGTAATTTGACAACTAAAGGGTGTGTCAAGAAAGGAAAAGTCTGACTGGCAAATAAGAAATTCCATGTCAGCAACAACAGCAGATGAATGAATTATTAAAGAAAATATTTGGGCTTTTCCTTCTTCTGCTCAGAAAGTGTGTGTGTGTGTGTGTGTGTGTGTGTGTGTATCTCCCCCTCAAAAAAATTGGAATTATCTTCTGAAGGAAGTAGTACAGGCCCCCCCTGCTAGGTGAGTGTTCTAGGAACCCATCTGTATCAGTGTACCAACTGGTATTGTAGTGAGAGACTGAATTTGGCTTCAGTGATTTTTTTTTAAGACTCTTTCAACACATTTGCCTATTTCATGATGGGTGATTTCTGAGCACACCTGCCCACAGAACGCTGAGTGTTCAGCAGCTTTTGATCAAAAATGGCATGACCCCCATGCTCTATCTACCCTCTCTATTCACCCAATCTTATCCTGAGCAACAATTGTTTTTTTTATTTCCTGGATGAAAAAATTCCTCAAAGGGAAATGTTTTGCTGATTTGGAAGAAGTGAAACAAAAAATGGCAGAAACACGAAAAGGCATCAAAATTGGTGAGTTCTATTGTTTTGAGCAGTAGGGAAAAAAGCTTGATAGATGTATTGCATCAAATGGAGAGTGCTTGGAAAGTGATTGAAGTTTAAATATGTAAGAATAAATACACAATTTTTATAAATAAATTCCATTTTTTGTGTCCCCCTCATATATATATATATATACACACACCTAAACTTTAGCTGATACCCCCCTTATAATGTCAGTGTTGTTTGGTGCCCCTTAAGTCAAAAATCATGAGATTCCTCTTTATTTACTGCAATCATCCTGCAAAGCTCATCTTTGCATTTGATGAATGGTTGCTATTACTAGTTCATAAATGTCCTTACAAAATATTTCCAAGCCTTGAGACACTCTATAATTTTGTAGGTTTTGCCTTTAAAATACATCTTCTTACCCCTGACCACCCCATAACTATTATGCTTTTGCAAGCCAACATTATCTCTTGCTTGCCAGTCTCCTAACTGGTAACCCCTGGTTTTTGCCTTTGTTCACTCTGTAGGCCATTTTCAATATAGCAGTCATAGTGTTTCTGTTAAATCAAATCCTCCATCCATACTACTACACACAGCCACACTCTGGCTTCCTCTGCCACTCAGAATACAAGTCAAATTCATGAAGTGATCCCAAGTCCCCTAAGTAATCTGACTTCCCTGCTCTCTGACCACACTTCTGTTCATGTTCTCTTTTGCCCAGTCAGCTCTGGTCACACTGGACTACTAGATATTCATGGAACATATAACAAGAATATTTCCACTTGAGGTCTTTTATACTTGGTAATTCCTCAGTCTGTAATATTCACCCATCAGATATACTTATGTCTTGCTTGCGTCCTGATTTCCTTTCAGGCTCTACCCCAATTTCACCTTCCTGAAGAGGACTACACAGGTCCTCTATGTAAAATAATAATCCTACCCTCTTACACACAACCCCCTCTTTCTTAACCTTTATTATTGTTCTTCATAATAATAATCTCCACTTGACACAGTATAAATTTACTTCATTTAATGATTGTATCTTTTCCCTCATTGCAAAATACAATCCATACAGGAATTGTGTGCCTATAAAATGACTAATGCAATGTCAGCAAATATGTGCCTTTCATGTTCTTGATATTTTGCTACATAATAGTTTGTTTTTCATCCCTTTATATTTAGATGAATATATAAAAATATATATTATCAATACATAATAAATAATTTTGTTTTCTTTAATTGTTAACACTATTACAAATATCCCTCTTTTTCTCCTCTTTGCCCACCTCCATCCATCCCCCACCCTCTGTTCCCTCTGGCCATCACCACACTGTTGTCTGTGTCCATGGGCTATTTGCATATATGTTCTTCACATTCTTTCATCCAGTGCCCCCACTTCTGACAGCTGTCAGTCTATTCCATGTGTTCATACCTCTGTTTCTATTTTGTTCATTAGATGCCACATATAAGTGTCATCTTGTTCTCTGCCTGGCTTGTTTCACTTAGCATAATTATCTCTAGGTCTGTCCACAATGTTACAAAAGGTAAGATTTCCTTCTTTTTTTAGGGTCATGTACTATTCCATTGCGTAAATGTACCACAGTTTTTAATCTACTCACCAACTGATGTTTTAAATATTAACTGCCAGTATATATTATATATAAATATATTATACCTATTTATATTTATACATATAGTTAAATTTAACATATTCTTTTGAGTAGTTAAATATTATTTGGAACAAGTTATCTAAAAGTAAGTTCACATCAGCACTTTATTTTTATATATAATACAATATCAAATGTAACACTCTATGACTTGGCATTAAAATACTATATATGTAGACAGCAGAGTTCTAGAAAAATTCAAGCAGTGTTTGTCTATGGCTTCCTCTAATGTATTGTGACTCAGAAAGCAATCACAGATAACTTTTGGGCTTATGACCTGTTTTAGTCAACTATTGCTATAACAGTACTGGGTAACAAATAACTACTGTTTCTTAGGGACATATGCCTGTCAGCACCTATTTTTCACTCAAGTATCTGCTCTGTCATATCTGTAATGCCGATACATTCTTACTGAAGTAAATCTTTTGAGATGACCTAGTAATAACATCAAAATAAATAATTTCAATGTGGTTGTGTGTGTATGTGGTATGTGTGTGTGTGTGTGTGTGTGTGTGTGTGTTTTGGCTTTGTTACTTCTAAACTGAAAATACACCTGTAGTTGGTAACTAAACCAAATGCTTTCAGAGCCTTTTAAATACATAATTCATAAAACCAAAAAATGGTAAAACAGTAGACAGACTTTGTTGGCATTCATTTAGCTATAGAAAATATGTACAGACACTAGGTAGAACAGGTTTTGTCTTTTAACATTTTAATGAGCTTTGGGAATTTCATGCCTATTAGTTATGTTGCCCTGATTACTCATTATAATTCTAATATGCATTTTATATTTAATTACAATGCTTATAAAGATTTGGTATGGACACTAAATTATTATAACTAGCATGTGCATAATGATTATGAACTGAATTTATTAACTTTTATACCAGCATTCAGTTTTGGTAACTTTCAGTTTCACCTTGGTGATTAACCACATTGTCTAATTAAACAAATATTTGCAAGGAATTAATTGCAAATGTCAAAAGCAGTGTCCTCTTTTCATTGTTGTTGTTATTTTGCCAATTTGCATCATATTTTATTTTTCATTTCCTTAACTTGTTCATTAAGAGACAAGCTCATTTCAAAATTATTAAAGTATTATTAATTTTTATTAGTTGTTTAAAGATTGCAAGCTTATTAAGACATTTTAACAGGGAGTCTAATGTCAGGTTATTGGAAGCTTTCTGCTAGGGGAGGTAATGCTCTGCTGAGATGTCAGCTTATTTCCACACCAAACACAGGGGTATGCAATTAATAATGATAATTCTCACATTTTACAACTAATAAGAATACTTGACTTTTATTAACAGAATTTCTCTTCCTATTTCCCACAATGCATTTCCACAAGCCTTTGACAACTTGTTCATATTAAAAAAAAACAGTAATATCTCCAGATTCATCTGCTTTCTTGAAATTTATTTCAGAGTCTGCATCAAGTGGGTAATCAATACATGTTAATTATTTGATTATTAGGATGGTAATAAGATTTTCTTGTAAAAGTTCACATTCACTTAGAAATAAAAATAACCAGAACTTGAATGCTAATGAAACCATAACTTTGTCAGATAAGATCTATATTTTTGGACTCCAGATAATCTTATTCCTGATCTGGGTAATATTTACCTTCAGTGAACAGGGGAGGGTATGAAAGAGAAAGGTCATACAAGAATTAGCAAGGAGTTTTTTATCTGAAAAATTCTTAGATATAAATACCTATATACTGTAGCATTTAAGAGCTCTGCATTAAGAATTCAATCAGTTTCTAGCTGTGGACTATCACAGCAATATATTAACATTTAAAAAATTTTAATTATTTTGAGGTTTTTAGATAAAGAATGAGTACATAAAGTATATAAAGAATGAGTACAAGGAAGGCTTGGCATGTAATGAACATGTGAAACTGAGGTGCTATCATGCAACTACTACTGCCACCCTGAATGTGTGTGATTGTTTGTTTATTTGGTAAAGCAATGTAGGTAGTTAACATTCATCTTCCTTAAGTCCTCTAGTATCATTTATCCATGGATGAATTTGATATGTATGTATGCATATATGTATTTATATGTTTGTGTGTATACATACATAAATATATAGGTATATATGTATGTGCATTTTTTTCAGATCACTAGCTTGTCATTAGTTGACCATTTAGGATATAGATATAATAATCTCAAATACCATTCCATTTGTTTGCTATTTACTTAAATTTTGAGTTTACCTTTTGCATTACTTTTATGAAAACAATCATCTATAGACATGTGATATTTATATATGTAAACTGATATTGTTTAATTTCTATAATAACAGTATATTAACAATAAAACCATTATATATAACCATTGTATTATTTTATGCAAATTATAATATTTAATTATACATAGAAAATGCATATAGCTGTATACTAATATAGCATATTACTAGTAGAGCTCAGTATTAATAATAATGTTATTATCTCCTTTAGTATATCATAGTCTCTAAGGTAGGGTTTATTTCTTTTTTTTTTCTTTTTTTTTAAAATATTATTTATTTATTTTTAGAGAGGGAAGGGAGGGGGGGGAGAGACAGACAGACAGACAGACAGACATCAATGTGCGGTTGCTGGGGGTTATGGCCTGCAACCCAGGAATGTACCATGGCTGGGAATCGAACCTGGGACACTTTGGTTCCCAGCCCGTGCTCAATCCACTGAGCTACACCAGCCAGGGCCGGGGTTTATTTCTTAGTTACCATTTTTTTCCCTGTAATTAACAAACATTTATTGAGCATTTACTACTTCTACATTACTATGGTGTTAGCACTAGAATAATGCTTTGCACATAATAAATTTTATAATTTGAGTGAATAAATGAATGAAGTTTTTCTATTGTATAGTCTGTTGACTTTTGTGAAAGCTTTTTCAAGGTTATTTTTCTGTGTGTGTAATAGCCTGAGCCTATGAGTGAAGGGGAAATAACAAAGTGACAGACAAAACTTCTCCCCAATCCAGTAAGTGTCTTCATGGCAAGAGTCTATGAATATTTTTTTTTAATTTGATGAATTAATGAGTGTCTTGTTAAGAAACTGAATGTGTTTCAGTTTCTTACATACATAACTGAATATGTTTTTAAAGTATTTTTAAAGAGATTTAAATCTAAAAGCTTAACTTACTTTGAAACTGAGTTTGTGCCAAATTGTATACCTTTTGTGGTAATTTAATATAGAATAATACTAGAACAAATAAAAATGTTTTCTCTTTTTCTACCCATTTTTCTGTCATCTATGCATTTGATTGAAAATGCCCAATCTATGGCCCTGGCTGGCGTAGCTCAGTGGATTGAGCGTGGGCTGTGAACCAAAGTGTCGCAGGTTCAATTCCCAGTCAGGTTACATGCCTGGGTTGCAGGCCATGACCCCCAGCAACTGCACATTGATGTTTCTCTCTCTCTTTCTTTATCTCCCTCCCTTCCCTCTATAAAAATAAATAAGTAAATCTTTAAAAAAAAAAAAAAAGAAAATGCCCAATCTCACCACTTTCATAACTAAACAGTCCATACCTTTTCTATGCCTGGAGATCTTGCCAGCAGGAATTCTTTGTCCTCTCTTCTGCGATTACATATTACAGTCCCTTGGCAGTGATTCTAATGTTTGCACTACTGAAATTTCCCTCAGTGATTTCAAAGACTCATTCCTTGTACTGTTGGTATTTTCCTGTGTTGCAAAGTCGAATCTTTTATAATTGTTGGTGGGATGGACTGGAGTAGTTTGAGTCTCAAAGGGTGAAAATTGGCTCAGTTGAGTTCATCAAGAGCTGAACTAGGGAAGTTTCAACAGGATTGGAAAGTCTTGGGGGAAAGGATTAACTAAATAATGTGGGAGCTGGGCAGAAATGTCTGTTCTCATGGAAAGTCAAGGATAGAGGAGGAATTTTAATTTAATGTATTTGACTTCTCTCTACCCACTTGTTCACTCCTGTCCAAAGAAGGGAGAAAGACTAATATTTCCAAGTGGAGAGGCATGGTCATTCACAAATTGACCATATCTATCTTTTTCTCTTACGTAGCTAGTTTTCATCAAGAGATGGAGGAATTTTACAAAATGGGCCAGCTCATGAGGGGAAGAGGCCTGTGATTTCCCAGTATGTCCCTAAGTGGAAGATCAGTTACACTCTGGTGCTCTGGGGCAGAAACCTTGAGAAATAGACAAAGAGAGGGATTTTAGAAGCAAAATAAGCATTAAAGATAGAGGTTTTGGGAAAGGCTAGTTTCTCTTGGGGTTATAAAGTCCTCTATGAGTAAGTTTTACAATTGTATAACTGTCTTGAACTGCTGTGACCAGGATTGCAGCTTTAGGTCTTAGGTATGCACACCATATGGGTTTTTCACACTAGCTTATGGGTTTTTGTCCTAAGAGAATGACTTTTATGATACAGATAAGCAGAAACATTATATACAAAGAGTCCATTTAATGGGTGTGGCCTTAGCAAGCCGATAGGCCATGTCTGACTTTAAGCAAATAGCAGTTGGGCCCAGTGGGTGACCTCAGCAAAATGCTGGAATAATAAACCAGGATGACCATAAAAAACAGGCAGTGGTAGGGGACTTGGCAGGCAACAGCAACACCAGCTTTAAAGTGCAGATGGCTAAAGAGTAATGCTACATGCTACAGTCACATGTAGCTGGGTCAGGTAGATGAGGTAGGAATCTTTCATACTTTCACAGTGTTTTTCAGCGATGTGTGGAGAATGGAAAGCCAGACCCGGTAAACTGCCGAGATCCTGAGTCCACAAATAGGTGGTAGGAACTGCTATTTTAGTGACTAAAATTCTATTTCTCTCTTATGTTTTGAATTTATATCAGGACTGAAAAAGGAGACTCTGAAAGAGCTAACCTTAGAAACATGAGGCTCCTAAGAATCATTCCCCACTATTGTGATGTCAAGCTGGGTCTGAATTGACTAGTTCCACAGACTCAGGAAATGGCTTTTGATTGCTGAGATCCAAAGCTTTATTCATAGAGGAGTCTTAGACTTTATTAATAAGTAAAAAGGAGCGAGGACCTTTATTATAAAATGAATGTTCCATCTTCTTTGATGAAGTTAGAAAAATAATTTAATAATATTGCTGCAGATTCAAACCATAAAAAGTATATGAAAAGCTTGGGCAAAAATAAGAAATCAGATTTTCTCAGGAAGTTAGGGAAGAAATGGAGGGATATAAGCACTTGTTTTAGTCATAATTGAGGGGCAAGAAATTAATGGAAATAGAAAAAATGAATCCAGACTAATTAAATGGTAGAAGAAGGATTCTCAGCAAAATAGTTGAACCTGTAGCAGGCAGTCCAGATAGATATTAAGGGGAACATGGCATAGTAATAACCTAAAGATATAGGAGAAAAAATTTGGTTTTGACTGGTCCTTTAGAGTATCAAAAAAGGAAGGTATGCATTATTACTGGCTCAAAACAAACATCCCCCCAACAAATAAACAAGAAAAAACAAACTATTATTGTGGCTGTGGGGTGAATCTAATTTGGGGGAGAATCAGACAGGATAAACCAGTCAGATAAACATATTGCAGCCATCAAGGTTGACGTACAGAGGTAGAGTGGTAGAGATGCAAGATGAGAAAGGATTTGAGATAATTATTTAAGAGGCAAAATAGATAGAATTGCTTACAGATTGGATATGAGTGAGGAGGAAGAATGGGATGTTAAAAATACCCCTGAGATTTTGGTTAGCACAGTAAGAGGTATGATCACAACAGTGGAGAACAATGTAAATGGCTGACGACAGAAAGGTGTTGAGAATCCTAAATTCGATTTGGGAATTTAGAGAGTTTAAAATATCTGTGAGGTAACCAAGAGTCAGTATTAGATGAAGACATGGGTAGAAAGGTCTAGTGGCCAGAGGAGAAGTCTGGTGTGGGTTAGGAAGGTTTGAATCATTTGTGTGAAGGTGTTAGTTGATGCTATGGATAGGCATGAGATTGAAGGATTGAGATAATGCTTTTCAAAAACTAGGGTCTTCTATTTTATTACCATGCACTTTAAGAATCCTTCATATTGTCTACACCGTGCTATATATATAGGGTCTTTATATATAAACTTCTTGTCCTGGGAGAAAAGACATTTTATAAAAGTAGAGAATATTAAACACAAAACAAGCATTCAAAGAGAAAGTAAATCAAAGATAGAATTGGTTATTTTTAAAGTGCTCTTAATATTATGCACATATAATGGTCTGTACAATACAAATATAGATTAATTTTTCATATCTTTTAAATATTTTCTGAATAGAACTTCTCAGAATGGTAATGTTATGGTAGACACAGAAATAGCTAAATATTTTGTTTAAAAATGTATTACAGTAAGTTCTGAGAAAAATTATTGTTTGCCTTGTCAAAGAGAAAGTAAATAAAAAAAGAAATACAAAAATTCAAGAGACAAAAAAATGATTTCTACTTATACTTAGTTTCAGGGTTTCAGTGATTTCTTAGTTTCATTAATTGATTATACTCAATTAATAATCTAGAAGTCCTATGTGTATTTCATACCTTCCTAGTTTTTGTTAAACCATTTCATTTTTATATCTTTTTGTTTGTATTTTTATTATCAAAATAGTGGAAATATTTTTCTGAAAGGCAAAGGTAAATAGACTTTCATGTGACAAGTAAAACTGTGAAAGATTAGAATTACTATCGGGGCAAGGTTTATCATGGAATGATGGCATTACAGGAAAGAGCACTAAATCACTGCCAGAAAAGTCAAGCTTCTCCATTTTTGAGAGAATATTCCATAAGATTTTATCAGATTCTAATATTTTCTAAGAGAATTATCAAGTAATATTTTTCAGACATTCATGGGATATTAAACTGATTTTATAGGATGTCTGTATTATTTTGGGTTGGTTATCATATTGCTTGTCATTTTCAAAAATTTGCTAAAACAACTATTTTCATAGTTGAATGTTATTCAATGGAAACTTTAGTTATAAACATAAAACATATGTGTTCCATTAAGCTATAACCTAGATAGTATTTATAAACCTACTTGGAGTTCTTTAGAGGAATCTTTTGCTATAAATCTCAGGTCCTGTTCCTATAATAGTAGCCCAGGTCTTCAAAGTCAGGGAGAGGACTAAAAGAAATGTTATGCACATGCTTACAAGTATTTATGTGGTGAACAGGAGAAGGATAAGTGAGGAGAAATTTATTGTATGCAATGTATGGTATAAGACTACCAACAGAGATTAGTTCTATGTTTCCTGTTTTATGACAGAGAGAAAAAAATGGGTTTAACATCTCCCAGAGTTATGAGGCTCTAATAATATAGTGTATGTATCTCAATACATACCATCAATCTGAACTGCTTTGATATCCCCTCCCTTCATATGCATAGGTCTAAACAAACCAAATAAGCTAGAACACTGTTACATATTGCCAAGCTCCAAGATTTTTAGAAACAAATATTTAAGCAAGTAACTTATATGTCCTAAAAATTTAGGGTGTTTACAGATGACTAAAACAAATTCCTCTCAGTTCAAAGAGTTCCGCTTTTCCCACATCACTATTTTATTATATGTTCAATTGTACAGGGGAAAAGACTAAAGGAGTGCTTGGATTAACTGAGATGGACTTGACAGTGATGATTATTTTTAGGTGTATATTTTGGTATTGGGCAATCTAATTTCTATAGCTAGCAAGATAGTAATGATAGAGAAATGTCTAAATGCTCTCTGCTTACAGAAATTATATAAATATATATAATATAATAAAACTTTCATATGCTATGTAATTATAATTATAATGAAGGTAGAATAGGAAAGCAGCCACATTGATGTTATGTTGGTTAATCAATATTTACTGAATTTATCTCTAGGAGGAAAAGGAGAAGAAAATAAGGAAAGGAGGAAAGGAAGAAGATGAAGGGGAAGAGACAGAAGAGGAAGAATCATCTGGATAACAGGGCTAGTAAACACTTATATAAGTCACTTAACCACATTGCCTTCTCCAGGCTTCATAAACCCCATCTATCTTCACTCATTGAGTCCCTAGCTATGCAGTTATAATGAGGATTAATCTCAATTAGTAATGGACTAAGTGTTGGAAACAGCAAAACTCTTTAAATGCATTACCTTAACAACACATGTGTCTGAAGTTATTTTATTTTTATCTTAAGGATGAAAAAATTGAAATTAAAGAGGTCAAATAGCCTCTCAAGTTTACTTAGCTGACACATCAGATTCATGTCCAGATCTTGCTCACTCAGAAATTTCCATTATACAGGTAAACATAGGATATTCGACAAGCAATTTGGATATGGCTAACTGTTCAATTAATTTTGCCATGAGAGAATATTCTTCTCATCTGAATTAAGATACTGCCTCTTCTTTGAAGCCAAGGTAAATCCTTGCAGACAGGTATTATCTCTCCCTCCAATGGGTTCTCATGTTGTGGAACACTTGCACCTGTTCACATGGCAGCACAGTACAGCTTCAGAATGGATTTCAATTCTGTATGAGTCTTTGAGCAAGCTATCTAACCTCACAATTCTGTTTGCTCCTTGGTAAAATTAGAAAACTCTACACATCTTCATTGTGGAGTTTTGTAAAAATTAGATTATAAAAATAAAGCACTTAACAGGCATCTGGCTCAAGAAAGGAACTCAAAAACAATTAATTTTTGTTTCATATTTGGTTTTCCAAGTAGGATGTGATAAGGACACAGTCATTCTGCACATCATTAAAATTAACCAGAGGACTCTGCAGACGAGTACAGAAAATTAAACTGTAGCCCATTATATCCCATCCCACTGTAGAACAAGGTACATGACAAAAGGTAGCATCGATTGAGCACTGATTTTATGCCAGGAACTACTCTAAGCACACACAGTCCATGTGCCAACTCATTTAACTTTCACAACATTTCTGTAAGTATATTATGATTTCCATTTCACAGCTGAGACGAAGAGAAGCAAAGTGTCTGAGATCACACTCTTAACTACTACTGTCTTATGGGTAGTAAACCTTTGCATTTAAAAACTCTTTATATTCTTAGAGAGGACCATTTTTAATAGAATATGACATTTCCCATAACCTTTCCACATGTGGCCATAATGCTAACTGTTAGTATTTTGTGAATCCTATAAAACCCCATGTTCCACACATTCAGAGTCTGTCCATGGATAATACCACAGTGTCTGAATACTGAGGGAAACATGGCTGGTAGATTTTAATAGCTATACTCATATTCATTTCACCTGTTACCAGGGGAAGGAATGAAATAGAGATATAATGGTGAGAATAAGTTTACACCTCAAATCCACACCCTCACATAGAAGCTGAAGCTTCTCATGTGCAGGTACCACTGTGTCAAAGGGAACACACATTAGTTTTCTCTGCCACATGCACCAGTGCTCAGAGTACTGTGAGTAAATGGAAAAACAGATGCTCTTTGCATGGAATGTTTCCTCATATTTGAGGATAAATATAGGTGTGGGGGAAGAAAATGGGGGACAAATCAAGTGGCTTTGTCAATGAGGTGAGTTTGTGCTTTATAATTTTCATGAGCAGAAAAAGAGGAGTTGCAATTACTAAGCATTTTCTCAACTCTTCAATATGTGGCTACAAAGAGCTAGTTCAACAAAGTCCCTTTCCATCACAAAGGCTTGTGCTCCTATTTCTTTTCTTGCTCCTGCTGAAGACATTTTGTCAATATTTCCTCAGTCTGTACGATTCAGGTGGTATGAAGGTTAAAGTGTATGATGATCTGGCAGTATGGTAGAAGAATGTGTGTTTGTGTAGGAAGATGGAAGGTGAGCGCAGTCCTTTGACACTGTTATTTTAAAGACTGTTCTCAGAGCAAATACTGCACTGCTGGGGAAGAGGGAAATCATAGTCATGAACCATCACTCACTTGTGTTTGGGCTCCAGGCATTTGTGACCTGCCAAGTAATGGAGGGTGGGCCCAACAAGCATGTGTCATTCATGCACTTGGGTACCAGAGGCAGCATGAATAGAGATGTGCATTTCATCTCCAGTGTCTCCATGATGTATTAGCAGAGGGGATGAGGGAGAGGAGGTTAGAACATGAAACCAATCAGGACTCTCCAAGGGGAATAATTAGGTCACTCAGCACACACGTCCTACTTCAGTTCTAAGGATGATTTCTACTTTTGTTGTTTTTGTTTGCAAACAAACACCCATGGATCAAAACAGAATTGCTCTACTTCTTTTCTGAAATGCTTGATTCCAGTCTTATGTGTTGCCTGCCCTTACAAGTCATAGTTTCATTTACACAATTATGGGGCAATAATGTGGCCTCTGTTACTTTTCTCTAAGAGCAAATAATGCTTGTAATGTGAATGAACTGCTGTCAAGTCAACAGTTTCCATTTTGGGTTACCTAATGCAGTAACAGACTATGTGCTGAATGCAAGTCAACATGGCATTCTCTCTTGGTTGATTTGCGGCCACAGCTATCACAAAGGGAGCAGAAACCTTGGCGGTGGAGAGAGCTGTGTGTATGCAAAATTGGTTCTGGAAAGACTCATGAAGTTCAGGCCTCTGATATTCCTGGAATATGGAGCTTCCCTGAAACTAAAATATTCTTGGCTTCAAAAGATAGATTGCAGAGGAAAAGATGTCTCAGAGTGTCAGAGTGAATTATTCCCCTTCACACTGTTTCCTAGTCACCCCTAGTGATTCAAACCAGGAAACAACATAAATGGAAGATCCTGGCTCCTACTAATGGTAGGAAGTTCCTGTTTTAACAAAAGTGATAGAGCATGAGAAATGGTTGGTAAATTTAATTCTTTGGAATTTAATATTCCCACCAATCTAAATCTCTCCCAAGGAGACAATTACTTGAAAAATAAAGTTCTTCATTAATAATTCAGTATCAACTAGAGGAAATTATTTCAAGAGCTGAATAAATAAGAGCTTAAATATTCAACCTCAGTTTGGAAAATTAAGAAGTCATTTATTATTTACTAAATTTGAGAGCTTCTGACTACAACACAAAGTCTAACCACTTTACCTTGGAGTGAAAAGACATTTGCTTTATTAATAGATTGAAATGAATTGGTAAAATACAGACATTATTCTTGTTTTTGTGTATACCACCATTACTTAAGAGTGTTGGACACATAGTAAAAACTCAATAGGTACTTACAGAATGGATGGTGGATGACTCCTCACGATTGGGAAATTAACCAAAACTTCTGAAATAAAAAAGCTCCTTCAAAATCTTTGTAGAAAACCAGATGCTAATTCTGCTGGTATTGATTTTGCAGAACCCACACAACAAAGTATGTAAATCCACTAACTCAGATGGTGTTTCTGAGGACACTGCTCATTACGACTGTATAATAAATGGGAGTGCACAAGTCACCATTAGCACAGAACAGATTGTTTGGGTAGCAAAGACAGCAGCTGTCACAGCTTGACAGCTTTCTTGTTAGTGAATCAGCTTTACTGACAGCCTATTTGATTGAAAATCACTGTTCACTGACAGTGTGTTATAGCTGATACACATATGTATCTCATGAAAATGGGACAGTCGCTGAATACCCATGAAAGGTTGAGAGGCTACAGCTCTATGAACTACATTAAAAAAGAATAAAGTTCTTACAAAGCAAGTCTATTAGTGTATAAACTGTGATTGAACAACCATAAAAATTTTTTAAAAAATAAAAACATTTTGCTTACTAAAAAATGGATAGTAGCAAAAATGAACATGAAAGCAATGATGGGTGACCCAGTGGTATCTTTGCTGTGCATTGTCTAAATTGCCTGTTATAAGAATTTTATTTGCAACCAAATGAGGCCAAAGTGAAAACAGGACCTTGGGGAGAAACCCATTCTGTCTACTTGTTAAATCTTGGGACTGTCACAGGATAAATACTGGGGCAGAGATCCCTTTTCAGATTTGAACTTGGTATGGAAGAATTATCATGAGCAGAGTGGGGATGACTTCACTAAGCAGAACCAGTTATGAATAAAGCAGGTAGGTGTGGTGTACTCTACCAAGCACAGACTTGACAGTGTACTTCAATGCTGAAAGGCTTCTGTTTCAACAGCACAGGGTGTCTGCCAGAGTAGAGATGTAGGGATAAAAATAGTTCATATATTCTGGGATTACTTGAAAAGTGACAAGGATGACATCTTGCTGAAACAGGAAATACCAGATTCATTCATTCGAACTCCTCTGTAAGGTTCACTAATTTATGTCCCTAAGCTCTTCCTTAGAATGATCCATATGCTTGGGGCCTTAGGAAGTATGGTGAGTTAATGCATCTACCTGATCACTTTGTCCCAGTTCCCATTTGTCATCATCACATAATTTGGCAGAGTTTCTGGCCTCTATACAAATGAGAGACAGGATCAGAATAACCAACATGCCTGCAGGTCAGGGGAGCACAGCAGCTACACTCAGACATTGATTAGGGTAGGCTGCCAGGGCTGTAACTCTCACTACTGACAAATCCAACTGCTCCTGGTGCAGGTGCTGCTAATAATGAGTGGAAACATGGCTAGAAAATAAGTGTTTGAACCAATTATAAAATGTTTAAACTATAGAATACAAATAAATTATAAAGCAGATCATGTTTAAAAATAAAAGAGAGGGACACTGAATTGTAATTTGGTGACTGTGCTGAAAGAAAGAGAGAAAGAGAAGGAATGAAGGAAGGGAAGGAAGGAGGGGAAAAAGGGAGGGAGGTGAATAGGGAGGGAGAAAGGAAGGAAGGGAAAGAAGGAAAGAGAAAAGGGAGAGAGAAGAGAGAGAGCATGAGAAAAAAGGGGGGAGAAAGAATAAGAAAGAGATCATGAGTATACAGATAAAACATTTTTTAAATGATTAAGGAGAATGCAAATAAATTAAGGCAGCAGTGTTTTTGTTTTGTTTAATTTGTTCATTCATTCATTTGCTAGATTCACTAGCATTAATAAAGTGGACTGTTTTTGCTTTAGTATTTAGTATGCAGTAGGAAATCTACAAATATTTATTCTAGCTTAGAGTAGGCAATATATAAATATCTCTTCTATAAAAGTTAAAGATGTTTCTTCTTCATTTCTTTTGATGTTTCTTTTTCCTGTAGTGGTATGAGTTCCAGGCAGATAAATAGTTGCTGTTATATCTAGGATTGGGCTTGTGAGTATTACTGGGACTTTTAGGCAGAGATAAATATATTCAGAAGTGAATAAGGAAAATTTAAAATTAAAAAAAGAGAGAAGTAAAAGAGACCAGATAAAGTAGTAAAATCATAAACTTGGTGTTGTCAATTCCTTTAAATGATGATAGTTGCTATTTTATTTTGGGCAACCAGGTCAGCCTGATGAAGTAGGCAGCCTATTATTTAGTGTGATATGAGGTAATATGAAACCACATGTACCCCCAAATATTTTCCTTTGCTCTCCTTTGACCTGATTTGATGTTTCCCCAATTCTTCCCATGATGTTAGGTTTGCCAACAAGTCTATAGAATACAATTTCCAAAGTAGATTAGTGCAACCTTTTGGATAGAAGAGACTTTATGTTTCAAGTAACATGTATTTTGAGTGGTCATGGTGGTGGTGGTGGTACAGTGACTGTAGGAGTACTTACGCCAGAGAAAAATGGACCACTGGAAAAGTGGTGGTTAAATTTTGGAACCCATTTCAGTCAAGGAGCAAAGGTTGCATTTGTGGAGAGCAAGACCAATAAAATGGCATTGGTCAGATCAAATTAGCATAAAACATATAAAACAAAGGGGAGTGACTTATATCAACCAAAATGACTGTCATGACACTTTGGTTCAAGAGGGAAACTACCTAAGTTGGAGCAGACACATCTGGCAAGGAGACACACCTAAGACATCTTCACATGTGATCAGAATAGCCACATATGCAGAGCAGGACCACCCATAGATAGGCTCCTGGGGCAATTCCACACTTGCCAACAGCAGTGCCAAGACATTTATTGAAAAGACCCAGATGGATGGTGGATGGAAGGCACCATTTTCAAGGTATAACTGATGCATGTTCCAGACCGTTGCTGACAGAGTTAAACTCCACACACCAGAATGCTGCTCCATGCCATGCTGTTATCCCTTGGTGTCAGCCGCTGGACTGAGGACTTTGCCTGCCCTGCTGACTACCTGGCTCCGGAGATCCTCCCTTGCAAGACGCTGACAACTCCCTTGCCCACTTTGCTATTTCCGGAACCTGACACTCTGGGACTCGGGTTCATTATATCCCATTGATTGCTCTGTGTGTGTGTTATATTTCTTTTAGATTGTTAGAGTGTGAGTAGCATGTTAATGTATGTAGATGTCCTACTTTGAGCAAACCTGCATTCAATGAAAGCTGAATGAATGGCATAGTTACAGTGTGTGACTTGTCTGTTGGTGCTGGGCTGCTCAGCAGGCAGCTAGCGGAGCAGTTGCCTGGCTGACTTATAGGAAAAACTATAATACAAACATACACTTGTGACAGCATTGAAAACATATTTCATTGACTTTTCAATTGTACTGGGCTAAACTTACCAGAAAGAAATACATTAGCGTATTATGTTGCCTCTGTAATGTCCTAAGACACACTCTTAGGAAACTAGATAGATGAGGAAAGAATCAGTGTTTAGGAAAGAGAGGAGGAGGATATTGCTATTCTTTAAACTGGCATGACTCCAATCATAATTCAAACACAAATGTATATGTTTGTGGGTGGTTGCTACAATTTGCAAACTTCAAGCTTCTTTGGATTCTGGCTCAGAAATATTGTAATTTTCCTAAATCCAATAGGACCTCAGAAACAATTCAGACTCATTTACTGGAAAATAAAATGCCTTCAGAACGGGTATTTGATATGATTTGAAATAATGAACACTCAATAGAAATTATTAATTAGCATTTCTCATGGATTTTGTAAAAGCTGAGTCATTTAAACGAACAATAAAAAATCTATGGCAGTTTTTATTACTTACAGCAAGTGTTGGCTGTGGAAAAACATTAAACTGCCAAAGGGAAATGAACACAAAGGAACATAGCATTCTTTTCCTGCCCAGTCAGAGCTTCTTCCATAGAGCTAATAGTGGCAGAGACCCCAGCAGCCCAAGGGAGCTCCTTAGTCTCCTGGGAGCAAAAGCCGAAGCCACGACCATGGACTTCGTTCTCCCCTATTTCGACCCTTGTGACTCTGACTGCTTCTTCTGTTCTTCATCTGATTTCATTTCTCTCCAACTGCATTAGTCTCACCTTCAGGCCTCGGCACTAGTTTTCCACGGAGCTGAAAGCATTCTTCCCTAGATAGCCACCTAGCCAGCTCCCTCATTTCCTTTAAGTCCCTACTCAAACGTCATCTTCCCAAAGAGGCCTACAGGAAGTACTCCATTAAAAATATATTTCCCAACCCTTGGACTTTCTTAATCTTCTCTACTTTTTTTTTTTTTTTTGCATAGTACTATCACATTCAAATATTTAATTTACTTTTTTCGTTGTTTTGTTTTTATGCCAGTTGTATATTGTCTGCCTTTTTTTTTTTTTTTTTTTTTTTTTTTTTTTTTGCTAAAGTGAAAGTTCCATGAAGCCAGCTTCTATTTTATTTACCCATATATCCCAAGACTCTTAAGAGAGTGTCTGGCATGTGATAAATACTTAATAAATAGTTGTTGAATGAATATAATAGGTGTGAGATCTTAGAAAAGGCACTTAAAACACATACATCAATTTTAGCTTTTAAATAGAAATGATATTGATGTAGTGAGGATTAAGTAGGACAGGTATCAAGATGTTCACCATCAAGCCTGGCATGACATCCATAACATTCTTATTATTAACATTGATAGGGTTGCTGGTTTAATTCCCAGTCAGAGCACATGCTTGGGTTGTGGGCCAGCTCCCCAGTAGGGGGGGCATGAGAGAGGCAACCACACAGTGATGTTTCTCTCCCTCACTTTCTCCCTTCCTTCCCCTCTCTATAAAAATAAATAAATAAAATCTTGAAAAAAAAAACATTGACAGGATCTGCTAATATCCTCTTGTGTTAACTTCCAGTACCAGAGTGATCCTTATCCAGAGGCTTAGTCTGATAATTTTCACAGACTAGCCTCTGTTCATATATTGTTGATGAAACATTTTGAAATTTGCTAGAAAGAACTAATTTTCCACCATAACACAATTAATTTATCTCTTCAATTGTTTTTCTACTGGCTTTTCCTACAGGCTGTTCTCATACCATTTATAGAAGTCTGTATCTTATTGCTACCTTGACAAACTATATTAAGATGGTCTCTTATGCACTCCACCCCTCAAACCCAAATTAGGAACCAACCCATGTAATAAGTCAGGTTTACATCATGCCCTTTCAGTTTTACATTTTTGAAATTTGAGCAGATCTTAGATTATGTTTTTAGAGTTATTTTTAGAACAGCCTCACATTTTCTGACTTTTGAAAAATGCAAGCACTTTTAAAGTGCTTTGCACCTAGTATGCATGGAATACACATTTGTGGAACAGTAGGTAAATCAAGCACTGTGATACATTTTGAGCATAATAGCTCAGTATACTAAATATTCAGGACAGCAGTGTCTCCACAAACAGTTTTATCCTTGAATGCAGAAAGTAGTGTGAGAGCTTAATAAAAGTGCTATTTATCACATATTAAGTGTAATTTACATAACATAGTTTTAGGAACACAACATATTCCTGAATTAGGTATTTTTCAAATTCCCACAGCAGGAAACAATAGTAGTCTCTCAATAATTATTTTTTTTGATAAAGCAACAAATGAGTGAAATAGATCATTGCCTTAGGACTTTTTATGCTTATTAAATATTCAGTAGAACCATTTTTTGAAGTCTATGGTAAGATTTAATTTCTTTTACAGAAAAATGACTAAACCTGAAGTTTCTAGACATTTGAAAAATATACCAGAAGTAAGGTGTTAACATTTATCTCCACATTGTCTGTAGTTCTTTGACAGATTAGGTAGAATAGGAAAAATGGGTATTAAATTTCAATCAGGGTTCATCAGTGGATACATAGTGGGCTGGTGAGATGTTGAGTAATGATGGGGAGTTCCATATTTAATCACTGGTTGCCTGACTTGTCCGGCATAGGTCATGAACTCCAGACAGGTATTTTTGGATCCTAACATTCTCAGCAAAGAAAAATCACTTCTCGGAATGCCATCCTGTTCTTTTAATGCTCCCATTATCTCACAGAAGTAGAAATAGTATTGGCACTTAGCCCAAATTGTGAAAGTTTAGCATTGTAATATTTTTGTCTTTTCAGACATGGATTGTTTGCCCTTTCCAATGATGTGTACATGTTCACATTTGTATATATACATTTTATGTATATATAATATATATGCACATATACACATTAATATGTATATATAAATGTGTATATATACACATATATTCTATATATGACTCATATACATGAATATTTTCAGCAGCATTTCAGTTTTTTCTCTGTGGTTTCCTAAGAGATAATGAACCTACATTGGTAGATCACCCTGTGGTGGCACAGTATCTCTTGTAGAAAAACAGCATAGCCTTGGAATTTAACTATAACATAACTGACCTGAACCCTCATTACAAGGGAAAATACACCAACAATATACAGAAATTAACTGACTTTTTCCCTTGAGAGCTATATAGTACATGACAATTAAGAGAAAGCTTGATCTCAGGGCAGACCTAACACATTGGCTTGTCCTGGTGCTCAGATGCAGAATGTGCAGAAGAGAGCAAGGCAATCTGTTCATGTATGAGAGAATTATTAATGAGCACTATGCATTTGAAAAATGGCTTCTCTCTTCATGTTTAAAAATACATATATTATTTCAAAGTACAGCATAAAGGAGTCTGTTTGTCCTTGAGCAGAAATAATATCTAAGTCTCAGAGAGAAAACTAGTCTGTTATGCTTCTGCATTACTGAGAGAGATCTTCAAGACTTTCCAACAGAAATACTGAAATGTTGTGAATGAGACTGAAACAGAGCAATTTGCATTTAATTGAATTAATATTTCTAACTTAAAATATTGTCCCTCTATATTTATATTTACTAATTATCATTACAGATACTATGAGTAAATATGTTAAGGAACAAGTTAGCTATGGATATGGTATTTCACTTTAAGGAAAAATAATCTTTGTGTTTACAGTATGTTGACTGTAGCCATGTCACATTTATTTAAAAGTTATGCCAACAGAATAACTTCTTTATTCAATAAGAGAAAAGCTGACAGAATTCTTTACATTGTGCCAATGTGTTCAGGACTCTGGTCATTCTTCATATGCTCTTTCCAGTCCCAAGTCTAAGCTGTAGGAACTTTCCCCCTCCCATTTCATCTTTGGAAACCACCTGGGAATGTCGACTCATTTGGTAGGGTTTCTAAATGCTTGCATGCAGTAATTTCTTCCTTAATCTAGAGGTCCATTAACCTAGACCTAAGAACAACTTTCAGAAATTTGAGCAGCTAAAATTCCACTGAACGTACAGAATTTACATTGGCTTCATCCCTGGTATGGAAGGAGAGTCATATATCTTTTTCAAAATCTTATTTACATCCTTATTGGTCAAGAAATGGTCATTTGCTTATAATAAACATTTGAGGTCACACATAAGTATTACTTTGGTTTTGTGCTAATAGATGAACTACCCATAAGCTATTTTTCTTTTCTCTTCCCCTCCCTCCTGACAAACTCCAATGACCCCTCAGTTATGCAGGAGTGAGCTTTAGTTTATTTGTTATTTTCCTTCTGATAGTGATAGATTTACAGTGATTCTTGTACACCTTTTCCTTTGTTTAGTGCTACAAATAATGCTTCTTCTTGTAGCTAGAATGGAAGGACAACCAAAGAACAGGAATTCAATGTAAGACCTCAGCCTTATGAGCACCATACGCTGATACCTACAAATGTCAAACAATCTGCCTTGTGACAGTGTCAACCCTTAGTACACTATGCATATGACTGTGACACTAATGCATTTATAAAATCAAATCATGTCATGACTACTTCAAATATTATTCATAAAAGCATATGCAGTAAGAAAAGAAGGTAAAATATGTTTTAGTATATATTTAATATACATATATATTTAGTGTGTGTATATATATGTGTGTGTATATATATACACATATACACACACACACACACACACACACATATATATATATATGCAATGGGAGATTCCTTCATTTCCAATAGAAAAGAATATTTAATGTATTCTACTAGTTTTTCTTGAGCCTGAAAAAATATGTAGTCAACTGGCACTGTCCCCCATTCACAGTTGTTTATAACTTTCTTAAAATAATGCTTTGGGGCTCAAATACCTTATAAATCATCTTGGGCAAGAAACAATTTTGTTCAGAAAATTCAATTTAAAACAAAAACCAGAACAGTTCCTGAATGACCTGACCACAGGGAAGAAAGCAGTTCAGCTATCTAAAGGTGTATATGCAGAGAAACACAATTTTGTGTGTGAATAAGATTAGCATGGCCCAGAAAATGAAGAACTTGAGTGTCAGCTATAAGCAGATGAAATACAATAGTTTTGCTAAAAGTAAATAGATATTCACATCTATTTGTTTCTGTCTTCTCATTTTAAAGATGAGGAAACTAAGTTTCAGGGAACTTAATTTATTCAAGGCCTAAACATAACATTACAGCTATTTGCTTGAAGATGTTTTGGTCCTATAAAACTGTGCAGAGATCATTCAACTGGGAATTAGAAGGCCTGGATTCTATTTCTGGCTCTTCTAACAAGAAGAGACCCTAGGCAAATCACACAACTGCTCTGTTTCCTCATGTGGAAATGGAACAGTTGAGCTAGGACATCTCCAGACGACTCTTCCAACTCTGAAGAGCCAGGATTCAGTCACAGAACTTGCTAGATTGTTTCTCTTTGAGTTTGTTTTCCTATGAGCAACTGTGCTCTGACCAGGAACCCTTCCTGTTAATATCTCACAGTACTGGATATGGAAACTCTCACTTGCCTCTCTCTGACTTCATTATGTATCTTCACCACGTTTTGTTTCATTGTCACCATTCCCAAATGTGACCCAAATCTTCCATTTACTTCTTCACTTTGTTTTTTTCTGTTCAGTTCCACAACTCAGATGATTTTCCAATGACTCTTTTTAGACTATAGTTAAAGGCTTTCCCTGATTCTCTCAGCTGAAATTCGACTATTCCTTGTCCACAGTTTCTTAATTTCACCACTTTCTAGTTACTTAGATATGTGTAGTAATGCCCCAAAATCATGTGGAAAATGTCCTATTTTACTCTTAATTAATGTAAATTGAAACGGGATGTTATATTTTACATATCAAACATGAAATATTATGCAATGATAACATTCAGTGTTAGTTGTATGTACAGAAAAACAAAAGTTTCATAATCCAAGAGTATAATTTTAAACTGGCACAGTCTTTTCAGAAGGATAACTTGACAACATATAGCAGAAGGCTTAAAAAGCATTCCTTATGACCTAAGAATTCCAATGCAAAGAATCTATCTTAATAAAATAAAAAAGATGTTCACAAGGGAAAGTATAGGGGTTATCATCATACTATCATCATATAACCAAGTTGAAAACAACCTATCAAACAACAAGAATGCTGTTTTAAATTGTGGTATACCAGTATAAGATACCATTTAGCCATTAGAAAGCATTTTCATGAACAAAAGCTAATTACCCGAGGACAGGAGAAAAATATATTAAAATGGGAAGACACAAAACTATACACACAGAATGAATGGAAACATAAAATTCAAAGTTTTAACAGTAATTGTTTTGGGATGAATATTCCTTTTCTCTTCATTCTCTGGTTTATAAAACCTATGATGCACTATTATTACATAAGAAGAAACCAAATTATAAATTTTCCTGGCAGGGTGTTCTAGTCTGGTCAATGTGAACACTGAGATGAATGCTAGGAGGGCAGTCAGAACTCTGTGGCTTTACTCTTATGTCTGGTTAAGTGTGAAGACAAATTGGACAACTATTTTTGACCTTCAGTATCCACCTTTCTAAATGATATGATCAGAAAAATATGGTCTTTTTCATATTTCTAATATTTGTTTATTCTATAAGCCCATTACATAGTCAATTTATAAACCAAGGAGAGAGAAAATGTTCTGTTATATTCTTGTATACATAACATACAACAAAAATGAATACATATGAAAGTACATGATGAGGAGTTGCTGATACTAGCGAACATTTTGTTACTAAGTCTGACACTTCAGATTTTTAAGTACCCCCATATAGAAATAAATGAATAAATGTATGACAGAAAAACTTTTATTTCTCTTTTATCCACTTATTGGTAGGAAAGTTCTAAATGATCGAGTCAGCCTATATGGAAATGCTGTGATGTTCAATAGACATTTCAGTGACCCTTGCACAATAACAGCGGTGATTGCCAGTTTCTTTCTGGCTTGAACTGGAAGTTACAGTTGACACTATTTATGGTGCACTGATTCCGTACAGATGGGGAAATCAGATCAAGTGGAATCAGAACTTTGGGTTCTAATTAGATCCAGCTGTTCCATGGAAGTTGACTCTTTAAGCCTTAAAACCAGAAAGTACAAGTTTCACATTTTAAAGAGCATTTGGAACCTGTGAAGATATAAATGCAGAAAGAGCACATTTTGAAATGTAGACCTGTGTCTTTCTTACTATAAATAAATCCTGTGTTTTTATACTGTTATTGAGAAAAGATCATACAAGCTTTCTACCTGCAGCTTCCTTATGAGAACTTTCTATTCCTTTTGGTCTTGTATATTTTTCCCAAAAGAAAACATTCTTCCAATGAAGCTTTATTTCTTAGTTGTGTTTTTAATAGTTTTGATGAAGATAAGTATAATGTTATCATCATATTAATTAAAAGTTGTGATTTTTAGCATAAAAATTAAAAGTAAATATCAGCTACTATCAAGAGTATGGAAACATCATTTTGCTTTCCAATGACTTTGAGGCATCAGCTTCTTTAATTCTTGTATTTAGGAGAGTACAATGATAGATAAAAAAATAGCTTTTTGCTCTTCTCTGAGGGAAATATTAACAGTATTTTGATAATACCTTCTTACCTCAGTCTTAAAATAATTTTCAAAAGCTAAAAAAATAAAACAACCCCCCCTCAAAAAAAAAACATTACTATGTGGGAAATACCTTTGTTTGTTTTCTTTCCTGATGTACGTCATTTGCTAGAATAGTGCCTGGCACGTGGGAAGCATTCAAAAATACTTTTTGAATAAGTAAGAAAATGAAATTCAAGGGTATAGATATTTTTGATTAGTGACTAAAATGAGTAATGTAAAACTATTTACATCAAAGAATAAGAATTGACCTACATATGCGGGATTAAGTTTCCACTAAGCTCCACTTGCTTTAGAGAGTTTGCACAGCAGAGTGGTAATAACACTGACTTGGTTCAGGGGGTGGGGGGCATGACATGAGTCCAATTCCAGGATGAGCCTGTACAACCTCAGGAAAGTCATTAAATCTTTTGAATCCAGATTGCTGTTCTACAAAGTAGGTGTAATAATGCCCAGCACATAGGGTTGCTTTGAGGTTTGAATAAGAAAATGTGTAGGTTCTATAAATAGTATCATATTAAGTTACTGCTCACTGAACATGCCTGTTAAATCCCTGCTTCTCGTTTTTGCTCTCATCCTTTGTTTTATTTTTAATAACTTTCAGCTCCACTAATTGAAATATAATTCATTCTACCCAGACATTTCACATGTAATTTCTCTATGTATCCTTCTCTGATTCCTTAATCAAATTTAATTTTTATATCTTTGTCATAGCATTTATCACATTCTATCCTGCACATTTGAACTCACTTTTGAAAGCATATATATTGTACATTACTGTATTTAGTAGTAAGAGTAACAACAACAGCAGCAACTGATATCCACTGAACATTTACTAGGTGCCAATCACTGTACTGTTTACATATTTTTCATACATTTTTATTTAATACTCAAACTTTACATAAGGTGCTTTCATTACTTTTCTTCAGTGTTCTGTGTTGAAGTTACTTTACATGTAAATAATTACCTATAAATTCCTCAAGTGTACCCACTCCATTCTAAGAATTACAGTATGTGCTTTATAAAAGCTCATTTGCTTATCATATAAAACAATTATTTGATGTAGGATACATCCTTATTTTACAGGTGGGGAAATTAAGGCACAAAAAGTTAAGTAACATAAAAGTTAAGTTAAAATTATATAAACACAAATGACAGTGGAGATTAAAAATTAAGTATGTCCAACTCCAAATCCAAAAGCTTCATCTTTCACTGTTCAACAAACAAGAGTGTATTATCTCTACCAAGTGCTCAAGAAATACTTCTTTATTTTTTAAGGCATTAATGGTTGTTTTTGTAAAGATTTTACTTATTTATTCTTAGACAGAGAGGAAGGGAGGGAGAAAGAGAGGGAGAGAAACATTAATGTGTGGTGGCCGCTCACATGTCCCACACTGGGGACCTGGTCCACAACTCAGGCGTGTGCCCTGACTAGGAATCAAACCAGAGACCCTTTGGTTCTCAGGCTGGAGCTCAATCCACTGAGCCACACCAGCCAGGTCTCAAGAAATACTTCTTTAGAAAAAAAAAAACTATGTATTTTCTCACACATATAATTATTCATTATTTACACTGTGTCATAATATGAATCTATATCATTCTTTACACAATTTGTCAGTCTTTATTTTTTTATTTAAGATTTTTATTTATTTATTTTTAGAGAGGGAAGGGAGGGAGAAAAAGAGAGAGAGAGAGAGAGAGAGAAACATAAATGTGCGGTTGCTGGGGGTCATGGCCTGCAACCCAGGCATGTACCCTGATAGGGAATCGAACCTGCAATGCTTTGGTTCACAGCCCACGCTCAATCCACTGAGCTACGCCAGCCAGGGCTTTTCTTTTTTTTTAAAGATTTTTAACAATTTGTCAGTCTTTAGTAAAAAAATAGTTTCATTAGTCATGTTAGTTTGTAATATGAATAAAATGTTTTCAGGTTGTTTTCACTCTTTTTCTCATTTTTTAACCCTGAAGTGAGCAAACTGTGGTCAAACCCAGCCATCTGACTATGTTTATAAATAAAGTTTTATAGGCCATAAGATAACTGTTTATTCACATATTGTCTGTGGCTACTTATGCATTACAATAGCAGAGTTGAATAGTTGCCAAACATACCATAGGACCCACAAAACCTAAAATGTTTACTATTTAGCCTTTGCAGAAACAATTTGCCAGGCCCTGTTCTAAATCATTATGTGTTCTATATTATAGACTTATCTCATTTTCTTTAACTCAGTCTTTTAAACCACCTTGGCGCATGCAGGAATTCACTGAGTCCTTGACCCTCACTCCCCTCATCACGAAGTAAATTTATTGATGCCAGATCAAGGCTCTGTATTCAGTACTTCAAATACAAAGTTTAACCAATATCAATGCTAAAAACAATCTGCTTTCCTCAACTTTTCTGTTTTAAAGTCTCAAATATTTCCAGGGTCATAAATTTTTATAATCTCAATAATAGGCTGAAAGTATAAAAAGTGGCTATGGCGACTGTAAACATAATCTATGAATCTGCAACTCTGACTCTCCTTTTATTCCACTGTCTTTGATCTCACTAAAACATTCCTTAGAGTATACTTAGGAAATGTGAAGTAGATTTACGTATTCCAGAAATACCTAATATCCACGTGCTGCTCCAACTCTTGTTTCCTGAAACTTAAAATACACTAAGAACTGAAAAAGCTTTCTATTCAGAAATTTTCACCCAATTAGGTGTATTAAAAAGGAATTCTTTTCCCACATTATTCACTTTCTATTTTGCTTTCAACTTTATTTGTATTAATTAGCTTAAAGCTTTTTATTTTTTAATTTATTTTACTTTTGGTCAATGGACTGCAGAGCATTATCTGCTTGCTAATAATTAACTGTACTCATCTATTTGTGTTTACGAGGTAAGTGATACTTATTAAAAGCAGATATTTACTCCCGAAGAGACCATGTACTGTATGCCTGGCATGTTATTTCTACCTCCGTGGCCATCACAGCTGCTGCCTCTGTTGTGGTCAATGTGATCAGGCCCCAGGCCAAGGCTTTACATGGAATTCACTAAACATGAACTGTTCAAGGTGGACAATGTTTTCATTTGAGTGATGACAAAACTGCAACTCTAAGGTCTTCAGCAAATTGCCCGATCTCACAGCTGAAACATGGCAAAGCTATTTTTAAAACCGTGGTTGTAAGATTCCAAAGTCCTACTCTTTACACCACATGACACCTCAGATAACCCCCTTTGTTACTGAAAAACAATCATTATACAGATGTCTGTGAATTACTTAGCATTTAAAAGAGATCAGACATGACATGGAGGAAACAAACATATATGTCTAAGTGAAAAAAGCCATTTCGAAAAGACTACATACTGTATGATTTTAACTATATGACATTTTTCAGAAAGCAGAACTACCAAGATGGTAAAGAGATCAGTAGTTGGCAGGGTTTCTGGAGAAAGGGCAAGGGATGGACAGATGGATCACGGTACATTTTTAGGGCAGGGAAAACTATTCTCTGATGGTAGATAAACGACATTATGCATTTCTGAAAACCCCAAATATGTACAATATTAAGTAAACTCCACTCTAAACTGTAGACCTAGTTAATAATATGTCAAGATTGGTTAATCAATTGTAACAAATATGCCACATGAATGAAAGACAATAATAGAGGAAACTGGTGGTAGTATTAGGATAGGCAGCTCTTTAGGTACTAACAAAAGAGAAGGAAGAAAGCTGGTTCAGCTTAATTAAGTCGGACAAAGACAACTTCCCAGACACTCCAGGGGATAGCTGCATTGCCTGGCCAAGGGGATTAACATCTTTCCATCCCCCTGAGCAGGGAAGAAGAACTAGCTTTCCAATCACCCCAGGGAATAACTGGTACATTCACCCATATTACAGAAGGAGTCATAAATAGTAAGGGGGAAATTCCTCTCCTGAGACATGCATGGTAGAAGCCAGATGATAAGCAGAACTAGGAGGCATGCACAGGTAGGAGTCGAAATGGTGACCACAAAGGCAAGGAGACCGACCTGGGAAGGAGGGATTGGATAAGGGGAGGGCCCAGCCCAGCCCTGGGAAGAACCAGGAAAGAGGATGGGTAGTTTGAAAGAAAGCCTGCTCTCTCCCAAGCCCAAGAAAATATCATCAAAGCAAAGAAAGGGCTAAAGTGCTCTCTCTCTTTAGCAGCTGCAAGGGCCCAAACACAGCGTGGATCATGGGCCAAATGAGATCAGAGACTGTGCAGGACTACCGAAGCCTTGGTTACCCGGCTAAAGGCACAGCAGCTCTGGGTCCTGGCCATCCTCCAGCACTTGGTGGGGACAAGTGTGGGTCTGTGGCTCCCAAGGTTGGACTTCTGTAGTGAGACAAAGCTGAGTCACCTGGTTGTGGATGAGACATTGCTAAAGCCCTTCCTTGCTTTTACTCCAATAAACCTTGCCACTATACTGCAAAGTGTCCTATGCATGTATCCCTGAAAAGCATTTTGTACATAGCATAGAAAAATTCTATTTGCTCAGCTAGCAAAGGCAAAGGAACCATTTTGAAATGCACCAGAACACTCATTTTTAAGTCTGTCTTCACTCTGGTGAAACTAGTTAAGCAAAGCTTAGACCTCCTGGGTATTTTCAGAGTCTAACTGACTTGGAGGGAAAAAATACTCAACTCCAGACCACTCTAGCCATCCTGTCCCTGCAAAGGGAAGAAACACTTGTGAAGTTCATGGTGTAGAGGCATAGGCACCCTAAAAGAGACCTAATCTTAGGACTATAGACCATTCCTCCTCCTCCACACTCACCACCATATTACTAAAGGCCTATTAAAAGCATTTCCTTTTATCTAGTATGTCATAGTCAGCTAGCAAGAAAAAATTACAAGTCATAACAGAAAATAAAACGAAACAAAACAAACAATTTAAAGAAACAGAGCAAGCATCACCAGGTGTGGTGAGGAGGTTGGAATCATCAGAGCAGTATAAAACAACTATGATTAATACGCTAAGAGCTCTAATGGATAAGGAAGACAGTATGCGAGAACAGATGGGCAATGTAATCAGAGAGATAAAAATTCTAACAAAGTACCAAAAGAAGTGCTAAAGGTAAAAAAAAATTGTAATAGAAGTAAAGAATGCTTTTGATGGGCTTATTAGTATATTGGATATAGCTAAAGAAAGAAGCTTTCACCTAGAGGATATATCAATAGCATTTTTGAAAATTTAAAAGCAAAAAGAATGACTGAAAATGACAGAAAAGAATATCCAAGGATACAGTACTACAAAAGGTATTATATATACATAACAGAAATATCAGAAGTAGAAGAGAAAAAGGAAGAGAAGAAATATTTAAAACAATGATAACAAAGAATTCCTTATATTAATGTCAGATACCAAATGACAGATCCAGAAAGTTCAGCTCAAAAAACATCAAACATTAGAAATGTAAAAAGAAAAAAAGAAGGAAAAAATACATCTCATCATATCATTTTCAAATTACAAAAAATCAAACACAGAAAAAAATGTTGGAAAATGCAGATGGATACAGCTGCTGTGGAAAACAGTATGGAGATCACCCTCCCACCAATTAAAAATGGATCTGCCTTTCAACCTAGCTCTCTCACTTCTGGGATTATATCCGAAGGAACCCAAAACACTAATTGGAAAGAACATAAGCACCCTATGTTCACTGCAGCATTATTTACAATCATCAAGGTATGGAAGCAGCCTAAGTGTCCATTGGTAGATGGGTGAATAAAACAACTATGGGACATTTATACAATGGAATACTAATTGGCCATAAAAAAGACAATTTTACTCTTTGTGACAGTATGGATAGACCTGAAGATATGTCAAATGAAATAAGCCAATCAGAGAAAGACAAATACCATATAATTTCACTCATATGTGGAATCTAATGAACAAACTGAACTAACAAGGGGAATGGGGACAAACTCATAGATGGAGAGCAGGATGATGACTGTGGGGGGAGGTTAGGGGTGAAGGCATTAAAAAAAGGAAAAAGGACTCATTGTCATGGACAACAGTGTGGTGATTGCTTGGGGGGAATATAAGAGGACTAAATGGTAATAGAAAAAAATACAATAAAGATTAAGTACAAAAAATACCATAAGGGGAAAAAACACAACTTATAGAAAAACAAAGATAAAAATTATTTCTGACTTCTCCTAATAAATCATGCAAGCAAGAGAGCAGAGTAAAATATTAAAGTGTTATGAAAAAAAGGCAACCTAGAATGGTGTGCTCTCTGAAATTATTCTTACAAAACTGAAAGAGAAAATAAAAGACTTTTTCAAACAAATAAAAATTGAGAGAATTTGATGTCAGTAGATCTGCTTTTCAATAAGTGTTAAAATAAATAATTAGGGAGAAGGAAAATAGTACAGGTCAGAAACTTAGGTCTACATTAAAAAATAAGTGAAAGTATAATGGTGACTTTTACTTTTCTTATTTTTTAATTGATATAACAGTTTGTTCAAAAATAACATCAACTATGTATTTGATTAATTAAGCTTTGTATGATGTATGTATATCAATTTTTATATATACATTTATGCTTATATATAAGTAAAATGAGTGGCAGCAATAATACAAAAAATAAAAAAAAGGAATTATAATTATTTTGTTGTTATACTATTACCCTTGAAATGAAGTGACAATGTTATTTAAATGTTGATTTGGATTAGGTGAAAATGTATACTGCAACTCTAGGGCAACCACATAAAGGAGTAAAAAAGAAAAAAGAAGTATAACTGATATGCTAAGAAAGAAAGAAAATGCAATCATATGAAATGCTCAACTGAAATCTAAAAGAGAAAAAAGTGGAAGATAATAATAGGAAAGAATTGGTCCTGGCTGGCGTAGCTCAGTGGATTGAGTGTGCGCTGCAAACCAAAGTGTCGCAGGTTCAATTCCCAGTCAGGGTACATGCCTGGGTTGCAGGCCATGACCCCCAGCAACTGCACATTAATGCTTCTCTCTCTCTCTTTCTCCCTCCCTTCCCTCTCTAAAAATAAATAAATAAAACCTTTAAAAAATAATAGAAAAAATAAGCAATAAATTGAAAACAATTATAAACATGATAGACATTAATTTAACTATATCAAAAATCACTCTGGAAATCAATGATCTAAAAGCAGCAATTAAAACACATAGATTGTCAGAATAGATCACAAAACAACTCTCTTTGTAATATAAAAGAAATCCCTTTTAAATATAAAGAACAGAGATTAAAAGTAAATAGATATAGAAAAATATATCATGCTAACACTAATAAAAAGAAAGCAGAAGGAGGTCTGTTAATTTCAGACAAAATAAACTTCAAAATAAGAAGGGTTATTAGGAATAAATGAAGATATTGAATGATAAAGGAATCAATTCTCCAAGAATACATGTAATCCTTAAAGCTTATGAACCTAACAACAGATCATGAAACTACATGAGGCAAAAACTGGTAAAACTGTAAGGAGCAACAGACAAATCCAGTATCATAGTGGAAGACTTCAACACAACCCTCACAGAAATGGACAAATTCAGCAGTCAGAAAACCAGTAAGGATATAGTTGAACTCAACAGCACTATCAATCTATCTCATATAATTGAATTTAAGACTACTCTATTTAACAATAGCAAAAAATTACATTTTTTTCTCAAGATCACATTGAACCTTCACCAAGATGTGCCATATTTTGGACCATAAAATACACCTTAATGAACTTAAACACATAGAAATCAGACAATGTTTGTTCTCATACAACGATTAAGTTAAATTAGAAATCAATAACAGAAAGATAAATGAACAGTCCCTAAATACATATAAATTAAACAACAGACTTCTAAATAACACGTGGATCAAAAGAAAATCTTGAGAAATTTTAAAATATTTTGAATTGAATGAAAATGAAAACACAATTTATTAAGATTTGTGAGAAGCAGATTTTAGAGGGAAATTTACAGTGTTGAATATATATACATTAGAAAAGAAGAAAGATCTAAATTCAGTAATCAAAGTTTCCACTTTAGGAAACTAGAAAAAGAAGAGTAAATCGAAGTAAAAGTCAGTAAAAGAAAAAGAAAAGGTAAAGAAAAAAAATAATTGCAACATAAACCAATGAAATTGAAAACAGAGCATAAATAGAGAAAATCAATAAAACCAAAAGTTGGTTCTTTAAAAAAATCCACAAAATCAGTAGTTCTCCAGCCAGAATACCAGAAAAAAGAGATAAGACACAGATTATTAACATCAGAAATGAGAAAAGGAATATCACTACACCAATTTTTAATTTCTACCCATGGAAATTAAAAGTATGATAAAGCAATACTATGAACAATTCAATGCCTACAAATTTGATAACCTAGATAAAATAGACCAATTTCTTGTAAAAACAAAACCTGACAAAACACACACAAAAAATAAAAAAAAACAATCTGAATAGACATATCTATTAAAGCAGTTGAATCAATAAATAAGCACCTTCCAAAAAATAATGCTCCAGGTCCAGATAGGTTCACTGGTGGATCTACCAAACATTTAAGGAAAAAAAATGTATCAATCTCTGCAATCACTTTTAGAGGATAGAAGCAGAAGTAATACTTCTTAATTCATTCCAAAACCAGACAAGGACATTATAAGAAAAAGCATTACACACTAATATCTCTCAAGAACACTGATGCAAAAATCCTCAACAAAATATTGGCGAATTGAGCCTAAAATGTATAAAAAGAAGTGTACATCATGACCAAGTGGGCTTTATGCCAGGTATTCCAGGCTGGTGCAACATGAGAAAGTCAATCAGTGCAATTCACAACATCAGTGGACTCAAAAAGAAAAACCACATGATTATATTAGTAGATGGAGAAAAAATCATTTGACAAAATCTAATACCAAGTCATATAAAAGCCCTTAGTAAACTAGAAAGAGGGAAAAATCCTTAACTTGGTGAAGGCTATCCACATATATTCTTCAGCCAGCATCATAATTAATGGCGAGAGACTCAAAGCTTTCCCAGTAAGATCAGGTACAAGGTAAAGATGTTCTTTCACAGAACTCCTTCCAATATCACACTGGAGGCCCTTGCTAATGCAATAAGGCCAGTGCACTGATCAAGAAGAAAGACACAAAACTGCCTTCATTCACAAGAGACAGTTATCTATGTAGAAAAAGCAAAAGAATTGATTTAAAAAACTACTGGAACTAATAAGCAATTATGGCAAGATTGTAGGAAAGTCAATATAGAAAAGTCAATTGTTTTTCTACATACCAACAATGAGCAGTTGGAATTTAAAATTAAAAACACAGTACTACTTATAAAAATTAAAGTTATGAATCTAATACAAATATATAATGTCTATATGAATAAAACTACCAAAAATCTCTGATGAATAAAATCAAAGAACTAAATATGTGGAAAGATATTTCATATTTATGAATACGAAGACACCATGTTTTCAAGATGTCAGTTCTCAAATTGATCTTTACATTTAATTCAATCCCAGTCAACATCCAAGCTAGTTATTTTATTGACATCAATAAAAAACTCAGTATAGACAACACAATATTGCAGAAGAAGAGCAAAGCTGGAAGACTAACACTACCTCACTTCAAGACTTGCTGTAAGATGGCAGTAATCAAGACAGTGTAACACTGCTGAAAGAATAAACAAATAGATTAATGGAATAGATAGAGAACCCAGAAACAGATCCCATAAATATAGTCAACTGATCTTTGACAAAGAAGCAGAGGCAATGAAATGGAACAGATATAGTCTTTTCAACAAATGGTATAGGAACAACTGGACATTCTCATGTAATAAAGACATAGACCTCACACCTGTCACAAAAATTAACTCAAAACAGATCACAGATCTAAATGTAAATTGTAGAACTACAAATCTCTTAGAAGATAACACAGGGATAAATCTAAGCTATCTTACCTATGGTGATGTCTTTTTAGACGCAACACCAAAGACACAATCCATGCAAGAAAGAATTGGTAAACTGGATTTACTAAAATTTAAAAAAAAAATTAAGTTCTGAAAGACAGTGTCAAAAGAAAAAGCAAACAAGCAACAGACTGGGAGAAAATATTTGCAAAAGGCATATCTGATAAAGGATTGTTATCCAAATACAAAGAACTCTTAAAATTAAACAATAAGAAAATACCTAATAAAAGTGGACAAAAAAGCCTTAGGAGAGACCTCACTAAAGAAGATATACAGTTAGGAAATAAGCATATGAAAAAGATTTTCTACATCATATGTGTCAGGGAAATATAAATTTAAACAGGAGATACCATTACATATCTATTAGAATGGCCAACATCCAGCGCACTGACAACTTCAAATGCTGGTGAGGATGTAGAGCAAAGGGAACTCTCTTTCATCATTGGTGGGAATGTATAATCATGCAGCCACTTTGGAAGGCAGTCTGACAGCTTCTTACAAAACTAAGCATACTCTTACTGTAAGAGCCAGCACTCATGTTCCTTGGTACTTACCTAAAGTAACTGAAAACTTATGTCCTCACAAAAACCTACACATAGACATTTGTAGCAGCTTTATTCATAATTGCTAATCTTTGGAAGCAACCAAGTTCTTTAATAGGTAAATGAATAAAAAATGGGTGCACCCAGACAATGGAATATTATTCAATGCTGAAAAGAAATGAACTATCAAGCCATAAAAGACATGGAGAAACCTTAAATACATATTTCACTAAGTGATAGAATCCAATCTAAAAAGGCTATATGATTTCAACTACAGTTGACCTTTGAACAACCTGAGGATATGGTTAGGGGCACCAATTCACCAACACCCATGTTTGGTTGAATCTGAATATTCAAAACTAGGGATACAGAGAGCTCACTATATATTTATTGGGGGTGGAGGAGAAACTCACGCAGTTCAAACTGTGTTGTTCAAGAGTGAACTATATACATCATTTAGGAAGAGGCAAAACCAAACAGGTAGCAGCTAGGAATGAGCAGCCAGAGGGGAAATAAACCAGGGCTTCCACCATTACAATCTAATAAAGAACTTAAAACAGGAGCTAGAAACAAAAGAAATGCATGTGTCATCTGTTGACCCAGCAGTCCTGAGCCTGGTCCAATAAGATTGCCAGGCATTCTGAACATCATTAACAAAATTATAATATCAGGAGGAGGGGAGCCCTTGAGAGTCTGTATGTGTTGTCTCCATCAGCTGGGAAAGAAAACCTCTGGAACTGTGCATTAATTCCAAGGTCCAGAGGAGGTTTAGAGGAGGGGGAATCTAGGAGCTGAGCGTAGTATACCTCTGAACCCCCAAAATCAAGGCACTCAGATTACCTGAGTGCCCACTTGAAGCCTTGGCTCAAGTGTACAGACCAAACTTACTAACAAACTCACTATCTTATTTCCTCTAAATATTTCATAAGTAAACTTGCTATCTCATACCACTGTATGTGTTTGTTCTCTCGCCTGAATTGTTCTCTTGTCAGCAAGACAAGAATTGAGGAGAGGCAACCCCCTGACTCCTGTCTCCCTGGTAACAAAGCCGTGGAGACAATAGAAAGATCAGTGGTTTCCCTGGGGCGGTGAGGGCAGGGAAGTGTAAAGATGAATAGGCAGAGCACAGAGCATTTTAGAGCAGTGAAAGTACTTCGTATGATATTATAACGATGGATATATGTCCTTATACTTTTGTCCAGACCCATAAAATACATAACACAAAAAGTAAATCTTAAGGTAAACTATGAGGTTTTGCTGATTTTGATGTGTCATTGTAAAAAATCTGCCATTCTGGTGAGTGATATTGGTAATATACAGAGATACATGTGTTGAGACAAGTGTAAGAGAAATCTCTGTACCTTTCTCTGTTATTTTGTAAACCTAAAACTGTTTTCAAAAGTCTTTAAAATTAAACTCCACTAAGAAATGAAATAAATAACTCATGAATACAGTTATGACTTCTCTCATAATTAACTCCTTTTCTTCCTCCATGACCTGTTTTTTGAAAGTACATATTCTGTACTCAGAGCACATTCAGTAGGGTGTGGAAAGGCAGTGCCAGCCGAGAGATAGGATGTAAGATTTATTATCGGTTAATATCAAATAGGTCAAGAGATAGATAATTTCTGAACTCATTCTGACAGAAATGACAAGTGATACTACTAATGTAAGTGAATACATTCTAAACATAAATAAAGTTTTGACATTATGGGGTTCTGGTTTTCAATGAATACATAAATTTGGGAGAAGTTTTTTAACACATGAGTTCAGTAATGGAATACTAAGTACTTTCTCAGTGACAAAAAAATTCCCAAGATAAATGGTGGTGACAAAAATATAACATATTTTATATGGTGAGATTTAGTGTTGAAGTTGTAACTAGTCTATATACATTTGAAGTTGCACGTTTGTTGATGGAATTTTCAGTTTTGCATTTGGCTTCATCCAATCGAAACTCCTCCTATGGAGTCAAAACTATACAGTTTTAATGCCATTCAGAAGAGAAATTATCATGTGTACTTGTATTCATTTATTCAATAAGTTTTTATTAAGCGTCTTCATTTTGACTGAGTCCAGGAGCAATTACTGAGGTAGGAGGTTTAAAAAATTATAGTGATTTTCTGCACACTAGTGATCTTACAAAATGTTGAAGAATAGCTTAAACAAAGGAATTAATAGCATGCAATAGGTCCAGCTGCCTGCTGCTACAGAAGCCAATGCTCAAGAGGCAGGTGTTGATGTAAAAGGAGGAGTTATGTCACCAAGCCCTTTTCCTGGGAAGATGGTGGATTCATGTCTCAAAACCCATCTCTACTTCTCAGTGGAAGCAGAGGTTTTTACAAGGAGGGAGAGGGGAATAGAACAATTTGATCAAGGGAGGGGTTGCAAAGTTCTCTATGTGCATCAGCACAGTCCATTCCAATAAAGCAAATAGTGGTCTGGTGTGCCTCATCCTGGCTTCACATCATCCCTGCTTTACGTCATTCTGGCTCCATGGGTGAAGGTCAGCATACCTCTGGGAGCTGGGATGCTTAAAGGCCAGAGTCCATATCTTTTGAAGTCAATTCCTAGGATTCTTATATGAACATGCTGTTCATTGACAAGCTGCATATTAGAGTCAGCACTTACAGAAATAATGTCAAAAGAATGATGAGGTGGATTGCAATTTCCTGCCATTACAATGTTGCACTGTTACAATACTGGAAAGATGAATTTTGAGACCCTGTGTATTGACATGTATGAAGAAGAGAGTGATCAAACCAAATGTAATAAACAGGCAGGAATAAATATGAAAATGATGCCATTCGTAACCTAAAGCCTTATGATAGTCTTAAAAACAATAGGTTTCTTGAATAAAAATTGCATTGAAACATTCACAAAAATACATTTGCATCCAAATTCAGGAAATCTGCAAACTCCCATTCTTTCTGCAGTGAATGATTCTTTAGTATTTGGAATCTCCTAACATTAATGTATACCGACACAGAATATACATTTTGCAGAAATAGCAAGCAGGATATTTGTATCACAAAGCAATCTTGCAACCCTAAAGGATAAGGGTATCTGCTGAAGTACCAATTACTGCTTTTTCAGGGGCTTGGGAAGGTCTCACAAAATCGGATTCAAATCCCTCTCCTC
The DNA here is from genome assembly GCF_004126475.2 of Phyllostomus discolor. Lineage (NCBI taxonomy): Eukaryota > Metazoa > Chordata > Mammalia > Chiroptera > Phyllostomidae > Phyllostomus > Phyllostomus discolor. Next base: position 52,932,477 of record NC_040907.2, read on the forward strand.
CTTACCTTGGGAATAATCCATGGCTTTTCACTGGTCCAGAGTATGGATTTCTGAACACCCATTTCCCTCCATTATCCTTCCCCACTCCACACTTCCTCCGCAATTTCAAAGTTAGAAAACAGGATAGTAATACTACATGTATTGCTTGTCTGTCTGGCACTGTGCTACTTGAGGAGTAGGCTAGTAAGCAAAACAGACAAGTCCTTGTCCATCTATAGGTGTAGAAAGCACTGAGGAAATCATTACACAAATGATAGTTTAATTAGAGTTGTAAAAGGCACCACAAAAGAAAAGGATAAAATGCCATAATAGTCTGTTACAAAGCATTGTCACAATTCTTATCCCAAGATTTCCTGAGCAGTTAGTTACCCTAGCAAGCTTCAGTTTAGCAACATTAAGTATCATTATTATTACACATACTGGCATTATTATCTTTTTGAATCTCATATTTTATGCAGAATTCTAAGCTAGAAGTATACACTTCTAGCTTATTCTTAAATAGGAGTACACACTTCTGTTTAATTTTTTACCATTTTAAAAGTGAACAAAGTGAATAAAGCATGCACAACTTTTGAGTATTTAAGAATCAGAATTGAGTTCTCGCTGAGCATGATTGACTCAAAAATCAATCTCAGTGCTCCCTCCATATCTCCAATCAAGTGGGTATACCCCCAGTCAAGCGCTCCCTCCATACCCCCAGGCATTGCCTGTCTCAAAAATCCAGTACGTTGATTTGAAAATTAAGTAATTATCATTAACCCTTCATGCTCTAGTGAAAAGGCAGGATTTCCCATTAGAAGGCAAATTGGTTCTTCAGGTCCCTCTGCCCTTTCTGCCATTGGAGAGAATCTGTTAACATCTCTGAGCCTTTGTTTACCTATAAAATGAGACATTGGACTAGATATCTCTTAGGCAGTTTCTGTCATTGAAATTATGAAAGCTTTTGTTAATTAGCATCGACAGCCCTGGGAGAGAATTTGGTAATTTATCTCTATTGACAATTTAAGTAAAACCTGATTCTCAATTATTTGGATATATCTTGTTCGGTTCTTGGACAAGCTTTTGACATAGATTTTCCAGACAGCTGCAGCATGTCTCTAATTCACTTATTAACACATGAAATGGTTGTCCCCAAAACTGGCTCCAAGGCCATAATATTGAAACATAGATGTCTAATAGCATTGTTCACTTCAAACATAATAACTAGGAATTGTCACACGAAGTATAGAAAGATGCAAGAGTATTGAGCAAGGAACCCCGTGGACCACTGTAGTTTGATAAGAAGATGTGACACAGTAGTCCACAAAGACATGTCTTGAAATAGCTTTACACTCAGACAGTGAAGCACAATAGTATAAAGACCTAGCGAATTCTTTAAAAGGCAAACAAAACATTGTGCTTCTTCACAGGAACCATCCCCAGGAATGGGCTCTAACAATGGTTCAAAGGGATTCTAGTTCGACCTTTATAAAAACTGCAGTAAATATTGGGAAGTGTCTGAAGATCAGGAATAAAATGGAATACTCTGCCAAACATCAGTTCTTAGTGAATTAAATACTCATATTAGCTGTAAACATCACACCAGTAAACATCACATGTACCATGATTTATTTATTGCTTTATATTACTATCAAACCAAATCATGAGTTACAAAAGATGTCCCAACATTTTGTTATTGTATTCAGAAAGATATATTCAGTTTCATTCAGTTTCTTTCTAAATGTCCAACATGAAGAAACTACTGCATGTAAACAAGATCTTTCTAGAATGAGGATTTTAATAGAGGCAAGGATAAAAAAGGAAAGCAAACTTAAGGTCTGGCAGGAGAGGGGAGCAGATGCCAACAAGTGAGAAAACAAGCTTACAAAGAGCAGTCTGGGGAGCAAGGGTGTGAACTTTACATATGCCAGCTTCTACAGTTTGTCCCTGGTGGCTTGCCTCCTTTGGTAATAGATAATAAGGAAGAAGCTTGTAACAATGAACTGTTGGGAATACTTAATAAGTGTTTTTGCAATAGACAAAAGAAATGTTTTCAAAATCTGTAGTTAGATTTATAACTATGTAAATTAATAACTACAACAACACGGCTGAAAACCAACATTTTTGTATTCTTGCTAAGTAACATTAACCCAAACAGGTGCAGTGACTTGTCCAAAGTCCCTTGACTAGACATTCTTTCTTTCCTACCAAATGACTAATCTTTTTGGTCACATTTCAAACTGCATGTCTACCCCATCCAAAGCATAATTTATTGCTCAGTGCATCCATAGTATCAATGCATACTCCTATGTGTGTTTTATGTTCAAAACTGAGCTCCTTAGGAGCAAAAATTGTTCATTTATCATTAGATAGATCCACAATATTTAGCATAGTGTTTGATGCATAGAGATCACCATGCTAAGTTTTTCTGTTTTTATTATTTTTAGGGGTAAACAGTTATATAACTAAATCCTTAATTAAATGAACATTTTTGTTGCCTACATGCTTTATGATTTATTCATTAATTTGGCAATAATTGCAATTTTATGTGGGCAGGGATAGCTGTATTTTTTTTATTTGTAACAAAATTCAGAAGGCTGATTTTCAAGTCTGTGCCAAATGGCTTGTAAATGTGCCAAACTTCTCAATCATTCATTATGAACCACATGTTAAAGAGCTGCAGAATTCTTTATTATGGCAAATGGTCGCTATGGCACCTCTGTCTCACACATGTAATCTTTTTGTCTTCTGGGCAAAGCCTTTTTAAGACAAGGACTCTGATTATATCTGGTCTATACAATAAATAAAATAATAATAAACAGAAAAGAGTAAAATAAACTTAACCAGGGTTTCTAAAATCATATACATTTTAGCCACTTAAATAAACTCTGGAAGGCCCAAAACTTCAGAGAATTACAGCTTTCTGGATATATTCTACTTTGATAAGTTTTGTGATTGACAGTTAATGTGAAAATACTATTGTAGGCCAAAAAATTATTACTCAAAATCTTTGGTAAAACCAAAATGTAAGGTAGGAAGTCTCACTTAATGAGAGATTTAAAAGTTTAGATGATTATTTTTATATCACAACTGTACAAACTATTAAATCTTCAAATTTCTGTAACAGGTTTGACCCAATCTCATGAATTGGAGAAAGTGACTTCATGGAAAGAACATTGAACTTGAAGGTAAAGAGCCTATACTGACATTCAACTTTCTTCCTGGCTAGTCATTTGATGCTATTCAAATACTTCTCTGAGTTCAGTTTCTAAACAGCCACAGAAGATTTCTAATCCTCAGTTATTTGAGCAGGGCAACCAGAAACTGTTGAGTAGTTTGCATGGTGCGCAAAGGCACACACAAGGGAGAACAAGTGGGCTTAATATCCAGTCTGTTCTTCAACAACCAAACTGTGAGTCCTGGAGTTGGGCTCTATCAAGAGGAGAGAGGGTATTATCTTTTCCAAAGTTTCTTCTGCTTACAGAAGCTTAAATGCTTCAGGGCTCCATCTGCCCAGAGAAGTTATTTTTTTCTAGTTCACTCAAGGTTGCTGTATAGGCTCCCGAGGTCCTGATTATGAAAAAACAAGCTGGAAACAGAATTTATAGAATTCTACACATATTAAAATTATTATTAATTTTAAACATCTTTGGTTTGTTTGTGTGGTCTTTTATAATGCATTATAGGAGCTGGATTAACAAACGATGAACCAATTAATTATGCTTTAAATTTATATAATTTAATGCAAATGATGAGTATTCTATGACTAGTATAAATTTTATATTTCATTATGTAAATCACTGAATAAATTCTAGTGGAGATATTTATCCAAAGGATAGATCAGTGAAAACATAATAGAAATTGTTACCATTTATTGCCCATATACAACATGTCATATATATTACAAATAGAGTCTCTAATCCTCATGACACTTCTGCATATACCTATTATTATGCCCATTTCAGAAAAGAACTGAACTTGGAAGAAAGAAATAAATGTACAAAGTCAGACAGCCAATTTGTGAAAAAATAAGAATTAGAACACAAATCTACCTAATGTTAAGTTCTATGTCCTTTCTTTCCATTCTACCATCTTGCCCAAAATAATAGAGTTAAGATATTTCTTTTTTTATTCAATACATCTTATTAGTTCTGGTTTCAGGTTAATGACTTAAAAGAAATTTTTCATAGAAATTAAGATTTTTAGGTTCAGGCATCAGAGACCAGGACTTACAACCCAACTTGGTCACTAGCCAACTGTGTGACCTTGGAAGAACTATTTAACATTCCTTGTAGAATAAGGATAACAATAGTACTTCTTAGAGTTATGAGGATTAAATGAAGTAATGTAAGTAGAGTTGTTAACATCATGCCTGACACAATAGTTGATAATGTTTTTTACAAGAAGCAGGATAGTGTAGTGGTTAAGCGGATATTGGATTCTGAAAGAATTTTTGGTTTAAATCTAAGTTCTACCAGTAACTGGGTACAAGGCACTGAACATGTTGTTTAACCACCCTCAGTCTCAGTTTCCTTCATCAATAAAATTGAACCAATTGCCATTATTTACCTCATAATGATGAGGAAAGAATTAAATAGTCAAATATAATTAACACGGTGTCAGCATCATTCTAGTCTATTGATAAAGGCTAGAATTTTTGCTATTATCATTCCCAAATCCAGTGGTTTTTAAAGGATTTAGAGACAATTATGTGTGGATCATGGAACTGAAAGGCAGCTGTTGAATACTGATAGATCCCTTCTTTTATTGCAAAGCAGCATATATTGAGAGATATTAGGTAGTTCCATACTCTAGATTTACAGACTGAATCTTGGTTATGTCACTCACTGACAAAACATTTAAGATTTTGTTTCAGTTTTTTCAACTGCAAAATCAGAATATTAATAATGGATATATCACATAGTTACTATGGGTATCAATACCTTACATACAGTAAATTACAACATAAATGTGATTAGCTTTATAACCTCAAAAATAGGAATTCATAATAAATAGCTATTATAAAGTGGCAGTGAAAATACAAGGTCAGTCTGGAGAAAGCCCAGCCATTGTTAATATAATGAAAGTGGTTAGCATGACATGGATGTAACCTGGCAGCCAAGGAGAGTGGACTGGAATGCACATGAATGAACAATGATGACTTCACTGTACTAGTCAGTGGGGGCAGTAGACACCACTGAGTAAGCAGCTGCACTGTGTGGCCATTGCATTCAAAGTGACTGAGTGAGTAAGCAATGAATCTACATCAAATTTTTGGTGAAGCATGAATATGCAGATGAACTATTCAGATGATTCAGAAGGCTGCAGCTATGGACTACTGGTGACTAGAAGCTTCATCATGACAATGTACATACTCATGCATTACCTCTCATGCAGAGTTTTGGCAAAACATCAAATCACCTTCTGGTGACTTGTCCCCTTATTTCCCAGATTTTGTGTCTTATGATTTCTGGCTTTTCCCAAAACTAAAATTACCTTTGAAAGGGAAGATATTTCAGATCATTGATGAGATTCAGAAAAAGGCGATGAGGCAACTGATAGCAATTGGGAGAACTGTGTGAGGTCCCTAGGTGCCTACTTTGAAGGGGACCAAGGTGTCATTGACTTATGTACAGTGTTTCTTGTATCTTGTATCTTCTTCAATAAATGTCTATATTTTTCATATTACGTGGCTGCATATATTCTGGAAAGACCATGTATACATCTAAATAATTTCTATAAGAATTGTATTCATCTGAAATTCCTCAGTATCTATAAATTAATTTAAAATATAATTAAAATTAGTTCAGGTTTATTAAAATAATATCTGTACATGAAAACATAAAAACACCTCCAAAATATCAGTTTTGTTATTTACTAACTTTCTGGAAATAATTACTTTTAGTTGTTTTGAGTTTTAGTATTTATAATTGTTACTTATATCACTTAAAATAGGACATTAGTTCCACTGATCATATTTAAATTATATATATTCACTCCTGGGGAAGAAAGATGAATAGATTAAAAATTAACACTTCTTCTCACTTTCCTACATCTTAATTCATGTCACATTATTTTATATCAGCAATATTTGCAACATACTTATTCTATTATTATCTATAATTGTTTTCTTTGCCTATATCTTGAACCTAGTAATTTAAACTCAACAAAATCCATCTTTGCAATTTATGAATAGATAAATATTCTTAATTACAAAAGGTACCCATATTTTGCTATGTAGATTGGGCACTTTTTGCCCAAATTTTGGGGGAAAATAAGGATGCACATTATACACAGGTAGTACTAATGATGTGTAAATATAGTAAAATTGGTGCTGGTATATAAAATTTCTTATACCTTGTATTTGTTATTGTGCTTTATAATTATTTGTTACACAAAATTTCCTGTACCAAAATATGTTAAAAATAAATGCTAAAATTCCTTTATAATACAAAAAGGAAGTGCCTAAATATAAATAAATAAAACATTAAATTAAAAATTAAAATGATTTTCTTCCTGAAAGTTTGGGCCAAAAATGTGGGTGTACATTATACTCAGTAAAATATGGTAATTGTGATTTGCTTTGTCATTAAACTCTTACTCCTAAAAGAAGAAATTCCAAAATGTCAATCTTCTGGAATCCCATTTAATTACTCTTGCATTTTCTTTGCTTCTGCCACTTCAATCAGCTGTCACTTTTTAATTTGTCTTATGCCATCTTATTTCTTGTAGCATTTTAAAATTTTACTGGCATTCCTTATTGAGAAATTGAGCTACACTCTGTCTTTGCCTACTTGAAAATGTCTTTATTTTGCCTTCCCACATGATTGATAGTGTGGCTTGTGTGGAATTCTAGGGCCGAAGTACTGCTTTCAGTTTTATATACATATTATTAAAGTACTAGGTTCGTTTACCTGGGTAGCAGTCCTAGGTTTTCTCTGAGGTTAAGTCATCTGTTTCCCTATCAGACTTCTATGTTAAAAAAGTAAGTAACTCTCTTGAGAGATAATTATGTTGTCTATAAAGTGAGTACACTGACTTTATACTGACTGACCACTTCCTTTTTAGAATGCATGAGGGGGAAGCTTTTATACATGCTGAGACCTTTAGTTGTTAAAATAAAGTCCATTTTAGTTCAGCAATGAACTCTAGTTCATTTCCCTCTGAAGTACAATTGACTTCTTTTTTTCTTTTTAAACTTGTGCTTTTCATGTCTTTGGTTACTATCTAGCATTTTCAAAAACTATTCCTGTTTTCTTAGATCTCCACATCCATATCACATATTCAAAATATGCAAACAATTCTTTTCCTAGGATACAATACTTGGATTTTATTTATATGCCAAGTGAAAACAGGTGGGATGAAAGAAGAGTCCTACTATCCCAGCTCTTCTAGAGGTAGTCTTTTCATTAATTACCTTGATGAAATTGGCACATGATGTTTCTGAACTTGAGAAAGATGGCTCCTATCCTTGTATTTGCTATTTCATTGTTTTCTACTTCAATTTTCTTTTGTTTAATATTTTATCTTATAAGATTTCCTCAGAATTTCCAGTTTGCAATTTTCTTAACTTCTTACAGACACACACACACACACACACACACTGCTTTATTTTTTTTTGTAATTTCAGTGGAAATTTGGAAGATAAGGAAGAGATGTGTATATAAAGTCTGTTATTTTAATAGCACTAAAATAAGTAATATCAAATCTATTAATTTTTTTGAACATAATTTAAAAAGGAACCTTGTGGGATTTCAACAACTTTCTTTTTTCACTCTCAATCAAAACCCTGCCTTGTGTTATTTGGCCTCTTAGAGGGAAGAAAAATCACATCTCTCTGGCAAGGTTAGGGTACATTGTACAAAATATCTCTTTGTGTTCCTGACACTCCTTTTCCCTTGATCTGTTTAAGTTGATCCTATTATTGCAGTAGAATAGCAGCAGAATAGTAGCCTGCCATTTGGACTTTATCTAGAAAAACGTAAGTTTCTGGGATAGATAACCTTTAATAAGAAGGTATAAACATACATTTTCTATCAAATCTTTCTTTGGAATGACTATCCAAATGTGGAAATGACTTAAATCCGACAAGATCAGGCCACAGTAAAATAACTGTCAAAAGGTTAGGTCAGCAAAAGAAAATTTAATAACAGCATATCAAATATTTACCAAAGCTATTTGCAAAGTTAAATCATTCATGAAAATATATTAAGCACTTTGAAATCAGCTAACTTTCATGTGACAAATGAGAAATACTTAGGAAGGAAAAGTACAGTATTCTGTAATAATAAAACTAATTTTTCTAAAACTATAGTTTCCTTTACACTCAATTTTCATTCATCCTGGGGGTCTGGGGACAAAATACATATTACTTTAGTTCAATTTTTAAGTTCAATGTACTTTTTATTGGCTTTAAATTGTCAAGAGCTAGAGGGGCTTTTACAAATAAAACGGACATGTAGGTTAAACAGGGGGACATGAGCAGGACTCCTATAAGCATGTATTGAATCTTACCACGTGGTGGGTAAGATTATAGAAGCAAGGGATAAACATGGTCCCTACCTTTCAGGAATTCACATTCAACTTTGCTTGAGTGTTTGCCGTGCTGTAGTACACAGGGATGGTGTGCAGTTCGTTTCCATGCCAATTATTTGTTTCCCTTAAATTGAGTCCCGTTGTCCTTCATTGAACTCTCAACCATCAGGTCTGATTCTGTTTTTCGGAACTTGCACATATTTATTCTACTTTTCATTGAATAGAACTTTATATATTTTGAGAGTAATTATAGCTTCTTAATCTTTATTTTCTGGGTGACATAGTACCAGCTATTTCAGTTGTCTATAAAACATATGTTCCAGAGCTTTAAACAACCTAGTTACCCTCCTTTCAGATATGTATTTTATTTTTATTTTTTGAAACTTTATGGTCTCTCTGGTGCCTACATGGTAGAGTCCAAGTTCTAATACAGGCTGCACACATCCATAAAATATTAAATATGTTTGTTTGACAGATTCTTTGCCAGGCATTTGGGACACAATGGTAAACTACAGATAGCCCCTGCCTTCAAGAAGTTAACAGTTTAGTCATCAGTCTCATTTCATCTTATTCTCTGCTCACATTCAACACAGACCGACACTGCTCTGCAGTGTGAATGCACTAATGAACCCAAATGCTTCAGGGAACCTGGTTAGCTAAACCTCTTAGTCATTCAAGTACATTATTTATGATCTACTTCTAAAATGGTCTTATCTGTTACACCATTTCACTGTTCTGAAAATCGTTAAAAAACTTTAGGATATTCAAGACCACTCCTGACAATACTCATTTGCATTAAAAAGCATGGGTCTCAAAGCAGGAATAATTTCTTTATGGAAGCCACATGCTAAGAAAGCCCTTGAGGGGGTTTCATTTGTCTACCTTTGATCACAAAGTGTGGAAAAAAGACCCACCATGGAATAGAACACTCAGTTCTTTTAGAAGCCAAAGCATGGGCACTCAGTCAGCATTAAAAATGAAACATACTAACATCCATTCTGGATCTGATACTGCAGAATTTTTATTTCACTTGGGGCACAGAATAGGCAGTGTTTATCTTTGGAAATGCCATTCAAGCCTTTCACAGGAAAAAGAACCACATTCATGGTGAAATATTTCAAGCCCAAACTGCAATTATGTTGGGATTTACTACAAATTCTCCATCTAGCAGTATACCTACTCAGTAGTAAAAGCCTGCTCTCCTTTTGTTCAGTAAATTTATGTCCAAGTATAGATCTTGTTATTATTTTAAAGGTTTTACATACCAGAGAAAGTTCTGCAGACAGGGCTGAATAACTTCTGCATTTCATCATTCCTTAAAATGTAATTTTGAACAATGATTTTTAAGTTGCATTGTAAACCTCATTCCAAGCCAAGATTTATTTTGCTACCAAGGCCATTCTATTATTTCTCAACTACAGGAGTCTGTAGGAAAAAAATGTCTCATGACCTCATATTTAACAAACCAATTACCAGTATTCTGAAAGCATCTGTCGCTAGGCATTAATAAATATTTGGTTAGGTATTAACATATCTAATATTATTATAGTGTACCTTCCTATAGAAAAATATTCATTATAATGTCTGGTTGTAAGCGGAAGTCCATAAAGCAAAAGAAAACACAGCAGGCTATACAGAGAAGGCAGTGCATTTGACCAACGCTGGACTCCTTAAGTAGGTGGGAACCATATGTCCAATAAATAGAATCTCACCTAATGCCAAAATAGAATAATTTATTCCTTGGCAAGTTTAAGGCTAAAATTACACAGGTTTAGCTTTCAATGTGAGTGCTGTCAGTTGAAAAGTAAATTCAGAATGTTTTGAGCAATGAATGCAAATTGCCACAGTGACAGTAAAAGCTGGTTTCTAAGACATTGTAATGAATTAAGCTTTTCTATGTAACTATGTAATAAAACCAAAGTCTGTGAAATACACACATGTGAGAATATGAATAATAATTCCAGAAATATGGTGCCAGATGGAAAAATTAGTGTTGCAATCTGGTGACATGGTGGACAGAGGTCCAGATGGGGTCAGGAGATGTGGGTTCTAGCTGTAATTTTATGCCTGGGCGTCTGATGAAGAGAGTAATCTAAATGTGAAGAAATACAGTACAGAAGAATTATGGGAAGGTTTTAAAGAAAATCTTTATCTCATAATTTTGTTGAGAGAAGCTTGTTTGATGAAGGTTTTACTAAAACTCAGCTTTATCTTTAAATTCATTATAACAAAATGATGAAGGGCACAGCCTGTTAAACCAGACTGGGTTCAAATTTCTCTTGATACCCTACTTGTAATTTACTACCAGACATCTACTTCAGATGCAATAAAGTAGTTTCTGTGGCCAGCTGGGAACCAAACCTTCACGTGGCACATAGTTCAAGGAACACAGGTTCCTGTGCAAAACAGCATTTTGGTCTTTATATTGGTAATGTGCTGGTTTGATTTCCAGCACATTACAAAACATTTATAGAAGTCAGCTATTCTATCTGTAATATAGGAAAATTCTATTTGTAATATAGTATAGTTGTGAGCGTTAAAAAGAGATAGTTTATTTGAAAATGGCTTCTAAGGTCTAAATTGTAATTACTCTTATTTTTTACTTGGGAAAAGTGTTTCATATGACTAAAGGTATTTGGGGAAAACGCATTGTAAATTGTGGCCCATCATCCTTCTGTGAGTTACTGTTAAGAATAATTTTCTTTCCCTATGCCTTAAAGGTATTGTGGCTTAATAATGAAAATAAGGGTGGTCAATGTCTTCTAAATTTTATCTCTCAACTAAAAGATTATTAGCAGCTGGTAAGAAAAATATGATCTTTTAGCCCTCTACCATATTTTCTCTGAGCCCCAAGTTTTAATGAGCTTCAATCAATGCAAATAAAAGTGACCTTACAATGAAAAGATTGCTGGAAGACAAGGAAAAACAATAACAACAAACTGTGAGTGACCTCACATGAAGTAGGATATTTCTTCTCCAACAGCACTTTCTTCGACCCTTGTTGGTGCCTTGCTTGATACAAATATTCTAGCCAGAGGTCTCCAGTGCCTTGCTAACCACTATCTCTTTTAACTGTAACCCAAAGGGTGCATCACAGGACTTTTCTCTTTTTTTTTTTCTTGTGAGATAGAGCCATCTGACAAAATAGATGAAAAATAAAACAGTTTACTCACTAAGTTCCCCCCTAAAATCATGAAATAAAGAAAGGGGGAAGAGAGACTTAAAAGAATGTAGAAGGAAAAAGAACATGCCAAGCGAATAGCCCTGAGAATGTAAATTATAAATAACATGACTGGCAAAGGCCAAGCACATTGAGAGCACAGGTAGCTCACTTTGCAGATTTTCACTGGACAAAGTGTAAGTAGCAGTTCAAAGCATCAGCTTTCCAATCAGATAGATCACACTCCTCATTGTGCAGTGTATGGCTGTGTGTGGGTTACTTTGACTCTCAGAATTTCATTTCCTTCATTTGTAAAACGGAGAAGGCATTATCTATCCCCTTGGATTGTTGTAAAGATTAAATGAGATAATGTGTGCAGAATGCTTAGTTAGCTACGGGCTGGTACATTGTTAGCGCTCCGATGATGGTGGTCATTATTCTGCCCCACATGCTCACAGACAGCCCTCTGCTTCAATCTCCGTCCTCCGTGATTCATTGATGGTGACAGGAGCCATTTGTTCCCACAATCTGGTCCCTGAATAGGATAAACTCTTAACTTGCCTCCACCCAGGCAGTATTATCATTACTGCATGCTTTCTAATGATTAACAATCAATTACAATAGCATCATTTAAATCCAATCCATAGCACTGTCAAATAATCATGTAGTATAATTAAATTAACGATATTGAACTTTAATTTTCGTTGCATGGCTGCTTTTATTTGAAGTCCTCTGTACTGTCATAGAGTGAGCACTGGGTTCTGGTGTGAAGTTATTGCATTTATTTTACCGCCACAAAGAGCAAACCCTTAATATACTTTAAAAAGATAGCCACAAACAAATATTTCCCCGTGAGCCCTTTTAGAGGTTCATATTTGCTACTTATTAATTTAGGATTTGGAAACTTAACATAAATTAAAATAAAAGCCTGCTTCATGGATCATGTGTCTCATTCTTCACTGTCCAGCATGACTGCACTGTTTCTGGTGTTTAGAAATGTCCTTAAACATAATTTACAATCAAGAAAGTTAGTGGGGCTGGAGTAGCACACAGATAACTTACAGTCTAGCTTCCCAGTACATTAAAATCCTGTAAATGTGAGATTCAAGTTGTAAAGAAAGAATCAAGATTATCAAGCATAAATCAGAATTTGCCTTATAAAATGTAATGGAAAAATGCTAATAAGATTTATTGGTAACAGAAAATTGGATTATAACTTATCTATTTTAAGTCAATTTGAAAATCGGCCTAAAAACTTATGTCCTGATATGGATTGAGCCTCAGAATCTATTAACTTTTCTTTTCTTTTCTCTCTGCAGAGTATATGCAGATACAGAGTGATAAATTTATAAAGTACAGTAATAAAAGGAAAAGAACGTACACACCTCCAAAACAAGTTATGTGAACAAGAAATGAAAAGTGTATGTGTTCTTATATTTATACTTTGAGGTAAGATAGGGACCTAGCTATATATGTCTAGTTGGAAGTAATCAAAAGGTGATAAAGGTAATTTAAGCTAGATAGTTTTCTTATGTGTATTTGAAACATTGAACAGCTATGATATATGGTAAAATGAATATTCATATTAAAAGCTTTCCCTTTACTCTGTTACATTAAAGCTTAGCATCTATTTCATCAGTCAATTACATGGCATAGTTACAATGTAATTTATTTTATAACAAAATTGATATGATGTAGGAACTAATGAAGTATTTATTCAAAATTTATCTTAAATGGACACATTCTGAGTGATTGACCATCAACAAATATAGTAACATCCCCTTACAAACTGCTTTTCAGATTGGTTCAGAGCAAATCTAATGTAATAGCCACATTAAAGAATTCAATCATATGTGCATATGACATCCGTGTATGGAAATTTCCTTCCACTGAGAACAGGCTTCCAGGAATGCACTATTCTTTGTCTTATTTTTTGAACATTTCATTCAGTAGATATTGGGTGCCAGGCACAGAATTCAGGGCAATGTAAAATTAACCCATCATTAGGATGACAGGAAAAGAAGTCTTCAGGATGGTGTGTTCAAACACTCAGAATTAAGAAACCATGATAAATTCAGGAAACTGTGGGTGCTACTGAATGGATGGGACACAATACTTTTTTTTTAAGATTTTATTTATTTATTTATTATTTTTAGAGAGGGAAGGGAGAGAGAGAGAAAGAGAGAGAGAGAGGGAGAGAGGGGGAGAGGGGGAGAGAGAGAGAGAAACATCAATGTGTGGTTGCTGGGGGTTATGGCCTGCAACCCAGGCATGTACCCTGGCTGGGAATCAAACCTGGGACACTTTGGTTCCCAGCCCGTGCTCCATCCACTGAGCTATGCCAGCCAGGGCTAAGATGGGACACAATACTAAACAAAAGGGGGGTCTGGAAAAACACCCAGCAAACCAGCAGAGGCCAGAAGAGGCTAGCATGCCATGTCAAAAGATTGATATAATCCTGAAAGAATGGAAAGCCACAGGTTTTTTAAAAAATATTTTATTTGTTTATTTATTTATTTATTTATTTATTTATTGAGAGACCCGGGAAGGGAGGGAGAGGGGGAGAGAAACATCCATGAATGGTTGTCTCTCTCATGACCCCAACCAGGATCCAGCCTGTAGCCCAGGCATGTGCCTCAATCTGGGATTTAACCAGCAAACTCTTTGGTTCACAGGCTGGCACTCAATCCACTGAGCCATGCCAGCCAGGGCAGAAAGCCACAGATTTTTAAGCAGGATAGTAACAGTGATAGATTTGTATTTTGTAAATATTACTCTGGAAGTAACATGGAGGAACTTGGAAATCAAATAAACCTGGATTTGAATTTCAGCTGTAGTTTTTGTCCATTACTTTATTTTGGGTCTCTCTAATCTATTTAGTGTTCTATTTATGGTTCCTTCCAACAACACCACACTATCAAACTTATGCTGCATGTATCCTCTCAATGTTTCCTTTTTCTTTAGGACTGTCTTCAGTTGTCTTAGCTTCTTTCTTCAGCTCAGTTTTAGAATTAGTTTATCAAGTTTGACAATAGCATTTGTTGGAATCTCAATTGAAATTGCATTTGATTTATAGATCAATTTGGAAGATCGGATAGATCTGATTTATAGATCAGATTTATATGGCAATCACCATATTATTGTCTGTGTCTAGCAATTTTTTTCGTAATCCCTTCAACTTTTTCACTAAGCCCTGAATGCCTTTTTCTCCTGAGAACTGTTGTCTGAGGGGAGGCCCCCATCCAAAAAGAAAATTTATTTATAAAAAATTGTGCATTTATTCTTACATATTTAAACTTCACTGACCTTCAAAAAATTCTCCATTTGATACAATACACCTATCGAGACTTTTTTCTGTTTCTCAGAACAGTTTTTGAACTCATTGATTTTAATGCCTTTTAGTACTTCTGACTTTTTTTTTTGTTTTACCTCTTTCACATTGGCAAAATGTTTCCCTTTGAAGACTTTTTTTTAATCTGGAAACAAAAAGAGTCTCTTGGGGAAATATTGGGTGAATAAAGAGGGGGGGACATGGGGGCCATGTCATTTTTTATCCAAAACTGCTGAACATTCAGTATGGGGTGGTCAGGTACACTCGTGAATCACCTATCATGAAAAACTCTTCAAAAAAAAATTCACTGAGGCCAAACTCAGCCTCTCACAATGCTGCCAGATGGAATGCTGATACAGATGTGTTCCTAGAACACTCACCTAGTGGGCGAATCCTGTACTGCAAGGGCACCACCCACCAGAATATAATTCCATTTTTGGGGGAGTCTCCCCTTATATGTTCTCTGTATCTATGAATCTCTTTCTATTTTGTTCATTAGTTTATTTTGTCCATTAGATTCCACATAAAAGTGAAATCATATGATACTTGTCTTTCTCTGACAGGCTTATTTCACTTACAACAATACTCTCCAAGTCCATCCATACTATTGTAACAAGTGGCATTTTCTTCTTAGCGCTGTGTACTATTCCATTGTGTAAATATGCCCCAGCTTTATTGTTCACTCACCTAACAATGAGCATTTGGGCTGCTTCAAAATCTTTCCTATTATAAATAATGCTTCTTGCCCTGGCTGGTGTGGCTCAGGGGGTTGAATGCCGGCCTGTGAACCAAAAAGTTGCTGGTTTGATTCCCAGTCCAGACACATGCCTCAGTTGTGGGCCAGGTCACTAGTAGTGGGTGCATGAGAAGCAACCACGCATTGATGGTTCTGTCCCTGTCTTTGTCTTTCCCTTCTCCTCTCTCTATAAATAAATAATAAATAAATAAATAAATAAATAAATAATGCTCCAATAAACAGAGGTGCATATATTCCTTTGTTTATTTAATTTGTTATTAATGTTCAAATACAGTTGCCTCCATTTTCTTACTACCACTTTCCCCCTCCCACCCTTAATCCTATGTGTATTAGGCTTTGGCTTTGTGTATGAATCCTTTATACAAGTCCATTGATGGCCCTTTTCCTTCTTTTCCCATTTATTTCCCTCTACTTTCTCCTCTGGTTACTGTCAATTTGTTCTTAATTTCAATGTCTCTGGTTATATTTTGCTATGCAGCAGAAAGAAAGAAGGAGCTCCTACCCTTTGCAACATCATGGATGGAACTGGAAAGAATTATGCTAAGCGAAATAAGCCAGGCTGTGAAAGACAAATACCATATGATCTCACCTATAATTGGAATCTAATTAACAAAACAAACAAGCAAGCAAAATATAACTAGAGGTGCATATATTCTTTTGAACTGATATCTTGGATTTCATTAAATATATTCCCAGAAATGAAATTGCTGGATCATAAGGCAGTCCCATTGTTAATTATTTGAGGTAACAACATACTGCTTTCCTCAGCAGCTACACCAGTCTGCATTTTCACTCACAGTGCATGAGAGTGCTCCTTTCTCCATATCCTTGTCTGCACTTGTTTGCTCTTTTGTTGATGATAGTCATTCTGACAGGTGTGAGGGGATATCTCACTGTGGTTTTAATTTACATTTCTCTGATGACTAGTCATGTTGAACATCTTTTCACATGCATAGGCCATTTCTCTTTGGAGAAGTATCTATTCAGGTCCTTTATCCATTTTTTAATTGGATTTTTTTAGGGTGTTGACTTTAATAAGTTCTTTATAAATTTTGGTTACTAACCTTTATCAGATGTATATATGTCATATCAGAGGCAAATATGTTCTTCTATTTATTGGGTTGTCTTTTCATATTGCTGATGGTTTCCTTTTCTGTGAAAAATCATCTCAGTTTCACACAATCCCATTTGTTTATTTTTTCTTTTGTTTCCCTTGCCTGAGATGTATCAAAAAATATATATATTGCTACTAGAAATGTCCAAGATTTTAATTATTATGTTTTCTTTTAGGATAGTTATGATCTTGGGTCTAATACTTAAGTCTTTCATCCATTTTGCATTTATCTTGTATGTGGTGTAAGAAGGTGGTCTAGTTTATTTGTTTTGCATGTATCTGTCCAATTTCCCCAACACCATTTATTGAATATAGTATCTTTACTCCACTGAATACTTTTTCCCTTCTTTATCAAGTATTAATTGATTGTAAAGGTACAGGTTTATTTCTGGGTTCTCTATTCTCTCCCTCTATCTATATCTATCAATCATTTATCTATCTATCTATCTATCTATCTATCTATCTATCTATCTATCTATCTATTTCACTAATCTATATGTCTGTTTTTATGCCAGTAACATTCTTTTTTGATTACTGTGGTCTTGTAGTATAGTTTAATATCAGGTAGCATGATTCCTCCAACTTTGTTCTTCTTTCTCAAGACTGCTGTTGATATTCTTCTGTGGTTTTATATATATTTTTGGAATACTTGTTCTAGTTCTGTGAAATATGTCATTGGTTTCTTGATAGGAATTGCATTGAATCTATAGATTGTTTTGATAGTATAGCTCTTGTAATGATGTTAATTCTTCATTTCCATATACAGGATATATGGTTGCACTTATTTGTATCTCCTTCATTTTCTTTCTTCAGTGTCTTATAATGTTCTGAGTACAGGTTCTTTATGTGCTTGGTTAAATTTATTGCTAGGTATTTAAGTTTTTAATGCAATTATAAATGGGATTGTTGCCTTAGTTTCCCTCTTTGAGAGTGACAATTAGTGTATAAAAATGCAACTTATTTGTGGATATTTATTTTGTATCCTGTTACTTTAATTAATTCACTTACCAGGTTTAGTATATTTGGGTGGAATTTTTAGGGTTCTTTATATACAGTATCATGTCATCTGCAAATGACAATTTCTCTTCTTTTTTTACAAGTTGGATGTTTTTATTTCTTCTTTTTGCCTGATAGTTGTGGTTAGAATTTTAGTACTATGTTGAAAAGAGTGGTGGAAGTGGACATCCTGTCTTGTTCCTGATCTTAAAAGAAATGCTTTTAGTTTTTGCCCATTGAGTATGATGTTCATTGTGGTTTTGTAATATAAGGCCTTTATTATGTTGACCTATGTTCCCTTGATTCCCACTTTGCTGAGTTTTTTATTATAAATGAGCCCTGGATTTTATCAGATGCTTTTTCTGCATCTATTGATATAATCATGTGATTCTTATCTTTCACTTTGTTTATGTGGTGTATCACATGATTAATTTATGAATATGGTACCAACCTTGCATCCCCAGAATGAATCCCACTCGATCATGGTGTATGATCCCTTCAATGTACTGCTGGATCTGCTTTGCTAATATTTTGTTGAGACTTTTAGCAGCTATTTGCTTAAAAAATATTAGCCTACAATTACCTTTCTTTGCAGTGTCTTTATTTTGTTTTAGAGCTAGGATAATGCATGTAAAATGATCTTGGGAGTCTTCTATCAAATTTTTGGAATAGTTTGAGTGGGATAAGTATTAGTTCCTTTTTGAATATTTGTTGAAATTCATCTGTGAAGCCATGTGGTCTAGGACTTTTGTTTGTTGGGAGTTTTTTGGTTACTACTTCAATTTCACTAATTGTAACCTGTCTGTTCAGATTCTCTGATTCTTCCTGATTCAGTTCTAGCATATTGTATATTTCTAGAAATGTATCCATTTCACCTTGATTGTCCAATTTGTTGGCATATAGTTGTTTATAATATATTCCTACAATACTTTGTACTTTGTAGTGTTAGTAATTATTTCTTTTCTCTCATTTCTGATTTTATTTATTTCAGTCTTCTTTTTCTTTTCTTTTTTTTCTGATGAGTGTGGTTAAAGGTTTGTCAATCTTGTTTATCTTCAAAGATAAACAAGATTGATTATTTGTTTGTTTGTTTGTTTGTTTGATTATTTGTTTGTTTCAATGACCTTTGTTGTTTTTTATTGACTCTATTTTGTTTATTTCTGTTCTGATCTTTATTATTTTTTTTTCCTCTACTCACTTTGTGGTTTGTTTTCTCTTAATTTTCTAGTTACTTTCAGTGTAAAGTTAAATAGTTTATTTGAGATTTTTTGTTTGTTTCTTGAGGTAGGCTATAGTGCTATGAATTTCCCTCTTCTGACTGCTTTTACTGGGTACTATAGATTTTGGGTTGTTGTATTTATATTTTCATTTGTTTCAAGACATCTTTTGATTTTTTCCTTGAGCTAATTATTAAACCCATTCATTGTTTAGAAACATGTTATTTAACTGCCACGTCTTTGTGTGTTTTCAAGTTTTTGTCCTGTGATTGATTTCTTGGTTCATGCCATTATTATCAGAGCAGATGCTTGATATGAATTTAATTTTCTTAAATTTATTGAGAATGGCTTTTTGATCTAATATATAATTTATCCTAGATACTGTTTTATTTGCAGTCAAAAATAATGTATATTCTACTACTTTGGGGTGAAATGCTTTGATGATATCAATGAAATCTGTCTAATGCGTCACTTAAGGCCACCATTTTCTTTTTGATTTTCTGTCTGGAAGATCTATCCATTGATGTCAATGGGGTGTTAAAATTTCCCTTCTCTGTCTGTACTACTGTTGATCTCTTTTTTAATATCCACCAAAATTTTCCCTATATATTTAGGTACTCTTATGTTAGGCATATAAAGGTTTACAAGATTTATAGCCTCTTATTGGATTGATCTTTTAATCATTATGTAGTGCCTTTTTTTGTCTATTATTATAGCCTTTGTTTTAAAATCTATTTTTTCAGATTTATGTGTTACTACCCCAGATATTTTTTCTTTCCATTTGTCTTAAATATTGTTTTTTTTCCATTCCTTTTCTTTCTTTTTTTTTTTCAGTGTATCTTTCATTCTGAGGTAGGTCTCTTATAGACAGCATGAATACGGGTCTTGTTATCTTATCTATTCAGCTACTTATGTCTTTTGATTCAAACATTGAAGCCATTGACATTTAAAGTGATTATTGATAGGTACATATTTATTTATCTTTTATTCTTTTAACTATGCTTTTGTGTTTCTTTTCTTCTTAAAAAAGATTCTTTACCATTTTTTGCAATACTAGTTTGGTGGTAACAAACCTCTTTATTGTTATTTTTAATCTGGGAAACTCTTTATTTCTTTTTCAATTTTAAATAAGAGCCTTGTTGGGTAAAGTAATCTTGGTTATAGGCCCTTGCCCTACATCACTTTGAATTTTTCATGCCCATTATTTTTGACCTGAAACATTTCTGTTGAGAAATCAGCTTATGTTCTTATAGGAGACCCTTTGTAGGTAACCAACTGTTTTTCTCTTGCTGATTTTAAGATTCTCTCCTTTTCTTTAACCTTTATCATTTTAATTATGATGTGTCTTGATGTGGGCCTCTTGGGATTCATCTTGTTTGGGATTCTCTGTGCTTCCTGGACTTGTATAATTTTTTCCTTCACCAGTTTGTAGAAGTTTTCAGGCATTATTTCTTCAAAAAGGTTCTCAATACCTTAGTCTTTCTCCTCTCTTTCTGGTACATTTATGATGTGAATGTTGTTATCCTGTGTGTTGTCCCAAAGGTCTCTTAAACTGTCCTCATTTTTTAATATTCCTTTTTCTTTTTGCTTCCCTCATTTGTAGTTTTCTGCTATCTTGTCCTCCAAATTGCTGATTCAGGTCCTCTGCTTCCTCCAACCTACTGTTTATTCTTTCTAGTGTATTCTTCATTTCAGATATTGTATTTCTCATTTCTGACTTGTTCATTTTTTATGGTTTATATGTCCCTTTCCATGCTGTTGCAGTTCTCACTAAGTTTCTTGAGCATACTTATAAAAACTTTTTTGAATTCTATATGTGATAAATTGCTTGCCTTCATTTCATTTAGCTCTCTTTCTGGATATTTTTCTTGTTATTTCATTTGGGGCTTGTTTCTTTCTCTCCCTATTTTGGATGCCTTTTTGGATTTGTTTTATGTATTAGATAGATCTTCTATGACTTTCAGTCTTGGTTAGGTATCCTTTTGGTAAGCTGCTGAATGCTTGCACACCTTTATGGTGGGGCAGAAACTCAGGGAGGCATCAGGTGAGGCAGCAGATTTTATCAGGCCAAAACAGACTGAAATTTCACCATATGAAAGGAGGACTCTGCACTGGTAGGATGTATGAGGGGAAAATTGGCCTCCATCCTAGAGCTATACAATTCAGTCCATCCCAGATTCTACCAGGAGTTTGATCTCAGCAGGGCAGGGCCACTGGGAGTTGAGAGAGTGGGGCTAGTGGATCTTTCATGACAGGGAGGTGCTGGTCAGACATGGGTGAAGGTGAGAGGAATGTACCCTGCCTCAGAGCCACACAATTCAGTCTGTCCTGGTATTTTCCCAGATCTGGCAGGGCAGAGTCTCCAAGAGTTGGGAGAATGAGGCTTATGGGAACCCTGAGAGTGGGGCTAGCAGATCTCCCATGAGGGAGAGGCAGCAGTCATATTCCCAGAAAAGCGGGAGGAATGACCCCCTCCATGAAACCACATGTCAGTCACTGGCACTCCCTGAATCTTCCAGACTTTCACATCCCCAGCTGAGGTGCCTGATTCTCCTTCAGCAGAGTGCAGACTCCACAATGTGGGGTTATGAGAAACCCAGAGGGTGGGGCTATTACATTCCCCCAGTTTGGTGCCATACTGAGGGGAAAGATCCACCCAAGAAAGATGGTGTTTGTGGTTTAGGAGAGTGACTCAGAAGAAGGATGTTGGCAGCCATACTTTCAATTCTCTCTTCAGAGTTACAAAATCCAGTCTATCTTCACATGACACTAGTCCACTCTGCCCTCCCTTTGCCAGAGCTTATGGTGATTGACTGCAAACAAGACTTTGTTTGTCGGGCTTTAAAAAGGCACTTGGGTCTCTCAAAGACTCTTGTCTCTCCCTGGCAGACAGAATTTCCACTGGTTTTCATAGTCATTTGTTATATGGGTACTTTTCTAGGCTTTGGTGTTCTCAGCTGGGGAATCTTGGCTTGGAGTTGAGACCCCACTCTTCTCAGGGAGAAACTTTGCAACTGATATATTCCTCCAGGATCGTGCCTGCTGCCCGTAGGAGCAGGGCCAAGCAGGGCTAGCCCTTTTCGAGTTTCTGCACTTCCTAACAGTCTCAATATGGCGTCTTCTGTAAATCCTCTGCAGCCAGTCTTCAGTTGGTTATTCAGGATGACTGTTCTATAATTCAGTTGTAATTTCAGTTTGTCCCTGGGAGGAAGTTAATGTAGCTTCCACCTACCCCCTTGCCATCTCGGATTTCCTACAGTGATGCATTTTAAAATATACCTTTCTAATTTTATCCAGTGCTATAAGTTGTTGTGCTCTAGAGGGATGCTCCTGGCTAACCCAATATGCTTCTAACAGGAAAAATCTCCCTCAGGTTTTGTTTTTTCACTTCTCATGGTGATTACTTACTTAATTTCTAGTATTCTTTTCCTTTTCTTAATAAAACACAATTAAACTTAAAAAGTTACTCTTGAGCATAGTTTTCCCTAGATCTGCTCTGTTTTGTTATATAGTGTACTTGCTCCTGCTATTTCTCCCTCAAGGGAGATATGCTAGCCCCACTCTGGGGCTCCCAGATGCCTCACCCTCCCAACTCCTGGAGGCTCTTCCCTGCCAGGTCTGCACCCAATAAGTTACATATGATTTTTTTCAGAGGTTTGTAATCTTATCATTGTGCTTTGGGGAATTAAACATCTGTTATTAAAGTTGGATCAGAAAATACGACTCATACAATTTCTGCTTTGAGGAATGTATTAAGATATTTTTGTGGTCTTCTAGATAAACACCATTATAAAAATTTTGTGGCTGTCCTGAAACTTATTTTGTTAAGGGTGAAAAATCATATATATGGATATATATTTTCACATCATTAATATTATAAAAAATCTTTATTTTCTTATTCACCTCTACTTGATATGGTAAAGGATGAGGGCTTTTTAGGCTAATAATAAGGCTCATATTTTTAGGTCAAGTTTTTTTTAAAGATTTTATTGATTTATTTTTAGAGAGGGAAGGGAGGGAGAAAGAGAGAGAGAGAGAAACATCAATGTGCGGTTGCTGGGGGCTGTGGCCTGCAACCCATGCATGTGTCCTGACTGGGAGTGGAACCTGCAACACTTTGGTTCATAGCCCATGCTCAATCCACTGAGCTACGCTAGCCAGGGCTGGATGAGGGCTTTAAATAAAAGTTTCTCCAAGCATTTGCAAATCTGTAAGTAATTCCTATGTCTTCTTTTCTAAGAAGACTTTATTCAGATGATTCCCAACTTAATGGTAGTTTGACTTTTAATGTTTCAGCTTTATGATGGTGCAAAGCAATATTCAGTCATACTTTGAATTTTAAATTTTGATATTTTCCTGGACTAGCGAAATGCAGTACAATACTCTCTCAAATTCTGGGTGGCAGCAGCGAGGTCATTTTCCCTAACTGTAGGGTTTCAAGCCCATTTAAGGTAGCACATTTCAAGTTCTTCTTTCTTCCTACAAACACATGTGTATTAGATAGGAGTTTAGTGTCCTCCAAATAACTCATCATCTCTTTCGTAGTTTGCATTTCTTTGACATTTTCATCTATATTCTGGAGGCATTCCTTCTTAGTTTTACCACCTCTGCAGTCATTCCTAAACAGTATATTGTTTTGCTTATTTTTGAACTTTATATAAACAACATCATGTTATATGTATTTTTTTCTATTTTCTCTTTAGTTTAATATTATAGTTTTGAGATTCACCCACACTGATTCATGTAAGATATCATATATGTGCTTTCATTTCTTATAGAAGTCTATTATACCCAGATGAGTGTTGATGAACAATTGGGTTGTTTTTAATTTTGTTACACTATAAAAAATCTCTCTAGAAACATTCTTGTATATGCCCTCTGGTTGATACATATACATATACCTTGCAAAGAAATTGCCAGGTTGTAGGTATGCACATGTTCAACTTTACTAGGTGAAATAAAATTCTCCCCTAAGTTATTGTTTCAATTGACATTCTCCTCAAATTTATATGTGGGTTCTTTTTGTACCACATTCTCACAAAAATGTGATATTTTAAGATTTACAGTGTTTTTAAGCTGTTCATGTGAAATTATATGTGTTATAGTTTTAATTTGTATTTTCATATCAAAAATGAGATTGGTCTTGTTCATATATGATCCACTAGACTTTCCTCTGCAATACATTATGGGTTTCCATGACTCTTAAAAAAATAGATGTTCTTTATATTTTCTGTATATTTAATCTTTGTTGGTTTTTATATATTTCAATATCTTTCCCTATTTGTGTTTCTTCTTTTTGCTTTCTTTCATAAAAGAAGTTGTGAATTTTATTGTGGTGTAATATATGTCATTGTTTTAATAGTTTTCATTTTCCTGTTAGTTTAAGGAAATTTTCCCTATCAAGTATTGGAAAGATAGTCTCTTATGTTGCTTTTTAGAGGGTTTTAGTAATTTGCCTTCCACAATTACATCTTCAATTTATCTGGAACTGATTTTGTTTATGTTGTGAAGTAGAGTTTTATTTCTTTTTTTTATTTATGAAAACTAATTGTTTCCAAACCGTTTATTTAATGGCTTATTTTTTTTCCCTGCTGATCTACAATATCTTTTCTTTGATGTGTTAGAATTCAGTGTGTGCATGGCTTTGTTTAGGTGCTCTCTGTTCTGTCTGGTTGTATATTTATCTGTTGTGCTGAGATCATGCTTTTAAATCACCATAGAATTATAATGAATTTTGATATTTTGGGGGCAACTTGCTCATCTGACTTTTCTTTAGACACTTATTATATTATTAACACAAATTTTAGAAGTAACTTGTCAAGTTTCATGAAAAACTGAGTTTGACTTGTTAATTTGAATTCTAGTGAATCTGTATTTTGTTTTGAGGTTAAAGGCATCTCCAAAACATCTCTGAGTATGTTATACTTCTTCATTTAATTAGGTCTGGCTTAAGGTATTTAAATAATTATATATATGTGTGTATAAATACACAGTTATACATATATACAGTTATATATGTATATATACATACATACATGTATATTTGTTAAGTTTACCATAAATACATTTATATTTTGTTGATATTCTAAGTATTATTATTTTTCTCAATTGGACTTGCTCTTTTTCTTGGCTTATAACAATATAATTTAATTTGGTATATTGTTTTTATATTTATTAATTATCATACTAAACTCATTTACTTGTTAATTTATCAGTACATCCTTCTGGGTTTTATATAAAGAAAATCACTTTATCTTGGAATAATGTCAGTTTTAATTTTATTTTCAAATACTTTTCCTTCCATATTTTTCCTTATTGGTCTAGCCTGGCTAGAAAAGTATTGAAAGGGGTCATTTTTGTCTTAGTTGATTTTAAAGGAAATATATCTATATTTCATCCATGTGTATGATACTTGTTATTTACTTGTTATAGCTTTTGATTTTGCACAGAGATTGTGTAAAACACTGATCAATTTAGATAGCATAATATTCTTGCATAATACTTTAATTCCCTTT
This sequence comes from Phyllostomus discolor, assembly GCF_004126475.2. Classification (NCBI taxonomy): domain Eukaryota; kingdom Metazoa; phylum Chordata; class Mammalia; order Chiroptera; family Phyllostomidae; genus Phyllostomus; species Phyllostomus discolor. The sequence goes on from NC_040907.2 coordinate 52,958,081, forward strand.
TTATATCCTTAAGCACATTAACATCTTACTAATATTCTATGTGGAATATTTCCAATAATTCTTATTTTGATGTTTATTTATATTTCTGTTTGTGTACTCAATTTTTGTTTGAGAATTCATTTTTCTTGAACATCACATGGAAAATTGAGGCTTGTGTTTAAATATTTTCCACAGAAACCACTGTTTTTTCTTCTATAGGTTTCTAAAGGGCCAGAAACCATAACATCACTTAAACTAAATTTTCTTCTTGGTGTTTTTTAGGCTCTAGAGTGTGAATATAGCCCCAAAGTTATATTAGTGGACCTTGTGACCTGAAATTCTCAGAGCATAATTTTCTTCCTTATAATCTTCTTCTCTTGCCCCTTCATCCTGTGTCAAGATGGGGATAAACAAGTTGAGCATTTTGTTTTTGTCCTTATCTATTTCTTTTTCTTATTTATGGTTTTGTGATACTATTTTTTTTTGTAGCAGAAATGTCTTCTGGTTTCATATTAAGTAAATTGAAAATATTTTCTCTCTTTTGCTATAGCCAATCACTTAAATACTACATTTTCAAGTTTTAAAAATATGCTCTTTTTTCTCTTGTTCCAGTGAATATTTGCATATTTTCTTAGGGTTCCCCCACCCCTACCTCTTACTGTGCAGAGTTCTAATTTAAACTGATGCTGCACAGCACACAAGTATTTAGTTGTGAACACCCCATGCACTGTCTTCTTGATATCTGGATGCATTTCCCAGGCCAAAGTGCAGAGCGTATTTATGGTCACACCTCCTCTCTCCTTTCCAGTGTCACCCAGGATGATTCAAATACAATTTTCAGGATCAACTTGGTTCCTTTTCTTTTCTTTTTTTCTTTTAATCATTGTTCAAGTACAGTTTTCTCCCTTTTACTCCCATTCCAGCCCACCCACCTAACCCTTCCCACTTCCCTCCCATTACCACCCTCCCTCTAGTTTTTGTCCATGTGTCCTTTAAATTTGTTCCTGTAAACCCTACCCATTCTCCCCTGATATTCCCTCTTCTCTCCCCTCTGGTCACTGTCAGTCTGTCCTCTATTTCAGTGTCTTTGGTTATATTTTTCTTGTTTCTTTGTTTTGTTGTTTAGGTTCCTGTTAAAGGTGAGATCATATGGTATTTGTCTTTCACCACCTGGTTTATTTTGCTTAGCATAATGCTTTCCAGCTCCATCCAAGCTGTTGCAAAGGGTAGGAGCTCCTTCTTTCTTTCTGCTGCATAGAATTCCATTGTGTAAATGTACCATAGTTTTATGGATCCATTCATTTACTGATGGGCATCTAGGTTGCTTCCAGCACCTAGCTATTGTAAATTGCACTGCTATGAACATCGGGGTGCAAAGGTTCTTTTGTATTGGTGTTTTAGTGTTCTCAGGATATAGTCCCAGCAGTGGAACTGCTGGGTCAAAAGGCAGATCCGTTTTTAATTTCTTGAGGAGCCACCATACTGTTTTCCATAGTGGCTGCACCAGCGTGCATTCCCACCAACAGTGTTGAGGGTTCCCTTTCTCCACAACCCCGTCAGCACCTGGTTGTTGATTTATTGATGATAGCCATTCTGACCAATGTGAGGCAATGTCTTATTGTGGCTTTTATTTGTTTGTTTGCCATAACAAATGGGGTTCATTAACACTGAAGCATGTTCCTCATGGCTGGTGCCTGATCTAGGACTTGGCTTTTCAAATCATTGTTGATCAAACTGTGGTGTGCTTCTGTTAAGTCTGCTCTCTGGTGCTTTTCATATTTTTAATTGAATTTATCAGGGTAAAATTGATTAATAAAATTATATAGGTTTCAGTTACACAATTATATAATATGTCATCTGTATATTGTATTGTGTTTACCACCCCAAAACAAGTGTCCTTCCATCATCATTAATCCCTACTCATTGTAGTTTTATTTGCATTTCTCTGATGATAAGTGACATTGGGCCTTTTTTCATATGCCTACTGGCCATCTACATGTAGTCTTTGGAGAAGTGCCTGTTCACATCCTCTGCTTACTGTTCAATTGAATTGTTTTTTTGTTTGTTTGTTTTAGTGTTGAACCCACACTAACTTCTTAAAGAGGCAAAAAGGAGATAAAAATAGATTTTAATAAATAACTTAAAATTTCTACCACACAGAATAATCTAAAAAAGTCTATCAGGACACTTAAGTCTTAGTCAAAGTTATGTAACTTAACTCTTAAAAAATTAAAAAATCATCAGATTCAGCTATTTCTTGTTGGGTTGTGCAGAGCAGCTCATGACAGGCTTTACCAAAGACTGCATATGCATGTCAGATGCACTGCATTCAAAGTCCTTCTGACATCCACAGAGGAAAATAGAAGGGTTTGCAAAACCAATATGCTCACAAATATGAAACAGCATTAACAAATGTAGCATTTGTGAACTCATTACTGATATACCTCATCCATCCAATAATGTAAATGTATTCCAGCTAGTTGCACTAAATGCAGAAACATCCTCATCTGTTCTAGGCTACAGAATGCTAATTTATTTAGAATAGAAAAAAAGTTTAATTTACTGCAGAAAATATTTATGTACATTAAGCTTATATGTCCCATTATTTTATTTAAACATTTGAAATTTTATCAAATTCCAAACTCTAACTCTGAAACAACTGTGGTTGGATGTAAGATATAAATTGCTACCAAAATGATTTCAGTTTTTGATAAACTGAATAGACCATGAACTCATGGAAATATGAGCAGAATAGTGAATCTTTTTGTTTTGTTTTGTTTGTTTTATTCTGGTTAAAATTAAGTTTTATTAGATATTGTTCTTAGGATATATTTTTAATTATATGTGGTTAGTCTTATCAATATTATTAGCAACATCAATATTAGTGTTGTATAGTATTATTTAGTGTATAGTATTATTGTCAACATTTCAGAGAATTTTACACTTATTTTTCCTCAGTTGAACTTTCAAGCTTACACACACAAGATTTTCAATTTAGGGGTGTTGACAAAAAGCTTTATTAAAGATAAAATTATACCACAAAAGTATTAATTTAAATAAACTTTCCAAGAAATTCTCCTCATATGTAAGTTACCATTAATTAGATAGAACTAAGGATGTCATTTGCAGATGCCAGTTATTTATTAATTTTTCTGTTGCTACTGTTATTGAGCACATATATAAAAACAAGAGAGAGCATGTATGGATGGAACTGGAGAGCATTATGCTAAGTGAAATAAAACCAGGTGGCAAAAAACAAATACCATATGATCTCACCTTTAACAGGAACCTAGTCAACAAAACAAACTAACAAGCAAAATATAATCAAAGACACTGAAATTGAGAACAGGCTGACAGTGACCAGAGAGGGGAGGGGAGGGAATTTCAGGGGAGAATTTCAGGGAAGGGTTCCCTGTGATATAAAGGACACATGGACAATGACAAGGGGGGGGTGTGGAAATGGGAGGGAGGTGGGGGGGGCTGGGAGGTGGGCTGGGATGGGGTAAAAGACAGAAAACTGTACTTGAACAACAATTAAAATAAAAAATATTGAATAAAAAAACAAGAGAGAGTATATGAAAAATACTTTAGAGATCCTACAGTAGCAACATTGTTTTTAATGTAATTGTCATTATTATCTCTAGATAAACCACTTGAATGAATGTTATTTGGTATAATACTTATGTACACAGAAGATGGATTCTGAATGCAGATTAATCTGGGTTTGAACCCTTTTTTTTCCTTATAACTAAACTTACCACAGACAAATGACTTTTAACTCATTAAATCTCAACTGTCTATGTGTTATATGAACATAATTCTTGAAAGTCTAATATGTACAATATGTGTGTAGATTATAGCATTTTCTGGCATATAGCAGGTGTTCAATAAATATCATTAATTTAGCGAATACTATAGCAGTTCTCAAAGGGTCATGTGAGGATGCCTCATGGTTCTTGACATCCTTTAAGAAAACTATTTTTTACTTATTTAGAGAACTGTTTTCATTCCAAGTTGCCATTTGAATTTTCATTCTCTCTCACACATGTACAGAGAAGTTTCTCAGACATTAGCTACATGATGTGTGAAGACCTCCTGACTGAAAAACATAATCTGATTTTGCATTTATTTTACATATATATGCTTAAATATCTTATTTATTTTTAGAAAGAGGGGAAGGGAGGGAGAGGAGAGAAACATCAGTGTGTGGTTTCCTTTCATGTGTCCCCCCTACTGGGAGCCTGGCCCACAACACAGGCATGATCCCTGACTGGAAATTGAACCAGGAACCCCTTGGTTCACAGGCTGGCTCATGAACCACTGACTCCACCAGCCAGGGCTTATTTTATATTTTTTAAGTTTTAATTTCAAATATGGGAAATATGATGTAATAGGTTTTGTATTTTTTTATATTTTAATTTTTAATTTTAAACATAAGAAATATCAATAGATATAATCTATACAATCCAAAGGTCTTTAGGACTCTCAATCAGTTTTAGAAATGTACAGGGTAGTAAGATTAACAGTGTGAGAAAACCGTGCTGCAGTCTGGAACACAGGGTCCTGCAAGTATAGTGATGTAGCTCCGAGTGGTGGACACTAAGTGTGAGTGCATGTTTCATTAGAGTGTCTATGACCTCATAACAGTGAGAACAGAGCAGTGAATCCTAAACAGGAAGCAAACACAGAGTGTTCTAAACAAAACTTTATCATCTTTCATTTTACCTATAAAAAGTTGACTGTTTAATGTCCCCAGCAGAATGGGCTCTTTGTTTCGATTTGCTTTTTTTTTCTTTCTTTTTTTGCACTGCTGTAAACTTCACTGTGTAGCAGTGAGCAGGCAGGCTGCCTAACTTTTAGGTTCACTATTAAACAAAAGCTCTTATTTCACACAATATGTGAACAAACTAATTTTCAGTACAGCATTATTGCCAAGGAATATGTATTGTGATTGTTTTATCTATTCACTTAGAATCTTAATTTCCCTGGTTCTTCACTTTATTTCAGTGTCAGCATACTGACAACTAGCACCTATATGTATTCTGGTTACTCAATTTTTTCTTCATCACACAAAATGATCCTGTCCTGTTACTTTTCAGACCAAGTACTCTCTTTCATAAAAGTCTTTGGAGTTTACAGAGTTTACTGAAAATAATTATATTCCATTTTTGACTTACATGGAAGCAGGCTGGTATAATGAAATAGACTTCAACCAAGAATCAGGATTTCAGGATTCCATTCTGAGTACTTCTGTGAATTCTATGAATTCTGTGATCTAATTTTCAAAACTATCTGAAGAACCCAAATGCCTATGTTCATAAGAAGATGAAATTTGGGTGATTTTACAATCATTAACTATAGAATTCCGTGTCTTATTTTATATTCATTCATTCATTCATCCATTCATTCAACCCATAGCCATTCATTACCAGGCACAGTGCTAGGTATTGGGGGTAATAATAATCTGCACTAAAGCTTTTCATGTAATAACTTAGTGAATCCTCATACTCTCCAACTAATCATTGAAGGAAATGACACACAAAAAGCTTGATAATTTGGCCAAGTTCTCACAGTAGCAAGTAGCAGGGCTAGGATTCAAAGCCAGAGTGACCAGTTCCAGACCCTGGCCTTTGTAATCACTGTGCTACACTGCCTGAAGCCAAAAGGCAAGTAAGAAGAGTCACCTTCTTGACAAACCATATGGGCCCCAGAGAAGGGAGATATGTAACCAAATAGGGCAAAATGACAAATGCTACACACTAATACATTATACAAAGTCATTTGCCTTTCTTGTGCCAATCACTCAGTTGTTTTACATATATTATAACACTTAATCCTCAGAACAAATTTTCAAGGTGAGTATAATTATCTCCAGGGTTTTTTTATGTGATGAAATCAAGCCCTTAAGAAGTTACTAATGTTCCCAACACTCTGTAGTTAATAAAGGGCTGAGCTGGGATTAGAAATCATGTTTGTCTGATTCCAGTCTGTTCTGTTACCCGCTGTCACACTCCATTACGCATGCAGCATTCCTATTCTGAAATTCTCTGAAATTTATTTCTCCATTGTTGTACTTATTCTATGATATTAAAATTTTAAAGTAAAAAAAATTTCCAATTTTTCAACAATGCATGAGAGAACAAAATTATCATTCTTAAGAATGTCTGAAAGAATTCACAAAGCAAGAATTAGATTACGTAGAACCAGTAGACACTGAAGCCAAACAGTTGCTTTGAACTTTTGTTTCTTGTCTTCTGGGAGTTGAATTCATGCAATCCCTAAAAAAACTTGAAACTTTGGATCAGGGAAACACATCAGATCTCAGAATTAGGGGATAACATAAAGATGCTTTTCTCATTTTACAAATAAGGGAATTCATACCTAGAAGTTTAAATTCTTTGCCCCAAATTTTATAATTAAGTTAAAAATAGAATTCAGCTCTTCTTTCTCATACTTATTATCCAGTAATCTACAAACATAAATGTTTATTATTATTACCTAGAACATATTAAAAATGTTTTACCCATTTGTTTATAAGTAAATATAATACAGACTGATTCAGTACAATGAGAATTATTCTACAATCTGTATATTTAAAATGATTCCAAGGTGACAATAACAATCATTGTTAATTCTCATTATATGCATACCTTTAAAAATTGGATTAGTATTATTATACATGTGTGTAGAAATAAGGGGAAGAGAAGGGAGGGAAATATAATGAAGAAGAATACTAATGGGTAAGAGCATGAACACATAAAGGAAAGAGAGAATAAATGGGGAGAGTCAAAGAGAGCTTGAATATGCAAATGGAATCACCCAAAATTGGGCCTTTTGTTCCAAATTTATCTACCACCACTCTTTTACATACTGCCTTTATTTATACCATTTCTACCATACTTTTTCCTGAATCACTTCACCTTCATCCGCTCCCTTCACACACACATGCCTGGACACAACACACACAAATACATGCAGTGGCAGAGCTAAAAACACTTGACAGTTCCTGTGAAGTCTAATCTTCACTACATGGAAGAGACCCCAGATTAATTCAGTGTTGCTTCCCTTCTGTGAATAGTTCTTAAGTGTTCAGTTAAAATGAATTCAGTTCTATAAATTATCTTGCTTAATATACATGCTCACTGAGGAAATATGCTGATCAAGTTGGATTTAAGTAAATAGAAGTTTATGAACTCTATGTTTGTGCGAGGTTTGAACTTTCAATCAGCTTGAAAAATATATTCATAGGAAGACACCCTGAAGTTTTCAGCCTGAAAACTTTGACATCTTACTGGAGTGTGAATCTAGACACATACACCATCAGAGAAGCTATATAAATGGATGACTATATACTTGTTCTTTCCTTCCTAACTTTACCCTTTTTCTTTAGCTTGGCATGAAGTAATTTTTAGCCCAGAGCATTTCACCCTGTTAGAAATTGCTTTCTTAGTGCCAGCTAGTGGTCAGACTCTATTATATTATTAATTTTTATATATTACATATACTTTACATAAATATATGTATATTTTCTAAGTGATAAATGCCAACCTAGAAAGAATTATAAACAAAACAAAATAAACAGACTTACCTAGCAAACTGATTTTTGTTCTCACCCAAGGACATTTTTTTCATTGCTTTGAGACAGAGAGATGGCTTGTCTGCCTTCTCCCATGTGCCCTAATGAGGGATAGAGCACACAGTCTTTTGGTGCACAGGATGATGCTCCAACCAACTGAGCCACACCTGTCAGGACTCTAGCAAAGAGTTTTGATCATATATTAAAGCATGAATACTGTTTCATGTTCTAATTTTAAAAAAGAGGAATAATAAAAATATGCACATAAAGTGACTACAGATGCATTTTAATTTTCCATGAACAAAAGGGTGAAAAATTATTCAAAGACCTTTAACTCTGAAACTCTTCTCAAAACCTAGATCAAAGTATGGGAGAATACATTTAAGTTAAATTGGGTAGCAGACTCAAGTAAAAATAGCCTTGGCACATTAGTCATTAATCGAAGTATGTGTCTAAGATTTAAAACAGCAGACCAATTATGTCTCCCTCAATGGAAGAAATCACATATTCTTTCACTGTGTGTTTAGTAACACAGGTTTACTTCAGCCGAGGGATTGTGTGAACCATAGAATTAAATCTGAACTTTTTATACCATGAAGTATCAAGGTGAAAAAGGTTTAACTCTTAGATTTTTATGTTGTTCTCTTGAAAAAAAAGTTTTATTAAAAACTATATTTTCTGATTAATTACCCATATGTTTGTAATACTTAATGTTCAATAGCTATAGGGATTTCCCTTCAAATTTCTTAGCTCCTTATATTTCTTTTAGCTGGATTAATTGTTCTTAATATTGTCACTTTTATCCTTTCCTGTGTCCTTGTCATGACAAAACACAAATCTTTCAGTATACTCCGTGAGGAGAGAAAGTAAAAATATTTAAATACCTTTCTTAATATGCAGATATATCTTGAATAGTTCTATCATCTCAATCTTAGGCTGAGAAGCAGTGGATCTATGTCTGCCTAAGAAAACACATGAACCCCCATCTAGTCTGGCTCCACCTTCCTCTACAGAACCCATCTTCCTTTCTGTTTCCCTTTTCAGTCTCCTCCAGCTGAGTGCAGTCCCACAGACCAAGCAGTGCCTTGTTCCCTGATTTCTATGGTGCTAAGTAAATGCTGCTGCTTCTTTCTGGAATTCTGCTCTTTCTTTCCTCACCCCAACACTTTTAAAAATAAAAATATATGTCAAATTAAATTTTGTCCTTCAGAAACCATCAGGTTCAAGGCCTGAAGCTTTCCTCGATACCCCAAGGCTGTGTTTGGTGCCTTTCTGTTAGTCTGAGCAGCACCTCATTATTGGTGTATCAAAGAACATGCGTGCCACATTATAACTATGAGTTTCTTTTGCTTTTTCATTTCTTTGATGGTGCACTTGAAGACCAGGGTCCCAGGCCCTAAGACCTTGATAGTATCATGATAAACAATATGTAAATAGGTAAATAAATGCATATACAAAATATAGATTTATGGAAGTGCTTCATTATTACTCTACAAATGGCATATAAAGTAGTTTTTTATTTAGAAGACAGTAATATGCATTATTTGTGGCCTGAGTTTTTTTTAAAGAAGTGTCAATTAGCTTGTAGATAAATATAAAATACAGGAGAAGAGGCTAAATTTTAAGCACATAGGAAAGATGAGGTAAATGGAAAGAGACAGTGGAGGCATAAAATGAAGCCAGGAATACAAACTAAGGTGATAATTGGAATTCACATAAAACCATTTTCTTCTGGTCCCATGATAGTATCTTTGCCCCATTCAAACTCTGACTGCAGAGATTTTCTCTTTATTTAAAGGATCTCTATTTGTCATCTGCAATTTCTTATAGCCTTAAGTCTGATAGGCCTTCCTAACTTGCCCAGGGTTTTGGAGAAAACTTTATGAAAATCCTAAAATAACTGGTCATTTCCCTAGAAGCCTCATCCTTCTCCTTCTTCTCCCTGGTGGCCCTTTTTTTGGGCTTTCATATAATTGTATAAGTTAAACTAATTTGTACATTCTATTCTACATGTTTGGATCCAATTATATTTAGGGATGAAGTGGATGTTTGCATAAACACATACATGTCAGGTGCAAAATAATGCACACATATACACCTGTGATTTATTGTATAGAATCTTAGTTCACATTGCACCCAGATGTATCTTCACTGCATGATGAGAGGAAGAATTACTCAATTCTATTTTACTGGGGATTGTGTGTACAAAAAATTTCTCATACTAAATAAAATTATCAATACATAAATCTGTCATGAGCATAAACTGAAATAATGTCTAGACCTATTTTTCTCAATCTGGTTGGCTCTCTATGTTTTTCTTCTTAATTAATTTTTTCATTATTCATGTCTATTTTGTTCTAAAAAATCAAGGAGGTTATTCAATGTTTTAATCTCCCTGAACCTCAATTTCTTATCTATAAAAACCATGGAATTAGTGCTTCCTGTCTTTGGGTAAAAGCACTATATAAACATTGTGTTATCTTTGTTGAATCCACCTGAACAGTTTGGTTAAAAAAAATGATATCAGAAGAACATTAGTCAACATACCATTTGCATATTATTTTGGGAGAAAAACAAGAAATTGTGGAGCAAATGTAATATTCTCCTCCTGTTCAGTCTAGTGGAATGATTTACTTAAAGAATGCTAATCTTTTTAATAATTAATTCATTCAGTGAGTATTTGTGGGGTGACTCCTCTGGACCAGGTGCTTTTCTATGTGACAAGAAAATGTCATTGTACAAAAGAAAGTAAAATCCCTTACTGCATAGAGCTCATATTCTAGAGTAAATATATATGGGGTCAGTGGAGGGGGGAGAGAGAGAAAGAGAGAGAGAGAGAGATTGATTTTACTCAGTTGCCTCCAGAGAGTCAAGTGCTAGAGGTGTTGTATGTACCTCATCTCATTTAATCGTACACAAAACCTGAAATTTATGTAAGATTGCCCTCTGTGTACAGAATGGGAAAATTGAGGCTCAGAAAGGTGAAGTGCTGTCCCAAGGTCTCAAAGCCCAATAAATTACAGAACAGGGGTTCAAATAAGTTATTTCTGACTGTAAGGCCCACATTTCTAAAACACCTACCCTTAACTGGAAGAAGACACACAAATAAGGTGGAAAGCATCCTCTGTCCCAAGATCAAAGCACCCTGCGCCTTTCACTAGTGGACTTCACTTTGAAAGCCTAGGTCTTCCAGGAACTTCCTGATGTCTACTGTATGAGATTCTGCTTCCTGTAGAGATCTGTATCACTTGATTAATTTACTGTGCTTTCTAAAATTTCCAGATTCTAGATTTAGCTTCAAATGAGTTGACTTTGCTGATTTTGTAGACTCCGGTCTCTCCTTCCTTAACCAGTCTTAAATGGTTCCTATTTTTCCCATTTCAATTGAACCTACAGGTTTTCTGGAAATCATTCATTCTTCTGTTTTTTAAAAAATTAACAGTAAAATATATGAAACTAGTGTTCTCTAGGCTGCTTCTAGAGATGAAATACAAATTCAAATAAAACAGAGAATTTGTCCAACTCTAATCTACCAGCTCTCTCTGGCTTAGCTGATCAGCTGGTCCTGTTATTTTCCCTCTCCTGTTATGTGTATGTGCATGAATCTCTGAAGGTCTGATTATAATAACTGTCATCATTCCTTTTTATTCTTTCAGTTTTTTTCAATTTGACATGAAATATATACACATGTATTTACACATTTAGTTTAAGTGTGTGTATGTACATATATGAAGAAATTTATATATTTATAATTTTGTATGTAAATTAATGAAAGAAAATACAGATAAAGACAAAGAGAATAGTCATGTATAAAATCTGTAAACAACTCAAACTGATTTATTAAATCAACCAACCAGTCCAATCTATGTAAAATAAGTTAATAATACCAATCATTTCATTACACAGCTATTTGATTAAATTGAATAGAAATTCACATGATAGTGCTATGCATATAAAGTATATGGTGAATATAATGTTATTTTAATTGCATGTGTGTGTTTTATACATATACATATATATAGTAAATGTGACAAGTGTATTATATAAATAGTAAACGTTAAATATTTCTAACTGCAGGAAACCCAAATCTCTTTCTCATATGAACTTATGACATGACTAAATCTATTAGAGCTTATAAAATTTATTACATTTTTTCCTTGAACATCATTTGCAAAAAAGGATAGAGTTTCACTTTAAGTTATAAGTCACAAAGCTACTGCAGTTCTATAAGCACAATTAATAATGATTAATAACAATGAAATGGAGGGCTGCCTTGAACTGGCACGATTCTGTCATCAGAGAACCTTCAGGTTGCTAAGGGACGTGCAGTTCTCTGCTGGTAACATAGACCACTGTGCTCAATTTTGAGCTTTGACAAAATAAAGTATGCTCAGAAGGGTTTAGGTAATTTCCTTTGGGAAATCAGCTCAGTAAAATCCATGGTAATGCTCATATTTTAACTTATAAATTCACAAAATTAATGCTCCTCAAACCTCCTCATAACTAGGAACAGTATCCACATATGTGCACACACCCACATGACTTAGACCTCATTGGTATAGGTGTGACATGAGTATTTTAAGCAAAGACAAAACTTAGATCTTGACCAGAAGTCTAAATAGAACTCATCTCTTACATGAAATACTAATTCAAGAGATGTGAATGCAATGGAGTAATTAGTATTAAATACAATTCTTCATGGCACATTTAAGAAAAGGTAAGTTATCTTAGTATAATTTGGGAAGGAGGAGAAGACAAACTGTTTGGAATCATTAAAACTTCTATTGTGCCCATATTTTAGTGAGAGCTGTGTTAATATTATGTGTGTGTCACAGCTTGTACCTACGACTGTACTTTAATTGAAATTAGTTGTTAAAAAAAGGTTTTCTGTGCTCTGATTAAAAAACAGCAACCTCCTTAGCCCTAAAAAACTTTTCCCTTTATTTCTTTTGTTTCCCTTTTTAAGTTAAAGTTGATTAATAAAGTCTTCTGCCCTACCCTACAGAAGCCACTGAAGCACACTTTTCAGCAGATGAAATGCTTCCAGGCCGTTTCAAACTTCCCTGATCCCATCCTGTGCTGGAGAACAATTCCCCACGGGTCTCCTGTGTTTCTGCACATCTGTGAGCAGAGACACTGACAGCTTGCGTTCCCGACTATCTTTTTAAGAATGTGTGTATGGTGAGCAGTCTTGAAAGATAGAAGTCGTGTTCCCTGTGGAGCAAAGGGCAGGTTTGTTTACAGTCCAGTATAATAAAGATAATTTCTTCCTCTGTGGTAAAGGGCAGGTCTGCTTGCTGCCATTATTTTTTTTAAAAATTGAATTTTCTAAGCTCAGGGAGCCTCAGCTATGACATAAACATACTGGGCATGTAGGTGTCACCCAGCTCACACCCTCTCTAACTCGCACCCTGCAGTAATTGGGGGTTGGGGGACTGCTGCCGGAACATGACTATGCTCTGGCTAGTTCTATTGCTGTGAGTACTGCATGGTCCTTTGCCTCTGTCCCCCACCAGCACATGTGAAACTAGCAGATCTTTCAAAGTTCTTGCTATGATGTTTTTCCAGATTCTGTCCTGTTTTATATGTCTAAGGATTCTCTTCTCCACCCTCACCCAAAAATGGTGACTCATTGGCTGGTCATCTAAATCTTTTGGTTCAGTTTCTCTCCACATTTGTGTCTTCTTAGTGTAAAGTCTCCACTTGTCCAGGAAAAAAAAAATTCAGGTTAAGTAATGTGACAATCAACTATAGTCAGAGGGATAAAAAAGGATAAGGGAGAAAGTGTGGATACAAAGGGAGTCTGGATTATACATGGAGTAGGGGCCTGTGAGAATCCTTACAGCAGCTGGATTTTCCATTTCATCCCACTGGAGATGGCAGTCCTGGGTCTGGGGTTCATTGTGGGCTGCATTGCTGGGCTGGGCGCCTTGCTGATTTGACAGTGAGACGTTACCTTTTCAATTCTTTGTGCTCACTGCTAAAATATGACTTCCTTAGTAGTTCTATTTTTTATCTTCCTTGCCACAACTTCACCAATAAAATCAGTGAACTCATACATGGTTAGTGATAAAATAATCACATTTTCTACTTTCTTTTTTTATCTGTAGTTTCAGACAGTTCTAGGAGGATGAGTAATAGCCCTCTGCAACAGGAGGTTGAGTCCTGAGACTCAACAGCTACTTATTATAAATGCAGATTACTAGTCCATATACTCCAAGGATTTTGATTCAGTAGGGTTCATGTGGGATGCATAATTTCTTTTTATTTTTAATGAGCTTCTTGGGTGAACCTAAAGTTTGTCTGCAGACTTTATGAGATATCCTGCCTCTTGATCTTGTAGTAGGTGCATTTGCTCATTCTCACAGAGATAGTTCAATACCAAATGTATAGATTAGTCACAGACAAATCTCAGTTGATGGCAGAGGTTTTCCCTGGAAGTCTCAACTTCCAAGGATATTTAGATAGTTATCTTTGGCCCATGAAACTGAAAGATTCATATTAATATTTTTTAAAAATTGCTTTGTTTTAGAATTTTGGCATATGTGTGGGACAATTTCTTCTGATCTATAGAGTGATACTATGTATGAATTATTATAAATGGAATAAAAAACCAAAAGCTATAGCTTGTAAATACTATTACCCCAAGAGTACTTTATTTGAATAAGTTAAAGAATGTAAAAACTTTGAGAGAATGACTATGGGGATATTTTTGAAAAGTAAATACTATTGCAGTCATGGCTATTGACATCATAAGAGACAAAACAGGATGTTAATGAAAAAAGGTCTTGAATCAGTGTTTTGGACACCTTGAGACAAAGGGTATAACAGGATGATATTGACAGTTCTGCAGATCTCTTATTGTTTTTGATTTCCTAATAATTACATTTATGAGAAAATTTATTTTTATCAATATTTTTCAAACTAAATATAGTTAAATAACCTAAGTAATAAGAACGGTACAGTATTATTTTTTCAAGTACAAACAGTACAGCTCATTTCTAACTGGTCTGATTAGGAGATTCACACTTATATTGAGACAAAATACACTACAAGTGAAACCTATGAGAATGAAGGAAACACCGCATGTCTGTGATGCTTTAGAGATGAGGATACCACAGTTTAGAATGCCTGAGACTAGGATGATACTGGAAACATTTCCATCTGCACATGAAACTGAACTATGATGGGATATTTGGGATAATTGATGTTACATAAAAGAACCTGACCAATATTTTAACGTACCATATTTTTCAGACAATAAGATGCACCCCTCCAAATTTGGGAGGAATAATGGTTGTTAATGCTGCTGTTGAGTTCTGTTTACATTTACATTGGTGAAATATTATGTTATTTATGTTATTAAATATTTTGCCACATTTTTTGCTTCACAATTTTTTTCCTATTTTCCTCCTCTAAAACCTAGGTATGTCTTATGGTCTGGAAAATACTGTATATACATCTTCATAGTAAATAGGTGATCTTTATCAATAAACGACCTGTTAAAAACAGCAACATAAACTTCAGACAGCATTTTTAGGTGGTTTATTTTTTCTCTGAGATTATTCTGATAAAAGGTGATAGGACTTACAGTTTACGACAACTTTTACTTTCTTCACATCTGGGAATGACACATCATTTTCTGCACTGCATTCATATTCTCCAGCCTGGTCCCTGGTAATTCCATAAATGTCCAAATACTGTCCATTTTCAAAAGGTTTTGCTACAAGAAAAAAAATACAGCATGTAATTGCCTGAAGCTTCATACAAGTAAAACAACAATTTTATGTCTTCCTAGTAGATATTGCTGACAAAACAATTCCAAATGAAACTGGGGAATTATTAGAACCTTTGTTCTCCTATGTTGAGAGGGAAAGTCAGAGAAAAAAACAGAAACTGAACAAGAGATACTATAAAACTGTTTCCCCAAAATAGGATATACATGTGTTCTTTTTAATTGATTGTGGTCTCCTAACCTTGTCACACATCAAATAGAGCTCTGCGCATTTCTGTAATTGAGTTCAACAACCTCCTAGCAGTGTAGATGAAATTCACTAATATCACCTGGTACATATTGACTTTTACACACTGTATGCTAGCAGCTTGACACTTAACCTAACTAAATGTTGCTTTTCTTTTGGGGAAATCTCATACTCATTCTGAAGATTTCAAGCTAGATGGCTTGGTAAGAGGATAGAGGTATAATAAACTGTTGTGACTTTTCAGTTTCCAAAATTATTAACTTTTCCAAGAGAGGTGCACTTTATGTATTATATATAACCCACACAATAAACCTATAAAAATCTCTATAGCTCTCAAATTAAAAGTTAAGTTATCATAAAAACACACAAAATTATTGTTATTTTTAATATTTCAGGGAAAACATACTGTTTGACTAAAAATGGCAGTAGGTTAAAAATATAAAGACATAATCACAATGAAAGAATATCTTCAAATGAGTTTGATTTGGGGAAAAAGTGTACTTTTGCAATAATGGAATTTTTATTTACTCGAAAGCAGAGAATCATGGCAAAGGAAGAATGGACCTATGTGAATTTCAAGAGGCAGGACTCATCTCCCTGCCTTGCACAAATTTTTAAAACTCACATTTCAGAGCATACCAGAGAGAACTGAAAAATGAAACAATGATGCCATTAAATGTTCTGTTTTCCAAGTCGATCTTATTTTTGTTTTCATCTTACACTGCCACCAAAACTATTATACTAGAGCATAGCTTATAAAGTAGTAGGAAAGCTTAAATGCGTATGAATAAAAATTTTAGCTATGGTAATTCAAATCTCAATTTAATTTTTTTGTCAATTAAATTAAAAAAAAATTCTGTGGGCTCTGTTACCTGGATCAGAATAAATTGCTGCTCTGTCTGCCTTCCACGTAATTATGGCTTTGCTAGTTACAACCTGGAGTGTTAAAATGTATATGATTAAATCATTTCTCACTTTCTTTTCTGGCTAATCACAACTTGTGGATAGGGGAGAGTTACACTTCTCAAATGGTGGTTGGTGGATTAAGCTATTTCAGGTATAAGAAATAAACTTTAAAAAGCAGCAGTTGTCTTCAATGCCCATCTTCTTAAAATCTGACTTTATAATCATTTTCTTAGTTCAACCCAGTGGCCTTATCTGACTCCAATATACAAAGAAAACTTTGGTTTTCCCTTGTTCCCTTCTATTTCTCTTATTTTCATCCTTATAATAAAGATAATCTTGTCTTAAATGTGTCTATAAAAACTACTAAAATGTAGGGAGGAGAGAATCCCTATTCAAATTCTAGAATTTTTCAAGATAACTTGAATTGTAAGGTAAGGGCACTATTAAGTGGAAATATACTGTATCAGTATATCAATTAACTAACCTAGCTGAGTAGTTCAAAATGAAGCCAATCACAAGTTAAAGTGTATACCATTGTAAAACTTTGTAAAATAAAAGTTATTATGGCTTAACTTACTTTTAATATTAAAATGTCACTTGGATTTTCCTACTTTTGTGTACTGAAATAATTTTTAAAATTGTGTCCCCCCAAATGCATTTAAATAAAAAGCATGCATTATACCTGTTTGAACAATCAACCATTATCTAATTCTTAATGAATCATTAAATATGGTGTGTGTGTGACTTTATGTGTTACTATTTTTGTTGTTTAAACATTGCAGACATATGAGCAATTGTTCTTAAAGTATGGAAGGATGGGAAGAAGCACATTAGATATGAATGTCCACCGGGAACCACAGTATAATGACAAGAGAGAAACTGCTTCCCTTTTTCTTAAAGGGCTAAATGGCAGACTTTGAAAAATTGGGAGCAACCTCAATACGGCTGTATGACAAAAACATCACCAACATCAGAACCACTTCATGAGTTAACTGCGGAGAACACCATTTATACCTACTGAATATGCTTATTCCTGGGGTTCACTATACAATCTACCTAACGATATTTCAGGATCTTTCTCAACTCCACCATAGAACAATGTTCCTCTTTCCAACTACCAGAATTAGTTGTAAGTGTTAATGCATTTCATAACTCAATAGCTGTACAACCAATGAATGAATGGTCTTGCCAACACTATCAGTGATATAATACTAATACAAAAACACTTAGGAAAAATGCCTTGGCTGGTATGGCTCAGTGGATTGAGCACCAGCTTGTGAAACAAAGGGTCACTGTTTCAATTCCCAGTCAGGACATATGCCTGGGTTGTGGGCCAGGTCCCCAGTGGGGGGCATACAAGAGGCAATCACGCATTGATGTTTCTCTCTGTCTCTCTCCCTCTCTGTCTAAAAACAAATAAATAAAAATCTTTAAAAACCACTTAGGAAAAGAAAGCATAAATTCATAGCTAACTTCATTTTCCCCACTGGGTCCCTGCTGCTTTAAGCCACCCTGTTGCTTACGTTCACCATGCATCAGCTGTCCCAAAACACATGCTCTGAGTATTCTCTTGTTTTTACACACATAGCTCTGTAGCCATCCTGAACTCATCCTCAATCTCTTTTCAGGCTGGTCTCACCAGGCTTTTAAACTCTGAAATTCACTAATTGTCCACAGTTGGCTTGGCTGCCTCTTTTTTTGTTGTCCTCTGTTTCCCTAATAGTAATTCTTCACCTGGGTTTTGGAACCAAGGAAACCAATCCTCTTTAATACTTGGATGGGTTGCCCTAGTTTCCTATTGCTCCCTCACCAGGGGAGAGGATTTGAGCATAGCACATTAAAATGCAAAGGACATTTCAGTTTATGCAATATAACCCAGCTAATCTCCCCAGCTGGAGGGGAAAGGCCTAGGCAGAATGGATATTGGAAGCAAAAGACATGAGGACCATCATCAAAGCTGAGCCTTTATGTTTAGGAGGATATATACTACTGTAGGCTGCTCCTTACAAATCTGGATGAAAAAGAAAAACATTGTGAACATTGTGCAACATGTCTATCTTTCAAGGTACCAATATAAGTATATGTTGATGAAATAGAAATGCATAGTGATACGGCCATCCTCTTCTGGCCTCAATGTTATCATTCTCTATGAGTGCAACAATAGCTCCTGTGTCCTCAGCTCTAGTGTGTGTCTAAAATGTCATACTCTTGGTAAATATTTATTAAATAAACAAATAAAAGTACATTTATAAATGAATTAATAAGACTCTGTAAAGACAGAGCACAGAGAATCCAAACACTTAGATTCAAATAAGTTACTACTTCTCTTTAGGAGTTGTGAAGAGGGAAAAGAAATTATAAAAGAATTGTCATCTTTGCTGACATCCTAAAGTAATAGGTGATGGCAGTGGTGAGAGCAGACTGCAGTTTTCATAGATCCTTTCTCAGATCACAAAGACTAAGAAACTTTCAATATGATTTGAAGAAAAAAAAAGATAAGTATTCCCTATATTCTAAACAATGGCTTCCTTATGTGTTTAGTCTCTTCTAGACACAGGTATACTTTTCTTAAAAAACGAAGAACTGAAGAGACACCATAGGCTTTCAGTAATGCCACTATTATCACCATCTTCAAAAAGAAAGATGAAAAAAAGTAAGATGTAGCCATGCTTTCTATGCTTTCATGAGACTTATAAGAACCCTGGCCAGAAAGATTTATGTGGTGGCCACTAAAATGATATCTAGATTTGGCTTCATGATTGATCAGGCATATGAACCATACTTTCTGCAAAGTAAAAATACATTTCAGAAAAAAATATTTGACAAAATAAATCTTGCTTTTATTATTTCCTCAACTAGTTTTTCTCTCACCTTCCTGGCCATTTCCTTTCATGTTTTCATATCCATCAAATATTGTTTCTGTCTTATGACCTCTATTTTTCTCACTGAGGACACTATTTCAGGGCATCCTGTTCATTCATTAGCATTTTATTCCTATTTGTATATTGATACCTCCATGATTGATGTACTTAGTCCATATCTATATCTTGAAACTTAAACACATATTGAACTGGACATCTCCATATGGAAGACTCCCAGACATCTCAAAGTTGACACACCAAAAATAAAAGTACCTTCCTTGCCTCATCTGCAGCTCCTTCTGTGTTCCAAGATTCCAAGGGCTTTCATTATCACCCAAGCCAAGCCAGAAACCTTATTTAACTTTGACAATACATTTTATCTCAGTGCATACAACCATCAGTCACTGCATCCTGTCAATTATGTCTCCTCAGTCATTCTCAAACCTCTTCTAGGAGCCCCTGTGTCTCACTTACTGATCTCTGAATGCATGTATTCAGATGACATGCCAATGATTGCATACTGATTTGCAGAGTCATTTCATCCATTTTCCAAAACCCTTGCTCAAAAGAGTCATCCACTTCTCAAGGTTTCACTGCAGAGTATTTCATTAGGGTCTCATAGCTATCTATTACTAGGTAGTGCTCTGGAAGTCACCTTTCAAAATATCCTTGGGATGGTGTATTTACATTCATGATTGTAATTATTTCCTGTCAGCTTACTGTCCACCAGCATATTTAGTTTCCTGCAAGTATCTCCTCTATGGACTGTATCATAATAAGTAGTTAAGGATGTGGGTCCTAGAATTAGTCTATCTGGCTTCAAATCCCATCTCTGCTATATATATATATGTGTGTATATATATATATATATATATATATATATATATATATATATATAACTTTATACCAGGAATTTAACATTTGCTTCACTCATCTATTATGTGTGAGAATAACAGAACCTGCCTCATATAGATGTTGTGACGATTAAGTGGGTTAACACAAGTAAAGAATTACTATGATATGACTTAGAACACATCACAAGAATTAAAAAATACATTAGCTGTTATTACAATGCACAGGTTTAGCTATGCCAGGAAGGTCAATTTAGATAAATAGGTTAATATAGTTGAGAATTAGTTCTTCTATCTTAACATGATATTCAAATGGAACCAGAAGTGAATGCAGGGGAGTTGCTCAAGAAGCATAAATAGAAGTTACGAGTTCCATTCCCATACCACTGTAGGAGACCAGTACACACATCTGGCATGGAGACCTGCCAATGGAATAGACACTTGGTCTCATGTTGGGTCACTTTGTCTCCAATAAATTCCCAAGGACAATTTAACCTTCCTGATTCACTTCTCTTCTTTTGTAAAGTGTTTGTATGTGTGTGTATATATATATATATATCACATGTATACATGTATATGTATATATGCACACACATATATTTTACATATATATGTAAAACCATTCCCAAATAGTCTCTGACCTAAAAACAGCATTCAGAGATGGTTGTCAACTTTGATTTTCTCATAGGAATTATCAGCTGAGTGACATATTATTCTTTTGGCCTTCTTTGCCTTTATGTAGCTGATTCCTGCTGCCTGGAACACCTTATCTTCCGATTTGCCCTCATATCTACTTCTCATCCTCAGGTCCCTGCTTAAGCAATACCTCCTCAAAGAAAACTTTCCTGACTTAATCACTGTTCAGTCTAGTGGCTCCATGTTACATACTTCAAAAAATAACCTTGCACTTAAATATCATGTTTCTTATTAAGAATTTAATTATTAACAACTTTTAAAATATTTACCTCTCTTGTTGCACTGTAAGTTCTGTGATATAGAAGGCTACCTCATTTCATATTTAATATGGGGTCTATACATATTTGTTGACTATATGATTAAAGAAATATACATAATAGAAAGTTCAGAAAATGTAACATTTCATTAGAAGAAGTAGATTAATCTTCTTATTTAAATAATGTTAACTACATCACCATAAATAAACATATTTACCTTTTATTAATTCTTTATTGTGTGTAAGATACCATGCTAAATGCTTTTATTAAGAATACCTCAGTTAAATTTAAGTAAACAAATGAGGTAGGTTTCATTATATATAATAAGACATCTAACATTTAAAGAAGTTACATTTCTTGCCAATGAACCATTGACAGATATGGTACTCAGAACTAATTCCGAAATTTATATACCTCACCTGTATACCACTGATGTGTTGCATTAGAACTCTCTGTAAATGGTGCTATTAAACACATTTGCTTCCTATAAGAACTACAGTAGGTTCCGTGTAACCCTTGCTCTTAGAACTATAAAGCACTATGTAGACATTAAGTTAATCTCTGAAAGATGTTATTGATTCTTATATTATAGTTTTGTATGGCTGTTATAACAAATTGCTACACATTGACTGGTTTAAAATTATATACATTTATTATCTAGGTCAGAAGTCCAGCACAGGTCTATAGTAACTAGAATAATGGATCTCCCATAGATACCCATATCCTAATCAGTGGGGCCTTCAACTCTACTAGCTTATATGGCAAAGAAGACTGTATATGTGATTAGTGGTAAGTGCCTTGAGATAGGCAGTTGAATATATTGAAGGGTCCAATCTATCACATGGATCCTTAAGGGTAGAATAGGAAGGAAAAAGAGTGGGTCAGAGAGATATGAAATGATAAGTCACTACGGCTGACTTTGAACATGGAGAAAGGGAGGCACAAGCCAAAGAAAACACTAGAAATGACCCTCAGCTGACAGGAAGTAATTGGTTGTCTTCTAGAACTTACAAAGGAACACAGCCTGTCAACACTTTGTTTTTAATCTAGTGAGACCAGCACTGGACCTTTGACTTACAGAAATGTAAAATAATAAATTTGGGCTGTTTTAGTCACTGACTTTGTGGTAATTGTTACAGCAACAACATGAAACTAATACAGGGTCTCATGGACTAAAATAAAAGTGTTAGTAGTACCAGGTTCCTTTCAGGAGGTATGTTTCCTCCTTTAGGTTGTTGGGAGAATTCAGATTCTTGCTGTCATAGTACCAGGATCCCCATTTCCTTGGTGGAGGGTTGTTCCCAACTTCTAGAGGTCACCCTCATTCCTTCGGTCATTGCCCTCTTCCTCCATCTTCCAAGCCAGATGGTGGGCCAAATCTCTCTCCTACTTTGAATCTCTGCGGCCTCTTCTCCATTCTCACCTCTCTGAACCACTCTTCTGCTTTTCTCTTCTACTTTTAAGGACTCATGTGTTAAATTGAGTCCACCTGCCTGATCCAAGATGTCTGCTTAATTACACCTGCAAATTCCCCTTACCATATCAAGTAACATAGTCATGGGTTCAACGGACTGGGGCATGGACATCTTTGGGGGTCATTACTCTGCCTATGACAGTTCTTCACTAGACTTGGCAGTTTTACTTGCATATACAAAGTGTCACTTGTCTATAATTTTAGAAGACAGTAGAAAGAAGCAAGTGGTCTAAATAATAAAGTTGCTGAGTTCATTAATTCCTCTGAAAATATGAGTGAAGTTAGGTAATAGAAATCTAATAAGACATTCCTTTGGAAGCAAATAATTTTCATGATAATGTACCACAAATTGAACACGTAATAAAATCATGGGAAGTTCTGCTAGCACACAGAAATAGTAGGGTTTGAAGGAGTAATAAGAGGAGGGTGTATGGTCAGATGAAATTATGAAAATTATCTACTAAATGACTGAAACAGAGGTCTCAGAAGCAAACAAAAGCAATCAGTGATTAAAAAGCTTGAAGTTTTTATTTGTTTTGTTATAATTTATCACAGTACACAAGATAGCACTGAAGGAAAGTTCTCAAATCAGCTCACAAAGAATGCCTGTATTCTATCTTCCTATTCAACAGATGTCAATTATGTGAGGATCTCTGACCAGTGAACAAGTTTGTTTCCATTTCAAAAAGCTTAGTCCCTATGGGGAAACAAAAGTATAAGAAGTCGATGTTCGATAAACTGTAATAATTTTTATATTTGAGGTAAATATAGGATGCTATGCCATCATAATTTGAAGAAAATTTCTAAAAGTTTGGTTAGGTCAGAGCATTGATTTAGCAAGAATGGGTAGAGGTAAAGCTGAAGTTTTAAGCAGAGATCAATGCCTAGAAGGCCTTGTATGCTCTCGGTGAGTTTTGTTTGAATTTTAACTTGAAGAATAACAACAGTACCATAAGTAAAAGAGTATGACAAATTTTAGTATTTTAAAATAATATGTTTTTAAAAGATAACTATGGAATTCTGCTTCCAGTTACATTTAGGAACAAAGACCAGACTTACCTTTTTTGCTATAAACCACTAGAGAAGTGGATAAATTATATGAAAGAAGTCTTTGCAGACATTGGATAAGATGTGACATGTGGTTGTGACCCATTTATACAAAATCTATAAGCAAATGTTTATATTCACTTTATTGAGAACTAAAACTGGAAACATTCAAATATCCTTTAATCCTTTAATCCTTTAATCATATCCTACCCATCATTGGATGGGTAGACAAATTGTGGTACATCAATATAATGAAATAACATTGGCCAATAAAATCATACATATAGGCATAACACAAGTGAATCTCAAATACATTTTACTAAATGAAAGGAAGTAGCCCAAAGGGTTACTTATATGACATTCTGGAAAGAGCAAAACTACATAGGTAAAGAAGGGATTGGTTTTTGGTCCAGGGCTGGTGAGGGAAGGTGGGCTGACTGTGAAAGGGCAGAGCGAGGGAACTTCTTCGCATGATGGAACTGTTCTGTACATCAAATGTAGTGGTGGCCACATGAGGGTGTGCTTGTCAAAATCCATAGACCATTACACTACAAATAGGGATTATTTACTTCACAGAAATGTAAAGACAAAACATATATGTATACTAAAACACAGCCACCAAAATGGCCAAGATTTAAAAGATTTATAATAACTAATGTAAGAGAGAAGATGGAGCACTCAACACAGCTTTCCCCTAAAAAAGCACAATCCTTTCCCAATCCTTTCAGCTCTATAGGGAAGAAGTTTAGGAGTATTCTAATTGGTTCTTGGTCAATCACATTTTCACAGTTCCATGGAGGTGATGTGAATTACAATGCAGTTTTCTGTGTGTTGCCTTAGGATTTCAGCTGAAAGCTCCACTTTAGCGTCCTATTACATACATCAGCTTTGTGGGCCAGGGTTCTCTGTGAATCATGCACGCTGTGCTCCGGGGCCTGGCCAGATGGTAGAACTTTGACTTCCCTGGTTTTAAAGTATTATCATAAGTTCATGTAAAGAAATGGAATTTATATGGAATTTCATGAAGAAAATTCATTCATTTCTTCAGCTATTTAAATTTTTAAATTTCAGAATAATCCAGACAACCGTACCCTTTCATGATCATATTTTGATTTGTATTAAAATTTTCTGTACTGAGCTTTCATTGAGGAGCATAATAAGAAAGGCCATATGGAATTTTTCATTACATTTTTATCACAAAAGTTATTCATGTCTGATTGCTGTAATTAGTGTGTCTACTTACAATGGACCCAAGGGAGAAATTCTTCATGCATCTTAGGACCAGGACAGCTTCTACTTCTGACATGTTAATTTGCTTTGCTAGTATGACCCATGATCTTATAAATTGTATCTCTTTTTTCTAGGCCAGTAGAAAATTTAAAACCAAGATAAAGAAAAATATACTTTTGTTGTTTTTATATCTAGTGGTGTTTTGAACATCACTAAGAAATATGTGGATAGATGAAGACATCACAAATAAGAATATAAGGCAAAGAAATTTGGAAAACAGCTGTATTACATATAGTGGTAATGGAGCAGAAGTGGGCTAAAATCAAATAGATCAGATAAATTCCTATTGGTTATTACAATGGAGACTTTGGATCATATTTTGTTTATCAGCAGAAATATTCACTGAGCAGACAAAAAGGAAGTGTGGTGTCTAATATAAGGGGGATGCCCAAAGTGGAATTTATTTATTTAAAAGTTTGTATTTATTCTTACATTTTTAAACTTCAGTCACCTGCAAAGCACTCTCCTTTTGATTCAATACACCTATCGAGACTTTTCCCCCACTGCTTCAAACAGTTTTTTAACTCATCGATTTTTGATGGCTCTTAGTGTTTTTGCCGTTTTTTGTTTCAACTCTTCCACATGGGCAAAATGATTCCCTTTGAGGATGTTTTTCATCTGGTGAAACAAAAATAGTCTCCGGGTGAGAGATCTGGTGAACAGGGAGGGTGGAACAGTGGAGTCTTGCCATTTTGGGCCGAAAACTGCTGAACACACAGCACAGTGTGGGCAGGTGCGCTGGTAAATCACCCGTCATGAATGTGTGAATGCACTGAGAGAGTGTTCGAAAAAACTTCACGGCAACTGAACACAGCCTCTCGCAACGCCAGCTGCTACAGTGATGCGGAAGGCTTCCTAGAACACTCACCTAGTGGAAGAACCCTGTACGACAAGAAGCCTGTCCTCCAGATGGTAATTCAGGGGTTTTTTGGGGTTCCTCTTTGTAGAAATGCTATATAATGCTGACACCACCTTGAGATTATCAAATAACGTTCACGTAACTAACCATGATAAGGCTTCCAAAAGTCATTTAGCATGCTGAGGGAGTAGAAAAATACAAACAGTAACTTAAAATGTGTGCATATGAATGCCTATATAAAAAGAAGAAAAGAGATAGATTATTTTAGAACAATAATAGAGAAAGTGAAATTAGAAATATGGGTTTCAGCCTTGATTCTTGGGTTTCACGTGATTTGTGGTAACATTTTAAATTTCTCTTGGGATCAGTCTTATATGAACAGAGAAAACAACAGCGCTGTTGTAGGGCTATTATGATTGTTAACTGTGAAAATATATAGAGAGCCATATATGAAATCCCAATAAAATTAAAGTAAAAAATGTATTGATAAAAATTCATTAATAAAAATATAATCGAAACTATGACATGTTGTTTACTGCTTATGTTATTTATAATTAACATGTAAGAATTGTGTTGTAGGATCTCATAACATAATTTGATTTTGTTAACTAAAGCCTGCAGAGCTAGGGGAGCAGATTAATAGTTTCACGTGGAAGAAACAACACATATGCCTATTCCTATCAGGTAGGGATCATGTTCACTCAATATTGCACTAACAGACTCTTCGGGGATTTTCGTGGCTGATTTTCTGGTCTCTCTACATTTGGCAGCCTGAGACTCATTTTCTCTAGAAAATTAGTGACTTAATCTGTAATGGCAAGTTTAGTTATTTAAATAACACATTGTACATTATTCTGGGGAAGAACTCTCCCCTCCTCCTCCCTTCCTACTCTGCCCCTAACACACACACATCTTGTTCAAGAGGGATAAATTATGAAAAGAAAGTCCCTGCAGAGAGAGAAACCGGCTGTTACTGTTTATCTGCTTGTTTGCAGCTAAGTTCTGTTCAGACCAGGTTGAATCCATTACTAGCAATATAATATTTACTGTCTCTCTGAATGAAGCCATATGTTATTGGTCTGCACTATGTGAAACTTCTATTATGCTCTATTGGAAAGTATTATAACTTATCTGAATGCACTAGTCTGCATTTGCTCCAGTCTAATAAAGCTATCTCTCCAAGTAACAGTAGTTTCAGTTATAGGAGGTTCAACTGGGTATCAGAAAATATTATTTATACTTCCCCTATGCCTATAACTCACTTGATGGCTTTATATGTCTCTTGGCATATTTGTTTCTTATTTTTGCATATGCAGAATGAAAATTGTTTTGTTCTCAGTGTTATTTTTGTTGATTGAACCCCAGTCACAGATGCCCATCTTCATGGTCATGGGACATAGCCCAGTGCTGATGTAGATCTGTAGAACTCATCTTAATCATGTGCCATAACTCTCTTATGTGTTTATACAATTTCCATAAGTTTCATCAAGGTCAAAGCTTTAAATACAAATATTTTAAAGCTATACTTAATATCTAATAGTGCTTTGGTTCAAGAAACAGATACAATTCTTCAATAAGTGCTTTTTGACTAACATTGCTGAATGTTATGTGCTGAATTAGGCAATTCCTAAAATTCATATGTGGAAGTTGTAACATCTGGTATTATAGAACATGATCATATTTTCAGATAAGATCTTTAAAGTAGGTCATTAATTAAGTTAAACTGAGGTCATCAGAGTGGGCCTTAACCAGTATGGCTGGTATCCTTACAAAAAGAGACACAAACTTGCAGAAAGGAAAGACTATGTGAAGACACAGGGAAAGGATGACAATCTACAAGTCAAGGACAGAGGCTTGGAATGTATCCATTTCTTGTGGCCTACAGAGGGATCCAATTCGTCAACATCTTGATCTTGGACTTTTAGCCTCTAGAGCTGTTAGAATATACATTTCTATTGTTTAAGCCACCCAGTCAGAGGTACATTGTTATGGTAGTCCTAGTAAACTATCATATTTTTGGACTATAAGACGCATCATTCCCCCCCGAATTTGGGAGCATTAATGGTTGTTAATGCTGCTGTTGAGTTCTGTTTACATTTATATTGGTGAAATAGTATGTTATTTATGTTATTAAATATTTTGCCACATTTTTTTGCTCCAAAATTTTTTTTCCTATTTTCCTCTAAAACCTAGGTGTGTCTTATGGTCCAAAAATATGGGTAATACAGATGTCATATGAAGGCAGTAAAGGTAAATCCTGTCTGTTAGGACGCATTCTTTCCATTTAAAACACCTGAAATTTGATATATTGCCTCATTATCTGTTGACTTTGTATTCTATGTTATTGAAAGAACAACAGAATAAAGCAAGAATGAATTTACAAAGTAATGAGTTGCCTAGTCTTTCCAAACTTTCACTATTAATGCACCTGATCCACCCCATCCCCATATATTCAATATATTATTACCTCTTTTTGGTGGGACTGGAAGTGATATAAAAAATGGAGCCAACACAACTGTTATAATCATCTTCTGGTGACCTCATGCTAACAGTAATAAAAAATCTTCCATTATCACTACATTCTCAGATCTTTCAAACATTTCTGGACAGACTAGATAGATCCCATTATTTTTGAAATGTCAAGAGTAAAGTGAGAGAGAAACTTTAGCATACTTTGAATAAAAAACAATCACATTTACAAAATATAATTTCATGAAGTCACTCAGAAGCATGCATCCCGAATGGCAGCTACTTCTCATATAGTGCCCATTCACTAAGAAAAAGAAAGCTAACATGGTAAAAGTACACAATTGAATACAATCATTCTTTTTTGGCCATTTTTAATATTACTTTATTATTATGAGAGGAAATAAAATGACAATGATATTGAAAAACCATGAATACAGAGATGATAGATATTCAACAGCAATTAAAATTTTAAATAAATAAAGCAAGTATTTCAATTTACAGTATTGTGACAATAAATGAAGAAATATACTATGATATAAAATAGATGATAGGAACATGCTGGTTCAATAAAAGTGATACAATCTATTGACTCTGTCAATGCCAACTCTGTGCAACAGCAGGAAAAAACAAAATCTTTTGAAGCCATAATTGTCATTCTCGTATAGCTGAATCAGAAGCAGTGTACAAACAATCCGCACATATGCATGGCTGATGTGACATAATGTGCATCAGAAGCTTTGCCAACTATCAAATATCTCCAATGGTGGCTTTTCTTGTGTCTAAAATTCCTGTCATCATTAATTATTCTTTTAGATAAAGGCACTTTCCTCAAGAAACTCTCACTGAACATGTAAATGCATCATCTAAAACATAAGATATATAAACCTACTGGTACCTACTGAAGGCCTAGTCCCACCACTCTGTGAGCTACAGTGACTTACTAGATCTTATTTCAACAACCACGACTTCTTTCTTTCATAAATTTGTTATACCAAAGTGGCTACTAAGGAGAAAAAAATATTGGACAAAAGAGTAGACCTAAATTTTTACTGTGGTGTTTTAGAGAAGTACTTTGATGACCTCTGAACTTCCAGTTTCATCATAATCTACCCAAATGTGAGCACCATCATTCACATTTATTGATATCCACTATTATTCATATTATCTTGGGCCATATTTCTTAACCACTCTGGATCTGGGATGATCCTTTTGAAACAGGCTTTGTCTACCTCCCTCACAGGGGTTGTTATGCACATTACAAAGATAATATATGCAAAGTGCCTAGAATTAATAGGTTCTTGGTAAATATTAACTACTGCTTCTTCTGTATTATTTCCCTGCAGGAAATCAACAGTTAAAACTATTACTTTTACTTTGAACAAGGAGGGCAATGGTTATTTCTCCAGGGAAAACATCAGCTAGCACTGCAATATCCTTTCAAATATAACAGGTGGAAGCAAGTCAGATTAGATAAGTGTTAATTTATTTATAGCAAGGCACAGAGAAAATCAGAGATGCAACGAGTTTGCACATTTAAACACAAATCATTGACCCTGCCAGAGATTTAGGCAAGTCAATTTATTTCACAAGCTATGAAAAGGACTTCACTCAAAAATGGTGTGAGTTTGGCAATCTTCCTTCCCAGAAGATTTCTGTATTCACACCACTTTCTTCAAACTTGTTGAGAGTTGATTCCCCTGTCCTTTCATCGCAAATCACACTGTGGGAAAACATTTCTTTAGCTGATGATGTTGGTCAGTTACAGACATGTTCAACAAATAGTTATATAATAAATATATCTTGCTTTTAAGGAAAATGTGTGTGGCATTCAGTCATTCGGTAAATATTATTGACAAAACATTCTGTGCCAGTGATTACTTTAAGAGCTGGGAATGTAAGGGGATACAACACACATAATGTCCTTGTTCCCATTGGACTTTCAGTCTGTCAAGGAATAAAAAAAAATGAATGGGAAAAAGTAAACATAAAAGGGTATATCAGATAATTTTACACAGTGGGCAGGTGATTAAAATAGAGCAAGTTTTCTGAAATATGGCAGTACTGATACTTTAGCCATATGATTTGTGTGTGGGTGTTGTTCTGCACACTAGACAATGTTGAGCATCTCCCTAGCCTCTACCCACTAGGTGCTGATATAGTCATCCCCTCTCAAAGCTTTTCCCACACATTTCACATGTCCCTTGAGGAGCCATAATAGTGTGTCCAGTTGAGAACCACTTAAGCAATGTGATATGAAGAAGAGTGACTGCCCAGTCACTGTATGAGCAGGATCTGATGATCACAAAAGGCTGCTTTAGCTGAGCCC
Source organism: Phyllostomus discolor (assembly GCF_004126475.2). Taxonomy (NCBI): domain Eukaryota; kingdom Metazoa; phylum Chordata; class Mammalia; order Chiroptera; family Phyllostomidae; genus Phyllostomus; species Phyllostomus discolor. The sequence goes on from NC_040907.2 coordinate 52,988,654, forward strand.
CTAGTGCCATGGAAGAGCCATCATGTAAAGACTTGGGAGAGAATGATCCAGTCACAGGAAACGGCACAAGGACTCCAAGGCAGGGGCAAGAGAGGCAGGTTTGAGGGACAGAAAGAAGACCCCTAAGAGGAATAGAAGTGTGACAGGAGAGTGAAGAATACAAGTAAGGTCCTATGTCGTTTTCCACCAGGTAAGGGATTTTTGTTTTATTCTAAGTGTAATGAGATGTTATTGAGAGTTTTCATCAATGAAATGATATCACCTAGCTTATGTTTTGAAATAATCCTTCTGGGTTCTGTCTGGAGAATGAACTGAGGAGGCATAAATAGAACATGGAAGACTAATTTGGGGGCAGTAAGTGTAGAAAGATGGTGGTGGTCTCAATGATCTGCAACTATATGTTCACTCTCAGGAAACATAATTGGCATTTACACATTGCGCATGTTTCTTTCTTCTCAAACTCTGCTCTGTGCATAGGCCGATTCCTCTCTTTCCTGTCCACAGAAATACAATACACATACCTATCTCACCAAAACAATAGACCATGATTGTTTCATTAACTCATCTATACATTTATTTAATAAATCAATTTATTTATTGAATATAATTAAGCTGCATTAATTGATATAAGAAATAAAATATGATCCCTGTCATTAGAAGTGAACTTTTCATCTAAGATGGCGTCGGAGTAGGAAGGAGCAGATTTGGCTTTCCTCTGCTCAGGGGAGAGAGTCCTGACCGATCTTTGGAGTAGAAGGCAAGCAACCAACATATTTCAGCATTTTTGAAAACAGAAGACCAAGGATTGTGGCAGAACCGAAAGAACAAAGAACGGATCCTAAGGGGAGTGCTGCAACAAGGTAGGGTCCCAGGTCAGGCGTGTGGTCCCAGGGCTGCAGCCCCAGGCCCGGGGGCTACGGCTGGGTTTACCATAGGGTTAGTGGGAGAGAGCCAGGTCAACTGCTCCCTCCCCAGCCGAGCAAGGTCTGGGTGGCTCTGGGAGGAATCCAGGTGCTGGCAAACACACCGGGGTGGCGAGCAGCTTTGGAGGCGGTGGACACCAGAGCCGAGTCGCGCAGCAGACCCCGACTCCCACGGTCACCGGTCTGGCTGGAGATTTGGCGGTGAGAGAAGCCGGGCCACTGTGGGGAGCGGCGGGCTCGATCGGGAGGAATTTCTCAAGAGGAAGGAGTGAATGGACACAGACACTGTTTGGGGAATTCTCCTGAAGTGATCAGTGGCCCTGGCCTGTCTGCTCCCCAGCTGTGAGAGCGCGGGGTGGTGGACAGGCCGCGCCCGTTCTTGGGAGTGCCGGAGCGGGGGTGGTGCCTGCGTGGGGAGCATCCCCGCACACCAGCCCACAGCAGTAACCCTGGGGAAAGACCTGATTCCCACACCCAGGGCCCAAAGCTGAGGAGCCAGTGCGAACTCCACGGGCCAAGGAAGAAAAGCCAAACAAATCATCCTTCAGCCTGCCTCAATCAGCAAGAGCAGAAAAACTGGTTTGGCCACTTTGAAATCAAGAGACTTTTTAATTTGATTCTATTTTTTTAACAATTTTTAATTTTTTAAGTTTTATTGTTTTTATTCTCTTTTGATTTCTTTTTCCTCTCTTACCTGATTTCTTGTTTTATTCCTTCCTCCTTCCTATCCTCCAATTTTATCTCTTCTTCCTGCCTTCGTCTGCCTTTTCTATTTTTTACTTTTTTAAATTTTTTCCTAAATACCTACAAGTGAGACAAAATCCTGGATCAGTGAAAAGACCAAAGTTGAACCCAAAGAAGGGGCATCACAACAGCTGGGACAATGAGATAAATGTCACTGTGCTATTACAGAGAACCTGCAAGTTATTGCATATTTGTATTATTATTATTTTTCCAGTGTTCCTACATCTTTTTTTTTAACAGTATTTTTATATTCCTCTTATTTTTGTATAGCCTGCCTTGCTAGGCTGGTTTTATTGTATGACCTGACAGCTTTCCCCTGATATCTCTTTCTATACTGTATTACTAATCTACTGTCCATTAACTCACCTGTGTCCCATCAGCTTACTACTCGATGTTCTGTAATCCCTATCCTTGTTACCTAGATTTCATAGACTCTGCCATATGAATGTTGTCATAATATTATTGTAAATAACTGCTGTTCCATGCAATTGTAATTACTTCACAACATCCCCCCCAGATCTTAGCCCATTTCAAAGTTTCCTGAACTCTATTACTGTAGTGGTTAACTCTATTCTCTCACACACTACACCTATTTACTATCCTTTACTCTCACCTTACCCCAGAATCTGATCGCCCACAACCTCTCTGCTTTATAGATCCAACTCGCAATCCTTCCTCCCCCAACAAGAGTCTTATCTTCTTTACATCCTTTCTAAAAATCAGCTAGCTGGGTGGAAGACCACGGTTAACACTATACATAATGAAAGGATCTCCTATATCTTCCCTACTTGCTACTACTGTAAATAGCATAGAATTCTCGGTTGCTGTCTTAAACCATTTTGCTCTCCCCTCCAACTGATGACAAAAAAGAATAGGTGGAGGAGGTGAACACCAGGATACCCACTGGAAGAGGAAACCCAACAACAAAGGAACCGCTAACAGATAACAGCAGAAGAAGGTGAATGAGGGAGTAGTAACCACACAAACCTCAATCCAGGACTTATCTGGAAATACAACTAAACAGTAGAGACAGTACCCAATACAAACAACTGAACAAGATTTCTTTAAACCTTGTACACACAGAAGAACCAGCTTCAACACAACCTGCCCTCACCAGCACAACAAAATACAGAAGGTGGTGGACAGAGTGACCCACATTTAACCAGCTGGTGGGAAGGAACCACCAAAGAAAGACTCAACAACAATCAAAACCCAAAGGCAAACACAAAGCCAACTTAAACGACAGCCCAAGACGAGCGAGCTTGGGGGGTCAAGGAAATAGCACCACTGAAACTCACTGCTACTCTACTAAAGAAGTTCACATCATAAACCCAGGGAGCCAGAACAGATCAATATAAGAAGCTGAGGTGAACAAAAAGAGTCTCACAAACAATGGTAAGACAAAGAAATAATCCCCAAATGAAAGGAAAGGAGGAAGCCTCAAAAAGAATGCTAAATGAAACAGAGGCAATTCAACTATCAGATATTGAATTCAAAGCAGTGATTGTCAGGAAGCTCAATGAGCTCATAATGAGCTACGAGAAACTACAGGGAAGCTACAATGAACTCACTGAAAACTACATCAGCATAAAAAAGGAAATAGAAACTCTCAACAAGGGCCAAGAGGAAATGAAGAATACAATCTCTGAACTGAAGAACACAGTAGAAGGAATGAAAAGCAGGATCGATGAAGCAGAAGATTGGATCAGCGAGCCAGAGGACAAAATAGAAGAAAACACCCAGAAAGAGCAAGAAAAGGAAAAGAGGCTCATAAAAAATGAAGAGGGATTAAGAGAAATGCAAGACAATATGAAACGTAATAATATCCGTATAATAGGGATACCAGAAGGAGAAGAAGAAGAACAAGGGATAGAAAACCTAGTTGAACAAGTGATGATGGAAAACTTCCCTAATTTGATGAGAGAAAAAGTCACACAAATCCAGGAAACACAGAGAGTCCCAATCAAGAGGAACCCAAGGAGGCCCACCTCAAGACACATCATAATTAAAATGGCAAAATTTCAAGACAAAGAGAGAATCTTAAAGGCAGCAAGGGAGAAAAAGGAAGTAACATACCAGGGGGCCCCAATAAGGCTAACAGCTGACTTCTCAATGGAAACACTCCAAGCCAGAAGAGAATGGCAAGAAATAATCCAAGTAATGAGAACCAGAGGCCTGCAACCAAGGCTACTTTACCCAGCAAGGTCTCAATTAAGATAGAAGGCCAAATAAGAAGCTTCTCAGACAAAAGAAGTCTAAAAGAATACACCTCCACTAAAACAGGTCTGCAAGAGATGCTGAAGGGACTGCTTTAAGGAAAGAAAGGAAAAGAGAGAGTGAGAGAGGATCACACATACATAAAAGGCAATGAATAAGTACCTATCAATAATAACCTTAAACGTAAATGGATTAAACGCTCCAATCAAAAGACATAGAATAGCTGATTGGATAAGAATATATGACCCACACATATGCTGTCTACAAGAGACCCACCTCAGGATAAAAGATCTGCACAGGTTGAAAGTGAAGGGCTGGAAACAAATTTTCGAAGCAAATGGACAGGAAAAAAAAGCCGGGGTAGCAATACTCATATCTGACAAAATAGACTTCCAAAGAAGGTCCATAAAGAGAGACCCAGAAGGTCATTTCATAATACTCAGGGGAAGAATTCACCAAGAAGACATAAATATTGTAAATATATATGCACCCAACATAGGAGCACCCAAATACATAAAGAAAATCTTAGAGGACTTCAAGAAAGATATGGACAGCAACACAATTATTGTGGTGGATTTTAACACCCCTCTATCAAAAATGGACAGATCTTCCAAACAAAACATCAACAAAGATATTGTGGCATTGAACAATACCCTAGACGAACTGGGCTTTACTGATATTTACAGAACCCTCCATCCCAAAGGAGCTAAATACACATTTTTTTCAAATGTACATGGAACATTTTCAAAGATTGACCACATGATAGGACACAAAACAAGCCTCAACAATTTCAAAAATATTGAAATCATACCAAGCAATTTCTCGGATCACAAGGGACGGAAACTAGAAACCAATCCCAAGGAAAAAAACCCAAAACACTCAAATTCATGGAGATTAAACAGCATGCTATTAAACAATGAATGGGTCAAGAATGATATTAGGGAAGAAATGAAACGGTTTTTGGAAACAAATGAAAACGAACTCACAACAACCCAAAACTTATGGGACACAGCCAAGGCAGTCCTGAGAGGGAAGATCATAGTGATACAGGCCCACCTAAAAATGTTAGAAACATTTCAAACAAACAACCTAACCCTACATCTACAAGAACTCGAGGAACAACAACAAAGACAGCCCAGACCAAGCAGAAGGAAGGAAATAACCAAGGTCAGAGCAGAATTAAATGACATAGAGACTAAAAGCACAATTCTAAGGATCGATGAATCCAGGAGCTGGTTCTTTGAAAAGATAAACAAAATCGACAAGCCTTTAAGCAGACTCATCAGGAAAAAAAGAGAGAAAACCCAAATAAACACAATCAGAAATGAAAGAGGAGAAACTACAACAGATACCACAGAAATACAAAGGATTGTAACAAATTACTACAAAGAGCTGTATGCCAAGAAATTTGAAAACCTAGATGAAATGGACAAATTTCTAGAAAAATATAACCTTCCAAAACTCAATAAAATGGAAGCAGAAAGCCTGAACAAACCAATAACAGCAAAAGAAATTGAAGCAGTAATCAAAAAACTCCCAACACACAAAAGCCCTGGACCAGATGGTTTCACAGGAGAATTCTACAAAGCATTTAAGGAAGAACTAACACCTATCCTTCACAGACTATTTCAAAAAATCCAAAAAGATGGAAGACTCCCAAACTCTTTTTATGAGGCCAACATCATCTTAATTCCAAAACCAGATAAAGACACAACAAAGAAAGAAAACTACAGGCCAATATCACTGATGAACATTGTCGCTAAAATCCTCAACAAGATATTGGCAAACCGCATCCAACAGTACATTAAGAAGATCATACACCATGACCAAGTGGGATTCATTCCAGGGATGCAAGGATGGTACAATATACGCAAATCAGTAAATGTAATACATCACATAAACAAAAGCAAAGACAAAAACCACATGATCATATCAATAGATGCAGAAAAAGCATTTGATAAGGTACAGCACCCATTTATGATAAAAGCACTCAGTAAAGTGGGAATAGAGGGAGCATTCCTCAACATAATAAAGGCCATATATGAGAAACCTACAGCCAACATTATACTCAATGGGCAAAAATTAAAATCTTTTCCACTAAGAACAGGAACAAGACAAAGATGTCCACTTTCACCACTTCTATTCAATATAGTACTGGAAGTTCTAGCCACAGCAATCAGACAAGAAAAAGAAATAAAAGGCATCCAAATCGGAAAGGAGGAAACAAAACTGTCACTGTTTGCAGATGACATGATAGTGTACATAGAAAATCCTATAGACTCCACCAAAAAACTGCTTGACCTAATAAATGAATTTGGTAAAACAGCGGGATACAAAGTCAATATCCAGAAATCAAAGGCATTTCTGTACACCAACAATGAAACAGCAGAAGCAGAAATCAAGAAAAAAATCCCATTTGAAATAGCAAAAAGAAAAATAAAATACCTAGGAATAAACCTAACCAAAGAGGTAAAAGACCTGTATTCAGAAAACTACATAACACTGAGGAGAGAAATCAAGGAAGACACAAACAAATGGAAACATATACCGTGTTCATGGATTGGAAGAATTAATATCATTAAAATGTCCATACTACCAAAAGCAATTTACACATTCAATGCAATACCTATTAAAGTACCAATGGCATATTTCACAGACATAGAACAAACACTTCAACAATTTATATGGAACCATAAATGACCCCGAATAGCTGCTGCAATTTTGAGAAAGAAGAGTAAAGTAGGAGGGATCACAATACCTGACACTAAACTATACTACAAGGCCACTGTAATCAAAACAGCCTGGTACTGGCATAAAAACAGGCACATAGACCAATGGAACAGAACAGAGAGCCCAGAAATAAACCCAAGTCTCTATGGTCAATTAATATTTGACAAAGGAAGCAGCAACATAAAATGGAATAAAAACAGCCTCTTCAACAAATGGTGTTGGGAGAACTGGACAGCTATGTGCAAAAAAATGAAACTTGAGCACCAACTTACACCTTATACAAAAATAGATTCAAGGTGGATAAAAGACTTAAATATAAAGCGTGACACCATTAAAGTCCTAGAAGAGAACATAGGTAGGAAAATCTCAGATATTTCACGAAGAAACTTTTTTACTGACTTGTCTCCTAGAGCAAGGGACATAAAGGAAAGAATAAACAAATGGGACCTCATCAAAATTAAAAGCTTTTGCACAGCTAAGGAAAACAGTATCAAAATTAAAAGAGAACCAACTGTATGGGAAAACATATTTGCTAATGATACCTCAGACAAGGGTTTAATCTCCAAAATATATAAAGAACTTACACGACTCCACTCTAAGAAGACATGTAACCCAATTAAAAAATGGGCAAAGGACTTGAACAGGCACTTCTCCAAGGAGGACATACAGAAAATCCAAAGACACATGAAGCGATGCTCAATATCGCTAGCCATCAGAGAGATGCAGATTAAAACCACAATGAGATACCCCTTCACACCAGTCAGAATGGCCATCATAAACAAAGCAACTAACAACAAGTGTTGGAGAGGATGTGGAGAAAGGGGGTCCCTAGTGCACTGTTGGTGGGACTGCAGACTGGTACAACCACTATGGAAAGCAGTTTGGAACTTCCTCAGAACACTAAAAATGGATCTGCCTTTTGACCCAGCAATTCCATTGCTGGGACTCTATCCTAAGAACACTAAAACACCAATACAAAAGAACCTTTGCACCCCGATGTTCATAGCAGCACAATTTACAATAGCTAGGTGCTGGAAGCAACCTAGATGCCCATCAGTAAATGAATGGATCAAAAAACTATGGTACATTTACACAATGGAATTCTATGCAGCAGAAAGAAAGAAGGAGCTCATACCCTTTGCAACAGCATGGATGGAGCTGGAAAGCATTATGCTAAGTGAAACAAGCCAGGCAGTGAAAGACAAATACCACATGATATCACCTTTAACAGGAATCTAAACAACAAAACAAAACAAAACAAAACAAAAAAACTAGCAAAATATAACCAAAGACACTGAAATAGGGGATAGTCTGACAGTGGCCAGAGGGGAGAGAAGAGGGAATTTCAGGGGGAAATGGGTAGGGATTACAGGAACAAATTTGGAGGACACATGGACAAAAACTAGGGGTGGGGGGTAATGGGGAGAAGGGGGGAGGGTTGGATGGGTGGGTTGGAATGGGAGTAGGGGGGAGAAAACTGTACTTGAACAATGATTAAAATAAAAAAAAAGAAGTGAACTTTTCACTGAGCATTTTCTTTCATATGATAATACATCATGGTCACAATTTTTGTTTTTTATAGTCAGAATGATCAATTAGATTTTTATCATTTTTGTCTGTATGACATCAAGGAAAAATGGTAATAAATAAATGGTCCTTAAAGTTAGACATGTTTTGTTTTGTTTTAACCCAGAGTCAAGCCCTTTTAACATTCCTTAAATCATTTAATTATCTATAAAACACAAAACCTATATATTTTGCAATGTTTTATATAGGTTAGAAGAAAATATTTTTTTGCCATTTAATGCATATTTTGATTTTCTTTTTAATAGTTTCATTCAGATAATACTGTTATACAATAGCATGTACCTATTTAAATACAATGTTATATTCTATCATATGAATACAACCACTAAACCACAGGTAGCAAACACAAGGCCTGTGGGCTGAATCTGGTCTTCCACCTTGTTTTATTCAGCCTGGCACCTTGTTTCTAGCCAGTGGAGGCATTAGCTCCTTGCCCCTAGTTAAGGAGTAGCTACATTTATACAGTCCTAGAATTACATTAGGCCCTTTGAAGTCAACCACAAGGCTGATGTGGCCTCCGGTGAAAATGAGTTTGACACCCCTGCACTAAACTGTCACCACAACCAATATAATGAGCACATCCATGGCCCTCCAGAGTTGCCTCATCCTTCCTTCCTGCTCTGCCCTGTATGGTCACATCCAGGCAGCACTACTGCTCCTCTCATCATACATTAGTTTGTATTTCCTAGCGTTTTTATATAATTAGAATAATACTTGTGCTTGCATAGTTTCTGGCATAAAATCTGTTGTCATTCCTACATTTGTTCCTCTATACTGTGTCTACTTTCTCTGGCTGCTCTTAAGATTTTTCCCAATTTTCACTGTTTTTTTGCCAATTAGATTATGATGTCCCTTGTTGTAGTGTTTTTTTTTTTAACCCTTTCATCTGTCTTGGGCTTGGATTTCATTGAACATCTTTCATCTCAGTGTGGCATGTAGAAAGATATTTGGTCTTTGTCTTTAGTTCCTGGCCCAGAGTTTCTAAAATGCTTGGTATTGTTTGAGTGATAAGAAAGATAGAAAAGCTTTTGTTCAAGTGCCTTTGATGGGCTCTTGAATCTCTTCAGGACACAAGTTGGTCACCAGAATGTCTAAACATGGGTAAGAGTTTGGAACCTTCAGACTCTCCTCACCCAACCTCAAAGGAGGAAATAGAGGCCAAAGAATGAGTTAATCACTAGTGGCCAATGATTTAATCAACCATGCCTGTATAATGAAACTTTCATTAAAACAACCCAAACGATGGGGTTCAGAGAGCTTCTGGGTCAGTGAATGCATCCACATGCTGGGAGGGTTGTGCTTTGCAACTCTTTGGGGACAGAAGCTCTTGTGTTCAGGACCCTTCTGGACTTTACCACATATCTCTCTTCATCTGGCTATTTATTTGTACCTTATATACTAAACCAATAAACACAAGTAAAGTTCCTTTCAGAATTTTATTAACTGTTCAAGAAAATTATTGAACCTGAGGGAATCACAGGAATCCTCCATTTATAGCATGTCAATCAGAAGCACTGGTGGCCTCAAATTTGTGATTGGCATCTGCAGGGAGGGGTAGTCTTATGAGCCTGAGCCCTTATATTGTGGGTATGATGCTAATTTCAGGCAAATAAAACTTCAGGTAGATAATGTCAGAATTGATTTGAATATTTGGGCATCAGTCACAGCACTGGAGAAGTTGTGTTGGAAAAGATGCCACTTATTTGGTATCAGGAGGGAAAAAATTTCTCATTAGGTTTATAGTTTTCACTAAATTTGGAAAATATTTCATCATAAGGTCCTCAATCTCTTAAAAATTATCCCTCTCTCCTATTATTTGGAGACCCCTGTTACATAAAGATTAAGCTGTTTGAAGGTGTTTCACTGCTTACTGATCTTATGTTCACTTAAAATTATTTTATTTGTTTGATCTTGGATAGTTTCTACGGCTATATATGAAAGTTTATTAGTATTTCCTTGTGAAGTCTAATTCATCTTGAATTGCATCCAGTGGATTTTTCACATCCCACATTATAGTTTTCATCTTTAAAATTTCATTTAGGGTCTTTCAGAGAGAAAGAAAGAAAGAAAGAAATATAGATAGACAAGTACATAGATAAATAGACAAATAGATATTTCATGTCTCCACTTTTCATATATACATAGATATATATGAAAACTGTTCTATATAGAGGTATGAAACTGTTTTATTTTTTATTTTATTTTATTTTATTTATTTTATTGTTGTTCAAGTACAGTTTTCTGTCTTTTTTCCCCATCCCAGCCCACCCCCCAGTCCTCCCCACTTCCCTCCCATTTCCACCCCACTTTGTTATTGTCCATGTGTCCTTTATACTTGTTCCTGCATACCCTTACTCTTTTCCCCTGAAATTCCCTCCCCTCTCCCCTCTGGTCACTATCAGACTGTTCTCAATTTCAGTGTCTTTGGTTATATTTTTAGTACCTCATCTATTAATTCTAATACCTGTGTTAGTTTGGAATTACTTTTTATAATTTCATGAAATTAATAATTTTATTATGGGTCATATTTTTCTGCTTAATTTTCATTGGATAATATACATTGTCAATTTTATTTGATCATTGGATACTTTTGTATTCCTACAGATGTTCTTGAGCCTAGCTCTTGGGTGCATTTAAGTTACTTGGAAACAATTGAATCTTTCCCAGTTTTGCTTTCAATATTTTCAAGGTAGGACCAGCATAGTACTCAATCTAGGACTAGTTATTTCCCACTATTCCAGATGCTCAACTGCTTCCTCACTCTGCAGTTTCTTCACACATATGTGCTCAAATGTGCCAATATTCAAGCCAAGACACTGCAGGTCTCCAGGATGTTTGTCCTCTTTCTTCTCCTTCTCCCTGTCTCTTTCCCTCTTCTCTTCTCCCTCCCTCCCTTTCTTTCCATCTTTTTACATTGTGGGTCTCTGTTGTGTGGGGTCTCAGCACATGTTGCCTTCCCTGGACTCAAGCCTCCCACTGAGTGGGCTAGGCTGTGCTTGGGTTTCACTTCCCTGGAACATAGCCTGGTTACTCTCTGAAAGCAGTAGGCTGGGGCAACTTTACATCTTTCCTTCTTTATTTTCTGTCTCTGAGAATTCATCATTCTCTATTACTCCATGTCCATTATCTTCTCAGCAATTTTTTCATATATTTTGTCAATTTTTTAGTGTGCAATCAGGGAGAGTAAATCTGGTCTCTATTACTTCTTGGTTGAAAAAATGAAAGTCAAGATGTTTACAAAATATATCACAAAAAGATCTCAACAATAATAGCTAAAATTCAATATACTTGGTATTGTAGGTGTGTAAGAACTTATATAGGTCCTTTATGTACATGATATTTTCTTTCCATGAACCTCTTCCTAGCACTTATTCATTGGGAAGTTTTATGGTTATACTCCACTCACTTTGATACTTGTTTGAGTATAGCCTTGGGATTTAAATCTCATGCATGCTGATGAAGGTTAAGAAAATGGGTTAACTACATTATCATCAGTTAATTATATGGTCCTTTTTAGTTTTCTATGTGATCTTTTGTTAGGAGCATGTAGTTGCATCTCAAGTGAGGGGAACTTTAAGATGAGTCATTTTCTATTTTAAATAGCTATATCTTCAAACTAAAAAAAAAAACTGTTCAAGATACAATGTTAGGTTTTTGCTCTAGCAAATTTATTTCCAGCATATACTCAGAAAAAAATTTCTGCAGACGGGGCTTTTGTTGTTATTGTTATTATTCTCTTTGAGAATACTCTGAAAGATCTAAATCTGCCTTCCTTTTCTCCTTTTTTTCTTCTTTGATACACTTCTTTATACACCTTAGATTATGGCACAACTCCTAGTATTTATTCTGAAGCCTGATTAGGATAATATCCTGTGTCAAATGAGGTCACTATCACTGCTGCTCCTCAGTGATGGAAGAATTGACTTTATCTGCTCACATCTCTCTCCTTCCATATTTGTCTTTGCATCTGTCACAAGTTGGCTGGGGAAAAAACATTAATGAATATGCTATCATCAGGAAACGAGCATGTGCTGAAGAACTGATCAAAGATAGCTTCTTACTACTGATGCCTGTAAAAGACGTTGAATGACAAATTGCTGCTCTTGTGAGTTATTGGAGTTAGTGTTTAGAAAACTTTAAAAGAATTTATATGATCCTTAGCTGAGGTACAACTGTTACTGTCAAGTATTAGCTGGAATCTTTTTTGTTTATGAAATCAAAAGTGGATGTTGCCTTCATACTTTTGCAAGTACAATAAAGGTTGAATGTTTACCGTATCAAGTAATGGAGTAGAAAAAAAAAGAGAAATTGTGAGAAATTTTTCTGATTTTGCTATTTAGAGTAGTGCAGGATCACTGCATTAGTCGTGATTCTTTTCTTTTGAAATGACAGAAATTCAGTTTAAGCTAGTTAAACAGAGCAAGGAATGAACTGTCTCAGGTAATTGAAGAGTCCAAAGTTAAGGTTAGTTGATCGCACTCAAACATTCCTCTTCAGAATTGACAAGATCTATTGTTCTTGGTAGTGCTTCCTTTTCTGTTATTTTTATTCTCAGGTAGGTTTCTCTGTATGACAGGACAGATAGATCCTCATATTCCCAGGTTCATATTGTCCTTAATCTCAGAAGTATTGAGTCCCTTTCTTTCCAGTATCCAATCACTTCAACCCTAAAATCTCTGATAGGCCCTGGTGTGGTCATGTGCCCATTTCCAGAGCAATTGTTATGCCGAAGGGAATGATGGAATAGGACTGTTGAGGCTTCCACTCCACCATCATTCTGGAGGTGATATAGTGAACCAATATATCATACCACCTAGAGCAGATTCTCCCCCAAAATATTGTCTTCCATCACTAGAGGAGATATGAGAAATGCTGGGCACACAAATGTCACGAATACCTACTATTAACACCTCGGGTATTCTGTGATCCATCTCACTGTTTACCATCTGTGATTCTAGTGCATAGCTTGAGTCACTCCTCTTAGGTTCAGAAAACCTGACTTCTTTACTATGGGCAGCACATTATTGAAGCCTTTGACATCTGCAAGATGCTGGACTTTCTGCCATCCTATTTATTTCTGTTCCTTATTAATCACCAGTGATCTAATTCAGCACCATTTCTTAGATGAACTTTAATTTTAGTTTCTGTAACACTATGGTAAACCTTTGTTATTTGTTCCTATATATTCCTATCCTCTTCCTTTCAGTTTCTTATCTAAATGCTCTCTATCTCTTATAATTTATTTTTGTTTTGCTGGTAAAATTTTAAGGAAAGGTAAGGCAACCTCACCTTTCTTCAAACATGAGATTATCCCACATCAGGGGCTTTGTGGTGGCTGCTGCCAGGCTGGGATGCTTTTCCTCCAGTGGCTGTGAGGATAACTTCCCTTCTGTCCCAAATGTCACCTTCTCAGCAGGCTGCACTTGGAACCAAATTCAAATTGCAGCATCTTCCTGCCTGCTCCAGCATTCCCGATCCACCTTATCAGGCTTATTCCCCACAAGCCCATCTAACTAATCACCATCTAACATACTACATTGATTCAATATTTATTATTTATTGTCCAAATTCCTTACTGAAATGAAGGCTCTACAAAGAAAGAAGCTTTTGTCTATTCAGTGCACTACTCTCTCCCAAGTTCTGGCACATGGTGAAATATTAATAAATACTTGTTGAATTAATAAATGTTGTATTTTACAAGATAAATCTGAGTGATTTACATTAGTAGCTTAACAAAACTCATTAAGAGATATGGCTGAATAGTTTTAATGAGAAAATAATTAAGATTTTTTTCTTTGATCAGGAGACAATGCTCATGAGAGAGAGAGTCCAAAAGTAACTATGAAATAAAATCGGACAAAAGTCAACCAAAGTAATTTGAAAACAGGAAAATTTCCATTCAGTCTGGTAATTGGAATGGGGATCAGGAAGATGAATTCTGGGACCAACACAAATTCTAATGCCAAGGGGTATGGGAGGCTTCCTAAAGAAAGTTTTTTTTTTTCTTTAACAATAACAAGATACAGGCAGCCCAGAACAGGGAAATAACAAGCAATTGTACAGATTTCTTTGGAATAAATAGTCCAGTAAGTAGGCGGTGACAATCAGAGAGTCAGAGGCTGCATCTAAAGTCCTTATTTTTCATTCTGATAAAGAGGAATATTGATAACAGCAATAGCGAAGAACCAGGAAATAATTTAGAGAAACTGATAAAATTCAGAAAGTTTAGAAATAGGTCTAATGTCTAACTACAATTCATGCTGAGTTGATAATAATGATGCCCATGGTTTTTTACAAAAGTATTGTTTTGGTAAAACTTATATATCTTGCTTAACCAAGGTTTGTGAAAGATAGTTTTCAAAAGCAAGTCATGTGATGAGTTACACTATCATATAATTTCCTTATATATATAATTTCCTTGCACCACACTGTTATATAATTTCCTTGCATATATATAAATTTTATCTGGAGACTTTATATGACTTTCCAAACTCTGAAAATACATTTCTAAAAAGTGGTTTCATTCATTGTTTAGTTTTCAAAAATATTATTAAATAGTTTATGAAGATGTATAATTATAATGAAAAGTTATAAAATGTAAATAAAAAGATGTTTTCATTATTTACAAACATTTTCTTTCACTTAGCTTTAGTAGCCAAAATGTTTGGCATTTGAATCTTCCTGATCCATCCACACCAACAGATTTCATACATACAAATGCTGCTGGTGCAGAGAAGCACCTGTCTGTCTCTTTCTGTCTTTGTGTGTGAATGCATCTGTGTTCACATGTGTATGTGTATATATTTGCTTTTACAGAGAAATAACCATAGGAGAGAAAGTGATCCAACAACCAAACAAAAAGGCAACCAATGGGAGATGATATTTGTAAACAACAGCTCTGACAAAGGGTTAAGGTTTCAACTATATAAAGAACACATCCAACTTAACAGAAACCAAACGATCCAATTATAAACTGTACAGAAGACCTGAACAGACATTTCTCCCAAGAAGATGTAGAAATGGCACACAGATACATGAAAAGATGCTCAATTTAGGAAAATGCAAATGAAAACTAAAATGAGATACCATCACACACCTGTTAGAATGGTTATCATCAACAAGACAGGTAATACAGGTGTTGAAGAAGTTGTGGGAAAAAAAAGTAACCTTCATTCACTGCTAGTGGGAATGTAAACTGGTATAGCCACTATGGAAAATACTATGGCATCTCAAACTATTAAAATAGAATTACCATATAACTCAACAATCCCTCTTATGAGTATCTACCCAAAAATCTCAAAAACATTGATTTGCAAAAATATATGCATCCCTATTTTACTGAAATATTATTCATGGAAACCAAGACACGAAGACAATGAAGTGTCCTTTGATAGAGAATTGGATAAAGAAGATGTGCTACAGCCCTGCTGCTGTGGCTCAGTGGATTGAGCACCAGCCTCTGAACCAAAGGGTTGCCAGTTCAATTCCCAGTCAAGACACATTCCTGGGTTGTGGGCCAGGTCCCCCAGTGGGGGGGCATGCCAGAAGCAACCACATACTGATGTTTCTCTTCCTCTCTTTCCCCTTTCCTTCCCCTCTGTCTACAAATAAATAAAACCTTTAAAAAACATGTGGTACATATATATAATATGGAATACTGCTCAGCCATAGGAAAGGATGAAATACTTCCATTCATGACAACAGGAATGGACCTTGGGAATAATGTGCTAAGTGAAATAAGTCAGAAAAAGTTAAGAACCATATTTCATTCATATGTGGGATATAAAACTGAAACATAGACATAGACAGCAGCATGGTGGTTACAGAGGGAAGGGGGTGAGGGCAGTAAAGGGTAAAGGGGGACAAACATATGGTGATAGAAGATGGTTTGACTCTGAGTGGTGGGCACAGAATGCAACACACAGACCGTGCATCACAGAAATGTACACTTAAAACCTCTACGATCTCACTAACCTATGCCACCCCAATAGATTTAATTTAAAAAGTGAAAGCATACTGACAAGTAAAATGATTTGATTTTGTCATTATTAGGCTTTTTACTTTTTTATTCTAGTAAGCATTGCAGCTCAAACAGCAAGAAATGAAAGTTGTTGGATTTTGTTCTTACATGGATTAGTGATTTCAACAATTTAATGAAGATAAGACCAAGGAGATGATTCTTATTAACAAGACAATAGAAGTCAGGAGGGTAGATATTATATGATAAATTTTATGCAGTATGTATTCTACAGCCTCTGTGCTCTTTTTATTAAACCAACATATTACATTTTGTAGAATAAAATCCACAGAACTCAACTCTCAGCATTGCCCTTGGAGAAGCTCCCTCTACTCTGGATGGCACTGTTGTCAAATGGCCATCACTGTGTGATTACATGATGGTGTTCAGCTTTTGTGATTAGCCCTTTGGGTGAGGGCCACTCACTCCAATATCTCAATCATATGTGGGATTATTATTTTTTAAAATGTTAACAGAATTGTTGCTAGCAGGAATTTTTTGATAGAAGCAATAATACAAGTGGAAAAAAATGTCTTCATTATAGACTACAGAGACAGAGTTCCCTTTTTGTTGTGCAAATATCATTTAAAATGCACATTGCTTCTTTCTTGACTTCCCACCAGTGGAGCAGGCAAAATTGGGTTTGCATAAAATGATGGTTACTATTGTATTCCACTGCAGGAGAAGATACAAAACTGACATATCGTTTTCATATATAGCATCTTCTGAAGACTAGCACTTTACTAGCACATAACCATTACATGCAACTGGTACAAAACAGTTGAAATTTAATTTTAAGATAACTTGACGTTTTGGAGTAGTGCTTCTATGAAAGTCTGGTATCTGCTCCCATTCACAAATGAACAAAGGGAAGTAAATGAAGAGAATAAGCACAGTTACTCATTAGGCTTCTATTTATATTTTTATTGTAACATTAATTGATTTGGAATTGATGCTTCTAATTTTTATAAGGTGTAGGTGCTTATCTACAATGAACAATAGAATATTACATTTCACGAGTACATATGAGTTGCAGATATCTAGATTTTTTTATCAGGAACCCAGGCTCAGCCAATGTGTTCAATTTTATACTCATCAATTATTATCTTTAAATCATTAGTGGCACACCTAACATATTATTGAGGGTCTCCCCCTTTTTTTTGCCAGCTTCTATGTTTTATTCTGGAAACATAAAGCATGGCTAAATGGCTTAATTAACATAGTTGTTCTTCTTCCATAGTGCAGATATTGTTTTGTTGTTAGCCTAATATTTGGTAATTTTAGAGATATCTGGGGATAAGATGTAATGCAACATTCTTCCATCAAAATATAAAAATTTAGGACCAGTTGCCTAACATTGCATTTCACAGTTCTTCTTAAAGGCATTTACATTTGTGATGGTAAAATCTAATATCTTCTGCTGGTTAGCTTCAAAGCTTTATGAACAATGGGTATTACATTTCACAAGTATATATGACTCTGTGCCTTTAGAAGAAATCCCATTTACTTTTCTTACATTTTCCAATATTTGCCAATTTTATATTGCTAAAAATATAAATGTATATGACTACTACATAAATACTCAATAATCCTGAACCCTCTCTATATTTTTATTGTCTGAGACAGCATGAGACAAAGCAGAGACCACATTGTGGCACAAAATATGTTTGGGGGGTTGGGGAAAGACCACAAAAATCACCTTCATTTAAAAGAAAACATTTTATAGGATATTCTTTTGATAGGATTATGGAGAAAAAACTTTCCCATTTTTAAATAAGCTTGGGAAATTTGCATTAAACAGAAGAAACACATTTCCATAATCTTGGTTTCTTAGGGTCTTTAATATGCTAATGTGCACTGTAACTCTTCAAGACAGGTATGCTCAGCTTTCCTCAAGTCCATTTGGTCACAAGACAGTTTTTTTTTATTTTTCTTTTCTGTATATTATCTTCTAGAATTATTGTTTCAAAGAAAAAACTTTGGGAAAGCTCTACTGTTTGCTGATTAGTTTCAGAGATTAGACTGAGATTTAAAAGAGCAGTGTATCTATATTTTAATACTGAAATGTCTGATATATCTATTGCTGTTTGGAAGAAAGTACATTGTCTTTGTAGAAAATGATGAGAATAAGTGAGGATTCTGATCATGAGAATCACTCAGATGTTTTGTGGGGACAGTTTGCATGTGTGCATTTTAGCATCTGAGTTCACTGGCAACATTCTTCCAGTGAACTTGAATTCTATATGAGGGGGAATCCCCCAAAAAGAAATTGTCTTCTGGAGGGTGGGCGCACTGCAGTATAGCCTTCCCCCACTGAGTGTTTTAGGAACACATCTGTACCGGTGTGCCAGCTGGAGTTGTTGTGAGAGGCTGCACTCAGCTTCAGCGAATTTTTTTTTTTTGATGACTCTTTCAATGTGTTTGTCCATTTTATGGTGGGTGATTTATGAGCACATCTCCCCACACTGTGCTGGTGTTCAGCAGTTTTTGACCAAAAAATGGCATGACTCCTACACGCCACCCTCTTTATTCACCTGATCTTACCCAAGCAACTTTTTTGTTTGTTTGTTTGTTTGTTTGTTTCCTTGGGAGAAAAAAAATTCCTCAAAGGGAAATGTGTTGCTGATGTGGAAGACGTGAAACAAAAAACAGTAGAAGCACTAAAAGGCAATGAAATTGATGAGTTTAAAAGCTGTTTTGAGCAGTGGAAAGAACATTTCAATGGGTGTATTGCATAAAATGGAGAATATTCTGAGAAGGACTAAAGTTTAAATACACATATGTAAGAATAAATACACATTTTTTTTATAAATAAATTCCATTTTGGGGGGTCCTCTCAAATTAGTTGAAAAACCTTCTTAGGAATTTTGGTCTATTTTCTAACTGCAGGTTAACCTGTTCCAAATATTCTTTTATTCACCACCATGCCTCCAGTTTGTTAAAATTGTAAATGTCACTTGCCCGCCCAGACTGAGTGGAAGTTAATAAAGTAGATTTGATGCATTATTTATATTTCAGCTTCATATCATGCTTTGGCTGAAGGGCCCAAGGCTATAAGAACTTTTCAATAAAGCAAAAATAATAGAAGTTAGTAGGAAAATGGAGAAGCTAGGATAAGGGGAGTGAGAATGAGGGACCTGGGAAAAGTGAGTAAATACTGGCAAATAATTCAAAGTTCATTTATTAAAATGGCAGAGTATAAACCAATAGCAATATAATATTCAAAAATTAAATGTCACAGAGTTAGATGTATCTTTTAATTGTGTGTATAGTATGAATTCCTAAAGGACAGAATGCGCCAGTGACAGACTCTTACAAACAAGAAATAATGAGTCGTATATTGTATGCGTCCACCATGGACAATTTATTCATTCATTTTCAACTGTTATGTTGAAACTTCCTAAATTGGAAAGTATTAAGTCTTCAAAACCATTGACAACCAGCAAATCTAGCTCATTTTCATATTGTTTATGCTTTTATGAAATTCTCATAAAAGATCCTAGGGTTTCTCACATTACTGTGAGCCATGGAGTTCCTTATTGTAGTGTTGGATCGACACATTCCAAACCTGACCTGGGACCCTAAAGAAGGGCCCCAGTGCAGAAGGAACAAACACAGGGTTCATTCGCAGAGCCGGGGATCTGAATCCTGATGGCCTCTGTTCATGTTATATCTCTCTATCCCTGCCTATCAGAGTGACTTCAACAAGTTTGTTGACCACTCTTAGTCAAGCATCCATGTCTTCACATGTAAAAATGGGTATAATAATAGTAAATATACCTCGTAAAATTTTTGAAGGATATACTAACTTATTTTACACATAGTGCTTTGAAAACTGTCTAGAATTAGTAATAGCTCAATAAATAATTATTTGCATCATTATTTTGATTATGATAAGTAATGTTTCTCCATTAATTATCCCTTTTCTTTTATGTCAATCTCTCTTCACTGTCTTCCTCCTTTTTAGACTAGTTTCCCCAAAATAAAAATAAATGTTGCTTGAGCTATGCTTCTAACTTAATCTACCATCCCATCTTTCTCCATGTCTTACTGCCACACTTCATTAAAGTTTTATTCGCCCCAAACATAATCCATCCTTGAATCTCAGTCATCTTATCACTTGTACACCACTGAAACAGTCTTCACCACATTCACCAATGGCCTCTTAGTTTTAAATGCACTGAGCCCATGCATAGTGTTGCCACCATTGTCTTCATTAGGTTTAAATGCCTTCTTATCCTCTTTGTGGGTGTCTGTTCCTCTTCAGTCACTTAAGTGGTTCTTCCCTTTCCTTGCCACCAAATTGTAGTCATCCTCCTAAGCCTGTTCCCTCAGCATCTTTAAGTTCACTCTACACATTTTCTACCTGGGAATCTCTTTTACTCTCTCAGTCATATGTTGCTAACTTACAAATTTGCTTCACTAGATGTGGCCTATTTCTTGATTTTCAGTTATTAGTTACATTGACATTTTCACATGGTTGTCCCATTTGTACCCCTAACTCAGAGTGAGTTTTGACATTTTTTGATCCTCTGATTCATCCATTGTAATGCTGCCAAATTTAGTAGCCATTTTTCAATGCATACTTCAAATAGAACTTCCTATACAGAGCCTTCTAAGAGCTTCAAGTTAAATTTTTTCAGAACTCTGTTGGAATCTCTTTCCTAGTTATGGTTATTCATTATATATCTATCAATTTTTTAACCCATTACTGACTATAAGCTGCTGCGAGACCAAAATATCACTACAATTTTCAAAACTTCAAAAAGTGACATAATGAACAAAGATCTTGTCTGTGATGAATGGTTGCTGAATTCAACTGCTGAATGTAAAGGGAGGTGTCTGTTAAAGTGGTAAATGGGACAGAGCAATTACATGGTTTGTACAAAACATACCGGAGCATAACACAGTCACAGACATTGGGGTAAGGAAGTAAACAAGATTTGAATGACTATGATAAGAACAGCCAAAATGAACTTTAAGCTATACATTTTTATATATGATGTGTATGCATATAATTAAATATATAAAATTTTAAAAGCATAAAATTAATTATACACATACATTTGTGCAGCATATAAAATACTTCTGCATGGTACTTCAGATATGCCATTACTCGTGCTATTTTTGTGATGATAGGTATGAAAGGGCAATAACTGAAGAGGATTCCTCCTAGAATAATATTAGGTGCTCAAGGGCATCTAAGAAAAATTGTATTTAAATTGTTACATATGAATCAAAAGGCTAGAAAGGACTGAGGAAGTCATCTATTTTATAGCCCTGCCTCAGGGGTATAAAGGGTTTAAAGTTTTTACATTCTATTGAAATGATCAATTAATATTCAGTGAAGGAGAATATTCGTAGAGTTCCTAACAATGTGATTCACGATCTCCCTTGATTGTTATTGTTTCAGTATCTTCATCATTCTCTGTAAAAAAAAAGCTCAAAATTATTTGGGATGTTGACCACAGTCAGATTAGCTAATGATAAAATATCTCATTGTTACAAAAGGCAATACTACCTTCTGAAATTAAGCTAAAATTTGCTTATTAATTATTTTATGTTATTATAAATAATACTTTGTATTACAGCATTAAACTTCTACACTTTAAATATTTTTAAAAAATATGTTGATGAATTTTATGTCCAAAACAGAATCTGGGTTTTGACATTTAAGAATTTGTCAAATAATATATACACATATATTTATCTTTATAAAAACTGTATTTCCCTTCTTTTGTATGTATACAACCAGAGATTATGAAAATATAAGCAATACATTTGGTTTTAAATATCCAGTTTTACAGTTCACCGTTAAATTACCATTTAAAATGAACACTGCCTTTCTAAGATTGGGCAGCAACATTGCAGAAAAACATACTGCCTTTAAACAATCAGTAATTGGTATGTGGTTTTATAGTCGACATGGAGAACAGTTTCTAGGAAAGGTAGTTTTTATTTAAGCCTCTCAGAGATGCTAGATGGTTGCCTCTTGGACATAGTTTGAATGGAATCATGATTGTCCTGCTAGACCAGACTTTCCCCAACCAGGAACCTCTAATGTAATCATGCCTTCTACTATCTGTACTAAAGGAACTAAATATTTGCTAAAGAATTGAATGAATTTTTAGAAATGAAGGAGAAAAAATGTGGATAGCTATCTGCCTCTCTCAAAAGTCAGAAAAGCAAAACTCTGCAATTCTATTCCAAGCAAACTGGAAATGCCAAGTGGTATTTAACATTGTGAAGGCACATTATGGACGGGTGCTGTAAGAGGAGACAGGAAGGAATGCTTGAGAATGCAGTGCGGTAAAGTTGGGTGCTTCCTAAAATTGTTCTCCAGTATTGGCATGAGAAGAAATCAGAAGCCATTCATTCATGTCTTAAGCAAACACACACACACACACACACACACACACACACACACACACAGAAAAAAACACCAGTATTCTAGCTATAATAAACTCCAAGCAAAAGTAGAGATGAATCCTGAATTTTAAAATAAATCCTTCTGATTTTTCAACTTATGAAAAAGGAAATGAAACAGGCTCAATCATATTATATCCCAAATGTCTGTTAAAATGTGACCTTTTAGTCAACTGGTTTTTCAATAGTTGTGAAGTTACAAATTCTGGCCCTGATTTTTCTATATATTTCCCATCCAATCACTTCTAGGGTGGAGGTAAGAAAATAACCTTTTCTCTTGTAGAGGAATGCTAATGCTAGCTGAAAGCTGAGGTCTTAGTTTCTTCCATTTCTCAAAATGAAGATAAAGGTGGAGAAATGTTATTGTTACAGTAACATAGATAAGGAGAAAGTAATAAGTTGGATGAGAAAACTCTCACAATGCAAGTTGGTCATTTATGTTACCATCAGTTTTAAGATTTTTTGAGTATAAACATGACAATCAAAGTGGAGAGTAAAATACATTTTATACTTTTTCATTCTTTCTTCAGACAAAGAAAGCCCCCCCAATGTATGATAGCTAATTTTCCTACAGTGCCATTTACTAAAGTTAAAAGTTGGATCTAATAGCTGACTTCTTAAAAAGACTTATTTATTTATTTTTAGAGAAAGGGGGAGAAGGGAAGAGAGGAGAGAGACATTGATGTGGGAGAGAATCCTTGATCATTTGCTCCTCATGGACCCAGTGGGGACCTGGTCTGCAGCCCAGGCATGTGCCCTGATCAGGAATTGAACTTTTGGTTTGCAGGACAATATCCAACCTACTGAGTCATACCAGTCAGGACTGTAATATCTGATTTTTAATCAACAGGTAATAACGGCAGGTAATAAATAGCCCCACCTCCTTCCTGACCCATTTTTGTGACTCTCAGATCAGACAGCCTCCATGGCTGGCACAGGCAATAATCCTTTTAGGCAACTGTGCCTCTGCCAGAGTCAGCGCTGGCTGCTTACATCAGATGGCTTCCATCCACCAACTAGGGGAAGGGGGCAGGCTCCACTGGAGTTATAAAGTTTATTATCCTTCTTTTTTCTCCCTTCCAGGTTACTATTATCTCATCTATTTCCCCTGAGGTAGAACTCTAAAAAATATGCAGATTTCATTTGTCCTCTATGAAAAACCTTTTATGAACCTCAGGGTCTTTTTTTCAGTTATGGAGGATACCTAGAATTGCATGATATGAGCTCCCTGCTTTCCTTATTTAATTCATATTATGACCTCTGCGTTATTACAGACTAAACAGAGGTCAAGGACAACATAATAAAAGCAAACAGATCAAGACAAAATTAAACCAAATAAAATAAAATCAAACAAAATTAAAAACCAAAACCAAAAACCCTCTTAAATTGTTCTTACTCTTTAAAAGAAAACTAGATATTTCCCTCATATTCTACCTCTTGCAATTGCAGTTTTGTTCCAATGAATTCTGGGAGTATTTAAAATAAAATTTGGTTTTCTTTCATGACCTTCGGAAAACCAGGAAATTGATTCACTCGTTCAATACAAATTTTATTGAACACATATTAAGATCTAGGTGATGATAATATAGTAGCAAACCAAAAGAATAAAAATCATTACCTTCATAGAGTCAACAGATTTCTGTTTTCCTACTTCTACATCCCTATTGATTACATCTTTATAAGGCATGATTCAACTTATTTGATTTCACTTCTCAAAAATACTTAATGACCTTCAATTTTTACCAAATAAAAAATAAAGTCTAAGATCGCCACCATTTGTCCACAGTGTCCTTATGCCGTTCCCAGACACTCCTGGTATACGACCATTTCATGAGTCCCTACTCCTGACATGCTCCCTATCCTATGATTTCTACTATTGGGAGGTTATTATTAAATTCAGATTCCTCGTGATGTCAAAATTATATGTGTCCCATCTGGATATGGTGTATTCCACTCTGTCTTCCCTAGAATTTTATTAATTATCCCTTTTAGGAAATTTATATCACTCATTCCTATAATACAGCTATGTATACCTGTGTCTTCTTAATATACCATAAAATTTAAAGGCAATACACCTGATTTGTTCAAAATTTCAGCCATTTTTCATCATTTGGACCTCTAATAAAGCATAACATATGGGTAGTTCTCATCAAATTGTGAATGAATTATTCCATTATTGCTATATAATATTAGTGTTAATCTTTAGGCTGGCTACTCTGTACCATATGTGGATTCTAGATATAGAGATTTTAAAAAGTATGATTTAAGAGAGAAACATATAAATCAATAGAATTAAATATCTAGTTCACCTAAAAGACATGAAGCCTAATTCTCCTCGTGGATAACCCACAGCTGAGGAACAATGTTGGGACTCTGAGGAAATAAAATTATTCATGCCATAAAGATGCTTCTTGGGTCAATAATGGAAGGGCTTCTCTGCTACATGCAGGAAAATAATGTAAAATAAAATAAGAAAATAAATGTTTGACCAACTGAGATTTAGATTTAGTGAAAATAAAATTTACAAGCTATATCACTAAAATATCACCCTTGGAAAATTTTAAGGGCTTATATCTTTGGTGTTTTTTGGAACTAGAAGGCAGATATATTTTATTATTATCCTTTCATTACCTTCATAAACAAATGATGAGGATGTTTTAAAAAATAATTCAATAGTCAAGTTAGGCCATTGGATGTTTCAGAATTGACAAGTGAAAATTTATTTTCAAGAATTATTTTGTGAGCCTACTGCTTTCCTCCAGTGTGACTCAGTGTATTGAAAACCCCACAGAAGTTTCCTCAAATGCCCCAATAACCATCAGAAAGTGGGAACTAAATTACTCACAAAAAGAACCTGACCTAATGATTTCTCCCATTTACTGTGTCCCAGTTAGCCAGTCAACCACTTGATTTCATTGTATACTAGATTTCAACACATTCATTATTACTCTAAAGAGGAGACACCCAGAGAGATCTGTTAATTATTTCCGTGAATCCTTTTGGGCTGGAGGTTCCACAACTATAGCTGCAGAACACAGTGCAAAGTTGCACTAAAATTGGGACACAGAAAGTATCTTCAAACCTCTCCAATCATATGGTTCTCTGCACATCTATGAACATTGTAAATATAGCAGTGTATATACAATCACCATGAATATCACATTTGTGTTTACCACCTTTTGCCACTACTGATAAATTTATTTTTAAGTCATGTGATAGTTGCTTTCACATATAATCCTACCTCTCCCATTCCTTTCTATTTTAAAAGTAACCAGAGGGGAGGCGGGTGGGGATAATCAGAGTAAAGGGGAAGGGTTTTCAGGAACATGTATAAAGGACACATGGACAAAACCAAAGGGTGGTAGGATCAAGGGTGGGAAATGGGGATGGCTGGGGTAGAGGGAAGTGGTGGTGGAAAGATGGAGACAGCTGTACTTGCACAACAATAACAAATGTGAAAAAAATACAAAAAAATAAAAATAAAAAAAATAAAAGTAGACAAATATGCTTTAGTTCCTCCAGACTCATCTTCCTGGGAAAACTCATTCATCTTCCCAAATACCCATCATTCTTCCCATAAGTATTTGCCAAGTACCTACCATATGCATTGCTTCTTAAGTGAGGAACTATGGAGGATCAAACATATGTAATACAGAATTATCTTTCTAAAGGAAAGTAAGATGTCATCGTATATACAAACAAAATAACTTTTACAGATGTTCAGATAGTACAGAATTGCAGTTCTCCAGTTTTGTCAGTAAGATTTTGATTTGAAAAATTGATAATTCAGCTACTGATTTCTTCAGTCTGAGAACAATCTCATAACTGGATCAGTCTCTCTGTTAACAATGAATTTTAATTTTAACTAATGTTTAATATATTGAATTGGAAATGTCTTTTAGTGTGATATTATTAAAAATAATCTCATTCATGTTCAAAATGAAACCTCACTTATAGACTCCATTTAAATGTAATTGTTTTCTTAGGCTCCTTACTCAGGCCCTAATAACCTGCAAAATGATCTTCAACGAGGTGTTTGTGTGGTTAAAGATCAGACTGCACTGCAGAGCTCTGTTGCCTTCCTGAGCATCTTTCTACCCTCAAGCTGGTATCATGCCTGAGTTTCTCATTTATTTAACTGGCACTTAGGGCTTATGAATTGAATTGTCCTTTCTCAGATGATTGAAGCAGTAGACTCTGCTTTTAGCTTCTCTTCATTCAAGCATCATCTCAACACTGACAACTGCATATGAAATAACTATCTCCTCTGTCAAGAACTGGAAATAGGATCTGTCTTGTAATTACGTATCCTTCCTTTCTGGTTAATCCTGAAATCCTCTTCCACTTGTGGTTTAGATGACCCTGAAATTAACTATCAAAAAAGTGATGCTGATGTAGTTCTATATCTGGGGAGCAAAAGTTGTCAACTAAGCCTGGGAAGATGACATTTGGATATTATTATTATTATTATTTGTTAGTTCAATCCTCAAAATATTACATAAAGAATAAGAGCATGGGTTTTATAGTTATATATCTAACTGCCCTTCAGCCTTAACTTCTCAGTAAAGGAAGGATGATAATAGAATGTTTATGATAATTAAATAAAAGTAAGATATAAGTGCTTGTCAAGTATAATGCAATAAGTGTTCCATAAGTAGTACCAATCATAATAATAGGCTATGTAAGGTTAAAAACATATGAATAAACATGAACCACATACCACTATCCATGACCTGCAGTTTTAATTATTGCATGGATGTTCATCTATTGTCTCCTTTTTTCATAACACAAGTCAGGAAACCTTTACTACATAGATAGGGATAATAATTATGTTGTTTCCTGGGACATACTGTCTCTCTTGCTACCCCTCAACTGTGTTGCTGTATCATGAAAGTAGCTATAAACAATATGTAGACAATAGCCATGACTGTGTTTCAATGATGCATTATATACGAAAAGAGTTAGCAGGTCGGATTTGGTCACAGAGCTGAAGCTGAGTTGGTTCAATGCTGTGGACTGAATGGTTGTGTCCTCCACAAATTCCAATGTAAAACCTAATTACCAGTTTGATTATATCTGAAAGTGGGGTCTTTGTAAGGTCATTAGGTTATAAAGGTGAAGTTCCAATAAGTTGAATTTGTGCCCTTATAAGAGAGACCCTCATATAACACCAAAAACATGATTCTTGAAAAAGTAGACTTAATTAAATTAAAAGCCTCTCTCTTGTGAAAAACAATGTCAAAAGAATGAGAAGACAAGCCATAGACAGGGAGAAAATATTTTCAAAAGACCTTGGATAAAGGACTGTTATCTGAAATATATAAAGAATGCTAAAAGCTCAACAGTAAAAGACCGAACAACTCATGGGCCAAACATCTGAACATACACTTCACCAAAAAACATATAAGAATGGCAAATAAACATATGAAATGATTCTCCCATCATATATCATCAGGAGAATGTAACTTAAAAATAATGAAACCGTTACACATCCAGTAAAATGGCCAAAACAGGAATATTGACATTACTAAATGCAGGAGAGGAGAGGCAGAATAGAGGAGCTCTCATACACTGCTGGTGGAAGGCAAAATTGTACACATCCACTTTGACATGCACTTGTCTGTTTTCTTTTAAAAAACAAAGTAGACTCTTGCCTTATGATCTAGCTATCATGCTCCTTGGCATTTACACCAAAGAACTGAAAACTCATGTCCATACAAAACCTACACACAAATATTTATTGTAGTTTTATTCATAATTGCCAAAACTTGGAAGCAGCTCAGATATTCTTTAGTAAATAAATGGGTGAATTAACTGTGGTACTTCCATATGATGAAATACTATTTAGTGCTAAAAAAGAAGTGAGTTATCAAGTTATGAAAATAAGTGAAGGAACATTAAATTTATATTACTAAGTGAAAAAAAGCAAATCTGAAAGGCTAATACATGTCATTATGTATTTGTCCAGATCCATAAAATGTGGACAACACCAAGAATGAACTCTAAGGTACACTATGGAGTTTGGGTGATTATGATGGATCAGTGTAGGTTTGGTTTTGGTAGCAAATGTACCACTCTGGTGAGTGATATTAATAGTGCATGAGGTTATGCATGCGGGGAGCCAGGGGGTATATGGGAAATCTCTATATCTTGCTCTTCATTTTGTTGTAACACTAATACTGCTGCAGAACAATACATTTAAATAAAGTGAAAAAAAGAGAAACATCAGAGAGCTCTTTCATTCTCTTTCCACCATGTTAGGAGATAGTGAAGAGACAGTTGTTTATGAATCTAAAAGTTGGCTCTTACCCAACACTGAATCTGTCAGTGCCTTGGTCTTGGACTTTGTACCCTTCCAAACTGTGCAAAATAAGTGTTTGTTGTTTAAGAAGTGCAGTCTATGGTATTTTGTAGCAGCTTAGGCAAACTAAGACACTGTCTATTCCAAATCACAAGATTTTTTTCACAAAAAATCTTCAGTCCACATCTCTTTAACATAATGTTCTTAAATCCAACTGGCACGATGACCAATGTGTGTCCATGATGAAGTGTTACTAGAGAAATGACGGTACATAATGAGTATTTCAAAAGACAAATAAGGATTGAGTGAAAGCAATCTCCTTTATTTTTTACTATCTCCCTTCTCTTTATTAAAACATGTAATTGAGGACTTGAGTGTGACAGATGATATCCAAGTTATTTTTTAATGATTTTATTTGATTACATAAAATGCTGGCTTTATCTACAATATCACCACTGTTGATGAAACAATTGTTTTAATTTATGAAAAATATACTTCATTATTAGTTTGTAAAATTATATTTCTAAGTTGAGCAGGAATTTTAAGGATTTTTTATTTTTAATCCAACCCTTAGCCTGCACAAAAATCCTACGACTCTGGCATATCCTGCGTATTCCAAGCAAGTGAAATGCCCTCTTTGAACACTTCTAATCTCACTATCTAAATGGCAACTTGCTTTATTTTTACAGCTCTACTGAAGAATATTCTCTTTTACATAAAAGTGAAAATCTCTCTTCCTATAACTTTCAGAGTATAGATGGACTTTTGTCCACCTTCCAAAATCTCACATAAACAATTGAAAGTCATATTATATAGTACCTTTTGATATTTTCAAACAACTCTCATTCACAAAATAAAATATAACAAAACAAAACAAAATCTAAAACCCTTCCCTCTACTTACAAAGATAAATTTTTTTCCAGTTCTTTTAATTTTTTTAAATCTCCAGTATTAATTTCTTATTCTCATTCTTAGTTGATGGTTTTGCTTTGCAATTTCACTGACAAAATACAAGGAATCATAGAAGAAACATCAGCTCCGATCCTCAAGTACACATGCTTATCAACATTTGTATCTCTATAATCATCATATTGAAAGTTTTAACATTTCATTAAAAATGACAAATTGTTATAAAAGAAGATATATATCATATTCATAGATAAATGACTTAATATTGAAAACATGCCAATTCTCCCTACTGGATACTTAAATTCCTCTGGATTATTTGTTATTGTTTTTGCTATATTCAAAGATCTTGGTGGGTTAAACACCTAAATATTATATATAAAAATATGATGTTAATAGGAAAATATATAGCAGATAATATTTATTATGTAAGAATAAGAAAACTGTAAGATAAGGAATCTTATGGTTTCTGGTTTAGTCAAATCAGAATTAAGAGTTTTTGTTCAATAAAAGAAAATTTAAACAAAATTAAGATACAGGTAACAGACTGGGAAGATTATTTCAAATGCCTTAGACAGCCCTGATGGGCGAGGCAGGTGTGGCTCAGTTGGTTGGGCATGATCCCACAAAGCAAAAGGCTGACAGTTTGATTCCTGGTTAGGGCACATGCCTGGGTTGGAGGTCAGTGTCCTGTTGGGGTACATATGAGAGTCAACCAATCGATTTTTCTCTCTCAATTGATGTTCTTATCCCTCTCTTTTCCCTCCCTTCCTCCACTCTCTAAAAATAAATACATAAAATCTTTACAAATAAGATAAAGTAAATAAAATAAAATGCCCAACACAAAGGATTTTTAAATGAAGAAATGTTCAAGCAAAATTAACAAAAACTGGGAGAAAGTTTTTAAAGTGTCTAAGACACACAAGGAATTAATATCAATAGTCTACAAAGAGTATCATTAAATCATTAATTAAAAATACTAAAATTAAAAATAGAAAAATCATTAAATATTTTAAAAGAAAATCTTCAAAATATCAAATATGCATAATCAATTCTATGTATGAATAGGTGCTCAAAATCACTGGTAATCAGAAAATTCAAATTTAAAATTGAGATATCACTTTATATTCATAAGTTGGCAAGAATCACAAACTTGTATAACACTAAGTTTGGCAAGGATTTGGGGAAATAGAAACATTTAAAGCAGTGGTATTTATATAAATTTAAAACATCCAAATAGTTCTATATGCATTATAAGAATACATTCACATTCATATAGTTTTAGTAAACTAGAGTGAGTGGGGTGGGGCAGAAGAGGAAAAGACTGAGAATAAAGAATGAAAAGTAAAAGTAAAATAAAAGGGGCTATGTGTGGACAGACCAATGTCAGTGTGTTGTGAATTGAAGAATACTATTTTTATGTTGTACACTGGGGTTTTAAAATTAAATAATAATACCAAATGGAATTAGAGTATATCTGATTTAAAATTTTTTAACTGTTTTTGATTATGCTATTACAGCTTTCCCAATTTTTCCCTTTATCCCCCTCTGCCCTGCACCCTCCAACCCTTCAGCATTCCCCTTCCCCTTAGTTCATGTCCATGGGTTGCATATATAAGTTCTGTGAGTTCTCTGTTTCCAATACCATTTTTATCTCTTCCTATCTATTCTATGCCTACTAATTATGCTTCTTCTTCCCTGTATATTTTCCTCTCATCCCTCCCTTCCCCCACCCACACTGAAATCCCTCCATGTGATGTCCATTTCTCTGATTCTGTTCCTGTTCTAGTTGTTTGCTTAATAATCCAAGAATATTTAATTATGAGATGCATGTAAAATTAAGTTTTTTGAAAGAAGCGTGTGCCAAAAATTTTCAGTACAAAAAGTCTCACTGACTTCCTAATCAGTAAAAAATGGATTTATTTAGAATTCTGGAGGACATTTTTGTAGAACCAATGTGTCCTATTAAAAACTTAATATCAAGAGAAGCTTGAGGAAGAAAGAAAACTACTTGTAATATATTTTTGTTTTCCTAGTTGACTTAGTGATTTGTGAGCCCAACTCCAGGCATTAGAATGTAATGTTGCTGACAGAATACTTTCAAGAGATGCTGTGATACATTCAAACCCAGATTATAGAAAAGATGTGGTCTTTGATTTCAAGGAGTGAATAATTTTAGAGACAAGGTAGGAAGTGAATCAGAGAATTCATAAAGAATCCGGGATTTACAATATATGAACAACTTTGGATTGACTAAAAGGGGCAAAAAATGAGTAAGTAGGCTAGCCTGTAGGATTCAAAATCTGTAGTGATTCATAGAAAATGATGTTGATGAGTAAAGAAAAGAGTACACTAGACATAATGTTACCTTGGTTTATAGAAGTTGAAATTTGAACCAAGGGAACAAGAAACACAAGGAAACTGCGACATGTGATTTGACATCTATGATGTTTCTGTCAGTAATTTAGCATAGTCCTTTGTATCAGTCATTACATAAGTATGTATTTAATGAACACATAAGCTTATCCAAAGTTATCAAGTTTATTGTTTGGGCTGCAACATTATACTATTAAAGGCTAACTGGAGGAAGTAGCAGGATTTTGAACAGAAGATACAAAAGCAGGATAGGCAGTTCCAGCAAATCCGAAATACTTTTTTGTCTAAATTATCTCATTATATCTGAAAGCTATTAAACAGCTTAAATTCATATTTTTTAAGCAAGGAAGAGTCAGATATCTTCGACTTCTCATTATCCAAATCCTTAATTGACTACCATTTAAGAACTTCCTTTTCCTATTAGGTCTCCCTGGAAGTTTACTTCCAAATTCACAGATAAATTAATTTTCCTCAAAGCACGTTCTCTATTCTGCCACTTCTGTGACAACATTTACACAGTATCACCTTACCTAAAAATTTATTCTTATATGCTTGCATATTTCTAAATTTCCCCAAAGGAAATTCGTGGAAGTTTTCTGCGCTTTCAGTCCTCCTTTGATCACATGGCACATTCCCTCTCTAAAATGCCTTTCGGGCCACCTGGGTATTAGCCATCTAAAATGGAATATTGCTTGTCTCAATTATGTAAGGAGCTTATCTGATTGGAAGGGTCACTGAAGTTTTCAACCCTCTTCCGAAAATAAAGGATATAGCTAGTGTAAATGATTCCGCTGCATTACTGGCTTTCAAATGACAATTAAATTGAGTGTAGGAGGGAGGCTATCTTCTTTAAGACTATTTCCTCTAGTGAGTAGTAAAATACATCAGCTTTTTATCATATAAAGTGGCAATTGACTTAGTGACAAATAGACATACTTGTAGAGAGCAATTCTGAAGTCAGGCATATAAATCTCATTAAAAAAAAGTGAAGCATTTCCTGTATAGATATTTACCAGAAGAGATCTTAGATAGGCAAATAAGTCAGTCAACCTCCTTCCATTACATCCAGCTCAGTATAGCACATAGAATCAATATTAAAACATATAAATATAAATGTTGGAAACACTTAGTATCACTTCTGAGTTAAAACAGAGGCCTGAGGAAATTTTCCTCCCTCATCTTTATGTAATAAAAGAAAACTTAACAGAAGAGTTGGGATGAGTTGATTCCTTATTTTTATAATATTGTTTTTAATCCTATCCCACTCACACCCCAGTCTTTGCTCTGCAGTTCTACTTTTAAGTTTTATTAAAACTTAAAAGTATAGATTACAAAGTCTTAGGAAAAAAGGCAGAATGATGTGGGAAAATTGATACTACTTGCTAGCTTTCAGGTCCTTTCAAATCCAGTTTTGTAGGACACAGTGAGTCTGCTAATATCTTATTTCCACTTGTTTAAGACTGATTTTGGAAATGATTTCATGTTGATTATTTCATCTTGTCTTCAAAAAAAGCCAGGTGGGCAAATGTGTCTTTCTCCATTCTGCTACAAAAAGATTAAATTGAAACAGGTTAAATATCTTGTTTATTGGCAAAAGGCAGAGTTAGTAGAGCTTTTGGAGAAAATGATTCTTTTGACTCCCAGTCCAGTGTTTTTTCCACTTTCCTTACTTCACTGTACAGAATGCATCAAAGGGTATATTAGCCTTTTAAGGAAAGTCCTTCTCATCAATGTAAGGGTTAAAATTCCTTGATTATAGATTATGTTGGTTTACAATGTAGTTCCCTGTGGGTAAATATGAAGCTCATTCTTCATGAAAAATACAAGTAGGTCTGCATTCACTCATTGAGTGAATATAAGTATCTTCATTATTGTTCTTTGAATTAAAAGAAAGACTACTATCTTTTGGTATGTTTTAAACAAATGTCAGTCTCCAGATAAAGGGAGGAATATGATGATATATTGAGATCTTATCAATGACTTTTGATGTTTGCATTCTGGGAAAATAGATGAAAAGTTTAAAGGCTGTGCCCTTTAATTTTGTATATTTATGTGTTTGAATGTGTTTATTATTTTTTAGTTGGCTAATCCCAACCAAATGCATTTTTTTCTGCTTTTACAATTGTTATTTTGGTTTACAGAAAAAAAAGAGTACCGAGGGACCATTGATTCTTACATAATGGCATAATTTAAGACAAATACAACTTTACCTTGATATAAAAATGGGAAGCTGTCTCTAATATTTGGACGGACTGAGTTCTATGACTATCATACCAATATGAGATCTGTCCAAAAAAAGTCCAGCCATTGTTACTATACCCAGGATGGTTTGTGTGACATCAATGTATCCCGGCAGCCAAAGAAACTGCACTGGAATGCACATGCATGGACAATGATGATTTCACTGTTCTAGTCAGTGGGGGTAGTAGACACCACTAAGTGAGTTTGTGTATTGTGTGGCCATCACATTCAAAGTGACTGAGCCAGTAGAGCATTGAATCTGCATCAAATTTTGCATGAAGCTTGAACATTCTTCTGGGGATGATTCAGAAGGCTGAGGCTATGGGCAACTGGGGATTGGCAGCTTCATCACAACAGCATGCCCATTCATGCATCATGTCTCATGCAGAGTTTTTTGGCAAAACATCAAATTACCCAGGTGACTCAGGCCCCACACAGCTTAGATTTGGTGCCCCATGACTTCTGATCTCTCCCAAAACTGAAATCAGCTTTGAAAAGGAAGAGATTTCAGACCATAGATGACATTCAGGAAAATATGATGGTGCAGTTGCTGGTGATTGGGAGAACTGTGTGAGGTCCCAAGGTGCTTACTTAGAAGCAGACTGAGGTTTCATTGTCCTGTATACAATGTGTTTCTTGTATCTTGTATCTTCTTCAATAAATGTTTATTTTTTGTAGTACTTGGCTGCATACTTTCTGGACAGACCTCATATGTTTCTTATGCTTCACATAAGATGAGGGGGACAAACCATTTAGAGCCTTATCAAAGAAAACTATCTGAAGAAAATGGAAGCAGGAGATTGTACAATGAGATGGAGATAAACTAGCAAAGAGGTTCACCATAAAAATTATTACATGGTTATAATATTATTATTCTTCTGGAAAGCAATGAGAACTTATTAATTTAAAATAGAAGGACATTTTTACTATGCACTACCAAAATAGACTTATGTGACCCAAAAGTAACAAAAAGTTATTTATAATAACAACATCTGGAATAAAATATTTTGATGTAATATGGAGGGGGGTATTTAATTAAGGAAACAGTTATCCCTCTTATTACTGTCATCAAGATATCTGATGCTTTTATGTACTTACACATAACACTTATGCAGTGAACCACCATTTGGTAAATTTCACTTTGAACAAAACACTGAATGCAATATTACCTGAATGTAAAAATACTCGTATTTTATGCAGGCCAACTACCTAGCAACTGTGTCTCTTAAGTTAGTATTTTCATTTAATTATCTAAACCTCAGTTTCTTTGTAAATAAAATAGACATGATAATAACTGCACCTCTTCTTTGCATTGTTACAAAATGTATAATATGGAACACTTATAGTATCTGGCATGATAAAAGTACTAAAAGAAGGATAGCTATTTATACTTTCAAGCTCCTGTTTCTGATATCCTATCTTTTATTGCTTGCTCTTGGAGCTTCAAATTTGAATTCAAATTTCCTGTCTCTGGACTATGTTGGACTCTCCATCCTGTTGCAGCACGCGCACTCTCTCTCTTTCTCTTTCTCTCATTGGAAAGGAATGTTTTGTTCCTGCTGTAGCTCTGTGTCCCAGAATCTGGTAAGAGTTCCATTCTCACTTTTAAATTTCTAGGGAGCCGGTCCTGTCCCAAATTTAAGAAACAAGTGGGTGTGTTGAACTATTTTCTCCTCCAGCATTTCAATATTGGACCTCTTTATTAAGTCAGACCATGGTAAAGTATCAAACTTGGACCACATCACTCCACCCTCCCAGATAGCTGCTCACCTTCAACGCTCACCACGGATTAAGACAGAAAGAGTCGTTAGAGAACCCTGTTGACTCCTTAGTGGCCCATAGTTATAGACACTGCAATCACATGTAAAAATTCTTCTCAAAACTCACAAGCATTCAGTCTTACCTGATGAAATGCTTCGTTCCCTTCTTTTGAACAGCAAACTTTATATATGCTATTGTATTTGTTTCTTTGCCCCATGTACGTTAATAAGCTCAGAGTTATTTTTTTACTGAGATTTTTGTTTTCCTAGGAAGCATGTCTATTACTGAATTTTATGTGTTTTTTTTTTCAGTCCTCACCTGAGGACATGGTTACTGATTTTAGAAGCAGGAGAAGGGAGGGAAGGAAGGAGAGACACAGGGAAAGGAAGAGAGAGAGAGAGAGAGAGAGAGAGAGAGAGAGAGGGAGAGGGAGAGAGATGAGACAGATACATCAATTCTTTGTCTCTTGTAGGTATCTGACTGGGTGTCAAACCTGAACCTAGCTAGGTATGTACACTGACCATGAATTGAAACCATGACCTTTTGGTTTACCAGACAATAATCCAACCAACTGAAAAAAAATTTTAAGGTTTTTATTTATTTTTATAGAGAGGGGAAAGGAGGGAGAAAGAGAGGGAGAGAAGCATCAGTGTGTGGTTGTGTCTTATGTGCCCCTCACTGGGGATCTGTCCCACCACCCCGGTTTGTGCCCTGACTGGGAATCAAACTGGTGACTTTTTGGTTCACAGGCCAGCACTCAATCCACTGAGCCACATCAGCCAGGGCCAGCCAGGGAAATTTTCATCTTTCATATTTTGATAAGAAACTTTGGTGTGATTATACTCTAAGGTGTTTTTATTTCATAGTCAGATTATATCTCTGTGTATGTTTGCACATGGCTTTAAATTCCATGTGTCTATATTTTAGGACAATGTAAAGGGAGTACATTATATGCCCCATCTGTGGAACTTAGCTTATAACTAGATTCACAGAATTAAAGGACTTTGGGGCAGGAAATACCTTAGTGATCCTCATATACCTTCATTGTAGGGGTAAGAAAGTTGTATTCTTAAGAAGGGGCTTGTCCAAGATCCTACAGTAGGGTAGCTGGGCTTACATTTATGGCTTTTCTCCTTTCATTGACCAGCTGTCTTACTCTAAAAAGAGATAATCCAATGCAGTGACAAAATTGTGAAATATTTGGTATAAATCTGTCATATCTGTTGTGTGGTTTTCATTTTCTCTTTTAGCCTGCATCCCTTAACACAGAATAATATCCAATGTGATTAAGAAATTTAGCGGTTTCAGGTTTTATCTCTTCTTCAATAAATGATGAACTCTTAGTAAAGGTCAGCAAGGGGCATCCCAGACCTGTTATTTTAATTTGCTATTTCAAATTTATTTACACAGTTTATTTATTTCACTTCTAAAGTGTGCAGATAGTACTTATAGTTTAGATTGCAGTATAATTTGAACACATTAAGATATGTATTTGACTGTTGGAACAGTGAATGATCAACATTTAACACAATGAATCCTCATTAAGGGCCTAAGAGGCTCCAGTGGGGATGTCTCCGAGGATCAGTGTTATTAAATTGCACATCTTTCCCTTGTTTGGTTTCCCAAGTCTCAGACAGGGGCCTTACTGATTTTACTTGACAGCTTTTCCCCCTCACGTTTGTTTCCTGTGCTCTCTCTGCCCACTGGATGTTGATCAAACAGTGACTTTTATCTCACTACTGTGGAGCTTTTTAGCCTAGAGCTGCTTCTACCGCTGTCACTCAATAAATGTCCACAGGCTTCCTGGTATAAAGTGCCAGCTCCTTTTCCAAGAAAAAAATTCTGCCTCACTCAAAATGTCCACAAAAGTTGGCTCAAAACAACATTCTTTCTGGAGAGAATTCTAGAAACACATTTTTCTCCGCTGAAAGAACAATGTAATCCCAGATTCACTGCTTCTGAATTCTATAATAAAAATCATTCTTGGCATAGATATGGAGGAAATTATATGAAAGTAGTATCTATAAAAACATGAAAATATGGCATTTTAAGCTTTAATAATTTGAAGAAAATTTAGTGATCATCTGGTTCACTGGATGACTGAAACTTGGCAAAATAAAGGGAAAAAATGGATGCATTTAAAGAATTAGTTGAAAAAATGGAGTGATATTCCTCTACTGGAATATATAACACCTAGGAAGTATTAACCATAAAATCAAATATTGGCCCTCTAAAGATTCAGCAGCTGTCCATATTCAGTGTAATACTGAGGAGGAAATATGCGCTAAAATAGGAAATTGAATCTTTTTTATGCTCTACAGCAAGGGCCAGAAATTTTTTTTTTTCCAGGGAGAACCAGACAGTGAATATTCTCAGATTTGCAGACCAAAGGGTTTCTGTTTCAATAACTCAACTTTGCTGTTGCCGCATGGAAGAAGCCATAGATACTACAAAGATAAATGGGTATGGATATGCTCCAATAAAACCTTACCTACAGGAACAGTCATCAGAAGGAATGTGTTCTAGAGGCTGTAGTTTGTGGAACCCTGATCTAGAGGAAATACATAATTTTGGTTTTACTGACTAGATAGACAAACAGACAAGGTGGGTATTTAATTTAAGATTATCAACTATTTTAATTTTTTTAAGATTTTATTCATTTTTAAAGAGAGAGGAAAGGAGGTAAAAAAAGAGGGAGAAAAACATGTACAAGGGAAAATGGAGACAACTATACTTGAACAACAAAAAAAAGTAAAAAAAATAAAAAAATAAATAAAGAGAATAACTAGGAAATGCTGGCACCTGACAGATTAGAAAACATTACAAACCAGTGATAGATAAAACACTATGGTCCTGAAAATGAGTTGACAGATAATTCAATGAAACAGAATAGAAATTCCAAAAATAAACCTAAAAAAAAAGAAATTGGCTGTCTCTCAGATGCCCCAAACTGGAATCTTGGTCCATAACTCAGACATGTGCCCTGACCAGGAACCAGCAACCCTTTGATCTGTAGAATGACGTTCAATCCACTGGGCCACACCAGTAAGGGATGGCAACTATTTTTACACAGCCTTGTGTTGTATTTTGAATATATGTATTTTCTTCCTTTTCTGCATCAACATATCATTTTTTATGAAAAATGATGATTCTCAAAAGCAAAATTTTGTTTAGTATAATAAACATTAATTATACACTAAACAAATGCTTATAATTTTATAAATTCATAAAATTTTTTAATTTTAATATATAATACATATTATAATATCATATAAACATTAAGTAAAATTTTGCCATTTGGTGGCACTACAATTTTATTTAAATATTTATAAAAGTATATATAAAAATATAAATGTATATTAAATATATATAGACTGTCCAGAAAAAATCCTGCCATTATTAATATAAAGAGAATGGTTTACATGACATTGATGTAAGGAGAATGGGCTGGAATGCACATGTGTGAACAATGACAACTTCACTGTGCTGTCATTGTAAGCAGAAGACACCACTGAGTGAGCACCTGTACTGTGTGGCCATCACATTGAAAATGACTGTGTGAGTAAAGCAACAAATCTGCATCAACTTTTGCATGAAACTTGAACATTCCTCTGTGGAAACTATTTGGATGAATCAGAAGTCCACAGCTATAGGCAACTGGTGATTGGCAGCTTTGTCATGACAACATGCTCTCTCATGCATAATGTCTCATGCAGATTTTTTCTGACAAGACATCAAATCACCCAGGTGACTCAGGTCCTCTACAACCCAGATTTGGCACCCTGTGACTTCTGGCTTTTCCCAAAACCAAAATCATCTTTGAAAGGGAAGAGATTTCAGACCATCAGTGAGATTCAGGAAAATGATGATTGGGAGAGAGATGCCTACTTTGAAGGGGGCTGAGGTGTCATTGTCCTATGTATAATGTTTCTTGTATTTTGTATCTTCAATAAATGCCTCTATTTTTTATATTACATGGCTGGACATCTTCTGGAAAGACCTCATATATTCATATACATTAAATACAAATTTATAATTTTAATGTATCTATGATATATTTTATATACATTAAGTGAAATTTTGCCATTTGGCCTTACTTTTATTTCATAAAAAAATATGTTAATAAAAAGAAAACATGACATACATTTAGAATATAAAACAATGCTAATTATACACATATACACAAATGTGTATATATATTATATATATATATATATATATATGAATAAATTATATCTATTTCTCTGGACAACCTGGGCTACTACACTGGTCTATAAATAAAATATCATGGTATCAATCATGAGTACATGCTCTCACTTTCATGAGAGCTAGAGTTCACTTAGGCAGTATTCCTTATAAGAAATTATGCAGTCTTTATTACTATTCCAGTAATAGGGAGTTTATTACATAATTGGGTCTCAATTCCATTTTACAATAGTTCTCATTATTAGAAGTTGTTCCAGAAAATCTTGGCCATTTTGAGATTAACATCATTCTATAACAGTAAGCCCATAACCAGAAATTATAATATTACTATTAGCAGTTTCATGTAGCCAATACTTCACACCCTTTATGTCCTTTTTAGTGATGGTTAATAGCTTGGAATTTGGGGTCTATTGAAATTGATTGTGAATTCTAAATCTAAAATATACTAGTTGTCACTCTTGGGAAAATTACTAAAAGCTGAGCCCCAATTTCTGTAGCTTGTAAATGCAAATATCACCACCTACAATATAAGGTCTTTTTTGAGTTTTTTTTTTTTAAAGAAAATGAATATAAATTACATGGCAGACAATAAGTTCTCACTTAAAATAATATTGCTGATATCATTATTATTGCCAATGGAAACAGAAGAGATAAAATTATTATCCAAAGTCACCAGAAGCATATTCCAGGTTTTGTCATTCATCCAAAGATATTTTTAGGCACCTACAATGTTGAAAGCACAATGAAGATAAGTATAGAAGTGGATTCAGCTTTATGGATCTTATACCATAACAGGGAGAAAAAATGGTGTTGTCTACACCCACGTGGATCCTCAAATGTGGGTCATGGTCAGTGGGTTTGTTAAATCTCGGGACTTTTTTGCTCATATCTGAATACTTCCAGAATAATAATATGCATCCCTATTAGCAATCAGAGATACAGATGGCCCTTTCATCATTCAGTGTATGGAATCACTGATGCCAATACCATCTTTGCCTGTGAACTCGTAACAAGATTCCTCCTCTGATTTCCTGGTGATCACATATAACTCTCTTTGTATTCTGAGGATGGGCTG
Source organism: Phyllostomus discolor (assembly GCF_004126475.2). NCBI lineage: Eukaryota > Metazoa > Chordata > Mammalia > Chiroptera > Phyllostomidae > Phyllostomus > Phyllostomus discolor. The sequence continues at coordinate 53,030,164 of NC_040907.2, forward strand.
CTATGATAGTAGGTTCATATCACCTTTCATAGATAGGTTTCAAAACTGTGAATGTTTTAGAGATACAAAGTTATAAAGAATAATTTTAAAATAATAAAATTTAAAGGCATTGCATAATACAACTGATGCTGAAAGACAATCTAAATTGCACATCTCAATCCAGGCGTGTTTGGTATTCAGTCTAGACATCATGATTAAAGATGATTATGTCAGGGCCATAACAAGCTCAACTGTATCCTTCTTTGCTTTAGTGGGGTTTGGAGAAATCATATTCCAGTCACCCCCCCTTACATCTGATTACCACACCATCTGTAGAAAGAAATCCTAGAGAGGATAAATATGCATACTGAAGTCTAATAAAGGTGGAGATCCAATTCCATTACCAAACTACCTAACTCAGAATTTTAACTCTACCTTAACCCTTTCACACAGCAGCCTTGGACTGTATATAGGTTCACTGTAACACAAGCAACATTTGAGAAATTCAACATAAATTTCAGAATTTAACAAATTCATCAAGCATTCCATATTTTAAAAGTTTATTTTTTCAGCTGCAGGCTCAAATTTTATTTGATTGATTATTTTCCTCACTCAGCCTGAACCTATACACCTGTTATTGTACAAATCATATTCAACAGGTGTGTAGATGGCAACATTTTTTTCTAGCTATCTGGAAACTACACCAAATCACTTTCTTCCTTCTTCCTGATTTAATTCTGTGGATCCGACATACGCTCTGCAGCATTTCAGAATGATGATAGGAGCAATTGGCAGTATGTGATGGCCGCAGAGCAAGAGAACACCTGGGAAGAGCAAGACTGACTTTCTAAAAGACTGCACCTCCTCTTACAGAAAACAAGGAAAGGAAGGGATAGGGATTCTTTTGAGCAATAAACTGTCAGGTGACATTTTCAGGCTGGTGCCAGGAAGAGCAGCAGATGCCTGGGGTGATGAATTGGGTTTAAAGCACACAGAGTGTCCAGACAAAGCAATGGAGCAGAGTAAGAGACAGAGGATTCTGTGAAAAAGGGGAGAATGGAAGCTTTCCTGATAGTCTTGAACTGGGAAACTTGGTGTTCCACAAAAGTGACAGGAATGTTGCAGTGACAGGAATGTTGCAATGACAGAGCTGAGAGAACGGAGCTTGTGAGCAGCGCACGCTACACACCTGGGAGTTTTTAGCTCTTTATGCACTCTGTATAGATGGGACAGATGCCTGTACATCTTGGGTTGAGGAACAAAACATGAGAGAGAAGGGGATATCACCTTTACGATGGTTACTACATCTGTTTTGTTTTATGATCTACTGGAGTTTAAATGTTCTGCAATTACTGTTGCTAATGATCCCTTTAACACAAACATTTTTGTGGTTAAAAAAAATCCTCCTTTAAGTTGGAGGAGGCAGTGTAGAAGAACAAAACTAGCCATGTATTGATAATTGTTGAAGCGAGCTGATAAGTACATTGGGTTTGGTACATTATTTTCTTTCTCTTAAAAAAAAAAAAAGCACCTCTCTCTAGCACCTTACATAACAGGCAAGCAAAGATTCCATTTCTCTTCTCTTCATCACCACAAAGTTTCTTGAAAGAGACAAGATTTCTCCACTGGTTCTCCACCCTACACCCTACAATCTTTACCACTCAGTCTGGCTCCATTTCCCACAGTGTCAGAGTTTTATTAACGTCAAAAATGATCCCCATATTTCCAAACACAATAGACATTTTCTGTATGTATCTTTTTATGTCTCTCACTACATTTCAATTCATAAGATCATTTTCTAATTATTAAAACAATTTCCTCTCTGTGCTTTATTCTTCCAGGTTGTCTTCTCTCACACTAGCACCTCTTCCTAAGTCTGATGGCTCTCTTATTTCCAAATCCTTAAACACTGATCATAGATCTTCTTGTGTCTCTCTACGTGCCTCCGCAGTACAGACTTATAATCATGACAAGTCTCATTTCTTATCTTGCCTCTTCCTTGAGATCAAGACTCGTATACCAAATTATTCATCAAAATTTCCATCTGTTTGTCTAATATGCCTTACAACTTAATATGGTCAAAATAAAAATTTTATTTTTCTCCAAAATTTATTTTTTTCTCCTGGTTTGCTTCACCTCAGTTGATAATACATCCATATTCCAAGTTAATAAAGCTGGAAACTAGAAGTTATTCCCTGTCTCTGGTCCCTCAGAGTTTTACCTGTATAATGGGGTTCACCCACTTTCTCTATCTCTACTGCAATCACCCTCGTTGAAGTCAGCATCATCTCCCACTTCATCTGCTGCAGCAGTTTTTTAAATTGTTCCCCTGTTTCTGATTCAGGCTCCCAGCAACTTGTTCTTTACACAGCAACACAAACTTCTGCATGTTAACATCAAGTCATGTCACTCCTGTGCTCAAAAATTCCCCATGGCTTCCTTTTGCATTTAGAAAAAAAAAATCTGATCTCCTCACCATGGCCTACAATCAATCCCTGGCTGATGTGACCACTTTCAGCTAATCTCCCACCTCACCTTAAGTCACTCTTTTCCTTTCATCAGCTGGTTCCAGACTTTCTGTTTTAGAGCATGTACAAATGCAGTGTTCACCACAGCACTGCTACACTCGGCAGCCTCCCTTCATTCAACTTCAAGGCTGTATTTGGAAGATAATCTCTGAAAGATCTCCCCTTGTTGTGCTCAGTCTTTAGTTAATGTGCAGTTGTTTCCCTCTTCTCCTGTCTCTTCCAACAAGGTTGTAAACCCCTGGAAAGCAGTGGCCGTATGTGTTCCTCTTACATCTGTATGCTCAGTGTTCAGCAAACTGTCTGATACATACATGTTTAATAGGTGACACTGGAAGAACAAACACATGAAATAAATATTCATAATATAACCATTATGTAATGAGTTATGGATGTTTTGCTTAAGCAATCTATTTTTGCAAAGCACATAAGCCAGGCTGAACACTTCAAACCCCGTAGGTAGTTGCACTATGATGAAATTAAGAGTTTCTCTACTTTGTTAACACAGGAGGGATATCTAGAAAAATTTACCCCAGCAATAAAATTTATTGATCACTCCTGACAGCTCAATCTAGTGGAAATAGTTAGGAGCTGGCTTAGAAGAGTTATTTTTTCATTTGTTGCCTGCTGATCACTTTTCAGTCAGCTAGTATATATCTTTACTTGTGTCTGAAAATTTAAAAAGTGCCAACTAAAGCTTTATTTGAAAGGTAAATATTATTTTATAACTATCACATTTTAATAAACCAACTTACAGGTTAATTGTACACTGTGGGTTTCAATGTTAAATGAATAGCAATGCTTATACAACATTCCCCCAAATCAATTCAATGCCTCCCAAAGAGGTATCAGGTATCCACTGAGTCAAACACAGGGCTGAGAAGCCATTTTATCTTTAGAGATGTGTGTTCAAAATCCATAGTTATTCCTTAGCATGCCACAAATGGAAAAATGGAATACATTTTCATGAAATACTCGGTTGTAATCAACTCCACCGAGAGTCTTGCTCTGAGAGTTCTCTCCTTCTCTTCAGCTGGTTCTTTTGTCCTACATTTGAATTGAATTTGCTCCTCGCCCCATTCCTTCTAGACAGCTTCTCATTTGAGGGCTCTGAAGATGTATTACACTAATATATCGTCAGAGTGACAACGCTGTGATGATGCATGGGTATAATACATCTTCAGAGCTTCAGCGCTGTCCAGGAACAATGCAGCTGGCACCTGATTAAATTTAAGCCTAATGCAGATGCAAACATAAAAGAAAAAAAGGAACTTGCTAACAAGGAAGGTTAAAAGAAAAAACCCTAAATAAAAAGTTATTTGATTGAACTTCATAATCCTGTATACTTTAAAGACAAGTTTTCAAGACTTTAGCATGGCTTATTATTAACTTATAAATATATGCAAGACTGTTCTCTATAACTGTCTAAAGGTTATAATGAAATATAGCCTGAATTAGACAAAACTATATAATAAATCTAGTTTTTTAAGTCTCAATCTCTCTGGCAAAGTATAGATACAAAGTATACATTCAATAAGTGTTTCATTTTGCATCTTTTGTCAGCTTGGCTAAATTAGTCTCAACATTCAGGAGATATTTTCACTATGCATTATACTAGAAGACATTTTATGAATGTTGAACCTCTTCCCTTAGGACAAAGTTCCCTTTGTAACATTTTCATAAAGGGTGAAAATAATGTCTTCCAAAAGAAAATATTCCATAAATTCTTAGGAAAGTTTGACAGGCTGAAATTTGCTTGCATAGTACTAGGACTGGAGAATTTATAGATAATAATAGTAATAGTAATAATAAACAACAGAGTAATAGGACACTGTTATTCATGTTATCCTGGTCACAGTAGCCTTTATATACTTTACTTTGGCTTAGTTTGGGTTAGTAATCAGGCCAAAGTCTCGAGAGACCCCTCACTTACTATGAGAGCAATCCCTTGGTAATATATAGCTGTTCAAAAGACCTTTTTTCATTCTTTTTATTTATAATTATTTTCTACAGCAAAAACTAAAAATACCCAAATGTATCCTTCTAATGCATTGTGTTTCTTGTCCTCCCCTCTCATCAACAGCCTTTTATTAGAATACAAATAAATAATTCAAACTTTTGTTTCTAGAAGTTATTCCTGTAGTTGTTCAGTAAATAATCCCTCTTCTACTTTACACATAGAAGCTACTAAATACAAAATAACATCTCACTAGTTTAGAATTGTAACCATTACACTGCATTTATCTGATTTTAATCACGTAAGAAGACAATACATATTGTTGCCATCTTTTGTTGTCTGCTCTCAAGCAACTTCTACATAAACAATGAAACAAATTTTAATGATAACTAAGAATTTGGAGGTTTTCATTTTTGTTTTAGATTCTTTATATGTCTTTTATATAACATCCCTGTGATAATATTATTATTATTATTATTATTATCACCTCCATTTTGCAGATGGACAAACTGAGCCGCAGAGAACCGAGAGATTTGCCCAGGTTAACACACAGTGATTGGCAGAGCAGGGGTCTGCAACCAAGGAGTCCAAGTACTAACCATGTCCTTCTAAGTACTATGTCATATTGTCTTGTTTAATAAGAGTTTGGTAATTATAAAATGTTATCAGCTTTTTCTATAACCTCTTTGGGAAATAATCAATTCACAGCTATTATAAATGAAAATAATTAATGATTACATTAACTTTTAAAACATTAATCAGTTAATATAAGTTTATTGATCATAAAAAGAATTTAGAGTATTCTAAAATAGCTATTTAACAGTTATTTATTGAGCATCTACTATGTAGTTATATTTGCCTGAATTATTGATCTTAAAGAGATAGCACACAAATATCAAGAGTACTAAGTGTCTATCATAGTTTTATTGATCTATAATCCAATTTTTCACCAGTGATAATTAATGCTAATTATGGTTAAGATAATCAAGAAAAATATAATTTTAAAACAAGCTTAAGTATAATTAAAATTTAATAGTAATATATCTATTTTAAGTGAAGAAAAATTGATACAGTACTTCACACTAGTGGTCATAACTCTTCTATAAGTAATTTATTGCAAACAAATATATGCTCATATCTATAACTTCAAAAGCATTTTGAATCTTCATTTAAAAACATCATTAATATATTTGTAATACTTATATATATTTCAGTAATAATCCAATAATAGCACTTAAATTCCAGTAGGTCTTGTCTGTATAAATATATAGTTCTGATAAAATAAACATGATCTTACATTTAAGGGGAAGTAAAACCAAATTGTATCTTCACTGACTGTCCTGGATTCAAATGAACATCATGCTCTTTTCCTCATGAATATGATACATGAAGTTAAAATACTTTACATGTTAACTTAAGATATATTAGAACAGCAGCTGGAACATACTAAGATTAATGAATAATACTTATATATTATTTGGGTTCATTTTATACATTCTCAGTACCTACTGGTAGTCTTTCTGGATACTTCTAGGACCTATTTCAATATTATGAGTAGAATTTCTACCCATATAATCCCACCTCCACATTAATCAGCATGAAATTTACAATCAAATCAAAGTTGCATTTTCTAAGGCCATACCTATAAACAGGCCCCTAACTTATTTAGACGCACCAATTTATATAAAACCTTCCCCTAATACATGCAACATGCCATTAAATCACTTAGGGAAGAGACTCTACAAAAACCTAATTCCTAAAATATAAACACCCAAATACCAATCTTTAACCCCAGAGTTAGTCTATTAAGGGGAGACAAAAATCCAGATCTATTATGAAATGCTTTGAGATGCTTGATGGGTTCTTGTTTTCTGTTTTATATGGATAAATACTTTCCTCTGAGAATAGTGGATTATTTTCTGTATTGATGCAACATATCATCAAGCCCATTATTTAGCTTTAGTTGTGTCTTAAAATACTGAATACTTTCCTGCTTTCTACAGTCAAATAGTAGGCATTAACAGTTCTAAATACACATAGACCACCACTAACTGAATAAAAGTAGAGAAGACTTTAGAAACAGACAAATAAAAGTTAAAAATGCTATTAGAAAACCCAGAACAGAGACGATTTTAACTGCATATATAAATTATTGGTGTACAATCTTATGGTAAAAGTTTAACTTACCATCATTATGTAGTTTCATTCATTATATAATTATCCATTATGTAAAGTCATTATGGAAATTCACCAAAGCTCTATGTAGAGTGCAACTTACAATGGAAATAGAAGCATAACTTATAATCTGAAGATCTGGTATTGTTGAAATGTCATGAGAATAAATTGCTGCTTTTACTGAATTTTTTTTCTTCCTGACATTAAATAGCAAAGTCAGGACTGCAAACCTGAAAAAAAACTCAAAGAATGCAGCGTTAGGGTGACAGGCTGCCAGCTTGCAAGGCACACACATGCAGCCTCTTCATCATCTGAGTGTCGGTGCTGGCCCAGCACTCAGGTATTTCGAAAACTTTCTTTCACAAAAGGGAATGATCATAGACTCAAAATTGATAATAGAAAGTAATGCTTTCCACTTTGTACCTGTGATGATTTGAACTATTATCAAAATTATTTGTAACAGTAGATTTCAGGAATGTACATGGTTTTTAGGTAATTTTCATTTTTGATAGTCTTATTTTTTGGTAATTAACATTTTTGGTCTTAAAATTATATTTAATTTTCTTTAAAGGTTATAGAAGGTTTAATGTGCTAACATTAAATATGTATGTCTTACAGTCGTAAAACAAAATTTAAAACCCAAACTTCTTTTTAAAAAGCTAATGTAGGGTTCAGCAAACTTATTCTTAAAGGAATAGATAGTAAATAGTTTCAGTTGTGTGGACCACTTGGTTCCTACTGTAATTACTCAATCTTTTGTTATAATATGAAAGTGGCCATAGGCAGCATGTGCAGGAATCAGTGTGACTGTGTTACAACAACCACTAAAACCCTGTTCATGAAAACAGATGGTAGGCCATTTTGGCTCATAGGTCTTAGCCTGCTGACCCATGATCTAATAAATATTTGACCTTGTTTACTCTGTTATTCTGAAATAGCTATCATTTAACATTCTTAAAGTCCATAAAATCTCTTAATTTGGAATAATTTGTTGTATTCTTGGTTGAAAATATATCTTATAATTGAGACAAACCCGTAGCAACACTTACAGAAAACTAAGAAATACTGCTTCTTACCTTTCAAAGTTTCTATACTTTAATTCACATGATTTGCAAATATTGTCCATGGCCATTTTATGGTTACTTCAATTTTAGATAATGACTGGCATGTTTTATTAAACTCAGTATTGTATCCCAAGCAAAAATATACTTCAGGAATGAAGGTAAAACAAGACATGAACAGGTGAAGACTGATGAGAGAATTTATTGTCAGTGGACCTACCATAAAATAATGGTTAAAGGATGTTTTCCAAATGGAAATAAAACAGCAGATGAAGGAATCGCAGAACATCAGGAAGGAAGAAAGAGCAATGGTAAAAGTAGAAGGGTAGATAAATACAAAATACTTTTTTCTCTTGAGTTTTCTGAAATACATTTGACAGTTGAACCAAAAAGTATAATGTCATTTGATGTAGTTGTCCTATACATAGAGAAAATATTTACGATAATTATATAATAAAAGTTGGAAAGCAAGGGGAGAAAAGGTTTCTATACTTCATTGGAACTATTAAAATATGAATACTCTTCGATTAAAAGTCTTAAATATATGCATGATACACTGCATAAAGAAACTACTAAAAAATCTATGGAAAGAGACACACTCTAAAACACATAAAACCCAGTGGAATTCCAAAAAGTGCTCAAGTATACTGCAGAAAGACAGGAAGAAGAAAACAGAGAACAAAAACAAAGAAGGAATGAGCAGAGAACAAAAAAAGTAAGATGCCAGACATGAACCACAAAAAAATCAGTAGTTAAAATAAATATAAGTGATCTAAATACACCAAATAAAATACAGAGATTGTCAGTAGATAAAGAAATTTAAAAAATTTAAAAAACCATGATGACTACATGTTGTCTATGTAAGACTCACTTAAAATATAATAACATATGTAGGTTGAAAATAAAAGGATGGAAAAAGAAACAAGTTTATTCATAGCAGCTTTACTTGTTATAACCAAAACCAAAAAACAGCCAAAATATTCTATAATACATTGTGGTTAAACAAATTGTGGTACATTCATATTGCAAGATACTACTCAGCATCAAAAAGAAATAAACTATCAAACATGCTACCAATTAGCTAAATCTCAAGAGAACTATACTGAGTGAAAGAGCCAGTTTCAAAAGGTCATACACTGTATAATTTCATTTACATAACATGCTAAAAATAAGAAAATTATATAGAAATGGATTAACGGCCATCAGGGATTAGGGATGGTGTGAGGGGAAGGAGTTGATGTGATGATAAAAGGATGGTATAAGGTGGATCTATGTGTTGCAAGAATAGTTTTTTATCTTGATTTTTCTGGTGGCTCCATGAATCGGCTCGTGTGACAAAACGTAGAATGGTATGCTAGCATTTCACTAATGTCCATTTTCTAGTTTTGGAGTCAAACTACAATGACATGCGATGTAACCAACAGGAGAATTGAGCAATTTGAGCAATGTGTTCATCTGCACATTGAGGATAATGATACCCACCACTAAATTTAATTTTGAAGCTTAAATGAGCAATCGTGTGCAAGTACCTCACATTCTGCCTGGAGTATAGAAGGAAATGGATAAATTATAGCTGAACCATATTAGCTAAAATTTCATTAGCACAAGCTGCTCTTTATGCTAATGGGGTTAAGGTTCTGAACCCAATTCCAATGTGGAAGGGGTAGGTTCTCAAACCACAAATCAATTGTCTGATTCCAGCTGAGTATCCTATACTTCATTTCTGACACTATCTACCTAGAGATGGCATCAGAGTCCACAGGTTAAGGGCTCAGTCCCACAAGACTGTCTTTTCCCTACTTAAGATGACAGTCAAGCTCAAGTTTACCTGTGCTTCTAACCCACTGGCTATAATTGGGAGTTTCCAATGACCCCCTCCTTTGCATTTGATTAATTTCCTAGAGTGGATCATAGAACTCAAAGAAACATTTTATTTACCAGATTACCAGTTTATTAAAAGAGGATGTAACTTAGAAACAACCATACAAAAGAGACATATAGGGTGATATACTAGATCTGTCCAGAAAGTATTCATCCATGTACTATGAAAAATAGAAACATTTATTGAAGATGAAAAATACAAGAAACACTGTATATAAGACAATGACTGCCTCGGTCCCCTTTAAAATGGGCACCTTGGGACCTCACGTAGTTCTTCCAGAGTCTCTTCCACTGTTCAAAACACTTTGTAGAGTCCTTTGTTGGAATTGCCATCAGCTGCCCAATCATGTTTTCCGGAATCTCACTAATGGTCTGAAATCTCTTCCCTTTCAAAGGTGGTTTTAGTTTGGGTAAATGCCAGAAATCACAGGGTGCCAAATCTGGGCTGTAGTGGGGCTGAGTCACCAGGGTGATTTGAAGTCTTGCCAAAAAATCGCTACATGAGACATGATGCATGAGTGGGTGTGTTGTTGTGACGAAGTTACCAATCATCAGTTGCCCAAAGCTGGGGCCCTTTTTATAGTATTGTATCTCTTAACCAATGAAGAACATTGAAGTAGTTCTCCTTATTAATTGTTTGGCCTAGAGAGATGTACTCAAGAAGGACAATACCTTCCCAATCAAAAATTACAGCTAGAGGGAATTTCAGGGAAGAATGGGAAGGGTTTATAGGAACAAATTTAAAGGACACATGGACAAAAACTAGGGGGCAGGTGGTAATGGGAGAGAAGTGGGGAGGGTTGGGTGGGCGGGCTGGATTGGGAGTAAAAGGGAGAAAACTATACTTGAACAATGATTAAAATTAAAAAAATAGAAAAAAAAACACACAGCTAACATGGTCTTGATCTTGCTTTGCCCTGACTTCTTTGGGCATGGAGAACCAGTTGACTTCATTGGGATGACTGGGCCTTCATTTCCAGATCACAGCTGTAGACCCATGATTTATCTCCAGTTATAACCTTCTTTAGGAAATATGGTTCATTGGTAGCGGGTGAATGAAGTCATTAGCAACTGCAGCATGATATTCTTTCTGATCAGGTGGCAGAAGCCATGGAACAAATTTTGCCATGACATGTTTCACGCCAAGATTCTACATCAAAGTCTCAGACACAGTAGTTTTGGAATCCCCAGATCAGCTTCTAGTTCTTGCACTGTCACTGATCTTTGTTGATTGCAGCTCATACAAGGTCAACATTCTTAGGTGTTCTGCTTGTTGCAGGCCTTCCAGAACATGGATCACTTTCAGCTGATTTCTTGACCATCATTGAAGCATTTGTGCCACACTTTTAATGCACTGCACCCATTTCATCGTCCCTGAAAGTCTTCTGAATCATCTGAATAGTCTCCATGGAGAAATGTTCAAGCTTAATGCAAAATTTAATGCAGATTTGTTGTTCTACTCAGTCATTTTGAATGCAATGGCCACACAATACCCATGGTCACTCAATGGTGTCTACTGCCCTCACAGACTAGTACAGAGAACTCATCATTGTTTATTCATGAGCATCAGAGTCCACTCTCTTCAGCTGCCAGGTTACATCGACTTTGCACAAACCATTTTCGTTATACTAACAATGGTCAGACTTTTTCCAGTCAGATCTCATATGAGGGCAGCATATGAAAAAAGGGCATTGAGCTTCCATGCTCTCTCCAGGCTTGTCATTCCCTACAAATACACATGTTTACCAACCAAGGAGCTCTCTGAACCCCATTTTTAATGGAGGCTTTATTACATAGGCATGATTACTTAAATCAATGGCCAATGGCAACTGATCCAACCTCTAGTTCTTCTTCTCTCCTCAGAGATCAGGGAAGTGGGAGTAAAAATGTCAGCCCCCCCAATTATATGGTTGACAACCAGCTCCAGTCCACAGGTGTTCAAAATTCACCTCATAACAAAAAAAGAGACATTTTCAATGCTCTAATCATTTAGGAAATTCCAAGGGTTTTAGGAACTCTGTGCAAGTGTAACAACCAAATACATATTTCTTAAAGCAAATCACAGTCTCACAGGGGTGCAGCCATATTGAAACTAAATGGAAAGCAAAAGGCTGCTTCATATTTAGGGATATGTTTGTGTTTATATTAGAGGGTGAGGTAATGGGTAAATAACAGAAAGAAAACACTTGTTTGTATTAGTACCATGTTATCTCTTATCAAAATTTAATTCTTAATTCTAAAAAGTCATGTAGAATGCAAGAACAGAGAACAGCATTTTTTAACTTAGCAATACTTGTGGAGCTCAATTTGTGCCAGGCCCTGTGCTAAGCAATGGGATACCACTCACCATAAACAGACACTGTTTCCTAACATAAGGAGCCCCTTGTCCTGTGAGCCTTAGACAAACAAAGCCAATGACTATAATTCTGAGAACAGTTTTACCCAACTGGTAGCATAAGGTACTATGCAACTATGGAAAACAAAAAGCATGACTTTTCCTGGGATGCTTTAGAATGATTTCATAAAACATGGAAGGATAACTAGGAGATTGTTGACTGGATACAGGGAAAAGGATATTGCTAATAGCAGAAACAGCATGTGTAAAAGCAGAGAAGTCAGACTTCCATCCAGACTAACTGGATGCATAGTTTTGCCTCCACATCTAGTTCTTCGCTGCTCATTTTCTTTTAATCCTCAGCAGTTGGGTTTCTCACTCATTGTTACTGAATTGTCACATGATCACCAAACAATCTAACACAAAGGTAACAGTCTGGCTCTTATTTGACTTGATTGACATTGCTCACTGCCCTAGGAAACTCTTTCCTCCTTTACTTTCTCAAAATCCTGGCTTTCTGTTTGTATTCTTACATTTCTGACCACTTGTTAGTATTCTCCTTTATAAATGCCCAATAATTGTTTATCAAACAATAGTGATAAGTATCAAAGGGCTGGTATCAGAAAAGAGGAGCAAACTTGTTTAAATGTGGACAACAGGAGTGAATAGAAAGGAAAAGATTAAAGAGGGTATTAAGTGAAATAAGAATCTAAAACAATGAGAAGGGATGGAATCCAGAATAGAATAGGAGAAAGGTGACCTAACTGAATAGACGTTATATTGAGTTAGGAAACAGTTTTAACTCCTGTGGATAATTAGGATAGGACATCCTGCCAAAAGGCGCTAGGCATATGGAAATTAGACAACAAAGAGTTTGAGACATACAGCAATTGTTTATCACATTTTCGTAGCTTCAGAGCCAAAATAATATCTTTGTCAGAAAATAAACACCAGCAGTATAGAGTCAGAGCATTTCTGGAGATTCCAGATATTAAAGAATAGGAATAAACTAGGAAACAGATTAAGATAAGCAGCAATTAATAATAAGTAAAAATTTGACAGAGGTTTTCAAAATGTCCCATATTTTTATCAGTAATCTATCATTTTAAAATTTATCTTTTAACTTTTCCTATTTTTTTTCTGATTGAAGCTAGACTTATTGGTAAAATGATATGTGATTAAATTTTTATTTTGTCTTTCTATTCAAAATCAAGTGGCTTATGTAAGCTTGTAAATATTCTCCATAAATTGGAAGTGATTTTTAGCTTCATAACACTCTCATCTGAGAACAGCTACGTGAATTGCATTTAAGACCTGTAAATAGGCCCCTCAATTTCAGAAAGAGAGTTGGGGATTCTATCTGGTCAAAAATTAAACACATTTGAGTAGTACATTAATAGTTAATATTATGGGATATTTGTCATAAATCATGAACTTTTTTTCAATATTCTATACTATTCTATTTAATCTTCATAACACTTCTGTGAATTGGGTATAATTATTATCATCACTTTATGTTTGAAATTAAAGAGGTTAACAATTTTGTCTAAGATCTCACACTTCTTAAGAGGAAGATCTGGGTCTTAGATCTAATTCTGATTGACATCAAAGTTCATGATCTTAATCACTGATATTCCAGTACCATCTGATGCAAAATAAATCACTTGTAGGAATAAAAATAAATCATGTACTGTATATTAGGAATATTTTTTAAACTTTGAAAATTTTCTGAGTAGATAAGGAACCCATCAGAGATTAGTCAAAACGATTTGATCTCTTGTAAACAAATATGTATGAACTATCTAAATCTCTGGCAATAGAACAAATTCATCCTTATTTATTTCTTAATATAAATATTTTTTACTATTAGTTCATATTGGCATATACAACATTGCTGGCCCTGTTCCATGATTGTTTTTAGATAAAATATGATTTGTCCTTTGCACTGAGGTTATTTAAATTTTGTGGTTATTAGAACATCACAGGAAGTGGCCTAGGTCTCTGAGTCTCTGAGTCTCCAGTAATTTTGCTGTAAGGCAGATCAACTGTTATTTATTTTAAACCAATATGTAATGATATTAATCCCAAGTGTATGGTGTGTAATTACAGTAAGTGTAATGGCTGATTTTAGAGCTGGGGCAGGAAAGACACAAGATGAGCCTGGCATATATTGTCACACAGGAAAGTATGCAAATGCTAAAAAAAATGATGTGGCCTATCACCGTGACACAAGCAAAAGTCAGAATGAAGTTACCGTCACTGGCCAAATCAGGGACAGTCTGAGCATCAAAATAATTAAAATAGTAATGAATCATAACAATTTTTAAAAGTTAGGAATCCATAAGTCTATGGCATAAGATGTAGATAAATAATCAAATGAATCACAAATAAGGGAAAATGAGGCTCTTGTTTACAGCAGAAAGCCAAGTGATATAGAGTGAAAGTTACAGGATTGCTTCAGTGAGAAAAAAAAGCAATAATCTTTTGGAATCAGTAGGGTAAAGACTGGTTCACAAAAGAATCACTGATAATGCTAAATCTAAGAGTAAGTTTGACAAATAGCAGATATTTGTATTTATGGCCTTAAAATCCTCCCCTACTGCTTATTGGTAGCATGGGGAAAGAAAAAAGTAACTGCACAGGGCAGAAATCAGACAACATCTTGATTGGGTAATAGAAATTAACATCACAAATGAGGAACAGATGGATATCCTGTGCCTCTGGCTATCATTCCTTGAGAAGGTTACAACTCCATTTATTTATTTCCAGATGGGCATAACTAGAATCTAATGAAGAAACACAAGTCAAACTCAAAATGAGAGATACTCTATTTTAAACAAGGGGTACATGCATTGTTGAAAATGTCAGTGTTCAGTAATGACAAAAAATGACTAAAGAATTATTACCCCGACTAAATAAGACTAAAGTGATATGACAACTAAATAAAATATTGGACTCTGTACTAGAGGAAAAATAATTTTATAAAGGACATTATTCAATCAGTTGACAGAATTGGAAGATGAATAGTAGTTCAATAAAAGTATAATAATGCTAGATGTATAAAAGTTGAAAACTGCATTATGGTTTTGTTAGAGAATGCCCTAGTTCTTGAGAAACGCAAACTGAAATAACTAGGGAGAAAAGAGCATGAAATGTAGAGGTTGCTCTCAAATGATTCAATGAATATATATGCATATGTACATATATATACATATATGTATTTTTCTACATACTCTATGCACAGAAAATGATGAAGCAAAAGGGAAAAATGATCATGAATGGAACTGAGTAACAAATATAGTGTGCTCTTTAAATGATTATTGCAATAACTTTTAAATATAAATTTGAAATAAATTCTGACATACAGAAGAAAAAAAGAAATCATCGGTGTAAGTAAACTCCAAGGAAGCTCATATATCTTGAAACTTCTTAGGAGAGATGCTTTTAGGAAAAATACACTGAGATGTTTGAACTAAAAAGTGAAATAGCAACTCCAGCTGGCTCAGGTGATATCTGCAATGTGGCTAAACCACAACCTAAGCTTTCTGTATTTTAGAGAGAAGCTCTGTGAAGCTATTATTCTGTGACCACACATTTCTTATTGATTTTTAAACGGAGAGTAGATCATGAGTTAAGTTGGCAAAAATTCCCAAAGATGTTGGTAAAAAAACACAAACAAATCACACATGTACAAAACCTAGCCATCGTTTCTCTGGTTGACAGAGAGTACAGTTGATCCTAGAACAGCAAGGGATTGAAATGTACAAGTCCACTGACATGTATATTTTTTCAATAAGTACCTGTATTAATTTTGATTTGCAGATTAGGGTCCACCAATTCCACAGAGCCCACTGTATGTACTGATCTAGGCCATTTTATATAGGGAAGTTGAGTATTTGCATATTTTGGTGTCTGGGGGGGTTCCTGGAACCAATAGCCCTTAGATACCAAGCAACAAGTCAGGTTTTGAGGGAGTCAAAATTTATAAGTGGGTTTTAGAATGTGCTGGGTCAACACCTCTAACCATTGCATTATTCAAGAATTGATTATATATCTGTATCTATTTTTAACACTAAACATTGTTTATATGGTGGCTGCTGTTTTGAGTCACATTTCTGTTGTGATATAGCAAAAGAAAAGAGGAGGACATACAAAATATTGACATTTCTTAGGTAAAATATAAACATACCAGTGAATTTAACAATTTTGAATTCGAGTGTAAACATATAAGTTGACAAGAGCTAACAGAATTATCAACAGAATTATCAGATGTTATTTAAAGCAGAAACGCGACAGTGCTGTTCACTTTAATACAGATCATTAACACATTATGATTTGACATTATTGGACACTTTTATAAAAATATAAGCATGCTTAGCTATTCACTGGATAATAACTAATATTTATGCTAATTTTACTAATTTTCTTTGTATGGAAGGATGAGGAAAACAAATCTATGCACAGTTTAACTCATAAACCCAATCTGTCTACTTGCAGCTTCATGATGTTATCCATTGTCATTATTCTAATAACTTCACTAACCAACATTCATGCTATTTAATTAAACTAAAAATGTATCCAAGCACTTTAAAAATATGCATAACAACAAGCACTGGAAAGCAGGAGAGTTCAATCCAACATATGAATCTTAAATTATATAAAGATGTAAATTATGTGCTTTGTTCTTACAGAAAATATATTACCATATCAGATTTAAATCCCTGGAGAGATGATTAAGAATCAGTCATATATTTGCATAGCACCTTATACTTTTTAAAGCACATTTATGCCTATTATCTATTTTGTGTCTCACAATAGCCAGGGATTATTATCATTTGATTTTTGGAAGGTAGGAAGCTAACTGAGAGGAACCGAGGCTAAGAGATTTGCATCAGGACTGGCTGAACAGATGAATAGGGACATCGAGGTAGGAGCACATGTATCCTAATTCTTAGTCCTGGGTCTGTCTCCCACCCCACAGAGCCTGCCACTAATTTAGTGCTCACATACCAGCTTTTATGATTCTGTAGTCACTCTAGAGAGTGAAGTGTTGGCAGTCAGGAGTGCACTTGTGTTTCAGAAATATTATAGAGGCCATAATGTATATTATATAAGTGTATACTGGTGTTACATTGATTTTTTTCTCACATTAATAGCAATACTAAGCATATGATGTGAGCAAGTCTCATTAGACCTACTGCATAACTGAGGAAACTGAAAGACACTTAAGGATAAGTGATATTAAAAAAAGTATTAGCAGAACAAATAGATGTTCCAGTTGTACTCTGGCTATGGCTACATAAAATGTGACTTTCTGATTTCTTTAAAAGCATTTTCATCACAACAGCCTCGTTGAAGTGATTTCCACTAAAAATATAAAACAAATAGAACCAATTTTTATTACCTGAAATGTTGTGGAAACCTGTTCATTAAAAGCACCACCTTCACTTTCATGGTACATTCAAAGTTATATAGTTGAAATATTAAAATTTTACACAAGTTGATTCTGTTCAAGTTCTTGCTGTGAAAACAAGTGTTTTGATGATGATTATCCTCAGCTTCCCAAAGCAGACAACCTCTTCAAGGTAGGAGGGTGTGCACTGAAATCTGAACACATGTTATGTCCCCTAATTCCACGTAGTTATGTGATCTTGTACAAGTCACTTACGCTCTTGGGTTTTTAGACCCCTCATCAGTTAGAATTTAATTTTAACGACTAGATCCTTGATTCTGAACTGCACTTTCAAATTAGACACTGCAACCTCATAATTTGTATAATGTGATTCTCTGCTGATTACCTCAGCAGCTCATGCTGGCCTATTAACATGTGAATGCTAACAGAATAAAAGCCTTACACCATTTAAATGAAAATATTTCTCTTGTAATATTTCCATTTGGGCTTTTTGTCTATTGATTTGTGATTGTCCAGTATACTAAAATGAAAATAACTTGATTAAGAATCAAGAGACATGGGTTCTATTCTGGGCTCTGACAGATAATATTCACTTAACTTTTGTGAACTGCAAGTCTTTAGGTATGAAGAAGAGATTAAAAATATGCATCCTGATGTCCTCATGAATAAGATGTAAAGGGAATAAGTTGACTCTTAAGTTTGGAACAAGCGAAGTTACAGGAGAATACTGAACAGCACAAACAGCACTGACATATTTCTGCTTTACCTGATGGGGAGATGTGCCGCCAAGAAATGGAAGGCTCTGGTTTCCCAGTGGCCAAACAAATAAGGGTGACATTGGTTCCTTCATTGATGGTCATATCACTTGAGATGTCATATATCTTCGGAGGAACTGAAATGGTAAAACATGCAGTGGTCAGAAAGAATATATAATAAGCTGTTGATCTATCTATGGTAACTCCATGATAACATGCAGTAAAGCTGTGGTGGTGAAATGTACATATGGCCTATGACCATTACTTTCAGAATAGATTCTCTGCATCCTCAGGACTCTGCTAGAGGTTTTCTGTTGTTATTGTTGTTGCTGGTTGGTTAGTCTTATTTTCTTTAATTTTTAGATACATAATATTTAAAATAAATGGAATATTTAATGACAAAAAATGTTTAAACATTGCTTAAATTAAAATCTGATTATAGATACGTTGTATTAAGTAAATTAGAATATAGTTATTCTGTCTATTCCACCCATGTATCTTCACTATATGATGGCTTTCTTGCTGCAAATATTAAATGAAATGGAAATCTGGAAGAAACTTAAAAGAACAGAACAGTTATGCCTACAGGCTGATTTTAGAGCTGAGTGAGAGGGAAATACGTACAAGATTGGAAGGTAAGATTGCAGGGTCCTGAAGGCATTTGGGGCCTCAGTTTCCATCTGCCAAATAGTAGGGCTGGAGATTCTCAGTATTTATATTCTAAGAAACACTATTCCCAAGGGCTGGGAGATGTGTGTTCAATAAGAGTTGTCTTGTCAGTAACGGCTAGAAATCACTGGTTGAAACAAGTTCACATGGAGAGGTTCTTTTTCTTAGAACCTCTGTTATGCCCAATGAACATCTCAAGGAGTAAAGGGGATTTTCCCTTGAATTATTAGACTATGGAAGTTTTACCCCAGAACTACTGGGTGGAACTACTGATCATGGAATACACTTTAGGCATGTTGAAAAAGAAAATCTCTAAATTAATGTCTCAGATTAAAATGTCCATTATTTTCTCAAATACCTAAAAGTCTCACTTAAATGTCAAACACCATGGATATGAATCCTGGGTCCTCTTCTGGCCAGTGTGTTATCTAGGGCAAGTTACTTAATGTATCTCAGTCTCAGTGTGTCCATCTGTCTCCATCTGGAAGCTGGAGATAATAGTACAAACTTCATATAGCTGCTGTGAGAATCGAACAAGTCGGGACACGTTACAGGACTCAGAAAATAGCCTGGCATCAGTGTTAGCTCTTATTATTAGATACCTCAGAAGACATATATCACATTGTGTTACTTTCAGTACTTTCTTTCTCCCATGCCTAAAAATGGCTCTCAGTAAGTAGTACTTCATCACTTTGGGAGTGTATAACTGCCGTAAATTTTGGTTTACTATATAAAAATTGTAGTATGCTAAAGTTCCCCATTAAAACTAAACAAATGGCAATTGGATACCTCGATAATTATAAGAAAAATAGGATATGCTAATTGTTAGGGTCTTAGAGTTTCTTTATGCAAGAGATGTTTTCACAGTTATTTAAAAAAAAAAAACAGTAACTAAAATCTATCATAAGGATAAATTAAATCACCTATACTTTGAATATCATCTTTGATTGTTTTCAATGAAACTATAACCCTGCTAAAAGAAAATCTAGGATAATGATTTCAAATATAAAGCATTTCACTATATGTAACTGTTGCTATGATTGAATAAAAGGCTTCTTCCAAAGTGATATACAATTGTAATGTTTCTAAATGACATTTTAATTGGCATTTAAAACATATTATCATTAAACTCTTCAGTGAGCTCTTCTTGGGAAAATAATAAAAAACAAAAATCATTCCAAAAGATACTCTTTTTAGCTTAACTGAAATAGAACAGAAATACAGACATTAAAATGCCATACTAAGAAAATAAGGAAATATGTGAATGACCTACTACTGAGAACATGAGAGTTAATAAAAATAAGCTTATAACAGTAAACAGGAATATCATTGGCTGTGTGGATGCAGGTATAGGTTTGACATAGTAAACTCTGAAATATATGTATCGCACATACGCAAACACATATACATAAAAACAGCATGCATATATACCAATGCACCCTGTTAAGAAAATAAAATAAAAAAGTTAGGAAGCACTTTTTCCTTTATATAGAGTATGGTACACAGAGATCAGCAGAGCTTAGCTAGTTTCTTTGTATATTTTAAAAATACAAGTGATTATTTAAGAATAGTGATGGAGTATCATAAGACCATGCATTCTATCCTCTCAATTACATTATTTTCTCAATTCTATCTGACCTCAGATAGTTTAGTTTCATCTTATATTTATGTATAAGTTAAATATGTTTCATTTTATGTTATATATCTACTTATATTTTAAGCAGTAAACATAGTTGTAAACTAACATTAAGCACAATATTTGCCTTAAAAAAACAACAACAAAGTTCCTTAGCTGTAAACTTAGATTTGGCATTCAACTATAGGAAATTGTGTGGTGGGAAAGCGTTGAATTCCAGGTGTGACATGTCATCTCAGCGATTGCAATCACTGCTCAGGGCATCATAATTGAGGATATGCTACAGGGAAGGAACATATGGAAAGAGGAGACTAGTAAGGGAAAATCCCTTTGGCAAGTCTGTTCTCCCCAGAATGCATCACCTGTTGATAGCAGATCCTGTATGTAACGAGGAGGGGGCAGGCAATGAAAGCCTTTACATGCACTGTAGTTTGTGAAGGCAAAAACAGATGTCACTTCACTGAATATTCAAAGCCATTGCATCCTCAGTTTAAGACTGCTATAGAGTATTATGAAAGGTTAATTCTGGACATACAAGAAATGTAAAAATATCAAAGTATAATCCTTGTCCTCAAAGAACTTGAAATTAAAAGGAGACAGAAGGGTATGTAACAAAGATAAAATAAATATTCTTGACCTTTTAGTTTACCATTTTACATGAGTAACATATATCTAATAGGTATGTCTTCTGGGTTCAAATTGACAGAGATTGGTTTCATATTGCTTTTTTTTAAATGTGAAGCACGTAGGACATTTTATGCACAAAGCTATTCGATGTGGCACTGTTTATAATGGAGAAAACTAATGATAACTTCAATGTAGAACAACATAATGGAAGTATTTGTCAGCTCTACCTCCAGAATAAGGTATGGTAGTGGGGAAGGGTTTGGGATGACTCCAGGGAGCATCAGGCTAAGGGAAAATAGAGATGCTTCTCCGCTGGCAGCAGAAGCAAGGGAAAGTAGTAACATCTCAGACATCTTAAGACCATCCAGTTCTGGTAGCTCTCCCTGGGTTACCGTTTGTGTGTAAATGAGGCACACACACAGGTGGTAAGGACTCTATTGGGATTTATGAATGACAAAGCAGTGTGTCTTATAGTATGTCCAATATGTTGTGCTCTAGCATAGAAAAAAGAAAAATGAGGAGAGTTAAAATAACTTACTGTTCTAGATGCATGTTTCTTTTCTATATACTTCAATCCAAACTTTCTCAAAGCCCTTTTTAAAGAAATTTACCTTAAATGATGTCTTTAAAAATTAGCAAATGTGTTCAATCAGTTCAAATATTTTAACTCACTAAATATCTATGAATTTTAACAAGTGTTTTGGATTTCTGCGTACATTGTTTATTTGTGACCAGAGCAGAGTAATAAAGAAATATGTTACTCATCTAAATGTAAAATTATTTAATTTGCAGAAACTAATTATTACAACATTATCATGACACCAAAAATAAAAATAGCAAAAGACAGAAGTTCTAGATTTCATACTAAATCACAGAATAATCTCTTTCCTAACTGGGAGTCTAATTAAGGAAATCCAAGACTTTATAACTGAGTTTAAAATTATTTGTTGTATATCACCAGTTAAAGAGATTGTAAAATATTGAAAGTTCTCCGAGATAGAGATTAAAAGTAGATTTAAAGGTTGTGTTAGGATTAAATGTTCTATAAAATTCCAAGATACATTTAAAGAAATCACTCTTGATCCCTCAAATTAATAACCTGCTTGACTTTAATTATTCAAGGGTTTCAAATTCAATTGCTACTTAGTATGGCCTATCCTCCACTCTTATTCAGTTGATTTAATGATGAGAGAATGATATGTATTTAAATGCATCTATACATTTAAATTCTCTAAAGGTAATTTAAATCTTTTATTTGTCTCAGTTTCTCCAAAAATTATGTGGTCTGACCTGTCCCAACTGCTTCCCCCAATCTGAATCATCTATCACAGTGTCCTCTCGTAGGTGTAAGGTGTTATAGGCAAGGAATATCTTAGAATACATGTGAAAAACAAATCCTAATGATTTGTTTCCAAATGATTTCCACTCAGCCAAACATTTTGTATTAGTCCCTACTATTTGCAGTATAATGGATAATTGAGTTTGTGAGAGGCAGCCTGGTTGGGTTTTTATTATTATTATTATTATTATTATTATTACTTATTTTCTGTGCTACATAAGTATGTTTTTGTTTGTTTAATGAGCAGCCTTCACTGATTTAAATAAAATTTCTTCTAAGAATTCATCTTGTAGTCTGGGATATAACCATTAAAAAGTCAAGACAAGGGTGAATAATCTATACATAACAGGAATCATATAAGAATAGTTTTATTTTACTAAAAGTCTGCTCAGATGATTTTCAGAAATAATAAATAAAATAAAGTTTACACCTATACTAAGTGTCAGTAGATGCAAGCCTGGGTCACACATGATATTGAGAACCATTAGAGGATGTATTTGATGGTTATTTTAACTGTAAATTCAAGACATGGACTATTTGGATCTGTAAATTTACATTGGCTCACTGGAATCAATTAAATGCCCCATCGAGTTCTTAAGTTGTAATAGTCCATGAAACACCACAGATACCAATTCATTTGGAGGGATTCTTTAGGCTGCCAGGGCTAAAAGCTGGATGGAGTATTTATTCTAAAATATATACCATTTATTTAGTTATACACTCATGTATTATAAAAGTAACCAGTAAATCAGTTCAGCATTTATTGTAACCATAGTATTCCTTAGACAGGCTGTAAAATTAGTGTTTTAGAGTGCACCAAGTGTACTCCCACTCATTCTCTGAGTGGGAGAGCATTACCAAAATTTTTAAAAGGTTTTAATATATCTATTTGAATTATGCACTCAATCACTAAATCTGTTCTTCAAATATGTTTCCCCAGCCAAGCAAGAAATAAAAAATAAAAGTGATTCTGTCTTTTTAATGCTCTGTTTGATTAACCTCTTCACAGTGAATCCCTCCACCCTAAAAACTTACCAGAAAGAAGAAACACTGAAACGTAAATTTTGGAGTGAGTGTTAATAGGTTAAAATTTCATTTTAAAACATTTTGTTTCTGATCACGTTGATCATCTTAAAGTATGATCAATTTTCTGGGTGCATATCTTATTGAAATAACCATTTGTTCCCACAGCACTTTGTCCCTTCTCACTCCTCTTTTTCTTATCATTTCTTTGTTATAGTATTCTCTACAATCTGTCATTGTCATTGGTTTTTATTTCTTTACAAGTTTATGTCCTGTGTTCTCCTCACAGCATGTAAGTGAAGTCCTTGTCATAGAAACATCGCATACTTTATTCAACAGCATATATGTCTCCAGCACCTGCAAAAGGGCCTGAAACATATAGGATATTCAACAAGTATCTGCTTTATTTTTCTTTCATGTGCTGAGCTAATATTTCTTCAACTGATTAAAGATTTCCTGTAAAATCCCATACCCTGGCAAGAGGATACAATAAAACTTCTGAGAATACAGTGAATATTTAATTATAGTGCCATGGGTCTTGTGTGACTTTTTTTCAAGGATCCTCTGAGTTTGGAAATTCAGTATTTCTTTTAACTCATTTAAAATAATGGTATGCTTTCATTCCATTATTTACTATAGTTTTTGTCATGCAAACTCAGAGAAATAATTGGAGAATAATCATATAAATGTATTTCAAGCAGAGTGGGCTGTGACATTTTAGGCAGCACTGTGTGCATTGTTTATTTATTTTTACTTGATAAGTTATGCAAACTCAAGGTCTAAAGGATTTGAGTTTAAAAGTATGAATGTATGTTTTAATTTATTGGTTTTTAGAGAGAGGAAGGAAAGTGAGAGAGTGAGAGAGAGAGAGATTGATTTGTTGTTCCACTTATTTATGTGTCCATTGGTTGATTCTTGTATGTGCCCTGACTGGGAATCAAACACCCAACCTTGATGTATCAGGATAATGCTCTGCTAACCAACTGAGCTACCTGGCCAGGGCTATATGTTATTATTTCTGTTTTATTTTTTTTTCTCTCCACAGACTTGGAATCTGGTTTAGTTCAAATAAACCATATCTCTGAAGATTTTTCAAAGTGCTCGAGTGAACAAGCCAGACATAGCTATAAATCTTAGGAGAATTGGCTTTTTTTGCACTTCCATATCTGGAAATGGCTGGCAATAGTAAAAGAACAGTCCTCCTTTCCCTAGGCTGGCACTTCCCTTTTCAGTCTTGGCAAGTACCCAGGAAGTGAGAGCAGATCTATCTACGTTACATAAGAAACCTCCTGCAAAAGGTGCCGTTCTCAAACAGAGAAGAAATTGTTTCATGATGTTTTTTAAAATTGGTTAGCACAATTGTGGGTGCTCGATGATTTCCTGGCCTGAATCTAACTAGCAACATTGTTTTGTCCAGCTCATAGACTCTGACATTTTATAGATTATGACATTTCAGAGACTTCGATGGCTTCTCCCTCATTCCATCACTCAGCTAGTGGTAGGAGGAAAACATATCCAAGCATGACTTGTAAATGCAAACTTGCCAGTTTTGTGAATTACCTACTGATGAAATATGGCAGAATGAGTTTTGGGGACAAAGAACGTGTTTGAGAAAAATGTATCTTTCAGACTTCAGTTCAAACTTTGAATCATGTTGCTTAGTGGTTTTCCATTATTAGAAAACCTGTGTGCACATTTTTCTCAATCTACTGTGTCTTTCAGCTATATAAAATAGCAAAATAGCCAATGACCTATTTTAATCCATCCATCCCTCCATCCATCCAAGTATTTATTGAGCACCAACTCGATTAGGCAGACTAATCTTAAATCAATGTCTAAAGAGTTAGAAAGACGTAATAATATTAATTATAATATGGAGTCATACATCCTACAAAGTGGATTTGGTGACCACAAGGTATTTTGGGAACACAGAACAGTAAATCTAACTCTGCCAGTGGAGCCAGAATTGGAGGGAATACTGATGCTAAGTGGGGCTTTATGAAACAGATGGCACTTAAGTGGAACTTGATGGTTAAAAATTATAGTTTTCTGCATCCAGACAATCATCAGGCTAATCTGATGAGGTTTTTTTTTTCAGTCCTAGGAATGGGAGGTGGACTAACTCAGGCAGGAGATCATATACCAACAGATATAGAGTAAATTGCAATATTCACAGGCTTCGAAACTAATTGCAAGATACCAGAAAGATCTCTTCTTACATACCCCTCTCCTATTTATTTAAAATCTCCACTCTAATTAGAGAGGCCCTCTTTTACATCCTTATAGCAGTTATTTGCCTTTAAGGGCCTAATATTAAAATACCTGGATGAGAGATGATACTTTAATAGCTTGCATTAATTTTCATACTTGCTGAGAGCAACATAGTGTATGTAAAGAGGGCTTCATACTGGAGGTAGAAAGGTGTCATGGGCAACTTTCCCCACTGTGCTATTTTCCCTTGGGAAAATCCAGCATTAGTTCTGGTTGGAGCAAGCAAGACAATCAGCAATGCAGAGAAGAAAATAAGCAAGCATCTAAGAAAAATACACCCCACGGGATGTGTAGTTATGGAAAAATCAAAGTAGAAATAGCATCCCTCTCTCTTTCCCTTTTCTCCATCTTAGCGTGACTGCCTAATACATAAATTATTCATCAAGTCAGTACTTCCTAAATTTTAAGACAGATTTTCTCATTGAAGGAAAGCGCATGTTGTTGGTAGACAGATTTTCAATGGCAAATGCACAGGCACACATACAATTTAATGAGGCTTCTGGTTTAGAAAGGATAGGTTTTGGTAGCTTAATATTTATTTAATGATTTTAACATTTTTGATTGAAGGCATCTTTTCTACTTTCTATATAAACATTTTGAAGTGAAAAATACAACATTGCTATATAAGAGTTTCAACATTTTAGACTGTAAAGGGTTTTTGTTTGCTTCATTTTGGCTACAGGATCAATAGTTAGCCTCTACACATGAGTGTTTATACACCAGAGTTCAAATCCCTTCTGTACCTCCAACTAGCTTCAACTTCACTTATTGGATGGTTCAAAGATACAAAACACTGCTTAAAATCAGGACCATAACGGCAGCTACTCCCTCAGGCAGCAGCAGCAGCAGCAGGAAGAGGAGGAGGAAGGCTAGGCACACTTACAGCCTGTTGTATATCACAGGGAATCTACAATACCTGCTTAATTCACTCTTTTCCCTAGTAGAAAACCTATCTTCCTAGTATGCAGTTACGAAACCTATCTCCCTAGTATGTAGTTACAAAACGCAGAGGAAGAATGCCAGAACTGAAACACGTTAGAACACACAAATGCAGGTGCCCATACCTGGGTATGCTAGTGAGGCAGAATTCTTAAGGAACCAACTCCGTATCTTTAAAACCTGAAGTGATGATAACATTTTATTAAGAATTAATAATGAGCTTTTTCCTGGAAACAATTTGGCAGTATACACTGAGAAGTTTAAAAAAATTCCAACCCAGTGAGCCAGTGATTTCTCCTTCCAGGAATTTATCTTGAGGAAAGCAGGTGCCTTTTTTCAGTCACTATCCCCATAAACCTTGTGGCCAGCTCCACTGTTCTGTTTGGAAACATGCCAGTAAACACTCTATGGGGTAGCCTGGGTGAACTCTTCTTGCCTCATCCTTGGCAATGAACTATTCTCCACATAAACCAGAGGAAATAGCCCAGCTGTGTCATACTACAACCCAGCTGCCTTCTTTGCAAACATTTCCCATCTCTAAAAGCTTGCTTTAGTGTTTTTTGAAACATGAGTCCAATGTCTATTCTTGGACTCATAGAGTTATAACGTAACACCTGGTTTCTCCTTTCAGGAGGTAAGCCTGTTTCAGTAAAATATGAGTTCTCATTGATAGACTCAGGTTTCTGTAAATGTATTTTAGCAGACTTTTATCTAAAGGCTGCTATGTTTTTTGTACTTGCAGAGATGGTCTCATTGCAGCACAATCAGAAAAATCATGCCTTCTTTGAAGTACTCTGGTTTCTTTAAACATAATATTTATTTTCCTAATTATGAAGGTACTATAGACCTATTGAATTGAATGTGGAAATACATATAAAGAATGAGGAAGAGAAAACCCAAAAGCACCTATCATGTTGAAACAACTAAAATGACCTTTAGACAGATTAAAAACAAAAGGCTCCAGGTAATTTCATATGTTTTCATTTGCTATAATCCTAGTATTCAGAGAAAATCACTATTGTTTTATATATTTCATTTTGTATTTTATGCATGCATTTTTACATAGATCCAAGAGATTTCCATGTGGCCCAATATCCTACCAAGAAAATTGTGCTTAAGCCATGGCTGAAAATATAGTGTCCCTTTCTTTAAGACATACATCCTCTAGAAACTGAGCTAGAAGGTAGTAGGATTCAAAATACATCATTTTCATTCTCTCCCTTTTCTCATTGGACACCTGTCTAATAAAAGGATACCTACAGCAAAGTTTAATATTTGCTGGACATTACTATGTATAATGTAGTGAAAACTTAACAATTTTTATTTTGTTGGCAGAGGCGAGGTCTATCTTGGGGGCAAAATTCTATGTATCTCATCCCCAATTTCTCCCTCCACACACTCACTTGCTTCTTTGCTACTTGGCTTATGGAGAGGTTTTCTAAATATGGCACCAAATACTTTACCCATCATAAACAGCATCTTTGTATTCTTCCTGCCTCATCCTCAGTTGAATTTGAGTAGACTTCTTGATGTTTCAAATAATAGAGTTGAAAAGAAAAGCTATGTGACTTCCAAGACTCAGTCATAAAATATCATTTGTCATCTGCCTTGTTTCCTGAGGACACTGGCCTTGGGAGGTCTGGGCTGCTATATGATTTGCCTAACCCCCATGGACCAACCACGCTGGAGAAAACACATGGAGACACCATGTGTAGACCTCACATGGTAAAGTTCTGAAACAACAGGAACAAAAAGCAAACTTAGAAGCCCCTCAGCCCTTCCAGGACCTAACTGTTGAAGTCATCCCATGGGACTGCAAATACCGTGTCCATATTCCAGTGTTGTGAGTATAACACATAATTGTAGTTTTTTGAAATGACTAAGTTTGGGCATAATTTGAACAAGAATAATGAAAGTTGGAGGACTTATACTGACTTCAAGGCATTATTATCAAGGCACAAAAGAGAAAGTGAAATAGGCATCATAGAGACTCCAAAATATATGAGAACATTTCCCAGGAGGCTCAAAGCCCCAGTTACTTACATTAAAAGCTATGACACCTAAGCAAAGCATAAGTAACTGATGCAGGTGAAGACAAACTGTTCACAGGTACATTGTGAGTGATAGGGCCTGGTGGGAAAAGCACCAGTCCAGAGAAGGCAGCTACCAGTGACAATTTTCATTTAGGAAATGGATTTCCAGGTTTTCTAGTCTTCAAAACATAAACTTTTCCATTTGTTGGTACCATACAAACTTATCCAAATACCTGTGACTTACCCTGGCTCCAACCCAAATGGTACCATTATGGGAATTAGAAAAATTTGCCACTTACTGAAGACATTTGCTCATCACATACTGGGAAACTGTCATAATATAGAAATCTACATGATCTATGAAGGTAAACAGTGCCCATAGATTTATGTGTGTACAAAATCCTCACCATATGCTCCAAACCCTGTGTGGTCTGGATTCAGTTGAAGTCTTAATTTTACTATCCTGGAAAGCCCTCAGACTGTTGTTTTGCCTTGTAAGACCCAAGTAATCTACTTTCACATTACATTGCTTGGTTTCTCATTGAAACTGTACTCTTTCACACTAACATATGGTGGCTGACCTGTCATAGAATAACCATGGATAGACCTCCAGCACGACCAGGAAATATTCTAAGAATAGAATTTATTCAGAAATTCAAATAATAAAACCATTATTCCCATTAATATTCTGCACCCCAAATAATTATCTATGTTTTTTAAGTCATGTTCCTTTATTTGCTTTCTCAAACAGAATGCTTCATATATCTTTTCTGAGTGAAATAACCAAATGTTACCATGCAGCTATATGGCAGAGTTCTGTGTTTACATGCACAATTCTCTCCAAAATTGGGTTAAAAGATAATTTGCCATGTTGCTGGCCCCTAGATCATTAGTCACAGTGGCCTAAGTGCATTCTCTTATAATTTAATATCAAAGAAATTGCTTTTATGACATTAACTATATTATATTCAAAATTGTATAAATTATTGAAATACTACTATGACTACTGCCAAGATATAAGATGGTTCCCATGGAAAAAAGTTGTATTTTAATTATTCATGCATTGGAAAAATGTCAGTCTCTTGCCAGATATTGTTTTGTACTGGGGTTAGCTTCTGGGACTTATATTTAAATGTGAATCACAAAAACTCTGAAAATTTCATATACTCATAATTATCTCGCTTTAAATAATAAGTTTATCTTTTTAACTCATTGATTTCCATCAAGTAGGTTCAATGTCATAAATTGTCTTGTATCTAGGTTTTAATATAATGAGCATTTCATTAGTAGAGAAAGCACTCATAGGTAATTTAAGACATGATAAAATGATATAGAGGGCTTTTATAAAAATACTGAAATATGGTGACTTAACATTTATTCAGTATTTTAAGTACAATACAGAAACTCTATAACCAGTTAACTATATATATGAACACACGTAAACTCTACATGTACATATGTATGAATATATACATTTATGCATATTTGTTATATAGTTGATACATGCTATGTTGGATATATATGTGTGTATCTTTTAACATCATTGTGTTCCTTGCTAATGCTGGAATATGGTAATAAAGGGGCAAATGTAGTTAAAGAAAGGCAAACCTTAAAAGAACTCTCTATACAAATTTATCTATCACTTCCTATGCACCAGGAAATAAAATACGTGCTAGTTTTTAAAAAACTAATAAAATAGAATCACTTCTTTCTGGTAACTTGTATTTTATGGGAGGAAGCAAAGGTTGAAGTGAATTAAAATATAATTATATAAAGTTATAAAAGAGACAAACACATAAAATATTAAATGTGAAGGGAAATCACCCAACCCAGATAGAGATGAAAAGATGGTGGTGGAGATACAAAGATGAATTGTGGAACAATATGCTGTACATATCGAAACAGAGAAGGGCACCCCGTGAAGAGTGACTCGTGTGAAGGCATGCAGCTGGGAAGCATTAGGACACATGTGCAGACCGTGCACTCATCAGTGCGGCTGCAGCAGGAGACTGACCTGCTGTAGCTGGTCCCAGCCGAAATTATTCCTTCTATTGGCTTTCAAGCTATGAACAAGTTAATTTTCCTACATTTCTCTGGAGAACTCATATCAATGCAGGAACTATTATGTGTTAATCCCTGAGTATTTTACACAATCACACTTAGTACACAGCAAGTGCTCAGAAAGTGTTGAATAAGAATAGTTTCATCAGTTCTAAATTTTCCTTATTTGAAGAGTTAGTCTTTAACACATTCATTGAAAAGTCATTCTTTCTCATATTAATTACTACATTCTGAGTAACAAATATTTTACTATTTCTCCCTTTTGAATTTAAAAAAAGAAACCATCGTGAGTAAATTACTCCCTGGGTTACTATTAAGAGACGCTTGTTTATTTTAACTTCTCCAAGGTACTAGATGTGTGGCATATTTTCATATCCCAGCTGAAAAATATCATGTACTTTTAGATTGGCTTTCCAGATAATATATTACATTTTAAGACTTAAAAATGCAGTTAAAACTGAAAAGTATATTGCTTTGGGCACATGCTCTGTAACGACCTCTCCCACCTGTTGAACTTGCTTGTTTTGAACACACCAGTTTCATCCTTTGGCAACCCCCCCACCCTCCAAAACGAGCCAAATCCTCTCTTCTTTCTGAAAGTTGGAACACACACACAATCTACCCTAAAAGCATTAGCTCTTTGCTGTTCTATATTTTTGTCTATACCTATCATAATTATTCTTTCATCATAGCTACTACTGTAATGGAAGGGTAGAAAATACCTTTATATTTTTGGCTCGAGGATTAAGAGAATAAAAGAGCAAGGTTTAGCCCTGTCAAAATAATTAAATTTACCTTTTGGATAGGTTACATAGCTTAGTAGATACAAGGATTTCTATGAACATATTGAGCGTATAAAAATCTCAGAAGTCATTGAGAGTTGTTAATGATAGTTTAAACAACAGAATGGAGACATGTGGACAAAGAATTTGCACAGCCAGGAAGAACCCTGTCTGGTTAAGCAACTACAAGCAGTGCTGGTGGGTGGGTTCATGTTAGCAATGAAGTGAGAGTGTTAGAAATGTGCCACAGGAATCTGTGTTTTTCCCCTCCTTTCCTCACTGTTAAATAACTTGGAAATCTCTAAGAGTCATGTTTAGAGACATGTTTATCACTGAAACCATACCAGGGGTCATGTGTTCAGTTGTAATCACTACAATTTAAGAGTGAAACACTGATACGTTATTTCACAATTAGCAGCCAATCAGAACAGTCAAGTGACCAGATACAATACCATGTACAGACACAGCCGAGGAAGCCAGACATGTTTACATAAAGTTAAGAAATATAAGGAAGGAAAAATTTTGAATTGGTTTGTGGATTTATTCGAAGTTGTTCTAGTGGATGGAATAATGGTAGATTTCTAGTCCTTATAATAAAGTACCATAACAAGAAGTATCCTCACAATGAAAGTATTTCATAAGAATGTAAGCTCCCTGTTATCAAAATTCTCAGAGAATGTGAAAGACCAGGAGGATTAGGGAAGAGATTACCTCTTTGAGTGGGTGCTTGGGTTAAAAATGCTTGTAGGATTTTTCAGCTGTAGGGTTCTTTACTCTTTGCTGCATGGTGTATGGGTACCCATGGTATATGGGTATAAGCACACCAGAGTAAGAGAAATGAGCATGATAAAGGGTCTGATTAAAGGGTTATATACTGTTTCTTCTGAGTGTTTAAAACATTATAGGTCCAAATCATTTCTATTGAACTTGTGGAATGGAAAGAAAGTTTGATTGCTATCTTTGGGGAACAGACTATTCTCTGTTATCTGAAATCTGCATTGGCCAATTTTATATTTGCCTTTCCAAACATAATATGAATATTACATCAAGTGTTTATACCTAAGCAGATTTTTGTGAGTTTATGTGCATTACAGCAGTCACAGTGTATGCGCCCAGATCAATGCACTAGTATAAGCAGATGGAAATATATTTCTCAGTTGATGAGTAACATAAGAGCTCTTCTTATGCTGTTTCACCAAACACCTAAAACTACATAGTTTCTGCCCTGGTTTATCTTTTGTTCTACATTTATCTTTGAATTGCTTTTAATCTTCAGAGATGGGATGACCACCTGTGTTTCAAACATATTATAAGAGCAGCAGTGACTGTAGTTCATTTCTGCCAGCCAGTTATTTTATTGAAGAAAACATGTACCGAATGACAGCAGAGTCACCAGCTGATAACAAAAACCATTATGTATATAACATGCTGCCTTGGATAGGGAGTCAGCACAATCGTGCTGTGATTATAACATCAAACTGTTTCTATCAGGTGGGAGATGTAACACTCAAATGATCCCTTAAGAAACTGCATTGTGTGCTTGATACTGAGTGGCACTTTTTTAAAAAGTTGTATTAAACAAAATTCTCAGGAGAAAAAAATACACTTTTGCAGTACAGAAATGTAATCCGTTTCTTTCTGGGCACAGCAAGAGTACTAATTGATCACCAAATTCCTTTCCTGTTCTTCACGGAGGGCTAGATTCTGTTTCCCAGGATATCTTGGACTTACTTATGACTCTTTTAAACAATGAAATCTGAGCAGGGATGAGGTGTGCCACTTCTAGTCTGGGCCCACGAAAACTTTCTTTTCATGGTCTTCCATGTTATTTCCCCTAAACATAACCTTACAAATTGAAAATCACATATTGAAGATGACAGAAATATAAAATAGACAACTGGTTTCTAGGGAATGTAGCCTGCCTATAAGGAACAATTAATTTGGATGTTCTATTAGCAAAAAGTAAATAATACACCAAACAGTCTATAGAAGGGATCTACCAATATTTAAGGGAGTCATTTCTATGTTTTATAACCCACTCAGAAGAACAGTTGAAAAGCAGAATGCAAAGAAATAATTGTTATAAGCCAATTCCTCAAAATAAAAAGAAAAAAACCTCACCAATTTGTTTTAGGAAACCAATATCAGATGACATTAAATATGAGCAAAGACAGTCTAAGAAAAGTAATTTCACTGATGCACAAAGAAAAATTTTAGTTATAATACTGAATCCATCAAATGAATCTAGCAGTGTATATGAAAATGATGCCTTATTCCAGGACTGAGGATATTAACAATTTATCAACTTAATACTCCACAGAAACAGATTAAAGGAGAAATATTTACTTATAAATGATCATGCCAATAAATTTAAATACAGCATTGCATAAGAAAACATTATATAGTTTACATTAAAAATGTTGCAAACAGGAGAGTTTTATAATGTGACCAAAATGATCTACAATAATTTACAGTTATCATTATCTTTAATATTTCATAAAAACTGAAACAGGGTTAGGAAGCCCATTTTTGCTTCTTCTAATTTACATGGTATTGGAGTTCCTGACTAGTTCAAGAAGATTAGGAACTAAGGTAGAAGTAAAAGTATTGGTAAAAAATAAGGTCTGAGGAGATCATATATAATTTTCTTTGTAGAAACCAAGATAAATTAAATATTACTGAAAGTGATAAATCTTGTGAGAATTTAGTTAAACTTCAGTAAAAATATGTTAACATTTCCACAATAAATCCACATGCTTTTTAAAATTATGGTAATTCCATTTCCATTCACAGAATTCAGCAAGATTAACCTAGTATTAATACTGAAGAGTAAAGGACAAAGATTAGCCAAAACAACTTTGATTAAGGAAGAAAAAGATAAACTTATTCTATCATACTCTTAAAAATTATAGAACTCTGGGGCAAAAATACTGACCAGAATAAAACGAATACATACAAAACACATAACATACTCAGAACACACACAGAAGTTTGGATGTTTGATGCCACAAATCAGGAGAAATGAATGTGCAATTTGGTCATTGGTATCAGGAAAATCAACAACCTTAGGGAAAATATCAAAGTAGTTTCTGACTTCACATCATACATAGAAATAATATGGACAAATATGAAAAGCTTTGAAAAATATTTAAATGTTTAAAAATGTAAACTAACTTTATTATTTTGAATTTGGGAAGTAGTAAGATATAAAGCACAGGCAATAATGAAAAAATCATTAAAAGAAACCATGTTAAATTTAAAAACAGGTATACATGTATATACTCATATATTCAGGTGTTTGGCCCTTTTTCAAAATCATGTTGTCTGTTTTCTAATTGTTGAGTTTTATGAGTTCTTTGTGTATTTTGGATAACATTCCTTTATCAAATGTGTCTGTTGCAAATACTTTCTCCCAGTCTGTGGCTTGTGTTCTCATTCATGTGGCATTGTCTTTCACAGAGCAGAAGTTTCTAATTTTAATTCAGACCAGTATATCAATTATTTATTTTATGGATTGTGCCTTTGGTATTGTATTTAAAAAGTCATCTTAATAGCCAAGGTCATTTAGATTTTCTGGTGTGTTATCATCTAGGAATTTTATAGTTCTGCATTTCGTATCTAGGTCTATGACCTATTTTGGGGTATTTTTTGTGAAGGGTATATAGCATGTGTCTAGATTTATTTTGTGCTTGTGGCTGTTCAGTTGCTTCAGCATCATTTATTGCAAGATTTTCTTTGCTCCATTCTATTCGATTTGCTCCTTTGTCAGAGATCAGTTGAGTATATCTATGTAAATCTATTTCTGGGCTCTTTATTCTGTTTCATTGGTGTACTTGCCACCAATTGTTTTTCTGCACTCAACTTTTTATTTTTTAGAGTAGTTGATTTTGGTTCACATAGACCTAGTTAAAGCATTTTGTCTTCAGTTCAGGACACTATTGCGTGACTTAACAGTTTATAGGTCCATGGATAATTAGGATTTTGGATTTTTGTTTTTTCAAACTGTATAATCTTTGATAAACTGTTTTGTGCATATGTGAAATTTATCTAGCACAGAGGTTATCAAGCAGAGGAAATTTTTTCTAGCACAGAAGTTTTATCTAGCACAGAGGATGCACAATGAAATCATCTGGGAAGCTTTTGAATATAATATATAGTTGGCAATTCAGTTTGTCTGGATTAGGGTTCATGCATTGGAATATTTTATGAACATCTCAGGTTTTCCTAATGTGCATCCAATTTTAAGAACCACTACTCTTGTCTAGGGAAGTGCTTTTCAAATTTTAATATACATATAAATTACCTGGAGATCTCGTTAAATTGCAACTTTTGATTTAGTAGATCTGGGTGCACCTGAGATCTACATTTGTAACAAGCTCCCAGGTGAGAGAGGGCCACACTCTAAAGTAAAGTAAGGCTCTGGAGCATGAGAATACTTAGACATGAGGTTGTAGAGATGTACGTGTATCTTCATTTTTACTAGCTATTTTCAGATTGTTTGCAGATGTATACTTTCTTCATCATAGTGTTACATTTCATTTTCTGACATTCTAATTGTCACAATATTTTCTAATTTTTTAAATTTTCCTAATATTATGGATTTGAAATTGAGTTGTTTTAATTTAAATTTTCCAAATTATTAATGAAGTTCTACTTTTGTTAAATAATCAGTCATTAAATTTTCATCTTTTGTGCATTTCTCCTTAAATTCTTTACCAATTTAATTAACCTGTTTTTTTCTTTTCTTTTTTAACTTACTGACTTGTTGAAATTCTTTATGTATTCACTACATTAGCTTTTTGTTTATTTAAATTTATCATAAATACCTCCTATAACTGCAGATTCACTTAAATTTATTTATGGTGTCTCATACATGAAGGTCTTTCCAGAAAATATCTAGTGATGTGCTATGAAAAATGGAGGCATTTATTGAAGAAGATACAAGATATAAGAAACATTGTACATACAATCACATCTCCGTTCCCTTCAAAGTAGGCGTGTTAGGACTTCATACAGTTCTCCCAACTACAGCACCATGTTACTTCTGCTCTGGTAGCAGAAGCCACAGAACAAATATTGCCATGACACATTTCATGCCAAGACTCTGTCAAAATATTGGGCATAATAATTTCTGAAATCCCCCAGATCAGCTTCTAGTTCTCGCAGTGTCAGTCATCAATCTTTGTTGATCACAGCCCATGCACGTTCAGCATTCTCAGGTGTTCTGCCTGTTGCAGGCCTCCCAGAATGTGGATCACTTTCAACAGATTCTCAACCATGTTTGAATCAATTGCACTGTTCTTTTGTTTGTGCTGCACTCAATGCATCATCCCTGAACATCTTCTGAGTCATCCAAATAGTTTCCATAGGGGAATGTTTGAGCTTAGCACAAAATTTGATGTAGATTCATTGTTCTACTCACTCAATCATTATGACTGCAATGGCCACACAGTACACATGGTCGCTACCCTCATTAACAAGCACAGTGAAGTCATCATTGTTCATGCATGTGTGTTGCAGTCCACTCTCCTTGGCAGCCAGGTTACCTCCATATCACTCAAGCCATTCTCATTATACTAACAATGGCTAAACTTTTTCCAGATAGACCTCCTATATTGTTTTCGGATTATTTTCAATCATTTTAATTTTGATAATGAGAGCCTAAGAGGTTTGCAAAAGAAGATTTTCTAGTCATTAGTTTTTCACTAACCACTTAATTTCTCTTTGCTTTGCCAGTGCCTATTACTGAGAACATGAATAAAAATTTGTCATTTAAATAAACCAGGTGCAGATGGATTTCAATGTTCTTCCTATTATACATTACAGTAAGCAAGTAGTTAAGCATTTTACAAATAGAAGCATGAGAAATTATAAATATTGTTTGTAAACTGTAATGAGCTTGCAATGAAATCTCAAGCTAAACACAACATTCCAATTATCTCTAAAATTGTGCTAGTGTATTATTATCATTGAAAGTGGGATCAAAAAGAGAATAAAGCCATCTCTATGACTTCACATGTGAACATAAATTAGATGGTGTCTACATATGAATATGTACTTTAATTACACTGTACTGGGAGGCCAGCTACTGGACCATGGCTAGCCGATCTCTTAGAAATGCATTACATCTGTTCTTACTAATTAATTCACCTCGCAACATTCACAGTGGTTGGGAAGTCTGGCAACAAGGCATTTGATTGCTGTTTATTATCAAGTTTATAACACATGAGTAAACAAACACAGTCTAAAATGAGTGTTACATTTTAGTAATAATTTTCAAATAATACATAAAATGTTCATGTAAGTATCAGAAATGACAGAAATGTTAGGACTGTGATTTTAGTTTCCTGATTCTTTTTAATATCATCAAGTATTTCTCTTTCACTTAATACTGCTGTTTGGTTTATTGCTTTATTCTGATTCTATTTTATATTTAAGAATATGTAAATTATTTTAACATGAAATTTATCATTTTTTATTTATCATTTAGGAACTCAAAATTCAAAGATGAATGTGATTATTCTTTGATAGAGAAGGAAACTGAAAGCATTTCAATTAATTTAATAAATGTTTATTGAGCATCTACAATGCAACAGAATCTTTTGTAGGTAATAAAAATTTAATAGAGACAAATGTTGATAAAAATCTGTTATCATGGTACTTTTAGTTGGAGTGGACAAAGAACAAAATGTATAAATAATTCAGATGGTATGTTAGAAGGTATAAGTTCCCTGGAGCAATTTTTGTTGGGGAACGTGGAAACACAAAACTTGCAAATGCAATGATCAGGGAAAATATTTTTGATAAGGTGACATTTGACCTTAGACCCTGAAGATGTACCAGAGAAAACTATGCACATATGTGAAGGAGGGGTCCAGATTTGGGGACCTGCAAGTTACAGTTCTTGAGGCAAAGGAGGGCCAGAAAGTGGGTCTAGAACAGAGTAGAAAAGAGAAATATATGATACTAGAAAAGTAATAATAAGAAGGAGAAGGCCCTTTTAGCACTGGAAAGACTTTATCTTTTTTTCTGGTGTGATGGTGTTCTAGGGCTACCATAAAGATATATCACAGATTGGACGACCTAACCAACAGATGTTTGTTTTTCTCATAGTTCTGGAGGCTGGAAATCCAAGATCAAGGTGTAATCTGGGCTGGTTTCTCCTGAGGCCTCTCTTCCTGATTTGCAGACAGCCACCTCTTCCTTTGTCTTCACATGGTCTTTCCTCTGTGCACACACAGAAGAATAGAGAGCTCTCCCATCCCTTTCTTTTATTATAAGGACACCAGTCCTATTAGATTAGGACCCTGACCTTAAGACCTCATGTAACCTTAATTATCTTGTTAAAGGCTTTGTTTCAAGATATAGTCATTACAGGGGGGTTGGGCTTTAACACACGAATTTCACAGGGACACAAGTCAGTCCATAATAGTCTACCTCCTGCTTGTCCCCCAAATTCATGTTCTTCTCACATACAATATATATTCACCCCACCCTGTCTGGTGTAGGTCAGTGGATGGAGCATGGGCTTGTAAGCCAAATGGGTTGCTGGTTTAATTCCCAGTCAGGGCATATGCCTGGGTTGCAGGCAGGTCCCCATTGGGGGCATGTGAGAGGCAACCACACATTGATGTTTCTCTCCCTCTCTTTTTCTCTTCTTTCCCCTCTCTCTAAAAATACATTTAAAAAAAATGTTTTCTTTTTAAAAAATACATTGACCCAAAAGACTTAACCCATTTCAACATTAATTCTAAGTCCAAAGTCTCATCTAAATATCTTGTAAATCAGGTATGGGTCAGACTCCAGGTATGGTTCACCCTGAGACAAAATTTCCCTTCAGCTGTGAATTTGTGAAATCAGACAGGTTAAGGTATTTAAAGAATACAGTGGTGAGATGGGTTAATTACTCTCATTTCAAAAGGAAGAACTCTATAGGAGGGCTAATTGGTCCCAAACGACCTTAAAACCTAGCAATACAAATTCTACCAGATCTTAATGCTTAATAAATATGTCTCTCTGACTGGATGCTCTGCCCTCTGGGCCCACTAGGGTTGCAGCACTTCCTCCATAGCCCTAGGCTTCTGCACCAACTTCTTGGCTCTGTGAGAGGGACCTGCCCCATGGTTCTTTGCAGGGTTATTCTAGCACATTAAAACCCAGGAGCCAGCCTTACCCTCTAGAACAGGAGGAAAGAGCCGTGCCCTCTGCGCCTGGGCTTCAAGTGTCAGCCTTAGTGATCTCTGATGCCACAGGTTCCCTTTTCTTGAAGGGTGAGGCAAATTGGTACCTGAATAGCTCGATTGTCCCATCCTGGCTTCTGCCAAGATGGCTGATTAAATCCATGGGAAATAGATTTATGGAGTGATTATCTGCCCCCATCCTTGGTGTTCTTTTCAGAACACACTTTCTCATTTTGACAGTATAGATAGGCTGAGAATTTTTCAGATCTTTACATTCTGGTTCCTTTTTGCTTAACAATGCCTTCTTCATTTCCTCTCTGTCCTCTTATATTTTACTATAAGTAGCAAGAAGAACCTAGCTGCACCTTCAACTCTTTGCTTAGAAACATTCCTTACTAAATATTCAATTTCATAGCTTACAAGTTCTACCTTCCACAAAACAATAGATCACAATTCAGACATGCTCTTTGCCACTTCATAACAAGGATAGCCTTTCCTCCAGTTTCCAATAGTATATTCCTCAATTCTATCTGATACCTCATCAGAGGCACTCTTTTTTTTTACATAGACTTTTTTAATTTTTTAATTTTATTTTTCATTGTACTTTTTCATTTATCCCCCTTTTCCCTCTC
The DNA here is from genome assembly GCF_004126475.2 of Phyllostomus discolor. NCBI lineage: Eukaryota > Metazoa > Chordata > Mammalia > Chiroptera > Phyllostomidae > Phyllostomus > Phyllostomus discolor. The sequence goes on from NC_040907.2 coordinate 53,070,437, forward strand.
CTACCTCCACCCATCCCCCCCCAGAACTGTTGTCTGCTCTCCTTTTATGAGTCTGTCTCTATTTTGCTTGTTAGTTCAGTTCATTTGTTATATTCCACATATGAGTGAAATCTTAAGGGATTTATCTTCCTCTGACTGGCTTATTTCACTGAGCATAATGTTCTCCAGGTCCATCCATGCTGTTGCAAAGGGTAAAAGTTTCTTCATTCTTACAGCTGAGTAGTATTCCATTGTTTAGATGTACCATAATTATTTTACCCACTCATCTACTGATGGACACTTGGGCTGCTTCTGTTCATATTTCTAATAGCCTTCATTCATGATGACATATGCATTTTCTGAGATGATAGAAGCTTTCTGTATAGCTCTCTTCTATAAAGCAATGCAGTCCACAGAAGATGAAAAACTATTTGAATGTTTTCAGAAAAATAGCAATCTGGTTTATTTTATTAAAATTACTGTGGCATCTCCATTGAGAATGCCATTGATAGAAGAGGACACAAATGACAACAGGAGAAACAGTTAGGGAGCCCTAAAGACAACATGAAAAAGTTTTGCTGACATTGAATGTAAAGTGTGAGAAAAAGGGGGAATCTAAGCATGACTTCAAGGAATTTGGTAGAGTGCATTAGAAGCACCAGCTGTCATTAACTGAGATAACTAAGGCTGATGACATAGAATATTTGAGTGAGAATAACAAGAATTCTTGTTAAACACATTATGGTTGAAGTGTATGTTAGATACCCAAGTAGACATGCTGAGCAGGCTGTTGTATATTTGTTTCTATAATTCAGCAAAAAGACCTATGTCTACAATTCCAGGAAGGGCTGTCTGCTATTGATATGATATTTAAAACCATGAAAATTTATGGATCACTACAGGAGTAATGTACATAAAGAAGAGGTCCAAAGATTCATTCCTGAGGTTCTCTAACATCAGGAGGCCAGTGAGGTTGGAAGGATTAGGGGACCTGACTGGGAGGCTAGGCCACTGAAAAAGAAGACCAGAAAAGTGTGATATCTGGGAAGCAAAATGAAGAAAGTGGTTGGAGGAGAAAAGAAATGATCGGCTATATCAAATGGTGGGTAATAGATCAAGTGGAATGAGGACTGAGGACTGGCCACAGGGTGAAATGAATATATCATGGTGGAGTGATAAGAGACAAGGTAATATAAAGGAGTGGTGGTGCTAGAAGTTTAATTAAAATGAACTCAAGAGACAGAGAAGAATACTAGGACAACTGGGACTGTGAGTACAGACACTATTTTAAAGAGCTTCACTGTAAAAATCATGCAATATTTGGAAGGGGAAGAGTGCCCAAGAGGTTTTATGTTTTTTTTTTCTGTCTTTTTCTTTGTTTTTGACATTGCAGAAATTACAACAAGTGTTATGTGAATGGCCAAATAAAAGTGAAACACTGGTGATGTAGGAGACAGCAGGAGAGTTAACATAATGAATTCCTTGAGTGGGTGAAAGGCGTGGGCTCTATGTACAATGGAGGGCTAAGGCATGTGTGAGAACAGAGGGACATCTCTGTTAACAAGGAAGAAGGTGGGGCAGTGAACAAGGGCACAGAGAACTACAGGTAGAATGAAGGAAATTATTTTGGAAGTGGAATATGGGTTTATAAATGGTGAGCTGTGGAATAAGGAGCAGGGATGAGGAGAGGGGCAAACTAAAATTTTTGCACATACACAATATATAAGACATCCTCCCAATGATTAAGAACACAAATCAATACAAGGTCTTTTTCCTTACCCTCAAGAGGCCCACAGTCTGGTAAGGCAGACAAGTAAATATATAGGTTTAATAATGCAGAGTAGTAAATGTCTTACTATAGTAGATTAAGCTACTTACATAAAGTATACCTACATTCTTGTCATGAATGCATTTATGGGTACACTCACAGAACAGGTCAAAGATTATAAAGGCAGGGCACTAAGACTCTTCCCTAGCCCTGTGAGCTTTCAAGGTTTTTCTATGCAATATACTTCTCTCCAGAGTTTGCTTTATAAATCTCTAATATGTGGGTTTTTTCTACTGTATTGTCTTAGAGTCAAAATCAGGATTGAGTCAGAATTGCTCAAATTGCATTTTGGATTCCCAGTTAATAGCTAAGTGATAAGAGCAAGGTATTGAACTTGCCCCAGTGCCCACATAATCGTAATGGAAATAACAATGTCTCACGTAAGTATTGTGAAGATGGAATTATTTAGTATGTAGAAGTGCCTAGAAGAATGTCTGGCACACAGCGAATATGCTATCAAGTTAGATTATATATGTTACCATTTTATTGCACTTTATTTTATTATCCATGATCTACCTAGTGTCTTAGCTTTGTCGCCTTTCCTTTGTATAACACTTATCTTGTTCTTTAGTAGGAGTTACTTTCTTTTTATATTCATCCTTTGTATCTTTTCTCATTTAAGATGGTTTGTCTTCATGAAACTGTCTTTATGACTATTTCTGTATTTTTCCAGTTGTTGTTTACCTTTGGCCTGACTGTGGACTCTCTCTGCTTCACCGAGCTTGATTCTGCCCTCTAACAGGGTCGGAGTCAGTGACAATATAAAAAAGCCAGTCATAGCTTCGGGGGCCTGGCTTCTCTGTGGCTCTTGCTCCTACTCAGCTGTGCTCTGTTTGCTCTATATGAAGAGAAGCACCTGTATCTGAAAGGGGGCAGTTCCAGCTGTTTGTGTGATTTAACTTCAGTCCTTGATCGGCCAATGTTAAAAATAGACATACAGGGTCCAGCTGAAGTAATGCCACTGAGTGTGGTTGGTAGGGTACGTGAACGTCTTGCATGAGATGCACAGCAATTTGAATATTTCACCTAAAATGTCACATGGTGTGCTTGAGTGTGATATTGCTATGTTACCAAATTACATGCATATGATTTTGTAATAAAAAACAGGGTGTTATTTGTGTCGGACTCTGTGTGTATATAATGACAAGAGATGGTACCTAATGAAAAAAGTATAGAGATTTTATACTTGAGCAAACTCTATATTGATATTATAGCAATTCAGATTAAACAAAAAAGGCCGTTTATTTTTTTCTGAAAAGATTCCATAAAGATGATGAGTATAAATAGAAAATTTATGACAAAGTTTATGTAGCAGGACCAATCATGGAAGAGGAGTCTTCACACAGAGCATGCAATTAAGGTAAATAAAGACAACTAAATAAATGATCTAAGATTTTCTTTTCTCTTTCAATATTCCCATCTGTCTTTCCACAAATAATGCTGGCTTGTTTGAAGTCTCCTTTCCTCTTTAGTGATACAAATAATGTCTTCTACCATCTGACAAATATTTAATAAGCTTCCATGATATAAGTGTCTTTGTAAAAATTACTAACCCATGGCCCCTACCTCTCAACCTTAATACTATATGTCAGGACCCTATGAAAACATACAGCCTTTAAAAAGTCTTACCTAGAACTCCAGGCACAAGTGCTTCTCAGCTCTTCCAGAACACAACTGTTACCCCATTATTTGGTACTGAGAAATTTACTTCCTCCTTTGTGTTGTCTCTATACTTGCTTGGCTCCGGTCTCGCTAGGAGATTGTTGGGAAAGATGACATCTTCCTTGTTTAAGGAAATACAGTGCCTTGTGCATAATAGGTATTTACAAACTGTTAATGGATACAATTAACAAAATGTTGTTTACCCTGGGATTTATTGTAAAAAATTCTTTCAACTAATTATGTGCCATTCTTCATTTTATTAAAACAAGCAACTTAGTCACCGCAGGTTTTGCTACAACCAGATTGTTTGAACCTCTCCTCTGGCTCTTAATCTTACTCCATTTTCTAGATTATTCAAACATGATGAAAAAGCACACAATCAACATTGTTTTTGAATGGGTTGAAAAGGAAAATAACTTTATCATTGCTTCCAAAATTAAGGGGAAAATGTGTTTGATGATAATGCTATACACTGGCAGAACATCTTTCTCAAAAGCACCTGCAAGCAAGGAAATGTGTACATAATAGGACTCACTCAGCATCTGAAACATGGCCCAGGCACTGCAATGCCTCTTGAGATGGGGTGAAAGAGCACACAGAGATGGCATCCGTGTACTTGGAAGGAAAATTGTGATACTGTCTGTGGTGGCCAGTGGCAGGATATTGGATGGAAACTCAGGCTAACCAAATGTTTAGCAATCAGAATTTAGAACTGTGTTGCTACGCAGTCAGGAGAGCAAGTTTAGCATCAGCATCACTGCAAAAGCTAGATTTTCATGACCAAAAGTTGGCTTATCTTAGACCTATGTGTGCACACAGAAATGCATTGTTTCTTTGGGACTGACTGAGACTTTTGAAGTGATCCCAAAAGGCTGGGCTGGTCCAAATTATAGCTGTTCTTTCTTTCACAGCATACCATTAAACAAAACATCACTCCCTTCCTGAAGGATATGAACTTTCCGTTTCCAAACAGTTCTGGGAAAGTATATCTTTTTAATGTTTCCTTTGCCTCAATCCATTGGCTTTATATTTGGTGACATGCATGAAACATCATTTCCTTCCTGAAAATGAAGCTAACAGAAAAGTAATGTTTTTCACTGATGTTGTAGTGTTTCTGCTTATATTATTTTTGTTTGTTAGTTTTAAATAATTTGGTTTTATCACTATACCAATTATCCAGTTGAGTCAAGTACATTTAATGTTTGATGTATAGAAATTCTGTATTAAAACTATGGGGTAGTTTACTTGTGTAATTGCTGTAGATCACACACATAATGGGATGAGGAAGAGGAAACATGCAAAAGAAAGTGGAGGAAGAAAGGAATGAATAAATCATATGCAGAAGCAATAAGCATGTAGTTGTAAAACAAAGAAAACAGGAAGAAGAGCCAGGAAAAGTGATGGATGATTTCAGTTCCTTTGATATGGATTTCATGTTATTAGCAATAATAGTTAATCTTTGTGATTCTGTTTTTATTAGTAATGACAACTAATACCTGTATAGCATTTACTTTACCAAGCTATTTCTTTATTCAGGCATCACATCCCATTTCCAGGTTTACAACAACATGAAATGATGACCCCTTTAATCTACTTTTTCTTTAAAATTTTTTTGGAATTTGCTTTAATATTTTATTATATATGTAACCATAATACTTTACAAACTATTTTTATGTATTTTAAGTAATTTCATAAGTAGTATCACTTTTATACTGTATAATTCTTTCTGATTTGGTGCTCTTCCTATTGAACATTTACTATGCTTAAAATTGTTTAAGATCAACTATGCTTTTTATTAAGACTTTATTTTTAGAGCAGTTTTAGGGTCACAGCAACAGTGAAGGGACAGTACAAAGATTACCCCCATACTCCCTGCCCCCACATGTGCACAGCCTCCCTCGTTATCAATAGTTTCCCCTCGAGTGACACATCTGTAAAAATTGATGAATCTAACACTCACACATTATAATCACCCAAAGTCCATAGCTTATTTATGGTTCACTCTTAATCTTATGCATTCTATGGGTTTGGAAAAATGTATAAAACCATTATTCATCATGACAATATCATGCAAAGTATTTTCTCTGTCCTAAAAGTCCTCTTTGCTCTGCTTATTCATCCCACTTTTCTATATCTATCCCTTGGCAAACACTTACGATGGTATCTTCATACTATCTTCGAATTTTTGCCTCTTTCAAAATGTCACATAGGTAGGATCATGGAGTGTGCAGCCTTTATAGGTTTGCTTCTTTCACTTAGTAACATTTATTTGAAGTTACTCTATTTATTTTCATGGCTTGATAACTCATTTATTTTTAACACTGAATAGTATTCTATAATGTGGAAGTCCTGCAGTTAATTCACCCATTTGCCTACTAAAGATGATCTTGGTTGCTTCAATGTTTGGGCAATTATGAATAAGGCTACGATAAACATTTGAATGCAAGATTTTTGTTTGTGTATGTGTAGACATAAGTTTTCAACTTTTTTTGTGTGTGTGAGGAGAAGATAAATACCAAGGATTACAATTGCTGGATCATATCATAAGAGTAAATTTACTTTTGAAAACAAGTGTGCCTTCCAAAGTGGATGTGCCATTCTGCATTCCCACTGGCAATGTATGAGACTTCCGATATGCTCCATATTCTCTCCAGCATTTGGTGTTGTCAGTGTTCCAGCTTTTGACTGCAGTAGAGTGCAGTAGTATTTCACTGTTGTTTCAATTTGTATGCCCCTGATGACATGATTTGGAAGATCTTTTTACATGCTTATTTCTCATCTGTATATCTTCTTTGGTGAGGTATATGAGGTCTGTACAGAAGATGCCCAACCATTGTTAATATAACAAGAATGGTTTTCATGACATCAGAATAACCTGGCAGCCAAAGAGAGTGGACTGGAATGTGCATAAATGAACCAATGACAACTTCACTGTACTAGCTGGGGTGGGTAGACCATATTAAGTGTGTATGTGTATTGTGTGGCATTAAAAATGATTGAGCCCATAGAGCAATGAATTTGCATCCAATATTGCATTTAGTGTGAATGTTCCTTTCCTGAAACTATTCAGATGATTCAGAAGGCTGCAGCTATGGGCAACTGGTGATGGGCAGCTTCATCGTAATGATGTGCCCACTCATGCATCATGTCTTGTGCAGTTTCTTGGCAAAACAGCAAATCACTCAGGTGACTCAGCCCCCCTACAGCCCAAATTTGGTGCCCTGTGACTTCTGGCTTTCCCCAAAACTCAAATCATCCTTGAAAAGGAAGAGATTTCAGACTGTCAGTGTGATTCAGGAAAATATGATGCGGCAGCTGATGGTGATTGGAACTGTATAAGTTTGCAAGGTACCTACTTGGAAGGGGACTGAGGTGTCATTGTCCTATGCAGTGTTTCTTGTATCTTGTATCTTCTTCAATTAATGTCTCTATTTTTTCATATTACAGGGCTGGATACCAATAAATGGTGCTGGGGAAATTGGAAAGCCACATGAAACTAGACTACTGTTTTCCCCCATGCACAAAAATTAACTCAAAATTGATCAAAGACCTAACTATGACACCTGAAACAATTAATTACATAGAATCAAACATAGGAAATAAATTCATAGAATTTATGAATTCTAGCTTGGTCATAGAGAGGATTTTATGAATTTGACTCCAAAGGCAAGGGAAGCAAAGGCAAAAATAAATGAATGGGACTAGATCAAACTGAAAGCTGCACAGCAAAAGATACCACCAATAAAACAAAAAGGCAATGAACTGAATGGAAGAAGATATTTGCAAACAACAGTTCTGACAAAGAGTTAATAACCAAAAAACCTACATGCATGTATGCATAGCCATGGACACAATAGCAATGTGGTGAAGGCAGGGTGATTAGGGATGGGTAGGGGCTGAGTGGAAGGCAGCAAAGGGCAGGGAAAATGGGAGACATCTGTAATAGTGTCAACAATAAAACAATTTTAAAAAAGAACTCATACAACTCAACACTAAACAAACAATCCAATTAAAAAACTGGACAGAAGACCTAAGCAAACATTTCTTTCTAGAAGACATACAAATCTCCTAAAGACATATGAAAAAATGCTCAACTTCACTAGCTATTAGAGAAATGTAAATCAAAACCACAATAACAAGACTTTGGTATAAACAAGAGAATGTACTTCATCTGCTCTGAATCCAAGGCCAAACTAGTTCATAAAGCATTAAAGTAAAAATGAACAGGATCTTTTGCATACATAATTACATTCCCTAACTCCCAGTTACATAAAGCTATTTTAGAAAAAAGAGAGAACAATAGGAAGTGAGAGATATTTCACAGAGTGGTAAACATCCAAAAAGGAGATGTAATTTTTCCCCTGGAGAGTAAATTATCTAAAGCTTTTAAATCAATGAACACCAAATTGGCTCAAAGCAAATATGAATGACAATGACAATATATATCTGTGTGTAGTTTGTTTTCCATATATGGCAATTGGTCACTGGTTAGCAAAACCTAATGAGAATGTGTATATGTCTTTGTTTTTTGTTTGTTGTTTGTTTTTTGCCATTTCCATGATTAGATCCTTAACAGCATTGTGATTGAAAAGCATCCCTTTAAAGATCTCCAGTTATTGCTTATTGCATCTATCTCCATGTGCTCAAAAGCAGCACCAGCAAGGGGACTGACAGGATAAGTGATGGCTGCATGGGAAAGAAAAGTGGCGATGCCTCCATTCAGTGTTTGTGTCCAATTTATTGGTGTTATAGAAGCGTATGGGCCCTTTTGGAAAGTTGTCCTTTTCTGAAATTTTAATTAACCTGTGTCATCACACCTCTCCCATCACAATTACACAAGGCAGTTAAATAAATAGATATATTAGGTGTTGGTTTTGTCTCTAGGAATTTATTGCCATGGATATTCATTCAGCTAGCTATCTCATTTACCTCACTTTTTAAAGAGTGATTTAAATGTCATCCACATGGTACAGCAATAGTAAACTAAATTTCCATAGTCATTCATTCATTCACAAACTATTTCTTGTGCATTATTTATTTCTCAGGCTCTGTTGTAGGCCTTGAGACTATGAAGATAAATGAAGTATGCTTTCCAAGTCCTTTGCAATGTAATGGATCCAGATAATTAAAAAATACTAATTAAACATTCAAAATCTGAAAAATATTATCTTTATCAAAGTTATCCATATCAATAATGGATAAACATAAATAATTGTTCTATTAACTATTCTCTGAGTTTATAGTAGTATCATTGTTATAAACAGCATATAGCATTCTACCAACGGGAAACTGATATATCCAATTTGGCCCTGAGAAGTGTGTATGTAGATACTCAATACTCTGAAAGTCTCCAGTGTGGCTTGTGTTACAGATACAAAAATGTAACATGACTACTTAAAGTTTTTTTTTCTTGTGATCTTAAAACATTTGTACTTTAGGAAGAATTTCTTTGAGCAAGTCAAGGGAAAACATGAAATAAAGAAGAAAATACATGTTCATATGAAGGAGCATTCAAACCACCTCAGACAAACAGTAGTAATTCTCCGTAGAAAGATTTTATAGAAGGTTTTATTGTCAGTGAACTGTGATGGTTGATTCAAATGAAGTTGATTATGAGCCATGAGCTGCTTTATGTTAGAGGAAATAATACATTTTCATTTACTCAGAGTAGCAATCTGCACTTTTAACAGTTATTAGAACTCTGACTCTACCGGCCATGGCCGAGAGAAGAGCAGTTTGGGGGAAGGAAGAAGGCTCCTACACTGAGGTTCAGCTTTCCTTTGTGTTCTAGAACCTAATGGTGGCTTCTCTATTCATTTTAAATTTAAACAAAGTCACTTCAAATAATATTATAATGATAATTTTTAAATCATAGTGTTTCTTCTACAGAGAGAATGGAATTAACAGCATGGTGTGCTTTCCGTCCAGAATGTCTAGCATACATTTGTACCACACACCTTATAGTTAATTTTGCAATTTTCCAGTCAGGTAATCTAATCACCCTCATGGATAGAATTGGAACAGTATTAAAACTGAATTGAAAATGCAATATTGAAATGCATTGAAAGTTTTTTAATGAGTTTACTGAAATAGCAATATTGTATAAGACATAAAATTTGTTAACCCTTTTTATGAAGGTATGTATTTCTCAAATGTGCTTTTCCATAAAAGGCATTGCTAGGCCTAAATATTGAGAAAAACTTCCGTTAACATTCTAGTGACTTTTAGCAAGAGATACAATAGCAAAATATTCTGCTGTAGGCTCTGTGAAACACCTTTATGGGAACTCCATTTGTGAACAAGGAATCGGCACAAAAATTAGGCTATAGCTACCCTTCAATCTTTCAGGAAACTGTACTATCATTGTGAAGGAATACTGAAGGCAAATCCCATTTTAATAATTACTTACTATCTCCTAGGCACTGTGCAATATATTATTTATTTTTATAGCAGCCTCTAAGAGAATATTATTGCCATTCATTAATGTAGGAGTTAAAGCTCAGAAAATTTAAGTTCCTTATCTCAGATGACAGAGCTAGCTAATTTCCCCTCTGACTGGAATATTCTTTTGTGTAGGTGGTCCTTCCTGTCATTCAGATCTGAGCACCAATGTCAACTCCTTGGAGAGGCCATGCCAGACCACCTCATCAAATAGCAGCTGCATCTCTCAGCCCAAGAGAGTGACTGTGCATTACTTCATTTTATTTTTTTACAGTACTTAAAATCTGAAATGATTTTACTTATGTATGTATCTGTCTGTAATATCTACCTATTATCTATCTATCTATCTATCTATCTATCTATCTATCTATCTATTCGTCTATCTATGTATCATCTATCTATTGTCTTTCTCCCTCTCTACCTTGCTATCAGAGTGTAAGTCTTTGGAAGCTGAACTTTTCAATTTGTTTATTGTTGTTTCTCAGCCTATTGAAAAGTGTCTGGCACCTAGTATTTGTTAAATTAATATTTGTTGAATGAATGAGTGAATGAATAAAGTAATAGAGCCAAGATTTAAATCCAAGTCATTTGAGTCGATATCTAATGTTCTTTTACTATATTACATTGCCTGCAGATACTCTAAATCTGAAGATGCTAGTCAGTGTTTCTGCTCATTGCATGTAGAAAGGAAACAATTCTTTAGCCCATTGTGCTACTGATAAAATCTGTTATAACACCCACCTCCTCTTCTTTTTCTATCTATCAGTTTCTCTTTCCATTTAACTGGACCAATGATCCCTGATAAACTAGATCATACTTAGAAGTTGTAAAGGTTCAACCTATTCCTTTTACTTAGAATTTGGCTTATATTCCATGATCAGTCAACACCACCCTTATGTCCTTAATTTTCTTTTTACTAAAATTGGATTTCAAAGTGCATCAACAAGATCAGTTCTTTTCAAACACCCTAATTTTCTCATCCAAATTATCCCTTAAAACACTCATCTAGAAAACTCAGAAAAACCATTTAAATCAAAGTGTTTGCCTAGATACTTGCTGTCTATTCTGAATTCAAATTTATGACCACAAAACTCAAATGAGAACTAAATATGTACAATCCAAATCACTTCCGTAGCATGCTGACTTTCCAGTGCTCAACAAATTCATAGCATCTCTTGCTTCAAATCTCCTACAATTCCCCTTCCTTTTCAACCCTCCTCCACAATTACATGCCTATAGTGGAAAACTTGTAGAAAATGTCTCGTCTTCTTACCCCCAAGTCTATCACATAATCTGTATATGTATTCATACTCTCCCTTGTTGACTATTACCATGGATACAATATTCCAGACTCTATCAAAGGCCAGCCCTTCAAATTGTACCTGTTTTACATCTATTATGGCTCCTTTTAAAAGCTTTCCTTTTCAAGTTACCCCTTTTTAAATCAACAGTATCATTTCTTATTTTTTTAGAGTCATCTTTTGTTATATTTTATTTAGAAAACAACGAAAATCATCTTGACCTCCTCTGTGTAGTATCCGTTCTTTTACTTGCCTTCACTTTCAACCAGCTTTCCAAGTATCTATAGTCGCATTCTCTCCTTAAATCTCTCCAATTACATGTTGCTTCTACCACTGTAGCAGAGACTCTGCAACAGAAGGCTACCAATGGCCTCTGTGCAGACATGGAGTGTGCGGCTTCATTCCTTTCTGAGAAAGGACCTGCTGGGCAGCAGTCAGGGATTGTGGTGAGCAGGCTGCCTTAGCTGTCAACTTTTTCATCGCTGTCATTAGCTGCAGAGACATGCCTGTTCTAAAAGGCTGAAAAAAAAAAATGGCTGGGCAAGGCAGGACTACAAGTTCTCAGCCCTTTCACTGATGGGGGATAATTCTGGTGGCCATTTTAGCTCTAAACTCCCCACCCCAAGTTGGCCTAATACTGGGTTGGCCAAAATGTTCATTTGTTTTTTCTGTAAGGTGGCTCTAGTAGCACTTAGTTGTCTTTAACTTCATATTAAACTCTTGTGTTAAATTATATTGTGAACAGTTGGCTTATAAGCATACATTAAAAAATTATCTATATTGGTAAATTTTTGTGTAGCCATTTTAATATTGAAGATGAAAGAAAACATGCAATATATTTGGCATATTATGTTTTACTATTTCAAGAAAGGTAAACACACAACTGAAATGCAAAAAGGATTTGTCCAGTGTATGGAGAAGGTGCTGCAGCTGATTGAATGTGTCAATAGTGATTTGAGAAGTTTCATGCTGGAGATTTCTTGTTGGATGATTCTCTATGGTAGGATAGACCAGTTGAAGTTAATAACAATCAAATGGAGACATTAATTAAAAACAATCAACATTATACCACACAGGGGATAGCTGAAATAGTGAAAATATCCAAATCAGTAAAGTTATTGTTGAAAATGAAATGTGTGTTTTATTTAATGGAAGAAACTAAGAGGATCTTTTAGCCATCCCAATATATTCTAGATATTTATTGCAGTTTGACATTGTCTTCTACCAAGTCCTGCTCCTTTCCTCCTTCATTCACTGGTGTTGTTTCCTAATAACCATCTTAGAGTGCTAAATCAGTATCTGGTTTCAGATGATACAACCTATGACAATTCATACCAAGAGGGATATGAGAAGGCTGGCTGTAAGGTTGGTTTTGGTGGTAGGAACTGGACCACAAGCCCTTAGGCAGCAATGGCAACCCATCACTAGGAGAAACACAGACGGCACCCTGGATAAAGTGGCCATCCAACTAAAACTTTCAACTTTGGTGATTTGGGGATCATGAGGATATTTTGATAAATGGGCATATACTAGCAGGTGATGACACTGCTGTTGTTGAAATAATGGAGACAATACTCTATATACAAATAACAGGATTACTTGGCTGTTGCTAAGCAACACAGGTGCTTTATTACCACACAGCCTAACCCATTAGTCACTAGCATTTGTGGCTAGTATGTACTTGAAATCTGGCTGGTCCAAAATGAGAATGCACTATATGTGTAAAAAACACATCAGATTATGAGACCCACCTTATCAATTTTTCATGCTGATTACATGTTGAAATACTATTTTAGTTATACAAGGGTTGGCAAAAGTAGGTTTACAGTTGTAAGTACATGAGTTTACTGTTTTGAGTTAATAAAGCTATTGTAATAATCATAACATACATGGCTTTCCATACAAACAACTGTAAACCCACTTTGCCCAACTTTCTATTGAATTAAAATATATTACAATGTCATGTTTTATTTTATTTTATTTTAGATGGAAGGGAATTGGTGAGGTTGGTGAAAAAGGTGAAAGGGTTAAGAAGTACAGATTGGTTGTTACAGAATAGTCATGGGGATGTAAAGTATAGCATAGAAAAACTAGTCAATAATATTGTAATAACTATGTATGGTATCAGATGAATACAAGATTAATTGCAGTGACCATTTAAGAAGTTGTATATATCATGTCTAATCACTGAGGTGTACACCTTAAATTCAAATAATATTGTATGTCAACTGTATTTGAAAAACAAAAGATGATTTAAATTAAAAATAATAAAATAAAAGGTTTAGAAAAATGTGGCTACTAGAAATAGTTTAAAGTATATATGTGAATTGCATTATATTCTATTAACAATACTGTTCTATAGGAAAAAAGAGGCAGTTGAGATTGAGTAACATGCAGTTAAAAGCTAGATTTAGAAGCCAGTGGACTTCTTGATTTTATACAAAGAAGCTAGAATTGTCCCTAGTGAGAGGTGGAAGAAAGCTGAGGGCCCAATTCTGGACTTAATAGTCAGATTGCACAAACATGAAAGAACTTTATACACCAGCTAAGGCCATGGTGAGGATGAAGACAACTGGGTATATGTCTCTAAAAATTATCACTCCTTATGTTCTCTGAGTTTTGTGAGCTTGTGATAAGGTCTACCCACTGTATTAAGAGCTTATACCTGCTGCTGACCCTGTTGAAAGGTAGTTTAAAGTCCTGTCTCATCCAAGGCAGTATGTACCTACCTCAGGACCTGTCCTTCTTTTCCATGGCACTGGGCCTAGAACTATGACCAAGTCAGAGAATAACCCAGGTAGAGTGAAGTGATCCGTACCCAAAGGAGCCACCAGACCCAGACAACATGTTCTGACTGGGGTTGGGCAAACACATGTGGGAATGGATTCCAAGGGTGGTTATTCAAGGATCTGCAATATAAAATTGGACAGTGAAAGGTTTATTAACTTGGGTGTGTCTTTCCAAGGTTCAGGATTTAACTTGCAAGGCTCCTCCTCAGAAAATGTTGTGAACCCCTACTAAGATGACTCCTAGAAACCACTTAGTAAGGTTGAAATGCCAGAACTGTCATAGCAGGCTCTGGAAGAAGGATGTACAAGGCTAGGCAAATGCTGAAATAAATATTCTCTGTATATTCACTGTACAGCTAGAAGGCTCAGTAAGTGATTGCACTCCACATCAAGGCCAGAGGGCACACATTTGCAAAGGCTGTGAGGAGTGAGCTGTAGGGATAGCACCAGCATCAGTAAAAGTTCATTGGTAGCTGTATGGACAGGGCTGGCGGAGAAAAATATTACAAATTTCACTCAATAATATCAGTGCAGATAACAGGGCCAAAAAATAATTGATACTAAGTGACAGTGCTTAACTACCATTATTGAAGGGGGTTACATTTTTCTAGTGAATGAAATAGGGTAACAGCCAAGGAATCCTGACTCATAGATGGTCATGGAGATGTTACTAGAACAAGGCATCTTTAGGGGCAAAATAGATAAACTGCCAATAGGAGAACTACTCAACTTGTACCAGCAAAGGAACTCAAAATTAGATGACCAGAAGGATGAGGGCAGCCATCCTGCTAAAAATTCATTATCTTCTGCCCAGTTTTCAAAACTGAGGTACTTTTCAGACAGAAGAGCCATTCACTGAAGAAATGACAGGGTCTCAGGTGAAAGGTCCTCACTATTGTATGATAAGTATACATGCTAATGATGACTCCCATCCTTCTCTCAAAAGACTGTGGCCATTTGCTTGGGGAAAGCAAACACTCAGATATTAGTATTTTTACAACTGTTGCACACAGGGCCTGGGTTGACGATGATAGCAAAAACTATCACATTGCTGTTTCTGTTACGTGAGTACACATATGGGTCAAATGATTAGTGAATAAATAGAGTCATGACCAATGTCTATGTATATCCAGTAGCAGTATATCCATTACTGATCATTTCTCTGGTCCTTGAATGTGTAATCAAGAATGGCACTTAGAAGTCTTTAGCCACTTGGGTAATAGCTATAATAATGGGTAAGGTCAAGTGAAAGTCTCTGAAACTGTTCTTTCACTCAGTAGTCAATAGGACATAAAAAAAAAATTGAACCCTGAGCATGGAGGCAGAGGATGGAGGTTATTGCTGCTTTTATGAATCTAAAGTATGCAAGGGTATTTGCTCTTATAACATCATTATTGAATTCACTATTCTGAACACAAGAGAAGCAAGATGGATCCTAAAAGATAACTGCAAGCTTAACCCAGTAATAATCCCTTTGCAGCTGCCATGCCAGATGTGGAATATTTGCTAGACCATATTAATATGGCCTCAAGCACTTGGTATGAAGCTAATATTATGGAACATGTATTCTTTTCTATCTCAATCAGAACAGACATTTAGAAACAGTTCACATTCACCTGGATTGAACAACAATATTAATTTACAATTTTGCTCACAGCTATGTTAATTTGTCCACCCTCTGTCATAATATAGTCTGAAAAGATCTAGACCATCTGGACAACTTATAACACTTCACATTAATCCATTACATCAATGATACTATATTGATTATGCCAGATGAGCAAGAGGTAGCTGGCATTCTGGACGCCTTGGTAGAACAAATGTACTTCAGAGGGTGAGAGATCAATCCAGTGTAAATGAAGGGGCCTGCCAAGTCCAGAACAATTTAAAGGGCTCTAAGAAATTGACAAATAGTTGCATCTTGCCCCAAGTAACAAAAAATAGGAAGCATAATGTCATAGTGGGTCTTTTCTGGTTTTAAAATGAAACACATTTATCTCATACCTAGAAATGTACTGGTTGACACACAAATAATAAGACAAAATCTGAGTAAGGGCCAGAACAGAAAAGGGCTCTACACCAGGTCCAGGCTAAGGCGCACTAGCCCCATTACTTGGGTCACACAATATGGTGGATCCTATGGGGTTGGAGCTATCAGTGGTGAGGAAGAACATCACATGGAAATTGTGGGAAGCTCTAGTAGGACAATCATAACATATTTCCCTGGAACATAAAAGAGTCCCAGTTTTTAGTAAAGGAGGTGCATGAGTAGATCCATGACCATGAGATCCACTGGTTGTACCACATACTTCAGCCAGACTGCTGACCTTGGGATGTTCTGGAAGAGCCTGCTGAAGCCATAGCTGAAGTGCCAAGGGCCAGCCCTATTCTGAAAGGAGGGGGTGCCATCCTTAAGGACCCAGAATATGTATTGAACCAAAGACCTCTATTTTTGCTGTGGCGCCAACTGGAAGAATACACAGGTCCAGGAATCAAGGAGTGGAATCTCTAGATCTTAATCTAAGTCTGTGTAGACATGACAGCTCCCCTTAACTATTGCAACAGGTGCCTCAGATTCAGGCTCAGTAACCCAGGAATGAAGATGCTTCCCTTCAAAGTCCAGATTCCACATCATTTTCTTATCCCAGGTTAAACACTACTTTACAAGATGATTGATAGTGGGTGTATCCATTCTCTTCTCAAAAAAACAAAAACAAATTACCACTCAATAAGATATAATATTATCCCCAAATCTGAGTAAAATGATCACAAAGTATTCCTAAATTTGGTATGGTTTATTCCATCATGTCCATGGAAACCTTGTTATCTCCTTTCCATCATTTGGGGTAAAAACAGTTGTGATAGGGAATAAAAATTGGGAGGTAAATAAAATTTAATTGTTTGAAGAATATGGCCTTTTCTGTGCAGAGAAATTACCAAACTTTGCATTTTCAGAGTAGTTCTTATTGTCAAAAGTTATAGAAAATAAACTTGAGGCTTTCTGTATATTTTCTCCTCCATCCTCTGCACACTTTTTTCCCCTACTTTTAAGTGTCTCAGATTCAAGCCTATAAATCTAAGAATCTGTTCCCTAAATTTCAAGAAATGTACAGTCTGACACCAGAGTTTTCAGTCAGTATTTTGTTTCTTCTTCCATATTTCCAGAATTTTTATTTCCTTAGGAAAAGTCTGTGCAGATAAAGTGTTGGGGAAACACAAGCAATGATAGCAGATTTACCACCTGCCCATTTACTGCCTGCAGACTTATGGCCAATGCAGCCTATTTTGCCATCTGGGTCAAAGTCATATTTTCACTGGAAATATTTTGGTAAGTTATCGCTGGCATTTTTTTACATGCAGGTGGTGATTATACAGGTTTTATGGCACTTTCATAGCTGCGTGTCTGACTGAAGTGCACAGAAGCTGATCTTTTGTGAATATCTACAGATTTGATGAAACAGAATGCACTCTATTCATTAAATTTACCAGTGTGGGAAAAACTCCTTTAACATAAAATGTAACCCCCCAAAAGAGCCAGTTATCTTCCCTGGTTGTTTCCAGAAATATAGACTGTGGTACCAAAAAAAATGACTATTCTTAGATATTCAGGTTAGTGTCATCTGTACAAAGAGATTTTTACAGTTGGTCTAGGCATCTTTTTGAAAATGGACCAAAGTTGGTTAATTTTAATATTTTAGTCTTTGTAATTTTCCCATCTTAATATTTTTATTATTGAAAAAGATATTTCAGTCTGGTATATTTTTTACAGATATGCAGATACACTGTAAAGTAGAACATTATGATTATACAGGGGCATTTGGAGAAAGGAAAAAACATAGCACTTGAAATGAGAACTGAGGTGAAAAAAGTAAAGGGATTAAGCAAAACAAACAAACAAACAAAAATTCATAGACACAGACAACAGTGTGGTGATTAGCAGAGGGAACGGGAGGTACAGGAGGTAGAAGAGGGTATGAGTGGCAAAAGGTAATGGAAAGGGACTTGACTTTGGGCAGTGAACATGCAATGCAATATACAGATGATATATCACAGAATTATATACCTGAAACCCATATGATTGTGTTAACCACTGCCACTTAAATAAATTCAATATAAATTTAAAAAATAGAAGGAATTAAGGAGACCTAAATTCTGATGTAAATCCTATAACTTGAGAGCCAAAAATCTTACCTTATCCCTCCTGAGCTTCAGTTTTCTTACTTGTAAGTGGAGGAAGAGCATGATAATAGAAATTGCATAATTAAAAAATTGAAGTATAACTTACGTGTACACATCTCAAGTTTTAAAAAAATGAAATTTGCCATCTGTATACTTGTATGCAACCCTCATCTAAAACAAAGCATACAATATTTTCATCATCCCAGAAAACTTTATCATGCTCATTTTCAGTCTATCTACTCCTGGCTCCCTCTGTACACAGAAGAAATCACTGACTTCTGTTACCATGGACTAGTTCTGATGAGTCTTGTACTTCATATAAATAGAATTATCTAATTCCTTTTGGTCTCTAAAATGTATGTAAAATTTGTCCTTGTTGCATGTATTATTCATTTGTTCTTTATTATTGCTGAGTAGTATTCCAATATATAAATATACTATCATATGTTTATCCATTCTTCTGTTTATGGCTATTTGGGTTATTTTTAACTTTTGATTGGTATGAGTCTGTTTCCTATGGATATTAATGTACAAGTCTTTTGTGGATATATGTTTTTATTTCTTGTGTACATGTCTAGGTGTGGAATTTCTGTCATATGGGATATATGTGTTTAATTGTATAAGAAACTGCCAAAACAGTTCTCCAAAATGGTGGTACCATTTTATTCTCCCACCAGAAATTGTAGTTGTTCCACATCTTTGGCAACACTTGGTATTATCAGTCTTTTTATTTTAGCAATTTTAGTGGATATAAAATAGTATCTCATTGTTTTAACTTGTATTTCCTAGAAGAATAGTAAGGCTGATGTAAACCACATATAACTTACGTAAACCACATACAACTTACACATGTTTTAATTACCTTCAGAAAATAGCCTAAGTTATATTCTTCCTTATTTTCCCTTGGTATTTTATAACTCATCTATGTAAATTTTAAAAACCGCACACACCCTAATCCCACTTGCAAACATTTTAATCAGAAGATATGGCATAAGATCTAGAAATATGATCTTGATTCAAAAATCAACCCCTAGATTATGTTGTAGGTATGTGACTAATACTACTAATCTGTTTATTATTTCTTCATAAAGAAAAGGAATATAAAGAAAAAATTAAAATTATAGCTTTTTAAAATAAAGAAGACTAGCTATCGGATCCTAGTTTCCACTTACTGAGTATGTGATTTTGGGCAAGTTACACAATCGCTCTAAATTTCAAGTTCTTCATCTATAATTTGAGGGTAATTATAATACTTCTAAGGGATCCAATGTGGTGATGCACGTAAGATGATTACCATTGTGTTAAACTCAAAATAAATGCTCAATATGCATTAGGAGAAAAGAGAAAAAAAGTGAAAATATTTTGAAGGAGCTAAACAAATCAGAAAATCTAATGTCAGTATCTTGATATAAGCCTTTTACCACTATTGTTTAACTTAATCATAAACTTTAGATATTTAAGAAAATGTTTCTTCCTTTCATCTTTCTTTTACTTATAGCATTTTTGTACATTGAAACGTTGTCCCAGGTCTTGGCATTCTCAGTTTTCATAAACTTCTTCTGTGCTGAGTGGTAGAAGGTGTGCTTTTGTCAAGCTGTTTACTGTACCAGTGTGAGTGCAAGGTCTCATGGATGACCTCTGGTTTCCACTGCACCTGTTTCCATCTGATGTTCCAGTCCAAAATTGTTTGGTCCTTGTTTCTGGTTTCTCAGATCTCTTTTCCCTTCGTGCATTCAATGAAAACATAAAATCAAGCATGCTCTTTCTTCCGGTATTGTTTCCATTTACATATCTGTATATCTCCACTCCATTAACACTCCCGTGATATTTCTGATTACTAACACAAAGTTTCCCTTTCCAATCACAACAACCACGATTCTACTTACAATTCATTTCATTCACTAAATCTACTCTCTCCTTTTTAATGAAAACATCTGTCTTACACATTTGAGATTCTTTTTGCTTCTGGCTTTTTGTTTGTTTTGCTTTGTTTTGTTTTACAAATCAGCTGCAGTTTTTGTGAAAAATTAATGGAGACCTCATCAAAATGGAGGCAGGAAACCCCAGAGAGAGATCTCACACACCACCACTCATTGAATCTTATATCACCAGCAAGAAGGAAGATTCCTTCCCTGCCCCCTCAGCAGCAGTGACTGCCCTCTGTACATGACCAATAAGCAAGTGCCACAAACCCAAGATTTTGTTCCCCACCAACAGGCTCCTGTGCAATACAACTCTCCTCGATTTCCTCCAGGAGCCCAACAAAAGCTGAGTTTCTTTTTCTCTCTTCAGATTTGCCTGTGGTTTGACATGGTTTGCAAGTCCCAAATTCTGATCCCTCTTCTAGTCCCAAATAAACTCACCTGTTGTTCAAGTAACTGCAGTTTAATTTTTAAGGTTGACACTTCCTATTTAAATAGGCTTCCCTCTCTTCATCTGAATAATTTGTAATCAGCATGACATACATTTTCTAAAAGGAGATATAAGTAGATAGTCACTTCCTTAAGATTATATGTGAGACTATGGAAGTAAAAAGAAAAAAAGCAAGATTTTTCCTTCCCATTTTCTCTCTGAAAAGGAAGAAGGTGTAATGTCTTGGCTTCAACCATATGAGAGAACTATCTGTTACTCATTTGTATTAAAAGTATAGAGTCCCAAAGGAAATGATTTTTGAATTATTAAAATTTTCTGCTTATTGATGAAAGCAGGGTTAGATAGTATCCAACATAACTGTATTTCTCCAATGTAAAAAGAAAATGGCTCTTTTCATGGAGTACTTTTTAATACAGTAGTGAAACCTAGGGATAATGACAAAGGCAAAAAGAACACCCATTAAATTAAATGGAGGTTTGTCTATAAATAACATTTTATTAATAATGACAGCCAAGATCCCTTTAGGAAGAAAGGTGAAAACAACTCAGTTTTATTAAGGCCGTTAGCACGTTACTACTTTGAGGCTTACATTTTTGCTCTGAGCAGTTTTCACTTTTGGCTCTTCTGTGACAGCGGTTTCCAAAACCACTAACGAGACTAATGGTGAAATTCAGATTGGTATGACTGATTGCTCAGTATATATCCAGTACTTACATAGAAAAATAATGAAGTTTTTATTTTTGTTTTCTATTTTACCTATTCAAAAAATGGAGCAGAGGGGAAAAAGGAAGTGTTCTGCTTGAGAAATACATAAAGTGCTTTACTGCCGAGCAATAGAAATAATCACAGCTTTATCTTTGATAGGTGAAGTTTGATAGGCTGCTGAAAACTCTCACAAGAATGCCTAGCTTTCCATTTTCCAAGTAAATTGAAGGGTCTACATCTCTTACCAACAATTATTTTATCATGCAACTCTGTTTGACCAATAGAGAGGCTGAAAGGCTGACTGTAGATAACCATTCTCCAGTTTTTTATGCCATAGAGTTTTCTGCTAGAGTCTGAGACTCAGTGTTTTTGGTTTCATGGTAAATGCCAACAGAGGCAGACAGAAACAAAGAGACAGACATAGGGAGAGAGAAATGACTAGTGCCAGGATTTGCTGAAGCCCCTTATTTATATAGTTCCAGAAAACACAGATCAAATGGCAACACAAAATTCTTCTCCAAAACATTGTTTTTCAGAGTGAACTATCTGAAGATAAAAACAAGCAACACATAATTCTTAGTTTTGTTTTCCAAAACTATCTTTCTTCTTAGAATTGTTATGTAACAATACCAAGAGCTAAACATGCATTTATAAAAATACAAGCATAACATCCTCGAGATTTTTCTCTTTATCAAAATAGACTCAAATAAAAATATAAATTCCATGTCAAGGATAAATAAGTAAAAAATTAAAAAGTGAAACCAAATGTAAGGTCATATCAAAAGTTCAGCAAATAAATTTTACATTTCTGACAATTTCTATAAGAATTCAACAGTTCTGTTCTAATAAATCTAAAGTCTCAGAATCAGATAAAGAAAAGAAACTGCTCCAAGGCCACAGGGGTATTTAAATTTTGGATTATGCCATTACAATACTGTGCGTAAATGCTATTATAAATATATATATATACTAAATACTTTCTGGTAATTGAAATGGAGTAGGTAATTGACTGTTATTACTCTGTATCATATATAATTCTTCACCTCTCTTAGTCTCCAATAAAACTGAATTTTGGGCCAAGATTGTGTGTGTGTGTGTGTCCAACGTGTTCAAATCATTTCTGTGCTTATTGTTAGTACTCGATCAATGTTTCAAATTTTTCTTTAGTTCTGAATTAGTTCTATTTTCCCCCTTCACATGAAAAGCAGGGGTAGGAATAGAAAACAAAGCAAAGGGACATGATAAAGAGAAAGGGAAGTTGCGCTGTGGGTCCGCCAGGACACACTTCAGAAACACACCCTGTTGTTACATGGGCTTCTCACCTTCTCTGTTTTTCCAGCTACTAGATAGGTTTCCTTTCCTTTCCTTTCCTTTCCTTTCCTTTCCTTTCCTTTCCTTTCCTTTCCTTTCCTTTCCTTTCCTTTCCTTTCCTTTCCTTTCCTTTCCTTTCCTTTCCTTTCCTTTCCTTTCCTTTCCTTTCCTTTCCTTTCCTTTCCTTCTTTTCTTTTCTATTTTATTCTATTTTTTTTTCTAACGTTAACCTATACAATCCACACAGTTGCCCACAATTACACTCTGTCTCTTTACTCTTCTAATGAGCATGTCGGTCGGTCATGTCTGTGGGATACAAGTCCACAGTGCTTCCTATTTCCCAATAACCTCGGCCTATTGCCATCAGAGACCAAATTCTTGAGTTTCCAACTTTCTAGCAATGTACACCTGCTGTCCTGCACGCCACAGGAGCTGCTGTTTGCTCTGATTCTGTGTCATTATTTATTGCCTGTAGTGTGAGCTGTGCTCCCTCAAGGAAAAAAAAGAGGTTTGGCTTATGTTTTCCTCCCAGTCAATGCACAATAAATACTGCTGACAGCTGAGTGATGAGAGGAGGCTGAAGCCTGAGGGTCAAGGGCCTGCATCTGGGTTTCAGGGCAGGTTCCATTCATGGACAAGGAGGGGAGGGAAACGCAATCATATTTGGAAATTATGCAACATCAGTATAGTTTAACCCTTCTATGTCATGTCACAGTCTATTGCTATTATCTGAAATCTGAATCCAAATTAAGTTGGAAACAAGTCTTCAATGCACTTTATGATTAAAAAATAAAGATTCTTGATTTTGGAGGATACCAAAGTTTGTTTGGATTTGGCTATTATGTAAAATCAAACTGAAATCAATTAGAAATAAATTCCTCAAAGTTCTTTTTTGTCATAGTGTAAGTTCCTTTTCTATGAAAAATTGAATTAAAATCATCATGTCTTCTGAGGTTGAGCAGATATTGAACCCAGCATATCTCTGGCATCACCAGCCAGTAAGAAAGACTCTGCTACATTACCAGCAATACTCCAAATCTCAGTTCAACAAGCTCCTATCAACTTGATGAGTCAGACAGCTCACCTTTTTCAGAGATACCACACTCCAATTATTTCTGGCAGGGGGTTCTTATCTATAATCAGAGCTGCTGCTAATGAAATGCCTCAGCTTTGGATTCTAAGGTTAAAAACACTTTTGGTCTCTTGACCATGATGGTCTGACTCAGAGTTATATCCTTATTTTTTACAAAAGATTAATAACTAATGTGTTATGATTCAAATATTTGTGCTCTCCCAAAATCCATATATTAAAATCCTACCCCCCAAATATGATGGTATTAGAGGGTGGGGCCCTTGGGAGATAATTAAGTCATAAGAATGGAGTCTTCATCAATGGGATTAGTATCCCTATTAGAAAAGGCAAGAAAAAGCATTCCCTCTCTCTCTCTATCTCTCTCTCTCTCTCTCTCTCTCTCTCTCTCTCTCTCCTTTTCCCACATGAGACTAAAACAAGAAAGATGGCCACCTGCAAGTTAGAGGGTTCTCATCAGAATCTGATCATGCTGGCACCTTGATTTTGAACTTCAATCTTCCAAAACTGTGAGAAATATTTTTAAGTTGTTTATAAGCTAAGTAGCTTATGCTCATCTGTTATAGCAGCCCAAACTGACTAAGATGTGAGGATTTCCTTCCTTTCTAGCCAGCAGCTCTCTTTAACATGCCCTTTTCAAGAGGAAGGATCTCATGGTCTCCAGAGATTACACAGTGGGGTCCAGAGTGAAATGTATAGTTCTATTGTTGATATTGTACCACAATCCTTCTCAAGGTGGTAGGGCCAGGAAAATGTCAGGCACAACCTTTTATTACCCAGAATAACTACTTTGCCCAAGTCATTCCCAGTGTAGCCTACCCAACATTATCAGATTTATTTTCTTAGTGGTGATTTTCTTTCAGGAACCTTGTCTTTCTTTCTAGTCTAATCTTCTTTAAAGACACAGGCCATCAAAAAATGTTTATATAAATCACTGCTAATTGGGGCTAAATTCAAATTCTCTTTCATAGCACTATGGGTTTCATATAGATTACGTAAATAGCTGGGCATCTATTTCAGGGCCTCTAAACATTTTGAGATGCACAAAATATCTCTGAAGACATGGTGAAGTAT
This sequence comes from Phyllostomus discolor, assembly GCF_004126475.2. NCBI lineage: Eukaryota > Metazoa > Chordata > Mammalia > Chiroptera > Phyllostomidae > Phyllostomus > Phyllostomus discolor. The sequence continues at coordinate 53,095,169 of NC_040907.2, forward strand.
TGTCTAACAAACAGAGTTTTATCTCTGACATATGTGTTTATTATTTAATTAATTCATATAGCAGACATTTATTGAATACCTCATGGGTGTTAGGCATTGCTCTAGTCAGGGGTGTCCAACCTGTAGCCCATAGGCTGCATGCGGCTCAGGATGGCTATAAATGTGGCCCAACACAAAATCGTAAATTTGCTTAAAACCTTTTCTTTGCTCATCAGTTTTTGTTAGTGCCTGTGTATTTAGTGTGTTACCCAAGACAATTCTTCTTCTTCCAATATGGCCCAGTGATGCCAAAAGGTTGGACACTCTTGCTAGACCAATGGTTAAAAACATTTTGGGGGATATTGTTTGTTTTAACACTTGTTTAAACCTTCTTTCCAAAATGTGTTTTCATTAGAAATTTTGAATTGGCTTCAGTACCTCTTTGATTATCCAGATCTTATATTGCTTAAGAGTCATATTTATGAACACAAAAATGTGGCTTAACCACATGAAAGGGCAGAATGAATTTCCTATGCCTGCTTTCAAGGTCTCCTTCTTGCTGGTGGTAGATATGAAGCGCCACCTGTGGTCCATGGAGAAAAAACGATTACACAGGCACAAGGTGAGTCCGGGGGTGGGGGGCACGGAGGCATTCCCTTTGGCTGAACAGTGAGTAGCACTGAGGGCAGAAACTGCCTCTCCTTTGGACTTCTGTTGCCCCCACCCCAGGGATGGTGCAGGGGTCAGGGTTGAGACTCAGCTATAGTTTGGGCGCAGTGGTATGTTAGTAATGTTTTCGGCATTCTGATACAGCTCCTATGTGAATGTTAGTCAATATTTTCACTGATATTAAGTAAGACAAACAGAAACACTGAAGTTGTATGCTGGAATTTTTTTCATCTGTCTAGGATGTAAGTGATGTCTTTGCGAATTTGATAATAGTTTTGGACACAAAAAGCATTTTAGTTTTTTTTGTGCTATTTGCAGTGTAATGGCCATGGACAAGGCAGACTTTTAAGTTTAATCTATGTTTTTAACATTTTCTTAAATCTATAAATCAATAAAATAATATAACCTGCCATAAAAAATAAAAGAAAAGCTTTTCTGTAAAGGGCCTGAGAGTTAATATTTTTGGCTTTGCAGGACATAAAGTCTCTGTCCCAACTATTGCATTCTGCTTATTGCAGCACACACACACAAAACAGCCATAAACAATATATAAGCTAATGGGAGTGGCTGTATTCAATAAAACACTAAGAGGGATACGGAATGTTTGTCAGGGAAGGTTCAAAATACCATTCCACTAGGATAGTTCTCCAGTTTGTTCCATATTGATATTTCCTTTTCTGAGCCATGACCAAGTTCAGCTTTTAGTTATAATCCAGTCATTCACACAGCAAGTATTCACTTAGTATTTACTGTATGCAGGAGACCATGTGTCACGGAAAAACATAATTATATAAGTAAAATTTCTGTCATTAAGAAGGTCCCGATCATATTTGCCAGAACAATTGTGTGCCATTAACATCCTCTGGATCCAGGAGTTCCAGAGATATTTTAACCTGTTAAATTAAGAAGTATTTCCAAAGACTGATTCTACATTTCTGAAGGTAGCCTTTAGCATGAGCACATTACATGAACTAAGGAAAATAAAACATTCAGCCCTGGCTGATGTGGCTCAGTGCATGGAGTGCCAGCCTGCAAACCAGACGAGTCACCTGTTCGATACCCAGTCAGGGAACATGCCTGGGTTGTGAACCAGGTTCCCAGTTGGGGGCACACAAGTGGCAACTACACAATGATGTTTCTCTCCCTCTCTTTCTCCTTCCCTTCCCCTCTCTCTAAAAATAAATAAATATTTTTTAAAGAAATTGTGTTTTAAAAAATAAAATAAAACATACAATAGCTTTCTTTGATTTGATAGGTCCATACAGAAATATGTAAAGAGAAAATCAGTTGTCTGTCTTTCAGGACAGTGTTTTAGCTCAGCCAGTAGTTGCTGTGATAGACATTGAGAATCTTACACTCTAGAAGCCTGAATATTCAAATCACCAAATTCTCAGTAACCATAACTGTGTTAGATTCTATCAAAGGATCAAAGGTCTAATAATTAAGGAGCTCTTGAGAAGAAAACAGTTACAAATAAAAAATGATTGCTTGAGTTCATGAAAGCTCCTTCATCCTGGGGTATATGTTATAATCAGTACATTCATCTTTAGATACATGGCATACTGGTAAACTTCTTTTCTGGTTTAGAGGTAAGCATTTTAAAAAAGGAGAGTTTCAAATACTTGAGCAAGTTTTCAATGAGAAGCTATTCTGAGTCAAACATTTCTGTGTACAGGGGGTTACAAAATTAAACAAGAAGACTCTTTTCTGTCATCAGAGGGCTCATTACTGAGTGTGAGATACAGTCATGAGACTGGACAATTACAGCACATAGTGATAGGCGCTGTTACAGAGCATTCGTGAGGGCTATGGAAGCACAGAGAGGCTGAGTGTGGGCCAAAGCTGTTAGAGCAGATGTTGAGAGAAAAGAAACTTGTGTTGGTTCCTGAGGATATTACTAGGATTTCAATAAGAGAGGGGATACTGAGAAAATTTTTGAGTTGGAAGAAAAGCATTCAAAAAGCAATGAGGCAGGAATAAGCTTATGCCTCTTTGTATAGTATCCAGGTATATCAGGACAAGTGGGTGTGCTGCTTTGAGTGGAATAGGATGAACCAATTAGAATATATTTATAAAATGGTAAGAGGGAATGGCTCCAGGCTATTCAGTGGGGGATAATGGAAGAGAAGTAGAGCTTTATGAACATTGGACTGACATATAATTATGAACGATGGTTTAGAGATGGTAAAGACTGGAGGGAGAAAACTCAGCTGAGCATCCTTGCAATAATCATAAGCCTAGACTGCAGTAGTGGTGATGGGAAAGGAAAGGAGGACAGAAGCTGAAAGGCAGTTCAAAAGAGAAAATGACAGGATGCAATGACAGTGTGAATACAAGGTTTGAACGAGAGGGAAGAGTGAGAGATAGTTGGGGAGAATAGTGATACCAGTGACAGAATCAACATAGCTCTACAAACTGACAGCCAGATGATCAAAGTGACATACCACAGTACAGCCATATGTCTGAAAGCTCTTCACCAGAGAAACAAAGCTGAAAGGAAACTTTTCTCTAGGTTTTTCTTGCTCTGGTATATATGGGTAAATGATGAATTTTACCAAAAAAAAAAAAGTTCTCTAAGGTACTATCTGATGAGACCTCATGTGTCAAACCAAATTAAAGGCCCGCACAGTGAGAATCAGCTCTGGTGTCTACACAATTCAAAATAGATATCACATTCTCCTTGTGAAATTTCATCCAGGTTATCTATAAACTATAATAAAACAGCAAATAGCAATACTTGGTAGACCTTCAATAAAGATTTGTTGGACTGGACTGAGGATAAGGAGGTTAATAAAAAGACAGTTGGGAGTAGGTCTAACTCTTTAACACAGTGCACTATGTAAGCAGAGTGGAGAAAGAACAGCTTTAATAAACCACACCATCCTGTCAGGCAAAATGGGATGGCCTCTTCTGAAACTCAAGTGCTAACTGCACTGCAGTGAGTACATGGAGAATTCCCATTGGGAAGGCCATAATTTCTGGAATGTGTTTCCTTCTCCACTAAAATGTTTGGCTTTGACTGCAAACAAGCTAAGAACTTATAGTGTTCTTAAATAACTGGGTATCTATATATTTTTGAACTCAGCGTGGAAAGAACCAGTCTTTCCTTGGGCTCTAAGGCCACACTTGATATGTGGAGATAAAAACATCCTGAAAAACACAGTCAGAGACATGATACAGAAGGGATGCATTTTCATTATTTCAAGCAATAAAGAGAAAGTATCTGTTTTTCTGGATGTAAGCTATTATTTTTGAGATTATCAGAGCAGATCTTACTGCTTATTATATATTTATTCACAATAATGTAAGTCAAATACAGTAGAAACTGTTTTTTAACCTGAGAAAAGTACTCCTTGCACCTGGAAGTGACAAGGTGTTGGAACTTTTCCCTGCAATAGGAAAATAAAACAGATCTTGTACAATTCTGAGTTAGACCTTATTGTTTTCTAAAGACAAATACCATTAACTTCTATCAACAGTTTCTTCTCAAGAGTTAGAAAGAGAAAATTATATACTGTGAGAGAAAAGAAAATTTATTTCTCAATAGTTGATCAAGCCTAGAATTCATTACAGAGAGAATCTTTCTGAAAGAAACCAATGTTTTTATGAGCTGGAAGTAATGGAGAAAAAGCAGAGCTGCATAAAAAATAAATGGCAAATGTCATTTTGAATTGGTGGCTCTAGCATGATGGTACTTAGTGTGATTCCCTATTCTGTCTCTGGCAATATATAAAGCTGGGTCAGTATTTCAGTTTTGACTTGGGTTTATGGCTGTAGTAGAATTGGTGTTATAAACCAGTTGTACCAAATTAACACTGTGTTCTCTTCAGAGTGGGTTGAAAAAATCTGGTTTTGAGTCCCATTCTTAATACACTTAATTATCCTGACAAATTGTTCTAAAATGTATGTGCATTTCCCTTTAGATCCCTAGCATTCTCGCTGCAGTACAAGCATAGCATTTAAACTAGGAAACTTCCAATTAGTCTGCATCCTCACAAATAACTCATCATGTTCTGCCTAAATTATTTAGCTTAGAGTTCTTTCTGAAATCATAGATTCTTAATAATGCCAAGCGCAGGGCCTAGCATATGGCAGGCACTTAATAAATGTTTGTTGAATAAATAAATGAGTTTGCTTCCATCTTGGATTTTGGCCTATCTTTTTATAATGTTAACTAAATAAACTCACTTCTGTTGCAGTAAAGCCAAATCCATGGATACTGGAATTTGCTTCATAAAACTCGTCTTGATTTATAGCTTAAAAATTTGGATTGGAAGTAAGGAGGAATTTATATCTAGATTTTCATTAACTGTCAATTACTTAACTTGTTTCCTTCTGAGCAGCACAAGACCTTGGCAAAAGGCCATATAACCAGAGAGTAAATACTGGATCCCACCATTACTATGTTACTATAACAGAGTTCTGTTATTTCTGAAATGTTAATAATACCTACCAAACAGTTTGTTATGAAATTTTAGGAAATAATATTTATCACTTGCTGTTGCATAAAAAAATACTCAAAATGTAGGGGCTTATTTATTTTTACTCATAAGTGTATAGAACATCTGGGCATTTCTGCTGATCTAGAACAGGCTTGGATGCTTCTAGTGAGGCTGCGCTGCACTGTTTGCCCGGTTGGCTAGCTGACAGCTATGGCAGTGAGGGTGACTGGGCCATGCATTCCCATCAACATGTTCTCGTGGAAGGTCAGGAGTTCAAGACAGAGGAAAACTAAATGCTCTCAGTCTTTTGAAACCAACATTCAGAAGTAGCGTAATGTCACCTCTGCCACATTCTATTGGTCAAAGCAAGTCACAAGAGCAGCCAAAATTCAAGTGTTGGGATAATAGATTCTATGCTTTAATGTGAATAACTGTAAAGTCACATTGCAAAAAGTTAAGGATGGAGGGGACAATAGGGAACTGTGACCATTTTTGCGATCAATCACAATATAAAAAATTGTTACCATAGTACCTGCATATATGCATTTAATACATAGTATTTATTGTTATCGACTTCCAATGTATGCTTCCTCTTTGCCTTTCTCTTTCACTGTCCCCTCATTCCTTTTATTGTGAAATTCCACAGTTCTAATAAAAAAGGATTGTTGGTTAAAGAAACCACTTTGGTTATCTCCTCTGTCCGTTCTCCAATCTAACCAAGAAGTAATTACAGGACCACCTATAGCCACAAGAGGTGGTTTCTGAATCTCAGTCATCTAATTCACTGCTGAGTCACATGAGGCATTGGTGGCATAAGGGTCAAGCAAAGTCTCAGAGTTATACTTTTTTGTTTTGAATCACAACTGCCAATTTACACCTATGTGATGTTGTACTAGCTAATCTCTTTGTACTTCAGTTTCCTTACTTTAAAAATGAAGTTATTGAGTTAATGAGTGTTGGGAACCACCCTGCCTGCTTTCAGAAGCTGCAACCCCCGCCAAGGCTAAGGCTGAGGGAGCGACCTAGGACCATAAGCCACTAAGAAGGCAAAAGCTTATCTCCTGGCAGGAGCACAGCTTCTGCTCCTTTTACTTCATCCATAACTGGCCCCAGTGCTTGATTGGTTAGCCAATGACGGGTAAGATTCCCCAAGGGGGGAACGACCTAAGACAAGCACAGTCATGTGGGAGGCCCCCAAGGAAAAACTTTGGGGGCTACAGCAAAAGGGGATGATGGACCCTTGCCCTTTGGCTTTGACAAAGTCTGAGTCCTCGTTCCATCTCTAAGAAGTCTCCTAATCTCTTGGCTGCCTTACTTCCCCTGCTTGTCTTAAGCCTAAAACAATGACAGAGGGTGGTAGAGCCCTGTGCTGGAAAGGGCAGGTTCCCCATGCAATCAGGCCTAAGGAAGAATATGCAAAATCCTGTGAAACCTGCTTTGTTTAGAATGCTCTCAATTACATGATAAGGGTCCAAGCAAGAAGTAAGTTTTTTCCTCAAAGTTTTACAGCTCTTTAGCTATCTGGCCACGACTCTAAATAGGCCCTCAGAGTTTTTATTATCTATTGTTTGATCCTTACTGCCTGACAATAATTAATGAGCTTTATCTGTATTCCTGTGCAAATTAACCCAATAAAAGCCCATTGAGGAACAGGGTCCTGGCCCTTCTCCTTTGAGAGATCAGCCACCTTTCCTCCTCAAGCAGATCATGTCTTGGTAGACTTATTCTCATCCATGGCAACTGGGGCGGGGTGGGGGGGCACAAGTGAGTTTCAATATATTTATATATCTAAACTTTATATATATATTTGTGTGTGGTATATAGTGGCCCTGGTGGATCTATGTATTCATATGTGTTTATATATTACACTCAATTAATTAATTAATTTCAGTGAGGTATACAATCATAAGAGGGGCCTCCAGCAGACAAGGCAAAACTAGTGTTACATGGTTGGCTGACTAGACCCACTTATTTTCCTGCACTGTCCCCTAATCTCTGACTAAGTGGGACATGTTATTGATATTTGAGCTAAAGCCAAATAGACAAAAGCCATGAATGTTAAACCTACATATGCTATTTTGAAGGAAATTCTAGGTATGCAACTAGAGTTTATCTTCTTCATTTGTATTGTAAGATATTTGCTTTGGTGTTGCTGTTCACAAAGTTCTACTTTCTATTTTAATTGTCTTATAAAAATCTACTCTGAGAAGCAATAGAAAATAATTAACTGCATACAATAATATAGTAGTCTCATATATATATACACATACAACACACACATATATATGTGTGTTATATATATATAAAAGAAAGACATAAGAAAATTTGAGAAATTAATCTTCCAGTAGTAATATACATTTGCCAACTTATTTTAATTCAGTATTCTTAGCACAGGCAGAAGTTGGGAAAACAATGCAAGTTCATGAAGCATTATTGCTTCCAGTGTGTAGCAAGACTATCTAAAAAAAAATGAGACTACAGAGACCCAATTTTAAAAGAAGAAAGAAAAGAAAATCCCTATCTGAAAGCATTCTCACCTAAACAATATTATACCTATATTTTTGTTAATATTTTAATATACATTAATATAAAACATGAATATATAATACTCCTTGCTATTTTTAAACAGAATAAGAAACAATCTAATCGATGATAGGTTTCTTTTCTGCCAGACATTATTACCTTCCACCACACTTCTGACAAAAGGAAGATGGCAAAATCAAACCCGATGATTAATCCCCTGCAGAGGCACATAATTGTATTTAGTCACAGTTCTAAGAAAGAAAGGAAAAAGGGCAGAGAGGGAGAAAAACAAAGAAAAAAGATTGCATCTCATACTATTCAACAAAATTTGACTTATGTTAAGCTCATCCATGTATTAGTAAGTTAAAGAACTGACTGATCCAGGGTCCTCCATGGTATAGCAGACTCCTCCTCTGTTTTCCAACCTCCACCAGTACTAACCTACCCCCAAGCAACTCAATGATTAGCAATTCAAAAAGGTCTGTGTGCAGCATTGGGGCTGCTTATGAGGAGTACCTGATAAAAATATTGGAAATAATACCAACTATGGGAGGAGGTTAAGAGGTGGAGGGTTTGAGTAAAAGGGAAAAAGAACTCATGGACATGGACACCAGTGTGGTGAATGGGGGGGAAGGAGGATAAGGGAGATAAATGATAATGGAAAAATACAATAAAAAAGTAAAATAAATAAATAAAATTAAAAAACACAAACTATCATTTATAGAAGGGCTTTATACATGCCCAATACTCACTATTCTAAGCATGTTACCTATAATTATCCTTCTTCCTAACAAGGGTCTCCAAAGTAGGTATTATTCTATATTTTACATAAAGGAGAAAATCAAGGCTGGCCAGCTGATAGGAGTGGGACTTGGATTCATATATAGGTTTCTCTCACACCAGACTTTATGCTCCCTGTAAAAATATATTTGAACACAGACATTATATTTCTCTCCATCCTCTTTACTAGAAATATATTCATTTTTTTCTCTCCCAGAGCATTCAGTTGTGTTTGCTTTCCCCTCGTTAGCACACTCCTCAGTCTGCACCTCTCTGTTAATCGTGGAGGACCCTAGAACTCTCCTCTCCCCATCGTAAAGAGTGTTATAACCTTATGTTTTTCACATGAAATGTTCTTTCAACACCCTTGAATATGCCACTGTAATTTTCCCCACATTGGCATAGGCTTAATTAACACCACTTTTAAAGAGTAAAGAAGGTCCACGAAATAGATATTGGTTAGTGCTAATAATTCACATTTGGGTGCTCATCTAATGGGGAAAATACTGAAAGATATAATCTAGTTCTCTCATTTCTTTTCTGGATAAATCAATAGGAAGAGCATTTTATAAGCAAGATAAGTTTGGAATCTCCTTGATATTCTAAATATATTAATGTCAGGGGAAGAATATTAAATAAGACTGACAGGATTTGTTTTTCTAAAAGCTTTATAATCCCTGGATAATATCATATTTGTTTATACTACAATAAGTATTTATTTAAAAATGATTTTATTTTTTTAGTATCTACAGTTTAGTTTTTTTATCCAAAATAACATATATTCAAAATATGTATTTTGAAAAGTTATATGGAATATCATAAGTATGTGCACTTAGGAAAATGCTTACTTTACAAGAAAATGAATATGGACAATACAAATAACTCAGAGGTTAGACACCAAGCAGAAGAGAGTAATGTTCTGTCTACCACACAGGTAAATTGCACCATAAATTGTTTTTAAATAAAACCCCAAAAGAAGGCACAAAATTTTATATACTTTGGGAGCTATGTACTCTTTTGAGAATTAATTATAAGACTATGAGTGAACGCTTTCTACAGAAAAATGCATTTATACATACAAGCATAACTATTAGGGGAAATTGTTATTCATGCCAACTAAAGAACTCCTAATATTGATGATGGTAAAATCATTGATATGTTAGGAAACTCAGAATCCTATTGGGAAGTATTTAGGTAATAATAAAAGGTTGTATTTAGCTTACTGATAAGCTAGTGAAAAATATAAAGGCACATCATGAGTCTTTAAAAGTGAGTGTGAAGTGTTTTGTTTCATTCAGAGTAGTCTTGAACTCTAGTCTGTTAAACATCTTCATAAATGATCTGCAGTTGGTTTTTAATGACATTAATTAAATCCTCAGATGAGAGAGGATATCAAGTGATGAGATATCATATAATAGTACAAAAAGCCTAGAAAAAAATGGCCTGAAATTAATCAAATGAGATTTAATCTTGAATTGCAAAGGCCAGTATTTGATTAAAAAATAGATCCAACAAAAGTTGAGATAAAATTAAAAATTGGTTTCAATAAAGAGATATTTCCAATAGTTAATATAAAGTTTATTTGATATTCTGTAATGGGCTTTGAGAAAATGCAAGACTGTTTTTAAAATAGAAATGAATATTAAATCTTCATAGTAATCATTACCTAAAAATTCAAGTGGCTGGCTGACCATGTTGGGAATGTAGAAATGTTAAAGCTAATTTGTGCTGTGACAGAACCTTTATGACTATCAGGCACCTAACCGGCAGAAGGAACACAGGGGCCCACAAAGAACCTTTGGAGAAGAAGATTGAAAAGGAAGTACCGCTGGATGAAAAGACTTCAGATTTGTTATGATGATGTTCTACAAACTCTTCAAAGGGACCAGCCTTTTCTAAAGAAGTAGTAAAAATTTAAATCATGAGCCCTGTCTGGTGTGGCTCAGTGGATTCAGTGCCAGCCTGTGAACAAAAGGGTTGCAGGTTTGATTCCCAGTTGGGGCATATGCCTGGGTTGCAGGCCAGGTCCCCAGTAGGGGGCATAAGAGAAGCAGACACACATTGATGTTTCTCTCCCCCTTCCTCTCTGTCTAAAAATAAATAAATAAAATCTAAAAAAAATAAAATCATGAAAAAAATTAAGATAGACAAACATATATCTTTGTCAGAAATGTAATTTTGATTGTGATAAAATAGGCTGCTTCTTCATTAGCAGAACTGGACACATCATTTGCAAATATTCCAGAGCATCTTATTTTAACAAAGGCATTTAAACTCCTCCATAACAGAGCCTTCACCCTTATTTATACAAATATTCAAATATGTTTTGATAGAAAACATATTCACAAAGAATTTTTCCAAGTGCTTCCTTTGCAATAGTCTTCAGAGCCTTCATATTTTTATTCTTTGGAGATGTTATTCACAAGAGGCTGAAACCTGAGTTACATTAATTATAAAATAAGTCCTCTGTTTTGAGGTTCTTAGTGGAAATTTCTTCTTACTAGTATTGGAATAATGGCAACAGAATATAGCTGCAGGTGATGATGTAAAATAGATACTAAACAAGAATATAATAAGGCTTTTCTATTTATAGCAAATGTGATTATATGTATTATCTCCAGTGCAAATTACGCCTTCTCTGTAAACGTAATTCCTGAAAGAGCTTGCTCTATGGAAGGACTGCAAAAGTGGGCTCTTTTGAGTTCCTCTTTCATACATGACTTAAGTGAATCAGGAAACATTGTACATCAATATCTGTAGGATTGTGCACATTGAGTAAAATACCATTCCACTATTGCAAACATACTTTGAATTTTGCTACCATAGATACTCTAAAATGTTCATAATTACCATGTCATTAAATTGTTATGAATAAGTATTTTCATATGTTCTAAAGTAATTTTTTATTAGATCTCCAGAATTAAAAAAATAACAGAATTTCAATTAAGTAGATTAACTCTTTTATTGGGGTGCATTCAAAAGACTGAGTCCTCATTCAATGACATTAATACTTTTCTGTGACTTTTTAGATATGAAAACAAAGGCTTTAACTAATCTCTTTCTCCACTGTTCTAATGAAAAATGAATGGTCTGGCATGCCTAATTTAATTTTTATTTTCAACATGTAGACCTGACTCTCCTAAAAATAGCTTATGATACTGACAGGAATCATAACCTAAAACATCCCAGTGTCTGAATGACCACATTGGGGCATTTGGGATGCCATAGGTAGGTTTGTGCCACAACAAAACCCCTGGTGATTTGTTTGTGTCAACTGGGCTTGGTCATAGTACCCAGATATTTGGTCAAATATTGTTCAGCATGTTTCAGTTAGGTTGTTTTGGAATGAGGATAACATTTAAATTGGTGGACTTTGAGTAAAGCAAATTGCTCTCCACCATGTGGATGAACCTCCTCTAATCAGGTGAAGGCCTGAATATAACAAAAGACTGACCTCCCTCAGCAAGATGGCATTCTGACAACAGGGAGCCATTACACTTGAACTGCAACATAAACTTTTCCCTGGGTCTTCAGCCTGCTGGCCTCCTCTGCAGATTTGGGACTTGCCAGTTCCTTAAATAAATCTCTCTTTCTATAGTAGAGATGACCCTTGAACAACGCAAGGCAGGCCAGGGAGAGTTAGGGGTGCTGACCATCTGTGCAGTGGGAAATCCATGAATAACTTAAGTCAGCCCTTTACTCGTACTACTCAGAAAATTTCCATATGAGTGGAGCCATGCAGTCTGAACCCGCATGTTTAAGGGCCAATGGTGCTTACATCATTTTAATTGTTTCTCTGAGGACCTTTGATAAACAGAAAGCATGACCATCAGGTACCCACACAATAGAAGGAACAGTGTTATATGAGAAAACCTTGTCAAAGAGGATTATATAAAAATAAGTATCTTTTCAGTTTTTGTATACAAATATAAACTCCAAATGTGAATTTAAATTAAACTCCTATTTTCAGGGAACAATGAGGCTCTTTTGAGAAAAATGATCTGGCCACTTTTTATAATTCCAATATTCAAGAATTAGCTTTTTAAAAGGTATGACAAATCCCACATTTGAAAGACTGAGGCAGACAAGCACTCATCTGTATCTGGCAACAATGATTCCCCCTTTTACTCTCGTTCACAGACACATTTGTACATATCTTTGCCCCCTTGGACAATACACTATGCTGTGACTCAGTGTAATGTGGTGGTTATGAGTACCCATCCTGGGTCACAATGATGGCATGCTGGGTAACCTGTCGAACCCTCAGGTTCCTCATGCATAGAATGGAAATGACAATACCTACTCCACAGAGCCAATATGAGGATAACATTGCAATGCTCTTGCTTTAGAAGACTGTAGGGTCTGATTCTTGCTTTTAGCCTCCTTAAGGAGCAAGAATGGTAGCTTATATACACTCCAACCCACCCATCACATCACCTGGCTCAGTGTTTCCTATGAGGTCAACTAACTAAAGAGAATAGCTACCAATTATTTTGTGTTTATGCTATATTAAAATACTTTTTAAGAATTCTCAGAAAATTCCTTCAAAGCAGCACTATTTCCCCCATTTTTGGATGAAGAAGCCAGGGCTCTGTGAGTAGTAGCTCTGGAGATTATATACAGCTACTTACCAATAGAGTCAGCATTTAATTTAGGTCTAAATCAAACCTGCGCTCACTGTGCTTTGCAACTTGCTGTCACTGCCTATTAGATGATTAGTAATAGGCGTTTGTTAGTTCCCAAATCGCATGGGAAGTTGCCATTGATCACAATATTCTGTCCTTTTATTTCCTTTTTATGCTGCTTGATGATCTGGCTCTGTCACACTTTGGGAGCTAGAAGTCTGGCTGCTATGGCTTGTTAGACAGTGGAACAGAGTGAAAAATCAAGTTATGAAAGCATCTTCCCTGGTGATTCCTTTGAAGGAAAAATACACTGTCTATTGGTTTTCTATTGAGCTTAATTTTTAGACACATCATGCTTGGACATAATACAAACTCATCACGGACAGCATCTATCTTTCAATGACTCTTTCCAAGAGGCTGAAGATTAATATTTTGTATGTTTTGAAGATTCTTCCAGACCCCTAGCTCTGTGATCTTAACAAAATAAAATATTTCTCTAAAATTTAAAAAAAAAGAAAAGTTTGCCATTGCGGGTAATAAATACTATACTAATATATACTGGAGAGGTGTTCACGTCTACATTGTTAAACATGTGTTTCCACATGTTTTCCTGGAGCACTTTCCTGTGTGCATTTTATAATAATATTAGAAATTTTATGTAAAAAGAAACCTTGAAAATATTAATTTAAATATAAGTTCTAGGATAGAGTGATTTCCTCCATTACCAAATACTTTTCAAATTCAAGAGAGTAAAGCATTCAATTTCTAAGATCTGTGTAACAATGTTACCATTACATTACGATGGTTATTCCTTACCTGGGCAAACTCTGTCAGGGAGTCTATAGACTGACCGCTGTAACCAACAGATCTGTTTTTCTCAAGTACAGAATTTTGTTACCAAGTTAAATATAAAATTATCCTGTTTATGAGAAAGATTGTAGCACTTTCCCAAATCCACAATAATATTGCTATTTTTAAACTGAATTTTTAAACAATATTTTTGCTTTTTTGATTTTGTAAAATTATTTTACTTTTTTTTAAGGTAAAGTAATCAAGGCATTGCCTCAGGTGTCACCTCAGGGACATCCAAGTGGCAAACAAATGTCAAACCAGTCAGTACCCACTAGAGAACACACATTGATGGGAGAGGATACCCGTGTCCAAGGAGAGACGCTGTCATCAGTTTCTAGGCACCATCCTGATGTGACATGGGGGAGGGGGGGCCAAGGGGACTTTGCAATGGTTGAGAAACACAGGTTCTGCAATCTTTAGGGAGAAATAGACATAGATAAAGAAATAGAGCACTAAATGGAAAAAGCAAATCAGTAAAAACAAAAAAGAATCTTTCAATTTGTTTGGACAAATTTAAATAAACCCATTTCCCATTAGGCCACAAGGAAACAGAAATCGTAGGTATTGACTCCTGTGCACTGCAAGGGAAGTCAGCAGAGTGATTTTCATGGTTACACACTGACAGACACAATCCTACTAGGCAAGGTTGTCAAAGGCCAGTGTAGTATCCTCTATATGTGTTTGTGATGTTAAAAACGCTTTCTCTTAGAACAAAATTAAAGTCAAATCCTGTTATTACAAGGGATAGTCAGTAACGATCAGGACTAGAGAAACAATTGTAATAATTCTAAAGACCGAAATGGAAGGAAGTCATATCAGTAGTGAGACCCAAAGCCAACTCCAGAGCAAAGACTTTTGAATATTAATTTTAGTTCAGCATTTGAAAAATTTGAAATTGGCCTATGTTTACACATCATTGTTTTTCTAATTGAAAAGGCAAGTGAGGCACATGAGATGCATTGTCTATGAGGAACAGAATCACTCCATTAATTCAATATTCTAGTGAAACCTTAATGTGTATAGTTGACATGTAATGTAAAGTTTAAAATTTGTGGATGTGATAGGCCGCACTTACTATGCCAAGGATATTTAACAGCTCACTCCCTGCATTTGCTTTAGCTTCTCCAGAAAGGCAGGCTATCTTTCTTTTCACTGAACTGGTGAGGGAAGGAGGAGAGGATGTCAGAACTTCTTCCACTGATGAGTGCCACATCCAATTGCCACCCTTACCAGAGGGAATGAAACTAGGTTAAGGGGACAGGTTCAGTATTTTTAAAAATTACCTGCCATGTATTTTTTTCCCAAATGTCAGGTGGCGGCCTCTATTAGAGGTATACCATTAATCAAACTAATGAGAACTATAGATGTAACCATCCCTTAACAAAGTCATAATGCCTCAATGGGGAAAGGAGTGGAGCGGAAGAAGTTTATGAAGTATGCCTTTCCTCATAAACACTTGGGTTTGAGCCACAGAGCAAAGCAGGGCCTCCTGATCCCTACACCAGTTTCATGTGCCCTAAAAGGGAACACTGAATGATGGAATCAAAATCAGTTTTACTTATGATTAAGAAAAAAATCTCATTTGCTTTGCAACAATAAGGCATTTCAAAATCTTTCTTAATGATCTCAGCCTTATTGGTGATCCTTCAAGTTTTGAAGAAGCTGCTAAAGAGAGAAGAAGTATTTTAGGGAAATCTGATCCTGTAATCAGTGGTAAATAGGGGCTGTTCTTGATTCTTTGTACATCTCTGAACTACTCTGAGTTTTCTGCCTTACTGTTGAATGTAGACTAGCAAGAATGGCATGCAAATCAGAATTTATGTCTGCAGGCCTGAAAAAAAAGTAAAAAAGTTCTCATCAGAACTTTCCAACAGTTCAGCCTCATAGAAGAAGGCAGCAAAGAGTAGGGAGATGAAAGCAGTGAGCAAAGCCAGAACTCTAGTACAAAGGAACTGGCCTTGGCCAGGCTATGGACAGAGACTGTCTTGACTAGCTAGACACCATGACGGATTTCTTTAAACAGAAAGGACTGCCAGGGGTAAAAATCCATGATATACTCAAGAAACTACATTTCTACAAGAGTTTACATTTTGCAGACAGAGATGGTTTTCCAGTTTTGAAGGTTTTGGAGATGTTTATTAAAGAGTTTACTTAAACTTTTACTAGACTTAAAGTTGATATGTCAATCTGAAGGCAAAGTAAATAGAAGTTTTTACTAAAGTTAGGAATAATGTAAATAACTCTTTCCTTTTTAAACCAATCATTGATATCACTACATTTTTGTGGAAACTATTCATGATAAACAGTGACTTACAAAATATTAATTGCAGGCTATCAACTAACAGAAATAGTATCAGTTTAGTAAATATTTAATATGAAAATTATTATGCTTAGAAAATCAGAATGAAGAGTAGGAGGCACTCAGAGAAAAGATAGTCTCACCCAATAAACTCCATAAAGACTATTCTTTAACCCCTGGTAGCAAGGCTGCCCACTTTCTTCACAAGCACTACTAAAGCTAAGTAACAAAACAAAGTGATGTTGAACAATCATATCTACTGAACGCTTACTCTCTGTTATCCCTTATTTTAAACACTTACACAGTCAACTGGACTTTCACAATAATCTTATATATAGGTGATATTAGTATCCCCATTTTAAACAAGTATAAAAGCTGAAGCACAAAGAGATTCAGTTGACCCAGTTTATGTAGCAAAAGACAGCAGAGCCAGATTCACACCAGGTAGTTTGACCCCTGGGCCTGTGTCCCACTCTCTCTGCTACAGATCTGGGTGCTAGAGGTGTTCTTGTCTTCTTTACTCACGGGTTGGCCTTATAATTTGGTAGAGTGAAAGGCAAGTTGTCCCCTCTCAGCTAAACAGAATTTCTCTTATATTGAAGTGTATAAATTTAATTGCTTTTCTAACATCAAGTACCAAGAACTACTATAAGTCACATCTACCTAAAATAACAAGAGGGCTTAAGTGTTTGTAGGTGATTCTCTCCATTGGTCTTCAGAGCTTCACACACACACACACACACACACACACACACACACGTAGGTTATAGAATTTAAAAGCCAATATGTTTTCTGAAGTATGTTTTTTTGAGACAAGAAAAGTGAACAAAGTGTAAAGTTAGTCATTGGCTATGTTCTACTTTCTTTTCTGCCTCATTATACCCTACAACCCAAAGGAACTCACTAGTTCTATACATATCACTCCTTTCTTTTTTAACACCACATACTTTAAACATCTCATGTAACATTATCTTATTAGACTATATCCTAGTTTCATAAATGAATTCTTTTTTTCTTCTTCTCATAGTACTACTTCTCTTCCCAAGTATTACCAAGCAAAACCTCTCATCCCTCAGTATAAACTATTTGACTCAAGTCTACTGCAAATTCTAAATCATAACACCAAGGTGAAGAGTATTTTACTACAGTGGAGAGTAAGGCCTCATCATATCTCCTTTAGTCTGGTGATATTGACTGTTTGGACTGTTACTGAGAATTTCTTAACTGCAGAGCAAAATAAACTTATACACAGCCCTATTGGGAATATCCTCTGCCACACAAACCAGAATTCCTGCTAAGTGAATCTGTATATGTTAGTGTCTACATGTTATTTTTTAGTCTTATTAATTTTGGGGTAGAATGAGAAATGATTTCTAACTACTTAGGTGTTTTATAATGCTTTTTCATGTCAACATACAGAGAGCAGTGAGGTATGAAAAAATTGGCATCAAGTCATACATTCTGATGCTCTAATTAAATTATAGGGCTTCTAGAAAATGTGATCTACATTATTCTCTCCAGGTGCCATAATTACCTACAGAGATCCCAACACTGTTTTAGTAAATTTCCTTTTTAAAGTATACCTAAATGCTCAATCCTGAAGCACTCTAGACTGAGATTTCCCTGAGAGCTAAGGATATAGTTCAAAATCACCTTCAAATCAGAGTTTAGGAGAGGGTAGTCTCATGGATTATGTGATTTCAGGCTACCTGTATTTATCTAATGGTTTCAAAGATTAGCGTGTTTCCTGTGAGCCTTTGAAAGTGCTGAGCTGGGCTGTTTGAGTAGAGAAGGGAGTTTTCCTAACAAATAGCTTTGGCTATCTACATGACAGCAAAGGAATATTTTGGCAGGAAACTACACTACACAGCAGGACACCACGGTTTGAACAAAATGTTTTTATGCACTGTGTTACCAGGGGAATTGGTTTACATGTTGACACTACCGCCCACACAGAAGCCCCAGTTTTTTTCCTGACCAAATGAGTTTTTCCTTCTAATATTTAGAAAATACCTCCTAGATCAATTGTTAAATAATTTAATAAACAGTTTTGATAGTTTATACTGAACTAAGATTTTTTAAAAAGCACTTCCAGCAAGAGGTAAATTTTCTTTTAAACAGCACTTTCTTTTTAATTATTGTTTTTCCTTTACAGTTAGACACAACCCATCCTTTATAGCAGAAAATGAATTTAAAAAAACCCTGCAGTTCACACATTTCTAATTTTAATCAACACAATTTTATAAAACTCCTACTCAGAAGAGGGGGCTTTGCATGATCACAATATGTGGATCTTGTTTAGTGAAAGAGGTAAGAGCTGTCTGCACATTTTAACACAAGGTAGATGAGGCAAGTACAGGTGCAGTGATGTGAGAGCACAGTGGAGGTGAGCTCTTCTGGTGAAAACAATCGGGTTCTTCCTGCCTCTCAACTGTCTCTTGTTCCTGAGTCTCTACCACTCCCTGTTGCTTATTCTACCCACTCCACTCAGTTTGTTACCTACCTGGCCCTTGTAGGCACTTGTGTTTGTGACTTCTATGGATAATGAGTCACTATTGATTGTACTTTAATGGGGTTGAGGGTTTGCACATGTATTTTTAGGACTATTATATATCTGCAGTTTGCAGATTTAATCAGAGGTAGGACAAGATTGGGAATACATAAAAATGTTTTCAGTAGTATAGGTGAGAGGCAAAAAGGTGTCCAGTTAATGCAGAAATGGCCAGACAGGGGTTGGAATGAAAGTTATTCCAGAGATGTAACAAAGAGGACTTTGATAACTGATGGGGGGGGGGGGGGAAGAAGAAGGGATAAAAAAGGTTAGTGTTACTAAAGAATGGCTGGTGTACTTAAGAGATGTGGGATAAATCAGATTATGCCTAAGAGATTAACAGCACAGAGATTTCAATTTGGAACATTGTACTGAATTTGGATTTTTAAATTTAAGGAAATTTCCAGTTCTTATGAGTCACAGTAATAATCAATACAGGCTTTCAGAAATATTTGCAGATCCTAATCAGTGACAGTAATCTGTGAACCTTTAGAGCAAGGATGAGATTAATCTCAGCACTTGGCAAAGAGTATGAATGCCCTCAATGTTTATTGAATTAAATTATAGAGATTTGTGTAAAATTTTTATCAATCTTTAGAATGCTGGCATATTATTACAGGCTCTATTCATAAATTTTGAACAATTAAAAGACAATTTGCCATTTTCAAATCTACAGCATAATGAATCCTCAGATACAACTGTGCTCTTGTTAATTATTCCATGTGAAGTATAGCAATTTAATGTGACATATAGGAATTTAATGTGACTTTGCTGAATGATAATTATAAGAATTCCAAGCTATGTTTAGAAGTCCATTAAAAGATATACGTTAAAATTTTCAGAGACAATTGTGTCATATATAATGGAGTAGAATGCTACCAAATTGTGTCTTTGTCTTGAGGATTCTATGAGCACATTAGGGATTTGATTTATTCAGAGTAGCAAAAAAGGGCAGAAATGAGAAACTCCTGCTAGACAAAATTGAGGGCTAACTGAACAGACATAGCTTGATTCTCTTTGTTTTTTTCTCCCATGCCTCTGAATTTATAGGCCTTCTGTTCACAACAGCCAGGTACAGAAAAGTTTCAAGAAATGGAGGAAGAAAGTAGACAGAGGAATAAAGAAGCTTTTTGTTAACACAAATCAACATTTATTTACAAAAAAAAAAAACAAAGCTTGTCTGTGCTTTCACTGGGAGGGGATTACATTTATGAAGCAATACTCATTTGGTTGTTAGCATTGCCAGATATCTGTTTTAAATATAAATATGCTTAGTTAATTGCAAAATGGAATAGTCTTGAAATGTGCAAAATCAATTGCTTTATTTGAGATTAGATTGGTGATTTTCAGACCTCAGTTCAAAAGGCAGAATAATTTCCAGCTGATGTTGTAATTCTGCAATCTGGACTATTGAGAATTTGATTTTTTAAAATATTTACTTATTTTTAGAGAGGGAAGGGAGGGAGAAAGAGAGAGAGAGAGAAACATCAATGTGCAGTTTCTGGGGGCCATGGCCTGCAACACAGGCTTGTGCCCTGACTGGGAATTGAACCTGCGATGCTTTAGTTCACAGCCCGCACTCAATCCACTGAGCTACACCAGCCAGTGCCAAGAATTTGATTTTTCACTGAGAATACTTTCTCTGAAAAATTAATCTAAATAATCTAATATTATATCTCTTCATATTTAGACATTTGTTCATTCTGCTTTGCCCTATTACTTGTCAACTAAAAACAACTATTCACTCGTTAAAAACCATCATAGGCCCTACATCCTCTACACTTTTCTTAATCCCTTTCTTTAACATTTAGTGGGTAGCTCTCATATACCTCTATTTCTACATTTAGCATGCAGGGAAAGAAAATACTTTCCCTGTTAGCTGTAGAATTATTTCCCCAGTGAGTCCTCATATTTCAGGCCCAAGTTATATTCATTGCTATATTCTTAGTATACACTAGAATACAGTAGGTTCTCAATAAATGCATGTTGAATAAATGGATGACTAAATAAAATGTATTTTCTATACAATCAATATCTAATACGTCCTCTGATACTTAGAAGAGATTTAATACAAGTAGATTTATCTCAATACCACAAATCAGTTGGTCAGTCAGGAGGTAATAAGAATTACAATCTTAGGCATCAAACCAAGAGTTGTAACAGTGACTGTCCCTTGAAATGAGGACCCAAACAGCTGTGGGATATTACAACAGAACAAGGTCAGTTACCTAAGTCTTTGAGTTCACTCTTTTCTGGACCTATGAGTTTTGATGCTTGAATTTAAGTTCTTTCACACTTAGCATTAAATACTCCCCAGTGAATATCACATTTAGGCATGTAAAGGTTCTATAAATCACTTTCATTGCCCAGAGTCTCTTTCTAAAAATTCATCTCTGTTGTATATTTCCCCATATGCAGTCTGTCAGGCCAAACAGCAACCCGTTTCATTTTCCTTCAATAAACTCAAATCCCTGACCTGCCAAGTTTCTTGTAAGGCAACATGGCAATTAGAAGGCAAAACAGCTTTTATTCAATCGATATGTATTTGCTGAGAAGTAACATTTGTATAATCTCTGGTTTTCTCTGATGGACCTTGAAGTACTTCATCCCCACCCCGCACCATTAGTGAGGTTATTTAGAAAACCCTTAATGATAATAATAATAATAATAAAGTATTTAAATGGAATAAATAAATTTGGGGGCTCCTTCAGTCCTATTCTGCTTGAGAAAAACAGTTGATTCATGAAACAGATATAGGCAACCCAGTTCTGGAAGAACCTGGCATAGCCATTTAACTCTTAAAGAAGCATAGTAAGTTTTTTATAAGGTATTAACATTTGGAAAATATTGAAAAATAATTGAAAAATGTTTAATGTTGAAGCTTAGAATGTATTAAGGAAAATAAGTTTATTTTGATTACGCTTAACCATTCTTATGGTACAGTGACTATAGTTTTGAATTATGTACTTTTAACAAAATAGTAAAGTTAATAATTCTCTCTTAAATTTGCAGTATACTTTTCTTCAAGGTACTCAAAGTATTTTGAAGTACAGAAATATTATTTATGTTATCATGAACAAATCATTTTTAGTAGATGATTTGGGTGGCAATAAGATAAAATTAATTCTATTGAAAATGTATGGATTTACAAAAATACACTTAAAGTATCTCATGTTAGTTTCATTTTAAAGATATAATAATGGATCATGACTCCAGTAAGAAGACATCAGTGCATTCTTGTCTTGTCTCCAGCTATACCACACAAACCCCCCACCCAACCCCAAAGATGCCTTCTTACAATCTGTCTTCACATGCTGCATTCACTACACTTGCTATACTTCTTATGCCCACCCTGACAAGCCCTTCTAGCTGTAAGGATGGGAAAGAAAAAGGCAGATATTTACAGAGTGTCCATGTCCACAATAGTGAGGTCAAACTAATGAGTAAGAAATGGTTCCTCCTATTTTCAAGGAGGAAATGGTCTGGTAAAAAGACAGTTAACTACCCAGTTAAGTGCCTTACCAAGTAATATATGCATGAAGAGACACAGGTTCACAAAGAGCCACTTGCAGAGTATTGAGAGATCACAAGGAAATAGCTCGGCTTGGGAAAGTGATGATCAGGGAAAACTTTATGAAAGAGGGGATTCTTCTATGAGGAAGCACATGATCCCAGAAAGAACTGTTGTGTCATTAATAACTGTGTATTATCTGTTGTGTGCCAGATACAGTAATTAGCAATATTTAGTTTCTTATTTAAAGGAGCTCACAATCTAATATACCTCATGTTATGGATGCATATAGGTTATGCACCTAACATTTTTGGGCTTAGGTGGGGCAATGCAAAGAAAGGTTTTAGAGTGGAAGTGAAGCAATAGTGAGATAAATATAATTCCATACTTACAATATCTATCATGCATCTATCCATTCATTTACTCTTTTGTACCATATATTTACTTATTATATATCAACTACATATTTATTATATATCACACTGCTTTGTAGTGAAAAGAGTTGGGTTTCCATTATTACTCCCATATTGACCTTAGCCATGTATCTAAGACTTAGTTTCCTCACCTGAAAATTGAAAAGAGCAAATGAGAGAGTGCAGGTGGGGCTTGTAAACAGGAACATGTAGTGCAAGTGGTGGTGGTTCATGATTCTTCAATCCAGCTTCTGGGTGATTATGAAACTCTAATTTTTTTTTCAAAACAATATCAAATCCATTGATGTGAAAAAGAACATGTTAAAAATGTCCTATGTTAGAATGTTTTAAATACTGCATTGAAATCCTGGTTCTAAAACTCTGTCATTTAATTTTTCTGAGCTACAATTTTTTTACCTGGAAAATATTATAACCCCTAAACTTCCTGGTTTTGTGAGAGGATGTGTATGAAAATACTCTATGACAGGGGTGTCAAACTCATTTTCACCGGGGGCTACATCAGCCTCAAGGTTGCCTCCAAAGGGGCAAATGTAACTTTAGGACTGTATAAATGTAACTACTCCTTAACTAGGGGCAAGGAGCTCGGTGCTGGTGCCAGGTAGAAACAAGGTGCCAGGCTGGATAAAACAAGGTGGAGGACTGGATTCAGCCCGAGGGCCTTGTATTTGCCACCTGTGCTCTATGTATTGTTAAACTCTATGGAAATATATGATGTTGTTGTTTATCTCGTGGCTATGGTAAATTAGTTTTATCCAGCTTTGTTTTAACAATATATGTATTTTCTATCTGAAATATTGTATAAATTTATGTTGCCCTATAATCTCTAGAGAATCTAATTAATGGGATGATTTTTTTTTTCTTAAAGTCTTGCTGTAGTCTTTTTCTTCCTTGAAAAACTAAAGGTTCTTATAGGACTTCCTTCCATTCAAAATATTCTCTAGAGCATTGAAATTGGCAGGCATCGTTTTTCCCTTCAACTCACTAACTCTGATTCGGCTTTCACTTTCTTTTATCCTGATTTCCATTTTTCTAAACATATTTTCCCCAGTGTCCTGCTGAAGTGCTGATCATCAATGGTCATTCCGCAGCAGCACAAACATTTTCAACTAGATGATTCTTCGGGTCAACACCCTAGAGAGCGACTATTCAGATTCCTTCTCACACACTGATCCAAAGCTCACAATGAAGCATGCTCTCCTTATTTTTATTCTTTTCTAAAATTCAGTATTCCATTGTTGACACTGAAGTTTCCAGCTATTCTTGCAGGTAAGGTTTAAAAGCCATGGGGGCTTTTACATTAGATTAAACAGACTGCCTGCAGAGCAATGCATTTGTGTAACCATCTCTGAACTCATCCTGTAGAACCTGAGTTTCACGGATTTTAATGGGAAATTATCACAGTGGAACATTGCTGATTCATGTTAGTGATGAAGAGTACTGTTTTAAATTGCTGAATTTCTCAATGATAATTGAAGAAAAGTAAAGGAAAGAGAATCTCAAGGAACTTAGCTGGTATTTTCCTCCTGGTTCAGACAACCTGCATATTCACATGGGACATTCAAATCAGAGCCTTCTTATGGAAAACAAATGAACAAACAAAAACACTTTAAAATCCTAATTAGTAAATACCTTATGGCTAGCCCAACAGATGTATATGGAAGAAAACTTAAATGCCACAAATATACTTGCATGAAAGTAAGAAATACTGTTTTATTCCAATTCAAAATGACATTATTTATTTTCCTAATCTAAACAAATGTGGCATTAAATCAGAAATTAGGTCTCCATTATTATCATTGTTATTTTTTTTTTATACTTTCTTGTACTTTCCAAGCCATCCTATTCTCATGCTTAGTTCTTACAATGTTTTCAAGTTCTCTCTGCTCTGGCCTTGTTTTCTATCCGTGTACTTTCAACTCAGCAGCCAGAGAAAATCCTGTTAAAATGTTGTCAGATGTCACTTGGTCGGAACCCTCCAAAGGCTTTCCAACTCACTCAGAATACAACCAAAGGATTTATGATGGCCTAAAGGACCCTACATGGTTTACCTGACACCTTTTTGCTCTGTTACTTGATCTCCTACCATTCGCTCCCTTACTCACTCCGTTCCAACTACATTGGCCTTTCTGCTGTTTCAAGAATATTCAAAGTGCTTTTCTATTCAGAGCCTATGCACCTGCTATTGTTTCAGCATACTGTCTTTTCCTTAAAATCTGCATGGCTTCCTGTCACCTCCTCAGTGCTTTCCATAGATGTTACTTTCTCAGTTACCTGTCCTCTGATGACTCCATCTAAAGGATACTCTGTTCTTCTCCTTTCTGGATTCACTTTTATCCATACTATTTACTAGAATCTAATTCAGGGATGAGTAGATGTTTTTTTGTGAAAGGACAGATGCAGGTCATATTGTCCTTATTGCAACTACTCTATGCTGGTACAAAAGTAGGTAAATGAAAGCATGACTGTGCTGCAATAAAATTTTATTTGCAAAAGCAGAAAGCACAGCAGATTTGGTTCATAGGTCCTAATTAGCTAACCCTTGATATGATACATCTTACTTATTTTATCTATCATCTGTTTCTGGTCACATTTGGGATGTAGACTCCATGAAGACAAGAGTTTAGTTCTTTGCTCTACCGCCATTGCCACAATAGTACTTTGAACATAGGTGACACTCAATAAATTAACTGTTCAGTAGAAGTTTTTCACTTATGCATCTAAATCTTAAGGTGATGACTCATATTTTAAGTGAGGACAGTAAAATAGGAGGACCTCTCTCTTTATGCCCATGTTCCTACTTCTTATGGAAAATAACACAAGGACCATCTGCCATCCCCACAATGATTAATAAAGGAAGGAGAGTTGCCAAGAGTCTGTTTCCAGATCCCTACTGCTCTGCAAATTCTTGCAATATGCCTGAGCATTCCCTTCCAAATTCTGCCAATCCAGGTCAAACACAGCCTGTTATCCTTAGTATGGGTACACCAAGAAGCTTGTAGCCCCAGGATATATGTATTCCTGTGTTGGGAACTGCCCTGCCTGGTATCAGAAGCTGTAACACCCACCTAGGCTAAGGCTAAGGGAACGCCCTTGGAACCGCCCTTGGAACCGTAAGCCAGCAAGGAGACAAAAGCTTATCTCCCTGGCAGGAACGCTGCTTCTGCTGCTTCATTCATAACTGAACCCCAAAGCTTGATCGGTTAGCCAAAGACGGGTAAGATTCCCCAAGGGGAGAATGATCTAAGACAGGCACGATCACGTGGGAGGCCCCCCAAAAGAAGGACTTTGGGGGCTACAGCAAAAGCGGGTGATGGACCCCCACTCCTTGGCTTTGACATAGCCTGAGTTCTCATCGTCTGGGAGAAAATCTCCTTATCTCTTGGTTGCCTTAGTTCCCGTGCTCCACCTAAGCCTGAAACAATGACAGGGTGGTGCAGCTCTGTGCTGAAAAGGGCAGATTCCCCAGGTGATTAGGCCTAAGAAAGAACATGTAAATTACTGAGAAACTTCCTTTATTTAGAATGAGAAGAGTCCAAGGAGGAAGTTAGTTTGTTCCTCAAAGTCTTACAGCTCTTTGACCCCAATTCAAAATAGACCCCTCAGACTTCCTTGTTTTCTATGGTTCCTTACTTCCTCATAATGAGTACTGTACTTTAATTATTATGCAAAATGAGCCAAATAAAAGCAGGTTTGGACAGTAAATCGGCGCGCTCCCCACTAGAGGGGGTGGCCATTTCGTCCCTACTTCTCCACAGAAACTAGTTTGTCTCCGTGCATGTTTTTTCTCGCGTGTTTTCATCGAGCCATCCACAGCATTCCGTGATCACTGCTGGCCGGTGACCCACGCATCACTCCTGTGTGACTGAGGGAGAAATTCAATGCATTCATGAACTATTCAGAAAGGGGGAGTTTGTGAGAAACAATAGATTTTTGCTTTCTTTCCTTTTAATGCTCACTTCTGAAAACAAGACTTTATAAGTCTCTTAGAAAGTAGATTATTGCACTACACTACTATTCTTTTTATTGCCATCTCTTTATAGTGCTCTCTTCAGCAGCCTACTCACCACCTTTGCCCAGTGTATCACCTTGTGGACCATCTGATATTGTCTAAACATGATGGCAGGTTGTTTTAGAATACTTCAGGTTTAAGGGGTCATGATTCAAATTTACTGTGTGGCTACATTAGAGTAACTCCTTATCACTGCTATTTAATTAAAATGCTTTTTAAAATTACATATTAGAATTTAGATGATCACCAAATACAATGTGGGACAGTAAGATTTATTAGAATTACTGTGTGCAAAACAATGGGTGTGTTTGGCTGGGATGGATAAGTACCCAAAGCAAAGCAATATGCAGCTTTGATCCCATTCTCATATAGTAACTACAGAAGGATAACATTTTAGAGTTGCAAAGTCTCTAGAGGTTTATTGAGCCTTTGTCTTTTTTGTGCAGTTGAAGAAAATGAGCTCCAGATAGGACACATGATCTCCCAAGTCATAGAGAATTTCTGTGGTTGGGAATGGGGAACATAGGGCTTGAAAAAATTGGAGATTATTTTACAGACTAGCATACTGGCATAACCAATTTAAAGTAGAATAACTAAACATGCAATAAAACCAAAAACAAAGAAGAGGCCATAGAGAAAACAATGACTAGTTTGCTAAATACCAGAAGCTAAAAAGTTCCTCTATTTTTTAAAGATTTTATTTATTTATTTATTTCTAGAGAGAGGGGAAGGGAGGGAGAAAAACAGGGAAAGAAATATCAATGTGTGGTTGCCTCTTGCACGCCCCACACCGGGGAACCTGGCTGCAAGCCAGGGATGTACCCTGACTGGGAATTGAACCAGCGAGCCTTTGGTTCGTAGGCCAAAGCGCAATCCACTGAGCCACACCAGCCAGGGTAGAAATTCCTTTCTTTTTAATGACAGTTTATTTTCACCTTACAATAGGGAAGCAGATTATTGGAAAAGCCACATAACATAGTGCTTCTGATCGCAGACTCTAGAGTCAGCAACTTGGCTTTGAATCACAATTTCAATACCCAACATCTGTATGATCTTGGGCAGGTCAGTTTCTCCACCTATAAGATGAGGATGATAACAGCACCTACTTCCTAGAGTCATTGTGAGAATTAAAGGTAAAGCACTTAGCAGAGTGCATGGCATACTATAATGCCCCTGCATGCACTCTTATTAGTCTAAGGGGGTGGACTACACAGCTGCTTGGGAGTGTTCACAATGCTTATGTACTTTTTCCCTAGAGGCCATTTGGTCCCCTCTGTTGGTGATTCTAGGAGAAACTGAAGTGCCCACCAGCATTGGAAACAGCTGAGACTGGAATCAGATTTCCAGGCCCCAAATTCAGTTATCAGCAGACATATTTCCTTCCCCAGCTGCCCTTCAAGAGCAGGGGAAATATATCGTCCTGTATCTCCAATTAAGCCTTGGCTTAATTTGCACCATCTAGTCAGTAATAAGAAAGGGATAACTTTACTAAGAAAGATGGCTGGCCTTTATAAATAAATAAATAAACTTTATAACATAAATTATTTGCAAGCATAAAATGAAATTAATTTTGGATTATTACAGGGGAGACATGAGTAAACTACAGTTATTAGGGCATAATGTAGTCACATTAATTCAAGTTGGTGATTAATTATCACTGTTTCCATTTCTCTTTTTAACCATTTAAGAGGTCTGACTCAGCAAAGCTGAACTGAATGAAATAGGGTTCATTCCATAAAAAGTGAAACCATGCATGCCTCTGCCAGGACATCATTTATAAAAGTCCTACCAACTTTTCTTAGGTTTTACACACACAGGGGTGACAACCTGAAGAAATAATTTAGTGACTTAAGACAAAAGACAGAACAAATTTTAATAGTTAATGTTTCTTATTTTACATTTTTGTGCATTTTCCCCTGCAATATGTGCAATTCATAAAATTGCTTAATAATTTGTTTCAATGTGAGCAACAGCTTTTTGGAATGCTTATTATATGTAAGTCCTTTCCTAATAACTAAAAAATCGCTTTCTTTAATTTTCATTATCCCCCTGCGAAATTTATTAGATAAGGAACAAAAAGAGATTAAGGACACAGCTAGAAATAGGCAAAAGAGGGAATCAAATCTAGAAGTGCTGACTTCATACCTCACACTCTTAACTCTCTATATTAGAAAGATATGCTTAAGTTCCCATTTCACTCTCCTTTCTAATGTGCCATAATTCCCATTTTTAAAAAACGAGCATGAGATA
Source organism: Phyllostomus discolor (assembly GCF_004126475.2). Taxonomy (NCBI): domain Eukaryota; kingdom Metazoa; phylum Chordata; class Mammalia; order Chiroptera; family Phyllostomidae; genus Phyllostomus; species Phyllostomus discolor. Next base: position 53,124,093 of record NC_040907.2, read on the forward strand.
ACTTCTCCTTCCCTCACTTTCTCTTTTCCTAGATATATCTAGGAGATATAAACTGCCTGAAACTCTTCTGGCCTAGTGATTTTACAAAAACGTCTCAACCTGCATTCTGAGGGAAATCTTGGCACTGCCCATGGGTTCTGCTCTGAACTTCTGTGAAAAGATCAGTGGCTTTCTTTTCTATTCTATGTACTTTCCTGGGCATTTCAGATTCTACTGCACCAAAATCAACCTCTAACATATCTGTATGCTGCTCAAAAGAGGGGCGTGACTTTTTTCATCTTTAGGGACTCAACAGCTAGTTCAATGCTAAGCACATAATATATCCTCAATAGATGTATTTAAATACATAGGTGATTGAGAGAAAAATTGTTATACTTATTCTTTTTGTTTGTTTTTCTATTAGGGCTCCTACCATGTTTATTAAGTTTTTAAAGCAGATAAAAACTTCCACAATGAAGAATAGAAAGCGTGAGTCTTTTACAGTCCCTTCAGGGACTGTAACTTTGGTCTGGCACCTAGCCAAAGTGACTATTTTATATAATGAACAGGAAGACTGTTCATCAATAGGATATTAAAATATAATTTCTCATCAATTACTATGTGCTAACCACTTTATAAATGTTATTCAATCCCCCATACAACATTTTAAAATGGTATTTTTTTCCATGCTTTTTTTATAGATGAGGAAACTGAAACTTGGCAAAGTGAATAAATCACCGAAGTCACAGAGTAGAGCTCAGATATGACCTCATAGCTCTCTGACAAGAAAGTTTGTTCTCATGATGCTAAACTATATTCCCTTTCTGTTTTTTCCCTTAATTATGGTGAGCAGCATTCACCAATGGATTGCCCTTGTGGTTGCCAGGGAGCTACAGTAGCAAAAGGCCTCCTGGTCCATAGACTCCATAGTGTCACCTTTTTGCATTAGTCCTGCTAAATGATTTCCTATAATTGAGGCTGTGCAGCTTATCCCTTTTGGAGGACACAGATGTACAGTTTTTGGTCAGAGATACACTGTGAAAGGGAGGTTTTGTCTCATCCCCTAGTTTATCCCTACTGTGACATGGCCTGAATGTGCAGTGGTTAGAATTTAAATGTAGGAATAACGTGTATAATTTACTGGTTTTAACCACAATTTGATTACACCTAAAATTTAGAAGGTCATCAGAGAAAAGCAAGAAAGTAAATTTCTCTGTGAGGGAATTGTGACTAAAGCAATTTTTCTTGATACATTGATAAACATTGTATAGTAGGTGAAAAAGTGGCAGATGGCATTTTTTATTTCCTTAATTTATTGACAGAAGTGCCCTCCAGCCCCCAAAGAACCTTCATCTGACAGAAATTAAACAAAATTTCAAAGAAAAGGGCAACACAAGACAGGAGCTATTTCCAATGCTGAAACAGAACAGGAACCATAAACAGAAAAATCCCTCCTACAAAGCATGTGATAAATAAAACATCAAACGCACAAACAGAAGAACTCAATTAGAGTAGAAAAGTTTCAGTCTTCCCCTGAAGGACATAAATATTATTATTTATTATTTATATGGTGCTCTAGGTGCACATGACTTTATTTCATAGGTTGAATAACATGAAAAAAAGTATCCTGTAGAACTTCTTATTTAGGGACATACTGAGAACAGGAGAAATGCCTGGGCTCCTTCATATGAAGAAAAGCAATGTATTATATGAAAACAGTTTAGTGGGCCCATTCTTAGAATAGTTTCTAGTACGTTTTGCAAAGAAGTTCAAGGTCAGATCTGATTTGGATGTTTGTGTAACTTTAACAAACGGTAACATGGTGAATTAAAACATGGAAAGTAGTAGCCTGAATAAAATGACCCGTTTCCAGTGGCCACTTGCTGATTCCCCAACATCCTTATTTTCAGCATTGGTTGCCTGGTAAATCAGATCTGAAATGTTTTTCTAGCCACTTCTGGAAGCTCAATATAGCACTTCTCCAACAATTTTATAAGCATCTAATCACCTGAATAAAAATGTCCTTGGGTTTCAAATAGTTTGAGTGTTTTCTGTACTGAACAAAAGACATATACATGTTAAAGATGTCTTATGAATAATAGTATTGTATTTTTTTGTTCTTCTTTTGTATTGAAAGTGTTATTTGAAAAATGCCAACATTTGAAACATACCACAATTTTCCTAAACTGGGTTTGAAATACCTTCCTTTTCTATCATTTGAGCATACACAACTAAGACTGCAGAAGTCTCTCCCCTCAGTCAAAGGAAAAGATGAGGAGAGAAAAGAGGCAAGTTTAATGCCAATGGTAATTTCTCATGTGTAAAATAAAATCTATTTGAATAATGTAAGAAATCTCTAATTGAATGATCTAAAAAATGAGAAGAATAGTAAAATATCTACTAACTATACCATTAGCAGTTATTAGAAAAATAAATTTTTGCTTCAGAAGCAGAGTTAGAATTGTTTTTGACATGATGTTCTACAACATATCATATCCATCCATTATAATGTCAGTAAGAATAGGCTAATCAAATAATAATGAAGAGCAGACACTTTCCCAACCATTTAATTCTTTTAATATTTCAATATTCAAAAAATGACGGAAGGCCATATTTATTCTGAATAATGTAAGCTGTACTTTAAATAATGACACAAATAGCTGACCTTACCAAGTTTTGCATATTTTAATTAAAATGACTAAGACATTAAATTGTTTCATCAAAATTTTCTTCCAATATTTTGACCCTTTAAATATTCTGTACTGTTTAGTAATCCTTACCAATGTTAGTGATAATTTGTAGATTCATCTCAAGAGGAGAGGGTTACTTTCATGTTTACCTTGAGCCTCATTTTATGGTCAGTAAATAATATTTATGAAAGAAAATTATAGTATATTTTAAAGGTAAATTTGGTGAGGAGAGAGAATGTAAAGGGATGCTTTCTGGGTGCAGGGTCAGAGGATTCTGCAAGATCCCATACCTAGAATTATGAGTTTGCTAAATCATTTAACCTTTATGAATGAAGTTTCTATCTCTGAAAAAATGAGAATCTACCTAATTCCTTCTTATTATTATGACAAAATATGACAGTGTAAGTGAAAGTTGTTTGTGAGGCATAAAGGCCATATAAATGATAAGTGTCAGTTTTATTGCACTTTGGAAAGTACGAAGAGTAAAATGAGAGGTACATTATCCCTCTCCCTTTAGGAGAGGGATTTAAATTTAGAAGTGTAGAGAATTAACCAAAATTGTTTGACTATTTTGTCATATGAATAATGATAAAGAAATTGGGGTTATTTAAATTAGAGAAAAGATAGTAAAGAGGGATTTAATCACTATTTTAAAATATTTGAAAGTTGGTAAAAGAGAGTAAGGGGTAGACTTTCCTTTTGTTGTTTCAGAAGACTGAGATATTAATTGAGAACCTCCTGGTCCGAACTGACATATTATTTTTTTAATTAATTAATTTTTTGGAATTTTTTATTGTCATTCAAGTACAATTGTCTCATTTCCCCTCAATTCTCTGCCCCCCAGATGCTATAGCTTTCCATCCATGAAGGCACGTTAGCAGTGAATGAGAAAACTTCCACACATGCTGAAAAAGAAATAATTGTTTTATTGGGTCTGGACGTTTAAGTCTCCTTCGAATTTTAAAAGTGTATGATGTCTTCAAATATATACACAAAGTAATATCAAAACAGAAATATTTATATAAATTTTTTCACAAGCCTCCATATCTTAGTGTCAATTAATTATTTTACATACAAACAAATAAAGGAAAACATGGAGACTGATTTAAAGAAACATAATTACGGCATACTTGTTCTCTCTTAACAAATTGAAAAACAAAAATAACTAAACAAAATGAAACAAAATGAACCTCTTGACTTAGAAGATATGGTTTCCAAAATCCAACTAAATGTCATATTTTAAGAAGTAAAATTCTACACCAGTCAAGAGTGGTCTATCGGAAGCATGGTACAGGGATGAGAAGAGAATTTGAAATTAATTAAATCACTTAAATTCCCTTAGAAAAGAAATGATGGTGTAGTTCAATCTGAAATAGAATTTTAATCAGAGAAATGTCAGAGAGCAGAAGTGAGGGAAGGAAATTTGAGTTATAAAATTTTTGCTTTATTCAGAGACTCCAGATTTGTGTTTATAAATTTATCATTGTCAATAAACAATTTAATAAGTGCAAGGTGCATACAGGCCACACAAGTCCTACAATGAGAAATCAGGAGAGGTACATGCCAAAACTAGTGACACCAAAGACAAATAGCATAGAGATTCAGTAAGGAGAGAACACTGTAGCTGAGACACTGAGGAAATAATTAATGGATTTGGAAAACTGTCCTGGTCTCCAGTTTGTAAAAGCTACCACTATTTGGGTACAACTTTTTGGCAGGTAGGAAAAAGTCCTGAATTTGGAAGGGCTTTTTACAATTTTGATATCCCTTTGCATTAAAAAATAATGAAAAATTAGAAGAATAAAATTCAGACAGAAATGAATTACAAAATTTAAAAATGTGACAAATATTAGAAACACTCAAACTCAGAAAAAAATATTTTTATTATTTCATTGTCTGACTCACCTCCATAAAACTAGATATGTTTACCTGTTACATAACAACTACTTTGTAATATCATTTTCCATAAAGAGAAGAGAAATATATTTATTTTCCAATTTCTCCTTAGCAACACTGTTAAAATTTTATTTTCTTCTTATTAGTTAAGGAAAATATATTTCAGCATACCAATTAATTAATGGTATGGACTGAAAATATTTTAGGACTGCTATCAAATTTGGAAAAATCTCTATTGATATGGTTTTTGATATCAAATCTTTGGTCTTTGAATTAGGGGTTCATGTCTTCTTTTTAATAAGACATATAAGTTTTATATCATCTTTGTCAATGCCATTATTTCAATTTTAATCAGCAAGAAACTAAAATCTTTCCCAATGTATATTTTATTCCATTCTTCCTCATTACTTAGTAGGAATATTCCTGGAAGGTATTCTCCTGGGAATAACTAAAAATAACTACTAAATAGAAGTAATTATGAATCATATAAACATATCTCACTATACCTTAATCAAATAAATCACCAAATTGATTTTCTTTTAGGTGGCATTCCAAGGTCTCCTGACACAGGGAAAAAGGCAGAAATACACAGTGGTCTTAGACAATTGAGTTAAAATAGTTTAACTTCACCAGTTAAGTTTTGTGTTTATAACCACATGACTACAGGCCACCCCGGACCTTATAAGACACTCCTATAAACCAAGGCCCCTGAAGCTTAGCTTCCACTGCCTTCCTGGTCCAGGAGCCACCCAGTCCAGGTCTATTTCCTGTTTCTAAAACACTTCTACTCTTTCCTTCTATAGCCACCTTCACTATGTACTCCTCTGTGCTCTCCTGTACTCTAACCTACATACACAGGTACTCTCTCTCTTTCACACACACACAGGTGCACACACACAGGAAGGCAGCCTTCTGTCTGGTTCATTCCTCCCCTGCCTTTATGTTTTAGCATAGACTTTAACTTTCCTCATAACTGTATCCTTCACCAGGTTTTATGTTTATGAAGACAGAATCTATGTCTTCTTTAAAGATTAATATTTAGCATCAAATAAGGTTCCTAGACTGAGGTAGTAGTTAGATACATATTTCACGACTGACTAAACAGATAAGAAAGAATTCTAGATGAAATTAGACAAACTAATTATTTAAGTCCATTGATACAAGTTGTCCAAATCTTGAACTTATAGAGAAAGTGATATAGATGATTTTTTGAGGATAAGAAATTAATATTTGTGAAATAGAGAAAAAAAGTCCTAGAATATGGCACCATAATTTAAAATAAATCCTACTGGAAAGTGTATCAGACAAAAGTGATTATCTTACCGAAATTCTGGAAGACAGACAGTCCATAAGGGAAATGCAATTAGTCTCACATTTATTTAATGTGATAGATACTGATTGTTAGATACCATTGACAGTGCTATATGAAGCTTGTTATTTTCAGGTAACAGAGTAGTAAGGTGGCTAAAAAGGTATCTAACTAAAGTATATGTTGGGAATTTTCCCAGACAATATCTGTATAGATGAATATTAAAACATGATTTGAAAAATAAGGAATATATATATTCAGTTTATAAGAATATAATAGTTCTAAAAATATTTAATTTCCTTTTTCCTCCCTTTCATTTAATAGGCAGGAAATAGCATTTTTCCAAAAATCTGTGATTTGTAGCAGTGATCTTAATATATATTAATGGAGTCTCAAAGCATGTTTATATATTTTATGAAGTATTTGTCATAAATTGAGTATTTTCAATGTATCAGATTGAAAAACACATTTGCAGACATAGAAATGTAATATTAACAAAGACCTACTACAAAAGTCTACAATTTTAAAAGTTTAGTTTAAATATAAAGAACTAAAATAGTTCTTGCATAATTATATTTGGGTGTTTTATAATTAATAAAGGAATGTTCAATGGGTTCCTTTACTGCACTTTGGTAAAAGAGCAGATATTGGTTTGAATAAATCACCAGAGGTCAAAAGAAAAACATCTTAAAATTCAGAAATGGGATGAATATATATACATGTATACATGTATATTAAAATGGCCTAAATTAAGTTTACACTTTTTAAAAAGATTTTATTTATTTCATTTTTAGTCAGAGAGGAAGGAAGGGAGAAAGAGAGGGAGAGAGACATCAAAGTGTGTTTGCCTCTCACATACTTTCTACTGGGGACCTGGCCTGCAACCCAGGAATGTGCCTTGACTAGGAATTGAACCAGTGAACATGTAGTTCTCAGGTTAGGGCTCAGTGCACTGAGCCACATCAGCCGGGGCTAAATTCCTACTTTTTTTTTGCACTATGATTAAAGATTTGTTAGGGGGAGGGAGCAATTAAGTATAGCTGCTTGATATTTATAATTCTAGAATTGGTATTGTACTCTCTTGAAGATTAGGTAATAATTTTACTACTCATTCTGCTACACTTGTGAATTTATGTTGGCCTAGAGCTAGGTTGAAAAATCACAGGCCTATGAATGTGAGTATTATGTGGCTCTCTAAGTACCTTTTTATTCATTCAAATCTGTGTGCTCAAATTTGAGTTCATATCATACTCATGTGATGTTTTTTTAATGAATGCGCTAACCTGGAGGGGTGAATGTTCAAAACACTGCAGAGCTAACATTCACCAAAATGAAATAAACTGATAGATTTTGTATTTGCCTCGCCTAAGCAGAGTCTTGAAAATTCACCCTGAAGCCTGGAATATTTTGTTTGCAAGAATCTCCGCTTTCATATGAACACCTGGGGATAAGGGAGCTGTGAGAAACAAGTCTAATAGAAGTTAAACTCTGTTGCAGAACTGCATTAAGTAGAAGAGTCATACAGAAGGTCTCTTCTGTCTTAGAGCTTTTTCTCCGACATGTGTCAAGAATATCAAGTGCTTTCCTATTTAGCATCAGTGTTTCAGTGACTTGGGAGTGCAGAGTCTATCTTGTAAAGTGCCACTTATACAGGCTTATGGAAGTAGTGGCATAGCATGCTGGGGCATAAAAAAACATATAGCCCTAGGAATGGACTCAGAAGTGAGTGACCTAGTCATTTTTAGAGGTCTTATATAAATCTTAGATCTCTAACATTCCAATAGTTCTTAAGACTTTAAATTGATAGAACAGTAGTTCTGGTAGACTGTCTATGTGGAATACGATGTTTTGAGATAATTTTGCTTTGTTAGGGCACCTCTATTGGCACCATTTTAAGTATCATGAGAAAATTCAAAATAAAAGTGACTGACTTAGGGCTGGCTACACTTTTTCATGTGGTGTCTCATGTTTCCTGGTTGCTTATGTTCATTCCAAGCCCAAAGTGCATATTAAGCAGCCCTGTCAGTCACACACACTTTATACATCTTGTACATTTGCTGTCAGCCATGAAACAGTATGCTTTATATTGGCATGCTGATGCATGACAAGTTAAACTGATTTGTACTCAACAAATAAGAACCTAACAGACTTTGAAACCCATAATGAAAGCTTTAAATCATATTACTTTCTTTGCTGTTAATGAAATAGTTTTTTATTCAAATTTAGATGTATGTTTCTTTTATTTGTTTTAAAAGAAAATTATTTTCTATATTGCCCACAGAGAGTTGTTGTTTTCATTAGATTTCATTCATGAATTGGGTTTTCCATTAACTTGATCTATAATGATCAATTTAGGTTTGAGAATTAGACATCCATTTATCCTTTCTCAAAAGAATCGTGTGAAATATTAGTTACAGCAGATTCTCTTAATATTGCTTGCACAGAATTAAACACTTTTCATAAAGCCAATCTTGGACTTTTTGTTTATGAAATCTATAGAGTTTAGTATTCTGGCCAATTAAATAATATGTGGAAATAAAAATAAAAATAAATGGTGGCAATCATAGGAAATGTCACAAAACTTGTGAAAAACTATAGTATATCCAACTGTTAGAGTTTCTGAAGTAACATTATGATAACTATATATTATTGCCTAAAACTTGTTTTGAAAATGTGTGACATGTAGAAAAACATTGCTGTTTCTTTCTACTGTGCTTAACTGGTAGACTGTGATTTTCTGAGACTCAGCTAAATTAACTACTTGTGATTTTAAGCTCTATGGTTCTCTAAGACAAGGTTCTATGGACTATTTGAATAGTAGAACTTGTTGTGTTACAAACATTAGAGCTGTTCACCAAATACTTCTGCAGCAAGCCAGTCACAGGGGCCAGGACGCATAATGAACAGAAGAGGGAAGTGTCCTCCCCAGAGGTGATATGTGTCACTTCCTGGTCAGCTGGAGATGCTCTAAAGTATCCTCCCTTTTCCCTCTAGCATAGTATGATGTTCAAGATGGTAGCTCCTCTGTTTTCTTGGATTTCTCAGCATCTGTGATGAACAAAACTCCTCTATCTTACACAATGTACATAGAACATGAGTGAAAAATAGAACTTAGTTATTTTAAGCCACGGGAAATTAAAGGTGTTCAAATATTGCAGCGTAAATTGTTTAGCCTTTTCTGACAAATAGAGGCTGTACCCAGCTCAAATTTCAGTGACATACTTCTGCCCACACTGCTGAGAAAGCAATTTGTGTGGAACTCGGAACAAACACAGGCAAATAATTTATGGTAGGTAAGATTTTCAAAGTATGATAAACCAACACTACCACTAGCCCTGTATTCTGCTTGTTCCTATGTGGACATGGTTGCCTTTCTTTTTCTCCTTTATTTCTTCTTTGTTCTTCTTCCTGAAAATGCTTTACAAGTTCGGTGGAAGCTGAGCTACTCTTAGGCTTCATCAAGCTTTCATACTCAAAGACAAAATGACCAGCATTTTATGACTCATACCTTTTCTTTCTCTGTCCTTTGATTCTAATGCATTTCTAAACAGGTATAAAAGACAAATAGGGTATTTCAAGGTTTTTGTTTTTATGTGTTTTGATTTTAAAGTAAGTATTCATTTACTTCTACAGAATAACATTTATGTTTGTAAAGTAATTTGAGCTTCAGGTTTGAAAAAATAACAAATATTTAAATATAGAAATAAATATAGAAAATACATAAAACCCAGAGCAAAACATTTTTAAGTTTGTTTTACAGTGTGGAAAACCTAAAATATCTGCTAATAAGAAAAAATAACTATATAATTTTAAAAAGGAGAAATTTTATTGAAGCATGCATTGATTAGTGGGAAAGTTTTAGAATAAAAAGTCTAAGTCCCTGATATATAACTGTCTCACTATATGAACACACATCAGTTAATTAATATATATTAATTGTTTCCCTCTCTTTAAAATATGGAAAAATGATATCTATCTTATTAATTCATATGGTAGTTATATACAATTAAGATAAAGTATATAAAGACAGAGTGTATATTCTACATAATCTGCATATACATATGCAAATATCATACTTTATTATTGTTTTGATAATAACTTTTTGTAGTTATTCCCTCAATCTTCTCATGCTTCTACCCTCAATTAATGGAAAAATATACATTGAATATGAAGACTAATGCTACTAGTGAGTAGAGCTGTAGTGGTAGTACTGTAATATTTCACATTCATTGTTGCTGTGGCTGAAAATGTGCATTCAGTTGTGGTCGAATAGTTCACATCAAGACAAAATCTCATCTGTATTACAGAAGCTGTTGTGTTGAGCTTTGAACATAATCCAAGATACTCAAGACAGTAGCAAAATTAGGCAATTGGAAAAATCAGAGTAAAAAAAGGCATTTTTTCATGCTTATTTGCTTCAAAGGATGCTCTGATTTTGTTAATTGCCTCAAAGAGTGCTTCGATTTGCTATTTTCTGCAAACAGTACTCTAATCTAGTTTATCCTCCAAGTTGCAGCTGTGTTCATGTATCCTAATAGATTTGGTGCATGCTGAACTATTCTGCAATTAATTTACTTGGTTGTTCATGTGAAATGATTTACACCTATTTAGAACTAAATTGGAAGCTATTCTACTATTGCTTATGAAGTCATTAAGATAGCTTTTAGATTCCATTAATTTGCACTTAATACCTCTCATATAAGGATCTCAAAGCACTCTATGAAAATACATTTTTAATGAAGTAAAATAGAAGACTTGAGCACTGTTTTCAGGAATGATGTTCAAGGTAGGAAATAAAATAAGTTTATCTTTATGTTTTAGTGTAAAATAGTTATTATCTTCTTACCTCCCTGTCTATTATGTTTGTGGGTCTGATTTCTTTAACCACAACCTTATTGCTCTATCTCATGCTTATAAGCCAACATAGTCCAAGTCTCCTGCCTTGCAGTGTGTCTCATCCATGATCATTTCCTGCCTTTTTTAAAAAGATTTTATTTATTTATTTTTAGAGAGGGAAGGGAGGGAGGGGGAGAGAGAGAGAGAGAGAGACATCAATGTGCGGTTGCTGGGGGCCATGGCCTGCAAACTAGGCATGTGCCCTGACTGGGAATTGAACGGGCGATGCCTGGTTCGCAGCCCACGCTCAATCCACTGAGCTACGCCAGTCAGGGCCATTTCCTGCCTTTTAAATACATCAACATAATATTATAATTCACATGCTCTACAAAAGATTGAATGAATGCATATTACTTTTACTGAAATGGGTTAAAGCTGCCATGCCTGTTTCTGAAGTGTGGTAGCTGCCTAGAGGGTTGGTCAAGTGTCTTCAATTAAGAGATGGTAAACCCTAGAACCTAGGGTTTTCATTCATTACCATAACATCACAGGAAAATATTCTGCAGATATTGATTGCTGAGGAAACTTTTTGGTTTCCATAGTATTAATTTCATTTTTTTCTTCCATTTTTAAAATTTTTATTTTTGTTCAAGTACAGTTGTCTGCATTTATCCTCCACCACTGCCCCCAGCCATCCCAACCTCCCTCCCCTGCTTCCAACCCCCACTCTTGGTTTTGTCCATGTGTCCATTGTAGTAGTTCCTGGAGACCCTTTCCCCTTTCCCCCTCAATTATCCCCTCTCACCTCGCCTCTGGATACTGTCAGATTTTCTTAATTTCAATGTCTCTGGCCATATTTTGCTTGCTTGTTTGTTTTATTGATTAGGTTACACTTAAAGGTGAGATCATATGGTATTTGTCCCTCACAGCCTGGTTTATTTCACTTATTTTTGATATAAAATAAGCTTTTAGTAAAGCACAAAGATAAATATGAACAAATCATTAAGCCTTTAAAATGACAATCTGGTAGATATTATTTCATAATGAGTCTTGAGAAAACTAAATCCTAGCCTCAATTTGTCATCTCCTCTCTACTATGTTTATTTGCTTTCATGTGCTGGAAAGCAGGTCTCTGCTTTAGACCTTTAATTAGACCATTCCCTATTATCTTCCCTATGAACAGGTCCTTATTCAGAAGTGTTGTCCACCAAGTAAATACAGTTACACTGCCAAATTAGATCTTTCTATTTAGTCTCAATATCTCCTCCACTTGGCTGCCACATCTTCTCCCCAGAGGTTGGTACTCTCTATGGTTCTCAGTTTTCTAAACTAATAAAGGTAACAAGAAGCTTTTGTTTGGAGAACATCCTTAAGCATTATTTTAACATAGTAAACCTAAAAAATAAGCAGTTCTTACATATAATATATGTTTTTCCTTTGAACAAGTCCAGCACCATTCTATAGTATTAATATTCTATGATTCTAAGCTAGCAATATCAGAAACAAATAAACTCACTTTCCACTGCTAAGTTAATAATACATATTGAAGGAATTTCAGAAGCTGGAGAATAGGCAACAGTGGGTAAGAAAAGTCTTAGGAGAAAGTGGAAATTGAATTAGACCATAAAGGGCATTTTTCTACAGTTTTATTTACATATTTTGTAGAGATAGCTATTTATTCATCCATAGCTCTCAACCTGAGGATCCTAGATGTGTCTGAAAGTTATATGGACTGACAACAAGGGTGAGGAGTATATTCCAGTTGGAGTGGAAAGCTCTGAGATTTGAATTGCCTGACAAGCATAGCATGTGAAGGAGTAAAAAAAAAAAAGTGAAATTTCTATAGGTCAGAGTTCCACTTTAGGGCATTTGAGACTTATCTTGTAATAAATGGGAAATAAAGCATTGCTTTTAAACAAAACAAACTCAAAAATAGGGAGAATGAAGAACTGAATGGGATAAATCAGATATATGCTTTAAAACACACATGCTGCCTGTGTTTTGGAGGTCAAATAGATTGGGAAGAGACAGAGAAAGTGTGCCATATAGGAAAAAATTTGCAATAGTTCAGAAAAGAGATAATGAACTGTAGCAATAATAGTGAGGATAGAAATATATAAAACTAGAAACAAGGATTGTGCAGGTTAAGGGGTAGCCTATGAGGATGATGGAGTGATAAAAGAATCAGAACACTCTCAAAACAATGCTAGCATGACAGAAAAGATAAACTATCAAATAAAGTGTCTGTGAGTAAGGAAGAGGGGCAGCCCACATGGACAAAAATCCAGCAGGGAAGCAGAAATAGCTACCTGTCATCTTAGAAGAAGGAGTAAGGACAATACCACTGACTGCCTCAGTTTGATAGGCTGCCTAACCAAGTACCACAAACTGCATGGTTAAAATAACAGAAATTAATATTCTCACAGTTCTGGAAGGTGTCAGCAGGTTAGCAAGAGGTCTTTGGAAGCCTCCCTTCTTGGCTTGTAGATAGTTGCCTACTATCTCTTTTCATTACATGGTCTCAACCTCTGTACTTCTGCTAGTTCTACTCATTTCTTTCTTCTAAGGACACCAGTCATATGAGGTTCGAGTCTACCCTAGGGTGCCATTTAAACTTAATTATCACCTGAAAGACCCCAGTTGCAGGTATATCTTGTTTTATTGGCTATCCTTTATTGCACTTCACAGGTGTTGCATGTTTGACAAATGAAAAGCAAGACTCTCCACCAGAGAAAAGATTGACTCCCTTTATTCCAATACCATTTTTTTTTTACAGTGGTCTGGAATCACACCTGCCATGTCTCTGAGCACAGTCACATTTTGAGGTACAGAGGGTTAGGACTTTAACACATACTTGCCCAGGTAGGGAGCACAATTCACTGTTAACCACCAATAAAGAAAAAAATAAGCCCTGGCTGGTGTAGCTCAGTGGATTGAGTGCCGGCTGTGAACCAAAGTGTCGCAGGTTCGATTCCCAGTCAGGGTACATGCCTGGGTTGCCAGCCATGACCCCAGCAACCACACATTGATGTTTCTCTCTCTCTCTCTCTCTCTCTCTCTCTCTCTCTCCTTCCCTTCTCTCTCTAGAAGTAAAATAAATAAAATCTAAAACAAAAACAAAAACAAATTAAAAAAAGAAAAAAATAGACAAGAGTGGAATTGTCTGTGGTGTTAGTTTAACACCTATACATTTTACAATATTATGCATTACATTTTATAAGAAGAAAACAATTAAAAAATGGGGAATTATTTGCCTATAGTCCATACATCATGTGAATATCCTGTTGAGCTTCCCAATGGATAAGGGCCAACTCCTTAGTCCTTGATGAGGATATTCTTACAAGTTTCATGTTATAACTTAAGAACAACAATAAAGTATATCATGCCTCGACCTTTATTGAAGCTTCATGTGGTTATGTCAGGGTAATAACTTACTGTTTTGGTCTCCCTAACCCATATTAGAAGAGACTCTAAAATCATCCTCTCAATAATAATTTCAAATAATAGAAATTGTCTACTCTTACTATTATATTTTTATTTGGCAGGTAGAGAATAAAGAAATAATTGAGTGACTTTTAAAATTAATAAATAATTTAAATGTATTCTGGCCAATTTCAGTAGTTAATGTATTCTTTAACTTTTTAAAAAATATATCAGAACATATGCATTTATATTTGCTTCCCCTACAAAGTTATCTAGCAAGGATTATCCATTTCAGATAAAGTGCTCTCATTTTGCTTCCCAGCAGCTGTTCTCACTCTGTCATAGATTGGAGCCGCCTGGGGGCTTGTTAAACCTGATTGCTGGGCTCCACCCTGAGTTTCTTGTAGGCTGCAGTAGAGTCTCAGAATTTTCGTTTTTAGAAAGTTTTCAATAATGTTGGTGCTGCTGGTACAGGAGGCGCTCTGTGAAACCTCTGCTCTACAGTACTGTTTGTATCCAGAAAATCAAACGGTGCCATTTTACTTTTAAAAAGTATTTTCTATTATGAAAATATATAGTTTTAATTAAACAAAATAATTTAAATCTCTTTGATATGAATGATGAGAAATTGATGGAAATAATCATGCAATGCATGATATCCTAGATGATATGAAATCAATTGTTGCTATCACCACCAAGAACCAATTAAGAGATGGATAACTCTAAGAAGTAGGTGCGTATTTAAAATATTTGTTGCTGGACCACATGTCACCTTGGTCTTAGACACATTAGTGTGAGGACAATAAAAGAGGATAAAGATCAATATCAAAACTATTAATGTACTTCTATATTAAGAGATATAGCCAGGCCAATGAAATAAATGTCTCCATTACCAGAGACCAATGTATGAGATTTAGAACACAATGTTGAAATCTTAAAAACAGCCACCGGGGTAATATATGCACATCGTGTCTATTAGCCATCAAATAAGTTATAAAATGTATAAAGCATGAACACCAGTGCCTGTTATACCATCTTAAAGTGATTATTGTGAATTGTTAATACAATAATCACCTTAATTCAGTTAAAAGTATATTTCTAGAGATAAAAATGGTGGTGTTCCTAATTACCCAAATGAATCCTTTAAAAATATGGGCAAACTAGTGTTTGCAGAGCAAAGATTCTTTGTTGATACTGTTTGTTGTTCTCTGTTCAAAGTTAAGACAACCTTTGGTTTTAGATGAATATTCTTTTTGCAGACATAATTTATTTATTTTTTACTCTTAGAAATTAGCTCCAAGTGCTTAGATACAGATAGAAAATCTTAAAGTCTCAATAAAGTTGTTCAAAGTACTCTTCTACCCTCTGGTAAAATATTATTGTGCAGCTTCCTACTGAGATAAGCTATTGCCTTCAATTCTGGCTGTATGCATAAATATTTTTCTTCTTACCCAGAAAAGCATAACCTCAAAAAAAGGTTAAGAGCATAGGCCGAAGGCTCCATGCTTCTGGCTGCTGGAGTTTTCCTTAAGACCTCAGATCTTCTTGCCACAATAAAAAATAAATAGTGAAGGGGGACTAATGTTTAGTTATTAATATTGATGAAAATTTAGATTAGATTTCCAGCTGAAATTAAACTTCTTGGAGTTCTGTCGGAATGATAGGTGACCTTTCCAGTAAATATAATAACAATGGCAAATACTCAGAACAGTGAAAGATAGAAGTTGTTCTCATACATAAGATGTTTATTATATGGACTCATCTTCCCTTTGTATCTCACTCACACTTTTTACCTATAATGGATTCTCAAGTGAGTTCTGTTCAGTTAGAATCCTCCCTACATTGCAGCATGTTTCAAGCTTCAAGGATATTTCTCCTATAAAAATTAAATATTAACAGGATACCCAAATATGCACATATTTTAAGAAAAGCTTTTGTTTGGGACAATAAGAGTCAGATGTAGAAAGGAATGCAAAATAAAAGAAGTATGATAAGAAGGATGATTATAAGAGGAAATTATCTGCTTTATGGCAAATTCACCTTTTCATAAGAATAATGAAAGTTTCTTCCTTAGATTCTGGTGACACCACCAAGCCTTCTGGTGCTTACATGCAAGCTCCCTAAAGAGTTTTAAATCTTAATCTAAAATAAATCACAACTTTTTAGTTTTGGCAAGGTTCACTTCAATTAGGCCTTTGCACAGATTTCTACATTTCCATTTTTCTGACTTGTTATAATACATGTACATTTTAAAATGTACAGACTATTTAAGTATAAATCTATAAATAAATGATTTTAAAGATTCTGCAATGTGCATTTGTTTTCTCAATTTATTTTCACTTGACTATTGATTATTAAATCTGAAGAAGTGCATTTTTGCTATCAAATGCGTGTGGGAAAGAAGATCTGTGCAAATATTTCCTGACTATGATGAGTATAATGTGACTTTCATCTACTGAAAACTGTGGCAGACCACAAGTGAGTTCCCAACCAAATTATTTTAGTTCTAGTATTTTCTTTTTGAAAGTCTTTTCTCTTCATCCAACTGCTTTTCTCTTGCAGTTTTAAAGGTATGCACTTAATCTTGCTATTTCAGCTCTATCTGTGTAGCGTAGAAAGCCGCCAGTTCTTAGAATGGCTGATAAACTAGTTGACCTCTGTAATCTACATTTTTAGAAAAATACATTTCAGCTGCAGATGTTTCCAAAGGTAGAAAATCTGTGAAGAAAATTAATCTGCAACCGACAGCTGTTTTCATATTAATACAACTTGGAAATACTCTCTTACAGACATGTTGCCTTCCTGTGGAATTTAAGAACAGTGTTATCTCATTTTCCTAGGTTCTTGAATTCTAAAGCCTGACACCAAGATGGACTGTCATCTAAATAAACAGATGCAAAACTTGCTTTATAGTTAAAGGGTGCAATTTAAATCTGTTGACTTCCACATTTGCTCCTTTCCATTTAATTCAGTTAGTTGTATGACTGGTGATAAAATTTTCCTAAGTCCTATAGAAGGTACAATGAGTTGCTTATATCAAAATTCAGAGCCCATATAAATGTTAGCAGAAGATTTCATCCTATTTGAGCATTTTATAGCATCTTAGGGAATTATTTTCCCCTAAGGGCTTTATTATTAATGGGAACTGCCCATGTGCTATGAGGGAAGAATGGACTTCCTCAATTAGAAAACCTTTCAAGAGAGTTAACAGAGAATTTATTTTTTCATTTAGGGAAGAGACTGTTTCCCATAAGAACACTGAATCTTTCATGGCTGACATCCTTGCAAATACAATGTGTAAAATTTTTAGTTCCTTAAAAATTAAACAGACACTGTGAAATTTAATAAGGCTAAAAAGGGACCTATGTTTAGTATTCCTGTTTCTCACCCTCTAGTACTTGTCATAACAGGTTATCAGCACCACATACTTAAAAAAAATGAGCACTTCCCTAGAATTCAATATCAGTGGTTCCCAATCCAGATATGGATTCAACTAGAAGTTTTGTTACAGGGAGATAATCCAACACAGAACCCTGACCATGCGATAAACTCCCCAGAAACAAAGTTTGTCTAGCATAGTGATAATTAGAGGTTATTACACTGAAATATAGTTTTCAGTGAAACAAAGGAGATATTTTCCCTAAAGTTAAAATTGACTCAATTGATAACCACACAATGACACAAATTGTGTGCTATTGTTAGAAACAACAAAGATTTAAATGAGATAAATTTTCTGTAAAGAGTAAACAGAAGAGTTAGCAACAACCTAATTAAAATAATTTTCTTTACTCTCTAGTATGATGACTCTCATGCCCTTAATCATAATGCCATTCTGTCTTCTGTCTAATGTTTGCAATGTCTTTATGCTTTACTCAAATCAGTGCAATCAAATGGTTCAATTTCTCCATGGAGCCCCTTAAAGTCTACTTAAAATAATTCCATTCATTCTCTCCTAACATATTATATTTCTTAACATTGTCTTTAATTGGCTATTGTTTCCCTCCTTGGGTGGCGAGAAGCTTTTATCTTGCATTTCATTGTTGGTTCTTTCTATTGTTTCAAGAGTGATAGTTAGCCTCATGTCTTGGGAGGGTGGAGTATGAAAACTGTTCAAAGAATTTCAATTGTTTTGCAAGTCATCTATTATTCATTGTAACTAGATCACCCCCACACACAGACTCACCTACAGTCTAAATTTATACCATAATTGACCAGTGCACATGTGAATCATTCAAATATTAGTATATTTAATCAATTAATTTATAAACACTTATATATGGTAAGTTAATCAACCAAACAAAATCAACATATGATTGAAATCACAGAATTTGAAAACTGAAATATGCCTAAAAACTCTAGATCCGACTCAAATTTCACGTCTGCCTCTCCAAGAAGAGGACTGAATTTCTTATTCTACATCTATGGTATACAAAAACCTATACTTGGCATGTGGAAAACTGAGAACTAGATGATACACTCAACACGTTCTTGAAGCAAGTACAGCAAATCAAAGTTATATTTTAAAAAATAATGATTATGCGGAATGAAACTGGAAGATATGGCAACAGATAATCACATACAATGATTCAAAGCAATTGCCTCGTTGTTGGTTTAAATTCATAAGTAGAAAGGCTGGGCTTGTTCTTAATCTTATTTCTTTTTGTAAACCTTTTCCTCTACATATTTGAGCTGGGAATGTGAAAGGATCTGAAACAATTTACTGAGCCTCCCACTTTGACAAGCTAAGACCAGTGTCAAGTGCTTTCTTAATCTGATTCATAAATCTCAATTGCTCTTGAATCCCTCAGCCTCGGTCAAAATGGAGTTAAACTGTAGAAGGGCGAGTTTATATTAGCACAGATACTGGTAATTTCGGTCCAACATCTCCTCACCTGGGTGATTCTAAGGATGTCACAGGATAATGAGCACAGTAAACAATTAGTATCATCCAAGAAACAGCCCACAAATAGTCTGTGGCATCTGTTTGGCCCTAGCTCTAAAGCTAATAAGAGCCAGCACTCTCCAAGGTACCTTCCTTTTCAGCTTCAAGTCTAATTACACTTCCTGCATTTCAAACCAGTGAGGTACTTATGGCTAGGGAGAACACTCACATTATTTTACAGTAGAACAAATTAAGAATCCCTGTATAAGTGGGCAGAATGCCAGCTTGTAATTCTCCCAGAAGACCTGACTCACATCGTAATGTTACTTGAAGAAATTCTACTTGTTTAGAAATTTTTAATGATTTTTTATTACAAGGAAAAATTTTCACATTAGCCCTTTTTTAAACTTCTGTAGTCAAGAACAACATTAGCAATACAACTACAAGGAAGAAGATTTGGAGGAATAAAAACACATGGAGTTTACATATAAAAGCTGAAATATGCAATAAAATCTCCAAACTTCCTAGGAAATGGTTCACAAGCCGTTAATTAATCATACTGAACATGATTTTCAATATCCACAGAAACACTAGAGAATATGGAAGTATTCAATATTGTAGGGAATTATTTTTACTTGGTTATACCCATTAGCATTATTATGATTTATCCAACTATCTGGTAACATACTGTATGTTTCTCTTTAAACTTTTACTTGTTCTAGGTTCACCTGATATTTTTCATAATAAAGCAAATGGGTCTTTACACACAGCATGGAAATTTATGTTTTTTACAGAAATATTTTTATGTTATAAAATGAGTTAGATATAGACCTGCTTTTAATAAGCAGGTAGAAGACTTAGTTAAAAAGATTTATATGTAAAATGCTAATTAAATCTTGAAATGAAATTTCTATATCAAAAGAGGATAGCTTTTTCACTTACACGCTTCTGGGAAAAGACTATCAACTATTAGTGGTCTTCATGACAAGCTTGAATTCTAATGTTTGCAAGCTTTCAAGGGAGTTGCTAATAATCCACAAAGGAACAAAAGGTGTTGAAAATTGTAACAAAAGGATCTAGACCAGTCCAGAGAAGGTTCCTGAAGTCAAAACCTGCTAAACGTATTCTCCCTTGAGAATTATAATTATTAGTTGTGCCCTAATAGGAATAGTAAATTAAAATGTTCGTGTTTACGTTAGCAATAATAATCTAAGGATAATGAGACTTAAAGTTTATATTGTATTTTTATTCCATGGTATTAACCCATGGTCACTGTGTGTTATTTTATGTGTCATTGCAGCCTTAGGTTATACTACAATGGTCTGGTGTAGAGTATGTATCTAGTTCAGGCTTATGGAAGAAGTTAAGAAAAGAAAGGGCAGATGGAGGCAGGAACTGCAGGTGGTAGAGATAAATTAGCCCTTAGTTTTTCACATTTAATCAGTTTTGTTTTAGGTGGTAGATTCACCTTCATTTTTCAACATCAGTCATCCTTTGAAATGGTTATATAGGCAGTACCAGACACACTAAAGTTTCTTATCATCCACCCACTCCTTAATTTGCCTTAAAAAGAAATATCTTCAGTGAGCATAAATCAGATATAGTGGTATTTGACAGGCTTCTATTACACATGTTTTTCTAATTTTTATTTTATTTTTTCTGCCACCACATATCTCCATTATAGCTTTTTCCATGTATATATTTTTTAATTTTTGTTGTATTTTTTCTATTACCATTTATTCCCCTTGCCCTCTTCCACCTCTACCCACCCTGTTACCCCGCAATCACCACACTGTTGTCCATGTCCATGAGTCCTTTTTTCTCTTTTGCTTGATCCCACCATGCCCTAAATTTCCTCCCCACCCCAAAGATGTCAGCTTGTTCTCTATTTATGAGTCTGTCTCTATTTTACTTGTCAGTTCAGTTTGTTCATTAGATTTCACATATTAGTGAAATCACATGGTATTTATCTTTATTTGACTGGCTCATTTCACTTATCGTAATATTCTGCAGGTCCATCTATGCTGTCTCAAAGGGTAAACACATTTTTACACTTATTGCATTTAATAGTTTTCTGAAACAGAGAAGAGAGAGATGCCAACAAGTGAAGACAGGAGCAGAGAGGAGGAGTTGTATTTGCTACTATTTTCACTTATTTACTTTGTACTGACCAATGCTAGCAACAAAATTCCTTTCCAGGTGCAAAATATCAACTTATTTATCTAAAACCTAGCAGCTTTTAAAAATTCAAGCCTGTCTTCTGCTGTTTTTCTTTTCTTCCTTACTCTCATCCCACTCATGAGGGCAGGAATACAAAGAAAGTCCTATCATTTGTATTAACATTTTTTTGATTACCATCCTTTTTTTTACTGCTATGGCTCTTGCTCCCCAATCTTCTTTGTTACCTGAGGATAAGTCAGGTGGAAAATGACCTTCTTCACATGAAATTCCTAGAGTCTAAGTGACTCCAACCCTACCCAATTCACTTATTTGTTGCTGGAATCTTCCTACATTGGGTAGTACCAGAGAATGCCAGGGAAGCTGCAACTTTTGAAAAGCCACCCATTTGCATTCCTCAAGAATGACAAGCACATCCTTGGCTGGGTAGTTCAACTGGTTAGAGCATGGTTTCAATACACCAAGGTGTGGATTTAATGCCCAGTCAGGGCACACACAAGAATCAAACAATGAATGCATAAGTAAGTGAAACAACAAAGTTTCTCTCTCTCTCTCCCTGCCTTCCCCCTCTAAAATCAATAATGATAATAATAATAATAATAGTAATAATAATAATAATAATAATAAAAGAATGACAGGTATATGCCTGAATAGCCTGACAGTCTCATAATATATTCATTTTGCCACTGGCCCAGAGCAGAGGTTAGCCCAAGTACTCAATTGTTTTAAATTTGAGTTATCTCTGATTAGAAAAAGGAAGGGGAAGTCTAGAACATAATATCTTTTGCTATTTTCTTGAATACTACAATAGTTCAAAACCAAAGCATCCTTAGTAGTTCCAGAATAAAAGGAGGTACATCCAAACAGAAACAGGAGCTCTTTGAAGCATCCTTCTAGAATGAGTAACAATGATGAAAATATTTTCCATTTCTTGAGCAGTTACCATGAAATAAACACTATAATAAATTCACTGAATGCAAGGTACTACTGTTCCTCAAAACAACACTGAGATATATGAATTACTGTACCCAGTTTACAGATAAGGAAAATAAAATTTAGCAAGTGAAGTAACTATTGACATGCTGCTTGACATTAAACCAGTACTAGAGGATCCTAATTAATAAAGTTAGCTAATTCGTTATAGGCAAATGTTTTTTCTTAACAAAAACCTGAAGTTGTTTACTGAGTTTTATTTTTTTAAGAACCTACACTAGAAGAAAGATCATAGAATATTTACTAAAATATATAAGAAATGTCCCTATGTTCTTTCCAGGTACTCCTATGGCATAATTCTTGAGTTAACTGCCACATAGGACATTTTGTAAGCAAATGGATAGGAGAGACTTGAGTAATAGCAAAGTTAGGTTACACTTGTGCTTCCTACCTATATGCCTTAATCGGACCAAGTTTTTGTCATTATTGTCATCATCATTATCATCTAACCTTAATAAGTACTTATTGTTTAAGAGGTACATTGCAGCCCTGGCTGGCGTAGCTCAGTGGATTGAGGGCAGGCTGTGAACCAAAGTGTCGCAGGTTCGATTCCCAGTCAGGGTACATGCCTGGGTTGCAGGCCATGACTCCCAGCAACCGCACATTGATGTTCCTCTCTCTCTCTCTTTCTCCCTCCCTTCCCTGTCTACAAAAATAAATAAATAAAACCTTAAAAAAAAGAGGTACATTGCTTCCCTTTTCATATATTATCTCATTTATTCTCAAAATAGCCCCTTTGAGTAGATTATTTTTAATTTTTATTGAAATATAACTATGTACCACAAAAGTCACCCTTTTGTATATATAGTTTACTTGTTTTTAATATATTCATAAAATTATCTAATCAGTGTATTTCCATCACCCCCTATAGAAATGCCATGACCACTTGTATTCACTGCCCATTTTCCCTTCCTTCTAGCCCATGACAACCTTTATTTTCCACTTTTATAGATTTGCCTATTCTAAACCTTTTATGTATAAGGTCTTTGGTGTCTGGCTTCTTTCACTTAGTATTATATAATGTTTCAAGATTTAACCATATTATATCATATCAGTACATCATGTATTCCTTTCTGTGGCCAAAAAAGATTCCATTCTATGTATATATCACATTTGTTTACCTGTTTTTCAATTAATGAATATTTGGGTTATTTTGGCTTTCTGGTTATTGTCAATGAGGCTGTTTAGAACATTCATATGCAAGTTTTTACTTGGATATATGTTTTTGTTCTATTGCAAATATGCCTAAGAATAAAATTTCTGGTCTATGTAGTAATTCTGTAATTAAAAACAAAATAATTCTAGATAGAAAGTCATAAAAACTTCATGAAACCTTTAGGGTTAAAAAATTATCCCAAATTTGGTCAATCTCTCTGGTCCTACTAGATACCTGTAAAAAATTTGAGATGGTCTAATCTATCATTATAGACCTCACTGTACAATATATTTACCTAATAATTTTTATCAATACTGAATTTTAAAGAAGAAAAAAACATAATATGTTTATGAACCCAGAAAAAAAGAAAAACATTTCTAATTTATAAATTTTAAAATAATAGTTTTGGCTCTTTTAGAAAGTCAGTAGAGTGTTTTGGCTTAGAACTTGTTTTTCTTTTTTTGGAACTGATAAATTTTTAGTTCTCAAATGCCACAGTTACTAGTGTGCCATGGCTAATAATGGAAGAAGACTCATTAACTAGGAATGACCTAGAGTCTGTAAATAGTACATAATTTATCTTCAAAATTCGGCTAAAGGCACTCGATGACATTTTGAAGTCAATTTGATTGGTATTTATAATAGAGGTCATTAGGGAGACTAATATGTTCTTTCTCAGTGGAATGGCTGTGTCTTTTTATTTTCTCTTTTTAATATGTTTTATCCTCTGTTTAAGAAGGATTTACCTCATAAAATGTTTAAAGACATTAAAATCAACAGTATATTAAAATTTAAAAAACTATGTAGTTTGCTTGTTTCATATAATGTTTAAATAAACTTTAGAAGTTTAAAATGTACTTTGAAGTAATTGAGATCCAACAGTTCTGCCTGGGTGAAAAAGACCAATCGTTTACATATATGCCTGGGACTGCCTTATAAAATATGCCTACAATGGCAAAATTTCATGGTGAAGAAGTCAAATTTAAAATTCTCTTTCAGAAAACTGAGAAATGAAATCATTGTCTCCTACATTGATATCTGCTAAGCAATTGAATCAAGGTCTTTGTCACTGTTTTCTGAACTGTCTCCATAGATGTGTAGTAGTTCAGAATGTAGATTTTACACTGAGACCCCTAGGAAAGGGGAGAGTTCAGTGCTGGTTTAGGCTGACCTCTGAGTTTCAGGGCATGGAGGACGGTCCGAGAAAGAGTGAATAAGAAGACAGTGAGAGCAAGACAATCTATGGGGGCTGGTCTGACCAACAAATACTGGACAGAGATTCTTAGATACTAGAGCAGGGAATGAAAGTTAAGAAAAGAAGGTAGGAATTAAAGCCTGAGATTCCTTGAGCTGGAAGAAATACTGAGGAAGAAGCTGTTGAGAGCACAAATACACTAAGACCTCCAACTCCATGAATTGGTTAAAGAGTTATACAATTTCAATTCAGTTTTAAAGTATCTGCCCATAGTTTCATTTACCCAAATTAAAAACAACATTTATGTTTTGATTAAATTTTATGCAATTTAACATGTAGAAACATTTTTGATTAGTGTTGGAATGTCTTTAATGCAAGGTCATGTTAGTCACAGTTAGAACTACTCTGTGCTGAGGAGCAGAAACCATTGTATTTCTTCTCACAGTAGGTTTGTCTGAAATTTCCCATACTTTTCCCTTTCAGTTTCCTCCATATGTCATCAAACATGTACTGTCCTTTGTTTTCACCCATGTCCACATGTCATTGATCAAGGATCTTGACCATTGGTCAAGGATCTTCTCTCACTGGTGCAAATTCTTCTCTGGATAGTTATTAGAGTAGCCTTCCAAATGGCTACAGGGCAGTGAAGGAAAACATTTGAGTTACATGCAACCAAAAACCCTTGCCATTGCACTGTTGGCTTAGGTAGTTTTCCATTTCTCTATTTCCAACCAAATAACGCATTATGCTATTGAGTGTGAAATCCTGCTTAAGAAAAGTCCTATGCGGTTTCTCTGACCTGATATATGTGGATTTCTTCACATGATAAATTGGAGGGGATTGAGAACTCTTACATGAGATTCCACAGTGGTGTTAGACCAAATTTAATCACAGTAAAGTGTCATAAATTATGAACTAGAGGTTTAGCAGTATAATAACCTATGCTTTCCCTTATTAGTCTCTGTTTAGTATTTGTACAATACATTCTTTATCCCAGTCATGCAAATAAGCACGTTACTTATTGTTATGAATTAAAATTATTTATTGCACTCACTTTATTACATTAAATTGTACAATTATTTTTGAGGCAATTTAACAATGTAAAAATCCCTAAGCATATTTATTTAGTTTCTTGAATCAGAAATAGTTCATTTTCATTTAATAATATTCAAATCATCTTAATTGCCTTCACTGATACATGTAATGTTTTGAATCTTAATAATTAGAATTATTTAACTTCCAGGGTAGCCAACTATGTACTGGAAAATGAGGGCAGGACTGCAATTAATATGAGGAAAGAATGTTTGCATGTTTTAATAACTTTTAAGAGGAAACATAAGATTGAAGCTGTAACCACAAATTATAGAAGCTAAAGATAGAAAGCACATTTATTTGCTTAAGTTTTCTCTAAATATGTACAGAATTATTTGACACAAAATGTGTGTCTTTTGTTGAATTAATATTAATTTGTACTGTGAAAGATACATTGAAGTGAAGAGACTTTGAAACAGAGATAAAATTTGTTACTAGGTTATAGTTGTGTTTAGGTATAAAATAAAGAACAGTGAAAGAAAATATATCATCATCATCATCATAATAGCTAAGCAGTATAAAAGCACTAAGACATTTCCTAATTAATGTTCATATAATATATAAGCAAATTATTTCAACATAGACCCATCTGACTTAAAGTTCAATTTTTTCTACCCTAAAATCATCTATGATGGCATTAATGTTAGTTTTTTAAATCTGTATTTGTTGAGGTAACAGTGAAGCAGCCATATTTTGGTGTTGGGATTTGTCCAAAGCATTTTATCAATACATAACTGCAGTTTGAAAATTAGGTTTGAATTTGAGATATAGTAAGAAGAAATAAAATTGTCTAAAAATAAGGAATAATCTTAGTATTTATTTCCTTAAGAGCCTAGCATTACTACTGCTAGGACTGCTGCTACTGATAATTGCAGGTACTGTTTATTAACTACTTATTGATGGTACTATTACTGTCTGATACAGTTCTTACTTATTATGCATCTTCCTTCACTAGAATGTAAGCTCCATGAGAGTAGCCTCCTGAGGCTACCTCGTATACTGCCAAATCTTAGCTTCTACACTATATACAGTATGAACCAAGAGCTGTAAACACTGTTATTGAATAAACAATCATTTTCATTGATTTATAGTGTGGGCAATTGGTTTATAGAAGATGAAAGCACCCCCATAATGGGGCCACATGGTTAGAGTTGTCTCCTAATCACAAGTGAACATTGTAATACTGGATGAGTGTCTTTTGAAAGGTGCTTTTCCTACAAATGAGATACACACTTCTTCAATTTGATTTTCAACCATAATATCACAAAAACTGAAAAGGATATGTGATGAAAATGGTGTTTATTTTTCCTCAAAATTCATAAATATTTATATTGCAAATTACATGCCCAGGGAAATTAAGGAAGAAGAGGTCTTCCTAGTCCTATTTCACAGAGGTAGAAATTGAAAGGCGAGTGTAGGGGCACAGGACCCAACGGCAATGACAAGGCAGGCTCTCATAGCCTCAGAACCCATTGTTTCCTTGCTTACTTACTAGATGGTAAAACATGTGCCTTTATGTCATCAGTGTGCTTTTGGATTTAATAAATTCTGAGGACTCCAAAGACATGAATTCATTAAGACTTACTTACTACAAAGGTGTTTACCAGTTTATGTATGCATTTTTACTGCTGTCCCTGCACCACAAAACTAGAAATTAACCATGCTTGACTACATATTTCCAAATATATTTTATTTTAATTCCCAAGATACTACCTATTCAGAACTGTTTATTCTTATGAGAAATTACAACATTAGTTATTATATTTGTAGCAGCTGTAGTCTATGTAATGATTTGCTTGGTCAAATACCATCAGTATTTTTCTGCTCAGAAGTTCAGTGCTGTTTAAGATCTACCCACTTTTTGCTGTTCCCACTTGAAATAAATTCCTTTAACCTGTTACTTTACCTCAAAATCTGTCACTTCGGAAATTAATTTTTCCTTTTCCATGTTCTAATGCAATATTCATAAGGTCATCACCACAATGGTAATAATTTTTAAAATATTCATTGCTAACTGCTCTTTCAGAAAATATACAATTTGCACATTGTTTTAACAAATAAATGTATTTGGTACATATGAATGATATGGGCAGAAGATGTTATTGCTTATTCTAAAATATATTTCCAAATTTTTATTGAATTATAAAATGTTATTTTTCTGGGTGATCTTAATTAGTAGATTATCTTTTCCTGCATTTTTGTGATAAAACTTATTAGCTATGTTATTGGAACACAGAAAAAATCTATTGAGGCTAGGACATCCTAATGAATTATTGAAATGCTATGATTAATTCTCTTTTATTAATTTTCCATTTTTATTTTTATCTATCTATGAAATTGACTTCACTTAAGCATAGGGATTTTTAGACCAAATAAAAAGGAAGACACAATACAAACCATGTAGGACTCCAGAGACAAGGGGAGAAAAACAAGTACACCAAGTTGTCTTCACATCGCTATCACATAAGCCCACATTCACCTTCGGATGGCGGCACAAATGTTGTTGACTTTTGATACTATTGTAGTGACATAACCATTTTTATGTCTGCTCATGTCTTCGCTATGTTTACTAAATAAGAAATACATTTTATTTAGCTTAACATTCTTTTGCTCTCCTAAAAAATTAAAGCAGAAATTTTATTTTCAATGCCATTTTTATGCGCTTCATTTTATAAAACATTAACCAAATTTGACAAAAAAATTATATGATGATAGCATTTCAACTAAGATATTTAGTATGTCAGAATTTGTTAGTTTTAAAGCATTCAAAGAGCACCACAGTGACCTCAATCTTTCATCTAGAGATGTCGTCAAAGCACCATGACGAAGGTGGTACATTTAATCCTATGACAAAAGTGATCATCTATGGACTTTGTTATGTATCCAAATACATATCCATTACATACTTTATCTCTTTTTGAGGGATGATATGTATTTTTTAATTTAAATATTTATTTATTTTATTTTCCTGTAGCCAGGCAGATATATGATAGGCAAGCTATTATTTATTAAGTTTAATGTTAGTGTGCAGAAACAGGTTTCTGGCCTTATAATTTGTATCAGTCTTTTTGTTCATTTAATAACAGTTGATTTATTACTTTGCTTCTCTATTTATATGATACAAGAGCTTATAGTAATGACTCCATGTCATCGTTCTGTTATGTATTATATTAAAATCTTTTAGTCTATCTTTTATCTACCCAAAATGAAACCCAATAAGAAGCAGTGCCTCCTGAAGTGAAAGCAATCGTGATGCCAATGCTAAGGATAGCAACTGTATGTATCAGCCTTACACAAAGAGAGAAAGAGGGGACTTGGGCATGTTTATTAATGATGTGATTTCAAATAGATACTACTTACTAAAATTAATTTATAATATTGATGAAGAAAATACAAGTTTTAAAACAGCATGGTTATTAACTTTTATATGCCAATCCTAGGTAACTGGACAGAAATGTTTGATAACTGTGGTATGATCTCCATATTTGCTTTATAGGACTACACAATTCTATCAATCTTAAATGAAAAAATAAAGTATTTGCCATGGTTGAGACAAAAAGTCTAATAAAAATAATACAAAATTAAAATTAATGTAGTAGCAATGTTCCTTAAGCTTTTGAACACTGTCATTCAAGATCTATCTCTATGTCTCTTCCAATATAGGGCTTGGCAAGAACAGCCGTCTCTTTGTAAAAAGAGAAGTAATGTCTGTCTACGTAAAGGTGGCTGGGAACAAATTTACTAGTGTTTGTATAAGGCAGTCCTTGTACAAACACTAGGGTGTTTGTACAAACACTAGTATGAGTTTGCCTGATTCTGCAAGCAAACTCATTAAAAAAATGGTCATGTTTAGTGGTATTTCTGCTTATTTGGTATCTACCCACTCAATCTGGTGTCCAGAGAGAACTCAAAATGTAGGCAACAGTGGCATCTGCTGATTTTACCACGAATACTCAAATTTGCAAAAAAGAACAAGATTGTGTGACCCTACAATCAGCAGTGTGGATTCTAGCATGTCATACCCAAAATGGTAGCTTGCATGTGAGCTTTTGCTACCAATACAGAGAGAGTAATTCAATCCGTTTCTAATACAGCTTTCGAATGAATGCTACAGCAGCCACCTTAATTTCAGAATAATTAGAATGCTTTCAAAGGATTGTGAAATATTTTTCTTCATTGATCAGGGTATCTTTGTGTACTCTAATTGTTTTTTTTTAAGATTTTATTTATTTATTTTTAGAGAGGGAAGGGAGGGAGAAAGAGAGAGAGAAACATCAATGTGTGGTTGCTGGAGGCTGTGACCTGCAACTCAGGCATGTGCCCTGACTGGGAATCAAAACTGCGACACTTTGATTTGCTAATTGTTTTTTCTCATTGTGTAACTCTGTCATAAGAGTAAAGTACTTGATCCAATATTTTGGTTGAGATATTTGAAAAAATAA
This sequence comes from Phyllostomus discolor, assembly GCF_004126475.2. NCBI lineage: Eukaryota > Metazoa > Chordata > Mammalia > Chiroptera > Phyllostomidae > Phyllostomus > Phyllostomus discolor. The sequence goes on from NC_040907.2 coordinate 53,154,164, forward strand.
TGTCAATTATAATTTTATTTGATTTAGTTTTTCAATTCAGTTTTTAATGCTTACTTGTCTTCAGATACAAAAAAAGTTAACTTTTTTCTTTAAAAGCAATGTTTAGATATAGTTCATTTATTTTAAAATCATATTTTGATGAACACAATGTATCTTATATTTTTAGATACTTTTATTTACATTTATATAGTATTCATACAAAGGAAATCCATTATGTAATTGTAATTTTCCTCTTATCCAGTATCTAATTCTGAAAACAATGTAAATATAATCAATAAGAATCAAAATCATGAAGAGTAGTTATTAAGTTTCACAATATGAAATTCACTGGTCATTAGTTTGTGATAGTTTCTCTAATATAGGAAAAATTAGAAAGCTAACAAAAAGAGAATGTGTTTAAAACAGAATCCATTCATAATTGCTTTCCAAAGAAATGAAGCCACATGTGATAAGAGGATTAGCACATTATTCTCCTGAGCAAATAGAACAGGAAACTTAAAATACACTTATGATTTGTTGAAGTGACATTATAAAGGATCACTAGAAATATATGGCCTATTAACTCTTTCTATCAAAATAAAAATGAACTAAACAATATAATACAGTATAAAGTACACTTTGATTCTAAAACTTGGATTTCAAAAGAGATTTCTAGAGCTAAACCTGTCTTCTACCTCTTAGCTATACCTAGCCCTTACCTAGCCCTAAGAAACAATTAGTAAAGACAGTCCTTAGGATGTCAGTTGGAAGTCAGAAGGCTCCCCTTTCATTTTCACTTCTACAATTTTCTTGCTTTAATTGTTACTAGCACCAGTCTACTGGTTAACCCTGGTTAGATCCAGGGAAAAGCATTATGGACCAATCATTTTGCCTTGATTGTGGACTGTCATAGGCAGCCCTCCTACTCTCTATCTGCACTTGACTTTATATGACAAACTTTAAAAGTGATGATCAATATTTATAGAAGTAAATACCATTCTAATTTAATGCAGATTTAAAACATGGCCCAAAGAGAGCACTTTCATTAAGACTTAAAAGTAATTTATAGGTCTAGTCTGTTTTCATTACTATATCTCCACAGTAGCTGACTAGAATCTACATAGCGCTTATTGGTTCCAATGTGTGATAATTGGTCAAAATATTGAATTTACCATTGTTGCAAATATCACATAAATGATTTGGAATAGATGCAAAATTATCAGAAGGAGCATTTGAAGAAACAGTACCATTTAAGTCCATTTGAAACAGTCACTGGATATTTTATGTACAACATGCCTTAGAATCTTTTGTAGTGCAGCTTTTATTTTAATTTAATGCAAACATTTCCAAAAGTTTAACCACAGTTATAAATCTGAATTATGACAAGGTTTAATCCAAGCATAGATCAATTCTAGCAAATGTGCTATAGTTGAAAGAAGCCCAAAGAGAAGAGAGGAAAGGGAAAGGAATTAAAATGAGTTGAACACCTCACGTGTGACAGGAACCCAGTCGGCAACGTAAGTGTCTTAAAGTTTTCAGAACCCATATAACATCCTCAGAAGGAAGACAGTGCACCTGAAAAAGCTGACGAAAGGAGGCTCCAAGAGGTCCTCCAACTATGGAGGAAAAGAAACAGGTTTGAAATTTAAGTCTACTCGACTTCTTGCTACCCTGTGAGCTATGAAAATCATTCAACTCCAGTGACTCTTAGTGGCTGTATCTGTGAATTGAGATAGATATATATAAAATCTGTTTTTTTAAGTCTGTGTAATTAATTGTCTCAGTTATTAATCACTAAGAGCAACATATATATGTATATATCATTACTTTTCTCTATCCTGAGCTAATTTGTGTTATTTTTGCCGTCATTACCAATGTACACACTAAATAATTTTTGGACTATTTCTATTTCCTTTCTTTTCTCAAATCTAAGAAAATAAGCCAATCTATGTTCCCTTATTTATTAAATACATATATATTTTTTAAATAGTGCAAAGTTTAACACTGTTGACAAAGGGCAAATTATTTGGAAGTACTCAGGTTTTTAAATCTGAAACTCCCAATAGAATTATTTGAATTTTAAAGACTCTTGTGGCTAGGATACCTATAGAATTCCCCATGGATTGCTTGTGAGGTTTTCAAAACAATTAAGTCTATGCTACAGAGCCCTGTGGGCACAACCCTAAAGATGAAAGAGTCAATGATCAATATACAGAGAGAAGGCTTTAGAAAAGGCATTGCCTCATGCTGCCTTCTACAGGCCACAGAGGCAGAAGTTCATTTGAAATGGTTTGTGATTTTTCTTTCATAAAAATATTCCACAGATAAGGCAAAATAGAACTGGAAATGGAAGAGTGTGAAGAAACTGGGCATGATTTTGAAAATACATTTTATATTTCTTCAAATATCCAGGAATAAAACATAGCTTTTTAATGTTTTTTTCTTGTTTTTGGAACTTGATTGCTTTGGTATTGTTTAGCTAATCTCACCAAACCACTTCTAAATTTAAAGAAATTTTTTTCTTCTATCTTGCTCTTTTTGTTGAGTTAGGACAAGGTGATAACTGGCTGACATTAACAAATTAATTTCATAACCAAACTGACATTGTACTCAAGTACCCAAAAGAGTAGTAAATTGTCAGTTTTAACTGGAAAGGGTTTTTATGTGATTTTAGAAATCTTTTGAATATTTATTTTTTCCACTTTACACAAATCTGTATAAGATTTATCTTGTTAGTTCCAAATGTATGTCTCTCTTGACCAGATCTGGAAAATAAATTAGAATTTACAAACATAATAAATACTGAATCAATGTATTTATATTGAGGAAGTGTTTGAAAGATATATCAGCCACAAAAGGACAGCACATATTACATCAAAAATATATTTAATCAAATACATTCATCAATTGCAGTTATGCACAGACTCCATAAATAGTGTGGAGATTTACTTAAATATGTTATAGATTCAATAGTGTCTTCATATGATTAGGTACTTATAGAAAAGAAGAGAAAAAATTAAAACCACAGTTGGCAGATGGAATAGGACAGTGCATCTCAGTTTTATTTTTAAAGGTTCTTTCCTTCTTCACTGATGTTAAAAGTAACCCCACAAAATCCAACATGATAATTTAGCTGAGGGACTTTTCTTGATGATTTGCATTCATTCAGCAAATTATTAACAACTGTCTATTGGAGGCCAGACCCCATGCTAAATGCTGATGATAAACTTCAAATAACACATCATCTCAACCTTTAAGATATTGAGGACCGAGGGGATATATAAGCAAACAAACAACTAAAATCGAAGTATGAAACATTTAAATACTGGAATGCTTTAGAAAGGCTTTTAGTCCAAACCAGTTTTAAAGGTGTATGAGTAGTGAAGTTAAATAGTTGGATACCCAGAACCCTCCAAGACAGGCTTGATTATCCTCATTTTACAGGTGATTAAACTGATCCTTACTGATTATATAATTTGAAATTGTTTGCTAAAGGTAACAATGTTAATTGTGGTAGAGTGGGAATTGAAGTTCACATAATTTAACTCAAAATTCCACTCTATTTCTGTTTCACAGCTCTAACATTCTAATCAATTAATAACTGAAATTACATTCAAAGTTACATTCAGGTTATTTGACAAACTCCTAAGCTCTGGAATAGGTTAAGTGACTGGGTCTAAGGCCATTCTAGAGCCTTGTCTTCCAAACAGAATTCCATGCAGAGCTTTAAAAAATATATCCAAGTATTAGCACCACTCTAGTAAGGAAAATATCATTCTATTGTTTTTCTTCTATTGAAATCCCTCTCCATATATAAATATATAAAACATTTACAAAAAAAAACTAAGGCAGTATGTTAGTCAATGACATCTCACTGTTTTTTACTAAAGTATACATTGACTGGCACTATATTAATTTTATCAATCTTATGTTTGAAAAAATGAAGCATTTTGTAAGATTGTTTGTATTGTACTGTTTCTTCAGAAGGTAGATGGCATCCTTTAAAGACCTAGCTCTGCTATTTACTATCTCTTTGATTTACAGAAAGAAACTAAACTTCTCTGCACTTCAATTTTCATATGCATAAAGCGGTACTAATGATACCTATTCATTGGTACTTATGGGATTATTGTAAATAACACAAATAAAATAATAAATGCAAAACACTTATAACTGTAGGCATGAATAAACCTAAGAAATGGACTTAAGCTCCATGAGACCAGGGACTATTTTGGGCACACAAGTACCTGAAGGAACTAAACGTAAGAAACACAAGATTGCTTAGCCAGATTAGACAGGTGTTTAGTACCAAATTTGGAGTTAGAATCTTAAGCATAATCTCTTTCTACTATACTACTGATTCCAAAAATAAACAGGTATATTTGTAGAGAAATGAAAAAAAATAATAGTACCAAATAAGCTTGGTAAAAACTAAATTGAAAAATAAGAAATTTAAAGCATACATTTTATAGTCGTAATTTGGGTCTTGGCTCTGATATTTCTTATTTGTGCTCTTTGCCTAAATTGCCAAATGTATGTGAGTTCCCCTTTCTAAATGTCCTTGTTTATAAAATAGCAACAATTACAATGTTTACATTTTATTGCAATTTGTGTTGATTAAATATAATATAATGGATACTAAGCACTTTGCATGGTATCTGGCATATAGTAATCACTTAAAAGAGACACAATTGACATAGTAGTTGTCTGAAGCTGCTGTAATAAATTACCAGAAGCTCTGTGGCTTCAGACAACAACAAAAAAATGTATTATCTTACATTTTTTAGAAGTCCAAAACTGATCTTAAGGGGATAAAAGCAAGGTATAGGCAGACCTGCATTCCTTTTTGGAAGCTCTAGGAGTAAATGCATTCCCTTGTCTTTTCCAACTTCCAGAGGTTGCCCACAGTTATTGGCTCCTGGTCCCTTCCTTCTGATCCAAAGCTGGTTCAGCCTTTACAGCTCACCATGTTGCCCTCATTTTCTTTATCTGTCTTCCATTTATATGGATCTTTGTCACTTTACTGAATGTACCCAGATATTATAGGATAACCTTTCTATTTTCAGTTCAGGTAATAAGCAACCTTAACTCCCTTTACATGTAAAGTAACATATTCACAGGCTCTATGGGTCAGGAGATGGACTTCTTTGGAGACCATTATTCTGACTAACACAGATGCTGTGATTTAAAATAACTGCTTTTACAGATTCCTATTGCTTAAACTATATGTATATTTTAGAGAGTAGTATGATATTCATGGTTTTTAAGATTATTTGAGACCCATTTATTACAGATTAATTTTTGAAATTATTGCTCCAAATGATACACTTTAGGAAATGAGTGTATTCTACCATATTTTGTCTAGTAAATTTGTTAATAATGAACTATAATTTTAATATGAATGCACATATACATTTCATCTATATATATAAATTTATTACTAGATTATTTCCATATGCCTTATAATAATTCCCAACTTTACTCTTTAAAATAATTTTTTGACATATCTTTAGCAGTCATTATAATTAGTTGATACATGTGATTCAGTGCAGTTCTCTGGAGAAAATCCTTATCAGCTTGAGTACTTTTGAAAGTACACACTAAATGCTAAATGTATATATTTTTAGTCACACATATTTACTACACTATGAAAGCAGTCCATTCCTTCATTACATTGTCCACTCTTAATTAGAATGGACAAGAAAAGCAAATAAGACTGCATGATGTCACTTCAAAATCCATGCTTTTGTGTGCTATTCCCATGTTGTTCTTATTTTTGGATTTCTCAGTCTCCTAGATGAGGTTCTGAAGGATGAGACAATATGTTAACACTGAAAAAAGAACCAATGCCAAATGACATTCCTTCATCAACTGATTAGAATTTTTTCTATTCATTTTACCCTGATTTCATTTCCAATTATTTTCTTTCTAGCGGTTCAGCACTTTTTAATCTTTTATAACAAAGGAATAGATGGCACACGCACATAGAAGAAAAAAAAAAGAGCTGCCATTCCTGAATTTCATTATTTTCCAGTCAGTAACACATGGATATAAACTCTAGTAACACAAAGTGTTTCTTCTGAAGAAAAGGGAAAAAGAATAAAAAACCTGATAACTAAGTACACCCTTGGTGTTTGCAAGGCAAACCGAATTTTTACAGCAGGTCTCTAATCCCTCAGTGGCAGGAGCTCTGTGAAGAGCTGATCACAACCACAACATCCTCTCTCATTAACATAACAAATGCTAAATTTGAAACAAAGACCTTTCAGTTTCAACAATGTGAGAAGATTGTGAGATATTTCTGAACCTTGAGACCAGAAGTTATGATCAATCTAGAATAAAATACTGAAACACCAAATCTGAGTGAGAATTAACTCTGTCTTAATCAACCTATGACATTATCTATATATTATAATAGAAGAAGACACTGGCAGGGAACCCAGGAGCATAGGACCCTGGGGCAAATCTCTCCACAGACAGGCTTCATCCTCTTTTACTTCAACAACCAAAATGTAGGTAATTGTTACTTTAATGCATGATCAACCTTATTTTTTTTCTACCACTCATATTTTACAGAAGAGGTAAATGAGGCACAACACTATTGCTGTGAATGAATAAATTAACTGGAAATACCACTTGTTCCTGGATTTCCAAAGCATACCAGCAAAGTCATAACGTTTCTGTAGGCATAATGTTTCTCAAGAGACTTAAGAACATCAAATTAATACAAGGAAATCTTACAAGTAAAAAAATATCCAAGAAAAAAGAAACAGGCACATATATTTCCCCATTAATCAAAATTTTTGGAAATTCAGGCAAAATGAATCTGTAGAGGGTCAGAATCTCTTTAAAAATTAAGCAAACATCTATTTGTAAAATACTATCCTGTGGTTTTATGCTCCATTGTCCCCTGTTAACTTCCCATGAGTGTGGTACATCTGCTGATGATATGGAAGAGGCCCAGGCAATGAAGACCAGATGCTTTAAATCATTACCATTCATCTGGTTATGCCAACATTCATATGATTTTAAATTTGGTGCTGTCTCTTAAGTCCCCTCTGCCTTTCTTATAGAAATACACAGTGCTAGTTTATTTCTCCAATATTTTTCCACAAACATTAAATACTACAGCGCTGCAGTATTTGATCTTATTTCAAAACATGGTTCTTCCTTGAAAATAGCCTTCTGATGGGAGATAGGTGCTGGAAACTACCACAAGTAGTTGTCTCTGTCTGTCTCCCACTACTATTTCTCCTTATTTCTTATATTTGTCATAATATCAAAAATTAAGAAAACAATTTGGTACTTTTTTGAGTAGTTCCACAGAGACCTACGCAGCCATCATTTTAGTATAAAATCTGTCCCTATTATTACCTATTTTAACTGGTGAATTTATTTGCTCTCGTGTTCTTATTTTGGCTATTGTTAATGACCACTGTTTTGTACATAAAAGTCTTCTGGCTGCTATTGAGCATTTTCTCTTCATTTAGTTGGCATCAAAAGTACAGGCAGGGCCCAGCAGAAGTAGTGCCTGATTGAGTGTGGTTGGTAGGGTAGTGATATAGGTATAATAATTTATAGTTTTAACTTGAACATTTCACTTAAAACATCATGTGGTGTACTTGAGTGTGATATTGTTATATTACAGAATTACATGCTTATGATTTTATAATAAAAGATGCTATAATAAAAAAGGGGTGTTATTTGTGCCAGACCCTGTATTTTTTTACAATATGGTCTGTAATTACTACGTTATTAGGAAACTTAGACACCACACAATTAAACCTATTTTTTAAATTATTTTGTCAGGCTGGGAAATGACTGGTTTAAAATAAAAAAGTTTGGCAAAAATCTCATCACTTCCAATAAAGTGACTGGCTGGCAATTTTACAAATTTAGGTTGGACGAAAATCTTTTTGTCATTACAAAGTTAAAAACTGGCTTGGCATATGTATTTTTCTATGTTATGTTGGCATCCCTACTACAAAAAATAAAAAATAAAATAAAAACCCAAAAGTTAAAGAAGTAGGCATCTAATATTTGTACAGATGCTCTCAGTACTACATCTGTTAAATAAGAAGTTTGACAAAGGAGAGGAGAAGCTGAGGTGTTGAAATTAATTGCTGATTTTTTCAATGACTATGAACATACATACAAATGTATTAAAATACTTTCATTACAAATAATAATAATAACATTTACTGAGTACTGACTCTGTGTCCACTATTTAAAACATTTCATCTCTTAATTTTAAAAAGAATTCTACAGCATGGGTTTCATTATCCACAAGACCCCAGAGAAATTAAGTGTCTCAAACCTGAATTCACATAGCTACTAAGTGGGAGAGCCAAACCCAGGTTCAGATGAGTCTCAGCATAACACTGAGGCCCTTTCCACTGTGTAAGCTGTGTAGTGGCATCATTGTTTTGGATGAGCCATTTTCTCTACAAACATGATTCTACTAGCTGACTCACAGTAACTATATGCCAGAATAAATTCATTATGGAAATGCTTATTAAGTATAAGTAAAGCATGTGCCCTATTCTCATATGGTTTACATTTTAGCCTGAAATAGATATATATTACCAATAATGGACTATGATAAAAGGGTGGGAAAGGTCAAAGAGGACACAGAGAAGACACGATTAATTCTAATCAGAAGAAAGTGAGAGGGTCCAAGAAAAAACAAAAATGCAGAGATGCAAAACACCAGGACTCTAAGGAAACAATGATGTATTCAGGACATCCATAGGGAAAGGTTGGGCAAAGGAGAAGAGGGAGGCGGAGTTGTGCATGGGGTAGGGGGCAGGCGGTGGAGGGTTTGCTTGCCATTCTGTCTAAGCTGCTTTTTAGAGAGAGAGAGCTTCAAACCCTAATCATTTATTTAAAAGTCTATTATATGTTATTTGATGTTCTATAGTTCTTTACTGTAATTTTAAAAATCAGATACATTACAAAGTGAAAAGTTAAATGAATCTTACTACAACGCCTTTTAATTTCCTTACTAACTACCAGGATGTTAGATAAGAGCCAAACTGGTGGCCAAGTTCCAGGTGGTATGGTGAGCCTTTAAAAATTTCCCATTCATCATGAAACACTAAAAATGAAAAGATACACAGAGCCATCAGGTCAAAATACCAGATCTCAGAGATTTTTCAATTTCATATGCAATAGTCTTTTCATTAGACTATCCCATGCCAACTCTCAGAAAGTGGAGCAGTGTCTCCTTTGGAGATGAGAAAAATCACTTCAAGGTATATAAAGCCGATGACTCTCCATGAGAGATGGGTGAGCCATGGAATGTTTTCTGTCTTCAAATAATTGTTTAAATGCTCTGCAAGGTGTTTCCATTAGCTAAATAAGTATCTAGTGTTTTATTCAGCCACCTACAAAGTTTTCAGCTGGGGCTCAAACAAAGGACCTCCATGGGATTGTATATGACGGGCAATTTTTGAATATTTGATTGATGGCAGCAGTCTGGGAAGGAGAGAAAGGTAGAGGTTGGTATAACATTTTTGTCTTGGCATTTCACATTTATGCACATGCCCTCTACATCTCTAGCTGTGTCAGTGTTCTTAGTTTTATGTAGAGAGGTCAAGAGAGGACAGAGGCCACACTTGGCAGAGTGCATTGTGTAGCACTCGATGTCTGTGGCTACTCATAAATATCATGGTGGTGGTGATTTGGAATGTTAACTACTACAGTGGGACGAGGAGAGGGCTGAAAACTTATGGAGCATATTAAATCAAACTGGTATATTTACTTATCTTTGAACGGTAATATAACATTTTAATAATAAGTAGAACAAATAACTCCTAATCTTTCAGAATGTGATGAACCAGAAGGCTGACCCCTTTCACTTATCTTAAAGGAACAAAACAGGAGATGATTTTGCTCCTGAAATATATAGCTGTTCTTATTTGATTAACTCCATATTTTAAGCCTTATATATGAACAAAAGGGTCCAGGAACTCATACATTCCCTTCCTTTGATCTTCATAAGTCCATGCTGATTTTTTAACTACATACAAATGCAAAAAGTATGTCATACCATATTTTGGCAGCAGCCAAAGTGGATAACAAACCACACTTCACAAAGCACAGATTGGGAGTTAGGCTGGCCTTTAAGGGAGACCTCACTGCTGTGTACTGAGAACTTAAAAGAGGAACATATCATACTGTCAAAGACAAGTGGGCTGTGTGAACTGCAAGCTCAAAAGCCTCACAGTGATCCCAACCACATGCCAAGTCTCAGAAAGTGGGGCAGTGTCTCCTTTGGAGATGGGAAAAAACACTTCAAGGTATGCAAAGCCGACAACTCTCCATGAGAGATGGATGAGCCATGGAATGTTTTCTGCCTTCAAATAATTGTTCAAATGCTCTGCAAGGCGTTTTCATTAGCTAAATAAATACCTTTGAGAGCAATTTTTATTTGTCTACAGCAGACTTAAAGTAAATCTTTCCAGGAGGCTTTAGAAGGTCAGGAGCTTCAAGGGTAAAAGCTTTATGTTACTTTGACAAATACACATAGTAATTTATGTTTAAAGTGGTCTTTTTAAATGAGTATGATATGGCAAACCTGAAAAAAAATGAGCATGCCAATCCTAAAAATTTGAGTCTTCTCCTTTGTGCTGCTATTCTGACATTTCATTCTTGGTCACTCAAACCCCAATTCACTAATATACTCTAAACCTGACTCACTTCACTTCATTTCATTGTTTGCTCCACACAGACTGTATAACAGGCAAAGATTGAAGGTCAAGTTTATTGATTAAAACTCACAGAAATGAAGTATCTGTTAAGCCAGGGTAACTGACTCCCATGTGGCTTAATCCACATGGAATTTCTGTACATGGAGTGATTTTGACAGAAATCTGCAACATTATAAGATTTCGGCAAAACAAAAGTATTACTAGATATATTGTAATGTAAAATTTGAAATCCTCTCATTCACAACATCTCTACCTCCACACCATTTCTGCCATTTTCACAGTATCTACAACTAGTCCTCAGACTCTTTCAGGTGTGAACTATCATAATATTTTCCCAACTGGATTTTTTGCAAGTTCTTGTATCATAACTTTGTATCAACCAAATAAAAAAATTTAAAAATCATTTGTTATTTTGCTTCTATTCCTTCCACCCTCTTTTAACAGAACCTTTGCTGGTCCAATAAGTTGCAAATTAAATTACTAATGCATAAAAGTATATTTTTACATGATATTTCAAGAAGACAGTTTCATTGTAATGGTAGATAATGTTCAATGTGGTTTTTATACAAATTCATCAGTTCAACAACAATGCCTTTTGTAGATAAATTGATAGATGTTACCAAGTTTTCTTTTCCGGCTTTTCAATGAAAATATTATGTGTTTCTGTGTCAGGAACTTTGATAACAGAATAAAATTTTAGTCATTCTTCTGAGGAGAAAATCTCAAAATATACTAAATTTTATATATACTCTCATGAGTATTATGATTAAATAACCCATCAACTTAAAGTTATGTCACCTTGTTTTGGCTAGTGTAACAGCTATTCTTTAGGGTAAAAATGTTCCTCAATAAAAAAAAAAAACAAAAATCATACTTTTTATCAACTAAGGAAGTCTGTGTCAGAGCTTGAGAAAATTTGTTATTTAAAAATCTCAGACAAGATTTTTGTCAATCTTGTTAACTGTTCATCATTTCTGTATATATGTAAGATTGTGTCTCCAACATTGCTACCTGCCAAGAAGATGGAACTGGATGAATAACTCTGAAGTTTCCATGTGATGATACTCATAACTGCTGCTTCCCATGGCAGCTTCTTAATCTGAGGAAGCTCCCAGCTGTGGCTCCTCAGGGCTCCCTGCTTCAACTCTCCTCAGCTGCTCCTCTCAGCAATGAATGACTCCAGTCAGCAGTTGAGCCCGGCAATTACAAGCTCCCACTGCTGCTCCCCAAGAGTCTCGTTGCTTCTCACATGCTCAAACAACCCCCAACAGCAACTTGATCTCTCAGGAACTGCACATTTGAGCATTTCTTTATCAGCACCACTTCTAAAGGATGTCCTATGGCAATGTTCTACTGGAGCTGTTCCCCCAATCTGAAGAGCTGGTCCTGTTTCCAAACCACCCAACCCCCAACCCTTGTTCGGCTTTATAGAACAAGACAATATGATGTCATACTTCCAACTGCTCCTTCAGTTCTTGCTGGGTATTGAAGCAGCTTCACATTCAGCTCTAAATGATTCACTATGCATATTAAGAGTAACTTCTGAGCAGTTTCCTATAGCTAACCACCAGTCCCTGCCTTGTATTCAAACCTCAATCTCCTCTCCCATTCAACTACTTCACTGCAAAAGTTGGGCAAGCTCCTCCATAAAAAGAGGACTACTTCCTCTGTATGCATCCTGCACAGACATCTTTCCTAGCTCTTATCTCATTTGAGTGCACTTACTTGCCTCATGCCAGTATTGCTCCACTGGTTTATAAATTCCTTAAAGGGGAAAGCTAAGTCTTACTAGTGGATTTTTTGTTTCCCTAACACTTGGAACAATGCTTAGCACAAGACAAATGTGTCCAGGTTGCATTAGAGTTAGTTTCCAAAGTCAGGTACCTGGTTTATTGGAGAAGAGTCCCAAATTGCTTTTTATTTGTTTCACCACAAGGCACAGGTGCAGCGATAAAAATCAAGGCCCAGAATATTGCTGGACAGCTCCTAGCTCCCAGGGTAAATATACAACAGCAATCCACAGCCTCTTTGTATGTTATTTTTCTTAAACTTTCAGTCTGTGTGGATAATGAAAGACTGCTGTTTCCACTCCTGCCATTGTGTATGTGTAGCTCTAATATTCATTAAAGATGTGACTAAAATGCTAATGATAATTGCACCCAAAAAGCTAATAAAGAGAAGCCCAAGGCTCACATAAATGCCAGCATTTAATGATTATGCATACTTTTATTTTTTCTCCCTAATTTATTTTACTTTCTGATAATTAGTTTAGTAAATCTGAGATCCCAATGTATGTGTAATTAATTTTAAAATTTGTTTTAAATTTGTTTTTTATACTCAGGACATGTTCTCAGCAATGAGATTTTTCCCCCCCAGAATGTAAAGAGAGGGCTTAAAATGGTTACCTATATGGGAGAGAGAGCTTAAAACATACTTCTTGTGAATATCTACAACTATGAAACACTTGAAATTTTAGGGAAAATATCTGCATCAGTCACAATCCAGTTGAGGAAATAGAAACCAATTTAAATATTTCAAATAAAGGGGTTTTAACAGGGAGCTATTTGCAAAAATGATGAAGGGCTCAGAAGGCAAAGCAGGGTGAAAGGGAAGACGCTTGTAACGGTAAGGAGCCACTAACTCCTGCAAGGAGGTATCACTGTCAGAGCCCAGAGGTTGGGACTGCTGATCAGAAACTAGATCCACAGCCTGACACTGCTCAGGATGATCTGGTCATTGAGAGGATCAGCCGTCCAGGGGAAGCTAGAGCCAAGGAAAGAACATCCTTGAGAGAGACATCATCTGTGGCAATAAGGAAGGGGAAATAGCCCGATTTCTCCTTTCCTCCTATCCCTGATCTTTTCCCTGTGTCTTCACTGGGTGAATCCTGCCAGAAACCAGACAGTGTGGCAGGCAGGAAGCACATCCATGGGGGCCAGCCCATTCCATGATGTGAAGCACAGCTGGAGGTGTACAAAGAATGATTCTGAGATTCAATAGGCAAAACGGATTGGCCCCTTATCTTTTCATTAATTTTAGATAGTAATTGGTGTTCAAAAAATGTAGAAATGTAGAAGTCTTTTCAATTATTGTAGCTTAAACCCTCAACACTGATATAAACTTATTATATCTTTTCATATGGAACTTTTCTACAGGAAGAATAATTACTTTATTAATATTTTACTATTGGCTATATTATCTGTATTCTAAAATAAAAATCACTTAGAATCAATAAAAGCAATCTCCATTACATCCTAATTCAAACAGAGAAAGAGGGAAGGATCTATCTGTATATTATTAGCTCATTGGAAAAAGACAGAGAGTAACATCTATTGAATACCTACCCTGAATCAGACACTTGGAGAAATCTCTCATGTACTTTTTTTTTTTTAACTTTCACAGCAATCCAGAGAACTGGGTATTACTTTTTACTTCTCAGAGAATTATAATGAGCATTAAGGAGATAGAGATTCTTAACCAAATTTATATCCTCTATAAATATCAGAGATGGAAGTCACCAGAGGTCAAACACATACGTTATACTAAGCTGCTAAAGAGAACACTGGTATTAACTAGTTTCAGAAGGAAAATTGCCCAAATCATTATTAAATGAGAAAAAATTAAGAAAAATTTTATCTGGTCATGGCTAGCTTATACTCCCAAGATACTTCCCTCATTCATTGTATCATTTATTAAATATTTATTTTATCCTCTATCACATGCCAGTCCTTGTTCTGATCACTAAGGGTAGGGCAATAAGTTAGATATGATCCAGACTTACATGGGGCTTGCTACAGTCTGCTATGCCCTGGAGCACTGAAGCATGTATCTATCTTTTCTACCCGTTCAGTGTTTCTCAGCCTGTGGTGATTTTTACCCTAGCAGACATTTGACAATGTCTAGAGATATTTTGTGATGTCACAACCAAGAAATGCTACTTGTGTCTACGATGTTGGGTCCACTTGCACTGCGATCACAAAATATCATGAATTGGGTGGCTTATAAACAACAAACATTAATTTCTCACAGTTTGGAACCTAGGAAGACCAAGATCACAGCACTCACAGATTCTATGTCTGGTAGGAGCCCACTCGTAGTCTTTTTCACTGTTACAACCTCACATGATAGGAAGATGGAATCTTTGTGGGGTCTCTTTTATAAGAGCACTGGTCCCATTCAGGAGAGCTCCACCCTCACAACCTAAGCACCTCCCAAAGGCCCTAAGCCCTAACAGCATCACATGGGGCATTATGTTTCAACATGTGTATTATGGGGGGACATAAACATTTAACCTATAGCAGTCAAAGATGCTCCTAAATATCCCATATAGGGCCTTTTCTCCCCTCCTATAACACATGCACACATATAGAATGATTATATGGTCCAAAGTGTCAATAGTGCCAAGGCTGAAGATGCCTGTCCTAGGTATGTATGAAAACATCCTTATTTTGAGTGCATGTATTTCTATTTGTTGCCCTAAATGGCTCTAAACTTAGCAGCTTAATCCAACACAAATTTATACTTCTGTAGGTTAGATGTCCACTATAAGCTCTCTCAGTGAAAACTGAAGTGTTTCCAGGGCTGTGTTCCCTTCTGATATCTAGGGTAGAGAATCCATTTTCTTACTATTTCCATCCTCTTGAGGCCACTCATATTGCTTGGCTCTTGATTCCCTTCCTCTGTGTTTCATGCAGGATTGAATCCTTTTTACATCACATCACCCTGACCTACTTGCATAGTCATATCTCCCTTTGAGTATCTGCTTCAGGCTCTCTTTTCCACTGTTAATCTCCCTTGTGATTTCATTGGGCCCACCTGAATAATCCAAGATGATATCCGCATGAAAGATTAGGTGATTTGCAATCTTTAATTCCTTTTTGCCATGCAACTTAATATACACATACATTTCACAGTCATCTTTGGGTACCATTATTCTGCTTACTACAAGAAGGAATGTATCTGCCACATTTAGCAAAGTTATGTGCACAGAGTAGGTATTGAATTAAGGTAGAACTACTTAATATTTCTTGAATTAAGCTGAATTCAGCTTAGGTGTCCTTTTAAAATGGACTCCTTCAAATGGAAGGCTCATAAGCACAGCAAAAACAATACATATGTCTTGCCTAACTCTGCACTTATAAAGAGCTTGCAAATATGTCCCTACTTTAATCTTTAATATGCCATTTTAAAATGTGTCTATCCACTAACTTTCTCAAATCAGAATCTTAAAGAATGAGTAAAATACATGAGAAGAATTTCTAATTGCATTATACCTGGCCTTTTTACAACATTAACCATTAGGAAGTATTGGTTATGATCTTTGTAGCTAAGACTGTCCCATATAAATATTTTTCTCAAAATAACATGGCTAGGAGAAAACTTTCTTTGCAAAATTTTGGTATCTCATTTATGACTTCCTCACTACAGCATGCAGTCTCTTCTCCACATCTGTGAAAACATGGGGATTAGCAGAGGATAAGGATGCTATGACCTGAAGTGAAAATAAGCAACCTAAGTCATGAATGCCAAACTAATCCTTTTAATTAAAATTTTTTCCTGTTATGTCAGCATTTTTGGTGTTATGCCCTAAAGATAACATCAATGCATTAAGTCACAGCTTAAGCAAAAGTGATTGGCGTGAAGCCAGGAAAAATCATGCACATATATACAACCAATAAACCTCTATTGACTCCCTAACATTTGTCAGGCACTTTCCTGGATGTTTGGGAGTCAAAAAAGTATGAAGACCCAGTTCTTACTCTAAAGGACTTCAGTGGGGTTCTTATTGGGAGTTCACATGTAGATTTAGGAAGTTCATGATCATTTTGCTCACATAAAAATGGAAAATGTTAAGGGTATATACAGGGTCTGGCACAAAATAACTCCCCCTTTTTACCACAAACTTTTATTACAAAATTATAAGCATGTAATTCTGTAAAATAATATCACACTCAAACACATCATTTGACATTTTAGGTGAAATGTTCAAATTAAAACTAAATTATTGCACTGATATTATTACCCTACAAACCACACTCAAGTAGGGCATACTTCTGCCAGAATTTGTATGATTTTTCTAGAAAACAAGTCTATCAGTTTCATCAAATTTTCAAATGGGTTCAAAATGTTTAAGAACTTTCAAAAACTACTACTATAGGTTAGAAGGCTCTGACAGCTAAATGCAGGTGCAAGGTCCACCTTTCCTGAGTCTCTCTACTGTTCTCCCTAGATCACTAAGTAGAAGATGCTGAAGGTATGGGAAGTGACGTGGTATGGGACAGAGAGATGTTGGGACATACAGTCACTCTGATTCTGAAAATTGAACTTTGCCACCAACCTTAATTAAGCCAGTTTTCCTCTTGGCACAACACATAATTAATTATTATTATTCTACTATAAATCATAATTTTTCCTTTACTAAATTTTATCTTTGTCTTACATAAAATTTACAAAAGGCATGCCATTTAGAATTTAGTTAAATGAATATACAAAATCTTAATTATGTTGGTGTAATTTCTTAACTACACATATAATTGGGGGAAGAAAACAGTAAAACCATTTTATAGTTCAAATCTTATTGCAGTGATTTCCAAGGAGAAGACAAATTATTTCACCAGACTTAGATTTTATCTGTAGGGTTTCTCAAAATAAGTGGACCAGCTAAAGCTTGGTAATCTTTTATTTATAGAGAGATTTTTTTCATACTGATAGTGTACATTGCATTGGGATTTGACATGTATTACTCACACAGTTATTTTCTTTGTTCCTTTTTTAGGAAAAATAAAGATACTGTAAGATAGGCAACAAATACAACTATTTTGAAATGCATCACACAAAACAAAATGTCAAATTACTACCATGAAAATCAAAATGTGATCAGTCTAAAGTTTGAGATGCTTATCAAACTAAATGCTTCAAAAACTAGAAGAAATATTCATTGATCATAGAAAGTATGTGAAAAGGACAGCAAATTTTGTTTGAAGGGTTTAATTACTTCAATATCTATCAACATTATTTTTCTTGCTTCCCCACCTTTCTTTCATTTGCAAATAACAGTACATTGAAAGCTGATAAAAAAATACCATCAACTTATTGATTCTCTCTGTGTATAGTAGGCAGTACATTATGGATTTTTATATTAAAACTTTATGTACTAATTTCTGGTTAGGAAAACTTAATTACCACAATTACAAAAATCTTTCTCAATATAAAATACTATTTATTGAAATCTAACTTGTCTTTCTGCTCTTGCTTTTATTTTAATCACAGAAAAATAATGGCCTACAGCCTTTTCTAAAGGATATATATATATATATATATATATATATATATAAAGAATATTGAGAAAAGAAGGAAAATGTCTATCCTGAAAAAAAGTGCCAATATTCAAATGAGAATTTTGCTGAAAATAAGTTCAAATCACCTCATTCCTCATGGTCCCTAGTAGCTAACCCAATAACCTTATCAATGTCAACAAGCCCACAGACAAAAGTGAGGTAATGGTTTGTTAGAAGCTGTCCTGACAGCTTATTGTAGCAACTGTAGCCAATCTGAGATGTCTGAGATGTCTGAAAAAATTAAAACCTGAAATAATCCACCTGAAAATGCATTAATTTAAAAAGCTTTTATGTAATATTTCATTGCTGAAGAAAGCCTATCTCACATAAATCCAGGTTTGTGGACCTGAATTTGTCTGTGAGTGTGTATGTTTGAGCAAATAATTTTACTGAAGTCTAGATTACAAAAAAAAAAAAAAGGTCTGAAAGACTTGTTTTTGCCAGGATTCACAAATTAGGCAAAATTGTTCTAAACTGTTTAGATACCAGACCATTATTTGTCTGAATGTCAATAATACTACGTCATCTATTTCAATAGGTCAAATGTTTCTCATTGGATAAAGCACTTAGAGAATACAATGAGAGTCCTATTAGATAATGACTCATATGCTCCAAAGTGCTTGCACATTCTATTCTTCCTAACTTGCAAATGTGGACATTCCAGATCAAACGAAATAGAAAAATGGGAGGTTTTAGATATGGTTCCAGTATTAGCACTACATCATTGTGGAAAAAATCTGTAGGACTCATAAAACCATGTTTGCATCATTTGATGTATTCAGCTGGACTTTGACCTACTCATCAATATTCAGGTATTGATTAGTCTGTATGAGGTCAGTATACTTTGGCCCCCATTGAATTGGGGTAAGCAAAGAGTTATTTATAGAAAAAATAAGTAGGGAATCACTGCAGAAGGAATGAGAATGAGTATGTAAACCCCTTATTCCTGTAACTTTTAACTAAATTATTTTATATCCTTCATAACCTAATTTAGAAAGTAAATGATATAATATGTATATCATCCCATATATGGTGAAATGATTTCTGTTATCTAGTTAATGCAATACAGGTATAGATTGTACAGAAAACTAAAAACTTTTAGGAGAGATTCTTCTCAATTTTTTCTAAAACAAAACAAAGCTGAGTTTATGAATACAAGCATGGAATAATGTTTATATTCATAAACAGATATGTGGTTGCCAGAGATGAAGCGGGTAGAAAAGAGCAAAACAGATTAAAAACACAAACTTCCAGCTATGAAATAAATAAGTCACAAGAATGTAGTGTATAACACAGTGACTGCTGGAGGAGGTCATCCAAGGAATGTGATGGCAGGTTGACCATCAAGCTGGACCTGGGCAATCTGAGGGTCATTACCCCTCTGCAGTCCTTGGAATAAAGGTTCTGCCCACTGCTTCTACTCAAGGAGTGGTTACAAGGTGTCATTGATAGTAAGGTGTTATTGAGACTATTTTCACCTTATATATGACTGAAACTTATTAACATTATTAACTGAACCTCCATATAAACTTTTAAGATTGTGGCAAATGGATGTGGAGATCTAGTTTTTTTGCTACCCCAGGTAAAGCCTTGTGTGTGAGTCCCTTTGCTTATTAAAACTGTCACCTACCAATCTGGAGTGGTCTGCCTCTTTTTTTTTGTTTTGGTCTTTTATTGCCCTCCATGTGCTGAGGTCAGTTTCAGATTTTACCAGGGGAACTCCTGAGGTTTCAAACCAACAGTGACAGCACTTAATAACACTGTACTGTACATTTGAGAGTGGCTAAGAGAGTAAATCTTAAAAGTTCTAATCACAAGAAAACAAACTTGTAATGATGTATGGTGATGGGTGTCTGTTAATTATAGTTATTCTCCATTTCACAATACAGGGAGGGCAAAAGTAGTCTTACAGTTGGGAATATTCAAAATACAGAGTTTATTCTTATATTACTACTTCTTAATTATTGTATAATATATGGGTATTATAACTCTAAACCTACTTTTGCCTACTCCCATATATACAAATATCAAACCATTATGTTTTACACATGAAATTAATATAATGTTATATGTCAATTATATTTCAATAATACTATTTTTAAAAGTATATAATTTATAACTATTTTATTCTGTAGGTATACTCCAAAGTTCCATTCCTTACTGCTAAAGGCTATTTGGTGGTGTTAATGAAATAGCATTATGATAAGAAGCCATTTTCACTTTAGGTGAACTGTCATTTTTTCCATGCTAAAAATATTTAAAGATATATGTTTTGGGTCTTTACTATTTCTTTGTGTTTTAAACCATGGCTGAAATTGCATTTCTACATATAATCTTAATTTCCCCACAGCTATAAATAGAAATTGAATAAAGCAGAGCAGGGGGCAGTGCAAGGGCCTGGTCCTGAGCCATCATTGCATTCCGGAATTGACTATTTTGACATCTATGAATTCTGTAAAACTTTTCTTAGTGCTGATAAATTTTCTTTCATTTCATTTTGTAGCTTCTTGAAAGTCTGAAATATTTACTGTTGCAGAACAGTGACTTGAATTCTCTGAGATATGTGGCATTTTGACATGCTTTTTTGAGTACAATAGCTTTGTCTTTCTTTAGGTCTTTTGAGGAAGGCAGGCCTATGATTTGTGATGCTATGTTATTGCCCATCAGCTCAAGTGTGAAATTGTCCTCTTCTAGCATGTACCTTGTCAAGGCTTTAGTATTCATGCAAAGGATGTTAACATCAGATTAAGATGCGCTCCTCTTTAGAGAATAGGGGTTTATACTATAGCCATATGGAATAATGGCTCCCCAGATATTCATTGGTAAGTATAACTTTCAAATATCTGTACCTAAATTTCTATTCAAAGACCCACTTTGGGAAATAATGTTTGTGGAGGTTTGAGTCAGAAAAAACAGGTCCTAAAATTTACTCATAGATTAAGCAATAATCTAATAATCTAATAATCGAAAAGCTATTATGCTGTTATTGAACTACTATCTTATTGAATTCATTTTTAGATTTTAAATAATTTTTAACCTCCCTGACCATCAGGTTATACTGAAACATGTTTTAAGGAACAATCTTATGAATGAGGGCTATGAGAACTATACACTTAATATTCCTCAGAGGTCCTCTTGATATTCTGAGATGGCTATCTATATAAATGTTCCTCCATTTTGAGTAACAGGATCAGGGTAGTAAGAACTACAAGTTTTAACCTTATGGACCATAAAATGAATAACTGATCCTGTTTTCTTTTTTGCTGTGTTGGCTGCTAGAAATCTTAGAACCATTTTTTTTTATTAAGCTTCAAAAGCATATATGGGCCCAGGCAGGAAACAGGTGGGAGCTGACTTTGGCCTGCACCAACCAGGAAACCCCAGCACCTGCACAGCCAGTAAATAGCTACAATCCACACTGGAGCACCACCACCCTGCCCCTGCACTGCTGAACTCCACAGAGGGCGGAGGTTTGTTGTCAGTGGTCACAGCTGGTCCTTGCAGCTGACTGGCCTGGGAAAATCCCTCCCATTGACCTGTCAACAGCAATCAAGGCTCAACTACAAGAGGAGGGTGTATTCAGCTCACCTGAAGGATGCACCTCTAATACCCAGTTGGGTGATAGGGGAGACTGTGCCACTGTATCCTACAGGACACCTACTATATTAGGCCACACTACCACCAAGACACAGAGTCATAGAAACTCTACCTAATACATAAAAACAAACAGGGAGACTGCCAAAATGGGGAGACAAAGAAACATGGCCCAAATGAAAGAACAGATCAAAACTCCAGAAAGGGAACTAAATGAAATGGAGATAAGCAATTTATCAGATGCAGAGTTCAAAGCACTGGTTATAAGGATGCTCAAGGAACTTAGTAAGGACCTCAACAGCATAAAAAGATATAGTCAGTAATAGAAGATACAGTAATTGAAATAAAGAGCAATTTACCAGGAAACAACAGTAGAGTAGATAAAGCTGAGAATCAAATCAATGATCTGGAATGTAAGGAAGAAAAAAAAAAGACCAATTAGAACAACAAAAATAAAAAAAAAAATGAGGATAGTGCAAGCAGCCCCTGGGGCAACTTTAAATATTCCAGCATTCTCATCATAGGGGTGCCCGAAGAAGAAGAGAAAGAGCAAGAAATTGGAAATCTATTTGAAAATGAAATATAACTTCCCTAATGAAAGAAAACTTCCCTAATTTGATGAGCAAAATAGATATGAAAGTCCAGGAAGCACAGAGTCCCAAACAAAATGGATGCAAAGAGGCCCACTCCAAGACACATCATAATTAAAATGCCAAAGGTTAAAGATAAAAAAAGAATCTTAAATGCAGCATGAGAAAAGAAGGTAGTTACTTACAGGGGAGTTTCTATAAGACTGTTAGCTGATTTCTCAGAAGAGACTTTTCAGGTTATAGGGGACTGGCAAGAAATATTCAGTCATGAAAAATGAGGACTTACAGCAATAATTGTTCTACTCAACAAAGCTATCATTTAGAATTGAAGGGCAGATAAAGCAGCTCCCCACAAAAGAAAAAAAAAAAAACTAAAGGAGTCCATAATCACTGAAGTATTACTATATGAATTGTTAAAGGGACTTATTTAAGAAAAAGATGATCAAAACTATGAACAATAAAATGGCAATAAATATATATCTATCAATAATTGAATTAAAAAAATAAAATAAGCAAACAAGAACAGAGACAGAATCATGGATATGGATATCTATTTGATGATTGCCAGATGGGAAGGGGAGAAGGAGAATGGATGAAGAGGTAAGGGGATTAGGAAGTACAAAATGGTAGTTACAGAACAGCCAGGGGGATATAAAGCACAGTACAGGAAATGGAGGAGCCAAAGAACTTATAAGCATCATCCAGGGACACGAATAATGGTGTGGGAATTGCCTGTGGAAGTGGGGGGTACTGGGTAGAAGAGGGTAAAGGGGGGAAATCAGGACAGCTGTATAGCATAAGCAATAAAATATAATTTTTTAAAAAGCATATAGAAATCATGTCACAAATTTTATCTAACCTCACCTCTGATGCCATCCTACTCTTATCTTATGGTTTGCTTCAGATTTCTCCTATTTATCTTGGTGTACTAAACACTTTAGAAGCCACTTTAAATCCCTTCCAATATAAAACAGACTGTTAATAATAAATGGTGGTTGAATGCATTGTCTTTTCACTTTATAAAGGCTTTCTCAAAACAATGAGTTAGCCAGAGGCAAGGATTTAACATTGTCATAGTTTAGCATTTTTGGGAAGCAAACACTGGAATAAGATGGAGTTTACAGTGCAGGGTATTTATTAGGAAATATCTTTATGACAAATCCCTGGAGGAAGAAGAAAGTAAGTTTGAATAAAGGAAGGAGATAAGCTAACAGCTTCAGCTATCTGGAGCCCATGGCCCATCTGACTTACCTTCTTAGGCTGAAACAGAGGGGTCTCTTTACTCCCTGGTTCATCCAGTCATCAGCTGTTGGTTGCCCTAGGCAAAGGTTAGCTAGCGCTGAGGCTGTCCTTGAGAGAGTTGACCACTAAATAAAGTCTGCTGATGACACTTCACAAGCCCATCTTTGGAAAAGGAAATATAGCACCCCATCTACAACAAATATTTTAGGTAATCACATACCCTGATGTAATTAGTGATCACTGGGAAAGTTAAATACACAAGAAGTTATTTTGGCCAGAGAGTTATATGCTAGTCAGATCTTTCACTCTACCTAGAGAAAACTATGATGCATCTTCCTGAAAGGGTACAAGTGGAGTGATAAACAGTCTATATATTGTGTGTGGTGGGGTGGGTGGATCTTAAGACAACATATATTTATTATCTCAGTTTCTGTCCAGGCACATCGCTGAGTCTGCATTCATAGTCTCATAGGGCTGCAACCAAGGTGTTGTCTAGGGCTGTTGTGTATATATTTAACTGTTATACATCACCTGCCAGAGTCCACTATGTGCTGCAAACAACCTAGACTTCCAACCTGGACTCAAAGTAAGAACCATCCTTTTTTGAGTGGACAATATTTACACTTCATGTTTCTGACCATTCCAGTATTATAAAAGGAATCTCTGACTTCATAACTAGTGCTACAGCCTTGTACATTTTCATACTCAAGACCAAGAAAGATTACTTTTAGTAAATTCTGCACAAAATAGTTGAAACAGGGAGCAATTAGGTAATTCAATTTATCAGTATTATAAATATTTTTTTCATGTAGTATTTTTTTCAGTAATTAAGCCAATTTTCATCCTCTTGAAGCAAAACTCCAATTCACCACATTCTTCAAATTCCATGAGTAAACACATTGTTTTGCTCAGATGGTGAAAGAAAAATATGGAGACAAACAAAGCATATTTTTGGAGTAAATGCTAGGTGCTACTATGTAAAAATTAGTTTGCACAGTGCATAATACAAGTGTTGTGGAATTTTTTTTCATTTTTAACTTAAACCACTTTTTTCATTTCAAATCAAAAGCAGAAAATCAAAGTGAACTTTTTTTTTGTCATCGGTCTTTTTGATTTTCACTGCTATGGACCTTAAAATGTACTGAGTTCTCATCTTTCAAATGAGAAAATTAGAGTTTAGAGAGGCTGGATAATTACCCATTTCATGAGAAAAATTTCAGAATTGGAATCCAGGTTTTCCAACTTGTATTCCAGTGTTTTTCTTCCTCATTGGTTTATTCGTTGACATTAATAGCTCTAAGAAACCAATAGCACCAACAAATTTCCCATTACAATGTCTGCCTTAACAAGATATCCTTCTTATTATCCCATTTCTAAAATGATTTTATTTTTAAGTAGCTCCCTTGGGTACATGGCTGCAACAATTAAAGATGAGCTTTATTTTTATCAGCCAATATTTGTTCAGCATCAGTGATTCATATTCTCCTTTTGCTTGCTAAGTTTCTTTATCCTGGTAAGTAAAGGCTTAACAAATTTTTAGGCAAAGAACATGCACTTCAAAACTATCCAGATACATCTGTGTGGCAGACAACCAAACCAATCTATAGACTGAAGAGGTGAACATATCAGTTTATTTTTGTTCTTTGAGATGGAAATGTAGCTTAAGTAGGGGTGACTTTTTATGACATTTACTTAGTTCTTGAACTGACTGACAAGCCTATTAGTGTATGTATTCCCTGAACTTTATTAATGTAATTGGAAAACTGTTCACATGCCAATCAACTCCTAATATGTAATTATGTTCATGAATACTGTAAAATTATTAGCTTTTAATTTGACCCAAGTACATACTTTCAAAACAGTAACAGAAATTTTCTTTTTCTAGAGGAACAAAATATTATAGTGATAAAACATTCACTAAGTGCATTCCTAATATGTATTCCATGAAATAGTGCCCAAAATGTCACCATCATCAAATGGCCAGCAAAAAAGAGTGACAGAGTAACGCATGTAACAGCTTTAAGAATGTGTACTATATTAAGCCCTGGCTGGCGTAGCTCAGAGGATTGAGCGCAGGCTGCGAACCAAAGTGTTGCAGGTTTGATTCCCAGTCAGGGTACATGCCTGGGTTGCAGGCCATGACCCTCCAGCAACCGCACATTGATGCCTCTCTCTCTCTCTTTCTCTCTCTCTCTCCCTTCCCTCTCTAAAAATAAATAAATAAATAAAATCTAAAAAATAAAAAAAGAAAAAAGAAAAACCCACCATCCAAATGTTAAAAAAAAAACACAAACAAACCAGAATGTGTACTATATTAAAACAATCTACATAATATGAAGTTAAAAAGAAATCCTATGGAAATTAAACAAGTGCCTGGGCAGGGTTTGTATATCCATAGTCTGGTTTAAAAATCTGGGCCTAACATGAAACAAGAAAGAATGGAAAAAAGAAAAGAGGACTTAATGTATCTAGAAACACATCATTTAAATCTATAGGAAGTAAAAAGTCTGTATCTCAAGTGACTCCAATATATTACTGTACAAGTTTGCTTTTTCTTATGTAATAAGAATCCTTCATAGTCTCTGAGCAAGAAACTCAAGTCAAAGGGACCTGAACTGAAGACGTGGTTAGGGTTAGGCCTGGGTAACAGGAGAAACATGTTTAAGACTTGTAATCTCGTGTCAGTTTTTAAAACTAGACAAACTCCTGCCATTGGAAATCTCTGGATAATCTCTGAACAAAGACAGACTTTGGTGGAAACTATGATATTCTCCTATGCTATTAAATGAGGGACGTTTTACTGTCTGCAGTGATCTGCAATAAGAAAAGCCATTGTGGAAATTCACTGATGTAATTGTCAATTTATATTTACTTCCACAAAGTTAATTGTTTAATTAATAAGTTTAATTTTTATCACAAAGTTAAAATATTTACTAATAATTGAAGCTGTATTTCAATTTAGGTTTACATTTATGTAAGGAAATAAAGCTCAGTTAATAAAATTATAGATTAACAATATTTTCCAGATGTAAGCCATGCACATAAATTAACAGTTAGTGTTAATTATTTAAAGGGTAAACTCAGAGGTAATACAAATAACTTGCTTACTCAGCATTCCAGTAGGAATGAAACATGTATTCGCTTGCACCACATTATATAACTTGTTATTAATTTTTCTTAGAGATGCTGCAATGTCATTTTGAGTTCCACAGCACAATATTTCTATGCAATGAACACATGATTAATCTAAAATGCATGAGAAAATAATGTAAAGGGCTGAAAATATACATTTTCTATTCTATTAGCAACATAATTTCATTTTCTTGAAAAATATTTGTGTTCAAGATAAATATGCTCTTAAATTTAAGTGTGCAAGAAAAATAATATAATTTAATGATTTTGTTTGTATTTGGAGATTGCAAGTTAGCCGAAATGATAAATGAGCCACTGAAAGTACATCAAAGTATAAAGCATTGTGTACCATATTTTTTCAATTACTCTATACTTAAATTAAGTATTTATAGAAGGCTGTTTCTTTTCATTGTGACTTTAATCAAAGTGTACAGAAGTTGGATTGAGACAGAGTGTTAGAAAGCTGGAGAATCACTTCTAAGGAGTTACTATCCATATTTCAAAAAGTTCTCATGTTTTAATGTATCCATAACAGGTTATCAAATATTTATTTTAATGTATCAATCATGGGTTCTCAACAATGTATTGAAAGAGTAACTCAAGGAAAGATACAAAGTGAATCATACACAAAAAATTATAATGTGGTGTTAATGGATAAATTTTGATATTGGCAAGTGAGGAGTTGTATGACTGTAATAGTCATTACACTTAATGGAATCTAGGAACATAAATCCTTGAAGACAGTGTAAACATATCTTTCAACATTGTCAGTTACTTCTGAGTCACTTTTATATCTAAATATTGAACATTTATAACTGTATTCCTTCACAATACAATGGTTATGGAAATGCATACCTTGCACAGTTAGATGCACCTGCATTGTTCTCGGCGTATGTTGAGTCTGAACAGAACACGTGTATGGGCCATCATCCGTCACATCTACATTCTGTATCTGCAGACTGTAGTCCCTTTTATTCAATGTTGAAATTGAAACTCGAGGGTCCACTGACCACTTATCACCTCCAGCAAAAATAATACTTGACCGGTTCAGCCAGGCACCCTTTGAACCTCCATCTTCCAAATAACACCTACAAATGATCAGAAACAGAACACTATTAATCAAAATGAAAATGAGAGCCATTATCTTTGTTCTGACTGTATTTTCATATGCTAGATTATAGCACTTCATCAAATGCAAATGTCAGACATAAACACAGGAGACATGAATACACTGGTATGTCTTCCATTCCCAATACAAATATGAAACAATACCTGCACACAGTTTTGTTTTGTTTTGTATGTCTGTGCATTTTAATGCAAGTCTTGTCAAAATCAGTTTGCATTTCTTGTGGATGACAAGTAAATTAAAATAAGGTTAGATTAGTTCACATAAAATTTTTGACATTAACACATTTTGTTCTTTGAAATTATAAGTAGTAGGAAAAGTCTATGAGTCAGCCTCATTCAATCCAGTCCAACCCTAAGTATAATGAACCAGATGCAGAAAGCACAGAATGGTATATACTTGCTATTTTTAAAATCACCTGCATTAGCAGAGTGGTAAGTTTGCATGCTAACACTATACACTGCATTTCACTGACAATATTGCTGTTGTAATTAAATATAGCAATTTCAATAGAATAACTTTAGTAGCAAATTATTGCTATCTTTTCAGTAAACTGACCAACAGTTTTTCCAGGTAGCATTCATTTATCCAATAAACATTTATGAAGCATCTACTATTTATGGACTCAAAAAAGTATTGGCCTCACTCTTCTAGTCTAGTAAGAAACACAACCAAGCAATGCATTTAATACTATAAGAAAAATAATTTTATTAACTCAAACAAAATGATCATGAGAGACAAAAGAAGGTTACTTGACTCAGAATAGGTGTTTGGGTATAGAAAAAGGCTTTCTGGGATAGGACAAGAAATGCCTGAGATAAAGTGGGTGAGAAGTGGAAGACATGGCTTTCTAGACACAGGTGCTGTATGTTGGCAAGACCAAGGAAAGCTGAGAGAGAGAATCAGGCATTACAATGAGGTACCAATAAGCCTGGGAAAAGGGGAGGGATGAGCGATGAAACTGGAAAGGTAAACTGGAACCAGATGATGATGGTAAGCATGATGACATATAATACATTTTAAGGCCAAGTTTGAAGCCATTTATTCAGTTGTATTTTAAAACAAGGTTCAAAAATATAGCTTTGTATCTAATAGAAGTCAGGCAACTCGAGATTTAAAACAGAAGGCTGTGGTCACATGTCAGTGATTTTGCTGAGACCTGAAATTCTGTGTTTCATCTTGAAAATGTTCTGATACAAATTAAAGACTGATTCTCTTAAATGAGTACAAAGAACAGCTACAAAACGAAAATACACATACATCAAAATAGTTTGACAGCATTTCTACAGAACACCTTCGGGGATTGAACGCAGTATGAGATTGCTACAAATTGCAAGCTGAAACAACAGGGCAGGCTGCTTCAGATTGTATGAAACTAATCAGTGGGTGAAAAAAAAAATAAGGAACTGGGTACATTGCAGAATCTAATTTGTAGTCAGCTTCACCATCTACAGAATCCAAACTAGTAGAAGTCATAAAGGTCACTGTTAATTGGAAAGCTTTTACTTATGTTTTTTAATGAAGAAAATAAAACCCACTTTAATGATATAATTAAACAATTATAGCACATCGCCATTCTTAATAATATGCAGAAAGAAGATAGAGGAGACATTGTTTCCATTTCACAAGATCACATTTGGGTAGAACACTAAGATATCACTACCAGGGTGGTGATAATTCCAATGTTTGTATTTACTATCTGGTTTCATGAAGTGTTTGTTGTGTGACTTCTGCATTCATGGCCTTCACATGTTCTTCTATCTGGTGCTTATAACAACCTCGTAGGGTATGGGTTGCTATGTCCAATTCACCACTAGAAAATAACTGTAATGTGTAGGTTATATGACTTGTCCTAGTCATGCTATCAGTGAGTGGCAAAGTTGAATTTATAATCAAGTTTAATATTTCTACATCCAATGTCCTTTGCACCATAATGCAGATCAAAGACTTTTAAAATAGGTTTCAGAAATGGCAAGATGATTAGAATGTTGCAGAAATTACTGCAAGTAATTTCTTATTTACTGAATGTGACCAACTGCTTAACCCGTCCTATTCTAAAAGAAGCAGAAAATTAATTATTAACAGATATTTTACCATGAAAGTCTGATTTTGAACACTCTGACTGGTACTTCCCTTTCCCTAGAGGCAGTGGCAGCTTTACCTTCATGTGTGTGTGGGGTCGTGGGGTTAGAGAACCACGGGGATTAGTGAGCCTTTGGATACTAGAACTCTCATAAGCCTGATCTGGGTTATAACTTCTAGTCCTAACATATGCACTCTCCCTCTGTTCTGGCACGTCAGACCATCAGGAGAAAAGAGAAGTTAACTTCTGCATGGTAAAAAAAAAGAGAGACACCCCTTTATGTCTTCTGGGCTTACATAACTATCTTTCCTAATTGGTATTGGTCCCAACCCAAAGCTTTTTAAGACATACATTAGAAAATCCCTAGAATGAGACTCAGGAGAAAAAAACAACAACACATTTTTATATTATTTTCTTGTATTGCTATAGAACTCTTCTTAATTAAAACTACTTAGTTAGAACTGAGATAATTTAGATCATCACATATGAAATTTTATAAATTAGGGGTAGCAAGGTTTTATATTTTATAAAGAAGCATAAGATACTAATATAGAGTAAAAGTGTTGTAACTATAAGATAACCATATAAAACATATAAAATAGGCAAATGCACAAATCTGATTCTTTGTGAATAAGACCTATGTCTTCTACATATCTACTTCCACATTTAACGCTATTTTCCCCCTTTACAAAGCAAAGGGATACTGCCTGACATGAGTATGCTGTATTAACAAGGGATTCTGGAATGCAAGGAAAGTAATCATGGTATGGAAGAGGAGGTAGAAGAAGGATGGGAAGTGGTGGTAGTTTAGCTTTGCACTCTTTGGGCACCAAAAGTCTTTTTTCTTGCTATAAGAACTATAATGTCTAAATATATAAATCTTCTGTAATCCTACCTCAAACAGAAATTATAATTTAGCAAAGATGATAGAGTATATGAATGAATAGCCATAATACAGAAAGGAAGTTAGTAAATATAATTAAATTGTTGTTATAATTGTACTTGACAGAGCTTCTTTAACTTCTCCACATGACCCTTGTAGCCAGGACCATTCTCCCCACAATTACACAATAATTTTTTAGAGTTACAATCAGATCAACTCCAGATCATCTTCCTATTTCACACATAACATTCAATTCTCGATAATGACCAATGAGCATATATTATTTTATCCTTTGATACTTTTCTGACTTTATCCACTACAACTCTTTCCCAGTATGTTCTGCTCTCAACAGTGGCCCTCTGGATGTGTTTCCAACAAGTCATGCATTTTTTTTTTTGCCCAAGGAAGTTTGCTTTTGCTCTTTCTTCCATGTGGACCTCTCTTCCCCAAGAGTTCTGGTGAATTATTCCTATCACTTTTAAGTCTTCACTGAATTACCTAATATTGTATTAAATAGCAAAAACTGTTCTCACTCCTACCAGGCATATTTTATTTATTTATTTATTTATTTATTTATTTATTTATTTATATTAAGGTATAATTAGCATTTACCTGATTGATTACTTAGTGTTTCTTCCTGTTAAAAGTAAGATCTACAGACTGTATTTATTTGTTCACTTCTGTATATTCCAAGGTATTACACATAATGGAAAATAAATGTAAATATTTGTTGAGTGGATAAATGAAGACAGAAAATTAAGACATTTTTAGGAGGAATAATATGATAAAGTGTATCAGAGTTCCAAAGTGCAATGTCATTGGGAAAGCAAAGAATGTGTGCATTATGATAAGACATAATTAAATGCAAAAACCTGTGGCACATACAAAACCTTCTGTGTGAGACATGGAATGAACTAAGTAAGCAATTTGAGTCAACAGACCACGCTCAACTAGTGAAGTAAACTGGTAGGTATGGGGAGAGGTGAGTTGGGCTCAGAACTGCTTGAAATAAGAAAAAAACTATAACCTTTGATTCTATACTTCAGGAACCACCTTAAACCATTAAACATTCTGTTTAGTATGTGTTACACACTTTGTTAGGCACTTTATGTTGACCTTCCTGTCATCCTATGACCTGAGACCTATATCTTCATCTTACTGATGAAGAAATGAAGGCACTGAAATTGTATCTTGAACAAAGGCAGTCAGCCTGAACTCTTTTTATTTAGTGCTATAAGCTATGGTGCTAGACCATGCTGTGTACTCTTAGAGTCAGCCACAAGGATGAGGTGTTCTCTCTGTTTAGGATGGAGGACTTTGTGTGTGAGGGAGAGGCTGGTGAAGCAAAGACAGTCAGGTCATTAAAGGCAGCAAAATGAAGCCAAAATTCTATGCTAACAAACTAGGACCTTTATTTCCCCTAGATTTCAAAATGGACAGTTTAGGAGCTACTGAGCTTAGGATCCCTTTGCAGTATAGACAGTCAAGTGATCAGTGCCAGCCTGTCCTGATTACAATGGACTTATAGTATCGTTTGACATTAGGTACTGTGACCCCTCTAACTTTGTTCTTCTTTCTCAAGATTGCTGTGGCTATTCAGGGTCTTTTTGGGTTCCATATAAATTTTCAAAATATTTGTTCTAGATCTGTGAAATATGCCATTAACATTTTAATAGGCATTAAATTGAATCTATAAATTTCTTTGGGCAGTATAGCCACTTTAATGATGTTAATTCTTCTAATCCATGGACAGAGTATATACTTCCACGTATGTGTATCTTCTTCAATTTCTTTCTTTAGCATTCTGTAGTTTCTGACTAAAGGTAGGTCTTTTACCTTCTCGGGTAAGTTTATTTCTAGTACTTTGATTTTTTTTGTTGTTGCTACAGTAAATGGTATTTTTTTCTTAGTTGGTGTACAAAAATGCCATTGATTTCTGAATATTGACTTTGTATCTTGCTACTTTGCCAAGTTCACTTTTAGGGCAAGTAGATTTTGGGGGGAGCTTATAGGGTTTTCCATGTACCCTATCATGTCATCTGCAAATAATGCAGTTTTACTTCCTCTTTTCCAATTTGGATGCCTTTTATTTCTTCTTGTCTGATAGCTGTGGCTAGGACTTCCAACAGACACATAGATCAATAGAACAGAATAGAGAGCCCAGAAATAAATCCATGTCTCTGTGGTAATTTAATATTTGACAAAGGGGTCATGAACATACAATGGAGCAAAAATAGCCTCTTTAATAAATGGTGTTGGGAGAACTGGACTGGTACACGCAAAAAAATTGAAATAGGTCCATCAACTTGTACCATACCTCAGAATAAACTCAAAATGGATAAAAGACAAACATAAGTTGTGATACCATAAAATTCCCAGAGGAAAGCATAGGCAGAAAAATTTCAGATATCCCATGTAGCAATATATTTGATGATATATCTTCTAGGGCAAAGAAAAGAAAGGAAAAGTAAACAAATGGAACTACATCAAATTAAAAATCTTCTGCACAGCTAAAGAAACTGTTATCAAAATGAAAAGGGAGCCCACTGTATGGGGAAATATATTTGCCAATGATATATCAAACAAGGTTTAATTTCCAAAATATAGAAAGAACTCACACAACTCCACAAAAGGAAGACAAACAGTCCAATCAAAAAATGGGATGAGGACTTGAATAGACAATTCTCCAGGGAGGACATACAGAAGGCCCAGAGACATATGAAAGTATGCTCAGCATCACTAGCCATCAGAGAGATACAAATTAAAAACAATGAAATCTCACCTCACACCAGTCAGAATGGCCATCATTAATAAATCAACAAACAAGTGCTAGAGAGGCTGTGGAGAAAAGGAAACCCTAGTACACTGTTGGTGGAATGCAGACTGGTACAGCCACTGTGGAAAACAGTATGGAATTTCCTCAAAAATTAAAAATGGAACTACCTTTTGATCCAGGGATTTCACTGCTGGGAATATACCTTAAGAGTCCCGAAACACCACTTCAAAAGAATTTATGCACCCTGATGTTTATAGCAGCATTATTTACAATAGTGAAGTGTTGGGAACAGCTTAAGTGTCCATCAGTAGAGGAATGAATGAAAAAAAAAAACCTGTGGTACATTTATACAGTGGAATACTATGCAGCAGAAAGAAAGAAGGAGGAACTCCTACCCTTTGCAACAGCATGATGGAACTGGAGACTATTATGCTAAGTGAAATAAGCTAGTCAGTAAAAGACAAATGCCATATGATATCACTTATAAGAGGAGTCAAATCAACAAAATAAACTAATGAGCAAAACTGAACTGGAGGCATAGAAACAGGGAACAGACTGATAGCCGTCATAGGAAAGAGAGTGGGGGGGATGGTGGAAAGAAGGGGAAGGAACTAGTCAAAGAACATGCATGAATGAGCCATGGACATGGACAATGGGGTGGGGATGAACTGTGGGAGCAGGGGTGGGGCAGGATCGAGGAGGGCAAAGGGGGAAAATCGGGACAACTCTAACAGAATAAACAAGAATAAAATAAAATTTATAAAAAAGAGATAAGTGGTAACAGTGGCACCCGAAGTAGTTTTTTTTAAAATAAAATAAGATAAAATAAAATAAGCAGAATAAAAATGTTTAATAATGAATGAATCATTTAATTGAGTATGGCATGCATTATCTTGAAAGTGTTTTCTTTATTTCTTTTTTAAAAATCTGCTAGATTACCTACTTTATAGGGGAATGAATAAAGCAATTCAAAAATACACTCCTCAGCATAAGCTGTATTAATATTATAATAAATATATGGCAAATACTTCAATTTTCATTCAGTCACCTGGATGTTTTGCATACATAATTTCAAACATCTGGCTGTTGGAGATATATAGAAAATAGCCTGAATATTTCATTTTCTTTCACAGTTGTTAATTATATCTACCCCAGCTTAATATAGTTAATGCTTTTCTATTAAAAATTGCATTTACTTCTGAACTCTCTTAAGAAGGTCCTTTATAAATGATGTTACAACATGTTAGGCAGGTCCCTATTGGGGGGTAATATGTCCTATTTGGTGAAATGAGAGTTGGTCAAACTAATGTTGGCATAACTCTAACTGACACTGTCTGCAATATTATCTTTTGTGGTAATTAAATGTGAAAGTGGAACATCAGAGAGTTTAGTAGAAATTAGCATACTTAGGTTATTTATTGTTTTTTAAAGCTCTACTAGGGAAAAGTGCCTATGGCCACTGAGAAATGATTTGTTTCACTTTCATATCTCTAATGCCCTATAACACTTTCCAAAAACATAAGCCTTAGCACCATTACTGATACTCCACACAGCAGGATTTATTCAGCTTTATGGAAAGAGACCAGCTTTTCTCCAGACAAGTTGATTAATGAAAGTATCTATTAAAGGTACTAACTAATAAAAGAAGAAAAATGCAATTTCCCTGGATTCAAAACTAAACCATGTGAAAACAATATTCCTATGGAGGAATTGGCTAGCTACCTTCACAGCTGTCTTTTCATTGTATCACAAAGTTCTAAATTTGACAGAATTTTCAAAAGAATACAGAATTTTTTTTTAAAAAAATTCAGAACCTCATACAACCTTCAGGCTAATTCTGCATACAAAGAGAACTTTGATATTCCTGGCTTCCAGGATGCAGTGAGGTAAGGGAAGTAAAGCAGAGATTAAATGAAACACAAAATTCTGTCTCCTCTCCCATTTGTCTTTGTTTTTAAGGTACTTTCTTCTTAATGTCTTTCATGCAAGTTTTTACTAGATAACATCACAGGTAGATAGAGAGATAGGTATATAGATACAGATATAGTTTGATATGTCTACACATCTAACTATATGATGTTCATCTAACTATATGATGTTAAATATAAACTAATAAAAGTTATGCATATGCCAGATCATGTATATAATATTGTATATAATATTATGATTGATTTAATATTTTAAGTTCTCTTTTACTACTATTATGACAAAAGCTTATTTGTGGCAGAAACAATTAGAGAATGAAATTTATTTCCTGTGTATTTTCTTCTAGCACTTCTTTATAATAATAAAGCTATATTAAAAATATCTTGGATAAAAGATTGAAAGTTATCATCTGCTATCTAATTATAAGAACAAACCCTCAAACAACTTAATTATTTTAATATTGTAAATCAGAGGGAAAAACCTGAAATCAATAAAGTTTTTCTTGCCTTTTTAATGAAAACTATACCTAATTCCTAAAAGGTGGAAAATTTAATGCAATGAAGTGACAGTGTAAATTTATACTTTTAGCCTTACTGTACTGCAAAATATAAATTCTTTAACACTTTATTAAAAATCACATTTATAACCCAACATTTTCAAAGCCCAGAAAATCATTAACATTTGATTTTGGATTAATCACTACATTTCAAACATTAAAATCACTTATTTCAACTTGTAATTAAACCATACTTTCTATAATACTACAAATTGCTTTATCTTACTCTTTTCATGGGCTCATTTAAGTCAAGCTTCTAAGCAAAATATCTGTGTTAAGAAAGGGCAAAACCAAGGAATTTTTACATTCCTGATGCTTAATATTTATAAATTATTCAACATATAAATTAGCATTTATTAAGTAAAACGTATTAGAAAGAGTGAAAGAGAGCTGGTACATTATAACCAAAGAAAAGAGTAAAGTCTGAATAGTAAAACAACTTTGTTATTGGCCTGTTACTTAAATCTAATTATCATCCTCTTGTCTTGATAATAATAGTAAATTTTATTTGCTGAATGATGACTGTGAGTTAAGAGCAATAGGAAATACTTTAATACATGATCACATTGAACCCTCACAAAAGCCTTTTAAGAAGTAGGTAGGTCTTGTCTTCACATTAAGTGTGATGCATGCATGAATGCAGGCTTGATGAATGAGGCAGAGATTAGAAAAAGGACAAGGTGTTACATATTTAAGAAGTCAGTTTAGGACTAGTTTTGTTCAAATGACATTACTCAAGAATCAAACTGGAATGTTTTTGTCATTTCTACTTTTTAGTTTTTGAATTAAACTAAACCAGCTTGCTTCTCCCACATGGACTTGAATGTGAGATGTGTGGATCTGGAAGGGCTTCAAGATTTCTGTAAACTAGCAGGTGCTCTGAACCGCTGTGGGGAGAATTCTGTCTGCAGTGCTGTGTCCCTGGCAGATGCTTCCTGAAGAAGTTGGACTTTCACCTCATGAGCTATAAAGGGAATGAGCAGTACATTCAAAATGCATGCAGGAGATGTTGAAAATAAGGACATCAGGGAGGGAAAACACAATCAGGCTGAAGAAGTGTCTGAGATAAAGCTCTAAGCTCCAGGCAAACCTCTCTGTTCTGTCCTCATCCTCTTTGGGATGAAGCCAGGTACAGCAGACACCTTGTTCTCAAAACAAGTGGAAAAACAATCTGGAATTCTGTACTTAAGACAGTATCAGCTACTCTACTTCATTACATCAACCACCATTGTGTTTAAGTCATTAGAAAGTGTTCCATTTGCATATAGATGCAGATGATGAAATAATAAAAATGGATATACAAAAAAATACATACTTCTTTACTGCATTAGTGAATATAGATATTTTTAAAATAAAACATATTATAAGAATTATTATCTCTACTTATTTTGATCTTTAAAACTTTCTGCTGATCATTGCTGGATTTTTCTTTCATTTTTCCTAATATAATATATTCTGAGCACAAATTTATTTTATGAATAAAATATGGCTACATAGTACAATTAATTAAAATCAGATTTGCAATCATTAACTAAAGTAGCCATTAATACACACTTATCTGTTCTCTCTTGAAAAGAATGACTAAACAATATTTCAGCATGAGCTATGCTGTAAAGTATACTAGAACATGTATCGGAGAGGGGGAAAAAAGTAATGTAGTTTTGTTTTTGTTTTTCAAGTGCTTCCTGAAAACAAATTTTAAACTGATACTATTTTCTCAAAACGTGTAAATAGTTAAAAATATTCTCAAATTTAACTCTTAGCAGATAACATGGATGACTAAAGTGTCTTCAAGAGGCAGCATAGTATAGCAATTAATTATAGTTAATATCGGAACACAAATGTCAGCTTTCTTTTGTACTATGCCTAGAACATGGAACAACTTCACTCACCTTAGTTTTCTCACCTCTATAATGTCATTAGTAAAATTATTGACCTAATATTATTATTATGAGAATTAAAATAGTTTATTTAATATGTTCAGGATGGTACTATGTACCAGGTAATTGTGTAATTAAAATTAACTGATATTAACCTACCTTGTTATAGTTGACTTTGTTTAAAAACAAAACAAAACAAACTACCAACACCACCAATAACAACAAAAAAGCCTGTACTATAAAATATAATTGGGAGAAGGTAATTGAAGCATGCATAGACTCTTTGTTTATCTGCATTGTGATAGCATAGGGTTGGTTCACAATAAATGATTTTGCAGATAAATGAGACA
Organism: Phyllostomus discolor; assembly: GCF_004126475.2. Lineage (NCBI taxonomy): Eukaryota > Metazoa > Chordata > Mammalia > Chiroptera > Phyllostomidae > Phyllostomus > Phyllostomus discolor. The sequence continues at coordinate 53,192,330 of NC_040907.2, forward strand.
TCACTTCCAGAAAGGCTTTGTTTCCCTTTATACTTCCCTACCTTATAAGCAAAACATATAGAAAAAGAGAGCTTAGGTATAATATTTTTTTTAAAAGTATACTTTGCCAATTTATATAAATATATAATCACTGTGTTGTTCATCTGAAACTAATCAAGTGTTGTATGTCAACTCTAATTGCAAAATTAAAAATTACTTCTAACTTAGTAAAAAATTATATCAAGACTAAAACCTTAAGTTTAGGAATGAACACCCTGGTTTAATAGAAAATTTGGGGGTTAAGTAACAATTTCTATTGAAGTTTTAGTTATTTATTTGCAAAATAAAGATAGCATCACCTGTCCTGAATAACTTCTTTTTTGGTATAAGATCAAATGAGACTGTTTGTGGGAGATGAATTTGTAAACTTATAAAACAAAATATAAATGTAAATATTTTATAATTATCGTAAGGTTTTATGACTTTATCGTAACTCTAGGACATGGCTCTGAATCTTCCTTTGAAGGTTCCATGAGTGCTGTGACCTTCCCAAGCTCAGGGAGATGACATAGAAGGTTGCCAATTTGTTTCTTTTTGCTTTCAGAGCCAATGAAATGATTTCTACACTATATAAACCCTTTTACATTTTTAATTTTCCACCTAACAGTTTTATAATAAGTAGAGTTATTTGAAAAAAATATAATTTCTGATTACTATTAATATGGCTACTAAAAATCAAACTGATTAATTCTCCCTTTTAAATGTGCCCAAGGATGCCTAATAACAGTGATTTGATATTCACTATCATTCACTTAAAAAGACAAACACATTTTACTTTAAAAGAAATGCTACATGGTTCCTTTTTCTCCTTAAACTCACATTTTCATTTCATGACTGCCATACATTTGATCCCAATACATTTTTTTATTTTAAAGTCTTTTCTTGATACTTTATTATCTTTGCAAATACAATTAAGTATATAAATTATCTATAAAAGTTGTTGTGACTGTGAGTATTTAAGCATAAAAATATTTCAGATGAAGTTATTTTTACAATTATTAATGGTATATAATTGATGAAATTATATATATTGCACATTTTGATAAATATTTTTTAGCCCTGGCTGGTGTAGCTCAGTGGATTGAGCGCGGGCTGTGAACCAAAGTGTCGCAGGTTTGATTCCCAGCCAGGGTACATGCCTGGATTGCAGGCCATAGCCCCCAGCAACCGCACATAGATGTTTCTCTCTCTCTCTCTTTATCTCCCTTCCTTCCCTCTCTAAAAATAAATAAATAAAATCTTTAAAAAATATTTTAAAATATATATTATATTTTACATAGTTAATGCTGGATGACTTAATGAAGTGGTTTTATCTAGATACATGGACAAAATTTCTTGTTCACTTAAGCGTACTATTTCCTTACATGAAACAGGATCCAGAATTAATTCTGAGAAATTTACTTTTCTTACACTGGATTATAGAAATGGAAGAAGTCCTGTTACAGAGATATCACTAAAATCTTTAACTCCTTCAGAATGATGTAAGTACAGTAATTCATCACCAAAAAATCATTCCTAATGCCCTGTCATTGTATAATCCTATTAAAAGTTACTGTAGATATGTTGAAAGAAGTCAGAAATTGTCTATTCATTGTCTCAACATCAACAACATTTTAAATAGTCTCTTTGTTCTGTTATGTGAACATCTTATATTTTAGGCTATGCTCTGTGACATGATTCTGCAAGTTCCAAAGATTTTGTGACAGACAGTTGTAAAAGCAGGAACTAGGAACTGAAACCAATTAAACTACAGACTTACTTTCAGGTGGGTCACTTTTAGGAAAGAACATATATGAAAATTTAAGATCAAGAAATTTTTTTTTATCATTGTAATTTTTTTTTATTTTAATCATTGTTCAAGTACAGTTTTCTCCCCCCTCCTCCCATTCCAGCCCACCCACCCAACCCTCCCCCCTTGCCCCCCATTACCCCCCACTCCTAGTTTTTGTCCATGTGTCCTCCAAATTTGTTCCTGTAAACCCTACCCATTCCCCCCTGAAATTCCCTCTTCTCTCCCCTCTGGCCACTGTAAGACTATCAAGAAATTTTTAAAAACTGTCTTTTCCTGAACAGGCTTTGGAAACTCATCATGCCCCTTAGGGTATTTATACCATAATTTAAAACTTTCTGATACCTGGAATACTTTTTCTATTGTTCAGCTAGTGAACTCCTTATTTAAAGCTATTAGCATATTTGTCTCCAACTTTTCTCCTTTTTAACCTTCACCTTCTGCCTGCCTAGTGGTAAGGAAAAGAGAAGACTGAATTTGTATAAGAATTATTGGAATATTAATTTACAGATTAATTTAGTGCCCTAAAGACATTCTACATAAAAAATGTATACTTTTTAAAATATAGCTGTTTCAAAAAGTTTTTTAACTTCTTTCTGTGTTTTAAGATTATGTTTAAAGTTGTTGGAAATCTATTGAAAACAAAACAAAACTTGGATGAGATTGTCTATGTATCTATAAATTAAAAATAATTATACCTTAAAACTACTACTAACAATATTTTATTTTGCTAAATCCCCATAAGCTTAATTATTCATTTGTTTTTACTCAATATTTAAACAAAAAAAATTTAAGCCAGTACCCATGGACTTCAAATATTTATTTTTAAATATATTTATTGGCAATCTCTTGGTTTTCTTTGCTCTTTCAGAAATCTAAAATATACTTATCTTTTCTACATGATCAACTCTTTTATTATTGTCAAATCTCTGCTGTCTCCAGATTTATGTGTGTTTCACGAGCTGTTTGTGTGTAAAAAAGAAGACATTTGATGCAAAGATTGACAAGTAAAAATGAGTATTTAAAATTACTAGGATAGAAAATTTGCATATGCAACCAACATTTAATTTATATTAATTACATCTGAGTTCTCTCCTATAGAAAGTACCAGAACCTCCACAAATGCCAATGCATCTCTTGCTGGAAGATCTAGCAGTAGTCTCTAGTGGACAGCTGGACCTGTCATATCCCAGTGCCTGGCTGGCTGGGGAAAGAATGTGCCTCCAAGGGATGTAAAACTCTGCTGTGATTTATGAAATGCTGAAATTTCAGCCATGAATTTCTGGCTGGACCTCTGCTCACTAGATTGCTGCTTATTTTCCTATCCCCATGGCTGACTTCTCAAGGTCAGAATTCTATGATATCAGTCATTATTTCCTTGAGTCATTCAAAAAGTCAGCCTGAAGAATAAAGAAGAAAATCATCACTATAATGTTCTCTAAAATTAGGTGAACTGGGATCTGGGAAAAGGTTAATATGGTTTCCCCAAAGATAATTGTACCAAGAATTCAAACAATAGGGGGTCGAGTCACAACTCTCCCTGACTCTTACTAGCCTTAGAAATTTATGCACTATTTAATTTTCCTAAGTCTTCACATTTGGTTCTTCAAAAATGAGAAAAGTAATATGTCCTTGAAAGGGCTATTTTAAGGATCAACTGAAATGTTCATGCGACAAGACCTAAGCACACAACCTCAGATATCCTTGCTTTGGGCAGTGGTCCCTGACCTCTCTATTCCATGCGCCTAGAAAAGTTCAGTGGACCTTTCCTAAAGCCTGCACTGCCCCAGCACATTAGCAATCTTGCTTCATTACCCCACACTGCACACTCCTTTGTTTCATCACTTATCATCTATGCTAAACTGTAAAGGACCCTAGTTGTTGACTTATTCATTGTGATGCCCAGGAAAGAGTGCATTGTCTGTCCCATAATTAGTGCTTAAAATATTTTTAATACTATGAGAACTCTAAAAGTGCTGTGAAAGTGGCACATAAAAGAAATCACAAACTGTTAGAAACAAGAATGGGGTGGGAATAGGTCAGGGCAGGTTTAACTCAGAGTTAATGTTGACATCAACCTTACTCCCATTGTACTTGGTTCCCAATTATCCTTGATTGAAGAACACACACAAATCTCTGGATTTTCTTCGTGGTTCAAAAACTGGAATATATCACTTGGAACAAATGGGTAATGCCCACTGTCTCCAGAGTTTACTTGCACCCACTTTTTCACTTTACTATAAAAATAATTCAATGATGTGAAAATTCTAGCTTTCAGGCACTGAAAGTAGAACCACTGCCACTTGCCTCAGAAAAAACAAATGAAAGCCACTCATATAATGGTATTTTCTTTCCTAAATTTCTGGAACATGTAAAGAAAAACTCGGGAGCTAATGTAAATAAAGAGTGGGTGAGAAAGTGTCATAAAAACTTATTAATAAATGAAAAAATTTATTGTGTAAATATTGAAAACCTTTCTCATTTGGTTTTAATTTGATGGAATGATATGATTTTTTAGGTTATTAATTTTTTGGTGATCTACAAACATGTTCATGGTTAAATATTATCAATAGTTATGTCATTTGGTTCAGAGTTCTTACTTTGCAACAGTCTTTCATTTTTCAGCAAAAGATAAATTTGTCATTCACTGCCTTTAAAATTATTTGCATTTTCTTGCTGAATGCACTAGTAATTAATTTTAGCATACTTTGTAGTTAACATAATACATATTTGGGTAACATAATTAAACATAATAAATGTATGGTAGTAGTAGATTAGAGAAGAAAAGAGTTAAGAATGGAAATTGGATGCTTTTTGAAACTAGAAATATAAAATGTTATGCCCCTGTAATTTTAAAGGGTATTACATTTGAATTTTTTTACTTGAAATATTTTCCTCCTAAAAGACTCTTATTCCTGAGCTGATTTCCTATGTGAGAAACTCTTTACCGTTTACTCTACAATTCTCTACCTCAGTCATTAATCTCTCACGTGAAGCTGTCAAAATCTTTTATGAAAATCGAAGTGCACTATATCCACTTTTCTTATCTTTCACAGTGCATTATTTTCAAGCAGCCCAGCAAGTTAGTTAAGCACAAACTGCCTTGTAAAATTCATGTTAGAAATAGAACCACGCTTTCCTCAGCTTTTATTCTGTTACCAATATTTCATGATTGTCTTTGCAATCAATACTGAACACACAGGGCTATTGTTTCCTGGCTTGCTTGTCTCCTGAGCTCCTTAATTCATGATTCGCTTCTGATTCAAAAGGACTTCGTGGATATCCTATTTATATACACATGCATCTTTTGCTGTCTTTAATTGACCTTTCCAATTATGAACTGTTGAAAAATCTATCATATTTCTCTTTGTTTCCTCTAAAGCATTTGTTTATCATATGCATATTTCAGGACTTCAAATCAACATAGTGCAATTTGTTGACATGCTTTGTTTTCATGCACTTACTACACAAGGGAAAAGATGAGTTTAAAAATAAATACAGGACTTTATGAAAAACTAATAGGCTTTAAGGTTACATTTTATTGAGTCACAAGTAAATGAATGGATTAAATTTCTTTGAAATACACCTTGGTGCAATAATTAAAGAAAACCATTTTGGCAATGTATACTTTTGATCTTGCCCAACCTTATATTGTGTTACAAATAATAAGAAACATTTATCTCTCATCTTTAGTAATGGCTGAAAGTCATCATTATCTAACAGATGCTCAGTGACCCTTGTGAAATGACTTGGTCATCTCAATAAGCTATTAATGGGCAGGCAACTATGGCAGGAAAATCACCAATAGCATTACTAATTGAATTCTGTACTTAAATACAGAAAACAAGGTGAAACTGAGCTATACTTGCCTAATCTCATTAAGAAATAATCATACCTCAAGATAAATTCAAGATTGTTATTTTGAGATACAGTTTGAGTTAATTCCCACTTCGGTTCCCTAAACAAATTTTCTTTTGAGTTCTGACTATTCAAGTATACTAGAAAATTAAGACAAAATAATTCCCTTGCTTCCAATAATCTTATAATCAAGAATGGAGAATGCACAGAATATTTACCTGAGATAGAGTGTGATAAGGGGCAGAATGGTTTATAGACATTTGTGAAGGTGAGAACATATTTCTTTGCATTAGAAAAATTATAAAATTATAAAATTATAGGAAACTATAAAAAATGGGATGTATATAGCTAAAAAAGCCCAACGAGAAGATAAAAGAGGAAAATCACAAATCCTTTCTGTGTAGTCTGATTTGAAATGAGGATTTATTCTTTTTTAATTTTTAATTGATTGATTTTAGGAAGAGAAAGGAAGAGAGAGGAAGACACTGATTTGTTGTTCCACCCACTTATACATTCATTGGCTGCTTCTTGTATGTGCCCTGACTGGGGATCAAACCCACAACCTTGGCATATCAGGATGATGCTCTAACCAACTAACCTACCCAGCCGACATAGTGAGGTTGCTTAAAACAGACAAAATGTTTAGTTAGAAGCTATTACCTTCACCAAAGGTTATGAAACACTAGCTTGTCAGCAGAAAATTCAAAGAAGATAGATGGGAGAGTCATGATCAAGGGGGAATTGTTAGTCTGAAAGAGACGAGGGGTCTAGCACAAAACAAGAGTGAGCAAATAGCAGTCTTTTCAATCATTTGAACTTGGACATCTAGAAATATACATGTACTCCCTAAATTTGGGCAAATTAGAAAGAGGATTTCATTTGAGGATAGAGATAATAATTACTTTTTAAACATACTGCATTTGAAGTGGAGGTTCCCTCACTGGGAAGAAATGGTTAACAAGTAATTATAAATGCAATCATTAATAAACAAGTGTATATGAAAATTATTCATAATAGATGTGAGTATGGTTATCCTGTTGGACTTTATAAATAAAAAGGAGTTTCAAGAACAGAAACATAAAGATCCCACTAATTTTAGTATTGAGAATAATGACAAATTTTTTTAATGAAAACCAAGAGCAATTTTAACAAAAATGGGTATCCTTAAGTGTCTAGTACTATAGAGAAGTCAAAGAAGTACTGAAAACAGGTCCTTAAATAGACAGTTGTTTCTCAGTGACATTATTGAAAGTAGTTTCAGTAGATTGATCGTTTAAGGATGTAAGCATTTTCAGAGGTTTTAGTGGAGTGGAGAATCAACAGAGAACTAAAGATGCTATAATCTTTAGTTCTTTCATAAGAATTAGATTCATGTAAAATTGAAACTTTTCATAGTACTCTCAAGCTTCCTCCCTTTCAACCTCATTGCATTTTAATGTCATTAAGTGTTCTTCCTTGAGGTTACTACTTATATACAGCAAGCTTTAATTAGAGAAAAAAAATGACCAACTAGATGATCTTGTGCACTAACCTGTAGCCTTTGAAACTGTAAAATGCAAACCCATATTTTGGTCTTTTTGAGTTGGAAAATGCCATTTAAGTACCAAGGATACTGTTTTAAACACTTTATTCAAATTCTGTCTTCAGCCAACTAATATTTTTGTATAAGGTTTTTAGAGCCTAGCCAATATTTCTATCCTCAAAATAATATACTTATTGAATATTCTATTTTAATCTAACTTACTTGAATAATTTTAAATGTATGGATGCAGGACAACATCTGACACCATTTATTACTCACTTAGGGCCTTAGGAAAGTACAGTGCTTCAGTTGTTCATTTCTTTCTCATCATTACATTTTCAATTAGTGTGTGTGGAGGAATATTTTTATTCCGTGAAACTGTATGTCTCTGTTTCTTATTGATATCAAAAATGGTTATTTAACAGCCAACTATCCTAAGTATTTTTGTCAAGCCAAGGAAGGGTGAAATTTCTTTAAGGAAAAGGGTTTTAACATAAATTGATTTACTGTATAATGATTATGATGAATCCAAGTTATCTGAGAGATTATGCACTACAGTTCATAAATTCAGGCTTTGAAAAACTGAAAGAGGCATTTTAAAGTTGGCTGGATATAAGCCTAAATAAAATGAAAAAAAAACACACAAAAAATCTTGCTGACCTAAGTAATTACCAGGATAATTCACACAGATAATGAACCTAGAATTAAGCAACATTAAATTGAGAATGAGGGAAGTGTTGGAAAAATCATCATCACTTTCAATGATCCATGCTTTTCTGTGTTCCAAAAAGGTAATTGGAGGGATCAAGGTATTAAAAACAAAAATCCATACAAGCACATTGCAAAAAATACAAAGTCCAAACATAAAATCAATCCTAATAAAAAGTATTGCAGTCTTGTAACTGTCAACCACACACAGTAAATGATCATATAATGATTGCCATGATTTCATCATTAGTAATATACTAAACACTAACCAACTACACAAAAGTACTTTATAAAGGCAGAGATTTGGAAGGGCAGCAATGGAAACATTAGGAAAGAAAACTAAGGGCAGAGATGTGTCATCACAGACCAAGGCGAAGATCGTCCACACCCTCACACTTCCAACGACTATAAGTAGATGCTAACATTGGAAAGTGAAGAGGGCTGAAAAGGGGCAATGTGATTCATTTGAAATATTGAATTGGAGGAGAACTCTACAAATACCCTGGACCAGCAGAAAGATGAACAAGGGAGTGCTGGAACAAATGAAGCCAGAAGCATTGCTGGAGACAAAATGACAAAAGTGAAGCTGTGCTACTTTTGGCATATCACGAGACAGGAGGGTTCTCTGGAAATGGCAACAATGCCGGGAAAAATGCAGGCAGCAGAAAGAGAAGAAAAACCAAGTAGGAGATGGTTTGACTCTATAAAAGAAGGCCTGGGCATGAGTAGACAGAAGCAGTGTAGAGCTGTTGAAGACAGAATGAGTGTGGGCATCACTCATTCATAGGGACCCCAGGAGTCAGAGCTGACTCAATGGTGCATAACACCCTTTATAAAGCTTTTGCTGTTCCTATATTTTACATAAAAATATAGAAAATCTCAAGGAAATTAATACTACAAAGCTACAAACTAGAAATTTGAACTCAAGGCCTACTGAATACAAATACCTGACCCATTCTACCATATTTTCCAAACTTCCAAAACTATGATTTTCACAGGCACCATTCAACTTACTTGGGCAGCAAATGTCAGGCAGGCCCCCTCAAAGAAAAATAGAAGAAAGAGTAGAATGCCTGTCTTCTCGTACACTCTTCTGCCTTATTCACTTTTAGACTTTGCTCACTTTGGTACTCCCAGGACCCGGAACAGAGTCCAGCTCCTTCTTCTTCCCAAGGTACCAGTATCAGTCGGATGTGATTTGCTCTAGATAGGTCTTCTGCATTAGTGTTAAATAAAGATATTTTATTAGTTTTGTTTTTTGTACTTTTGTATTCACTTTTTCCAAAAAGGTTTGGCATTAAAAAATATTGGTGTAAGGTTAGCTAAAATCTCCAAACCTCAGCTGTAGGTCAGCAGTGGCCCAGATCATGATACACATCTTTGATGTCAGTCTCTTTCGTGCTTTTATGGTTGAGTCCTTGCAATTTAGTTTTCACAGTTCAGCTGGGTTCAGTTCACTATGCTATTGCCAAGGAAAGAACAGGCTTATCAACAAATCACACTTCTGTGTGGAGGCATATGTTCACATCCTGTCTATACAGAATATTTACTCTGTTTTAAAGATGAAGATGTGCTGAAGACAACATTAAAATGGATAAATTCAATTTCTTTTCATTTGATTTTACTTGTAAACCATGTATATCTCAAGATATAAGTAAATATTTTAAGAAGGCAGAGCAAATATTGAGTAGTTGGGGCAACCAAAGGATACTCCAACAAATATATGTATTTGCTCTGATTTATTTTAAGACTAAACAGAGCTTCAATATGTAAACTTGATTACCAACTCCTTAAGTTCAAGGATTTTCTTGCTGCTGATAGATTCAGAGCCTAGCACAGTGTCTGACATCTACCAACTGCTTCTGATTATTGCTTGAATAAGGTATTAATTAAATCATCTTTCAGCATGATTATTAACATAAATTACAAATATATCTATGTTTATTAAAGGAGATTAAAAACGCATAACAAAAAGAGATAATGATGAAGTAGCATATTCTTAAAAAGCTAAATTCTCAACTTTAAATTTTCTCTTTTAAATATATTTATTGCTTATTCTGCAGGAATAGTGGGGGATGGAGAATTCTTTCCGTACATGATAAAAGTAATGAGAAATAAGAAACCTAAGGCTTGATTAATAAAAAACTTATTAAAGTCAAAATGACAAATGAAAATCAATGTTTTGAACACTGATATGTTAAAAGCTATACACTGTTTGTGAAACTTTCTGGCAATGCATGCTAGTTATATCAGCAAGGAATATTCCTATTTTACTTTCTGTGAATTTTAATGGTCATGTAAATACACTTGGTTTAAATTCTAACTGCAGAGTATGTGGGTTTTTGGTAACACAAATTAGCATAAAGGAATCAAAAACAGGATCTGAAGACTCAGACTGTAGGGCTTGTTGTCCTACCAACTGTCTGTTATTCAGGAATTAGTCCCTGTGCTGTATCTGTGAAGTGAGATCAGTGTTTCTCCAAGTGGATTCCATGGAACTACCTTCCTGAGATGTTAACAGGCATCTCTTTGAAATGTTGTTCTGGGTGCACATAAATGAATTAAAATACAGTTCCTTATCACAGGAAATCTCAGAACATTTAGTATACTAATGTCCATGAGGACTCCAAAAAAGAGAGAGACTACATAGGTATTCCCAAAGTGATTTGTTTCTTAGCACCCTGCCCAAAATTAATCTCTCAGAATAGTGTTTCACAGAGGGTGAAAAATGACATACTTCAGCCAGTTTCATTTTGTCCATTCTGCTCATTTAGAAACTTAGTCTACAGAGCAGAAGACTAAATGCCAATAGCTAGAATACTAGGATTAAATTCAAGGGTAAGCATGATGTCACCAGTTATTTTCTCTATCTGGGTAATCTGAAGCTCTATAATCCAGGTTTATAAGTATGAAAGTTTCATCAAATCAATTCTAGACAAATAATTAGTCTACTTTTTATAAAAATGAATGAAAGGAAATGGGAATATAATTGATATTTTTTAGATAAATACAAATCAATGTAATGATCATAAGCTATAAATAAAACATGTTTGAAGATTTGTATCAAGAGAATGCTTATGTTTATGCAGTTGAGAGGAATAAAGCATGTACTAATTAAGTTCTTCCATAAAATACTGTCTTTCTATGAGATCAAAATGTTTCTCACTAATCATCCTTAAATTATAATCACATGAATTTGTCAATTGAGTTTTGGAACTAATTCAACATATCTATCCATCTCATTGGTACTGTGAAATTATTTAACATAGGCTAAATGTCCATATAAACAAAAAGCTATTGTTGACAAATCAGTAAATGTAAAAACATTGTAATTGATACTACTAAGTACATGAGGAAACTCAATGAATTTAAGAGAATAACCTTACCATCTTCCATTCGATTCACTATTATTAATTAATTGTCTTAAGTTCTACTATGCAATTTTGATACCATCAAATAATTCTTCATTGCCTACAGAATCAAGACCAAAGGCATTATCCTGGAATCAAAGATATTTTATAATATAATGTTATATTAATTAATTAATTAATTAATTAATATAACTTTAATATTTACTTTTCAGCCATTCTCCCACCACCTTCCAATACAACCATTGTGTTATAGACAATGTAGTTCCTTTTCTTTTCCACAAATAATTTTATTGCACTGAGCCATTAATAATAAATTTGTCTGAAATGTCATCTACCACATATCAGAACCTCTTTCATCCTTTAATATTCATTACAAATTTTCTCTTTAAATTCTCTTTTTTTTATCATGCCACATGAAAGAGTTTTCACTAAAATGTGTGCAATTAGTGTAAGTTATGGAGGACTTTTTAAAAGTTTTTCTATTTGCCTGTATGTCCTGAGTATAAGGGTAGTATTTTCATGATGACAAACTGTGGATGAAATTTAATATTTCTATCCTTGTCTTTCTATTGCATTTTTCCCTTCAGGACAACCTGAAGGTTGTATATATCTATATATATATATATATATAGATATATACATATATATAGATATATATCTATCTATCTATATATAGATATACATATACATATATGTACACCCCACACACACATATATAGACATCAGTATATTAACTTAACCAGACATTTGCATATTTAATCCTAATTTTAACTAGTCATTGAAGCCTTTGTCTCTTCATAAGGGTATAGAAATAAAAACACTGAAATGAAGGAGATAAACTAAGAGAAGACTTCCTCATAGTCCAGGGAATCATAACAACTGCCAAGACCAACTTAATATATTATATTAATGTAACACAATACCAATTCATTATTTTAAAAAATATTTAAAATATTTATTTATTTATTTATTTATTTATTTATTTATTATAGAGACAGAGGAGGGGAGGGAGAAAGAGAGGGAGAGAAACATCAATGTGTGGTTGCCTCTCATGAGCTCCCTACTAGGGACCTGACCCATAACCCAGCCATGTGCCCTGACTGGGAACTGAACCACTGACCTTTTGGTTCATAGGCCAACACTCAATCCACTGACCCACACCAGCCAGGGCCAGTATTTTAAATTTTTTGATGAGTAGAGTATTAGTCTCAAAAACTTCAGGAGCACCAAACCAACTCAAGTCTATCTTTCTTCTTTTAGTACCATCAGATAATTTTGATAAATTAGATACAAGATCTAATTAATCCTTCAAGACAAATTTTACTTGAAAAATAGATTTCAGAATATTTTTCAAAAGACAGGTTACTTATATTAATTCTTTATTAATATTATCTTAGCATGTTTTACATTATTATAATCTCATTTATTATGTCAATGCAAAAACAAATAACTGATTTCCTCCCCCTGGGTGACCTAACTTACTTTCACTCTTTCATTATCACATTTATAACATGATGGTTCCCAAATCTGTATATATAGCCAAGATCTCTCCATTAAATTCCAGAACTTTGGAGTCAAACATCCACATCTCATACTGAATTTGTTCTAAATTGAACTAATCATTATTTCATTTTCTATATCTCTTCCTATTTTCACTATTTTTCAAAGTGGTACCACTATCCACCTTGTTAAACAATATTTTCTATTATTTTTTCCTTCATTTCTTCCTTAGTTTTGTGACTGAGCTCAGTCATGTCTGTGAGCATCCTGATTACCAGTGTTTTAAACTCTTCATCTGATAGGTTGTCTATGTCCTTGTCCCTTAGCTCTTTTTCTGGAGCTTTGATTTGTTCTTTCATTTGGGTAATATTTCTTTGTCTTGGTGCTATGTCATAAGGGGCAGAGCCTTAGTTATCTGCCGGGCAGGGGCGGGGGGCAACCCTCTTTGCTGCATTCTTGCTGTCTGTGGGGGAGCGGTCAGAGGGGGAACAATATTGCTTGCTAGGCTCTCATCCCACTTTCTGTCACTCCCCTCACTTCCCACAAGTGGATGGTGCCCTTTAGGATAATGATTTGCAGGTGGGTGGCTTTGGATGCATTCTAGGACCCTGTGGGCCTCTCCAACAGACTCTCTTGTGATACTGGGAGTTTCTCCGACTCCTTTGACCCCCAGTTTTTTACAGCCACTGAAACCCTGGGTTTTACCATCTGTCTTGCCTCCCAAGTTGTTCCTCCCAACTTATCTGTGTGTGAACGTGGGAAGGCCTAGTCAATAAATCCCTGCCTTGTCTGCAGTGCACTGCCCTGTCACCCATCCCCTCTGTCCTGCTGCCCTTCCTACTGGTCTGGATGAATGTTTCTTTAACTCCTTGGTTGTCAGACTTACATGCAGTTTGATTTTCTGGCACTTCTGGTTGATTTTTATTTTTAAATGGGTTGTTATCCTTCTTTTGGTTGTGCAAGGAAGCTAAACATTTCTACCTATGCCTCCATCTTGGCTGGAGTCACATTTCCTAATAATTTAATTGTCAAAAATTTACTTTTTAGGTTATTTCTGTACTTTTGAATCTCATAATTATTTATTTATATCTAATTTCATTTTAATTATTTTCATGACAAAACTCCTTAAAGTCATCTAATATTTATTTTTTTTGACTGACACTCTATGAATTGAAAATCTTTAATATATGAAAACATTTTTTCCAATATCATCCACAGATAATTTTGATAAATAAGAACCCCAAACAAAGCATCATTAAGAGATAAAATTTTAGCCCACATTATATTACATTACATATTTTCTATAGCAGCTTTCCAAAAATTGCACATCATAAAAATGATAATGATGTTAACTTATGTAGACTTTCCTCTATTTCTCAAATCTCAAATAAATAATGTTCATAGGAAGGGACAAAGGCAAGTGTATATTCACTCTGAAAGGTGTCAAAAGATACAGGGGCTTTCACGGATGGTATGATTTCAGATTAGCATGATGGACTTTAAAATATTTTTTAAACATACTCTATAGTGTTTTCTTTATGTTTATATCAATGTTGAAAAAAACTCAAACATCTCTTTCAAATTAACTCAGTGGCATTAACTGACCATGTCCTATGTAGAAGACATTATGTTTGCCCTAAGAAATTTCTTTTGAACCTTGTTGTTGAATAACAATAGGACAAAAATCTTCAAATTGTCCTATTAAAAGTAATGTTACTAGTTTCTTGGTAGTTTGTCTTATCTCCATGTTCAAAGGTACATATTTGTACCTTTGTTTGTTCATAAAGTACGTCCTTTAAAGAAATGCTTATTGCCATTCAAATTTAAATCTGATAAAAAATAAACTAGATATAATTGTACAAAGGCTTTATACTTGTCTAAAAGATTATCATAGCATAAAATATGAGTGTAAGTTTCTTCCATTTCCTATTAAAGTTGAATTTTTAATGGCCAGAGCATATTCTCAAATTAATTATTTTACTGTTACTAGGCTTGCATTTCTTGTATCTGCCTAAACTCTGTCCAGCATTCCCATGAACATTAGTGGCTCATTAGGAGGCTCAAAATTAATCCACAGGGCTAAACATTTGTTCTATCATTAAGGTCTCTTTTCCCAGACTTATAAATAAGCAAAAATCTAATTTTGGTGAGTTTTATTGCCTAAGTCATAGTAGTGAATTCAACTCATTCTGGAAACAACTCTTATAAAATTACCTTTTATTAAAATAAACTGTTTTATAGAAATGAAAAGATGTTCCCATGGAGACATAATTCCTTAAATGCCAGAAACAAAATAAAATTATGCTTATTTTTTAGTTATCATTTGGTATATTAACTCCATGGTCTGTATAATTTGATGACTCCCAAATCTTTCACAAACAAATTATAACATTACCCATATATCAGACTTTTCTCAAACACACACAAGGGAGGGTTTGATCATATTTTTATTTTGCCTATGCAATTCCATGATAATATTTTAGGATCATGAGAAGCATCATTCACTTATTGCAATAGACACCCTCCTCAAAATTTATATGTTAAAACCTAATTCCCAATGTGATGGTATTGGGAGGTGAAGGATTTGGAAGATGTGGTTATTGATTTCCCTTATAATAGAACCCCTAGAGAGCTTACCCCTTCCATCACGTGAGGACACAACAAAAAGATGTTGATCTGTGAACTAGGAAGCAGACATTCATCAGACACCAAATATTCCAATGCCTTGATCTGGGATTTTCCAGCCTCCAGCTTTGTGAGAAATTTCTGTTTTTTTTTTTTACTAGCAACTCAGTCTATATTATTTTTGTTATAGCATCCCAAAAGAACTAAACTATTATGAAGTCCACAAATTTGAGCTGAACTTTAGCTATGGGTGATCACAAGGGTATGTTCAAATCCAGTAAGTTCTCATTATTTACTACTTTCATCCCTCAGGTTTGTGTCTGATACCAAGTCCAGCATTTCCTCTTCCTATCTCTTGAAGTAGAATGTTGGAATCAAGTCTGATACATATTCTGTTGAATATTATTTGTCCCTCATTGAAAGCAAAGGTTCAAAGAAAAATTCTACATTTATAGATAATGCTATTTTTTTCACTGTGTAAAAGGCCAAAAGAACAAGGCTAAAATAAGGGGCATTCTTGTGAGAAATGACTTTGGGGTCCGTGGATGTGAGATCCAGCCGCTGGCACTGCCACTTGCTTGTTCTAGTCACTTAACCTCCTAGAACTTCAGGTTTTTCAGCTGTAAAATCAAGATTAAAAATGTACTGACTACACAGGTGATGGTGAGGATTAAATTAGGTGATATAGTGGGTGTAAAATCATTAAGCCACATGAGTCACAATGGAAAGAGTCATGGGAATCAAAAGGCCAGGATTGAAATTCCAGGTGTGTCACTTAATTTTTGTTATCTTCGGCACTCATTTCATTTCTCAGTCCTTCATTTTAAACTTATGCAACATTTGAATATTAATAGCAAGCTTTAGAGTTGTTGTATGACCAAATGAGTTGACTTCTATATTATCTTTATAAGTCTAATGTGGATAACAGCAGGGATTTGGAGTCAGACAGACCTACGTTAGAATGCCATTTTTTTTCCATTTAATAGTTCTGTGAGCTGGCAATGTCATATAACTTCTCTGCACTGCAATTATTTGAACTTGTAAAAGAACTCTGAATCAGTTAATTTAAAATAATCAATAAAATAATCTTAAATTGGGGTAATATCTAAACAGGCTATTTTAGTAATATTAATTTTTTTAAGAAATTCAAATCTCACCTATAAGTGGAAACCAATCAACAAAACAAACAAGCAAGTAAAATGCAACCAGAGACATTGAAATAAGGAACAAACTGACAGGAACCAGAGGGGAGAGGGATAATGGGGGTTTGAAAATAGGGGACGGGTCACCAAGGAACATGTATAAAGGATCCATGGATGAAGCCAAAGGGGTAAAGGATTGAGGGTGGGAAGCCAGGAGCGGTAGGACGGGGGAAGATTAGTAGGGAGAAAATGGACACAACTGTACTTAAACAAAAATAGATAGATAGATAGATAGATAGATAGATAGATAGACAGGGAAAAATAAAGAAATTCTGAGGAATGGAGAAAACTGTCAGACAAACTCAGCTGTTGGCAAGCATAAAGCAAGGCTTCTATGAAAAAAAAATCGAATGCATTCTTAAAAAGTAATGAATGCCAAAATGTCAGATACGACAACAGGAAAGGAATATGTTATTATAACCTATTTCTGAAGACAACAGTTAAATATGCTCTTGTCAACACCAAAGGTCAATGCATTTGTGAACATCACTTAAAAAGTATTTGAAACAATTCAGAACACATGGTTTTTTTTTTTGGTTTTACACAGATATGTCAGAAATGATAATAAAGGAAGTGTATAATTATTGTTGACAACAATCTACAGCATTTGCTTTCATATTTTCTCTTTTTTAAAATGATTTCTTTCCTTATTAAACTACCATTTTACTTGCTCTCAAGTAAAATGAGCAGGAATAAATGTGCACAAAGGAAATTAAACCCTCTTGAACTAGCATGGTCAGTGGTTAAATTGTGTAAGTGGAGAATTAGCCTGCAATCATTGGTATAATGATATCACTTTATAATGAAAGTCTGTCCTATTGCCTCTATGCCACAATATGTACTTAAAGACCCTTTAGAAATGAAGATGCACCTATCTCTTAGATAACAACATGTTAAAGCATATTTCATTATTACATTTACAAATGCTGATCCCGAAGAACAAAAATGTCTGTTACTGATTTTCCTCAAAGGATACACTGTTAAAAAATCTTGGACTTTTACTCTATTTCTTCTAAATTTCCAAGTATTTTTCTGTAATTATACATTTTTTTCTCCTTGCTCCCATCTGAAAGGTGGGTCACATTAATGACAGTTGTTCTTAACTCCAGATGGACATCAAAATCAACTTCGTAGCACTTTAAATAAAAACATACTAGAAATTTGTTTTAGAAACAAAGAATGCCCATGATTTTTTTAATTTAAATCTTATTGAAATAGCCACTCCTTATTCTAAAACTTTCAGTATCACTCCCCCAAGGAATTGTTAATTATTTATTGCATGTCTTTTTGGAAATCATATAAATGAGAATATGTTTCTATGCCTATATCTGTTTAAAAATTTTAACATAAACCAGTTTATCCTGTATGTAATATAGTATAAATACCTTGTTTACCTTTACAGTATATCTGAAACATCTTTGTACAATGCCTACATGCAGATGCATTCTCCTTCTAAGTGCTTTTGAAAATTTATCCATGAACTATTTCCAGGAGAAACCCTAGAAGATTCATTTATCAGAGGGAGGAGTGTGCTAAGGAGAAAGCAGCCTACTAGCTTTGAGAGGTCATGAGTAGTCATTCTGCTTTCCAGAGAAAATGCACAGCACTGTTAACTTTCAGGTTTTTCAGGTGAAGTTTTGTTAAGTATCTCCAATAGATATTTTGCTAAGCTAATGCTGCAATAAATAAACTTTTAACATTAACAATGTAATTATAGCCAAAGCACAAACTTACAGAAGTGAAATGGCTGCATCAAGGGTACATGAATCTTTATTTTTGCCAAGTTGTCTTCTCAAACATCATGTTAGTTAATACTTCCACCATCCTTGTCTTGGTGGGTATATTTTATATATTTTATGACATATATTTTTTTATTATATTTTAATCATTGTTCAAATACAGTTTTCTCTTTTTTAATCCCAATCCTTTCCCCCCTCCCACCCTCCCCACTTCCCTCCCATTACCACCCTCCCCTTAGTTTATGACCATGTGCCCTTTAAGTTTGTTCCTGTGAGCCCTTCCCACTGACCCCTTAAATTCCCTCTTCTCTCCCCTCCCGTCACCGTGAGCCTGTCCTAATTATTAAATATATGTCATAAAATATGTTTTATATATTTTATAAAATATATTGTTTTATATATTTTATAACACATAATATAATGTATGTTTTATAATAAAACATACATTTTATATATTATATATTTTATAAAATATATTTATATATTTTAAATGTATATTATAAATGTATATACAGAGATGGGGAGAGGGGGAGAGAGAGAGACTGCACTGCCCACAAACATAATTAGAATTTCTGCATCTGGGTCTGAAGATTTATACAAGTCACCCCCTAGCATTCCTGGGTGATTGCTTCTAGGACCTTTGTGGATTGCAATATCCATGAATGCTCAAGTCCTTTATATAAAAGGACCTAATATTTGCATATAACCTGCATACATCCTTCCATACACTTTAAATAACCTACAACTTACTCGCAATACCTAATACAATGTAAATGTTACGTAAATAGCTGCTATACTATATTGTTTAGATAATAATGGCAAGAAAAATGTCCATACATGTTCAGTACAGACACCATCATTGTTGGCCTAATGACATAATACTTGTCAGTGTAACATTTTTTCCCAAATATTTTCTCTCTTGGCTAGTTGAATCTGTGATTTCAAAAATCTAAGATATTTTTTCTTAAAAGCTGCCAAACATAATACTACTGATTAATCATATTTAGTAATCATTTCCTCTTTTTTTAACCATACTATATTTTTTACACAAACATTACTTGTGGAAATTTGTCACCAGAATTTGTGATGCAGTTAAGCAGAAACTTAGATCCGTGGAATAAGATTCCATATATATCTCTGGTGATTTATGTAGTCACATTGTTCAGGTATTATGGTTGTACATTTCGCTCTGTTCCATTCGACAGTTCTATTCATTAAATGTCAACATGATGAGGGGTGGTTTCCCTTCTTCTCCACTTAAATTATACCTTGACTTGAAAGTTCAAATTGTACAAAGCTTGTACCTGAAAAGTTTAAAATAAGATCAATCATAAGGCCTTTACCAATTCCACCTGATTTCTCTACACTTTCCTTAAACTACTTGCAGCAGATTGCATTGTCCTAACACGGAAATTGTATCTTGCACCTCACTTACTCTTTTGAATGAAGGCCTTGACAATCCCTGATAAACTTTTGGAGTCTAATTCCCCTTCTCTGAAATTTTATGTAAACTTAGTGATTATTGTAACTTCTAATCAATAGAATGTGGTGGAAACGATGAGTCAAGAAATTTGAGGATACATCAAAGAAAGCCATATTGTTTCTACTCTCTTCTTTTATAATTCTGACTTCTCAGATTGTTCTGCTCAGGATGTTTTGTTTTTTTTTCCCATTTTCCAGGAAAAAGTCATGTATAGATGACGTAGCCATGAGTCCTAGATGCACCCATCTCTTGGTTACTATGAACAGAGATGCCAGAGATATGGATGAAGAGGCCTCCAGATAATTCTAGCCTCCAATCACTGGGGTCATTCCCAGCTATTCAGTTCTTCCCAGCTAAGGACACAATCATTTCTGAGCAGACATAAACCAACCCCACTGCACCCTGACTGAATTAATGATTCTCAGAATCTGTTGGCAAATTAAAGTGGTTGCTATTTTATGTTACTATTTGGGATGGTATTGTTATGTAGTAATAGCTAGCTACATTACCAAAAACATTTATATTTGTAAATGTTAGATAAAGTATTCACCCTATTGCATTTACGTATAATCACATAAAAACAAAGTAAGATATTCTCCAAAGCATGTTTAATGATTGGGAATTTGTAGAGGAACTATTCCTTCAGCTTGAGAAAATACTCAGTACAATGGACATTGTTAGGAGACTATTGTCTATCCAACAGTCTTGGATGGTTATAAACAATTAGTCTAAATCAAACATGGTAATTGCACCCTCTTTCCTAGTTACTGGTTTAGCAGTGGGCCTCTATTCAAATTCTGGCCAATGAGACCATCAGACCCAACGGAGGGGTTTCGGGAAATATTTTCCTTCCCTGATAAAATAATCAAGGAGATATATGTAAAATCATTTGTTCATGTTCTGCCCATTGTGTCACTGTGATGACTGTGTAACCACTAACTTAGTGCTTTTCATATTGTTATATGAAGACTTGAGCCTTGATGTTGGAAGCAGTGGTGGCTATTTTCTAAACATAAGGCTAAGGCAAGGGGAATTATAAAAGTTCTGAACCAAAGCATAGGTATGGTATCACTGATCCACCAAACAAAACCTAGAATCACGTGTTTCCCATTTCAAGCAAGACAATGCATGCCTCATGATTTAATCAACTTAGATAAGGCTTTTCTATGCCTGCAGCTGAGTGAATTGTGAATGTTACCTTGGGTTTAGATGAAGTTACTGCCACATATGGACACTTAGGCAGTTCTTCATAATCTATGATGTGGATGATATTGCTGGATTTGTGTAGTGCAGTCGCCCTGTCAACTTGCATTCTAAATCTTCCATAGGGGATTAAGTATTTCAGGATTTCCAAAACTAATTTAATTGCCAATCCTCAACATTCCTTTTTCAGAGATACACTGTGGTCTGGAAAAAAATCTTTTAGGAAAGTGATCTGGAGTCTCTTTCTTAACATCTAAAGGAGTGTCTGATTTCTCTTAAGCTCTTCCCAATCAATTATACATCCTTAGACATAGGATTTCTGAAATGAATGAAATTTTGTTGAGGATCAAGGTGATATGCTTTATTTATTCATGAAAAAGTGCTAAAGGAAACCTACATTGTCTACCTACTCATTCTCTCTTGTATTTTGGAGTTTTACATATCATTTCTTATGTTTGAATGCAATGGTTCATTTTTGATTAAGAAAATAACCCTTCTAATATAGCCCAATATAATAAGTTAGAATTTAGAAATTTACATTAGGAAATGAATATTGAACTCAATCTAGATCACTTAGAAAATATTTTGGGAAGTTAATCTTCTCTCCCTTTTAGACATCAGCTTCATTTAATTCTGGTAATAAAAAGGAAAAGGAAAAAAACCTCTAATTTTCATTTTGCACATTTAGAGATTAAGAGGTTATAAATGTGTCAATTTTTTCTGGGTTTGTATAGTATGCCATGCCATAAAAGTGGCCAATCTAGAAACAATTACATTATTGCATCTGTTAATTCATTCATTGATTTAATAACCATGTGCAAAATACTGATGTTGAATGCTAATAGCTATGCCACAAAAAGTTCAGTAATTCCCCTCATTCACTCGTCTAACATTTGCTATTAGTAACGATGTCACAGACTCAAAATTTAAAAGTATAACTGTGTTTTTTAGTTGAAAAATAACTACTTCTCATTATTCTCAGCAGTTCATTAAATGTAGATTATCTCTCATTTCATTATAGTACAACTAACTCTTCAAATGACACCTAGTTAATCTGACAAACTTATTCATGTTAAGGCTTTAATATTAAGTAATTAACATGTCTTTTGTACAAAGCAACAATTTTCTGTGAATATGTGCATGGATCAAAAATGTCCTAAGTATTAATATTTCACATACCATACAAAAAAGTGGATTAAGCCCTAGTGTTCCTTCAACCAAACTTTGTAGACAGCTGCTTGCGGGACCCATACATATTTCAGCTATATTCTTTTCTATGCTCATTGGAAAAGATGGTTGATGGTTGCCCTCTGCAAAATTTCTCAAAAGCAGGTTTTAAAACAGGTCTTATGCTGGGTTTTCCAAGTGTTCTTGAAAATGGTGAATGATAAGCTTTTAATTGTTACTAACTCACATAAAGGAATAAAAATGGGTTTTGGAAGAGCTAAAGTGCATACAGTATCTCACATACTGAGTTTTCAGTAAAATAAAAAAAGCATCATTTGTAGTAGGCTGATAATCAACCATGCCTCAGCCATATCAGCAGGCAAGTCAAAAATTCCTGCAGGTGATGACAACCAATGCAGATGGGAACATCTCTCCTCTGATTTTATGCTCTGTGGCAAAGGAACAGATCTGAAAGGAGTTAAAAAAGCAACATATGGTTTGAGACCATAGAAAAATGGTTGATCATGCCTAAAGGACAAGAAAATAAGCAGCTTTTCTAATGCTTCATAATATTTCACATGCTCACAAGTTGGAAGAAGGGTGCAAGTCAATTTTACTATGATTTTATATTCAGTAGGCTAAATCTGGGTTCCACCAGCTGGATTGTTAATACAGGTCAAGGAATAATTAGCTGCATTTGTTTCAGTTCTAGAAAACCTAAATGAGCTCTTAATACGTTTAAGGCTAAGAAAAAAACAGATTTCTTCACTGATGTAATAGGTTCTGACAAAAACATGAGAGCAGGGAGCAGAGGATTATTACACTAAAATGCACTTATGAAAAACTAATGAATGGAGAACTGATATTATACTTGCAAAATTCAAATAAATGCCACGACTCTGTAATAAATGGATTACAACAGTGAGGAAAGTCCATGCTGCGTGTTATACTCACAGTAAGCAGGCAGGAAAAGAAAATAGAGCAATTCAATCCAAAGGGACTAATAATTTTTCTTCTGTGGTACTCCCAGACAATGGTGCATTTAAATTGTATATCACCACAGGCCTTTGTAGAGGAGAAATTGTAAGCTTGAATTTTAAAGAAATATGATCTTATCTTACTTGGAAATCTTTTAACAACATGAACAAGTTGAATAGCTGAATATTATACATTATTATGGTTTTTAAATATAGAGTTTTATGTTAATAAAAATTCATCTGCCATCATAAATATACATATAATAAATGAAGAGTATTTCCATGTAATCAACAAATCTGGGTTGGCAAATTCTAAAAGAGACTAAAATAAAATAAAATATCCAGTACTAGCCATTATTTCTTCTCCATTTTCACATTTCGCTTCAAAATAATCCATAGGTACTATATTTGTTTATAATGTGGGTTAAACAAATATTTGATGGTATAGTATATTATATTTTTTAATGTATTTATGGAGAAATAGTTACATAGACTTATGTCCAATGCTTATATGCAACATTCTTCATATTCTATAGTAACTTTGTTTTTTCACTCACGGTTTCATGTGCCGAAGTAGGAAACCATTTTGTAGTAGTGTATGGTGATCAGTCACAAAGAAGACCTGACAAATAGCCAGCCTGCACCTCACTGTAACTACTGAGGACAGCATCCAGGAAGCCAAGCAAATTTCTCAGATTGTCATGTTTTAAACAAATATGCTTTAAAGAACATCACACTTTCTACTAAGCCTGCTAACAAATTGCTCTAACTCTGTTTTCTCTAACAATTCTGAAACAATATCAACTTTCCATTTAAAAATTAAATTTGTTTAATTATTTGAAAATGTACAAGTTGAATTGGAAAGAGGAATCATGGACATGTAGCTTAAATATCCCATTTGATGCTTCACTGCAGGAAATACTCCAGAAGGAATTCACTCCTCAATCAATTTGAGACACACTGCCCCAATGATATACATAATGATAAACAATTGATTCTGAATTTGATATGAAAATTAAGAATAAAAGGATCTTAGGGTATCAGATTTGTGTGGTAAGTGAATGAGTGAAGGCCATAATGCATTTCTTCTAACTATGTGTGTTTCAGGGGTGTCCAACCTGCAGCCCGTGGGCCACATGAAGCCCAGGGTGGTTATGAATGCAGCCCAACACAAAATTGTAAATTTACTTAAAAACTTCCTTTTTTGCGCATCAGTTTTCATTAGTGTTTGTGTATTCTATAGTGTGTGGAATAGTATTTAAAGTGGGACCCAAGACAGCTCTTCTGCTTCCAGTGTGGCCCAGAGATGTCAACATGTTGGACACCCTTAAATATTTATTATGTTCCTAATTTAAACATTGTTTTAGACACTGGCGATAAATTATGCCTATGTAAAGAGAATAGACAAACATCTTAGGCAACTGACACTCAGTTCATAAATTATCAATTTTGATTAGAGGAAGAATAATCTCTACTGAGCTTAACAATGCTATTAGGAAGATAGGACTTACCAAATTTTGCATAGAAAAATTTTTACAAAAATAAACTGGTAAATGAAGACTGAATATTCTAAAAGTTTGTTTGTATGTTTTTTTTTTAAAGATTTTGTTTATTTAATTTTAGAGAGGGAAGGGAGAGAGAAGGGCAGGGAGAGAGAAAGAGAGAAAGAGAGAGACATGAATATGCGGTTGCTGGGGGCCATGGCCTGCAACCCAGGCATATGCCCTGACTGGGAATCGAACCTATGATGCCTGGTTTGCAGCCTGTGCTCAATCCACTGAGCTATGCCAGCCAGGGCATGTTTGTATGTTTTTTAAGAAAAGTGGGTTCCCCTTCAATAAATCTTATATTTTATTTTTTCTTTGGAAATACCTATATTGCATTATACATAAAATTGCATACTAGATCTAGAGACACTTCACATGATGGCAAACTATTTTCTTTTTGGCAGGAAATAAATTGACCTAAACAACAAAACAAACAAACAAGCAAAATATAACCAAAGACACTGAAATAGAGAACAGGCTGACAGTGAACAGAGGGGAGGGAATTTCAGGGGAGAATGGGAAGGGTTTACAGGAACAAATATAAAGGACACAAGGACAAAAAGTAGGGGTGGGGGTAGAAATGGGAGGGAGGTGAGGAGGGAGGGGTGGGTGGGTTGGGATGGGAGTAAAAGACAAAAAAATGTACTTTAACAACAATTAAAATAAAAAAATAATAATAAATTTATCTTTTTTCTAATATAAAAAATAAATAAATAGAGCAGAGGTCATGTTTGGGGGGTAATGTTTTTCTCATAGAAAACCACTTTTGAACTGCATATATCATGAGATTTCAAAATAGTGCACTCTGCCCCAGAGGAAAGTGGCTTCCTGGTAAAATATTTTGCATGAATTCTATATGAGAGCCATGCTAGTTGACCATAGGTCAGATGTCACACATTTAATATTATAGGTTATATATATACACCATTTCATTCTAATAACTGAGATTCCTCAGTTGAAATCCTATTGCATAGCATTTCACTGCCTCTGTTGTTGTGTGGCTGGTGAACTTTGGAGGATGCATATCATTTAGGTTAGGCTTTGTACAACGTCAAGACACAGATGGGACCAAGAGCAAGCTACCAACACAATCACCTTTTCCGTCATAACTGTCCTATTAGGAAAATCATCACTTGCTTTTATTCCTTCCTCGGTATATTTTAACATTTACCATTGAAGTGGGGACAAGTGAAATAACACACATAAATATTCTGTTTGAATTCTTAGAGGATGATTAGAAAGTTCTGGAATTATGATGAAAGAGCAGGATTAATGACACTACAGACATTGTTGATAGTCATCTGCTCACTGGAAGCCCAGATGTGTTTCCTTCTAGAGGAGCAGTTCACCAAAAAGTCAGAATAAGCCTTTTTGGAACAAGATGAAGACACTGAGTCATAATTTGCTAGGCCAGTTTTCTGCCTCTGCTTTATTCCATGCATAAAGATATTCTGCCTTCAATTTCTCATAAATTGCATCCATTTATTCTTTCAACATACATTTAAGTGTCAGTATTCAAGATGCAGCTGAAAATATACAGTTGTGTAGCTTGCCCTAAAAACACTCATAGACCACGAAAAAAGTAGTCATAGCAGGGTAGCGGACATGTGGCTTATGCAGCTATGGGAGCCTGAAACAGAACTTCAAGCTTACTTTAGGGTGTCAGAAGGGACAGCCCATCAAAAGCAACAAAGTGAGACTAGAAGGAAAAGGGTGGCAGAAAGCGATGGAGATGGAGGGAACAACATGGGGAAAATCCGGAAGGCCAGGGTGGGCTGCTGGGAGGGGAGATGTAAACACGAGCTGGAAAAGAAGTCAAGGGCCAGATCCTGGTGGACTCTAAATATTGCTTTTCAGAATGTAATTCTTGAAACCACAAGAATGTGGTTTTCGTGCTAACATAAATAACACAGGGTAATGGCATAATCTGTGTTTTAGAACTATCACTCTGAATTTTAATGGTGCTGTTCTATGACTCATGGCCTTGGCATTCTTACATGTAAAAGGAATACAAGATCTACTCAGAGTATTATCATAGTAATTTAAAAAAATATGCACCAAACACAGTCCCTGGCACAACCATATACATTAAAAGAAACAGACTTCGGAGTATATTTGTGTTTAAATAGAGCCTCCAGCTCCACCACCAGAGTGAGGTGAATAGTTTCTTCCCCAGCTCCCCCACCCTCACTAGTACCTAGTTCAATTCCACTCAAACTTCAGAGTGTAACTTTATTTGGAAATAGAGACTTTGCCGATGTAATTAGTTAAAGACCTAGAGATAACATCATCTGGGACTGCTGTGTGTAGGGAAGATGGGGGAGAGGGGTTGCTAAATCTAACAACTGGTGTCCTTACTGGGGAGGGAAGAACAAAGACGCCACCTATGTCTACACAGGCGGCACCTGCTGGAAGGGAGCAGAGGATGAAGTTGTGCCACCAGAAGCCCCGGAATGCTTGGGGACACTAAAAGTATTCTTTCTTAGAGACTTCAGAGGTAGCTTGGTCCTGTTGGTAATTAGATTTTGGACTTCTAACCTCCCGCACTCTGTTAGAATAATAAAGTTCTGTTTGCTCATTTTTTAAGAAACCCAGTTTATAATTGTTTTGTTATGGCATCCCTAGGAAAAAAAAATATAACCATGAATCCTTGATGTGCTTAAGGGTGAACTACACAACTGTCTCACTTCCTAATTTACAGGGTGGTTGTGTGAATTGTATGAGATTGAATATGTGGAATTCTTAGATCAGAACTTTTCTTTATGCAGACTAAATAATGAATGTGAGTTCTGAAAACTATTACCAAAACAAAAATGTTTAAAATATTTTGACTTGTAAAGTATCACACCCAAATTGATAATTATATTATCAATTTTTGTTCAGTTATCCTTGCCGTAACTATTTAATATTAAAATAGTTACTATTACTGTCAAAGTACTAAATAAAGCTTTCAGTTTTTAATCACAATACAATTGTACATTTTACAAAAATTTTAAACCCTGTCCTTAAAGTTGCATATTTCATTTCTATTGAAATGTTTTCCAATGCATTCGTTAACACTAAGTCTGCTTCCTTCCCTGAATGCAGTTTTTCCTCTTTGTGTCAAAAGAGTGTTGACCCAATATTCTTACTTTAAGAAGGTACTCACATTTCAATATAATTCTTTCAAGATTGTTTTAAAGAATATAATAGATTAAATGACAGAAATGAACTATCCACTGCAGTACCATTTATCATGGAGTGTTGCATACCATACTTGAAAAAGATGCAGTGTAGTAATCACTTGGAATAGTGATAACACATAATTGTGTGCTAGTCATAAATTATAGGTGAATGGCAGTTTCAGCTAATGAGTGCCAAATAGCAGTGCAGGGACTGTAGTGATTAGAGGAGATGTGGTTATGAATGCATTTATTATTAGTATATTACAAAGCTTTTCAAATTAGGGATGTCAGTTATATAAATAGACACCATGCTGAAGCACTTATATCTACAGCTTAACATGTCTAAGATGTAGATATTTACTATCCCTGTCTCCCATGTAAGAGGGGAGATATAAATGAAAAGCAGAAACTTAGAAAAAAATAAATCCCTCTGCTTATATGCCTTATTTTGCCAAAAATACTTCTATCAGATTAAATCCATTTTATATTAATTTAGGGAAAAAATAAGGGCATTCCTAACTTCAGCTATATTTTCTCTCTCATTTTACATCTTGACTTTTATTTGCGTTAATTACCTAATATGTTAAAAATGGTCACTCTCCAATGGCTGGTAGCATTAGTCTCTCTGGAGGATATTTCATTTCTACAAAACAGACACAATTTTCTTCCCTGCTTCATTGATACTAATATACAGAGTGAGGCAAAAGTAGGCCTACAGTTGTGAGCATACAAAACAGTTTATTTTTTGTCTTGTTATTTATTATTTTATTATTTTCCATAGGAACAACTGTAGACCTACTTTTGCCCCACTCTCTATATTTACTAGTCCCTATTTATGCTAGAGATGCTATGAGCTTTCTAACTGATACAACAAGTTAATTTATGAGGTAGAACTGAATATAGATGATTTCAGTAATATTTATTCACTGAAATATATTGTATACTTTATTGGTGACTTTTGGTTGGGAATAGAAACTGATATTTAAAATTGTTAGACTAAATTATGATATTTCCCCTAAAGCCTCACCCTAAGAGTCATTTCAAGATTCACTTGCAGAGGTGAGTGAACAGATACATTAAAAAATAGAGGTAACCTAGCCCTGACCAGGTAGCTCAGTTGGTTAGAGTGTCATCCCCATATGCCATGGTTATGGGTTTAGTCCCCAGTCAGGGTACATATAAGAAGAAATAAATGAGTGCATAAATAAGTGGAACAACAAATCAATTCTCTCTCTCTCTCCCCCCCCCACACACACAGACACCCTTTAAAATCAATAAGCAAATTTAAAAATAAAATAAAAGGGGAACACCTTGATTTAAGTATATAAAAAATAGATATAAGTAGAAATTTTAAAAATATAAATTTTCTCTCAAATTATAATACAATGAGAAAATACACAGTTAACATTTTAATTATTCTTATTTGTATACCTTTGTCCTATAGTCCTTACATTGTTTCTTATAAAATGCCTTTCTATTTTATTTCTCTGATTGGGTTTTTATTTGGGAAAAAAATAAGTAATTATGTGCCAAAGTAAAATGGCTTCTTCTGGAAGAATATCCTGAAAATTAACTTCAAAAATTTTTTTTCAATAAGTGTTGGCACAAAAGAAATCACAATTTTCAGATTTTTTTTGGAAAGTACTTTTTAAAATTCTTACCATTAAAAAACAAAATTTAAGTATATTCTATTTTGGTGAATTTAATATGCCTTTGCCTAAAAATATTAAAAGTGTTATAGTAGAACTTCCAGTCTTCAGTTCTGCATACAAGGAGTTTGGAAGTCACCATGCCATTATAACAATGAATACAAAGCTGAACAGACAGAAAATCAACAATTCTTTGATCTGGAAGAGAAATGAGGACACAGGGGAAAGTGTTTCCCAAAAGATTAGAGACAAAAACAAACAGATAGCAAAGAGTAACAATTTGCCAAAGCAAAACCACCACTGAGGTGGGAAAACCTGACCTAGATTTGATGATTCCCTAAACTCAGTGTGGATGAGTCTGACAGTTAGAAATTTCAGGAATATCCTGTCAGAGGGTGTTCCCTACACCTTTATGAGCATTTTCTCCAGAATCCCAAATGGATTCTTGTAATAAATTTGGAGGAAAAAGAAAACTGTGCTTCTGGTAATGGGGAGCAAAAAGAACCATTTTGCAGTATACCTGAGTATTCTGTCCTTCTTAACAAAGTCTGCCCTCTAGAGAAATTGCTCAACCAGAACAAAACCTGCTGGGGTTTGTGAGAGTCTAAATGACCTGAAGGAAGGGAAACACCAAACTCCACCAGTTCTAGTCTTCCACAAAGGAGAAGGGAAATACCTAATTCTCTCACACTCTGGCCTTCTATATGGCAGAAAGTAAATACTCAACTCCTTGTCACTAGATATTTTGTCCCACTTATCTGAGATGAGGGTGACACTGGGAGATACTGAGGAGCACCTGTGAAATTCAAGGTCCAGAAACACAGGCTCACTAAGGAGAAACTGAGGCCTAATTCTAAGACTAGAGAACAATTTCTCACTCTCTCCAACTTGCCACCACCACATTACTGAAAACCTACTTAGAGCAATTCTTTAACTCAGTACATCATGGTTAATTCCATATGAGCATATGTGGAATAATAATAATAATAAACCCCTGAAGAGTAGAGCAAGCTTCAGATCCAGATATGGCAGCAATGTAGAAATGATCAAAAAGAGAATTTAAAACAACGTTTAATATGCTCATGGACCTAACAGATAAAGTTGATGGCATGCAAGAACAAAAGGGCAGTGTAAGCAGAGAGATGAAAGTCCTAAGGAAGAAGCAGAAACAAATGTTAAGTATTAAAATGTGTATAATTGTGACAGAAATGATGAATGCCTTTGATGGGCTCATTAGTTGAGTAAACAGGGTTGAGGAAAGAATCCCTGAGCTCAAAGATCTATCAGTAAAAACTTCCAAAACAAAACAAAACAAAAAAGAGAACAAAAGCTGATAAAACAGAACAGAACAGAATTTCTAAGTCTCTGGGACAACCACAAAGGCACAACATCTTCATAATGGGAATACCAAAATAAAAAGAAAGACTGAAAGGATCAGAGAAAATATTTGAAACAGTAATGACTGAGAATTTCCAACACCAAACCACAGTTCAGAGAACACCAAATAGGATAATGCCAAAAATAAATAAATAAATAAACAAACAAACAAATAAATAAATAAATAAATAAAAATGAACATTTTAAAGGATAAAGAGTAACATTACACAATGATAAATGAGGTTAATTCCTCAAGAAGGCATAACAGTTCTTAGTTGGTATATGCTTAACAACACAGTGACAGAATACACGCAGCAAAAACTAATAAAATTGCAAGGAGAAATAGGTAAATTCACTATCGTTGTTGGAAATGTTAATACCCCTTTTTCAGAAATGGACAGATACAGCAGGCAGAAAATCAGTAAGAACGTAGTTAAATTCAACAGCACCATCAATCTTCTGGATATAATTAACATGTATAGACTACTTCATCCTACAAAAACTAAAATATACATTCTTCTCAAGCTCACACAGAACATTCACCAAGAGAGACTGCATTCTGAAACACAAACTATTCCTTAAGAAATTTTTAAAAAAATCGTACAATGTCTGTTTTTAGATGACCATAGTATTAAAATAAATATCAGTAACAAAAAGATGACTGGAAAATTCCCAAATACATGGTGATTAAACAATACACTTCTAAATAACATACAAATCAAAGAAAAAATCTAAACATAAATTTTAAATATTTTCTATTAAACAAAAACAACATGCTTATCAAAATCTGTGAGATGCAGCAAAAGCAATGTTTAGAGGGAAATATATAGCATTAAAATCATATATGAGGAAAAGAAAAAGTAAAAGTAATAAAATGCTCCCACATTAGGCACTTTAAAAGGAAGAGAAAATTAAATCCAAAATAAGTAGAAGAATCAAAATAATAACATTTAAAGTAGAAATCAATGTAATTGAAAAACAGTAAATCAATAAATAGCAAAAATCAATAAAACTAGTAGTTGGTTCTTTAAAAAGATTGGTAAAATTTATAAGCCAGGATAACTGAGAAACACAGAGAAAGAAAATAAATTATTAATATCAGAAATGAAAGAGGGTCCATCACTATGGATCTCAAGAACATTAAAAGAATAATAATGGATTTTTCTAAATGATTCTGTGTCCACAATTTATTAACCTGGATGAAATGGACCAATTGTTTGAAAGGCACATATGCCAAAACACATGAAGAAATTCATGATCTGAATAGGCTATATCTATTAATGTAAGTGAATAAATAATTAATAATCTTATAGAGCATAAAACATTGGGCTCAGATGCATTCACTGGTTAATTTTACCAAACATTTAAGAAAGAAGTTATAGCAATTATCTACACTCTCTTCAGAAGAAAGAACTAGAGATTACTTCTGAACTCACTCTGTGAGGCCAGCATTATCCTAATACCAAAAACAAAGACATTACAAGAAAATAAATTAATTGCACAATAGTATCTATCATGAAGATAGATGCTGAAATCCTCAACAAAGTATTAGTAAATTGAATCCAACAATGTTTAAAAAAGAATTAATACACCATAACCAAACTCAATGAATGACAACACAAAGAATGAACTGTAATACAAGCAAAAGACTGTAGGTGATAGTACGATATGTCGATTCAAGTCCACCTGTTGTAACACATGTGTCACTCTAGTGGCGGCTGCTGATAATAGAGGCCATGTACGCCTGCGGCAAGAAGTATATGGGAAATCTATGTACCTGCCTCTCAGGGTTTAGGAATCTATAATCTAGTTAAAAAATTTCTTTGTAATTTGATGTCTGTAGTACTTCTTTGTGACTAATCATACTTCATTTTATTCAACATTAATGCATCTTATCTTTCATAAGTTCTTTGAGAGAAGGGACTATCTCATTTACCTTTGTATCTTTCACAGTTTTAATATAGTATCTTAGACAGTAGGTGCTCTACAAATATCTATAAAATAAATTAATTAATATAGAACGTGTAAAAATTCCAACAGTTGGCAAAATCCAATATTTCCAGAGGTAGAAATTTCTATCATAATTATACTGCCTAGTTGGTTGGGTTTATAAACTCAAAGTTTTAAATACCTGATTAACAAACTGATTAATTTTATAATTACAAAAATAAATGTGAAATAATATAGACTGTTTGTCATACTAGTGGAATACACTCAAAATTAGAAACCAAGCTATTTTGAATGGGTCACTATAAATTCAGATATTAATAACATGTCTTAAGTGCTATACAATTGCTATAACTTTACTGACCACTTTTAGTGTCTAGATATGGTAACAAGAATTTTTTACATTACATTAATTACTTTACAAGAATTTACATTATCTTTTAAAATTTTAACCACAGTTTCATGAGATAGGACCTGGAATCAGCCCAACCATAGGTCTGTTCACATTCTAGGAAACACTGTTTTTGTTTTTAAATCTACCATGCAGAAAAGAAAGGACAAAGTTAACTTATTTACAGCATTTATCTTTAAACAATGTTTGAAAATCTCTTGGGGAAAAAAGAGAATGATTATCTTTTTTTCCTATTGCTTAGTAAAATGAACATCACAGACAATACAAGGCCAAATTTGTGCTAAAATATGAATTAAGCTTTTTTCATCTTTATTTAGTAGGATATGCACAGAGCATAAGGACAGGGTATTGGAAACTACAAGGATGCCCTGAAGAGACTACCTGTATCCAGGGCTGATTCATTGCCTCTTGCTTCCCGTGTCTGCACTAATTGGATGATCTCTTTTTTTCTCCCTTATTCATTTCCTTTTCTTTTTCCTTTTTTTCCTCTTCCTTTCTTTCTTCCTCCCTCCTTCCTTCTCTTACTTTATTTCTTTCCTTCTTCACTCTTCCTTGCTTCCTTCCCTTCTTTCTTTCCTTCTTTTTGAGTGCCCTGGGAGCCCATTCCCATGTTCCTTCATGCTGTATTTTAATGCATTCATTCATCTTGTGAAAACAATTTTAACAGAGGAATTTAATTTTTTGCAGAAGGCAGTCAAGGAAGTAGACTACTTAACAAAACTGTCATCTCCACTCACCTGGAGTTCTTTATCTTCTCACTGCAGATACTCACACCACTGCCTCAGTAATCCATGAACATTAACCATGTTGCCTCAGGATATTCAGCACTATTGATTCTGACATGCTGATTTTCTCTATAAAATTGTTCAGTATCTGTTTTGGCATTACTAATAGTTCAGCCAAAATAGATTAAGCCCTGATTAATAAATGTATTCTTATCTGAGTAAATATAAAGAAATCAAATAATAATCATGGTTCTATACTTTGAGGATATTAAATGAATTTCTTTACAGTTTTTAGAGTATATTATTAAATCTGAAGTTTCTTTCTTTGAGCTTTTCATATATTATTAAATTAAGCTATTTTAATAGAAGAATTATTTAGTAAAAATATTTGATAAATTGTGATGCATAAAATTATAACTAAATATACCACTTACTAGTTTTGAATTGAGTGCTAATTGAAATAATCATTAAAAATTAATGCTAGTGATAGCCATACCTCTTGATTTGCTAGTAATATTTAAAAATTATTTAAGGGCAAGATGTTTATGAATCTTAGATAATTAATACTTTATTTCATAATTAGTCTGTTTTATAATGATATATTAATTATTTTGCAAATGTCTACATCTGAATTTACTGAACATCAGAGATTAGCATCTCTTGCTTATTCTATAAATATGACAGAATAAATAATACAGGTATATCTTAATCATGATTATCTACCATCTTTTATTCATGTTCCCACTGATATTAATGGAAGCTTTAATTAGCTCAAGAATAACACAAGACCAATACTCAATGTTTTCCCCTTGTGTCAATGTTTCCTTCACTAATATTCCTAAATGTTCAGTTTGTCACTCACAGAAAAGACTTCATGCTAATAGAAGTCTAGTGGACATATCCACTCTCTTCTTCAGTCCTTGTTCTGAATTCCAAAACTTATATTCTATGATATATATGTTCAATCACTTATTGAACAAATGTTACACATTGCAAAGTGGAATTCATATTTGCCTAAGAATCATATAAAGAAGCATCCTAAATGTACTTATATGGCAAGGCAGAATATAGTCAACATAATTTTAGAAGTAGAAAAAGCAATGTAAGTTTATTTTTCAGGCTGTGTGTGGTAGTTGAAACTGGCTATGTTCTTTCAGGTACATTTCTTCTCACTAGTTTTGCCTTTTTATATTTATTTCCCCTTACATATTTAATGAAAATAAATTCTAGGTATATTCTTCATGGAGTGTCTAATATATTGAGGCCATGTATTGGAACCTTGAAATAGTGCAATTTAATGAAATACAGATAATTAGAATAGAAGAATGTGGAATAAAAGCAATATTATGGAATTAACCAAAACGCCATTACTCTCAACTGCTCTTCTGTCCTATTCTTCATGCAAAATTTGGAAATCAGTAGTATTATTAAAGTGAGGTCTGACAGTACTTTTGCAAGAGCACCTTGATCTGTACAATGAAAGCAACATAGGCAGGCTATAATATTAGGTAAGTAACATATTTTATGCAGAAGAAAATATGCCTGACCCTGAACCTGGTCATTTTCAGTGTACTGGGCTGCATCCTAATTGAAGATCCCTATTAGCTAGGTGACTAGAGGCAAATCCCTTAAGTTTTCTGTGGCTCAATTTCTTCTCTATAAAACTAAGACTTTTGTTGGAAAAATTCATCTCTAAAATCCTTTCCAGTTCAAAACTTTTAATTACTAGATTTACTTTATCATACAGCCAAATTCACCTATCATTTAAGGGAAGAGAATATCAATATATTTATTCACCTGATATTTGCATAGCTTTTGACTGTGTGGTTACCACCCTGCACAAAGTTTGGCATACAATAGGTGCTCAGGAATTATGTTCTTAACAAATTGAGTCCCTATTATTGTCTCAGCATTGGGCTCCATAACCACACTTACTCATAATAAAAATAGAGTAGCTTACATAAGACTCATGCATAAGCATAAAAACTAGAATAAATCAACCTGAAACTACACAAGAAAAGTTGATATTTTCATGTGTTTTGCTTTTGTTTTTACTTCAAGAACTCCCACTACCACATCCTAATTTTTAAGCACAGTTTTGAGATTCCACCCAAATGTAAATCATTGATGCAATGGGGTCCCTTGGCATAGGTGTGTGAACCAAGAAGTAAAAGAGTAATGAGAAAGGTGACTTTGACACTACTCAGAAATTTCAGTGCTATTGTTTTATTTTATGATCTACTGAAAAAATTCCTGTGAACTTGCATGCTTGGAATACATTGGATTCAGCCAGAGAGTTTCTATTCCATTTGATTTTCACACCTGATAAGTGAATCTGATTGTGGGGGAGGGGGTGGCTGGTGGCTATAAGAGCTGGCAGAATTTTATCTGAGTGATCTAAACTATCAACAATTATCTCTAAGTTTCTGGGAGTTAGTACGTTTTAAAAGGTTATTTTTAACTCAAAATGATTTCTGAGTTTGCAAGAAAAACAAAAAAAATTTATTGTGCAGATTTATTTTTAAAACTCGTTTTTTGTATTTGCAATAGAGATTTTTTTAAGCAGAAATGTTTCTTTCTAAACACTTTAATCTCACTGCCTTTAAAAATCAACAGATATGAGTAAAATGTCAGCAGGAAAAAAAAACAAATAAACATTTTCATTATATTCTTCAGTGGATTTAATTGCAAAGCTCACATAAATTGTTTTAAAAAGCGAGAAAACATTTAATTCAGACAGTTTTTTTTCTTATTGTCAATTTATTTAAACTAGAGATTTTAAAAGGTAAATTAAACATGGAAAGTTGATATAATTGTTATAGAATGCTGAGTACTATGCAGTATCAAGGATAAAACTAGAAAATACTAATTTAATTCCTGGATTTCAAAAATTTTAAATATTAAAGCTATTATTTGCTATTGTTGAGATGCTTTCACCACTTGAAGGGAATCTAGGCGCCTTCAAAATAATCAAAGTGTCTACTCAAATTAATTTCCTGACCACTTAAAAGAATCCATAAGACCTGAATCTAGACAATCTTCATTTTTATTTAGCTACCTCTATTTAATGTTATATATATACACACACCTATATATACACATATATAACATATATATGCATATGTGTGTATATGACATTATATATAATATTCATGTATACATATGCTATAAATATGCACACACAGAGACATCTATACATATATGTGCTGTGTATGTGTATATATAATTTTGTATACATTGTGTATATATACACACAAAAAACACAAGGGTGGGTAAAAGTAGGTTTATAGTTGTGCATATGGAAAATAATACAATAATTAATAAATAATGATACAAGGAAAACTCAGTTGCATACTTTTATTGTCTTGTCATTATTAAAAAATTTACAAGGATATTTTTTACCAAAAATCACAATGCACAAAATACTAGGGTAAATAGTGACCAGGCACAAGTAAAAAAAAGAAACAGAACTAAGAGAAAAAGAAATAGTAAAACAAAAGAACAAAGTAACACCATCCTTAAAAGGTACATTTCAGTCTTTAACTTGACTATGTACCAGAAGAATCCTCCTGCTAGCAGTGCCTCCTCACTTGCTACTGCTCTTTATTTCAAGTAAGAGAGGACAGGTTTGAGGAATGAGTACCAACAGCTTAGCCCAAGTGAGCTGCCTAAACTAAATTTACTGGTGATGAACATTTTCCAAGTTGCTAACTGTCCATTTTCAAAGGTGTGCTTAAAAGATAATGAAGTCTCTTTTATGTGAGTAATACCATTTAATAAATTATGAGTTTTTTCTTCCATAGTGAAGGACTTCTTTATAATTTTGAGAGAGATGTAGGTCAAACTAAGTGATGCCTGAACAATATATGAGAGTTAGCAAAAACTACCTCTTAGTTTAAATACAGAGAGTATTTTGTCCTCTTGGAGTAAGCAGAGCTACATGTAAAAGTAAAATAGTGTGGATTGCTGTTCTGATATGTACAAGACCTTTTCTTGTGCCATGATACTAAAGTTTACTTCTCCATTTCCTGTGTTTATTTCTTAGGTTCCAATAATGTATCTATGTTTCTACTCTGGACTTTGTGACAGTAATAGAGCACATCCAAGTATGGTCCAAAATTTGCTATGTAGCAAGTACCAAACTCAAGTCAAGAAGCTATTTCTACAACTCATAAAACAGTGTTAATACTTATTCCACCTGAAAAACATTCCAGATATG
Organism: Phyllostomus discolor; assembly: GCF_004126475.2. Lineage (NCBI taxonomy): Eukaryota > Metazoa > Chordata > Mammalia > Chiroptera > Phyllostomidae > Phyllostomus > Phyllostomus discolor. Next base: position 53,230,553 of record NC_040907.2, read on the forward strand.
ATAAGAATCAAATTAGATGTTCAAGGTAAAAGCATTGAAACAATTGAAATTTCAATTGTTTCAAATTGAATGAGCATACATCTTCAATTACTCCCACAGCCATACTAAAATGTCAATAAAGAATTATCCACAAGAATAATGAGAAATAAAAATTTATATGACAATACATGAGAAGAAAATTTTCAGTGATGGAAAGCCGGTGAATTATTCAGTATGGACTTAGTAGTGATGGCTGAAAACTAAGTTTATTTCTGAGATTGTGACCACAAATTGCAATCCAATTTGAGCCACAAAACCTTAGAAGCATTAGAAAATCAGAAGCACCAGCTCATTTAGAAAGTATGATTGTGAAGTGTAACCAAATAAAGATATATTTGGTTCATATTTTTTATAACTTAGTCCTCTAATAGTAGGTAAAACAACACAGTAAAAGGAATGGTAAAAACTAGAGTTTTTCATTAAATAATGAAATTCATAACTCCTTCCCCCCTATATCTAGACAGGTTCTCATTCTACTCCACAAAATGACAGAAATCTTTTTTTTTTTTTTTGGAAAAAACTTGGGGTCATATCCCAAAGACACAAAATGAGATTCTGACATCTGAGGGTTCCCTAAAGGGACTGGATCACAGGCACTTAAGCCTGCCACAGTGAGCCCCACTCATGGTACACACAGCTCTCCCAATCACTCAGTTGCCTTGAAGGACTTGGGAATGAGAGGGTTTTTTTTTCTTTTTCATTTTTCTGTGTGTGTGTGTGTGTGTGTGTGTGTGTACAGGAGAAGGGTGGTTTATGTTGAATCTTTCATTTTTCTTCTGCATAAAATTTCATGTCGGGGGATCTTTAGAAAATGTTATACTATATGGATAAGAAAATAAAATGTTTAACTTGAAAAAAAAAGAATTTGGTTCTGTCTAAAGTATCCACAGAGACATTTGGTTAATGTCCAAGGTCCTTGAAATTTAGTTGCATCCAAAACAACCATGGAGACATTGGGTCCATATTTAATATAAACCCCCGTCTTCTGCAAGATTTGAACCCTAACCCACCTGCTTAGCTCCATGTGCTGTTACCAGACAGGTTATCAAGACATGAGAGGTTATTATTGACAATGCAGTTACAATATAATATTGGACACATAAATTATGATAGCATTTTTTACATATTGATCTTATAAACCCCAAAGTAGTAATAGATATTATGGGCTATCTGAAGCCAGGGAAGCCTTCTGAGGAAGCATGGCTGTTTTGGACATGATACCAAGGACCTTGGACAAATACCAAGCACCATGGGGCATTGACCAAATGTGCTCATGGACATTTTTACAAACCAAATATCAAAGATCTTTTGGATTTGACTAAATGTCTCTGTGGATATTTTGGACAGGACCAAATGTTCTAATATCCTCAGTTTTCTAGAGTCTCCTTCTTAATAGGTTTAAGCAGAAAGGGTCATCAAGCACTTGAGAAAATCAAATGAATATGACAAAAGCAAGAAACACTAAGGAAACAATGTGATATAAGAAATAGAAGAACATTTAGGGGAAAAAAACAGTTCATTAACGACTTCAGACAAGTGTAAGATGATTTAAAGAATAACAAAGAATTGCTGAATAAGACCAGAATACATTCATAAGAAAAATTCATAGAATGGCTGAAATGTTAAGTTACAAGGTTTTTAGACAACTTAAACATAAATATATAATACATGCATATAGAAAAATGCATTTATTAAATATGTTTTTAAAGGTTGTAAATGAAAAAGGAGTACTCATGTTACACTATATAGTTCAGGCATAAATGATCTTTATATTCATGGTATTGTTTCCAATGATTATTCATTGAACTTCAATATCAATATGTGGTACAACTATAAGAGAGTGAAAGGGAGAAAAATAGAATACTTATAAGTAAGAGGGAGTTAAGAAAGCTAAAATTTTACCTTGCATATTTATAACCCTAAACTTCAAATAACAGAATACATGTATTATTTAGAAAATAGAAATTGGTGCTGGAAGACAGCTATAAGACTTATAAGAAGTTGCTTCTGAAGAGCCAAAAGTAGATGTTGGAAGCTCTGTATTACTTTTTGATTTTATACTATGAATATGAATAATTAAATAAAAATAAAGATTTACTCTAAAACCACAACTAAGAAAAATTCTAATGGAAGCCATTAATAGTTGGCAACACAGTGTCAACATAAGACCCTTTCCCTTATGCACAGCGTTATAGCTCATGCAGCAAAGATTACTGTTCATTTCCCATGTGCTGGGATTTATTCTAGGCAATAGGAGAAAGGTATCTAAGTAGTATTCCTTAGGATGTCATACCTACAATATTTCATTTAACTCATTCAACAATACGTTAAATATTGTTCTATACATTTTACAGATAAGGGGCACCCCCATCCCACCCTAACTGGCACATAGTATGTGGCAAAGGTGGAATAAATATGCATCTGTTTTAAATGCCTTTTTATCATAACCAATCTCCACCTTAAACTTTTCAGTAGCTTCTTTTTATCTGTAAAATGAAGTCTAATCTTAGCATATCATAGAATATCACCTAAGGCTCAATCTCATATCACAAATATGTAATCTGATGACCACATATTATCAACCCAAGGCTCAAACTCTTTAGCTTATTTGCCACTTCCTATATATTTAGTTCTGTTAATACCAAATAGTCCTTGCTTGAAAATCACGTCTCAAGGCTTGGTGTTCCCATGTTATTCCCTTTGCCTAAAACATTTTCTCCATCATTCTTTACTTGGTTTTATCTTTTTCATTTTTTATAATCCAGTCTACTATCTGAAATCCTTTCCTAAACACTTTCCAAAACTCTACGGTTGAGTTGTCTGAGTTGTATACCCTTCTGTGTTTCTGTAAGAAGGGCATCCTTATCTAACTTACCATTTACATAGCAGACACCTAAACTTTTGTCTATGAGACAGATGTTTTCATATTCATCACTGTACCCCAAAAGCTAAGAGGGGGTATAACAATGCTCCCTACCAAAATAACCTAGAATCTAATAGTACAAATAGAAAAATTCCATGAAAAGACAGAATTCTAGACAGACATTGAAAGTTACTATGAGAAAAGAGTAATACTTTTTGAAAGTTTGGATACAGAAGATAGTACAGAGGTATTTTTTGTTTGTTTTTGTTCCATAAGGAAAGCTTTGGTTAGACTCATTACATAATTAAATTCAAGGATGAGATCCAGGGGAGGATACCAGAAGGGTTTAAGCAATAACAGCAGAAAATCATAAGTATCCTTCCAAGAAATATTAGTTCAGTTTTGTGATTGTGCAGGGGGGAAGATTTAGTTTCAGAGCTTGGAATAACTTGAATATCATGAACAGACCTTAGTATTTGAAATATTTGATATCTGTAGGGTTGATGGGAATGGAGTTGTTGGTGGAAATGAGACTGTTAGAAAGATATGTATAGCCCTGGCTTGTGTGACTCAGTGGATTGAGTATAGACCTGCAAACCAATGGGTAGCCAGTAAGATCCCAGTCAGAGCACATGTCTGGGTTGCAGGCCAGGTCCTCAGGAGGGGGCCCGTGAGAGGCAACCACACATTGATGTTTCTCTCCCTCTCTCTCTCCTTCTCTTCTCCTCTCTCTAAGGATAGATAAAATCTTTAAAAAAAGATATTTATAAGCATCAAAATAGACCAGTGGAGTGAAACAATGAAAGATTATGGAAGACCTATTAGGTAATTGGCTCTACAATGTAAGAGGGAGATGTCACTGTGGATCCAAGTTTTGAATCTCAGTGTCTGAAGAATAATAAGAACATGGTTTACTTTGATATCTCCAGCATTCCCAGTCAGTAGAAAGTGAGATAGATTATTGAGAGATTATCTACTGGTATGGGAGAGGTAGAGAAGATAGAGCCTTCATGGATCTCAGTGAAGTGAATGAAACTTGCTTTGCAGTTTATATGCATAATGCAGACTGTGTAAGGATTTTAAATACACACCTAGATTAAAACCATTCAGCTCTCATTAGAAGTAATAAATCCTGTGTGTTAGGATTATATACACTGTGAAGGTAACAATAATGTTTAATGACTTTTTTTTTTCATGTAGTGAGCGATGTCCCATTAATAAGTACTTTGATACATTGTTACTATCTGGTTCTTTTCATTTATAGAAGAAATGAAAATTTCAACATACTTGAGTAGAAAGATACAATAGTGCATAATCTAATTTTCAAAAATGAACTGTCTCTATCTCTAGGCTTTACAGATTCAAATTAATACCTATGTATAAATATGTGCTTATTTTTAACCCTTAAATATCTAAGTTCAATATCTAAGTTCAATATTAATTGAATAGGAAGGTAAATTTACACAACTCTTTTCTTTTAAGCACTTTCAGCATGTCATAAAAAATCTCTCATTAGTCTTTGCCAACTCCTTGCTCAAAAGGGTAAGATTCGTTTATTCTGATAGTTGGCCTATCACAAAAACAGAGAATCTTGATGGCTTGGTAGAGTCAGTCTAGAATCAGTTCCTTTCATTTTAGTTCAAATCGGTCCTTCACAAAGAAACAAGTGATTTCAAAACATGGGAGTCCTATTTTCCAGATCCTTTCCCAGTTTCATGAAGTTAACAACATAGTCTATTATTTCCTTGAAACAATTCCACAATGCCTTCTTCATTGCAGTACATACAGCAGGGATTCAGTAAATGTTGGCTGATGAACTTGAGGCAAGCTGCAGTGTTTGGGTACATTTAAAACTTCGAGAGGATTCCAATATTCAGGTAGAGGAACAAACAAAGCAAAATTATGTCATTAAACTGAGTTCAATTAGAGAGTACCTGCCACAAAGATTAACTAAGGAAAATATCAAAAGTACAAATGAAGTATAATTCACAAAAGTCTAGTTCTAAGGAGAAAAATCTATGAAGGGTTAAGCACCCAAGATTGAGAGAGTGGTGATCTTCCTTGTATCAGCTGAGACTGAAAGCCAAATGCATTCTCTATCACATATGCACACTTCACTGGGAACACTTCTCCTCCAAGAGCGCTCTTTGGTGTTCATGTGACTTTGTATCTGTGTAGTTCTTATGAATCCTGTGCTTACATGAAACAAAGCCCTGCACATACTAGCTGGATTTAGGGTTAAAATAAGAACTGTTTTTAATTATATTTAACAGTTTAGTCACAGAGAAAACAGCATGAATCATAATTATTTGCAAATGATTAAAATCATTTTGCAGTTTAAGGTATCTTGCCTGTTAAAGGCAATATCTGCAAAGGCTAAGAAAAATGCTCATTCAAAATTAAACTCAAATTATTAAAACTATTAATAGTTATAAAACTTATTAAAATTTATTAAAATTGTTATTAAACATAGCGATTTTAGTTATATACATTGATAATGATATAAACAATTCTACATAATCATATCTGAAAAATGAAATAATAGAAAACACATTTCTTTTCCCAAGGCAAAAACCAGGTTAAGTAATTGTTTTTTAATCTAGTGGCAAAAACAAATAAAATGGGATTTTTTAAAACTACCATAATTTATTCCTTTGGACCATGTGAGGAAGGTTGCTTCCTATGCTCACAGAACAGCATAATTCACCACCTTCCAAAAATTTCTGCACCCTTCACAGGAGCCAGACTTCCATCAGTCTTACTTGAAGTTAGTAGAATCAAATTAAATGCATGTTATGCCTCCCCAAATGCCCTTTGCAAGGCTTCAGACAGCTTTGTGGACAACCAGAGTCACAGAAAGAAAATACCTGTGAAGAATAAATGGCTGAGTTTCATAAATGGAGGTCAGAAAAGGGATATGCATGTACATGTGCAAGTAGAAGACAAATATGAAGCCAGTTGATTCTTAGTAAGCATGCTTACAGACATGAAATTGGTAAACTCTACTTCTATTATAATTAGTTTCATTTTCTATCAATAACTTTAAAGACCACTCAACATATTTTTTCACCCAAAACAACCAACTGTTCTTTAAATGATAGTGATTTAAAACATTCATGAAATTCTATGAGTCATAAAATCACGATGTCAAGGGAGTGTCAATGCTTCCATTGACCCAACGATGATAAAATGTGTCTCTTTGAAATGTGTGGGGGTTTTTTTGTTTGTATGTTTTTTGTTTTTGTTATTTTGCCACTGCATTCTACTGATGCACATCTAGCCCTGAATAAAAGCTTCAGGAATTTAATATTGCCCTCTTAGTTATCTTCATGGCACTTTTTGAATCTCTTCTCTCTCTCCATTTCTTCCTTTCTGTTGCCTCCTTGCCCACCCACCACCGTGTGATCTGAACTTCCATTGGTTCTACAACTTAGTCATCACCTATTGGGCATAATTCCTTCAGGGTTCTACTGCTTAACAAAATAGTTATTCTGTTGAATTAACTTTAAATATTCATGTTTCCTCTTGTAAAACTAACATGTCTATTATGGAAATTTGGATGCCATAGAGAAAAGTAATAAAATTAAAATTTGCATAACATTATTCAGGCTCTAGAGTTAAGACTACTTTTTTTTTGAAATTCCAGTGGCCTTTGGCAAATAATTTAACTTCTCTTATTCTCAGCTGGATCAACTGCTAAGTCGAGATAATATCTTATTTCATGTAGTCAGAGTGAGAAATGATGGAAAGAATCATGTAAAGTGAATATAAGAATGCCTGACATATAGTAAGAGCCCAGTAAATGTTCTATTTTTGTTTTTTAGAGAAATTTTTCATACTCTAATAGCAACATAAATATTTTCAATTGTAAAACCAGGATTCTTGGTCAGTCATTACTGCTTTCTAGCTGTGTAAACTTAAGTATACTTTTTAATAACAATAATAATGATATAAAATAATGGATAAATCATATAGAGAGAACTTACTGTGAGCAAAGTATTTTATAAGCTTTTATATATAACTAAATCAGTTCTCATAACAACCATAGGCAATAAGTACTGTTAGTAGCCCCCTTTTACAGATGAGGAACCTGAGGCATGGAGACTTTAATCACCTGAGACCACTTAGCTAGAACATGGCACCATATGACAGAATTTGAACCAGGCAGTTTATCTTCAGGATCTGGGTTCTGAACCTCTTCATTGCCCTGCATTAATCTCTGTGAGTTTTAGACTCCATGTTTTTATTTTATGAAAAATAATCTCTCTCTGTCAAAATCATAATCTTAAATGCAAAGCAACATAAATCATGATACTTTGTGAAGTATCACATATATTAAAGTCTTTAGAATGTTTTAAACATATGAAGGTGGGCTGGATTTCTCTTAAACCTTCTCTTTTCATTGTACCTTTCAAGTCATGAAAACATTCCTCTACAATAATATATAATAAAAATATTCAGAGCATTGTGGTAAGCACTTATGTGTTATAGTTCATTTAATCTTCATAAGGTTGTTGTATGTGAGAAAACTGGATTGCAGAGTGAGATTAAATTACTTGCCCAAGGTCGTGCCACAGATAAATCTCTGAATTAAGATTTAAAATGGGAAGACTAATACAAGAGTTCACATAACCATATGTTATTTTTCACAGTTTCTATAGGAAATGAAAAGAACATATTCATGCCCTAGGTTTTTTATGTAATAGCCTTGAAAATGTATGTACAAATATACAAAATTGCACATATCTACAGTTTTATGGTTTCTATATGTGATAACCATAGAGTAATGCATAAAAAAGAAGCAAAAGTATTTTATCTATTTGCATCCATTATGCATTCCATTTATTTTACATCAGTGGCTCCCCAGACTATCTATAAGATTAGGGTATTTGATAGACTTGTTTATTCACTCTCTAATTGGTAGACAACTTGCACTGCTCCACCATACCTGGAAGTGCATTATACTTGATGAAATCATTTTCTTCAACCACCAGGGTTTCTCATGTTTGAAATGAGGATAACTTTGCTCAGGAGAAGAAAATTGGAAAAGTGAGCACTTGAAATACGTTAGCTGAGAAAATATACAAGAAAAATATTGTGAAAGGGAGAAGGGAGGCAAAAACCTTTAGTACACATAAAACTGAAAAAACTCATCTATATTTCTTATTTTTTCTCCAATCCTATATGAAAAGACATAGCTAATTAAATTTGTTTTTAGTGTGTGAGAATTCTGTATATGGTAGGGTAATTGTTTTTATCATTTCATAAATTCTTAGCTACTAAAAACATTTAAACCTCCAAATCCAGGATATTTATCACTAGCTTAAAACTGGGCTCCAGGCCTTAACCACAGCTGGTAATTCATCTACCAGATATATTCCATGTGATAGTGCATTATGAGATTTTAAAAGAAACATTTGTCTTGGCTGAGTAAATGTTTAAAAGTTTGATTGTAAACAGCTTTTTGAGATCCTACGGCTTGGTAATACTAAGACGGCCTGCTACGTCTGGACTGACTCATATGTGGACTGGCCTTCAGCCTATGCTGCTTCCCTATCCCCTTTTGCAACTTTCCTGCCTTTACCGCTTGGTCCTGCTCACAGCCCCCATACCTCTTTTATTCTCTCCTCCATGAACATATATCCTGAAGGGATTCCAAATTCTAGAAATGTGCAGAGGCTCACAACATTGATCAATGGAATAAAAGTAGTGTAGGAGGAAGACAAAGAAATTTCTAAGTGCCTGGTCTCCCTGGGTTGCCTACTGTGTGACAGACCCTCTCTTGACACCGTGACCTTCCACAGGTGGTTTTGTGGCACTGTGTCTGACCTGCAGGTCTTCAGACCCTACTCTCACCAGTATCTTTAAAGTGCTGCTTTCTAGCAATTCCCCTCTCAGAGATTATTCAGAGTCCTTCTATCCTTTGACATTTTCCCACTGAAGTGTTCTTGAGACCAGACAAAAAGGATAATTCTGCCGGAGGGAATGACGGAAACTAAAGATCATTACAATGATCTATGTATGTCAAAAATTGCAGTGTCTACCTTGATATTAATACTTTAAGGCAGAAACATTGAACACAAGCATGATTTAAAAGCATGATTTTTAGTGTTTGGTGAGCAAGAGGGTTCCTGGAAGGGACATTTCTTTATTGTCTCAAGAATCAAGCCACTTAGAAAGTAACTACCTTCCCTTCTCAACAGGATGGCCTCATCAGACACCAGAATTCCTATGGAGTCAATGTCCAGTTCTGTCCCAGATCTACTTCATCCTGTATGTTCTATAACCTTCATTTACTGCATCCAGATCTAAATGAATAAATAAAAATAAATAAACCCAAGATGTAGGAATAGTAAGTGGTGAAAGAGATACTCAAATGTTTAAATCAAGGCCTAATATCAGCATCAGGTCTGGCACACACAAAAAAGAGATAAAGAGACAGGCAGGAGAGAAAGTGGAGAGCAACAGCTACCAGGGAGAAATACAAACCACTGACACAGCAGTGATCTGTGGAAAGGGCAGGCAAAGGGAGACAGTGCAGAAATAAGACTGAGTGCCAACCAAATAGCATGCTGCTGAGTAAAGAAAGAGAGGGGCAGAAACAGAATGCAAGGCACTGACCCTCACACTTACCTACAGCTGGAACATGAATGCACCTCGTGGTGTTCGATGATCCAATTTATTCGACTGTACGGGATACAACCCATTGGAGAAGATACCACAGAAGCACATCCCCCACAGCATTTCAGCTACCATTGAGCAGTAGGGAAATAAACACCCCCATTATGGCACAAAAGGGAAAATTACATCTATTCATGGCCAGAGGACAATCTCCAGAATATTATTGTCAATTGAAGAAATCAGGTTTTTATAAAATCCGCTTTATTAAAGCCATTTATTTCCTAGTTTCTTTTTAATTCTTTTTGTATAGGATGAACTCAGTGACAGGATGTGGGTAGGTGTAAAACAACACACCACGTGGAACTTGAGAGAGTGGTCCTTCATAAAGGATGCTTTGGGGACTAATATGAACCTCATTTGGAAATTCTTCTCCAGCTTTGAGCTCTAATAAAGAAAAATACTGTTTCTTGTTCCCTAAGAGCACTGCAGAGCCACAGATGGGTGTGTAGAGAAGGGGCCTTGGAGCCTTTGCCCACTGCCCTTTTCACACTAAGGGGAGTTCATGATACTGCGGACACACCACAGCAGCTATGCAGTGCACCAGGCTCTTTCTGGTCTCTAAATTCCCTAAGAAAGATGAGTCTGCCCTGCAAACATACATACACATTAAGAATAAAGCCAGTGAGAGGGAATAAATGAAGGAAAAAAAGTAAGGTGTCATGGGATGATATGAAGAGTCAGAGAAGAGAAAAATAGAGGGAAGAGAGAATTATAAATTTTCAGGTGAGGAAAATACAAGCTGGAATAAAAGTTAAAAAGGACAAAATAAAAGAGGAAGAATTCTGACATTACACACACACACACACACACACACACACACACACACACATATATATATATAGAGAGAGAGAGAGATTTTACAATAGTGTACAGACCCAAAAAGAGAGTATATTATAAAGAACCACATGGCTTGCCCTGGCTAAGTAGCTCAAATGGCTAGAGGTTCATCTTGATATGCCAAGGCTGTGAGTTTGATCCCCGGTCAGGCCACATACAAGAACCAACCAGTACAGAGTAACAGGAACAGAAGACCAGAGATTAATTAAGTTTTTTGATGAAAATTGAGATATTAGAGATGACATTAGAAAACACATATTATGCATTTTTCAAAATTAATAATATAATCAGTGGATTTTGAAGGCCAGGACTATTCTAAATCAACAATTTTTTAAAAAATCAATAAATCACTATGTTTAAATTTTTTTTTAAAGAACCACATCACTTAAAGAAATCACAAAGAATAAAAACCTGCTTGGTTTTATATGGCTTAATAAAAATAAAATGGTTATGATAACATAGATGGACACAGATGATTTAGAATGCAAGGACAATCCACATGTCCATGTCTCACTCCCAATTCTCAGCGATACTGGAGATCACATCTGTCATCACTCTGTGCTAAGCACTGCCCTTTTTGGAGGTCTGCTTTTGACTCTTTAAGAGCCTTGTTGCCTACATTAAGGAACTAATAGCTCCGTGAGAATTACTTTGGGAAAAAGAAACAGAATATTGTGGTTGGGAAGGAAATAGTATAAAAGTGGCTGGCATATCAGGAAAAACCTGCTCCATAAGGGAGTTGAAGCCCCTAATATACACAGAACTGTCATTCCTTGTCCTCTTCAAGGAGGAGAGACTGAACATGTGGGATGGAGACCATGGGAGGCACTGAGCTCTATCACACTGGGTGGAAAAAAGCCTTCTGTGCACTAGGGGAGCTTTGGGGAGATGCACAAGATGAAGAAGGCAAAAGAATGTTATTACAAAGTTTTTTTTTTTTATCTCAGGCATGCAAATTACTTTGTTTCCCTGGGACTCCCAAATGTCAGAAAGAGTAAACTCTAAATGCCTGAGGTGGATGCTGAAGAGAAGGGAGAATGGAATGAAAAGATGTAAAATGGTGAAGACCTGTTTGCAGCTAAACAAATTTGCCTAGCTGATCCTGCAGGAGTGTACACAGAGGTGATATGAGTCCCAAAGTACATGTAAACCTAAACACATGTTTACCAGCTGCCCTCTCCCACAGATGTTCAATGAGAACAAAATAAATTAGATCAACATTTTAAAAATGCATCCAGTAGCTATTTGCTCAGGGAAAGAAGATGACAAGTGGCTATTTCAAAAGTTGATGTACCAGGTCAGAATACTCAATATATGATAAAAATTAATGAGCCAGTAAGTGATCCAGCTGCAGATCTGATCAATCCAGCAACTGCATTTTGTGTTGCTTAAGTAGAACAAATGGATAATGGTGTTTTATGGCATGAGCTTATGTAACTGCAAATATTATTAATGATTTTAATCCATCTTTAAAAATGACCCAAGCCTATTTTTTAAAAAGAAAATCCTTCTGGTATGCTTGCTCTGTAAATTTGGGGAAAATACAGCCTCATCCTAAGTGGCACCAGTGAGTATATTACTGAAATCAGTGTTAAATATTTCTATTAAATGTTATTGGTCAGTATATTTCTCCCAAATTTAATAGCTAAAGTCCTTTATTTTTCTTTCATAAAACATAAAATAGAATAAAAAAGACATTGGAATAATTTTCTATCATAGCTTTTGCATTTGTAACTCTCTCAACCAAAACTGGTCTAGATTTTCTCATTTATATCCCATTTCAATTGTTGTTTTCCAATCAGTCACATATGTAAATCTTAATGTACTTCTAAATATCTTGGCTGTATTCACTGAAACTTTTTGATCTCTAATATGTCTTAAAATGAAATAATAGAACTTGGACCATGTATAATGAGAATGTATCATTTGATATGGAGGCATTATGTCATTTTACTATTAATGGTTCTCCTTTGTGCATAAAGAACTTTTGATATTAACTATTGAAGAGCACTAGAAAGTTGTGTTAATATCTGCTATACCATTTTCCTCAAATAATGCAAGCAGTTGCTATATAATAGTTTTAATAATTTAATCTACAAAAATAAAGTCAGATTTATAAATGTTCATTTTAAGTAGACAAGTTGAATTCCATCTGTCACAGTCTCCTGGTTCCTCAGAATGCTTCATTTGCTGGAACATCTTGTTATTATTTAATATTGGTAAACAAAAACACTGCTCTTTTCTATGGTATATATACTATTTTTATTCATACTTGTATAAGGGATAATTAAAATGGAGGGTTATATATTTTGAGACCCTTTCCATGATCCCATTTTCCCCTCACAATCAGCTTTAAGGGGCATCTTAATATGTGATGTTAATATCAATTACAGTATGCTGGAAAAATTGTGGGTCTCAGCTATAAATTGCATGCCAAGAAATATATTTTTATGTTTTATTTACATAATTTGGAATAATAGTATGGGTACCCATCATTTATCACTGGTAAAATGATGATAATTTAGTAAAATTATAAAACATCTGTCTTTTAGAACAGCCCTGGCCTACAAAATGCATTGATTAAATTTGTAATTTTGAGAAATGCATGATATGTGTTCTCCAATATCATCTCTAACATCTCTTGATTGTCATCAAAAGACTTAATCCCTGGGCCTCTGTTCTTGTCATTCTATATTTTGTTTCTGAGAAAGCTCAATCCACGAACACATTAACAGAACTATTTCTTAAATAATGGCTCTCATAATCTATATCTCCAGGTCCCTATGTATAAACAATTAGTAGATGTTCCCAGACACCTCAAATTCAATGTGTTGGAAATTGAACGATTTTTCTCTGTACCACTGTTGCATGTTTCCTTGTAATCCCTATCTTTGAAAATGATATTTTATAACCTAAGACAGGAACCTGAGTGCTCTCCTAGATGTCTATATCTTATTTCCCTGCCCTACCTCTTACAGAATACAAATTCTTTGTCTGAAGTCATCATAAATTCTTGCCTGGCTATTTGCAATAACCTCCTAGTTGACTTTCATTTATCATTTTTATGATAAATGATCATTTATGATAATTAACCATTTATCATTTTATTTAGTTTAGTATATCAAAAATTACTTCATATTATAATTAATATAAGATCACTGATGAGATAGCATACACTTATTTTTTTATCCTTTTTCTCAAAATATATTGTGAATTTTATAGTTATAGTACATTTCAATTCAAAATAACCACAACTTAAGTGGCTGATAGCCACACATGGCTAGTGGCTAGTGTATTGGTAAGTTTACTGAGACTGTGAAGTTAAAATTCACTCTATGACAAATCAAACTATAGCTCTGAATAAAATCTGAACTAGTCTAGGAAGCACAGGGTTTTTGTTTGGTTGGTTTTTGAGTAATAACTATGACTGGGCTAAAGCTTACATTACTTTCAAAGAATTAACTTGGAGAGATGTTTTCCTTATAAAATAAGGCTGATTCAGGAAATGTAGCTGGGGTTTCCCTGTCACTACCTTAAGAAACAGCAGAAGAACAAAATATACTGATAGTAGATTCAAAAGCAATGTATGGAGGGCCAGCTTCCTCTGCCACAGATTTCCTGAGGCAGTTTTTAATCTAGCACTACATGGTTTGTTCTACGAAGAAAATCGTGCAGCAGGTTGCTTTACAGCCAGATTTGGTGTGGCTAACTTTGGCAGTTCACACTCTTCTCACTGAGAAGATGATCCTTCTGAGGATGAAGATTCATCATTCCCATTCCTTAGTTATAGACCTAAAGCAGCTCCTAAATTATTAGAATATTATGTATTCACCTAATAACTTTCTTAGAGGGTCTAAAAGGATTTTGTAAGCAGAAAAGTAATTCTTTTAAGCAAGGGGGAATCATGTAATGGTCAGAAAACCAGTGAGAGTAACCGGAGCCCATTTCCAGCTACAGTTGCCTACTGGCTGGCAATGCAGGTGAACGCTGTGCCCTCTCTGCGCTTCACGCTCCATGTGGCTAACCTTGGGAAAGTAATACCTCATCTATTTACCTGACAGAACTTGTAAAAATAATGTAAACTGTAAGGCTCAAATCTCTAGAGAACCAATGTCATATTAAAATTGATTGTTTTATGAAGATAAGCATGGCCATCATCTCTGCTAGCAAGATATGGAAGTTGGAGAACATTTAAGAAGTAATAACAATAACAATAATAATACAATAGTAATATTAGCCACATGTTAAGAGCTTTCTACGTGCTACAAAATGTACTAAATGCATTATCTGACTTATTCTTCATAAGCTAGACTGTAAAGCAGGCACTATTATTATTTCTGTCATACAGGTATGTAAACTGAGATAAAATAAGGGGTGTCCTCCATGTCATGCAGTTATTAAGTGTAGATTTGGAGTTTAAGCTCTCTAATGTCAATGTCACAATGTTACCCACACTCACTATCTGAGAGCTACCAGTAGTCACTTAGATCATTTTCCTGATCCAACTACTTCCTAGGAGTCCTTTTCTATCTGGGCATCTTCAGTTTGGCCCTGAGGACTTCTCCTCCATTCTTTCTACCACCTACAATGTGAAAAAGTCTATAAGTAGTAGAAAGCCTGCCTTCATATTCCTGATAGCTGATAGAACATCCAGCATGATTCTGTCATTAAAGGAGTATGTGAACAGATGAATGAGGCCTTCCATTTAAAGTATTAGCATTAGTACTTCCAAAAATGGCAAGCTCCAGTTTGCTAATGTGGAAAGATTAAATGTGTGAGACAGTAACTATTCCTTTTATAATCATGAGCCTAAAGGTCATGAGACATAAATATGTTGTAAAAATTCATAATAAATATCCAAATACCTACAACTTATTCATTAAAATTAATCAGTTTCTCACTTGTTCAGAGCCAGGAAGTTGAGCCATAAAAGATTATTAGTACTTTTATAGAAGTCTGGGGGCCACTGTTTATTTCCTAGATGGTTTCTTACCTAGAAACCTCAGAGAGAAGAAAATGTACTTAGTCAATTAAGTCCCTACATCACACAAACTTAGACTGGGTGCTTATTTCAATGCTTATACCTAGAGTCGCAGTATTGCCCTGAGAATTTCCTGTTATGAGAGTGTCAAAGTCTTCCAGAGGCAGAAGGCATCACTACTCATTTCCTTCACCCTTACCTTGAATTCCATAATAGCATTGGCAACTGACCTTTTCTTAACCTAATCTTTCCTGTCAGGC
Source organism: Phyllostomus discolor (assembly GCF_004126475.2). Classification (NCBI taxonomy): domain Eukaryota; kingdom Metazoa; phylum Chordata; class Mammalia; order Chiroptera; family Phyllostomidae; genus Phyllostomus; species Phyllostomus discolor. The sequence goes on from NC_040907.2 coordinate 53,246,214, forward strand.
ATCAGCGTGACAGGAGTTATGGCAGAATCATGTAGGCATTGAGGGGTCCTATGTTGCCAAACGATAAGAAGAAACAGCTGTCTGCTTAAGGAATCCTCCAAAAATATCTATCATTTTATTGTTTTAAATATGTCTACCTAAGGTGATACTTAATTCATGAGCTCAATGTATAAACAACAAATTTTAGGTCATTAATTTTACCTGCATTTAATGTCTCATAAAATTAAGCATCCGACCCTCATTTCTCTTCTCAGCTTTAGTTTTATAATTCAAACTACCTTTAGATAAACTGTCAGTATCTAAAATTTGACATGGCTACAAATGTTTTCATTTTATCCCTAAAATTTGTTGATTCTTAAGGGGAACAAAATTCCCCCCCTCCCAAATATACTTCTTTGGTACAAATAGAAATATATGTGGGAGAAGCTCTGAAAATTGAGAAGTTACCATTTTGTAAGAGACATTTTACATTTATAAGGAAAATACCATTAGTGTGGTTTCTCCCTCTCTGTAGCTGGAGGAGGACTACTAAATCTTCACAAACTCATACATAAAGAAGGCAAGAAGCCAAATCTGCACAGCCCCCTTGCTCTAGTTTACCGTGCTCACCCCAAGCTCTCCCCAGCCTCCCACAACTTGCTCCCCAGCCCTCAACATTTTCTTTTTTCTCTAATGAGATAGTATTTAAGATGGTGGTTTGGACCACTTTGGGGAGGTAATATTCCTCAGTATCTCACATGGGTGCAGGAGGTATATATGAAACACAGAAGTTAGTGAACTTCTGTGTTTTTTCCTCTTAATTTGCTGAAAAGCTAGAATAGTAGAAAAAATTATTTTTCCTCTTCCACAGTTCTAGGTCTCTAAATATCAACAAAATTATCCTAGTCACCCAGCATCAACATTTTGAAGTTTTCTCGATTTATCTTCCACAAACCAGTTAGATAACAAATCTTGTTTTATTTCCCCGTTATATCTGTATTTTAGAATCTCATCACTTTGTTCCTAGATTAATGTAAAATTCTTCCAACTCCTATGTTTTCTCCCATATTAAGAATTTTCTGTCTATTGACAGATTAATCTTCAAAGCCATTGATCTGGTGACTCTGAATTTAATAATCATCTATGAATCCATGGAGTCAAACTATTTAATGGAATAAAATCCAAACTCCTTAGCATGTTATTTCAATCTCTACATGATCTAACTTCAATTTTCCTACCCAACTCTAACTTCCACTAATACCATCCCATTATTTTTTCTAAAGTACAATTGACCATGTTCTGCATTGCAAACTACAAACATTTTAAGGTCCCATATCTCTAAGTACAGTACAAATGTGCAAAAAGTCTTGGTGCGGTTTAAGCTTTAACAACTTTAAAAGTGTAAATACTATGCTCTAAAAGTACATTTAAATTTATTTTAAATATATTTAGTTTTTGTGAATTCAATAATATATTTTTATTTTGTGGGTTTTTTTAGTGAGGAAATGAATGCATTTATTTTCATTACATGTCATGTTCTTAAAAGTAGCTTGTTAAATATTTTCTATATTCTTATGTCACAAAAATCCCCATCCTTTTGAATACTATGTAGTATTCATTGATGAAGCAATGAGCGACTTACCAAGCTATCCCAAGGTGAGGGTTCTCTGCAGTATCTGTTGTTTATTTTATTGTATCATCAACACTATTAATTTCCTATTTTAAGGTCTAGCCACTCATAGTATGCATCATCTGAGATTTACTAGAAACACAGAATCTCAAGCTTTTAGAACCATGGAATCAGAACCTGCATTTTAGCAAGCTTACTGGGAAATGCACATTAATATTGACAACCACTTGTCTTGTGACCACCTAAGACAAATTTAGGCACCCGATTTGATCTACAATCACAAGATCATGGCAAATGAATGCTCTGGACTTATCTGAAAGGAAAAGGGGCTGAATATTAAAATATAAGCAGTGGCCCTGGCTAGTGCTAAGTGGATTGAGTGCTGTCCTGTAAACCAAAGGGCCACTGGTTCGATGCCAGTCTAGGACACATGCCTGGGTTGCAGTCCAGGTCCCCAGTAGGAGGCACACAAGAGGCAACTACACATTGATGTTTCTTTCCCTGTCTTTTTTCCTCCCTTCTCCTCTTGAAAAATAAATTAATAAAATCTTTAAACAATAAAATGAAATATAAGCATCAAAATCAGACATCAATCAGAAAGGCAGAAAGAAATGAAATGAGTGATAGACAACTAGACATTAGCCAAGCCTCTTATGTTAAGAAGAGCATTATAAATATTGCCTGTAATTCTATGGATAGTAGCTAGAAAAACTGGTCTAGAACTTCAGAGGTTTGGAGAGAATGAAAATATAATTACCAACACAACGTAACAGGATTTCAACTCCATAGTGGCTACCCTAAAAGGAATATACTCCTGATGCATTTAAAGTCTCATTCTAAGGAAATGGTCCCCTTGTACTACATAAACTGTGAACGTATTTTTTTTCCTGGTGCCTCCCCCAAAATTAACTTGATAATTGACTGTAGAGTCTTCCTAGGGTTTAAAATAAATTTGTAGTTTTTATAAATCAATGTTTTTCTTTGAAACTGAGGTGGTAATAAAATTCTAGACTTCTGTTTTTCTTTCCACACTGCTTCTTAAAGTTTAATGTAAGCAGTTCTTTGATAATATGTAAAAATTGTGAAAATGCTTTAGAAAAAAATATTTGGGCCTGGACTTAAATTCACTTCTGTCATTAAATTGTGTTATGATGCAATAGGGGGTAAAAAGAAAAAAATTAAGAGTCAGTAATGGAGTCGCTTTTAATTTGTATTATTATTCTTATTTTAGATAAAGTTTCATACAAGACTGTGGAGTATTTTTATAAAATAAAAAATACAAAATAGAACTTTTGATGTACAGCAATGTTATACTATTACTTTTTTCCCATTACATATTTTTCTGTAGTTTGCTCCACTGAATTCCTTAAACCACCCCATCCCTGCTATGCATGCACACATACACAACACACTCTAGAGAAAATGCGTAAATGAAAACTCAACAGTGCTACTTGGGCAGATAAAATGATGACTCTAATGTCAACTAATTAATAAGAACTACTCAAAACCTAGTGTACGGTAGCAGTGTGATAGAATCTACAGCCTCAAGGATGCTATGGTCCAATGAAGTGATAGATATAATCATTACATAGCAATAAAAGAGAGCATGTAATTGTTTTTAAAATTTTATCATATAGCCTATATGGTAAATGTTCAATAGGAGTTTAAAAAATTGGGTGGAAGAATGTTGGAATAATGAAACCATATAACATGAGGAAATGATATAAAAAACTTAGCATTCCTATTGGTAATCAATATTGTCATACGGATTGTCTGACTCTTAAATGTAAATCAATACTAACTTTCAAAAATGCAATTCAGCAATTCATTAATTATTCTTTACAAATTGCACCAAAGAGTTGACCAGAGATTTTTCATGGTTTCCTTAAATCAATGCAAAGGGCCCATCAAATGTAAAATGCTCCATGTTTCTAAGCTTACTAAAAATAATTTCTGCTAATGGGCTACAATTTAAATAGCCTATGAATAAAAGTGTTTTGAGAGGTTACACCTGTTATTAACCTGTAAAATGTCTTGAAAGTAGCACTTAAACCTAGGCAACATTCAGATGGACACTTTCAAGGTTAGCAAATTGCAATGGAAAAACAGAGATTCAGAAAAAATTTAGAAAGAAATTCAATTCTATGTGCAGGTAATTGCTTCTTAGACACTTATGTTTATTCAAATGCATAAGGTATCTTTTTAGCTCTGATGCTTTTAAACCTTACCTAAAATGTTGGGTCTACAGACTAGGCTTCACAACCCAGCTGCTGTTCTACTCTGCCTGGTAAAATATTGACTTGAACATGATGCTTTGTAAATATCAACAATTTTGTGCCTGAACTCAAGCTGAAACAGCACAGCAGAAAAGCAGCCTGCCAGCAAATATTCCATGTCACTCTAAAGGTATCTTGGCAGAATTCAATTAGAAAGTTAAATAAGCAAGGAGGCAATATTGGTGGAAAAGGAAAAACAAGAAGGAGAAAAAGAAAGATGTTACAAAAGTAAAGACATGAAAAAACTAAAAGGCTAATGTTTGAATATTTCAAGCAGGTAGAAAATGGGAAACTTGGCGAGGTGGGGGAAAGACCAAGAAAAAAGCCATAAAGGTATTGAAAGATAAGATTAAATTTTTTTAGGCCATATTAATTGAAATTCATTACACTGATAGACTTTTTATATTGTTTTGGGCTTATATAAACAAGTATGGTACAAAAATGATATAAAATCTCACTAGAAACATTAAGTTAAAGGAATATACAGTGCATTTTTTTTTGTAGAACCAATTCAATACAACTAAACCTGGATATCAGAGTGAACAAAACTAAAATGTTTTATTCCAATTCAGACTCCTTATAAAGTATATAATTTATTTATTTGTGTTACAGTGTTAGAGTAGGTGGTTAGCACTAACAAGGGAAGGGAACAAATGGAGCCAGACATTAAGCCTAATAAACTAGGGAGCTAAGTAGGACATTAAGCCTGACTTACTAGCAAGCCCTAATATCCACAGGATCCCCAGGCAACCCCCACATCCTCTGCTGTGGAGACTTAATACCAGAAGTGGGCTTTCCTGAGGACAACAAGCCATTATTTAGCATTACTGAAAGAGAGACAAAATGGTAAAGAGGATACTAGTCTGCTGAGTGCATGCACAATGGAAGCCAAGATAATGACCATAAAGGAGGATGTGGTGGGTATCTAACCTGAGTAAAAGACTGGATTGGATAAGGGAGGACTCAACACAAGCCCGTGAGAAGGATCAGCAAAGAGACTGGTTAGGTTAAAAGAAAGCTTACTCATTCCCAAATTTGAGGTCATATAATCAAAGCTTAACAAAGGTCACTCTCAGTAGCACACATTCACCCAGTCGTTCACGTGTTCTCCCTCCATAGCAGCCATGCAGCCTGGCAGCAACTTGGGCCCAAGTGCAGCACCAAACATGGGCCTGAGTGCAGCAGGGCAGTGCCAGCCAGAGCACAGCCAGGAACAGAGAATCAGCTAACCAGATCGGGACAGAGACTAAGTCGGACTAAGTTTTGACATGGACTACACTGAACTGTGGCAGCTTCAGGTGCCCTGCTAATGCTGGATAATGGCACGATATCTTCGGACCTTGGCCCCTCTTCTGGGTTTGGTGAAGACAAGGCTAGGCTTCTTCCACAGTGTGACTGAGCGAAGCACTTGGTTGTGGATGAAACAGTGGGCACATGTGCACAGTCAGCTACCTCTGCTCCAGCTCTAGTGTATCTTACCACTGCACCTCATTCTCCCATGTGTGGGTCCCCAAAATGCTTTTCTTGTGATTCCGTGGAAAAACCACATTTCCACTGGCAACAATAGCTTTGTAGAGTCAACCTAATACCAGAGATTTACAGTTTATATACATGAGGCACTTTCACATAGTAGAGGAGAGATTAATGGAAAAAGGATTGAGAGATAGACGGGTAGAAAAATAAAAGTATGCTTTCCTGCAATTTCTTTTATTTGTGTGATCATCATGCCTCATTAGTTGAAGAGTAAAGAAGTTTAGAGAAAACAGGTATCTTAGTTGCATTTGCTATAACAAATATCATAGATGGGGTGGCTTAAATAACAGAAATTAATTCCTCAGAGTCTTTCAGGTTAGAAAGTCTGAGATCAGGGTGCCCACACAGTCAGCTCTCTTCCTGGTTTGCAGAAAGCCATCTTACTGTGATCTCACATGGAGAGAAAGAAAGCTCACTCCTGTCTGTTCTTATAAAAGCACCAATCCCATTGTAAGGGCTACATATTCATGACCTAACTATCTCCCAAATGTCCCATTTACAAATACCATCACATTAGGGATTAGGGCTTCAGTATGGATTTACGTAAAACACAAGCATTTGATCCATAGCAACAGGGGTAAAAAAACTTCCCATGAGCAACATCTGCTTTAAGCCACAATTTCATTCTTCCTTTCCTTTTCCCAAATTACACATATTATAATATACATATATTATAATATGTTTATATATTTATATACACACGTACACACAGAGTGAGAAAAAGTAGGTTTATAGTTGTGAGTGCACGAAACATAGCTTTCCTTATATTATTACTTATTGATTATTGTGTTATTTTCCATATGAACAACTGTAAACTTACTTTTGCCAACCCTGTGTATGTATATACATATATGTCATTATAAATTGTAATTATTAAAAATATGGTGAACTATCAGAACTGTTGATTTCTTTTAAAATTAAGCATTCACATTTTGTATTTAAGCATATCTTGATGTGCATTTATTTAACATTTATAAAAAATAATTTTAAAAACTTGGGTCCAGATAGCTTTAAAGAGTTACATTGAGTTATAACAAATATATGATCATAGTAGTTCTTTTTAGATAAATCCAGCTTCCATATTTCTTTTATTCAAGTAGTAAGGTGATCATCCGTAAATGTTTCCAGTGACATCGATAATTTGAAATATTCAACAGCATACAATCACGCAATGGTTTAGGAAAGAATATTTAGAAAAAGGAACCATTTAGGACAAACAACTATGTGATCACCTATATTTTGATTTAATTCATCCTTTAATTCTCCTTACATATCAGTAATACAAATGATAATTATAAAATACACCTTTTAGTGCTTAAACTTTTTAAATAAAATTTTACTCATTTTTACAACAAAGATGTCTTTTTTACCAAAAAGTTACACAGGCTTAAAATCCTAAAGAAAAATTTGTGATTGGCTACTAGGTTTGTCATTGCTATGTCTGTCATTTAATCATGGCATTTATTTAATTCAAATCTTCTTCAGTGTAACTCACACATATTTGAAATAAAATATGCAAATAAATTCAGTCTCTAGAGAAGGGTAAATTCAACCATGAAGCAAAATGGATTTTCATTTTCCTAATGCACTTTGGCACTTCTGTGTGTCCACTTACATTAGCCTATGAAAGTATCTCTAGTTCTGTCAGCCCCCAAGAATGTGTTAAAATGACACGGTAAATTTAGAGTTCTAAGAGTAAATAAGCCTTGAGTAAAAAAGGCCTTCAAGACCACATAAGTATAGCAGAAACATACCATGCATTTTAAATGCCTATAATCATAATTCTCCACCACAAAATGTAATATATGTTCTATCAGAAAATTATTTTCCTCTAGAAGTATCAGTGCCACCAAACCTTCTGTCCTACCTACATTCTCTCCTGGTCAGTACACAGTGTAATGCTTATGAGAGCCTTAGGAGGGGAAGAGAGGAATCCATTCAGGTATATTATGTGTTTTGACATTAAGCACCTGATAATTAGCCAAGTACCTAACTGCATAATATGATGAGAGAGAACATAACAATTAAATCAGAAGAAAAGTGTTTCAGAAAAGTCCCACTAAAAGTAATAATACTAGCAACCCAACTAATGTGGAGGTGAATCTCCATTTCTAAAGTACTATCATGATTTATTGCAGTAAAAGTAAAATGGCTTGCAAAGGCAAGGTTAGATAGCCTTTAACAAATCCCTTTGACCCAGTATCAATAGTCTCTGCAGCATCCTTACCTCCCTCACAGAGCACAGAGGGAATAAGTACATTGTTAACCACTTTTTGATGAGAGATCAAGGTCAAAATTAATGGTGCAAAACTTTTGTTTGTTTCTGTATGTCTTAATATACCTGCGTCAGTCCACATATCTCTTGACTGTTAATGAGGTATAAGTCTTTCCCTTTCAAAGGTCAAAATTCTCTACCTAAAAATAAGTAATTGTTTCTGTTCCTGAGAAAGGAGAGTTCATGTTAATATTAGGGCAATTAAAAAAATAAGGGTGACACTTAACTATTTGGGTTTTCTCCAGAAGCAAACATACTGATAAGAATTCACTTGCAATCATACATGTCTTTGGGCTCATTTACAAGGCTAACCTTTTCTTTCATAGCTGCTCATACAATTCTCTGTTTTTTTAATTAGCATCCCAGTGAATTCATGCATTAAGTTCTTTTAAAACTTTTTTTCCTTTGAACTCAAAGGGAGAAAAATCAAATTGATAAGGAAAGAGAAGAAGAAGACATTTTCTCCTTTCTGTCTAACCTGACCAGTTTTCTGGGTCAAGCTCACTGTGAGCCCAGTTGATTGACAGAAGGGGAGTACTTGTGCCCCTGAAGAAGGTCATTTCTCTCCACTAGCTCAGACTTTTTTTCTGGCACTACTATGCTACTATGCTAAGTTACCAATTGTCCTATACCTACCAGCTGAAAAAGTGCATACAAAAGTCAAGCCAAAAAGAAAAAAAAAAAGAGAAATAACTCATGGACACAGACAATATCATGGTAATTTCAGGGGCTTGGGGGTGTGGGATGGGTGGGGGTAGAAGAAGTTGTGGGGGGAAAGATGGTTATGGAAAAATACAACAAAATAAAACACATTGAAAGGGACAAAAAATAAAATATTGATGCCATTATAAAAAAAAGAGTATAGAACAAAAACTACAACTTTCTACGTAAACGTTAACTAGTTAAAAAGCATATACTATCATTTTGTACTATTCAAAGCTACACATTTTAAGTTTGGAAGATTAAAGAAAACCCAAATTAAGTCTACAAAATATACTCAGGATAAATGTCATTTTCTCTCCTATGTTAACATTTTTATCTATTTCTTCATTAAGTACATTAATACTTTGCCCAAGGCCTGACTCATATCTTCTTTGTTTCTCAAAGAAAAATGTCAAGTGAGTCATCTTGTGGTTGGGTAATAATTGAGCATATAATGAGAGAGAGACTGGTTCTGGACTGGGAAGAAGAATTAGAAGAGATATAACATTTTGAATTTTGTCTCAATAATACACTTTGCTTGGATAAACATTAAAAACATAAATATGACTTTGCAAAGATGATGAAATAATGATGGAGTGGATATACAAATTGGAGGTTTTATTGGTGTCAAAGGTTATTATCCACATTTTTATAAATTAGGGAATTGAGTTTAGAAGACATGAAATACCGAAAGCTACATAGTTAATAAGTAGATAAATCAAAATAGTGTTAGCAATTCCCTTCTAAGGGTCCCAATCCAGACATCTACTTCTATGAAGCCTTTGATTTTGTTTCTACAAAGAGATTTATGTTTACTCTAATAACTCATGCATTTCATCTGAGATCTACCAGTATGCATCATTACATTTCCCTAGACATATTTGGATTTTCCCATACATAAGTCTAGGATACAGTATAAGTTGTCTTACTATACCAAGCTCAAATTTCTCACCTGCACATTGGAATAGAAATAGTACCTACCTCACTGGGCTGTTTTAAAAATTAAGAAATAGGTCCTGGCTGGTGTGACTCAGTGGACTGGGTGCCAGCCTGCGAACCAAAGGGTCTCTAATTCAATTCCCAGTCAGGGCACATGACTGGAATGCAGGCCAAGTCCCCAGTAGGGGGCGCATAAGAGGGCAACCACACAATGATGTTTCTCTCCCTCTCTTTTTCCTTCCCTTATCCTCTCTAATAATAAATAAATGAAATCTACAAAAAAATCTTAAAAATTAAGAAAGTCTATGTAAAACACTTACTATAGGTTCTGACACACAGTAAATGCTTAGAAATTTTAAACATTATTATTCTGAATCTCCATAATCACATCTGATAATAAACTCACTGAAAGTTGAGACGATCTATATAATTCTTTGGGTATAGTCCCATGATTGAGGCAATGGTTAATATATCTTGTCCAGATAAGTGATGGTAATACAAAACAAGTCAGAACTTGTAAGAGCAGTATTTCAATTTTATACCATCTTCATTAGAATTGTCATAGTCTGTGTTAAATGCACACTCCTGAGTTATACCACTGATGTCTCAGAAAACCTTTTCAGAAGTCACATTAGTGAAAACAGTGAAGTCAAGTATGTCTGCATTAAAACCTGGTCCATAGCATAGACCGGTGCTAAGGATCATTAAATCTATCTGAATAACTTCTCCTCTACAAGAAAAAGGGAGCAGGGTGGGGGGAGGGGAAAAAGGGGTGGTAGTGTTAATAATATAAACCTCACAGATTTAAATATGAATTAATAATGTTTTTGTCAAAATATTTTATGTAGCAGATGGCCAACAAATCTAACGTTTCCTCCCTGCATCCTTCTCTTTATTGTTCATAACAGAAGTTATCAGAGCTCAATGTAAGGAGGTTCTTTCTTGTCAACTACAGAAAGTGGCCTGGAGATTTCCTAAAACATACTATTTCCTTGTACATTTCAGGGACCATTCCTAGTGGATAGTTATATTCTAATTTTTATTTCATTTAAATCCAAACTTAGCATAGTTTTCCCAACTTATGCTTTCTTCCCCCTCCCTTTCTTTAAAGTTCATTCTACTTTTAAAAGCAAGGTTTTTGTTTGTTTATAAAAAGCAAAATTTCGAGATAAAAATATTCTTTGGACTAAGTAGTCCTCAAAGACCCTACTATCATCTACAAACCTGCAAGTAACAACCTAAGGATTAAGGAAGCAACTTTTATGTGACAGTTCGCATGTAACCTAAGGGTTTACCCACTCAGAAATTCCAAGTTTGTCTCCCTAGAGCTGTGCAGTGTAGTTACCTGTTTTGTATCAAACTGGCCACAACATGCTGAGATAGATATTCAATAGCATGAACCATGTGTTGTTCATTCGTATCTCTGGTCCCAATAATTGGCAGCACTGGCATATCATAGACATTTATGTTCTCAAAAAATGAGTGAAATCCAAGGTAGGTATTTGTAACTTTGGGGACATAGCTCAATACAGGGGTCAGACAGTCATTCTAAGCTAGTTAAATCTGGGAAGTGAAAAAAATCCTAGCTATTAAATGCAGAGACTGGAATGTACTATAAAAAATAATTTCAGCTGTCAAAAACACACATGGAGGAAATGACAGGAAGAGAATATAGTGGCAAAAAAGAGAAAAATAATTTGACTCAAAACGAAGTCCTCTCTGCCACTGTCCAGTCAGCTTGTCAGTTTAATTTGTAATTGGAGAAAAGAAGGGGAATCAGTCAAAAGGGGTGTTTGTTTTTTCTCTTTTTAATGGGGGAAAATCAAGTGCCAGCATGGCTCTGCCAGCTGTGAAGAGCTGCTGGCACTTGTGGGTGCCACGTTCTACGTGTGATAGGTCAGAAGCAGTAACAGACAGGCAATAAAATGAGGTGAGGATATAAGCAGAAGAAGAAGGCGGAAGAAAAACAGGGCTGGATACAAACAGAAGAAAAAGGAAGAACAAATGGTGTTCATAAAATGTCTAATTTCAAAATGTCCATTTTTATCTTTGCTTTTCTAATTAGTACAAAGTCATACTCTTTCTTTCTCTTCCTTATGTTCACAAAAGAAATGTGATGGCAATGGTTAAAAATGAAATTTTTGCCTTATGTGCAGTACACAACTCTATATAACTGCCAGGTTCAACTAAAACTTTGCAGTATTTTTCCCTGGATATTTATATTGCTTTCCCCTACCATTTCCTCGCCCTCCCACTCATACCAAGACAATGAAAAGCAAGGATTTATTCTCTGTGAGCAGAAATGTATGAAACTCTAAGGAAACATGCCTTTGGTTCCAACTCTGAGTGGTCACGTTAGCACAAGTGTAGGAATTTACTTGCTGATGGAAATCCAGGAGAGAAGGTGGGGGGATGGGAGCAGTTTCTTTGAACATAGGAGGTCATCATGACCACAGTTAGATTTTTAAAATAGATACACATGGCAACTCTGACAGTGTGTGCTCCAGCCTTTATTGGTATCTTTGTCCTGAGATTTCTTGTTCTCAGAGGCCTGAGATATAGTATATGTCCATGGCACCATGGACAGTAGAGAATAGAAAGATGTGCCCTAAGAATGATAGGCTCAGACTAAAGAATAAAGTCACAGGAAAAAGTAAGTATGTATTTACAAGTAATACTCCTTTTAAGATCTTGTTTTTTTTTAATTATCTAATACGGTACCCGCTGCATGATTTTGGTCATGTCAATGAAGGTCAATTTGGCTCCGTGGGAGCTGACGAGCACTCTGAGACTCTGCCTTGAGAGGGGCTGGGAGAGAAGATAAAGAACTCAAAGGATATTACTGGGCTCAGCATGTCTGAGAAGTTCATTACCAGCAAGTGACTGAATCAGATGCAGTTGGTATTAGAATAATGCAGAAAATCAGTGGGTGAGCTGATATCCTTGGGAAAGGGAAGTTTAAGGTTTGCAAGGACAGCCTTTCAATGTTATACAGTAAATGGCATTCACACAGGAATACTGACTTCACAAATCACACACCCTCAGATACTACATGGAAAACTTGCAGGGGTTCACAAATTTTTAAGATTATTTTGCCTAATAGAAATATTTTCTAATACTAAGATTGATCACACATGACAACTACACACAGAGCAAAATATTCTAGAAATTAATTAATAAGCCACAATACCTGCCCTGGTAAAGGTGACATGTTTAGGAATAAAAACACATTCAAATAGTTTTTTTTAAAATACAGCACAGTCACTGTAAATATTGAAAGTACTAGTGTGAAATGAGAATATACCTAATTGGCATTAAATTTAGTTTTTTTTAGTTTTGATTCAAAGCCCTGAATCAAAAGCTTCCATAACTGGTAATGTTTAAGCAGAATCTTAAACAAGGAGTTGGAGTTATCTGCCAGTAAGGAAAATGTACACAAAGGCAGCAAAGCAAACAAAACATGGTACAGTGTGCAGGGACCTGTAAGCACCTAAATAGTGACAGAGCATAAACTGATGTGCATGACAGGCATTTTGGTGGGGATGGAGAGCAGGGAGTGTGCAAGGCTGGACAGTCTTGTGCTGTGTCCAAGTACTAGGAGTTATCCTGAAAACAAAGGAAAGTCAGTTTTTGTTAAAGTGTATCCCTCTGGTACAATGTAGAAGCTGTCTTTTCGAAACTGTAGAGAGGCAGATTAATTAAGGGTATTTCAGGTTCTAAGGCTTAAATTTCCAGTTTATATATTACTATTGACCCTTTTAACTGTCTTGTTTTTCTAACCAACTATATATATGAAATCTATGAAGTTTTTTGGAACAAAAATAATACTCATTTTACTTGCTTTATGATTTGTTTCTTTAAAAATGAAAAGCATTGAAATCTAAATAGAATTGTGACAGTAAATAATCTCAAACCCTGAATGTAATATCCCTGCTAACATAAAGTAATTCTAAATAATCTCATAATTAATAAATAATTATTAGTGATGGAAAGTGTTAGTTGAATATTATGCTTTGGTGATTATGGGCACTTGTGAAATGGAAAGGCTGATTTAGGAATAAAGTTGAAAACTTTATTCTTAAAATCCTGGTTATCGGGCTGTCATGTTCACAAAGGGAGTTTTTTAAACATTCTCTATTCTGACATTTGACATTTAGTATTTAAATTTTGTAATGCAGGCAGTTGAAGACCTAAAAATATGAATTTTACATGAATTGTGATTAATAGGTAGGTGTTTATCTAAGATATCATTTAGGAAAGTGTGTGGGAAGAACACTAGTCCCAGGAGATGCTGTGTGGGGGGAAAAATCTGTGGCTTCATCATTAATTAAACTTGGGAATTGCAGAATTTTCAGAGATTTGCAATGCATATTAGCATCTTAAAAGCCCTAAGAAATGCTGGGGGAAAAAGCCTTGATCTTTTTGTATGCAACATTTCCAAAATTTCTTTAACCATATAACTTCTTTTATTTTAACTGATATGTATTACATATCACTTAACATTATCATTATAGTACTATTATTTATTGAATGCTCACTCTTTGTCAAGATTTTGCACTACAGATGTCATTTAGGGGACATGGTACCTTATCTAATATGAGGAGCCCAAGCATGAGGAACCGTGAAACCCCAGGAGTGGCGGCAGACCAGAGCTTAAATTTAGGAGTTGAGTCCCACAAACCATATACTTAGACAATTACATAATACCACATTATTATAAAAAGACTTTTTTTAACTTATTTGAAAAATTCTTTCTGGGATACTTGATGTAACATTTCCCAATAACATTAGTTGTACTGTTACTACTAACCTCACTTTAAAATTCAGGTTATTTAATGAATCTTTAAGTTATATTAGTCAACATATTTGCACATATGTAGCATAATATGTAAAAGTTCAACATTTTTGAAACCTTTAAAATAACGAACTTCCAGAAGGTATATTAGCAATATAATATCCATATACCAAGATTTAGTTAAATAACATGTTAGAATAATTATTTCTGGATGTTAAAAGCAACAAAACATATTACTCTCTAATTAAACCAGTGTAGGTATTGAACATTTAAAGGTCTTTATTTAACTACGATGTCCCAGTCAAGCCAGATATACTTATTTATCCACTCTGACAAAGACAGTCTTTTTCATAACAATTATTCACAGACCTTAGTGTGAGCAGAAATGCAACATTAAGAGGTCTCTGATATATGTCAAATGAAGGTATTCCTTCATGAAGTAATATGCCAAAAGTTCAGGCATTTGGTTGTCATTAAAATTATATTACATGTTATTACTTTTCACAGTGTTGTGTTCTAACTATCTAATTTAAGAAATTCAAGTAAATAAGGCTGTGTTCCATTTAATGCTACAGCTAACATCTCATTTGTTCCAGTTATTGCTAACATCCAAGAAACATATTTTAGAGAGCACACTGATATAAGTTAAACTGTGAAACAAAACTTAGAAAAAATAACTCCTTGAATTTGTCATAAAAACATAGAATAAACATACTGAATAAAAGGTCTTTTCACTTTGTGTTTTTATGAGTATAAATGAAATTGGTTACTCTATGCTGCCTTATATCTTATTTTTAATTAAATGTATATAGTGTGTTATTTTATCTTCTAAAGCAATTATATTGATATATTAGAATTTTGCAGTCACAGAAAGGCACAAATCATTGAATTGTAGGCTTGAGCCCCCATTTATGCTGTTCTACTAAAGTTGTTATGAAGACAAAGAGTTAACCTATAAGTAATCTGCAACCATTTCCTTTTAGATTTTTACCATGGATAAAATGACTATGAATGTTATTTTAGGTAAATTGCTACTAAGTCCAGTGCCCATGGCCAAAATCATATCAAAGGATATCAGAATAGAAACAGGCTTCCGAAGTTATCCAGTCCATTCTAAACATGAATACAACTCTAGGATGACATTTTGTTTGTTCCACAGATAAATGAGAAGAATGAGGATACCACAGTGACTTTGATATAAAGCTAAATTTTCTCAATTTAAAAATTGTCTTTCATTCTGAAATCATGTCATCTTACATTTTTGTATTTCAATGACCTTTATTTATTAAGTAAATTTCTTGTATCACTGATGGATTTGCATCCAGTCTCAGAGGAGCAGTAATGACAACTGGCCCAAGTGAGAACAAGACATTAAACTCAAATTGATGTAATGTGCAACAAAGACAGATGCAGGAAGAAATTGACATTTGTTACCTACCATCCTTTACAAAGAATTTCTAATGTAATCATTCAAGAAGACCTGCAAGATATAAACTGTTACTATTTTACAGACAGAAAACCTGAGGATTAGAGAGTTAATTCTTCCAAGGGGGTGCGATTGTGACCCGGCTTGGAAACCCAGGCCTGCGTGCCTCTGGAGCCCACACTCTGTCTCCTGGACTCATCTGCCTCCCAAAATGAAAAGGCCCAGAGAACCAGCCAAGAATGAAAAAGTAGGCAATAAATTTAAAAACTTCTAAAATTCCTGGAATTTCCTCCAAACATTACTATGGAGAAAGTAACAGAATTGAACCCAAGATGTTTTCCTCTTGAGTGTTGAGATCTGTCTCCCAGGTACAGGGACTATACCAGCCCGTAAGCCTGGAAGAATTTATCAAAGCCCACACTCCTGGAGCTCAGGTGCTTGTGTTCCCTCTAAGAACCACTGCTCTGCCCTCATCTCTGAGGGACAGCTCATGGCCAGCAAGTTGTGTCCCATGTGCGGTCATTACAGTGCTGTAAACATTTTGATCTTTCTGGAGATTCTAGTTTTGTATCCAGCTAACTATAGCCTCTGGTTCTTTTGTCTTATGCCTCAGCACAGTTATTTATTTAGCTTTTTTGGAAGCTTTGAGTATGATGTGCATTAGGATTTACTGGACTTTTTTCTAGACTTTTATGACTTAACTCTTACAATTATTTTAATGTGTTCTATATAATTTGAAAAAATATGTATTGAGTGAATGCAATGCAGTGTGAATATGCACATATGTAAGTATAATACACATGTAGCATGCATGTATAGGTCAAAAGGAGGGAGTTAAAAGGATGGGTAACATGAGTAGATCAAGAAGTACAGTAAAAGAAACCTTTGTCAGTTGGCATCAGACAAGCTGAGGGCAGGGTCTAAGCTCAGTTCTGTGTTCTCCCTTGCAATGTGCACTTCTTGTTTTATATCACCTTTGACATAATATTTGCCCTTATTTATTTACAAAAGTAATATGATAAAATGAGCTTCTTAAGAGCAGAGGACATGTATTATAACTTTATGACTTGGCAAACCACTTAGTAATATTTAGCACCTGAAGATGTGTTTTGAATAGATGGATGGAAAATTAAGTGAGTGATCAGTGTGTATAAAACTCAAAAGAACTTTTAAGTGATTCCAGTATTTATGCCATCCAGGACACCCCTGAGCTATCCCTCCAGCTGCCTTTGTTCTGAAAACTAAGAGCTTTTCTTACAACAGATGTAGCAGGTTTTGTAAATCTGTTACAATCCAATTATTTTCTTTAGCAGAAAACTGGTTTTCTTTTAATTAGTCATAGTTTAAGAAAGAAAGAATCTTCTAAAATTACTTTGGAAAGATGTTTTAAACAGCAGCACAAAAATAACAGTTTCAATTACATTGACTTAAAGGGAAGAATTCCTTAAATAATGTTATGACTAGTCCCCAAAAAAAGTTAAGAGGGTTTTTCAAGAAAACCCATTGAATAATGAAAAATTCTTTAAAAGAACATAGATTTTCTTATTTCTAAAACTACAATTATCTACAGAATGTGTCTCCTTGATGAGAATGTAAGCTCCACAAGGACAGAGATATATATTTATTTAACTCTTGATCTGAGAGCCTAGAATATTATCTGCTCCATTAAATGCACTGAATAAGTATTTCTTAAATGAGTGACTGAACTAATAAAGAAATGGGAGGTATAGAGGTTACTGAATTATATAGAGCCAGTGGTGCATGTTTGTTTGCTTATATATTCTAGATGAGGGCTACCAAGGAATTTGTTTAATTATGAACAACTAATTATTGAAAACTTACTACATGCCAGGTATTATTCTGAGAGCTACAAATAGAGGAGTGAAAAAATAGATAACACCTTGCTTTTATTGAGTTTATAATCTACAGAGAGAAAAAAAAACAAAAGAAATATACAGTGGTTGTCATTTGGCTGCAGAATTTTTAAAAGTTGCCGATGCCTAGGGTGTCTCCCTATCCTACTCCATCAAGAGATTCATCTATATAACGCTTCCAGGTAATTCTGGTATTTTTGTATGTAATTTAAAATTTTGATAACTTTTCAGAAAATGTTGATATGCAGCTAAGGTAAAGCACATCCAAAATGAACAAATAGGCATTAAAACGTAAAGCCAGGTAATGATAAGTGTTGTGAAGCAAGGTAATGCAGGCCAAAGGAGAACCCTGCAGGGACTGCTCTCCAGCAGTCCATGTGTGTCTAGGGAATAACATTTCAGGAACTGAAGGAAGGCCATTCTGGCTGGACTGAAGCAAAGAGAAGCATGGTACATTTTTTTCAAGGGAATAGTCAGGACAACTATGAGGATTATCTGCTTTCCTTTGTGTGTGACAGTGGAGGAATCTTAGTTAAATGTATGGATATCTGGCATAGGTTTCACAGACATCCTTCAGGCTGCTCTGCTGATGTGCTGGGGAAGAGCAAGAGTAGATGCAGGAAGACAAGTCTGTAAATGCGAGAAAGGATGGTGGCTTTGGGGTTGGTAGTAGGACAGGGAATCAGAATATATGATTTCATATGTATTTTGATGTTAAAAATGAGAATATCCTTCATGGATAGAACATGATGTGAGGAAGTCAAGGATGATTCCAGGGTTTTTAGCTCAAGTGAGAAGTGAACAGCAGCCCTGGCTGGTGTGGCTCAGGGGATTGAGTGTCAGCCTGCAAACCAAAGGGTCGCCGGGTCAATTCCCAGTCAGAGCACATGCTTGGGGTGCAGGCCAGGCCCCCAGTAGGAGGTATGTGAGAGGTAACCACACATTGATGTTCCTCTCCCTCTCTCTTCCCCTCTCTCTAAATAAATAAAATCTAAAAAATAAGTGAATAGCAGTGCCGAGCTCACAAATCTTGGAGTCTCATGTTTAGGTATTACCATCTAACTGAGAAAATAAAGGGGATGGATGTTGGTGTCTTAAAATAGGATTGTAAAATAATATATCCAGAGATACCTTTCTCTTCCACAGGTATATATAGTCCTAACCACGTAGACTTAGCACATATACAGTTTTGCATAAGCACACACACAGCTATAAAATGTTAAGTCTAAAGAGCCTTTTCTTGTTCCACATTAGAAAACAGTTATAGAATAAAAGCAAACAAGAGACAATGTGGTATTATAATGCAGCTGTACCATACCCTGGTGCCATCAGTATGAACCTCAAAATTCTTCAAGAGTTCCTGAAAACTAGGGGGAACTAATACAATAAAAGGATCATCAATGACATACATAAAACCTTGATCAGATCAGTAAATACATTTCAAACAAGTAGAAGACTTGATACAGTAAAGGCATTTTAAAGTTGCTTTTGTCTTAATTTTAAAGTTGCCACTTCTATTTGATAAAAGCTGAATAATGGTTAAGCTTCATTACTGTGCTTAATTTGCCATACCATATCATATTTCCTCATGCCCCGTGCACTGTAAATTTGAAGCTGTGCATTTTAACCTCAAATCATTCATAGTGTCATTAGCAGTTCATGTTTTATTACCTCCAGTTCCTCTTAAAAGGCATTCCTCATTTAAATACTCTTTTTAACATAAATCTTTGACTATTAATATTAATTACCATTTACCAAGTATATGGCTATCAATGAGCCAAGGGTTTCACATATTTTAGTTTTAATAAAAGAACTAATGCTGCCCTGACCAGTGTGACTCAGTTGGTTGGGCATCATCTCACAAAGTGAAAGGTTGCTGGTTTGATTCCCAGTCAGGGCATATGCTTAGGTTGCAGGTTTGGTGCCCAGTATGGGCACGTGCAAGAGGCAACCATCAATGTTTCTCTCTTACATTGATGTTTCACCTCTCATGTTGATGTTTCTCTACCCTTCCCCTCTAGCTAAACATAAGTAAATAAAATCTCAGAAAAGAGATAAATAAAAGAACTAATGCTATAAAGCAGGTATTATAGTTCCTGTTTTTCAGATGACAAAACTGAGGAACTAAATAAATAGAAAGTTGGCTAGGTTACTTCTAAAGTTTTCTTTGCTAAGATTTTTTTTAAGAAAGTGGCTCACATTGCATATTAATGCTTTTTCTTTAGGTGAGATACATTTTAAAACATTTTAAAATTTATTTGTAGAGAGAGGGGAAGGGAGGGAGCAAGAGAGGGAAAGAAACAACAATGTGAAAGAGAAACATCAGTGGGTTATCTCTTATATTCACCCCCACCGCCCTGACTGGGAACCGCACCAGTGGCCCTTCTCTTTGCCCAGCGATGCCAAACCAAATGAGCCACACTGGTCAGGGCTGCTGTCTAGGATTTTGGACCTACATATTTTATTTCTTTTAATTCCCATTGTTTTTGGCAATGAAGCATAAAAGATTTTGAGGAAACGATTCCCAATATAGATCACCTAAAAAATAAAAGGCAGATAATTCAGGGGAAGAAAATCCTCAGAGGCAAAAATTATAAGAATGCCAGAAGAAAGAGAAATAAGTAATAAAAACTCTCTTATCCTGAGTGTCCTAGTTTAGATACCTCAAGCCACTCTGGAAGGCAATAGACTAAACACTAGGCCCAGAAAAGGTGGAAAATTGAAATAATTAGTTCCCCTAATCTGAGACAAGCAACACTCTTAGTAAGTAAAACAGGAAAAATGCTCCTCCCACAAAAAAACAAAGAATTGGAAAACTTGCTAGTTTAAAACAGATAAAAATTATTAAACTAGATAAAAGAAAACACAAGCTAGCTTTATCTTATTTACAAAAAATATATAAAACATAAATACACTGGAAATTAAAAGTCAAAAATAAAAAAAAATCAGGCAAATCCTAAACAAAGGAGAGCTGATATAATTGTATTAATATCAAAGTAAATCATAAGGTAAAGTAGTGAAACAAACCAGCAAAAAAGTAGTTACACAAATTGACATGTTTTAATTTAGCAGAAATATATAAATGTTTAATTTTAGATGGCCATCTAGTATAGCTACAAAGTAATTAAACAAAAAATTGACATAGTTACTGGAAGAAAATGTTAAGTATGCTTTTATAGTGTATCAGGTGTTAACAACATTCTTTTGACAACTGTTAGATCACTAATTAAAGAAAAACAATATTAGGGACATATACAGATGGTGTGAAGAAGTTATTGTTGACACTGACATAATGGTCATAAATGCATTGTGTTGTCATGCCAAAAATACATTTAATAAAGTTGGTATCTATGTTTACACGAAGCGTTAAACACTGAAAAAAGATATCCACAAAGAAATCTTAAATTTATTAAGAGCACATGGTATAGATAACAACAGGTGTTATCCATGGTGAAAGCTAAATGCATTTCTTTTGGTACCGGACACATATTTTCTATCATCATTTTAAAATCCAATAAATGTTTTAGCCAGTACAATATAAGTTGAAAAAATACGTGGAATAACTTGTTAATAAAGAATCCAAATGGTCATTATTGAAAACTGATACAATTATCTACATGGAAGCAACAAAAGAATTTACAAATTTATAATTAAGTTTAATAATTGCTTGGCAAAGTTGCTGCATATAAAATCAATATAATAGAAAACAATTGCATTTTTGTATGGTAGTAGCAACTGTTTAGAATATATAATTTTAAAAAATAGCTTATACAACAAAAATACAAAGTATCTAAAGGAAAGATTTGATGAGCTAACATTTAAAAGTTAATGTTTTAAAATAGAATAAAACAAATATAATAAATCCACTGGGTTTTGAAAAGTTCTTAAAAAGCAATGCCAATTTTTAGGGTCTTTTTATTTCATTGTATTTTTTTAGGTGCCAAAGGCTCATAATATAAAACAATGGAATGACTCAAATCAGTAAGAATAAAATCTCTACCGCTTCACTCCTTTTATTAAATGACATTTTATTTCCACAAATAATTGCATTTCAGTGCAAAAAACTACCCTGAGGTAATAAAAATGCCTAAAGAAGAATACAATTTGTGTGTATACAACTTCTTTTATTAAAGAGTATTTCATTTCCTCAATCTATTGCATTTCAGTGCCCTCAGCATTATCATTTTTGTGGCAGAAGTTTTTGAAAAGAAAGCTCACATAATTCCTGGGTCGTTCTGTATAAGCCCAGGCAAAGGTCTCTATTGCTTTTGTGGTGGTGGTGGCAGTGGTGGTATTGGACCCCAGGCAGAGTCCTTGACACTTGTCTGATTCAAATTAAGCCCAAACCCTTATATGAATAAAATTACCTCATTGTAATTGCTTATGTATTTGTAACCACTTAGCTAAGTGTTTACAGTTTCTCAACGCCTACTTGCTAGATGAATCTTAAAAGCTGATTTATCAGGGGGATATTAAAAAGGCTTAGTGCTTTAAAATTTGGATACAAATCCCCCCACCTAGAGAGGCCAATTGGTCTGTTCTTATGTAAATGATGAGAGTTATGCTGCAGAATCCCTCATAATGAG
This sequence comes from Phyllostomus discolor, assembly GCF_004126475.2. Taxonomy (NCBI): domain Eukaryota; kingdom Metazoa; phylum Chordata; class Mammalia; order Chiroptera; family Phyllostomidae; genus Phyllostomus; species Phyllostomus discolor. The sequence goes on from NC_040907.2 coordinate 53,268,229, forward strand.
ATCAGAAAATATCTTGTAAATTAAAGCAAGGGATTTTTAAAGTTAATACAATGCTTCCCTGATAGATTACATTCCATGTTTAAAACATTTTAATAAAAAAATCCTAACAAAAAACACAAGAACAGTAATTACTCAAATAACAAATTAAAGAGCTGAGCTATATAAAGGCTTTCATATTCACTGGAGATCAATAAACATTAAAGTGAAAGAAAAAACCGTTTAATGAACCAACAAAATAACATAGTAGAAGAATTAGGGACTAGTAAATGCCATTATATTTTATTATATTCTCTTATGAAATTATGTCATGCTCTCTTAGTACACTGATTGTTTAAACAAAAGAATACAGTCATAGACAAAGACAGTGAACTCAGTGGGTTGCTTACAACTCGTACCTTCATTATATTAGTAATAACCTTTAAAAGCACTATCATATTTCAAAGAAAATACGCTTTTATTACCCAGCTCCAATATAAAAGTTTCTAATTCTCTTTAATTCATAGAATCATCCTTGTTAAAATTTAGAATACAATATTTGCCTTACACAGATCATTCCTCATGTAAAGCCATCTGGCTATATGACTTTTTACTGAAGAACATACCAGAAATTATTTGAGAAAAAAATTCTACATACTAAAATTTTTAACCACCTCATTGTATATTTTTTATCTCCATCTAAAATACAGATTAAAATATCTGTATGTATTACGTATCATCTCATGTTTCTTAGTTGAAGCAACTCATTTTTATAGGAAATCCACCCTGTTAAAACTTCTGATGAGCTATAAAATAAAATAAATAAAAATTGATGGTAAATGGTGTCACAAAAACATTACTCCATTTTCAACCATAAACTACGTGCCCCAGGAAAAATTATGTATCCACTGGTCCATTTTATTAGGCAATGCAAACAAAATGCTTTTCTGCCAAGCTCTTAATGAGCAAATTTCCAAATAATTTTCCTCAGGTTGTTATGAACTCCACATAAAGATACAGAATGCCTTTTACAGAATGTTTGCACAGCCATGTTATATTTAATCAAGGTTATCACTATATTCAGCTCTTTATTTACTGTCAAAGGAGAGATTCAATCATTACCATGAAATGTACAAATGCTTCAAGTTCCCTGAACCTGACAATTGCTTTACAAGCTTTCTTTTCACAAAACTTGACAGCTATGAGCTTACCTATTTAAAAAGACAATATATATTGATGTATTAGAATGGTAAATTCAGATTTCTGAGCATAATATGCACATTAGCATAATATAATTGCTTCTGCCTTTAGGGTAGCCAATCAGATTGTGCAAATGCACCTATTCATAGAGCTCTTGAAATGATTTGCCACTTGGGAGTTATAGTGAAACAATCCAATTTCACTTTCTACAAATGAATTATGATTCAAAAATCAAGAAAGTCTATTAAACTTTTAAGAAACATCTTCCAGTCTAGTGTAGACACCAAAACATAGCTCTTAAAACATATCGATAATTTTTTATATCTCATATAGTGTAACCTTCACATTGACCCCACCAAAAAAAAAAAAAAAAAAAAAAAAAAAACCAGAAGCTGCTCAAATTCTATGTATTTACTACATTTTAAACATAAGAAGGATTTGATAGTAAACTTTATACTGGACCAAAATCATCTCACAACATTCTTACCACTTTGGAGATAAAGTGTTTCCAAAATGCCTTTTGGCTATACCACACTTAAAGTTAAAATGGGTATTTTAACTAGCTTATCACTATCCTATTATGGTTTTTAAAGCCCTTATTAAGTAATAAAATATACTGATTGATTCAGTAAATATCTAGAGAACAGCTTTCAAGTTTTCAGCCACTATGCTAATCCCTGGTAACCAAAAGTTAAAATACCATCCAAACTGTTTCATCTCATGATCAATTTCAAACCAGTCAGTCAGTAGCCCCAAGATACAAAAGGTAACTGAAGAAGCCCATGGTTAAACTAAGGAAATAAAACAAAGTTTTAATTTCTAGATCTGCCCGGAATCTGATTTTCATTTAGCAGCATTTAAGTGCATCACTGATGATAACTTTTGTCTTTCTTTGGACTTTCTGGCAAAAACTAAGTTTCAGTTCTGGAAAAAAGAGCCCCACTTTCCAGAAGTTACATAATTAAAGCAGATGGTTCAATGGATCAAACAAAGTATTATCCCTATTCTACTGTGAAGTGGTTCTCCAGTGTGACTGATTTACTAGTAAGAATTGAAAGATGGGGGAAGAGACGGGGATATGGAATTTGGACTGGTTGATTTAAGCTGTCATTTTTCAGTTCTATTAAGTGGATTGTTAATGACAGACTACAACTAATACCCTTGTCTCTACTTCCAATCTATTCATTTTTCTAAGGTTTTAGAGTTCTCTAAAAAATAAAAAAGGAGTAAAACCAGCCAAGTTGAATATTGAAATTAAAATATCATCATATATAAGAATTTTTATCAACTATTCCTTCTTTTATACTGTTTCCAATTAAATACTTTAAGCAAACAAATAAAAAACAATTTATGTTTATTCCTTCTGATCCCTTACCTCTCAATTCAGTCTTCAAACCACAGTTATCTGGCTTCTGCTGACTTCTGCCTCCACTGAAATTGCCCAGAAATGGCCACCAACTGCATAACTGAAAACACCCTAAATAATATGAATATTGTCTGTAACCCATCTTAATTTGATTGATTGGGGCTTTTGACATCGCTAACCCATTCCTCCCCAAAACCCTCTTTTCTTTTCACTGTAGGAACTTGAAGAATTCCCGACCTTATTTCTTCTCCAGCAATCCTCCATTTGCTTAGCTGCTTTCTGTTTCTCTATTCACTCCTCAAATGGTCTTACTCAACAGACATCAGTCATAATCTTTATTTTTCTTCTCATTTTATGGGCATTTCTTAGATTCAAATACCTAAAAGTTGGTCTAAAAGTTGAGATTCCTCACTTGCCGACTAATTTTTTTATCATATTTTAATAAGGGTTTTATCAGGTTTCAGCTGCCACAAATATGATCGGGCCTTGTGAGTCTACATCTCTAGTTCATAGCTCTCAGTTGAGTATTAAATCTAACTATCTGTTAGACCCTTGCTATGCAAAGTGTGGTCCAAGGGCAGACATCATGGCATCTCCCAGGTACTTGTCAGAACTATAGAATCTCAGGCACCACCCCAGTTCCACTGAACCAGAACCTGCATGTGAGGAGGATTCCCCAGTGATGTGCATGGACGTTAAACTTTAAGAAGCATTGTACTCAAATTTTCTATCAACACAACATACTCATAAAACTTTCCTTCCAAAATATTCAGCATTTCTTTCCCTGCCCTGATTCCAACAGTGTCTCCTCAAGTTTCTGTTCTAATAACTGGCTCCACAAATCCATTGGGGTAATCAAACCAGTTACCTCAGAGACTTCTTCACCTTACACATCCAATCTTTCAAATCCTGTTTAATCCAAAGCTTAGACAGTCCTCACTTTCTCCCTCTTTTTAACCGCAGCATGGCAGTGGTCTAAGCCTTCATCCTCTGTTACCTCAGCTATCTCCAGCTTTGAAATTGACTCTGTCATCCCTGTTCTAATCTGTCTCTCACACTATTTTGGAACTGTATGTCAAAGGCATGAATTTTATTTACACTCCTGTGATTGAAGGCTTTCACACAAATATATCTATTTTTACATAGGCATAAATGGAATCCACATGAAAGTAGGTTATCAATCAGGAGATCTGATAAATGACTGTATAATAAATAAATGTGTGTAATAAAGACAAACAACCCCCCATCTCCTGGCACCTACCCACCTCTGACCACTTTACCCACAAAGTGCAGTTTCCTGAGCACATCAACCTGCGTTTGAAGCATTAAGTCATTTATGTCACTGTCTTTGCAAACATCAATACCTTTATGTAGAATGCTTTTTTCCCACCCTTTTAAATCATTAGTATACCTATTCACAGTCTGCTCAAATACTTTTGTCTTTGTCAATTATTCTGACTTTCTCTAAATAAACTTTATCACTTTCTGCGATCTGTATCGCCTTGTATCATACATATATCTTTATTATAGCCATTTGAAAATTACGAGAGTTTCAATGTTTATTTCCCTTATTAAATCATGAGCTTTTTGAAGGCAAGAACCATGCTTTACACACCAAATTTGGGGTCTGATCAGTAAAATATTTAATAAATGAAGGACATCAAATAAAAGGTATAAAAATTGAACATTTATAAAAATGAAAATTTAAGAACATTAAACAGCATGAATATCTCTAAATTGTTCAAGGACAAAGAAAACTGAGTCAAGTGAGTGGTTAAAGAAGATAGTAGTTCAGCCAATTGTTTAGACTGATATGCAAAGATTGATTCCATAACAACAATTTGAAAGTATAGAAAATAAACTAGTGCAAAATAAAAATGGAACAAAATGAGAAAGATATTTATTTAGAGAGAAGGAAGAAAAAGGAAACAACTTCAGTATTCCTTTGTATGATGATGAAGATACCCTAAGAATCCTGAAACACCAGTTCAAAAGAACCTATGCACCTCAATGTTCATAGCAGCACAATTTACAATAGCCAAGTGCTGGATGCAATCTAAGTGTCCATCAGTAAATGAGTGGATCAAAAAACTATAGGACATTTACACAGTAGAATATTTTGCAGCAGAAAGAAAGAAAGAAGGAGCTCCTACCCTTCCCAACAGCATGGATGGAACTGGAGAGCATTATGCTAAGCTAAGTAAGTCAGGTTGTAAAAGACAAATACCATATGATCTCACCTGTAAGTGGAACCTAATCAACAAAACAAACAACAAGCAAAATATAACCAGAGACACTGAAGTAAAGAACGCAAAGTAACCAGAGGGGAGCGGGGAGAGGGATAATAGGGGATAACAGGGGGAAGGCCATCAAGGAACACCTATAAAGGACCCATGGACAAAGTGAAAGGTGTTAGGTTTGAGGGAGGGAGGCAGAGAACGGTAGGGTGGGGTGAAAATGAAGACAACTATATTTGAACAACAATAAAAAATAAGTAAATGAAAATTGTCACTTATTTTCTAACAAATTTTTTTAAAGGTATAAGAAAAAGTGAGTAAGGAGCACGGCTAGTTAGCCACTGGAATGGCTGTACAAACTGGAGCTTCGGATCATTAAGTCTGTGTCACAGAATGGATCATTACCAGTCTATCAAGCATTGAGTGCCTATAACAGAGTCATTTTGCTGTGTTTATTGACAAGTAATGCTATTTCCTATGGAATGTTAAGCATATATCATTGAAAAATATGAGCTTTTAAATAGAAAACATGTGCCAAGTTTTAAAAAATCAAATTTTATATTCTGTGCTTCAAAAGTTATATGCAACAAAATGGAAGAGAAAGCATTTCAATAGCATGGAATAATTTTAAGGATGACAGCATATTTCAAGAGCTCCTCAATAACATGCAGAAAATTATGTTTATGCATGATTAATTAAGGGAATAATACCATCTAAAAGATACATAAGTCAGACAGTAAAAATATAGTAACAATATTCAGTTTTATGCCTTCTCTAATTTGGTAATTGAAGTAGATTTATATATAAAAAGTATGTGAATATAGTGGAATTATACTCATACTGAAAAAATTTAAACCTGTTATAAAAATTGTTACTGATTTTTCTCCTTCCCACAAATTCTGTTTTAAAAAATGTTAAGAAGGGGCTGCAATGTGGAGAAACACTTATAGCTTTGCACAGATAGTGAAAAATATAAAGCCAGTCCTCATATAACTGCAGAAATGTCAAATCCACATTTTTAAAGCTCATTGGCATTAGTGAAAATCTACACTGAAAAGTTCTCACATGTAAGGTCACAACTAGGGATATTACAGGCAGTAGTCTAAGGGGAGGCATATTTAAGACAGAATACTATATCCTGTACTTAGTGTACAAGAGCCTCATTAAAGGAAATGTGATTTTGTCATTTAAAAGATAAAATAGTATATGATCTATGGTTCTTTATTTAAGGCATAATAAAGCTATCCTATTAATGATAAAAAATAAAGCAACTTGGGCTCTTCTCAAATGTGATCACTACATGATAAATACAAAAAAGATTTCTTTTTAAAAAGATAAAATTATATATCTATATAATATATAATATATATATTATAATATATAATATATATATATACACGCACACACACATACACACAATTGAAACCACATGGGAACATTAACTAAAACAAATGAAGTTAGAGTAATTGACATTTTCAAGTGCTGGGGGTTAATACCCCATACCCTTGGAAAGGATGACAGAAATATTTGAATGCTCACAAGACTCATAGACGCAATGGCTGAAGACCCTACATACTTTCCTGGGAAAGAAGACAATGAACTTAGACACAGGATGAAAAACAAATGAAGGAAAGAAACTTTTCACATAGTACCTCTGAATCAATCATGTTTTGTGCCCCAGTTTTTAATATTGACCCTAAATTTTTCTATTATATATGGTATTTTCTTTGTTGTTTTAAAGGAGCAATTGGAGTTGGACTATGTATCCTAAAAGGCTTTTCTATTACCTATTAAGATAACCATCCTTTGAGAAGTAGAAGGTGGGTTGCAGGGGTGGGGGGGAATGGGGAACAGCAGCCTGAGGTCCTTGGAAAGTACCTTTCCTGGGTCGTAAGCCTCAGCAGCACAGGTAGCTTGCATCAGATTGCCACAGTGATCTCAAGACCCACTGTAAGAACCAGCACTTGACTGAAAAGAGTAGTTTTAAAATCATGTTTAATAAAATTCAGTCTCATCTCAGTGAAGTTACTTAAACAGCCACTGGCGTTGGGGAAAAGGCGGTCATGAGAGAAATCTCACTCCAAAAGGCAGGGAGGCTGAGCAGCGAGGTCTCGCTGTGCTCAGTCCTGCTCTATTCAGAACTACTCCATTTGTAATTGTATCGAATATTAAAATTCAGTTTAAACTTTTACTTGAAAATAAATTTCCTGCCTTAAACATTATCATCAGAATTATCTCCTTAAAATTAATCCCCTAAAATGGCAAGTTAGAGGAAAGGAAAAATATATTTCCATTGTCACTAGTGTTATAGTTACTGAGTAGCAAAATGGGAAAAACTTAAATATAAGAGTATAGCAAAGTAGTGCCAAATTTTATAGATGGGAAAAGGCTGAGAATGTCTTATATAAAATCCTCCATCTTCAGGTGAGAACGCTGAGGTCCAGGGGGATTTGGGGATTGCACTGGGTCCCAAGAGTCAGAAGCCCTGCAGGCCCTAGAAGTGACCAGGAAAGGGCAGGAGTAGTCTGAAGGGAGCGGGGCTGCAGCCCAACATGAGGATACTTTTAGAATGAATTGTGTCATTAACATCTCATGTTCTCTTCCACTGGGAATATTCAAGAAGAGGAAGGGGAACATGGTTTATAGAGTCTCTGCCATGTGATAAATGCTTTGTGTGGGTTTAAAAAAAGTCAATCCCTAAGCCCAGTGAGATAAATGTTATTTCCTCTGATTACATAGATAAGAAAACAGATTTGAATTGATGAAGTAACTTAGCCAAACTCACAGAGCACGAAAGTGAAAGTAACAGAGCTGGAAAATAAACTGATTGTGACTTCAAAACACTTGTTCATCTACATTAAGCAGTATCCTGCATACAGAAGACTACTTGTTTCTCAAATGTTTCTTATAACTGATTCAAGTATTTTAAGAGAGCTGAGTTTGATAACATTAAAATCCTAACATCTAGATTCTGTGGGTATGGGTAAATTTGTGACAAGCCATCATAAAAATGTTAAGTAAATGAGATGCAACTGCAGAAGTACAGAAGCTGGGGAACAGAGAGAGCGGGAACAAAGAACTTAATGAACAGAACAAGGAACCAAGAGGAAAACTGAGAGGGACATTTTCCAGCTTCAAAATTATACTTGATCTGTCCTTGCTTACAGTTTCTCTCGCCTTGCAATGGCAGAGAGAAAGCCTACAATAAAGGACTTTGGGTAGATTCCTCAGCCTTCATGTACTCTGCCCAGCATTAACGTGTCATGTCTGGACTGTAACGTACAAGTTCTAAAACTGGACACTGAGGCTCACGATCATAGCTGACTTTCATCAGTTTCTTTCACTTCATGCATATTCACAATGGAAAGGCCATTTCACACATACAAAAAGTGTTTTCCACAATGTTATTATTCACATAGTCATATTTCACATTTGCATATTTTATTTTTTTAAATCATCTTGCTCATTTACTGTTCACCTTTATTCAATAAATTTTAGTAAATAAAGGCACCAACTATGAAATCTAACCACATTAACTGGAATCATTTCCTACCTATGTGGCCTTGGGCAATTTATTTAAACACTCTCAGCCTCAATTTTGTCATTCAAAGAATAAATAAATAAATAGATAGATAAATAAATAAATAAATGCCTTATAGGTTTGTTACAAGGATTAAAAACCTTAATAACTCATGTATTTAGGACAGAACCTGACATATAATAATTGTTACATGTGTTAGATAGTATTATCATTATTATTAAAAAAGACATTCTTAAAAATATATCAGTTTTTTAAAATAAAAAATATAGTACAAAAATTCAACTGTTATCACACACAGCATCAAAACTGTACTGCAGTGTACTAGATAAATTTAAATATAAAGGGAAGAGCATTATGAAGGCAAAGAGTTAAACTTCAGGTTTTGCCACTATTATAAATTAACATATTTACTTAAGCAAATGTGACATCTATTAATATATGTATGGAATATGCCTCGCATGATAAAAGGGACTGTACTATTTCAGTAATCACATATTTTATTGAAGAGCCTTTGGGCTATTTTAATATTCAAATCAGTTGAATATTTAGCAGTAATAATGTAAGATTAATATTTGTACAGGCACTTGCTCTTTAATGGCAAACATCATAGTCAAGCTATTAGACTGCAACAAAGAAAGACTTTTTTAAAGCACTGTCAGAGGGAGGCTTTTACAGGTTAGAATATTATTCTGATACTAGGTATATATTTCCATAAATGTTGTCATTTCCTAAAGCATGTAACATTTATCATCAAAGTTTATAGTATTTCACTTTCAAGTAAATTCATACACCTAAAATTTTAACCACATTAACATGGGCAATCATCTTACAATCAATTATCTAATTTTAATCATTTAACTAATTTTTAAGAAATTCACCAAGTTTGAAATATCAACAGTATGAGACATCTAATTGGGTTTATGAACAAAACAGCTTTTTAGAACCTGAGTTTTTGTATTCTGTTAATATTTGCCCTGTGTACATTGCCTAGTCAAAGTACAGAGCTACATGATTTCCCTTTTATACATAAATTCTATTTCATAATATCAATACAACATTCCAGGCAGTGCATTTCTGGGGGATTATTACATGTCCCCAAAGAGGACAAAGTCACTAGGACTTACGCTTTAAAATACCCCCTAATGTATGCAATAATGACCGCAAAACAGTGGCCTGTCATGATTTATTACCTAATTTTTACACTTTCACTTTGAACAAAAAAAGCAACAAAATGCTGTCCTTTTGTAAAAGAATGCAAACATCAACTCCTGCATGTGTTTCAGGATGGTGGAACAACTCTGAGCAACATTATTTTCTTGTTTCCATTCTTAGAATAGAAATAACACCACAGCCAAGTAGCAGAGGCACCCTTGAACATGGGCAGAAAGATATAATGATTTTGTTGGTTTTACACATAAAATTAGCTACTATGTACACTTATTTGACAACATTTGGCCAGTTAACAATAGGTAATGGTACTACTAGCCAAAAGCGCACAGGTGTGTTACCTCCTTGTAGTACTGTTTCATTTCTTTAACCCTTGCAAAACACCAGAAGGCATTTAATCGTGCATGCAGGTGTGATCACCTACTGTGCAGAACATATTGTATCTCTTTTTAGATGAGCAGGAGACGAAAGGGAAAGGTGTTCTTGGTAGGGGACTCAAGAGTTGGAAATTTTAAGTTTAAGGAAAATAGTTATAAGCCTAGTAAGTAATGCATATGTTAAACCTTTTTGTTTCAGAAACTACAGATAAGGCCCATCCTGGCTCCTGGGAGAAACTGCCAGCCTCCTGGGGCACTGCTAAAGATTACTGCCTGTGGACAAGTGGAAGCATCTGGGCCTTTGTGTTCCAGGGAGATACAGAAGACCACTCATCCCTGGAAACACCTAACTGTCCAGGACAAGAATGCAGCAGTTTCTTTCACCTAATTCTCCCTGAATTTCAAAAACCCCTTACTGCACCTTGTTTATTCCCTATTATAAAAATGTTGGCCTGGCAAGAAAATGTAAGATGGTTTATTTTAGGGTACAAACCCACTATCTTATCAGGTCACCAGCCATCTGAAAAAGTGCCCATAAAGATTCTATCTCTGTCTCTGCTTATTGGGTTTTGGCAAGTGACAGGAAGCACAAGCTCTGGTGTCTTTTCCAGTTTCATTCTGAGTATTTACTTCCTGGCTCACCACTAATTAACTTTGTTGGTCCATTTTGAAAAAATCACAACCTCTACATATCACAGTTTCTCTCCTCTGTGAAGTCTATTTCTCTCACTTCTCATCCACAAAACCTTATTTTGTGATGTTCTTTTTAACAGAATCTCAACTACATAGAGCAAGTATGAAATGTTTCTTGTTTATAAGGAACTGGAATATTGGTGGATAATTGCCATTACCTTCCTGAATCAAAAGGCCTCTTAATAAGTAGGGAAAAGTAGTTACCTCTTCTAGTCCTTATGTAGAATGGCAGTAAGAAACCATAGAGATGATGATAGTTTGTAAATGATCTTCACATCATTACCAGGACTGAAACTTGCATCTCCCCCAGTCTTGCTGGACTAAGTATTATTTCACTTTGTTTACAGATAAAGATAGGGCTCAGGAAGTTAGAATATTTTCCTTAAATTAATACAACTGATAAATTATGAAATTCAGATTCCAAAGCCTACTGTTTAGAATTTATGCCTACAGTTATTTTTGTACAGATGTGGGTGAGAGAGGCAGGGTGTCATGGCACCATGGGGCAAGGGTACTCAGAAAGAAAATAGGTAAAGATTTGAAGCATTCTATAAAAATGAAAATCATTACCACAAATTGACAAGGTCTCTGAGTCAGATCCTGTGCTTGGCACTTTATTATTTCATTAAATTGCCACTAAAACCCTATATAAGCTTAGTTCCTTTCATGACCCCAATTTTACATGTGAGAAAACAGAAATGAGAAAGTTCACATAATATGAGAGCTCATACACCCCTTGAGTAGAACTGGAATAATTTCATATTTCTCCCATCTTTCAGGAGAGTTCTTCCCATGGCCCTACTCACTGTTCTAATAGTGTTTAATGGCTTCACCCATTACAGTTGGGAAAATTTGGGAATAACTTTAAATGTGAGGAATTATATCATAGTTGAAATTTACTAAGGTGCATTATTTGAAAGTGGTTCTCTGAAAGCTATAAATGTTTGATTCTTTCAGATTCCATGTCAACAATTCACTAATTCTAAAATGGCACCCTGATTTAGTATGAGTACATTTTATAGAGTCATGATGTAATGCTGTTAGAACTGTTCACAGCAATCTATCTTCCTAGCCTTTTACTTACACAATATAGTCTATACAAATTAATTATTTATATAAAAATGAATTTGGTTTTGAAATCTACAGAAAATGTAAAACATTACCAAATAAGAATTTAATATTTCTGAGTGTCACAAATGTTTGTTTGGTTCTGCGTCCTCCCAGGCTATGGTAGATAAAAATATGCACATCTACAGATTCACAATTAAAACTGTATTAAAGTACACAGGGGTGGTTTGAGGGTGGGAGGGGGAGAGATGGGGTGGAAGTGGATACAAATGTACTTGACAACAATATAAATACATAAATAAATACATAAAGTACACAGATGGAAAATTAAATACTTATATTCATTTAAAATTGTGCTCTATTATTCTATCACATTAGGATGTTCAAAAAGAGAAATATATTTCTAAAATGTATCTCTTGGCCCTAAAGCATGGTTTAAGAACATGAAAATTAAGAGTAATGTATCTGATAAAATATTGCTACGAGTAATGTCTGATATTTTGCTGCCTGTGTTTTCTTCTACAATTTTTATGGTTTCAAGTCTAACATTTAAGTTTTTAATCCATTTTGAATTTATTCTTGTGTGTAGCATAAGAAGGTGGTATAGTTTCATTTTAATGAGTGTATCTTTCCAATTTTCCCAAAACCATTTATTGAATAATAACAATATTTCATCAGATATAGCTCCCCAGGCAAGAGGAACAAAAAAACCATAAACAAATGGGACTACATCAAACTAAAATGTTTTTTTGCAAAGCAAAGGAAAACATCAATGAAGTAGAAAGACAGTACACAGAATGGGAGAACATATTCACTGATATATCAGATAAGGGATTAATAGCCAAAATTTATAAAGAAACTATAAAACTTAACACCCCAAAACAAACAACCCAATTAAAACATCGGCAAAGGACCTGAAAAGACAATGCTCCAAAGAGGACATACAGATAGCCAATAAACATATGAAAAGATGCTCAATGTAACTGATCATCAGAGAAGTGCAAACTGAAGCTGCAGTGAGTTACAATGTTATACTTTTCAGAATGGCTGTCATCAAAAAATCAACAAACAAGTGCTGGGGAGGATGTAGAGAAAGGGGAACCCTTTTGCCCTTTTGGTGGGAATCCTTTTGCCCTTTTGGTGGGAATGAAGACTGGGGCAGCCACTGGAAAAGCAGTATGGAGATACTTCAAAAAATTAAGAACAGATCTGCCATTTGACCCAAAGATCCCACTTCTGTGAATATATCCTAAGGAACATAAAACACTAATTCAAAAGAACATAAGCACCTCTATGTTCATTGCAGCACTATTTACAATTGCTGGCGTATGGAAGCAGCCCAAGTGTCCATCATTAGATGAGTGGATAACACAACTATGGAGCATTTACACAATTTACACCTGTAAAAAAGAAGAAATTTTACCCTTTGTGACAGCATGGATGGACCTGGAGAACATTAAGCTAAGTGAAATAAGTCAGAGAAAGATAAATACCATATGATCTCACTAATCAGTGGAGTCTAATGAACAAAATGGACTAACAAGCAAAATAGAGGCAGATTCATAGATAGAGAGCTGGATGACAGCTAAGGGGTAAGGGTAAGAGTGGAGGGATTGAGCAAAAAGGAAAAAGGACTCATGGACACGGACAACAATGTGGTGATGATGGTGGGGAGGGGGTATAAGTAGACTAAATAGTTATGGAAAATACATTTTTTTAAAAAAAGGGGTATAAGTGGGCTGATTAACTTCAAATAATAAACAACAGTTAATTTTCTTTGTTTTTTATAAAGGAGGGTATAATTACATGTATATTAATTTACAGTGTGTAGCGATATACTAGAGGAAAACAATAGATAAGAGCTTTTAAAATAGACAAGAGCTTGTATTTTTTTTACCTACTAGGAAAGTTGCCACCTTTTCAGACACACATTAGATCTATTTGATAGAACATGGGGGTGCTTGGACTTTGTGTCCTTGTCCCTGACAACAGCCTGGCACTTCAATATTTATTTCTGTTGCAAATGAATTTGTACTTGATTTTATATATATATATATTTGTGTGTGTGTGTGTGTGTAATCCAGTACAAAAAGTTTTTATATACATGTAAACTTCTGATATGTTAAACATAAAATAATCCAGGAAACATTGAGACTGACTATAGAACATCAGATCTTACCAAGATATAAAGCTAGATATTTAATTTAAAAAACTGTTTACAACCATATTTGGAAAATAAAACTGCTATGTTTTACTGAGCAATTACTATATTCCTGGTACTACTAATGATTTACTTTACAATGATTTCATTGAATCCTTACAACATGATGAAATCAATATTATTGTTATTCCTACTTCACAATGAAAAAGCATGCATTTCCTCAAGTCACATGTCTAAGTGATTGATAGAGCCAAAAAATAAACCTCGATAATTGGACGCCAGAGTCAGAGTTCTTTTGACCCTTTGTTAAACAACCAAGTTATAGAAGTTCTTTGAAAAGCATTCTGCTTCTCAAACTTCAACTACAATTGCCATGGTTATAATTTGTCATTCTCAACTACCTTTACTAACATACAGATAAGAATAGTTTTATATTTAAAATCAAGCTACAAATCTGTTGAAAGGCTGATTCAATCTGGGCAATGGCATGCATCTGAAGGTATTTTCATCATGTGCAAGACAGATATGAATTAATTTTTATATAATACTATAGAATATACAAACATAAAACATAACTCTATTAATAAGTCTACTTCCGGGATGTCATTTTTAGGTCATTTATTTTTAATTGTTCCCTGAACCACCTATAATTAATAAAACCCCATTTTTTGGTGTTTATGATTACCAGTCAAAGTTGCTGCCACCTTCTGGTAGTGTCCCCTTATTAAGAAAGAGCTCAAGTTCCTTTGGCTAAGCATATATCTAGCATTAGTAATTCTCAGCCATTTTCTAAGTAACATCCTCACAGGTTGGAAATTAGCAAAGGTGTCACATAACTAGTAAGAAGTACAGTAAGGTTTGAAGGGTTTAATGTATGAATTGAATCTAATCAAAGCTGTTAACCACTATACTACAGTGACTTCCTCCTTAAAATATCTTTCCATAAATCTGTTACACCCATAGTATTGAATGTTCTACAGTGATAAATAAGAATGAGCTAGACTGGCAAGTCTAGATATTGGCAAGAATAAATACTTATGAAATAGTGTTCAGAAAATAAAAATAAGTTGCAAAACATTATATACATCAATGATTACATTTCTTTAAATAATAAATTATAAATTAATAGTTTTAAGCTGAGATTGGAGCTGGACATTTTCCATGGGACCTTCATATTCCTTCCAATATAACTTGATGGTTCAATAAAAAGTAGTTTTTAAAGTCAAGAAAACTATTCAATACGCCAGGAATCTTTGCTAAGATATTGTGCTCTGAGTATACAAACTCAGGCATATTTTTTAAAAATCTCTTTTGCAAAATATCTCCATCTGCAAATAATTTCTGCTAAAAATAACATTAGGGTACAAATATGAAAAATATTATCTCTGTTTTCAAAAAGTTTGTAATCTTTTTTTAAAATCACTTTATTGGTGAGTACAGATGATAACTGAAGTAAAGCATGCAAAGATCTTTGTGTTCCAAGAAACAACATTAGAAAAATATGGATGCTCCATGAGCCAACATATTATAATAAAATAAAGATACCCTGATGTAACACTGACTAAAGACCACTGAATATATGAGGCACTGGTAGGTTTGGAGGGAACCAGCACTCAGGTCATTGAGGATTCCATTATTGAGTAGAAGAGAAGATGGATTTAACCAGCATATGAGTTAAACTAAGATCAATTCTGTGATACGAATAAAACAAAATAAAGTGTGGATATGTGAAAGGGAGATTTTCCAAAAGAATGAAGGCAGTAGAATTTGATGTAGGCTTTGTAAAACTAAGCCATTATTAGATAACAATGTAGCAAATGACCATTCCAGGAAAACAGAACAGAATGAATTAAGGTATGGAGGTAGAATAGACTGTGAAAAGTTAAAAAAACTAAAAATAGACTGTGAAAAGTTAAAAAGTGTGCAATAGAATTATAGTTCATTATATGCTAATATGACAGGTGATAACAGTGATTGTCTGATGTAGAAGATATATAAATATTACGCTAGGGAGGATAACTTCTTTCTTATAAATATGAATAAGCCTTGAGGTTTCTGATCAGGGAAGTGACACGGACATTTCTTCATTTGAAAGAGAACACCATACAAGCAAGATAAAGGTGGATTAAGGGATGTGCAGTTGCTATTGCAAATGCCCAGATAGGAGATCATTTAGCAACAATAGGGAACTGAGCAAGAGAAAATATGACATGCTTTAAAGGTAGGCCCTTTTTAAAATGGTATAGTAAAAAATCACATCACTTAACAGCTTCTAATTTTCCAACATTAATGCATTTTGCACTTAAGAGTAATAACCCTCTGAGTGTTAACGAGTCAACAACAACAACAAAATCCTTTGTGTGCCTGCATACCAGCTTAATATTGGGATCAAGAGGAAAAAGAGGATTTTAGATTTTCTACTATGAAGAATCCCCAAAGGATATAAAACATAATGGAAACTCACAGCAACTTGAGAAGAGGAATCAATATGATATCAAACAATAAATACTCAAGGACTACCTTCTCACATTAAGTGTGAACACCAATAACATGTCAAGAATGTAGAGAAATATTCAGATTCACAGAAATATGGAATTCTTTTGATCAGAGGGGTATAAAGACGTAATTCAGTTTTTACTTACACAGATAACTGTTGGTAATTCTGACAAAATATTTAAGAATTGTTTCCAGTGAGATAAAATGCAGGTTGCAAGCATGTAACTGAGAAATGCATTTCCTATGTATCATGAGGTAAAGAAAGAAGTATTCAGTATACACAGCTGTGAAATATAATTGTTAGACACATATGCAACAGCAAAGAAATAAACATTAAGACATATAAAAACCCTCAATAACTCCATTTCCTCAAAAATAACAACTTGCATCACATATTTTACAGTTAACTATTAGTTATCTGCAGATTCACTTTTTACATATTATAATTGTCAAGAGCAAAATATATTTGGAATTTTTTACTGGTAAAGGCTTTGTCTAAGTCTTCCCCTGAAACCCACACAGAGGCTCACAAAATGCTAGAGGATAATACAAACCAGACTGACACTTGTTACATGAGAGGGAAGAAAATTCTCACATGAATCTGAAATAGCCAAGAACATCACAGTCACACAGAATGAACCATTCTACAGAATCATTCCCTATAAGTACTGCATTCGCAGTGCACGGAAGCCAACACTTAAGCACCACTTAAATAAAAACACCTTCTTGAATGAATTGGCAACAATAGACCTTGAGTATAAAATGGAAATGGAATAGATGCTGATTATGATGAACTTGTCAGCCTGCTAACCCTCAGCAGTTAAATTGGCAAGTGCAGTAAGAGCACTGACAAAAAAATCAAGGAACAAGTCCATCAACTTCAAACCTTATTGAAAAGAAAGAAATTGTGTGTGTGTGCATATGCATGCAAGAGGGAAGAAAGACCTAATGACTGTTTTGTAATGAATAAAATATGTGACTTAGTACATGCAGATTATGATAAAAATAAAATAAAACACTGATTGAAGTTGTCAAGAACAGCAGTTTGATTTTGGTTAAATATTAAATACAACCCAAATACCACCTTGCAACTATTTCCAAAACATAGTTTTCATAATCAACAACATTCATTTCCCCACTAACGACCCAATCAAAGCAGTCTATCCACTCTCTGGCCATCAACCCAATAATGTGGTTTCTGTTTAGGCTCATTCATATGGCAGCACATTTCAAGTAGTCAATGCCCCTTTATTGGAATTTGCTACAGAAGAGGTATTTGCCATAGAATTTCAATTTCCCTACTACAAAGTAGCACATATTTAACTTAAAAGTTAAACTAAGAATAAAATAATTTAAAATATACTCTAGGTATATAAGTTATCTTTGGCCATCAATTTTTTAAACTTTTTTATAATAGTTTGAATCTCAACCCTATTGTCCCCATAAGTTATCCTTTATTTTCTTCTTCTGCCTCATTAGTACTCTTTCAGCACATTTTGCGGAGATTTAGATTTCTTCTTTATATGTTTAATGTACAGTTAATACATACCTGTAGTATTTTATTGTCTTAATTATAAGTATTTACATTATTTCTTATCCATATTTTTTATTTATTCTACAGTTTTCCTTTTATCTCCTGAAATCACACAATCCATTAAAACGGGATGGTTTCCTTCTTGAATTGAGTGCGTATTCAAAGATGGAGAACTAAGACTTTGAATGGCAAAACTCCCCAGTGTTCCAAAAGGAGATACCAAGTTACCTCTATGCTATGGCTTCCAAGAGAGAAATTAAACACTTGTTCTGTGATTCCAGACCAATCCCCCCTTGAGGGTATAATATGACTGATATTGAAGAGACTAGTAGAAGAAATTTTCTTCAGAAATGTATTCAGGTCTGTAGGTATATTTGTTCACCTCACATTAGGTGAAAGGGCCCTCAGCATTCATAGTGTGTAGAGTCTTTGAACCACAGACACATGGCAAGATATTATGTCTACCATGTTCCTCAAACAGCAGGGGAAGGGGAGGTGGCCATGAAGGGCATTTCCATGCTTCCTGAGTTTGTCAGAACAGGAGGCATGTTTATTTTGTCAGTCTGTGGACCATAATAGAAAGCAAGCAAGCCTGGGATGACTTAGAGGCACTCTACATAAGAAAATTGCTTCTAGGAGCATGGTGAACCTACAAAACTATAGAATGAGGGGGAAAGTCTAAAGAAGGTAGCCAGAGAATGCATATCTTCATAAAAGGAAGTGCAGTTGAGTATTTCTAGCACAGATATGACCAAATATATGAACTTATTAATATACATATAAACGCTAAAGGAGAAAGTTGAAGTAAATGTACAGAGATTCCTTGTCTACTATTCACTACTTTTTAAATAACTGCATAATGAATATCAAAGATCAATTTACCTCAAGTAAAAAAAAGGAGGTTAAGCTAAACACAGAATCCTCTCAAATGAACTGTATATTATAAAACAAAAAGCTAGCACAATTGTGTTAGCAGTGTTATGAACCATACATTTACATGGTTGCAATCTCACGTTATTTGAATTTTTTTTACCCTAACCTCATTCTGATCTTTTTCCGCATAAAACAACTGCATTAGAATTCTGCAAAGTTGAAATCTCCCATTCTTTCCATAACTGGTACATGAAAGTTTTTCAAAATCTCTCCATTGGTTTAATAACAAAACATATTAATGACCACTTGACAGTGCATCCTGGTAGCATAAAGATAAACACTTATGGAAAACTGTTTAATAGTACATAAATAATCTGTTTAAAACTAGAAACATGCACACTTGACCAAATATTACAGTTAATAAGTTTCTCTATTATCAGCAACAGATCAATTCAATATCCCAAATGATTCAGAGGAGAACAGTGTAGAAAAGATTGGAAGGAAATTTATATACTTTTGTATGGCACTTCTCCAAAGGATGTGAAGAAATATCTCAAAAGGACAACATAAGTCCAAGTGTATTTTTGAAACTATGAGGAAATATGATTTCATTAGATGTGAACTCTTTTGGTAAATAATAAATCCTGTTCAATCCTGAAACAAGACACTTGAAAAGAAAGAGAAGCATCATTGGAAAATCTAATGATCTAATAAGGCAAATGGAGACAGAAAGATTCAAAGTTTCTCAAAAAAGGAAAATTAATAGGGGAAAAACTGTATCTCTGAATGTCAAACAAGTCATTCAACCATAAAGTCCATTGCTACATATGGAACTAATAGTTTTAGTTAAGGAATATAAATGTCCTATAATTGAACAAAATAAAGTTTGAGAGCAAAGTAAGTAATGAAACTCTAGGAAAATAAATTTGACAAAGGATGAAATGATGAAAATTAAATATTTTGGAGTTGCATCAAGGGAAATAAAGCCTAGAGAACAAGCGAATTATTACAGAAAATAAGTACATGTGTTTATAAATTTTAAGATATTTTTGAGGAAAAATATAAAGGAAATAACAAATTGACTTCAGAAAGAGATGATTCTTTGGTTTAATTAAATTACATTGAGTTGGGGTCATTACAACTCTTAAAAATAATAAATAAATTGTATGTTCTATATTACAGCCAGAAAAATGACATGAAGCAATAGGCATCTATTTTAGGACAGATTAAAGCAGGTAAATGATGCAATTTAGTCAGCAGTAAAGAAAATAATCCTTAGTTGTTTAAAACTTTTGATGATTTGGTAAATTTTTTCCCAGTGGGGGAGAAAGTACTTTTATAGAACTTTTACAATTCTATATGTAGTATGGTTTATTTTACCAGAATGAAAACAGTTGAAATATGCCTGACATAAGAGAAGGAAAGCATTAATTCAATTTTTTTAATTGCCAGAAATAAACTCAGTGTCCAACAAATGAATCTAATAAAATTGTCAGAATGGCTAATAAGAATCAAAGAAAAATGTGGCAAAAATATAAGAATGTTCTAAGACAGACTAGCTAGATGCAGTCTGTGACCTACAAACACCCACCCCTTTCTCGTGTTTAAATAGGCAGAATGGTAGACAGATTGCAGGGAAAGATTTACCACCCTCCCGCACTTCCTATCAAAAAAGCTCTGAATACTTTAAAGTGAGCATTCTCATATTTCTGGCCTGGGCCCAAGTTCATTTTAAAGACTAGGTTTTGCTGTTTTCTCTCCCCGCCCCATACCAGCAATCTGTTCTTAGCCTTTTCAATATCTACTGAACCATTTCAGCAAGCATTTCAAACATACAGAGGAAAGTTGAGATTTAATAATAATAAGATATTCAAAGTTAAATCCCTAGAAAACAATTGCATTAGTTTTCTCTGAGGACCTCCTATATACTGAGTACCCCAGTGTGTACATAAATAAAAAATTGAAGCAGAAGTAAAATTAAAAATCTAAAAAAAGGTCATTTGACTTTAATGAGTACTTATGCTAGGAGATCCCATTTCCTAAAGTAAATCTAACCCATGATTTTTAAATAACATATAGTGATCAATAAATACATACATTTTAATACAAAATAATTAATATAATAGCTTGATATCACATGTCATCAGTAAATATGAATGCCATAAATTATCAGTGATTCACCATAACACAAAAAAAGCTTCCCAGACATTCATAATAACATATGATGCAAAAAATAGATTCTAGAATTATTTTGATAAGTTGGGTTTGATCAGTACTTATTTTACATGTACAGAGAGTATTTCTATTACAAGTAATCATTCAATCCTTACCTATTAAAGACAAGGAAAAGCAGAAATCAAAATTTTCAACTTGAGAAATTTAATAACAAGGATTACTATAAATGCCCTAATAAGCACTTAATTTATCAACTGACACTCAATACTTCTTTTATTTTTTACTGATAACCATTAAGTCTTGCTCCCCTTGGGCAGATGAAATATGCTGTATAGAAGAATATAGCACACCAATGAAGTGTATGCAAGTGTATAAGCACTTTTCATTTGCAAGGAAACAAAATAAAATATGTTCAGCCAGGTGCTCAAGGCCCTCCAGAATCTATCCTTATATGGAACCTATGAGGCAGGAAAAAGAACAGTTACTTATTATTCTTATGACTCACTTCTGCTTCTCCTGGTTGGGTGTTTCCCTCCGCTTCAATGCCCTTCCCTATCTGTCACCTTCCACTTCTTTCTTTGTGTTCAAAATCTAGACATGCTATGCATCCCTGAGAACTTCACTCAGACACAAAAATTTTTTAAAGCTTTATTTTTATTATCCTCTGCCAGAAGTGGTATGAATAACACTGAATTCCCATAGGACTTATTCTTTGTTATAATTCATATTATTATACACTTACATTAAAGTTGAAGCAACTCTAGGTGTCATTTCACCCATGACTTTTTTTTTTTTTTGCACAACAGAAAATTGAAATCTGTGTTTACTGAATTGCTTAAGAGCACATCGTTAGAGGCAAAAAAAGAATTCCTTCTACTTGCTTGCCTCCCTTTCTACCTTGTATTTTGAATAGATTTGCATGTAGTTCATCTTCCCTTTAAATGTAAAAGCTCCTTCAAGTTTCATATTTTATTAATATATATTTACATTGCAACTTTTCTATACAGGGCAACCATTAAATAATTAATGACTGGGGTGAATGGGGAGGGCAGGCATTAATATGTCTTGATTCTACTAGGAAGTAACAAATTCTCTAGAGACCTGATAAGGAATAATATTATTTCAAAAATGCTTTTCTAGTCTTTTCTTCAAACTTCAGTGCTTAATCCTGTGACATCTCCAAAGTAAAAGCATATGCAGGTTAGTTCTTTTATGCCTTTACCATATTCTTGAAACATTTTGAAAAATGAAATCAAACATTGATCAACCTTAAATAAGCAAAAAAGAACTTCTCAAAGTAGGGATTCTATCAGTACACTCTCTATACCACCTGCTCCAAATCACATATGCTGGTGTTCTGTGCCAATGAGGGAGTCAGCAAAGTAATCAGAATGAAGAGAGAAAATCAAGAAAGCACCATTGTATTAAGGAAACATACAAGAAAATAAAATAGAAAATAATTTGGAAGCCAACTTTAGATAGATTGGTTGTTAAGATTTACCTGAGAGAGTGACATTTAAATTGAGAATGGGAGAAGAAAGTGAACCAAGCTCAGGAAGAATCTGAGGAAGGTCATTTAAGGCTGAGGAAGTTCTAAGTGCAAAGATATATTTACATAACCTTAGGTGATAGCAAGGTGTATCAGAAACTGAATTTTCCTATGGTTTCAAATAAAACAAAATAACCATGTAAAGTTGTAGAACAGAAAGCTGTTTGCACACAATTTCGATTTGGATGTAGAACATTACAGCAGGGTCTCTAGCTTACTGCTCTGTGCTCTCACCATCATTGCACTCACAGATTATGCACACAGCCTTACCCAGGGGGTGAGCTAGACATGGAGACATCCATTTCCTCTACTAACAGGTGAACTTTTTGTGGGTAAAGCTATCTCTTAGTCATCTTTGTATTCTAATTCTTCACATATTGCAGGGAATTAAAAAATTGAAATGTTGGTACATTATATTTAAACTATAGTCCAAAATAGTAGAATGATTGAACTTTTCTAACAGTAAGTTTGAATGTCTAATGCTGATGATTATATATATATATATATGTATATATACACATGCATATATGTGTGTATATATACACACACATTAGTATTATATATAACACATTAGTGAGAGGCTGATATACTAGTGATACACTGTATATATTGGTGATATGCTAATGTATATTAGTATATGTGTGTGTGTGTATGTGTGTGTGTATGTATTCAGCCTGCCATTAATGTGAAGGAAAGTAGTACTTACATGTTTTGGTACTACTTCTGATAAAAAGACATCTTGTTGATTTATAGGTAATTGAGTATTTTTGCATCTTTGTGGAGAAAAAACGTATACTAATATAAGGTAAAAATAAATTTCAATTACACTATAATATTTTATTCTATTGAAGTTTCCTGCTTTCCTTGATAAAGTATTTTTGTTCCTATATATTTTAAAAATGGAAAGGTAAAAAGTTAAAGACAACCATG
The DNA here is from genome assembly GCF_004126475.2 of Phyllostomus discolor. NCBI lineage: Eukaryota > Metazoa > Chordata > Mammalia > Chiroptera > Phyllostomidae > Phyllostomus > Phyllostomus discolor. The sequence continues at coordinate 53,291,572 of NC_040907.2, forward strand.
AATATTTAAAAATAACTAATATATAAAATTAATAATTATTACTATTGAAATTATATTGGGAAAATTAAAATATTTAATAAAAATTCTTTATAAATAAATTAGTTGGTACACAGGTATTGAAAGGCATTTATTACCTTTTAAAAGATTTTATTTATTCATTTTTAGATAGAGGGGAAGGGAGGGAGGAGAGGGAAAGAAACATTGAAGTGTGAGAAAAACATGAGTCAGTTGACTCTCAAAAGCCCCCCACCAGGGACCTGGCTGGCAACCCAAGCATGTGCCCTGACCAGGAATGGAACCAGCAACCTTCTGGTTTGTGGGATGAGGCCCAATCCACTGAGCCACATGAGTCAGGGAAGTATTTATTTCTTTATAAAAATAACTTTTCACTTAAATTGATTTTAAAACTCAGGTTGGAAACAAAAATTGTCATAAAAATTGTGTGATCCATAAGTTTCAAACAAATAGATGAATAATTATTTTGTTCTGACTGTACACATTTCACTGAAAGTTAACTTGCTGGGTCTATTGATTGACTTACTCTAATCCCTTAAAGAACTGGATTATTCTCTAAAATGTTTTGTTCACTTCAGTTCTGACATAGAGAAAGAAATGGTGTTTTTAGTCTTATTTCTTGGTGGCTATGCCAGCTGTTTCACTTGTGTGATGACAGTGATTGTCTATTATGGGGTATAGTAGTCAGCTTCCAAAATAGATCCCAATAATCTGTCTCCTGGCAGTCATGGCTTCCTGGTAGTCATGTTCTGTTCCTTCCCTCACTCTACAAAGCTGACTGTTACCAACAGACTATTAAGAAAAGGACAACAAGTGGCTTCTGAGACTGGGTCATAAAAGACATTCTGGCTTCTATCTTGTGCTTCTTTGAATTACCCACTCCAGAGTAAGCTAGTGTGTGTGTAGACACTCCGGTGGCAGTATGAGGAGGTTCACATAGAGAAGAACTAAAGTCTCCAAAAGCCAGTAACAATGTGCTGCCCATCTGTGTGAGCCATTTTGGAATCTCAGCCTTCATTTCCAGTCAAGCCTTCAGATCTGTCCTTAAATAATAACAATCTATGTTATTCTAAATTTGTTTAGAGTGAACAAAAGCTTGTCTTCATTTGATATAGGAACTAGTTTTCCCAGTTAAATAAGGAAATATAAAAAAAAAATCTACTCTTTTTGTACTTGGTTCAGGGAATGTGGGAGCTTGTTCACTGACCCTTAAGTCTCATAATCTTAATTCTCTCTCCATTGCCTGAATAAGCTAAGTTTCCATCTGACTAAATTACCCATTATCCTTAAAATCTACAGGCACTTTCTAATTTTGCCTTTGCATGTGACATTCACAATGCATTTTAAACCCAATCCTTTTCTGAATAGCTAATGCCTGCACATTCATCATTAAATTTCATAGAAAATATAATGAGTGTTTAATGTGCAACCAAATTATAGTGAAACTATGAGCCAAACATTTTGATGAGCATCTTACATTTGTCTGTCATGAAAATACACAGTACAATCAAAATTACTGTCATGAGAAGACAATTTGATGTGAAGGGATGCATTTGTGCTTAATCTGGATTTTCCCAATATAAAAGCCTTTGCTTGAAGCATTGCATTGCCAAGCATAATAAGAAATACTTCTTTTGTACTGACCATAGGGATACTGTGAACTCTGGAAAAAATCTAGCTCATTTGTTGTTGGGAACAAAATAAAATATTTCACTATACCTACAAATGCTGGCATTTGTATTACCATGTACATTTTTAATAGTATTAAAGAAGATTGCCTGTTTTATAGACCCCCTTTGAAAATTATAAGGGCCACTGACATCCTAGAAAGTGTGAAAAGTTTCTTTGCCAAGATAAACTTAGCTTGGGGAAAAAAAAGGGCTGGTGACTTGTAGCACAGACAGAGCACCTGTGAGGCTTGGCACCAGCCACGGCTGCACAGCCTTGGTGAGGAAAGGAGCTCCACACATGGCTGTGACTCACTGCTTTCTACGTTGGTGCACGCTGGCAATAAAACACTGCCAGCAATCTTGAGAGAAATTTTGTCTACTGTCCTAAAAGTTGTCATCTTTACCAGAGCCAGGGGCTTGAATTACTGCCTTTTTAAGAAATATGTCAAGAAGATGGAAAGAGAATACAAAGTTCATCTCTGGTACATAAAGTTTGCCAACTTTTCAGAGCACATGTTCCAAAACCCTTGAATGAACTTTTAGTAAAACGCTCAAGAGAATGATAGTGCATCCTTAGAACAATTTTATAGAGCTTCTTAGTGGCTTGAATTGCTTAGGGTTTATTTACTGCCATAAGAATGAATAAATATTTTCTTGTAGGGCCCTGTGGCATAGGTTTTGATGGTGATGATAAAGTGTGTTATTTTGTTCAACTCCCTAACTGGGGAAAGAAGAGAAGTTTGAGGTTCCAAATGTAAAAAACACTTAATTCAGGATTAAATTGGCAGTGACAAACCTTGTCAAATTCCTCAAGAAATAGATGTCTCTGGAATCACAACAGAACTCTTGCTTACTGGTTCTGCTGAATGCCTTTTAAATTTAGCACAGATTGGATAATTCTGTTAAGTGACTTTAAAAAAAATTAAAGAGGCAGACCTGGTCAAATCTGACCCCAGCTACTTCTTCATAGGAAATCCAATGAAAACTCCTGGCCAACTCCGGCGTTATACAAAATAGCTTACCCCTAAGGGCAGCTCTCCCTACAGGAGCCCTGCCTCCTCTTGTGCCACTGGCAGGGTTTGTGACATTTCCAACAAAAAGGACAATCTCAGCTGATGTCAAAGATGATGTGTACGTAGCCATGTTTCACAAAATATTTTTTAAGTACACATTCAAATTGTTATTCAAGCAGCTTCTTGTCAAGGAAATTAATTTTGAACTGAGTTAAAGTTTAGGTTATTTTTAATTTGCACAATTTTTCTTTATTTGTAGAATTGTGCCATTAACATTTATATAAAACTAATGAGGTGTTTTGTAAATAGTTTAACGATAAAAAAATTAAGTACATGAGAATGAATTACATAAATGTTATAAACAGCCTTGCAGTTTGGTTATATCTGCATTTTGCAGTGTTGGGCCTCCATTAAGTTCATCACACTCTCATTGGATTTGGTGACCACAGTGATCAATAGCCATGGATCTCTCACCTAGTCAGCAGAGCTTGCTGACTTTCCTAGGCCAAGTTAGCATTTTCACTATCTTTATTCCCACTGCACTCTGGTTCCTGCTTGGTGTCTACCATATTTCACTGTATTTTTGTTTTCAGTCACTAGATTGTGATATTATCAGGACAAGAAGTATATATTCATTTTTGCATTCACCATACATTGATTAGTATGGCCTTACAAATGGTAAGTGCTCATAAAATATTTCATGAGTAAATAAATGTAAATAAACACACCCTTTCCTTTTGTTTGATTTTTGTGTCTTCAGATAAATGATTTTATGTGGGAAGATATTTTCATCTTCTCTACTGTTTTTTAAAGAAAATTTACTGGGTAAGTGGGTCAGATTAAACACATAAATTTTGTGATGTTTAGATTTTTTTTTACCTAATACCAAGTCAACTGTCATCTTTAAATACAAAAAAATACACAAAATTTAAATCAGAATCAGTACCCTATAAATGAAAAAATAGTAATAAAATTTTTGCCAATTAAATAAAAAATTTCTATAGCATGAAGATTTTTTAAAATCACCTTTTAATTTTTCCCATGACAAGTTGTTCTTGGTTCTAAATACATTTCACTTGATCCATGCTTTAAAATTGACAGAAACCACAGTAAAGTAATTAACATTAAACTCAAAGGCCACATATCTCCAGCCAAATTCTATTTGTAATTAGCTAAATTACTCACATAATTTAGGGGCAAATGAGAAATGTTGAATTATTTAGATACTGTGCTTGTTTTTAATCCCTTTGTGCCCATACTAATTTTCATATTTTCTATGCATACTGAATTTCATATCAAAAGTTTTCAATATGATATTAATTTAAAAGACTGAATATTTCTACCTCTAAAATCAGTATAATCATTTTTTCTATTTTAATTTTATTTAAGACTTTTGTAACTTACGCATATTAGAACCTCAACTAAATGTTTGTTGAATCTAACTTAATACTTTAAACATTCTGATTGAAACCATCTCTTCTGACAGAAAGCTTTATTCAAGCAATTAGAAGAATATAACGCCATAAGGTAAGGTGATAAGAATTAAACTTGCTGAAGTTAATTAGCTCTGGGGAATAATTTTAAAATAATAGATACATTAGCTAGAGAAAATTACAGCAAAGTATCTCCTGTATAAAAGATAGAGCATGTGGCAAAAATGAAATTGTAAAGCAAATGTCTTCAAACTTATTGCAAAATAAATCATCAGAGATTTTCACATTAAGCCAGCAACTCTCCAGTGTTCAGGGAAACCCCTTAGGAAATGCTTCATCCGTGAGCAAATGACTGACGCATTTGAGTCTCTGGATATTTACATCCACAGCAATATCACAGCACTTTCCATCTGCCTGAGTTCTTTCTCTGTTGTTTGGTGTTGGAACGCTTTCCTGAACCTTCAGTCTTACACTAAAGATTCTTTGAAATAGTTTATTATTCAAGTTGCCTGGCTCAATTCTATAAGCTAAGGTACATGATTTCAAATTTATTTTTTCAAGTAAATTTTATTTTTAAAATAAAATCGTGCCCTCACAATTATATTTAGCAATAAATATTTATTTAATTACTTTGATGATAGACTTATTTTGTAATATTAGTTTACCAGTCTCTTCCAGGTCAGGTAGGTATTCACCATATTTCATTAGTAATTTGCTGTGAGAGTTCACCCGATATTTGACTGTCCATATATGCTATCTATATAATTAAAATACTGCCTTTGAATACACCATCATTTCCTTATCTGTACATTAAAACAACTTTCTCTTCAGTATACATATTTTAAAACTTTCTATTATTAGCAATTGGAATTTTAATATAAATTTGAGAAGTTATAATTTACAAAATTAGAAGAAGGGAGAAACCACTTATTATCACTAGAGATCAAAGAAATGGTTTTCATTTGCAAATACCTTTAATTATGGAGGCTATACTACTCAAATAATAATATTAACACAGGGCACTTCTCATCTTCAAAGCCTTTTCCCAAATATTAAGTAATTAGCAAGATTACACATTCAGTAAGTGACATGTGGACCACATGTGTTTTTTTTAATATGACTTGTTTATGGTAAACTGCGTACATATTTTTCTCACTGATACCAAATACTATACATTTTTAATCTGTCCTACTCATTGTTAATAGAAGAACATTTAACAAAGGCTCACGTGAAGCTTACATGACCTTTGTCTTTAATGCCAGAGACCAGGTCGTGTGAACAAAGCACTTACAGCAAGTTTCATTTAATGCAATGGGGCAGAATTCTTTTACCCTTTGCTGAGCTAATAATTAGCTTCTCTTATTGTTGTCTCTATCGCCACTGATGTAATTCTCAATGCTGATCTACTAGGCCCATTCTAGAATGCTCTGCTGTTTTAATGTGTACTTTCTCTTGATTCTTTGAAGATTTTTTTTAAACTTCATTGACAAAATGGCAGAAAGTAAAATATGCCTGAATATGCAGGTACACAGATTATGCATTGATTTCAACAAGTAGTAACACCAAACAGTATTGACAAATTTATTTGAAAAGAAGTACTACCCTATTCCCAAATGTATTAAATGCTTATAGCAAAGGTGTAACAATTTGGAAAAATAAATACAAATTCATATGTATTCTGAAAAATATGAAATATAGTTTGGTAAAAATCATTCTGTAAAATAAAATTCATGTTATACATGTCATCTGTATAATCCATTTATAAAATTCTTTTGAAATATAAAGTACAAGAGGGCAAAGAAAAATGCATACCTACGAATATAGCTTCTCAGACTAGTTCAGAAAATAACAGGGTGTGTGACCTTGAGTCAGCTGCTCAAACTTCCCTGCTTCCAGTTTTATTATTATTAACATCCTGGAGTTCATTCTATGATTTTATGATTTGAATGTATATTTTTTTCTCAGTTTACTTCTTATTTACTATTCTTAACACACTGACAAGTCAGTTAGCTCTTTGAGATATCTGGGTGTGTATTATGAGGGATTTGAATACCTCACATTTCCAAAAGAGTCATTATGTATAATGAATCAATAATACTTTTTGATGTTCTTATGTTAGCTAATCACCTACTACTCTTAAGGAGTTAATCAAATCTTTTTTTTTCTCTTTTTGTGGGTCTTGTTGGGGTCTTCCTCTCCAGGAAGAGGCTCACTAAAGAGAGAGACTTAATTTTGTACATGCCCAAAATAGAAGGAGTAATTAACTTACTATTCATTTATTATTTTTTTCTGGCAATTCAAGGAGGGTTACTTTGTTAATAATGACACAGAGGATCAAAGGCAGAGTCCTGGCTGGGTCTGGATAAGTACGTGAGAACAGCTTTTTCTTCAAAACCTCTCAGAATTAGTATTGTCAGAGCCTTTCCAGATTCTATGGTGGAAATTGAAATTAGAATAATCTATCTGGTAAGTGAAGCTCTTGCTGGAATTATAGTGATTTACTTTAGAAGCTCATCAAAGTGATAAGAATATCATTATATTCTCACTAAGTTTCTATTTTAAGAAACAAATGTCCCGTATTGCTCATTAATAATGCTATTTTCACTGATCTATGTCCTTTGATTACATTTAAAATGTAGAACAGTAGCCAGTAATTCATTTTTATTGAATTAGTTCTTTTTCATCACACATAGCAGTGTTTTAAGTAAGAACTAATAGGGTGTAACAGTTAACTTTTGTTTTGAAGCCTATTTGAACCATATTTTCTGTATGTGCACACTAATACGTCTAGTTAGCCACCCATTTTTATTTCCTCTACCTCTGAACAAGTTTTCTGATTCTGCACAGGTACATTACATATGTGTCCTTCTATGTCCATTAACAATTGATCATATAGTTACATTCTTTGTCACAGCACCCTGTACTGAGGCAAAGCCAGGCCTCACTGCTTTGTGCTCCCATAGCCCTTGGTACTTACTTTCTATCTCAGCAGTTTTCACTCTTCCTTAAAGACGCTGCCTTCTCCCCCTACTCCATGTCCTACTACTCTCTTCTGAGAGTTCCTGAAATTGGTGGCTGTGCCTTAATAGTTCTCTAAGTGCCTGGTATTACTGCTGATCCATATATTATTATTTATTAAATGAAAGGAAAAGTAGATGGATAAAATAATGAACTACAAAAGTTGCTTATCACAGTCTAAACTTTAGAAAAAAGAAATTCCTTGTTAAATTCTTGGCTACAAAGTTCAGGTTGTGTATTATAGGAACACTCATACAATTAAATTCAACTTTGATTTTTAAACCTTTATTTAATTTGCTACACCCCAGATGGTCATGGTTACCACTCTGTACTAGTCCAGGTAGCTGGGTTCTACAGAAATGCTCAAGTGATGTATCTATTGTAGTTTCACAGTTTTCCTAGGTCATGGGTACAACAAAGGAACATTTTCAAAATTCACTTTGCTTTAGATTTGGCAAGCAAATAACAGAAAGACTTCATTCTTCACTGCCTAGCTCCTACATAGGGCTGAAAGCCTGCTGCACTGAACAAGCATGAGGTGTACTCCTCAGTTCTGCAAAAGTCTGGACTAGGAACACTTTGCCCCCTAATATACACTGTGTTAGTCAGCTTGGTCTGCCATAGTAAAATACCATAGACTGGGTGGCTAAACAACAGAAATTTATTTTCTCATGATCTGTATACTGAAAGTCCAAGATCACAATGCCAACAGGGTCAGTGTCTAGTAAAGGTGCTCTCTTTGGCTCATGGACAGCTGCCTTCTTACTATCTTCTCACACAGCAGAGAGAGTACTCGGATCTCTCTGTCACCCCTTGTAAGGGCACTAGCTCTATCTGATGAGAGCCCTGCCCATATCACCTTATTTAGCCTCAATTACCTCCTAATGGTCCTATCACCAAATACAATCACACTGGGGGTCTATAGTTTGAGGTTTGGGTTTCAATATATGAACTGAGGGGGCACAATTCAGTCCATAACACATATACACTCTCTGGCTTTATTCTACATTTATTTCTCTGGTATTTCTTGACTTAATTGAACACAGCCAAACACAACTGAAATAATGGGACGCACATAAAATTTTACAAAATATATTTGCCTTTGGGGTTCAGGATCTGGGCCTTCCTTTCATATGCAACTTCACTATGCCCAATACAAGATGATGGATCCTTGCATGTCATGAGACTCAGTTTGGAAATTTGGGAAGAAATAAAGGAATCATCATGAATGGAGCTCACAAACTTTTTGCATTTGAAAGTGCCAAAATTAGAGGAACTTGGCAATGGATACCAAGAGAAAGGCTTCCTTTATAATCCAACATTAGAACTTTGAGTTCTAATGAGCATGGTCCAATTAGATTCTATGATACCTGGAATGCTATTCAATTAACAATAAGTTGAAAGGTTCGGTTCAGGTCTGTTGATGCTTTCGGAGGTGTCTTGGAATTCAAGTGGTCTAAATTAAGAGAAACATTTTGTATAATAGTAAGGGTTAGAATGAAATTTTAAACAGTAGTTTTCTCATCTCTACCTGGTTTGTTTCATGCATTAGTTATAATAGCAATGACTAAGATTCACTTTATTTTATAGATATTATCTTGGTATACTAGGCATCTGCTATAACTATCATTTTAGTTTTGAGTTATTAGGTAGGGAAATGTTTTATTTATGAAAGTTAAGCTTTATATTTAGTGGCAGTGCCTATCTATTGTTCAGAAAAAATCAATATGTGTTTTAAATTAAACATATAATTGTTTTGTGTTTTGGTGCCTAATTCCTCTCCTTGAAATGAACAAAAAGAATTAAAACATTCAAATTGTTTCCTTTAATTCCTTCCATGCACTTTTGCAGGGAGAATTAACCTCCACACTCTAAAATGATTGTATGTGTAATATTAAAAATGGAACATCTCATTTCCTTTTTATTTCTATTGTGGGGATTGTAAACACCAGAGGTAACTAATGAAGATCTTACTTTTACAACATCACAAAATGAAAATGGCACATTGCAAATACAACTGAAGCTTGTCTTTTAGACTGGTCCCCAGACCTGCTGCAATGCATTGATTTTTTCCCCATTTTTCTTGTTGTCTTAATCTTCCTTCAAGTTTCTAGTAAATTTAATGTGACAAGATGTCAACAAAGCAGCCACATAGAGGCCAGCATCTAGTTTCAGCTTAAGCCTTCTCTATTAGGGTCTTTGATTTTCTAATTTTAAGCTCAGGGGTAAGGATTATATGCATCTGTACCACTAGGTTCTGCTAACTTGCAGTGCCACAGTAAATGGTCTCATCACCAATAATGCTGCAGACCTAGACTCTTTTCAGACCCCCTTCTTCTCTGGACTCACAGACAATTCATTCTTTGAGGAGGGCAAGGGGGTCCAAGTTTCTTTACCTTTAACAGGTCATGTCCTTGTGTATCAGATACAGCGATTCTTTCAAACAAAATGTGCTTTATTCATTTCACCTTATAAGTAATAATTGCCGAAAGTTTAAAATTGTTTCTTTCTCAGTATTGTTGACTTTATCTATCCAACACCCAATTATAAGCTCACAGCAGCCTTGCCAACGTTATTTTTTGATAAGACAGAGTTGAATAGCTTGAATCATATTGTATACAGACAACAGAGAAACAGAGGATGAGAGTATTATGCTCTTGGCTGGTGTTGCTTATAGAAGAGGCAGAATTCTCAGCAGGTTGAACTACTATGAATATTCATCCAGCAAACATGTTTTTAAAATGATAAAATTAAGTACTTCTTATAAATTTCTATAGCATGCATGTTAAATCTTAAATCACATTTTACTAGTGGCTATTTTTTAAAAACATAAAACAAACAGGAAAAATCACACTTGGAAAACCCAACATTCCTCCTTGACTCACAATTTTTGTTTCACACATAAGACCTGTGTCCCTTCTGTGACAGTGCCTGAAGCATTTCAGATTTCAACATTATTTAGATGGAACTCAGGCTTTAAAGAATCCATCTTGTAGTGTTCTGACAAAGTAATTGGCTGGAAAAATTATAATAAAATTTTCATAAAGTTCATATTTATGAAGTGACAAAACTTGCTTTCAGGAAATTATGATATTAATAATTTACACTCGTGTCAATAGCATTTCCAAATACCTCAAGCTCTCTACCTTGAACATTATAAACCCACTTTGATTCTTCTCCCCCACACACAGTTAAATACGCTGAGACACATTGAGATCTAGATACAGATTATTCACTTAAGAAGATAGTTCCTTGTTTAATTAGAGATTTATCATCTTAACTAGCCATACTATTGCTCTGAATTAGTTTTCCAGGGTTTGCAGAATTAAAGATGGTAATAATTGATGAACCTTAGCTGTATTTGCCCCCGAAGGGTACAAACTTTTATTACATTTCAGATGCAAAACACAATTAGCCTCTAACCTAACCATGTTAATCTCCTTGAGTTAAGCTTATATGTTTCTGCTTGTCTAGAAACTTTTAATGAAAGATCTATGTCTTTTACAGCAGATTTTAATAACCTCTTTATTTGCATCTCTGCCCTTGTTTGGAGGAGGAGTTAATACGATAAGCTCCTAGATTACAGAACACTCTTTTAAAATTGAGCATAAATAAAATTCTGTGACATTCAATTGAAGCAGCACTCAGCAGGAGATGGACATGAACAATAAACATTATTCAAGTTCCAAAAGTTACCATGTAATTAACTAAGATGAATACATTAGTGCCATCCATTATGTTCCATTCTGTAAACTCCAGATTCCTGACCATTAAGCAGAGCCACTTGGACCAAACTAGAGGAAAGCAATTTGATTTATTTTATGGATAAATAGTTCTTTAAAGGTAGTTTTTTTTCCCCAGCAACAAAACTGTTGTAACTTATATTAAGTGTACCTTATGTGTTTTCCATAGCCCAACCTCCAATGTTCACTTGCTCCCAAACTGTATTTCTGCTGAGCAAAGGCTTTGGTGTGGTGAATATACTGTCTCAAATGGAAATGAATGATCACTGCGAATTCCCTCACTCTGGGCTAGAATCAATGCCATAGCTGCTTCCTTACCCAAAATGAAATGTTTGATAACTACTATGGCCACTCTAGTTTTATCCTATAGGAAGAATTTATGTTTAAAAAATAAAGAAAGGAAAGAAAAAGAATATCAACACCCTCCATTTCCATACTGAACTATAGGTAAAAAAGAAAAAAGTTTTCTGTGGTTCAGAACTGTCTACGATATAGGAACACAGTAAACTGATTAACCTCTGACGGTATGAATGGTTTGGCACAATGTCATCTTTTTCCCTACTAGCAGTGTGTAATTATTTTCTCAAAATGTAATGAAGAAATCATGTTCCAAAATAGATTTATTTTGAGAATTTTTCCAGAGACATCACATCACACATACAGTTTCAAATCATAGAATCACTATGATATTTTCTAACAAATAATATCATTTTTGTCCCAAACTATATTTTCTGCTGAGCAAAGGCTTCAGTGTGATAAATATGCCCTGGTGTGGTACATATAGTTTTGGAGCAAGTTTCTTAACAGTGAGATGCCCATACAAAAAGGTTGTGTCTCATTCAATACCCTGCACCTAGCATAGTATCTAACAGATGAAGACAAGTCATAATGATTTAGGGAATGAAGACTGAATACATGATTGAATGAAAAGATTTTTCCTCACTCACCAATATATACATAGCACAAGGAGGAAGGGATAATAACTTTTAAATACATAATTTTCATAAAAACTTTCAACAGAAATTTTAGTTTCATCCAAGTAACTTATCTAAAATTATTTCTATTATTGATGTAAATTTTCTTGCCTCCTGGAAATTTTTAAATTAATGTTCTACAGTCAACACAATCACATTTTATGAAGCAGGAGCTGCTCCACTCTGACAGTGAATTGTGAGCTACGCCTGGCTTTTTGTTCTTTTGTCAGACTGCTTCATGATTCTTATAATGGACTCCTTGCCTGTCTCCTTCTCCTAGCCCAATCTCTAACCCCAGGCTCTTTCCCACATTGCTCCTGGGGATGATTTTCTGTGACATGGTTGTATTCATGCCTTTCCCTAATGACGTTTTTTAAATAGCCGGCATATAACTGTCTCAGGAATGAAGTCCGAGCAATGCAGCATACCATTCACGACCCCTTCCAAATGAGTCCAACTTTATCTTCCTGAATTACAACTCTAAACACAATACACTTTCTGTCTGCACAGGAGGGTATTGCAAAGAATTATGAATTTACCTTTCTCTCAGCCTTTGTTTGCTTCCTCTGTCTACAAAATGTTTCCAAGTTTCCAGTCCTCTGTATTCAATTGGCAAGCCTAGCTCCATCCAATATTACCCATTCTCTAAGCATTCTTTAATCCTCCAGGCAGAATTAATCACTCTTTATTCTGTGATGCCACAATATTTGCTATGCATTTCTATGACAGCACCAAGCACATTCAATATTAGCAATATTTATTAGGTGTTATATCTTGTACTACATGCATTTATGTCTCTCCTTCTTCTGAAAGGAAAAAGACTCTACTTATTCATCTTTAAGTGCCTAGCTTCTAGAACAGTGTGAAGATGCAGAATGAGTTCAATAAATATAAATAGAGCATGAAATAAAGTGGTTACAAAGGACATTGGGGACACAACATATTTTGCTTAGTGACTAGACTGATTAACTCCCAACAGACTTGTGTGGCTTCTTGTAATCTTTCATTCCAAGTGTCACAGGAGGGAGGCTCTGCACATGTCTCAGTAGCTTTTGCCATCAAATTGCTTTTTTGATCTAAAGTAAATGCAGACTAACTTATTCTCCAACACCTGGAGCAGGAGCAAACTTGTTAACTTAGATGAACGTGCTTTCTGCCTGTCAAGCCTCAAGTGGTATATTTTCCTAAGATAGCTTGCACTGTCTTGGGAGGAGAAGCCAGGGTCTGTCCACAGAGTCTTATTAACAGATTAAAAATGGATAGCCACCTTCAAAGAGAATTTATCTCCAACACCATTCTTCTTTCTCTATTCATAAATACACACATTAGTATACAAATTGAGTGAAACACCATTAATAGGTGGTTTTAAATAGTGGGAGGAAAGGCAAAGAATTATTTCTATATGCTCTACTTTTAAAGATGCAGTTAGCTTGTAAATCTATAATAAATCAGTATACAATATTTATTTTTAAACAAATAAGATCTGTTACGTTCCAAACCTGGATCAGTAAAAATCATTTTATATGATAAATTTGTAAGTATTGAATCTAAATATTCTCTCTGAATAACTGAGTATTCTAATCAGCTAATAGGCACTGTATTTTGCATGTATATTCTCCAATCCTTTAAAATTCCCTAGAAGATAATACAAGGACTCTGGAACTCACATAATTTAACTGACTTGTCCTGGGTTCTATTTGGTAAATGACAGAGCCAGAATCTGAACCTGGGTCACCTATTCTAAAACCACTTTTTTATTTCTAGCACACAATGAATGCCAGATGTGTTTTCTAAGTGTTACTATGTAGAGTTAAACATGTAGGTTAAACATGCAGTAGCTCATAAAACTATCCCTCATGATGTCCTAAAAGCAGCACCCAGGGAGTAACCCACCGTTTACCTCGGTGCACAGTCTGAATCGTGCATGTCAGTCTTCTGTGTAGTAACCAGCTACAAAGCCAAGATTTCAGCATTGATTACTCTGGCCCTGTGCTCCTCCTAAGACTTATTCTCACAGAATCTCCTTCTGAGATGCAGTCTGCCATGTGTTAAGTTTAATGTAGTTTTTTGACAGCCACCATCCTGTGAAATAATGCCCAGTGATGAAATGGCTTCACAGACTCAATTTCAGCTTAAAGAACAATTCAAGTGGTGCATTTTATAAATTTTTCTATATTGGAGAAAAAAAGAAATACATAAAAGATTTTAAAACAAAAATATTTTCCTTTCTTCTTGCATTTGCTTTACTCAAAGTTGTGCTAGCCAAGAGAATAGGGGTTTAAGTGGGATGCAGAGAAGTGCTAAGTAATTAAGTCGGTGTCATTTATTTTATAGAAAGAAGCTTTTATCATGGATTGTACTGCCTTTCCAGTCTCTCAGAAAGAATATATTCACTTCACTTTTTTTCTCTTCAGTTATTAAAAATAAGCCCTCCAAATACAGAAACCAGACACAGGTACCTAAAGAAAAGAAACCCTCTAATCCTCTCTCTGGGCAGGTAGGGGAGCTGAGGCTCCTTTACCTCCGCGGCTTTGTTAGTGCCCCAGTAACTGCAGCAAGATAAACTCTCACTGAACAAGCAATATGTTGATAGTGTCTGTGCAAAAGCTCCCAGGGTTCAGCCAGCTGCGATCAAACCAGCTCACAGTGCCCTGAGCACCGCGGCTTCCTCTATGCTGGCCCCATTCTTTCATCAGCAGTGTCCAAATACAGTCATTCTTGTGAAGTTATGATGCATTCAGTTTAAATTTCTGTCCAGAATGGACTTTTAATGGGATCTGTATTCCCAAGGAATTTTTTCTACAGAAAAGGTAAATGTATACTGTGACCCTTAATCACCTGGGAAGAGAATCATTGAACTCATTATCACCGCTCACACTAACACCTAATGTTTACACTGTTCTTTCAATATTACAAAGCACTTTTATATTTTCCACCTTGTATTATTCCTACAGCAGCCTCGTGAATTGGAGAAGGCCCATTTTCTTGTGTTCTTTAAATAAACAAGGAAACTAAGGAACAGAGAGAGTGTGTCACGCCATCTAGGCTTGCAGCATTTGCTTGCAGCATGTGCATTATAAATTTCTACTAACTCCAGCGCTTGTTTGGCATTGTTATTATAAGATTGCACATATAACTGATTATCAAGTAACAAATGTCAAACATCCTGAGGAAAACAAATCTTGAGCATACCAAGATAACCACTGTTATTTCAGTTAAGTACAGATGTAAGTGCATACATGTGTGTGTGTTTCATACCCCGCCATGTGAAAGCAAGCATACAAGCCAGTATCATCATATAAGGTTATAAACAATTTTTTTTCACTTTTTATGGGACATCTTCACACTTACATCTTTAAGCCTTGTTCTATTATTTTCAATGGATAAATTACAAGATGTATAACTTCTGGGTCAAAGAAGGGGCACAATTTGAAGGTTTCTCATCAGCCTGTTGACCTGCCATTGAATCACCCTGTTTCTCCTTAAAATTTTCTATTTTCTTGGAGATCCTTCCTCTACTGCACCCATCATTTAGAGAATAGCCCTAAATGGGGAGACTTAACTATTTCTTACCCAACAAGGCAGACATGGAACACTGGCATTGCTCATTATCTACCGAGACATCAAACAGACAAATGAACAAACAAAATTAGTCTGCAGAACTGCTTTAGAAGCTGAGCACCTTCTCCATGTGCCTACTCAGAAATGTCCTCAAAAGTAGAAGGAAAAACCTGCATTGTAGCAGTGACCGCTGGGGGAAATGGCTATTGTTCAAGTATGGGTGAATCAAAAAAACAATACAAAGTTTGGAGCACACATTTAGTAAACAGTTAAGGCATGTTCATCTTTATATTAATATTTATATAAGTGAAAATCACAAGAGTAATTAATTCTTATTTTGTGCCAAGCAATGCTCTAAATGTTTTATCTACATTACTGCATTTAATGCTCACAAGAATCTCATAAATTGCCCTTTTTAGTTGTCATTTCACCTACAAGCAAAATTACATGTAGAGAGGTCAAGTGACCTCTCAGAGGACATCATGCTAGGAAATGACAGAGACAGGGCGCAACCAAGGCAGCCTGACACCAGAGTCCATGCACGTCGTCAACTTGCAATTAAAGTGTTTTAAAAAATCTTCTTCATTTTAAAAAATAATCAAAGTATTTCTTTAAACATCAGAATTACAGAAAAGTATTCTCAATAATAAAATTAGGTAATATATATAAAGCATTTACTATTTGTCAGAAGTTTTTCTAATACTTTGTGAATCACTTGTAAAGTGTTATTTATTATGCTAGTTTTACACATAAGAAAACTTAGGTTATGATATTTTCTCAAGGTTTGTCAGCCAGTACATGGTGAGACTAGAATCCAAACCCAGACAGCCTGGCCTAGATCTGGAAGCCTAACCACCAAACTATACTGCTTCTCATCATCATTTATTTCCATTTAATCATTTTCTACGAGCAAAATCATTGTATAAAAGAAGACCTAAATATGCAGAATTAGTCTAATGCACACAGGAGCCCATACCTGAGACCAAATCTTAACTTTTAGAGTAAGAAAAGAAAGAAAAACAGTGATGAGATGTCATTGTCTGAATTGTGTTTCTTCACAATTCACATGTTGAAGGCCTAGCCCTCAGTGTGATCATAATCAGAGATGGGGCCTTTAAGAATGTAATTAAGGTGAAATTAGCCCATCAAGGTGGAGCTCCAATCCAAAAGGATGGGTTGCCTTACAAGAAGAGAGAGAAACACCAGGGAGGTGCATGTACCAAAGAAAGGCTTTATGAGGCTACAGTGAGAATGCTTCTGTCTGAAAGCTGAGAGGCTTTGGGAGAAACCAAACCTGCTGGCACCTTGATCTTGGACTTCCAGCCTCCTAAACTGTGAGAAAATAAATTCCAGTTACTTAACCATCCAGCCTGTGGTATTTTGTTATGGCAGCCATAGCTGACTAAGACATTGACCAGCCCTTAGCATAAGTTTGGTAACTAAAGAACAGTTAGGTGTTCGAGAGAAGGTATGAAAAAGAATTTTAAAAAACTAGATATAATGATAGTATTGCATTTCCAGAGCAGGGAAAAATACATTTTAAACTCTCCCCATACTCATTCTAATTCTTGCCACAATCCCAATATGATCACACATGCATTCATTTACTTCATATCTGTTTCATAATAGGTGTGTTGCACCTGGTTAAAGAAGTGAAAAACTACCTTTCTAGTTGTAGCAACATTGGTGACAAAATACAAGTTCTGCAAACATGGGGAAGATTGATTTGATTTGTAAACCAAATTATATATCTTTTAATTTTAAGATCCCAACTCATGAATCTTTCATGCTTGGTAATATCCTGTACATTAGAGATTTAAATTTTGTTGTGGTGTAACAGTGTCTGTATATGTTCAATCTCCATTACTCTTAATGAGTGTTCTGCTCAAACTGGTTTGTAAAAAGTTCACAGTGTGAAATGCATTTTGATTTTATGTAAAGATGAAATTCATCTTGACATACATCATGTACCAAATAGAAAATAAAATGCATATTTTAACACCATAACCACTTCTTACTACAGAAAAAAATTGACTAGATGTCTATTCCAATTTTAGGAAGTACAAGTTATTCAATTTATAAAACTTTAAAGATAAGGTACTGTAATTCACAGACAATTTACTTGCTCAAAATCCTGTTTGAACTGTAGTTTTACACTGACTAATTTTCCTAATCTATGTTCTAGCTTGTCAATTTTGTTGTCCACTCTAACAGGAAACATAGTCCGAGATGCATAATAATGTCAGGTTTGTGGATTTGAACAGACATGACAATCAGGGAAACAACTTGTATATAAGTAATATATTTACCTATCTATTTCTCTCTATATATGGAATTAAATATATAAATATAGAAAGATAGATAAATATAGATATATCATTGGAATTAAGGTGTTTAACAGATTTATTATCCTACTTAAGATATGGAAGGAAATAGCTGGTATCTATTGTTAAAGTAGGTTGAACTGGGTATAATACTTCTTGTTATCAAAAACTATATTCATCATAAAATATTGTTCCTTTGTATCATAAGTATAGGCTTTGGCATTAAGCCTAGACATATGATATGCATATGTATGTATGTGAAAAGCTTACTGACAATGTCTTCTTTAGCACCATATCACACAGGAAAATCAGCACTACAAGAGAAGATCACCTCTTTCAAGTTAATTCAGAAAATACAATTAGAGGTTTACTGATTATTGTTCAATGCACTATATCATTTGAATGGGTAGACGAATGGGTAAGAGAATGAAGGAATGGAGAGTTCGTGAATTTAACATGTGTACTTCTACCTCCGTGCTTTGAAAAGTTTGCATAAGGCAACATAACTTCCTGAAGTAAATACAACTTATAAAATCAGACTTTAATGGAATAGAGTACCAGTATAAGCAGACTAAAAATATTTTGCCTGAAATAATAACATTTATAGTTATTGTTAGTAATAATACAATAATTTAATTAAATGACTCTTGTCTCCAAACACCAGCTTGGAGTAAATTTTGAGAATTTGTTATACATGAGTATAGAGTAGTGTCTGAATATTTAATTCCTCAAATTTTAAAAGCTTATTGTCAATAACACATGTATATTTAATAAGAAAAAATATATTAAATCAGTTACATGTTGTTCAATTAACACTTGGAAACATTATTGTTTTCCTTAGCAAAATCACCATATTTTCTGATTAATATATTGGCTAATAGGGAAACCTTCAGATTTTAATTAAAAACAATTAACCAAAACAATTTCCCTATATATATTTTTTGAGTCAATTAAAGTGTCTAAGCTACTTTTATTTTTTTATAAGAAGTAATCTTAAGATTATATTATACTTATTTATGCATGTTATAAATCTGCTGCTGTTACCTAGCAAATAAATATGCTCCTCTCTCAGTGTCCCCCTCACAGGGTCTCACACACACATACACCATTTTTATGTTCTTTATTTTCTTTTTCTCTCCATCCAGTACCCCTTCCAAATATTTCCCACTGAAATAAGTCTGTCGGGCAAGGAAAATATCCTATTAAAATGAATTCATTTTGTACGTGTAATCAAGTCCCGTGATGTGAACATGCAACTGCTTAGGAAAGAACTTACTGAATACTCCCTGACGGTACATGTGAGAATACTCATGGGGGCACACTGATGAGGGGGTCCTGTCAGAGTTCCAGGGTCTGTAACTTGACAGTTTGACAATGTAATTCGTTCTTTATGGGATTCCAAAACCCAGAAGATAATTTCAAGTATCTTGGCCTTTACTTTTTTTTTGGTTCTATTAAAATGAGATGCATTAATTTTTCACATAGTTATATATAACTGTTGTTGTGATGATATATTTACATCATAATCTGTAACTCAGGAATTTTAACAGTGGATTTCACATTAGAGGTGTATTTTGGGGTTATTTTAATTTCAAAATTATATAAATAAAAATGTATTTTGCTTTTAAAATAGAATTGCAAAATTCCACAAACTTTGAAAAACTAACCCTCAGATTACTGATTTTTTTATAGCATGTAAAGAGAAGTAGGTTGGGTGCATTTATTAGATTGGCTTCAAGCTTTCTGGAGAGCTCTGTAACTTTTTTTTTAAATTATAGCTTAATGCTTTTTTCTTGTACTTGTAAAATTGAAATTTCTCTCCTAATGGCTGTTTTGTATATTTTTCTTCTTTTTTCCCCAAATATTCATAGGATTCTCATTTGAAGTTGTGTCAGTATTAGACATCAGTGGTGACTTGGTTAAGAGAGTTTTCATGTTTCCTATTCTGCAATTTCTTATGCTTCAGCTCAAATGTTGTTACTTCATGTAGCAGAAGTTTTAGATGTCATAAAAAAGTGAAAGTTATATTTATTATAAAATGTATGGATTCTGAAATTAACAGTTACACATTTAGGAAAAGTACTAAAATATGAGGCATATTAAGTTCTATTGCAATAGAGCACTACAGCCCAGACTGATGCCATGGACGTGGACACTGGCATCAGTAATCCCTGGCTCCATCATAAAATTAAGGACATACAAAATACATCATACAAACACATCCAGCTAAACTTTGATGCCATAACTTTATTATTTGCTACCTTCTAAAAATATTTTTAAAGTCTAATTTTATAATATATATGACAGTATATATAAAATTAAGGTCTCTCACAAAGCACCTAATATTTGTTTATAATAAAGGTACTCAATGCAAAAGTTTATGCCACTTCTACCTTGTAAAACAGCTCTTTTCACTTGATTTAAAATGTGTCCATTTCAACAGTTTTTAAGAAACATAACCTCAAAACTCAATCAATCACTCTTTACATTTTATTCATTAAGCATCACAAAATTAAGTAGAGCATTGTTTTTGTTAAAAACTACAAAGCAGAACCCAAACTTTAAAGTTGTTTTAATAAGAGAGAAATGGTACTCTTTTGTGACATTACAACTTTTCTCCCAAAATTTCTTAGTCAGAAATAAACGTGTCATTATATATATATATATATATATATATATATATATATGTAAAATGAAATGTGTGTGTGTGTATTTCAGCCCCCAAACAGGTTCATTTTTAATAGCAATATTATTGAAAACAACTAGTCCTAACATTCTCTCTCTCTGACCCCCCCCAACTGTATAAGTATATAGATTTCAATGATCATATTTTACTTTTTAAAATATTTTATTTATTTATTTTTAGAGAGAAGGGAAAGGAGGGAGAAAGAAAGGGAGGGAAACATCAATCTGTGGTTGCTTCTCACACACTGTACTGGGAACCTGGTCCACATCCCAGGTATGTGCCCTGACTGGGAATCAAATCAGGACCCTCTGGTTTGTTGGCCAGCACTCAGTTCACTGAGCCATACCAGCCAGGGCTCAATAATTATATTTTAGTTGTCAATAATCTAAGACAGAAAGTCAATGTAGTCCAGGCAAAACAAAAACCAAAAACCCTGAATTAGCTATTCTTTTGACCTGTGTCTTTGCATCTGCACCAGACTCTGTGTGTGCACGTGTTGCCTATGATGACCCCTATTAAAGTACTCCGCATCAACTCAAGGCAAAACTTTAGTGCCACTTGGTTTGCTTCTTTCTCTTTACTTGAATTCTGTGCAATTTCAATTAATCTTTTATTCCTTTTGAATCTTCCACTGAAATATTTTTTGAAAAGGGTCTGTTCCTATTTCCACAATCGCTTCCTTGGTTAGAAACGTTAATCCTCTCTCTACAACCAATGTTATAACCAGTCCATGAGTAGATGAGTGGATAAAATAGTTATGGCACATTTGCACATACTACTCGGCCTACTACTTGGCTGTAAAAAAAGAAAATTTTACCCTTTGCTAGAACATGGAAGGATCTGGAGAACATTATGCTAAGTGAAATAAGCCAGTCAGAGAATGATAAATACCATACGATCTCACTCATATGTGGAATCTAATGAACAAACTAGACTAACAAGCAAAATAGAGATTCATAGATGGAGAGCTGGCTGACAGCCCTGGTGGCGGGGGGTGGAGTTGGGGGGTAGAGAGAGGTAAAAAGAAAAACTCATGGATACTGGCAACTGTGTAGTGATTTTGGGGGAAGGAAAGTGAGAGAAGGTAGAAGAGGGTGTAAGGGGATAAATGGTAATAAATATACAATAAAAAATTATTTTTTAAAAAAACCTCTTTTATGGTTCCTATGGATTTTAGAGAAAATTCCAAACTCCTCAGCCTTTTTGGTTATTCTTCTTAGTCCCATCTGGGAATATTTACAGTAAACTCTTTCATATGAATATATTTTTTACTAACCTCAGTTACATAGCATTAAAGTTGACTTCTGTTATTAATTTTTCATGTTTCATTATGTCCTTTTTAATGATCCTTTTTTATGCTTTTTGTTATTTTATCTTACAGCCAATTAGTTTCTCTTCTTTTTCCAGTTCTATGGAGATAAAATTGATGATTCTAGGTATTTTCAGCATAAACATCTTTGCCATAAACTTGTTTGCTGGAAGCATTTTCACAGCAAACATTGTCTATGCACATAATCCTTCCCTTGAAATAAAAACTAAAAAAAAATAATGAGTTTGATCTAGCCTCTGAAAGTACTGGATTTGAGTCACTGGGTTAAAACAAAGACTAGTGTCCTTACTTAGTGTTTTCACTTGAATCCTTTATCCATCTGGTTCTCAAGTGCATGAATCTGAGCTCACTTCTCAGCACTCCTTGTTCCCTAGTTTATAAAGAGAATTCCCTCTATGTTACAAATGGCATGACCTACCAGGGCAGTGTTATTCAAATATTGTTAAATAGTTTGTGGAAAATTGTTAGTTTGTGGAAAATTATGTCTGGATTCTTCTTTCATATGCATTCAACAATAACAAAATATGCTCACCTTGTGTTTTGTACCCCTGGATGAAGAGAAATGTTTATGTATTTCTTTGGTAAATTTTAGATCTGCTTGCTGTTCAGGCTAGGCTTCCCAAGGAGCAGACTGCTAGATAAAGGTTTGGAAACAGGACATTTATTAGGAAATGCTCCTAGGATTAAACACCTAAGGGTGGGGGGAAGTTTTGAGCAGTGACAAGTTCAAATGAAGACCTCAGAAAACCCCACTGGGAGCTCTGGACATGTGATAGGCCTTCACAGTCATTCCCACTTGTGGCATCAGGCCTTGATAGGCCCTGTGATGATCAATCATTGGTTTCAGACTTTAACAGAATGAAGTCTAATTGAACAATGGAGTCATCTTCCTGGGTCATCTTTCAGGGCATTTCCAAGTGTTGGGAAAGTAATTTTCATTCCTAAAAATGATCTAGGTAGTACATCAACCAGTTATTCAATTTTAACTCACTTTCATGCTGATCCTATTTCTCCCATTACCTATGGATCTATGTTTCCATCTAGGTATCAATCTATTTTAAAGTATTAACACAAGATAAGAAGACACATACAGCTAAAAATCTTAGCAATATTATTAGGACTTTGTAAAAGAAGTATACACATCAACTTAAACGATATTTAAGTATTTAACCAAATAGCACACATTCCATGTTCAATTTGACATGCATACATTCTTAAATGTAAATCCTTTACAAAATAAAGTAGTTGATGGTCAAAGTTTCCATAACATAAGCTAATACAACTAAAGCTTTCCTAAGTCACACCTCAGAAAGAGATGTCCTTGAGTCAGTAAATGGCATCCATTATAAATTTATATATATATATATAACAAAATAAGAAGTTGTATGAAAAAGCAAAATGGAAAATCATGGTATATCTGTAAAATTTTATATGATACTGAACTATGAAACATATAAACTAATATCACAAAATGACATAATATTTGATGTTGAAATACATATTTTTAAAAGATTTGAGGCTCACATATTGATGATGAAACATAACAAAAAGCATATTAAAACAATATTATATATGCTCAGTTCTAAGATGTGCTCTTTCACATTTTGTCACCCCTTAAATTAGGATTGAATTTAGAATTAATAGAGGGGCATTTAATTGTATTTCATTTTTCCATAGGGATAGAGGATATCATAGATTTGATAAGATATGGTATTAGTTCCAAGAGTGATAAAAGTAAAAATAATAGATAGAATGGCTATGATAAATTTATAAATGACTGAACTTTTACCCCTAAAGTTTATTTTTTGATCAGTTGATTGTAACTTAATGTAGTTTTGTTTATTAAATTAGTATAAAATAACTATGTGTCCATGTACCCCATATAAATTTATATCATTTAACTATACTTCTATTAATATATTTATCATCATTTTTATATGGAAATGTACCACATATATCGTGGGGAAAAGAAAAAGTCATGTTTCCATCTACCGCTGTTCCAGGTCTGGAGGGCGTGTTCTCGCCCCCTTCCCTCTGGGCTGTGACAGTGAAAAGGGACTTCCATGTCCCTAGCCTTATGACATTGAAAGACCACCAGCTTTCTGATAACAGGGAAGGTCTAAATTTGACTTCTCTTATTTGAGGTTGGTATGATAAACTCCTATAATATCCATTCAAAATTGTGAATAAAGAAAAATTTTTATTCTTACTTCATTCTATCATTTCAAATGTCTTTGCTACAGTGTAGCATTTACAAAAGAGAGATTATCATTCTCATATTATAAAACTAAAAAAATAATGATCTTTTCATTTTTGGCTATGTTACATTTTGTTCTGAATTTATGATTTAGTTATTTTAAACAAGTCTTTTTCTTTTTCTTCTTAATGTTTCTAATTTAAATAGGTGGTAAATCTTTTCAGAGTAAGCTATATATACTGCATATTTTACCTGCTATTTTAAAATACAACTTTAAAGATATAAATATAGACAATCTCAAACTTGAAATACTGTAGCTTTAATTAATTTTATCCCCAACAGATATGACACAAACCATGGGATAAAGTGAATTAACATTACTTTTCTGTAAATTACTTTTAAAAAACTTTAGATATTTTTGGAAACATTACAATATTTTAATCTACCAAACAGTTATACAGAAGCTTAGCAAATACTTTAGTTTTACAAAGAAGAAACTCATGATGTTGTAATTAAAGTGGAAAATTATCTAGGTAGCAAATAAGTGGTAGGAGTTTGATGGATTCTGCAAGGAACTGTGCTTTCTGTTATGTTCTTTGTAGTGCTACAGAAAATAAACAAGTCAGTCTGATAAAGACAGACCACTCTTAGTCTAAATTCTGAGTTACAAAAATAGCTTAAAATAATCATCCTTTAAACATTACACATGATTGTTAAGATATAGTGGAATTAAAACAATTGATATGTAAAAGTGGCTTTTCTCCTTTTTTTTTTCCTTCAAAAAAAGAAAAAGCTCTCAGCTTCCAGGCAAATTAAAAAAATTTCAGCAGTGTCAAGCTGTGAAGCATCTACAGCTCATCTGCATATACTAATTTTCATCCAAATTTTTATGGAGCTGACCATCTGGATGAATGAATGCTACAGATGACTACCCAGGTCCTTTCAACAGAAGCTAAAGTTATGCCTGCTGCTATGGAAAAATATATTTTGGTTGATCCTTAGGAAGTCATTTGTCAACATGCTAGAAAGTGAAAATGTGCTTAGGTTTGTTCTGTATAAAATTTCTTTTCTGCACATTAACTTATGTTTCTGTAAATTCTGTGAAAAAGAGTGTCAGTTCCTGATTACTAGTAAAAACTTTAAAGACCTAAGATTGGAATCAGAGTATTTGGGTTTGAGTTAGGGTTTAACACCATTTTGTTGTTGTTGTTGTTGTTGTTGTTTATTTGTTATTGTATATGGAAAATCACAAACTCTCTGAACTCTAGGGTCTTCATCTTTTAATAGGATAATAATACATAGCTAACAAAGTAGACAAATTATTATAAAATTGAATCAAACAAAATAAGTAAAATAAAAACAGAAGCTGTTTATTTATAAAGACTAGTAATATTGAAATACTTTTGTAAGACTGATTAAAAACACACAAAAACTGCAAGCAACAGAAGAAAAAATCAACAAGTGGGACTACATCAGAGAAAAGGCTTCTGCTAATCAAAAAAAATGATCAACAAAATGAAGTGGCAACCTACAAAAATGAAAGAAAATATTTACAAACCATCTATCGGATAATGGGTTAATATCTAAATATATAAATACCTTATACTACTCAATAGAAAAAACAAATAATCCAATTAAAATGGTCAGAGGGCCTGAATAGATACATTTTTTTTTCTGAAGATGGCATACACATGGCCAACAAGTACATAAAATCAGTGCTCAACAACTGTAATCATCAGGGAAATATAAATCCACACCACAACGAGATAGCACCTCACACCTGTCAGAAGGGCTAATATCAAAAAAGCAAAGAAAATAAACGTTGCTGAGAATATGGAGAAAAAAGTCCTTGTACAGTGCTGGCAGGAATGTAAGTTGCTGCAAACACTGTGGAAAACAGATGTAGGTTTCTCAAGAAGTCAAAACTTGAACAACTGTATGACCCAGTAATCTCACTTCTGGGCATTTATCTGAAGGAAATGAAGTCACTGTCTCAAAGAGATACATGTACCCAAGCTCACTCAAGCATTAATTACAATAGCCAAGACATGAAAACAAGTGTCCAGTGATGGATGAATGAATAAAGAATATGTGAATGGGTAAAGAAAAAAGCCAAACTCATAAAAAACAGAGTAAATGGTGGTTGCCAGGGGCTGGAGAATGAGTGATGAAGTGAGATGTTGGCCAAGGGTAGGAACTTCCAGTTAGAAAGTAAATAGTTTTGGGGATCTAATAGCATCGTGATGATAGTTAACAATACTGCATTATGTACTTGAAAGTTGCTAAGAGAGCAGATTCTAAGTGTTTCCACAAAACAAAAGAAACACAAAATAAAAAATATTATGAGAAGTGATCGTGTGTTAACTAACCTCATTGTGGTAATCATTTTGTAATGTATGTAGTGTGTCAAATCATCATGTTGTACACCTTAAACTTACACACTGTGTCAGTCAGTTAGCGTGTCTCTTACCTTTGCCATAGCATCTTTGTGGCAAAAATTTTTGCAGCAAACATTTTCACTGAGCAGCTAATTGGTTGTAAGTCTATTTTGTCATAAAAGATAAAATAACTGGCTGACAGTTTTGTTTGTATTGGACAGACTTAATGTATTTAAGCTAGTTATCAGTTTGGTTTCATTTCTCCATTGACAAAGTTCTGGAAGTACTCCCATTTTTATATTATATAAATCTTAGCCCTCATGATGGTCTATTGGTGATGAGTTAATGAGGTGGTCTTAAAATAGTGGATGATAACAACTCTGTATTATGCCAGATTGCAAAGCCTCATGTAGAGCCAGATTGCATCCTGTAGTAGAAAATGCTAGTATACCAGTTCACAAATGCTTGAGTGAGCAGTCATCCCTTCCACCCATCAAAACCAAGTTTACCAAGCTATGACAAATATAAAGGAGGTGGTTACTAATTTACAGCAGTCTTGGAGAGATTTAATTATCAATGCTTTAGTTAGAAACTGATATCTCTCCTTAAAACAAGAAACTGTAGCAAGAAGAAAAACTGCAATGCTCTACAAGGAGATGAATCTACAAGGAAAAACGTGTAATACTTTGAATGAATAGCTTTGAAGACAATGTCTTTCATTTTTTGCAATAGTCTTTAATTTTGTTATAGATTTTTTATGATTCATTATACCCCTTTTAGTGTCTTCTTTTTATTTTTCATTATTTTATTTTTTACAGAGTTTATCTTATAGTTGAATAGTTGTGCTCTGAAAATGTTTGCAGCATAAATGCTTGGAGCAAACATATGCAGCAAATATGCTTGTGGTGAAAATACCTAGAACCATCAATTATATCTCAATAAAGCTGTGAAAAAAGAAATAGAGAAATCCAAAAAGGCAGAACAAAAGTACATAAAATACTGTCTATGTTCAAAAGTCATGAACAACATATAGAAACAATTTATGCAAAAAGTTCTAAACATTTAGACAAATTAAGCAATACTCTAGAAAAAATAAGTTACAAAAATTGACTTATGATGAAAAAGAAAACTTGACTAGACCTGTAGCTATAATATATACAATATAATATAAATAATATTGAAGAAACCTAAACAGATTTCTGAAAAACTGTAAAATTTCACTGGTATTCAGGAAAATATAAGTAAAAATTATTACTTCATAAACATTAATGTTTCATCATTCCAAATATTAATAACTAGAACTAGAGGTAATGTAAACGCTTATACTGGTAAATTATAAGTTTGTGCAACCAATTTGGAGAGGAAATTCATTAACACTTAGTAACACTGGATATATAGATATCTCCCAGAGCAGCAAGTGCTCTTGTAGATACCTTGCTTGGAGAAAGTCTTGTACTTGAGCACAAAGAGATATGAATGTTTTGTTACAGTATTGTAAATAATTACCCTGTTGTTTATTCATTTAATGTGATATTATAAAGCAATAAAAGTACATCTTCATATTAACATGGGAAAATTTCAAAAATAACATATTGACTAAAAAACAAGTTGAGAAAATATAATATCATCATGCCATTTCTCTCATTTTAAATATAAAGCACACTCACATATTTATTATATATAATTCATGCCAACTTTCAAATAGTTAATTTTTTACATGTTACTCTAGAAGATTTAAGCAGATAAGACAAATATTAACATTTATTTAATCTTGAGTTATGTGCCTGCTATACTATAGTTACTCATTTGTTTATATAAATGGTTTCATAATTTAAAGCAAAATTATTTGTATCAGAAAAATGTAAGAATAGCTCAAAGAATCATTCATCCATGAATACTAAAACTAACTAAGAATAAAATTTATCATAAGAAGAAACCCGCCCCTTGTATCCTGTTGTAATTTCTAAATTTAATTTCTTACTAAGGGAAATTAGTGTTCCTTGGACATAATGGCTTGTTCTAAGGTCTGGGTCAAAACACTGTACAGGGCCGCCTACCACGCTACATTGCCTGAGGACTGAGGTAACTAACTATGAGGTGACTGGGGCCATGCGATAAAAAGGCAGGACCCAGCCCCTTCTGATTATGGAGATAGAGTAAGTGGGTGGCCAGCAGCCACTGATACACATTCTCACACACTTTTTGATTACATGTACCTTATTTATTAAAACTTCTAACAGAGGAGGATTTCATCTATCTTCTTTCCTTTTCATTTATATCCCTGAATAATGTTGTAAAGAGATACAACAGAGTTAGCAAGCCTATTTTGGCTCACGTGAAACTATGGCCTGCAACTCAGGTCATGTCAGTAATTTTGAACTCCATTTACTTAGTTTTTGTTTCATTTTTCAATTGGTTAAAACATATTTTGGGGGCTCCCTCATATATTTGATCAGTATGTTTAGGCTAAGCACTATGAATAAAACATATTCCAGAAAAGCAGCTACCTCATCACCCATAACCCACCACATCAACGATGACAAATCAGAGGTATCTTTCAGTGGGGAAAAGCAGCTTGACATTATGGCTCCAGTTCTTTCCAAACTACTAAAATGGTCACCATGGGAGCATCTTTATTATAGCAGTGACAGGTTAAACATGATAAATTGGTTTGTGCATTTAAAAAGCTTTACCATACTTGGAAGTAACAAAAAGGAATACACAGAGAAAGCAATTGCCACTGTATAATTTAGTTTCAAAATAAGTTCATTGGAGCACGCTTGGCTTAACCTTCTTCCTGCATTTATAGTGTGAGACCATCTCTAAATTTTATGGGAGGTTAAAATCTAAACTGAATGTCCAAACACAAAAGAGCGATAAAAATGAGAAAAAAATAGTTCCCACTCATGCCCAAGTTCTGCCTTTAAAGATATAGTTCCCACTCTGGCTGGCATAGCTCAGTGGATTGAGTGCGGGCTGCGAACCAAAGCACTGCAGGTTCGATTCCCAGTCAGGGCACATGCCTGGGTTGCAGGCCGTGGCCCCCAGCAACTGCACATTGATGTTTCTCTCTCCCTCTCTTTCTCCCTCCCCCACTGAAAATAAATAAATAGATAAATCTTAAAAAAAAGAATCTCAAGATTTTTAAAAAAGGAGTAAATATACAAAAAGAAACAAAAGAAAAAAGGATCTTAAAAAAAAAAGATGTAGTTCCCTTATCTGAGAATCAGCCTCTCAACTTCACGAGTCACAACTCTTCCCCCTTTAGAGGACAATCCATACCAGTGCACCTCGGAAGAACTGAGTGGTTTTCAGAAGAATAGGTTTATCGAATGTCCTTGGGCTACATCCTCACTGTGATAATGTTTCCTTTTCTAAGTCAGCAAATTTACAAATTAGAGCTACCTTTGTTCTCATTCCCATAACAACATTGCCTTTTACTCAAATTTCTTGATCCCCAGTCATCTGGGAAGGTTAAAGAAGTCCACCCTACCCCTACACTCTGCTTCTGTGATCCAGAAGGAGGCTTACTGCAAAGAAACATCTTTCCCCATGTGATTTAGATAAGGCTCATAGATGCTCACCTTGTTTACCTATGACAAGGCCAGACAGTCTCTGAAGAATTTTCATTCTCTTCCTCAAAATGATTACATGAACTACACATACTTTATTCCCACTGATCTACAATTAAGAACAGAATCCTTGTTAACCAAACTTTCTTTCAGAGTGTTGGACTCTGGCCTACCCTCAACCCAAGCCAGCATAAAACTCCAGAGAACAGGGTGATCTAAGGGTAAAAGATTCTCTCCTCTACTGTTTTATCACACCATCCTTCCTCCACTCAGTGTTCCCAGCTTGGCCGACTCCTTCCTACTGAAAAAAAAAAAAAAAGCCCTTTTCTACCTAACTTTTGAGATGCTTGCAGATCTCATGGTTGAACCATATTGCAGGAGTCCCAGTTCTCTTTTTGCAGTAATCCCCTTTGCCCTCCTTGAAATAATCCTTTTGAATAAAGTCTCTCTTTACCCAAGTCCCAATTTGTTTTCTTTTTGACACTAGTGGAAGAAACTGCTTTTGGGCCTGTGGAAGAAACTGCTAGTTTCCTCCCACTATTTATCCCCTTCCTTTTCTATAGTAAAAACCAAACAAACAAACAAAAAAACCCACTCCCCAGTTTCATCTTTGAAATATAATCTATGCTTCCCAGGGTCCCTTGCAATTACATGTAGTCATCTAACAAAATCTGGTGAATGAGGCATAAACAAAACTGATATTCAACTTCCAGAAATGCTAAATGAAAGGAAATGTGTGATTTTTTTCATACCCTATATTCCTGCTGATAGCACATGAATGTGGTGTCTGCAAGGGGAGCAGTCCCTTTGGACTGTGAAGTGACTGGCGTGCTGAAGATGGTGGAACAAGACAGAATGAGTCACTGTTTTGAGAGGAGTTTTGTCTCATGTTAGTTGAACCACATCACTTAAATCTCCATTCTCCACATGAATCCTCTACCAAAAAGTTAAAAAACAACATTCATACCCTTGTCACCTCAGTATAAATCTCACTTATTGAATAATTATTCTTAGAAGTGCTCTTTTCTAAATCAAGTACAAAGACTTGAAAGAGAAAATGCTGGAAATGAACAATGGACAGTCCCTAGAAATTAGCATAAATGATCTAATAATTTGTCATTTTCTGCAGACTTTCTTCATTACATTGTAGTAAATAATTATAAATAATCAGGACACAGTGGAAATTTGGAACAACTAATGCCTACCCTGATGAAAAGATACGTATTTCTTGTTTATTAGTGTGGAACTAACAATGTCTCAGTTCAAAAGAGTATAATTCTAACATCTCGTCCATTAGACAGCCTGTCTTTTTATCCACGGTCAACTATGAGAACTCATTTATTACTCCCTAATTCAGCCCAAAGAGTTATCCCTGTCACAGCAAAAATGAAACACAGTAAAGATATTAACACTATGTATTTCAACACTACACTGAGCTGTGTGGTTATTGGTGAGACCCTCTAACACTTATCTATCTTTAAAGTGAATGGTCAGGATATAAAGATTCTGAAGGTCTCAGAATTCTATGACTCTACAAATACTTAGAATATTTGACTTAACCTCAATAAGAGAAAAGCCATATGCATGCATGCAAATGTCTTATCAAAACATTTAATTAAAAAGTGGCATTCAATGATCAAAACAATATTTGCAGGAGCAAATACAACCCTATAAAAACATTTTTACTTAACATGGGAAGAGGTGGCCTCTGCAGCAGAATAAACAAAATGACTGACTAACAGAGAAACAGTAAATATCTATGTCCAAAATAGTAGATATTCCTCAAGTTTCTAAAAAGTTTTCACTAGGTGGGTTATGAAACCACCCAATTTGGAACAACCATTTCATTGACTCATTTCTAGACTCAGAGCTGTTTTTTGTAAAATGAGATTAACATGGCCTATAGCCTTCTTAATGGCTAATTAAATTAACTTGGGAAACTGTTGGTAATCACTGTAGATAAAATCATAGAGGAGGAAAAGGGACTTGTCTGGTCCCTCACCCAATTGTAAGAGCATCCCCTCTGAATTTATTAGAAATGCAGAATCTCAGATCTCATCCAAATCTCCCGAAATCCGAAACCTGGGGAGAGTGGAGCAACACTTTGGAGTTCAACAAGTAACAAAGTGATTTGAATAAACACTAAACTGTAAGAATTACAGGTTGAGGCTATTATAGTGGACTGCGCTTATGTAGCTGAAGAAGGCAGCTGCTTGGATGGGGTATTTCAGATATCTTGGGCCTTATTCATGTCTAATTGTATAGATTAGAAAACAAAGACTGGGTGTCTGCTCTCCATCAGCAAGAAAGAACTGAAGCAGCCGAATCCCAGAAATGCCTTCAATGGTCTAAATGTATAACCACCATGCCTTCCATTAAAAAAGCAACATCAAGAATATTAAATAATAAATTCCTGGTTCAATACATGAAAAGTTAGCTTTGAAATTATATACGGTTTTAAGGATACTGATCCCAAGAAACTTTGGAATTTCTGTAAAAAACTGAAGCATAAGTTATTAGTTAAGAATATAAAACAATATATAATGTCATTCTAAAAGAACTTCTTTTAGAGGAAGTAGTTAACAACTTGAATGAATCACCTAGGAAATCTTTGAAAATGAAGATGTTGAGTCATTAGGCTTGGGGCGAGACCTAGATTCTACATTGCTTCCAAGCTCCCAGCAGCGATTTTCAACCTTTTTCATTTCATGGCACACATAAACTAATTACTAAAATTCTGTGGCACAACACAAAAAATATTTTTTATCACTTTGATAAAAAATAGTATAGTTATGATTTACTCATACCAAATGGCTACTATTGTGTTAACTTGTCAATTTTTTTTAAATTTGACAATCTAAGGGAAAAGAGATCAGTGCCCCTGACCACATAGTCAGGTAAAACAAGTTTTAAAAATACTTGCAGGATGCAGGTTGGAAATTGTTGTCTTAGAGGATGGTGTGCTGTTGTTTCACTGACCTTACTCTGTAACAAATGTATGGAAGTGGGAACTGAACCAACAGCCACCACTTATAACTTTGTAAATTTGAGCAATTTAGTAAATTTTTCTGGGCCCCATCTCTAGAATGAGGATAGAAATAGTGCCTGTATTTTAATGATTGGCAGATTAAATTTGTTAATATATACAAAATGCATAGAACATTGACACATGGTAAGTACATAATAATTTTTAGCTTTTGATATGTAGACCAAGAAGTTACCTGTATGTTATTTCTAAGCATGACATCAAGTAATTAATGCATATGAATAATATATATTAAAGCAGCGAATCTTATAAAAATGACTAATTTTTAAATTAGTAGAATAATAATGTTTTATTTCTTATGAATCACTGTTTGACTCCTAGATCAAATTACATATTCTTAGTGCTTACATATGTCCCCATCAAAGACAATATCAATAACTTCTACCTAAACTTTTCTTTTTTCTCATAGTCTTTTTTTCTGTTATTTAATTCCATCTTATTAGTTATAGCCTATGTCCACCTGGGGTACTTTAATAAATTTATTGCCTCAAGACAGAAGATTAAATTATGGGCTATTAAATATATATTTACTAATTAGTTCAGTGATTAACATCAAATTTAGTTGTGATAAGAATTCCTGAATCATACCTAACTTCAGGGATTTGTAGTTGGAGATTCTCCTAATTTTTTAAATAGAAGAATGATTACTATTATATTTTATGAGCCTTTTAATATTTAAATGGTCAAATTGGAAATTAAAAGCAGAAGTTAGTTATTTGCCAGGTGACCAATAGCTTACCATTAGAATTTAACTTCTACAAAAAAAATTGGATGAAAATGTAAAATCATCCCTGAGTGCTCTGAATAACTAACTTACATTTTTATATTAAGAGAGTAGTGTGCATTTTTTCTTCTTTAAGATTCTTCTTTAAATATACATAGGAGTAGGGGTCCCTAGAGACTTAACCACTCCCCCAGGATGTTACCACTTAGAGTCCTTTATATATATAATAACTATATTAATAAAATACCTCAAGCAAAAAGTTCATCAAAGAGTAATTATATATCTGCATATCTGGAGCCAGACAAGATCAAAAGAGAAATATATGCCAACTTCAGTTCATAGAAAAATTCTTTTCTTTCTTTTTTCTTAAAAAGTAAGAGCTTCTGCCATGGGAAAAAAAAGGATAGTTTAGTGAGTTTATTTTGTAATTAATATGCATGAGAATTTACACAGTTAATTTACATTCACATTTACAGGAATTAACTCTAACCTACATATTGACAGAAAAGGCTCTTTAATTTTATGAGTCTAAGAAACTTATCTAAGTGCCTAATTTTTTTCTCCATTGCCTTTAATTAAAATAACTCCAGGATCATCTACCTGATAATTTGGATAATTTTTTTCAACAGGAAGCAAGTTTGCTCACTGAACACATTTGCTAAGCTTGCCTAACAAAAACTTTAGATTCATGAAAATTAAAATGAACACATTCGCAGCGGGCAGCGGGCCCACTCACAGGAAGTCAGATCACCTGCCTGCTTGCCTGCTCCACGGTGAACCAGAGAGCCGTGGGGCTGCGGGTAAGTCCCCTAACACCCAAGCTCTAAAACAGCTGAAAAACAAGGAACTGAGTTAATCTCCAAGAGGCCATCAAAATAATATATCATCAGAGGTCATGGTATCCCTAAAAAAATTAGGAATTCTCTTGAAGATAATTTTAATGGGTTCAATGTCCACAATGATGTAATAATACCCAACTATGGAGGTTTTTGGAAAAAAACATTTATTATTTCTTGCCCCTAAATATTAGAATATTTAAAATTAATTGGATAATCCTTAACCACTAAAATTGTAAAAGATGGTTTCAAATGTTTTTTTTTCCCCATCCTTCTAGAAATCTAGAGACATTTCACTAGAAATGAGCACAAAGCTACAGCCTGCCCAAGTGAAAGAGTATGCCATACTTACATGTTTAATATTGTACTCTCTCAGGTATACTAAAGTATCCATTGTCATGTTTATTTTATATCTTTGAGGACAGTGATGATGATGATATTATAGGCTTCTATTTATAAGATTCTGCATCCACCTTTCTTCCTCTCTCTCTCTTTTCCTTCCAGTGTCTCTTCTCTCTTTCCTTCCCTTCTTGCTTCCTTCTTTTTTCCTTTCATTTCCTTTCCTTTTTTCCTTCCTTTCTTCCTTTCCTTTCATCCTACTCTCTTTCCTTCATCCACACAAAATTGAGCTGGATATCTTCAAGGCCACCACGGCCCCATGAGAAAGGCAAAAGTAAATAAATAATTACAATGACAGGTAATGCAGATTCATATTACAGCTTTGTGAAGTCTCATGAGAGTACAGAGCAGGGGAGGAACTAGGGTGTTCAATGACTTAACCCAAAGCCCAGGAGCTCTCTGGTTTACCCAGGGAGAAGGCAAGCAGGCAGAATGGTAGGGAAGTCAGGGAAGACTCTAGAAGCTTTATTGAGAAAATTTAACTATCTTAGTCCTAAAGAAATAACCAGACCAATTATATTAGTTTACTGGGTCTATCATTGAAAAATACCATAGACTGGGTGGCACAAGCAACAGGAATTTATTTTCTCACAGTTCTAGAGGCTGAGAAGTCCAAAATCATGGTGCTGGCAAGGTCAGTTTCATTCTGAGATTTTTTTCCCTTGGCCTACAGGTGGCTGCCATCTTGCTGTGTGCTCCCAGGGCCTCTCCTTGGTGTGCCAGCAGGGAGCTCTCAGGTCTCTTTCTCTTCAACAGAGACCAATCCTATTATGTCAGGGCCCACATGCTTATGAGCTCATTTAACTTTAGCTACTTCTTCATAGCCCTCACCTCCAAATACAGTGGAATTGGAGATTAGGATTTAGCATACAGATTTTGGGAGGACACATTTCCTCTGTATCAATGATGAAGAAGGTGAACTTTGCATCAGTTCAATTGAGTGGTGGAGTGAGAAGGGGTTCTATATTCTGGATAATATAAAAAGTTCAGTATAACTAGGGCAGAGGTTGCATGTATGGAATTTTCAGGAAAAGATAGGAAAGGTAAGAGACTAGCCTGAAATACTCTCCTCAGCAAGCTGGAGGGAATCTTTAATTACTGAGGCATAAAACAGGACTATATTAAGATCCTCAGCAAAGTTTTCCAACTAATTTCAGCCTGGCCCATGTTTTATCTCTCTAACCCATGAAAATGCTTTCTGACTCAATGTACCCCACTTCTCGTTGGCAGCACCCTGGGAGGTGGGAATGGATTTGGAATAGACGTCTTCCTAAACCAGATGTATCTATTTTTTTAATAAGTTTTTTTCTGAGATAAAAATATTTTGAAAAGTGTGTTCCTCTATCATTTTAACTACTCAAGCACTATTTTATTTAATACAGAGGACATAATTGACAAGTAAAATTCAATTATGCTTTTTCCTCAATGCCAATCCACAATGAACACATTAGAGCAGAGCTCTTCTTCTTTTTAGACTGCAATGTACAATTTCTTTGAAGTTTTATTATTATTGGTGAGTCTTTAATTTTATTTTGGATATTCTGAAATCCTAGTAGTTACGAAAAAGTTCCTTAAAAAGGAGAGACTCCAATGGTAACACAAAAAGTAAAATATTTTAGGGATATGAGTGTAACAATTTCACATAATATATTTTCCCTTAAAAAACTTTCTAAATTGGCCCTTCATAGATGAAGAAAATATTTGCAAGTGATATTCACACTTATCAGTAGTTTACAAATGTGTATGGCCAAGATTATTCTGTGGCCATTATGTTTTCCTGGTGCCAGGGATTTATTATTCTAAAGGCAAGCTATATTTACATTTCTAAACCTGATGAGATATGAGAACATTGCAACATTGCATTGTATCAGTAATGTGCTTCTCTACTTAGAAAGGTATTTGTAAAATAGTGAGGCTCGTTTTGACCACTGCTTTACTAAAATCACTGCTTGGTTAGATCAAATTTATAAATCTTGTCATTAAATATTCTCAACTTAACATTCTGATTTTTTAATGAGCTTCTTATAATGGAGAAAAGGTTAGATAATTACCATGTTGTTGTTCAACAAGCATATGTTCTAGCATTTCTGGGAAGATGAACATCTAGCTTTAAAACAGAAAAGGAACCACAAATGGAATTAGTTTATCTTTTTAAAAATATTGAACCATATAATAAATTTTGCAGAATTCTGTTGCTTAAAAGTCAGTAACTATAAGGTACCCAGATATAAAAAAATGAATTTTTTCCTTCCTTTCTCTTACTATTTAATAATTAATAGTGTCACTTCTCACTTAAAAATCAGACATGGCCTTGTATAATTTAAAATAGTATTCATCCGTCTGATATTCTGCTAGCGCAAAAAATAGGAGAAATTGACTTAAAATATAAGTTCACAAACAAATTCATTATTACAAATTATGGAAAGCCTTAGAGGGAAAATATCAGAGGGTTGTGTTAAGAGAGAAAATAGCAAGAGAGAACTAATGCATGTTTGGTAGGGGATTGTGCAAAAAAGTATGATTCCAAGGAATAGTAGATATATATAGGGAAGGAATGGGAAACAGTATGCAAGCCGGAGGGAATAACTTGTACGAAGGTCCTGGGCTGAATCAGAAATGAGGTTCTTGCTCTTTCTATCTCAATGAGTACAGCAGCTTTACATACACTATGTGTTGTCATAATGTGAATCGGCAGTAACTGGACTGATTAATTATAGAGCTCGATTTTCATTATGAAAGTATGTCGTAACCCTCATCTACAACAACTGAAAGCCCCAGACAAAATTTATTAGGCTGGCATCACAATTACTTTGCCTGGGTGGTTTGTTGTTTGTTTATCGGTGATATGAATTTTAAGAAAAGAGGACCTGATAGAATGCCGCAGCAGTGTTGAGAAGCAAAAAAAGGCCATTACACTTGAGCAACAGCTAAAGCTAATCAAAGGCTGGATTTTCTCAATAATTAAATTGCCTAGTTCATTTTAGCTACAGAATACTTTTATTTCAAAAATTCCTCCCAGAAAAATATTTTGCCATTGAAACTTTGAAAGTCACTGGCTGTTTTCCAATCCCATTTTCCCCATTAAAACAATCAGTTCTGCAAGTGATTATTAATAACCTAAGGCTTCTTAGAAAGACAGGTCTATTTATTGACTACTGGGACTCAATCTTGGAGGGATGCTGTCTGACACAGATAACTCAGCAGTCTAGTACAGGAAACAATACATCTTCCTAACAAACTCTGTGCTCCCTCCTAGCGGGATCCTCACCCTTCTTCCAAAATATCTGTGCTGTGAGCATTTAATCATCAGGTTGTAGTTAAGTGCCTAGCACTCACTCCATGTACATAATCATCTGATTATTTTAGCATCTGTTTGTTGGATGGCTATCCGTGCTTCCTTTTCCTGCCTTTACTTCTTGTCCTATCAAAACCAAGGAGGGCTCTCCCTCAGAGTTGACACATACCCACTAGTTGATTTCTAGCTACTACACTGAGTAACTCTAGGCGCTACTTTTTCCTAGTACTCACAGAATGTTATATATCCCACCCAAGTTCGTCACCCCCACACTTTTCACCACAAGTCTCTTTCCATAAATAGCTTAATAATCATTCAGATTCACTTTATTCAAGTTAATGTTCTCCGTGCTTTTACATTTTAAAAAACCCCAATGGGCTTCTTCTACAAAGGACTTGAGGTTATTTTTTTTTTCTCCTGAGTATGCCTACAGATTAAAAATCAGGGGAACTGAACAAAGCATAGAGCCTAATTTTTATCAGCAATGTCTCCATAGGAATTACTACCTCATCAATCAGACCTTCTGTTAAAATCAAAAACAGACGCAAGCCTTGAAGACTCCCTGAGTGGACAAAGACAGTCTAGTCATACAAAGCTTTAGTTAGCTTATTTTTCAAGACTAGCTCTCTCTGTGTCATTTCTTGCTATGTCTCTGGGAGTCATAGACAAAAATTGAACTGTTTTCCAAGGTTGACATGAGGTAACCACTGAAAATTATGATATTGTAATCAATTACTGTAAAGAACACTTTCTCATGATATAATGGCTTTATAATAATATACCTCTAAACTCTGTACCATGTTTTGGTTTGATTGTTCCTGGTTTGCAAACTGTCTTTCTGGTGTATGAACAACAGGCACTTGCTAATTACTACCTCTGTGATTCCTAGATCTTGCATTATTTTGGAGCTTTTACTACTTTGAAAAGTACCAATGTTTAAAGAAAACTAATGTTTGGAAATTTACTAGCAAGAAATAAAATTAAATTTTATAATCACATGTAGAGGGCCAAAAGTAATATGAGTAAATTGATAAAATAAGCAAAACATTGGACTTACATGCCTTAAAATATTATAATTCACAAAGGTAAATAGATAGTACATCACAACTCCCCAAATAAGCTGAATAAATAAAAGGTTCAGATTGAGTGTCAAATACAACTTCACCTCATGAGTTTCCTTTTTAAATGTAGCGGATTTCAGTGTTCTCCCAACAGCCACAACACATGGGGACATTATTCTGTCCATGGAAGTTCCTGAAAACTAAATTGTACACTTTAAAACTAATGAAATTGTATTACCTAAACATGAAGGTTAAATGCAATCACACTTCTAATTTCCAAGCTTGCTTTTTTATGTTATCTATATAAATCTTTATTAAAACTTCCATATTAGCATATGTACACAAATTAATGATGACTTTGGGTTAAAATACTATGTTTCAAATAGCTCAGTAATAATTCATATATTTATTTTCCACTCAAACATGATTACTTTGAAATTTTTTAAAAATCTGTTACATGATACCTAAAAGAATATAGTCATATTCTGCTTACTTTATCAAGGAATTATTGTTTGAACTTTTTTTTTTGAGCAAAGTTATACTACCTGTAACAGTGTAAATCGTTTACCATAGGAATGAAATGAAGATTTAGGAACACTTCTGCTAATTGATTGATATAGTAAATTTTCCTTGAATGCCCTTGTTACTCCTTGTAATAAAAATTCTTATTTTGATTAAGTTTTTTTCTTTTGTCAAGAAAGAAAACAGAATGCCAAGTTCAGCATACTGTTCTCAAAGCCAGGGTATCTCCTTCCCAATGTCTTACATTATTATTTTTTTTAATTTAAAACTTATAAAAAAGAAATGATTTGATCTTTTATCTAGATGTTATTTAAACCTTTCTAATATATTTAGTAGACTGTAAAATTTAGACCCCACAAACTTCAAAACAACTGCTGCCATTTTTATAGCAAGCCTTTACCCAAACCAGTCTCAAGTCATGAATGCCTATAGGGTTTATTTGTAATAAAAATAAAACTGTTCTTTCTTCTAAGTTAACCATGAAAGTATTTATTTTCAATTCTGCCTTCCAAATCATATCTCTGTTTCCCCCACTCTCACATTTACTTTTAATAACAAATATAATGTTTTAGAAATTTATTTTCCCTTAAGCTTTGATCCCAATTGTAGGGTTGTTAAAATATGACTAAGCATCTTGCTGAGACTTTCACAAGGCCTGAAGCCCAGCTGTAGTACTGTTCTTTCCTCTGTGGACCACATTTCTTTACACTTCAAATACAAGTCTTACATGATCAATTTTCCAATTAAGGATGAAAAAACACTAAATAATTAGAAATGATGTTTGATGTTTCAAGGTGAACCTGAACTTCATTTTAAATATTCTTAAAATGGCAAATGATTCATTTATTTCATTCTTTGGTTTATGGAGTCCCCAGACCTTGAGTAAATAAAACTTGAACAGATAAGATAATGAAGCAAAGGACTGTTTTAAATTATTTCCCTACATAATAAAACCTCCATATAGAATCTTGCTATGTGAATAACTTATTGAATTAATTG
Source organism: Phyllostomus discolor (assembly GCF_004126475.2). Classification (NCBI taxonomy): domain Eukaryota; kingdom Metazoa; phylum Chordata; class Mammalia; order Chiroptera; family Phyllostomidae; genus Phyllostomus; species Phyllostomus discolor. The sequence goes on from NC_040907.2 coordinate 53,332,368, forward strand.
GATAATTCAATCAAATCTAGTTTGAATCATTTAAAAGTTAGCTGTCAGGTTTTTTCCAGCTTTGTTTTATTTTCACATTAAACAAGTTAAAAGTAGCCTAATATAAAATTCCATATTAAATATAGTTTTTATATAGATCAGAAACTCATAAACACACACAGTAAATAACCTATTAGTAACACTTTCTGATACTTTTAGACTTTACTTCACTTAGAAAAATAACACATTCATGTATAAAAATGAAGTTCAAGTTTTCTTTTAATATGTCTCCAAAAATTCCATAAAACTAGGTCAATATTTTAAGATACATTATATTGAATCTTCTGATAAAAGAAAATTTTATAAGGTCTTGCATAATTTTGTTTTTCTTAAAGTCTTACTGACAAAAGGTGGTACTTTATTTCATTTTCTTTTATTTTTTAACTTCATTGGTCTATAATTGACAAATAAAATGGTAATAAAGTTGAAGTGTAAAACGTAATGATTCATTACACACATGCAATGTAAAGGGATTCCCAAAATGAGTTAATTAACATGTCCATTATGTGATAGGTGGTATTATACAATGGATGACAGTAAAGACTCTTCAGGATAGGTCTGAAACCTACCACCACTATCATCATCTACTAGCTAACAGATTTTGGAAGTTACTTAACCTCACAGTGTCTCAGTAAGGTGGGAATTACAGCAGTAACTTTATCTTAGTGGTGTTGGGGGGATTGAGTAATACATGAAAAACAGCTATTCTGCCAGGCACCCATGCTAAGTGTGTTCCCTATTATTATCAAATTATCCAAGTTATTTGGTAATGTGGATGGTGATGAGACCACCAGGCTTACTCTTCCCTACCTCATTATTTTCCTCTATTACATGGGGCTCTGATTCTTCCAGGGCCCAGTTCAGTCCACCAGTTTCCCTTTAAAAAAACAAACAAATATTAAATGGTTTAATAAAAATAAAAGTAAACTCAGCTTTTATTTGAGTTCAGAAATTTTAAACACTGCAGGAAAATTTTGGACTGTTGTTTTCTGTCCCCAAACATTCCCATTTCATGCTGTAGAAAAGGCCTAGCAAGTGGGAAGATTCTTACAAGCTTTGGTTCAAAAGATAGCTGAAGAGTCAATTTCACTAAGACCAAAGAATGCCTTACCTGAGAGATCCATGAAATTAAAAAAGTTACTTTACATATATGAAGCTTGCCTGTAAAGTATCCAGCCATGTAATATGAAAAATATTGAAGACACATTGAAGAAGATACAAGATACAAGATACAAGAAACGTCGTAAGTAGGGCAATGACACCTCAGTCCCCTTCAAAGTAGGCACCTTGGGACCTTACACAGATCTCCAGCATCTCTTCCACTATTCAAAACACTCTGCAAAATCCTTTGTTGGAATAGTCATCAGCTGCCCTGTTATGTTTTCCTGAGTTTCACTGAGGGCCTAAAACCTCTTCCCTTTCAAAAGTGGTTTTAGTTTTGGGAAAAGCCAGAAGTCACAGGGTGCCAAATCTGGGGTTTAAGGGGGCTGAGTCACCTAGGTGATCTGATGTTTCACCAAAATCTCTGCACAAGATGTGGTTGGTGCATGAACAGGCACATTGTTGCTATGAGGCTGCCAGTCACTAGTTGCCCATAGCTGTGACTGTTTTTGTTGTACTGCATCTCTCAATCAATGAAGAACATTGAGGTAGTGCTCTTTATTAATTATTTGGCCTTGTGATGGGACATACTCATGATGGACAACACCTTCCCAATCAAAAAAGCACAGTGAACATGGTCTTGATCTTGCTGCAACTTTGCTGTGCCTTCTTCGGGTCTGGAGAATCAGGTGACTTCCACTGGGATGACCGCACCTTTTTTTCTTTTCTGGATCATAGCCATACACCCATGATTCATCTCCAGTTATGGCCTTCTTGAGGAAGTCTGGTTCATTGGTAGCAATCTGAATCAAATCATTAGCAACTTCAGCACAGTGTTCCTTCTGCTCTGGTAGCAGAAGACATGGAATAAATTTTGCCACGACACGTTTCATGCCAAGATCCTGTATCAAAGTCTCAGACACAGTAGTTTTTGGAGTCCCGGGATTAGCTTCTAGTTCTCTCAATGTCAGTCACCAATCTTTGTTGATTGCACCTTCAACATTCTTCAACATTTATACCTTCAACATTCTCAGGTGTTCTGCTTGTTGCAGGCCTTCCAGAATGTGGATCACTTTCAACATATTCTTGACCATCTTTGAAGCATTTGTGCAACACTTTTATTTGCACTGCACTCATTGCACCATCCCCAAAAGCCTTCTGAATCATCTGAATAGTTTCCATGGAGAAATGTTCAAACTTAACACAAAATTTGATGCAGGTTCATTTGCATCTACATGCTCAGTCATTTTGAAAATGACAGCCACACTGTACACATGTTCATTCATCAGCTTCTACCACCCCCACTGACTGGCACAGTGGAGTTATCATTGTTTATGCATGTGCACTCCAGTCTACTCTCCTTACATCAATGCCAGGCTCACTATTCTCCCTATATTAACAATAGTTGGACATTTTCTGGACAGATTTCTTAATACTGCCTCATGAGTTCACTCATTTTTAGATGTGGACTGTAATACTCACATGATGCAGAGAGATGTCTGAGATCATCAGGATCGGACTGAAATGATCAAAGGATTTAAGAATATAGGTAATTTGTCTAATACTCCCATATTTCTTTCTGTGTGTTCTTTGCATTAAAAATGTGATTTGTCATCTTAGTTTAATTTGGGGCAAATTTTGGCTCTTGGTTTAGAAACTTTAATTATAATCTTTTGAGTATTTGTCTGTGCTGTAGGGTCAAATGTGACCTGCAGACTTTTAAATGCTTCTAAAAAATGGTTGAACAATCAACCTTTTATCAAAAAGAATGAGAATATAGAACATTTTCCTTCAAAACTCTATCTATGACCATAAAAAGTCAAACAACTGGGTAGGCCTTGATTGATCATACCTGGACAATAATAGTTTATTGTGCAATTTAGGTTTAAAAAGTTTTTTTTCCAACCTAGCAAATATTCATTGTATATTTTACTGTATTTCATTTCTTATACATGGTGAGATGCTGAAAAGAACATAGTCTGTTCACTATGTAGGAATTATAAAATTTTCAGATTGTGATTTCTTTTCTTCTTAAATGGAAATTACAAAGGGGAAATTGTTTCAAAGAAGTAAATTAACATACCTATAAACAGATGGTTGATATTAAAATATTATAAAATGAATAAAACTTTTTCCATTTATGAATTTTCTTTTTTAACAGCATATATAAAATGATACTGGGTCTGGTAAGTAAATTTGGTGAAAAATCTTTCTCCTTAGAAGTCTGATATTTTTCTTATTTTGCACAATGATTTGACAATTCATACAACTTTGAGTTTTCCCACCAAATTAATTCTTGCTGATGTAATTAACATCTAAACTGTTTTACATATGAAAAACTAAAACTTCAATGTTACTTTTAAATAGTCTACATGCAAATTCATTTTGTCTTCTGCCAACAGATATTAAATACTTTTAACTGATATAATTTTAAATAAAAATCAAATATTTTATATAGCTATAACAGTATTTATAGAATTGAGTCTTCAATGGTAAATGTTCTTATGTTCAATACTGTGTGACCACTGAAATACAAAGCATCAATAGTGATTAAATTTAAATACCATGATAAAAAATAAAATATTTTTATTGTCTTCTAAGGGCTAAAATACATTTATACATTCTTCCTGATTGATTCTCTATGTTTGAGGAAGAAAGAGGCAAACATGGAACCATAGTAATCACCAGGGGCCCAAAAGCGTAACTTGAAACCAAATCAATACTTAATTTTAAAACATCCATGAGGAAAGTTTTAGGAATATAGCAAAACTTTCTACACTGGTCCCTGGAGAAAACCACGTACATGGATGTCCTTGTTTTAACTTAAAATCGATTTTATCTGATTTCAGTACTTCTTCTACTTTTCATTATTACAATCACCCAAAACCATTAACTCATTATATCTCTGCTCATGGAGAACACCGGTACAAGATCTTACTACTTCTCATTTGTTAACTATGCATTTATTCAGTGCACTGCAGAATTGAAAGTTGTTTCCCTTTCTAGAACTTAGTCACTTTAGCATATAATTAAATTTGATTTATTGAAACCACATTAGTATTAAGTGCAAATTATTGATATGTTCCCATTTTGGATGTAGTAAGGCCTGGTTTCCATCATATATGTACATAGACATTTCTAAATTCTCTGTTTTTTTTTTTAAATTTAGAATTGCTTGCTGTGTGTTTTATATGGCATGGAGTCTCATCTACCAAGGACAAAATAAGCTAAGACTTAACCATCACATTTTTACAGTTATAATCCTACTGGATTATATTAGACTGCCTGCACTGCTGTAACAAAATAGTACAGAGTGGGTGACTCAAACAATGGAATTAATTTTTCTCAGTTAGAAAGGCTAGAAGTCCATGATCAAGGTGCGGGCAAATTCAGTTTCTGATAACAACTCTCTTCCTGACTTGCAGCTGGCCATCTGCTCTCCATATCATCATACAGCCTTTCCTCTGCGCACCTACAGAGAGAGCTCCGGTATCTCTCTCTTTATAAGGACACGAATACCATTACACCAGAGACCCACTCTCCTGACCCAATTCAACCCATTGCCTCCCAAAGTCCTATTTTTGTATGAATTGATTCATTGAGGTTAACCTAAATTAATATACAGTGCTATTTTAAATACAGGTGAGGTGTTTACATATGTTTCAATAGCCATCTGATCATCTGTCCATCCATTCTTCATTTCTTATCTAGTCCTAAGGCTCACATCCAAAAATGTTGTGTTCACATCCAAATGTTTTAGTGCTAAGCAGCATTTGATCCCTAGGAGCCAATAGTCAGCAAAAATGAGTTACTCAGTGAAAAATAAAGACACACTTAGGTTACTCAACAACTTTCAATAAAGAGTGTCTTGCAAAGAACAATATAGATAATTTAAGAAAGAAGCATACTTACAAAAAGTCCTATTAGTGTGATAACAAAATTTTGTGTAATATGATGAGTTAGCTTACCTCGATGGTATTTCAACCCCCACCCCACCATTCAGACAATTCAATTTACACTCTAAAAATTCAGAAGCCTTATGGGAAGAAGCCTCCATAGTCTTTATGAGTGTGACCTTTGAAAATTATAATGGTAAATTTTTAAAAGTGCCAATTTGCATAAAAGTTGCATTCTCGTTATTTTATAAGGAACTCAGCTATAGGAAATATTTTATGCTGTAACTGTAACCTTGCACCTATAAAATGGAAGAAAATAGTATTTAAGTGCAATGAACTACTTACATTTGGAAGATACTAAAAACAGACCAGGTGTATAAACACGATAGCTATATAACTTTCTTCTAATGAAGCTGTAACTGAAAAGCTTTTAAAGTAAGGTTTTTGCTAGTTGACTCCTTCCCAAAACAAACTGATGTGTCACATCTCATTATTCAACAAAGCAATAAAATGTTATGTACTAATATATATCCACACATATATTTTACATTAATATTTAAAATTATGGATATATTTATATTTACTTACATAGTAATTTTCCCTAGTTATTGCTCATTTTATTGGTGAAGCAATAATATAGAAAATCAAATAAATCCACACCTGAATAAATACTAGAAATATTAAAAGGCAAGCCATTTTAGCATCAGACCCACTGTATGAAATAATTTTTCAAAAAACAAATTTTGCTATGTTTGCTGAATGCCTGTTGCTTTCAATTGAAATAAAGTGAACAGATAAGGGTGAAAAGGAACATAAGCAACCACTCCTTAATCCTTTCTTGCTCTCCTTATACAGTGAGTACCATTGCTTGCAACTGTTTTTATTTTTTATCTTCCTCTTATTAAAAGTGTTTTCCTTTAAACATACAATGACACACCATATCTTTTTATGTTTACTACAAAGTAAAATGAACTCGTTAAATAGTTCTTCTGATCATGGACACTTGTCTATTAGGTACTGAAACTCCATAAGCTTATTTCTTATTTTGTACCGATGCCCTATTGAGTAAAGATACTTAATAAAGAAACATGTAAATACATAGTCTTCCTTTCTCTTTTGGCCCAACCCTCCTCTCCTAATATGGTATACTGACAGAGCATATCTAATGACTTTATTAAAAACCAATGTACTATGTATCAAAATACAGCTTTTATGTTATGTTTCCCACCAAATCCTTTATTCTTTATGGAGAAAATCTTCCCCTGTTCATGGGTGAAATATCCAGAATGCCCCATGACTTTTCTGCAAATTCACAGATAATAGATAATCATTGAGTCATCATCTTTAATTGTTAAGAATGTCAAGTCCCAAATATTATTCAATATTCGGGATTTGATTTACTGTTAAGCAACCTTCTCCCTTGACTTGGACCTGCTTCAAGCTGGAATTTCTGTAGTGGGACATGAGAGAATGGTTAGTTTCTCACTATATTGCAGGTTAATATTCTTCCTCTTATGTTTACACTCCATGCCACTCCTTGAAACTTTTATGCAGCCCTCTGGTAAGGAGGTGGGGTATGTAGAGGACTGAGAATGAACACTCCCTGTGTGCTTCAGCCTCACTGAATCTCTGGGGCTTTCAAGAATATCTTGGCTTACCATTTCCTTTTGTTTTATACATTTCTATCGCTAATATCTTACCATATTAGACATCACTTTTCCAGGGAACATTTCTGATTATTCTTAGGATCATTAGCAAGTATTGGCTTTATAATCATTTCTATCACTGTCTATTATTAACTTCACAGTATTCCTGAACTTCCTCTCATGTTCAAAGAAGGAATGAGTTCTTAAGGTTGGAAACTGTGTTTTGTTTACATTTTCCCATTTTCCCTCAATGGCTATCCAAGTGTTTACCACTCAATATTTTTTAAGAACTATTATATTAATATGAATATGTTTAGATTGATTTAACTTAAATATTTGACAAATTACATTAAAATGTGTTAACCTAAATTAATATACACATGTCAGCCAAGCTTATCGATGAAAATCAATATTAGCTGCTGATATTTTAAAATTATATAGCTTCTCAACACAAGTGTATTTGATTTTTATCATCTCATATTTTGTTTCCAGATAAGAACAAGAGATATTTTGAACTGACAATTTGACTTTTCCTTGAATTAGTGTTTAATTAATATACTTGTATTACCTGTAAAAATACATGCTCATTATATATCTATGGCTACACAGGACTTAATATATACTAGTGGATAAATTTTAATATTGGGTGTAGTAGTTTCTTTGCCTAAAAATGTTTACTTGTCAAAATATGTTATGCACTCAAGAGAGTTAAGCACCAAAGCCAAGGTATCCCAATCCTGAGAACAAAGCAAAATCTGTTTGCCCAGATATTGAATTGTTAAAACAAACAAAAACATAAAACACTTACCTGTTACAGAGAACTCATATGTGTACATTCCCTGCCTCAGAGGTAGATATATTGACTATGTGAGTAGTCCTTCCATGGTGTAATTTTAACTTTTGAACCCCAAAATATTGTATCAATTTGAATTTATATTGCAGTATTTTGAATTAGTATTGTTAACTGTTCCCTTCTTAGTTTTTGTCTTGTTCCTTCTTTTTAATTTATTGGTTCTTGGTTTGATATATGACTGTTACATAATAGATGTTGGAACTGCACCGAGGGTTGATGAGATTGATACCATAAAACCCTTCATTTTCAATCAAGCCATTAACTTAGAAACATATACCCTAGATGTAGAATGAGCAAGATATTCATTCATGTCTCTTTCTAACAACAGTAAAACAATTTTTAATACTTTAAAATTGGACTTTTTCAATTTAAAATGAAGCAACATAAAATTTTAATATACATACACATATATGTGTATACTTATATATACATACTTACATATATCTTGATTTTAAATGATTAAGCCAGCATTATTTTTATTGGACAAAAAGATGTTGAGAGGGTTTTAAGAAATGAAAGCATGGTCTGGGTTATTTAGTAGTTCAACCAAGTAGTAATAAGTCTTTGAATTATGTTGTGGGAAGCAGAAATCAAAGAGGAAGAAAAATGGACAATTACTGTATACAATACAGAAATAAGACAAGAAAGTGAAATTCAAGAAGTTATTTGGTAATTATATAGTGGTGTGTCTAGGATAAGAATCAATCCATTAATCACAATGTACTGAAGGTGTGGGGGAGTTATATACATCCAGCAGGTAAAAATTGAAGAGATAAAGTTGGATAAAATGAGGTGAAGTCCACTCCATAGAGGTGATAGTCAAATGATTTAGATTATGCATAAGAGTCAAGGGGAAAGCCTTAGAGAAGGCATGCATTCAAAAAGTAGCTAAAAAAAAAAAAAGCAATCACACTGAAAGATATTGAGCAGGACTCTTGTGGCAGAAAAAGGGAAGCTCACCAAACATTCTTCTGCCTTTCCAAACTTTTCCTTGAAGATAGGCAGAAGCACAGGACTTCTGGACAATGTGCTATGGAAGAAGTGACAGGTAATTTTCCTGGTGTGCTGCATTAAAATGGTAGCAGTCAACCTCTAGTATCTCTTCCCCTGAACAACTATGATTATTTCTGTGTACTCCCTGTGATGTAGCCATATGAGTATGAGGTCTCCATCACCTGGATGGCTTAACAACTATGAATAGCAGAGTCCTGCAAACTTAATATAGAATGAAACAAATAAGCCTTTGTTTTGTTCCAACCAATGAAATTTGGTGGTATCTGTTACTGTACCTAACTTTTCCTAAAGAGTGGTATATTACAAAGGAGTCACAGAATTAAATGATGAAGAGTTTTAAACAGAAGAAAATCACAATGCTGAATGTTTTGAAAATGACGATTGAGTGTATGTGGTGATTAAGGAATCACCACTGATATTTATGAGGACAGTTTCAAAGCAAGGCAGAAGTCTGACTGCAAGGATTGAGTGATGAGAACACTTTGGCAGAAGACAGATGATTTTATCAAGCATGTTTTAAAGTGAAGAAAAATTGGTAGAAAAATAAGAACTCTAAGGATCAGCTGGGTTTGATGATGTCTTCCACAGGATGTAAAAATCTTGAGATTATTTCTAAGTATAAAGAGAGAGAGAGAGTTATACAAGTAATAATAGCTAAAAAGAACTAGGGCACAGATGAAAGTATGGATTGGAAAAAAGGAGAGAGGATGAAGGTAAAGTGTACCCAAGAGAAGGGAAAGTTGATCGAGTTCATTTAAAGGTCTTTACCTTGGTAGAAAAAGTTGTTTTAATAACTAAGAAAAGTTGTTTTAATAACTAATAAAAAAGTGGTTAAGTTGACTGAGAGTAGACGATTTTTGGAAATGATTAATGGAAAACAAATGGGAGATGCATAAGAGATTCCAGAAGACAGTGAAAATACAGAAATAACTAAATAAATATGTATCTACCCTTGAAAAAGTAGGATCTAAAGAAAGCTTTTGAGCAGAAATAAAATTAGATCACAGCTTTTCTAAAATTATTGCATTCTATTTAGGAAAATGTAAAGCACTATAAAGATAAGTACTAACTAATACTTTGAGTCTAAGCTATAAGAAACAATAATGGGAAAGTTAAAGAACATTTAAGAAAGGTAACAATAGCATAGAGTTCAAAAGACCCCTTACTTATAAACAGTATAGAAAAGTCACTAGGCAAAAGGAATAGGACTTTGACCTCAGTGATAGATTTGAAATTTCTCAGTTAACTTTTCTGGAGCATGAAAAACAGAGTTCTTAGAGCACCCAAATTCAATCTGAAGAAGCAGTGACCCCAGGACATGCAATGTGAAAATTTCATTGTCTTCTTCCCCAAAGTTCTTTGTTCACAGGCATGTCTCATTATGTAGGAAAATTCAGTAGATATTACTAACTGTGTTAGTTTAAGTTACTCATATTAAATTTCAGATATGAGTTCTCTGTCCCAATTATGAAAAGAGAGTCAAGAAGAGAAAAAAAATGGACTTGAATAATAAGGTTCTGATTTTTACAATAATTGGATTTTCCTTCTAAAATAGCAGGTTATAAATTCATTCCCATTGCCTTGCAAGGAAAAGTAAAATAAAAATATGACTAGGGGAGACAGTAATGTATTTAGAATAAGAAACTCATCAAACTTTTAGACAAAGAAGAATCAAATGACTACGAGCAATGGTAGTCTAGAGATTAATTTTACTGCTTTGAGATTCCAAATTTTGGATAAATCTTTAGACACAGTTGTAAATGAAGTGTAATTAGGAGTCAGTATTTTCAGTGTTCCTTCTCTATCAAAATCAAACGTGTCATTAAAATAGAGATATAAACATGGAGTTAGATATATGAACTGTTCCCATTTCCTTTCATGATCTCAGTAAGAGACCATTCAGCTGCTTTGTATAACAACCCAAGAAAATTCACATTATAAAAGATGCAAGCTTGATTTATACAGCTTCTTCAAGAAATATTTTTCAGATAAGAAAAATTTCCCTTACGTCAATGATTTGAGTGAAATATCATTACAGTGGAAATAATCATACAACTTCAAAGTAGGTTACAATGAATCAACTGATTGCAGAACTGCTTTGCAATGACAACATAGGAAGGTAATTATATTAAGAACATTATAAATTTCATTCCATAAAATTACCACACTAAAGATTTGTGCAACCATACCTATAAACTGAATGATCTATTTCAGAACTTTGTAAGTCCTACATATATTTCAGCATATCTGCCTGCTAGAGAACAACCTTAGACTTTGTAAAAAATAATTGTGTTGAAAAATATGAAAAAAAATTGGCCTAGGAAAAGTATGATACATATATAAATGTAATTTTCAGAACTTTTTACATTAAAATTTAAAATATGCTAAGTACTCTTACCTACTTAAACCCAAGAATAATATGTTTTGTTTTTTTTTTTTGGCTGGGTTTCTAGTTTCATTTCAAAGAAGGGCTAAATTTAACATTTTCTAGGCAAAAGATGTCATATTCATTGGGCTTTGGACTTGAAACATGTTTACTTACAGCATTCTCTAAAACTAGTCTTTCTACTCTAAAGCTATTTTACTTAGTTTATTTAAACTAAATATTTTAGTTAAATAGATAATTAGAACACACATGCATCTAATAATGGGCCCCTTTCCTCAATGGTAGCATTAGGCTGAGCCCTTATGCTATTTCATTATTTTTCTGAAATCTGGGGTCAAGTCTGCTAACTATGTCTAATATTGTGCCTCATAATATTTAAAAGTACAGTAGGGATTTCTAGGAAAAAAAAGAATATCAGTAAAAACAAAGGTTTTAGAGAAAAAAAAAACATTAATTTTATAGCCACATAATTGCTAGGACATCTTAATGGGTAAGTACAATCACTGAATAGGTAATTACAAATAATATTTCTCTCTCATGCACTCATTCACTCAAAAGGTCAGATATTATAACAAAGAGTCAGAAAGATTTTCCTCAATTTCACAACTAATCATTGTGTCCTTTCTTTATTTGAGTACTATTCTAATACCATGAACTATTGACATTCTTCCCTAAGGCTATCAGAGGTATTCTCAGTGAGATCTTCTTTCTCATTGTAATTCACCACATTTTGTGGCAGTCATCTGAATGCTTCTAAAAGTACAGCATTATACTGGTGAATATGACCTACATGCAGTACAACTGATCATTCTCAAACTAGATAAATAACATGCTGTTTACAGCTTATAAGTTAGGACTAGAGTCTGAGGATATATCAAAATAATTCATTATCTTACATATAAAATATTTACATTTTTACATATAAAATGTTAGGTATAGGAGTCTTTAATATAATTGCAAAGATCTAAAGGTTGTTTATAAGAAGAAAGAGATGATAAGTTAGAGAAAATGTTTTATGAAGTCAAGAATATGAAAAGAGTCATTTGCCAAGACAAGCATAATTATGAGAGATGAGAGCTAGAGTAGAGCTTAGAAGATAAATATCACAACATCCTTAGAAACTCAGAGAGATGTCCGAAGCCCCAGAGGTAGGTAGTGGCAAAGCAGAGATGGTGAACCAAACCTCTGAATTCTTAGTAAATTGCTCTTTTCTATACCCCCTTCTGACCTACTATGCTGGGTATTAATTTTAATTCAATGTATGCCATAGTTAAGCAGCCACTTCTAGCTTTTTAAAATAGCATTCAAAACTCAACTATAATGATCAGATTTTAATATTCTTCTATAGTCTTCTTCTCTTGGTTGCAATGAATGAATAACTTCCCAGGCAAGTGATTGACATTATCAGACAAGATTATCATGGTGTAGAAAACAGCTGGCATCCCATTACTTTGATAACATTTTCACATAAACACGTTTTTAACTAAGAGTATGAACTAATTTAATAACCTGACTGGACAAATTCCTTAATATCACAACAGCAAGCCTAGAATAACAAGCTTTTAAAAAAGTAGTAATAATATTAAATACATATTTAAGATTGTACTCAATATTAAAACAAATTCCAAGGGGATAAAAATCATAATCTATGCTATTATTTCACTTTGTTTTATCTGAATGTTATCTTTTATTTCAAAAGAGGGTAAGGTTAATGATTCAGAAGAAAAAAAGGAAGTCATAAATACAAATACTTCATCTAATTTTCAACATGTGATAAGTACAATGCACTCATACCCAATTACTTTTCTTTTAACACCCACAGAGATGACTATTGTTAATGAAAAAATTTCTTGATATATGGCTACAGAAACTTATTAACCTTCAGCTGATTCTATGGAGTCATTTCGAGACAAATATTATAATCACTGTTTGTCTTGCAGATTCTTTATCTTCCAAAAATATAAATGCATATTATTCTTCATCTCCCCACTTGCTTTGGAAATTTAATTGTTCTGAGTATGAAGGTAGCAAATGGAGAAGTGTCTTTAATTCCTTCCTAAGACCAAATCCACAAAAAGAAAACAAAAACTCACTGAATTAAGTGGTCAGCTCCTAACTAGCTTAAACAACTGACCTAAAATTTGCATAAAAAATAATGGTCTTCAAGTTTTTTAAACAAGAAAATGTGATAATTAGAACAAAGGGAAAATGTTGGACTAGGTTATGTCTATATGTAAAAGCCTGCATATATTATTAGAAATTCTGAAAAATGTAGTTAGAAAACCATTACCTTTCAATTGTTTCCCTAGCAAGCTAATATATAAAAGAAAGAAAAGACTGATATTATTGCTTAGAAATCCACCATATGGAATTTCTATTATATCAACTGATAGGGATGGAAAGGTTTAGAAATGAATACTTCTAGACCTTGTCCATTCTCTTGACTGAGAAAACAAGTTAGATAATGGAACCTTTAAACACTAGAAGATTAATTTTCAGTTTGGTGAGAAGATAAAAATGGTATTTTATACACATAATTCCATCAGCACTTTTAAGATCCGTGTATATAAAAATTATACACAAATCACAAGAACTTTATTTCCTGTGGTGAGAAAGATTCCACATCTCCCTTGTGACAGTCGGAATAATTACAGATATGTAGTCACTAAATTAAATGCACTTGATAAACTGATATGTCTAAAGTGAAAACAAGATGTTAAAGAGATGAAAAATTAAGAAAATATTTATGAGACTTGTTTAACTTTTTTTTTATTATGGTAGGCATGCTTCCTCTGGGAAAATATTTTTCATCATTATCCACCTTTTGATGCTTAATATTTTTTTTAAAAATTTAGTTTATGCAGAATTTAAAAAATGGTAAACCAGAAACAGCTTTTTCTCCAATCAAAATACATAATCAGCCCTGGCTGGTGTAGCTTAGTGGGCTGAGTGCCAGCCTGTGAACCAAAGGGTCACCAGTTCAATTCCCAGTCAAGGCATATACCTGGGTTGTGGGCCAGGTCCCCAATAAGGTGTACACAAGAGGCAACCACACATTGATGTTCCTTTCTCTCTCTTTCTCCCTTCCTTCCCCTCTCTCTATAAATAAATAAAATCTTTTTTAAAAAAGAAAAAGCTACACAATCAACTCTTATTTACTTCAAAGACTATTTCTATGAATTTGGAAACTTAAGGGTACTGTTTAATCTACATATAAATGTGTTAAGAAATAGGACGTTGCATACTTGGTTTTCACAACTTTTAACCCTGTTCTCATTTTATATCATAAATATTGATCCATGATTTTTTATTGCATATGTTAATTCCAATAATTTATTATTTGTGATTTTCATAATCAAGAAATAGTCAGTAAAAATATAGGTATTATCCTTGAAAATCTGAAAATAAATAGAAACACAATACAAAAATAAGTTATTCTATCATGTTGCATACATTACCTGGTTTTCTGGATTAGTTTTGACTTACTGAGGAGAAGCTAAAGTTAGTTTCACAAATTTAATAATTGTATAGAGCAACATGCAGACTTCTCAGGCTCCAGTGTATACTGAACATGGGTTGCATGGACTTGGACTGGTTACTCAACTTTTCTAAGTTCCAGTTTTCTCATCTGTATTATAAGGGTAACAATAGTTTCTATCTCATTGACTTGTGAGGATTAAGTCAAGTAACCCATGAAAAGCAGGTAGCATAGTGTCTGGAAGATAACTGGAGCTAAAAAAGTATTAGCTATTATAATTCTCATTATTAGATTTATTTTGGCTTCTCATGCTAGGTTTATAGAAATTAACCATTTGGCTCCATTTCTTTTCTCACTTCTCAAAGCAGAGCAGAATATGAACCTAATATTATGAGAAAAATGATTCATTAATATAATTATACCAACATGCAGAAAGTACTGTTATTAAGTTAATTTATTTTAATAAGTATAGGCACAGCATTAGACATAGTACGGTCTGAAAAGATGAGTAAGATAAAACATGGGTATGCAAAGATACCAGAGATTAATGGAGACTAAAAGATAAAGAACAGTCATGAGAAATGAGTAACGATAAATATAAAAAACTCATTTTCTTTTATAATCCAAATAATGGAAGTTCTCACCATTTGCAGTCATGAAGACCTTTATTACAGAAACTCCCCAATTGATATGAATAAAATAATAACTGATTTTGCAATGGAGCTTCTGAGAGTCAAGAAAAGATTTGCAGAGAATGGTAAAAATGATTGTTCAAGTTCCTGAAATATTTGTGGCAGGAATTCGCACATACTTACGTCCCTGAGCTTCCTCCCAGAGATAAGTACAAGAAGGTAATAGGCATTTCCTGAGCACTTACCACATGCTTTGTTGTTTTCATTTTGGTAATGATCATTAAATTTTCATAGTAATTCAGTGAACAGGCACTATTTACAGACAAGGTAATGAGATTCAGAGTTGTTAATATGAAAAATGCCACAGAGTGGCTAAGTAGCAAAGTGAAATTTAAAATTAATTTGTTTTATTCCACATTCCATGGTCTATCCATAACACAAGGCAGTCTATTTCATTTCTCCATTTTCATTCTCCAACTTGAACACTAACAAAATAGACCTAATTCTTCACAGTTTTTATTTATGTTAAGAATATTAATGGCTCTGAATCTTATTACTTTTTTCTTTTTTATCTACCTCTTTTTTGTATATAATTATCTGAAAATATAAAGTGACAATGAGTGTTCTATCTCAGTAATCTTCGTTATAGTTTATGTAGTCATTATTTTTCCACAATTCATCACTTTTTCATTATATAACCACTGTTTTCATTTTTTATTTTCCATTATCCTAGTTTTTTTCTTCTAAAGTCCCACTAAGTTATCCGATAATTAATTGATTTGATTCAACACATTATTTGTATGTGTGGTTATAAACTATTTAAAGCAGACAGCCATTGATTTAAAGGGACATGGGTCTCGGTTACAAACATTAAGGGAGACGATTTTTCCTGACCAGAAAATAACTTTCTCCAAATTTTAAGCTATAAAATTAATCAGTCCTTGGGATCTACTGCATAGCATGGTGGCTATAATTAACAATGCCATATTAGATACTGGAAAGTTGTTGGTAGAGACCTTAAATGTCACCAGCATACACTCACACCAAGCTACATACATTCGTTAAATAATCATGTTGTATACAATTAAACTTACATGTATGTCAATAATATCTCAATATAAGCTGGAAAAAAGAAGATACTATTGTAATCTATCTAAAAAGACACTATTGCATTAAATAATTAAAAACCTGAACTATGGTGGTGGCAAAGGAAATGGAAAAATAGTGTGGGTATGGAAAATAGTAACAACACTTTTATATATAAATATGAAGTGACAGGGACTCTACCACCTCAACTGTATTGTTTGGAATCCAATTTGGTCCTTCTTCTGAGCAATGTCTCATTCTGTCATTTACATAGAATCAAAGGGTAGCTGTAGACAGAGTAACATCCAAAAATGTTGTTTTTGTAAGGTTTAATTTATATCAGGACAGAAATAATTAGTAACAATTTTGAGGTCTGCTTAGTGAGTAATTCAATAGAAATGACCACATACATAAATGAAGTGACATACAAAGATGAAGAGACATTTTCAGGGGAAGAGAATATGAAAAGAAAGTAGTCTGTAGATTATCAAAAAGAAAGGATATTCCCAGAATCAGAAATAGCAGTGTGCAATGTCCCAACCATGAGAAAATGAATCTAGTTCTCAATGTGTTGTCAATTATTCTTCCTGGGACCTGTGCCTGTCCCTCTCCACCCCTATATTTCTTCTTTCACCTGAAAAAAAGCCCTCCAACTAGGAATGGTTCACTGGAAAAGATGTAATGGTTTTGGATCCCAGCTTGTGAGAGTACTTCTAGTACATTTGGGTGATTTATTTGTTAGTGATCTCCTCATTGAAAATCAACATCATCTCCCAACCCACCCTCTACCATCCTTGGCAATCGCATAGTTTGTAGTCCTCTCAGCTCTCCTCTTAAATATGTTTGTGTTGAACAATGTGGGGTTTCTCCAAAATGTCCGTAGTGTTTCTCCCTACTTTTTCTAGTGTTGCTTTCCTATTTTCCTTCTCAAGTTCTTTGTTTAGCATCACCTGCATGTCACACACCAATATTTTCTTCACTTCTTCCTTCTTTTTGGCAAGAAGCTATCTAAGTTAATGTTTGAGATTATCTGACCTACTTCATTAAGTGATTTGAATTTTTATGTGTTTATTCTTCAGCAAACTGGGAAGTCAGAATTGCATATTTCTGACCCATGAAGCATCTAGTAAAATTGGACCCCAGGGAGACATGTAGTGAGGTTGCCAGCCTGGCATATGAGAGGCACAGAAAACCACCAGAGCCAAGGATTTCATGATAAACAGGGTTATGGACTTACCATTACCAGCAAACTGTGTGAACCCATGGCTTCAGTCAGAGTGCTATACAAGACAGAAACTGTGCCTCAGCTTCAGAGTCTGGAGAGCCAGAAGCAAAACTGAGTTGACAGCCAACCCAAATGAATGGTGACTCAATATCAGAAATTCATACATACAGTGGAGAAAGTAAACGAGACTTATTTGATGCAAATCTGATTTGATGAAGTAAGATTTATAGCTACTCTCTGTAGTGGGTGGAGTTGGAAGTTGGAAGTAGAAGTAGGCTGTTACAGGAAAAAATGTGTGTGTGTGCGTGTGGGTGTGTGTGTTCAGAAAAGAAAGAATGTGGGAAGCAATGTCAGAGCAAAAGAAAATAGGAAGTAAGTAGGAAAATAAGCAAGAGCCTGGGGAAAGTGTGATGAAGAATGAGTAAAGCAGAAGAATTATATCTACTTTAGTGACGTGTTTCAAATTACATTTTCTAAGAAGATTCAGACTGTGATCTTTCCTTAATCCTGGATTTTCTACCCTCTCAAAGGTAGATGGCTTTCATTTTCCTCCAATACCATCAAACTGTCAGTGAGTTTCTCAGTCAGTACAACATCTCACAATACTCAAGAGTGAATATAACTCTTGTGTATGACAGCACCACACAGATTGCGTTATCAGTCAGGGCACTATTGCTGTTGTACTAGGCTTATACCTTTACCAGTTAGCCCATTTAGTGATATTCTCTATTTTTTCTTTGTTAAAACATTTATATAATTTCATGTTATCATGTAATAATCATAAAGCAATGTAAGTTATAATTTTATACTTGAAAGTTTCAGAATTGATCAACTCATTGAGTGCAATGGTTAATTTTATGTGTCAATTTGGTTGGGCCCTAGAACTCAGATATTTAGTTAAATATTATTTTAGACATTTCTGTGAAGGCATTTTTCAAATGAGATTAACATTTAAATTAGTAGACTTTGAATAAAGCATATTATCCTCCACAATATGGATGGGCACCATCCAATCAGTTGAATACCTTAAGAGAACAAAGAATAAGATGGAATTCTCTAGCAAAATGACTTTGGACTCAAACTTCAACTTCTTCCTGGGCCTACCCTGCAGATTTGAAACCTGCCAAGCATTCACAATCATGTGAGCCAATTCCTTAAAATCTCTCAATCTCTCACTCTCTCTCTCTCTCTCTCTCTCCCCCCCCCCACACACACACACACACCCCGAAATTACTTGGCCCAGTCTGCCATTCTCTATCACTACAATACAGCATATAGATAGAAAAGAGTCATTTAGGCCAGAGCAGGGCTCCATGCCTCCCAAAGTCAGTAGGTCCATTGCCCTCCAGGACTTATGCCCAGAGCCAAAATGAACACACAAACAGGCAGGCGCAGATGAAGTCCACTGCAGGCCTCAGCACAACTTACACTTCACCTACAGCTGTTCGAGCTTCTTAACTGCAGTTTCTACCTTCAACACCCCAAGTCAGGCCATACATATTTATGATACATTTATATCATATGTTTGTATGATATATAGATAGAGATGTAGAAATAGATCTACATCTCTACTCTTGATTTTGTTTCTCTTGATAGCCTTAATACACTGAACACTAAGAACATAAAATAAGAGTTGAAATAATTACATAAACAAAAATTGATTCTTCTTTGGAAGAAACCTTTTCAGTTCCTTATAATATTTAAAATTGTGAGAAAACATTCTAGGATATCTTGCTCCTTTTTGTATTTAAAGAGAGAAAACAGAAAGCTTTGGAAACATCATTTATCTTACTTCCCACCATCCTCAGGTACAGAAACACATATTCTTTTGGACAAAACTGATCTCCTATGAGAGCTGCATTTTAATTCACTGAACTTGTAATGTATTAGTAAAGAGAATTTAGAGTACTCATGAAAAGCTTGAGTTTTTGACCAAGTT
This sequence comes from Phyllostomus discolor, assembly GCF_004126475.2. Classification (NCBI taxonomy): domain Eukaryota; kingdom Metazoa; phylum Chordata; class Mammalia; order Chiroptera; family Phyllostomidae; genus Phyllostomus; species Phyllostomus discolor. The sequence continues at coordinate 53,351,663 of NC_040907.2, forward strand.
AATTCTTGTAGGAAGATCATATGTGTCACTATTGTTTTTGATGCCAAAATGGGGATCAGTAGCATCTTGAAAAAGCTGCCTTTCCAAACCTAGCAGCTGGTTTTTGTTTTATGAAAGAGAGAGTGATCATCGTTTGGTTCAGAGTTTTGCTCTGTTAACCAAAGAACTTCCTTGGGAATAGAAGTCCTTGAGAAGCTCTGAACAATGCAATGCTTTTTGCCTTTATATTTTTATGTGATTTTTTTCACTGAGCATGTAAAATAATGCCACACTGCTCTGGGTTGAAAAGAATGGGAATTCCCATCATAAATCATAGATGAAAAATTAGGCAGCTGACTGATAGGGGGGATGGGATGAAAGATGGTGAACGGATTAACCAAAGAGCATTTATGCACAACCCATGGACACAGACAACAATGTGAGGATTGGCTTGGGGAGGGGAGAGGGTGAGGCTAGATAAGGTGGGGAAAGGGAAAAAAGTGGGAACACTTATAACAGCATAAATAATAAAAATTTTTAAAAATTAGTCAAGGAGACAGATATCCTGAATAGACCCAAGAAAACGTGGCTGGTAGTAAGTTTCATAATAGTATCTAATAGCAAGTTTTAAATTTATTCATATTAGAACTATCTTTTCTTCCTTCAGTTGTATGAAAAGTTTTGTTCAAAGTTTCAGCCTAGCCTCAACAGCATGGTCTTCAATCTTATTAAGGCCTATGGGACATTACCATCAGTGACTCAAGAGATTATTACTGTGCTAGAAAATCTGATACCTTCAAAGGCTTCTGGGCACAGCGACCATGAGCAGATTGCTGCCTGACAAAGTAGGCTAAGTACATTGTTCTCAAATGAGAACACCACCTGGAAGTGCATTTATGGGAGTTAAGGAAGGGTGATGTTTTTGACTGACTTGGCTGGAGAAGTCTCCAGGCATTCAGTGGGTGTGCCAGGGATAGAATTACTCCTGCCATATGCAGAAAGTGCCACTAACTGACCTAAAATCAATTATGGGCCACTCACTAAAGGAAAGGAAACTAAGTTTGGATTATGAAAGTTGAAGGTATAGGTCTTATTTCTTCTGCCATGCCATCCCAAAGATGGGATGGGTGGCAAAGGAGCTCTGAAAATACAAATGTAGGCCAGTGAAACCAAGACAGAAGTAAACATTCAACCAGAAATAGGATATTACTTAAGAAGATCTGGGTTAAAGTTTAGGTGGTCTTTTATATGTAGCCTAAATTTAAAATTAAGCAAAAGTTGATCAGACTCTTTAAAACATAACAAACTTATGAATCAAAGAAACAATCCTGGATGATATTATGTAATGATTCTCAACTAAGTCTGGAGGGTTAGTAGTAGGATAGTAGCCATTTTCAAAACGTACAGTAAATACAAGTTCCACTTGGGAATGCAATGGAGGTGGTGTGTTGCTGAGAGACATTTATTTATTTATTTATTTATTTATTTATTTATTTTGTATAATACCATTCTGTACATTTTTATTTTTTTAACTTTGTGCACATTAAAATATATTCTGAAAGAAGGTAAAGCCATAACCTTTAAGTTTAAATGTATCTATCTATCTATCCATCAAATTTCTTTCAAAAGTAACTATGATCTGTAAAGCAGCAAATGCATTAGTGATAGCATTTTAAAATAACTGCTTTGCAAAGCATAGATCTTTTTGAATTGGGAATAATAACATCCCATTTACAACCTCAGATTTAGCATTTTGGCTTTCTTTAAAGGCATATGCAACCTTAATGATTTAGATAGAGAATCACTAACAAATTGTTGTGCTAGAAGATAATCAATACACAATAAATATTTGTGAAGTAAAATTAGTCAAAAGTGGTTTTAGTTATAGTTAATTTAATCCCCACGTCAAAAAAATAAAATATCCCAACATGATTTCCACCCTACTGACACACCTGTGTATACATGAGCTTGCATGCACACACACATTTATTTGGTAACAATGTATATTAACAATAAAAGCATATTTAAATTACTTTGCTTTAAGTAGAATACCTATACTACACTGAGTTTCCAATGCAGATTAACACTTAAAACATTTAAATTACATACTTAAAGATTAATATAAATCTTCAATTGATTAAGCCTGTAACATGTTTATGTTATTTATTTCCACTCATTTCTTTAGAAACAATTTGGTAACACTAACATATCTTCCAAAGTACATCCATTGGAAGTTTTCATAAAACTTTTTCCCTGATCTTGATAATAAGAATATTAATTGAAATGTTTTAATAAAGGGCATATTAAAATGGTTCACTCATCACTTAGTTCCATATGCCTCTGAGAATGCATTTTTATCTCAGCTTATTATTGCTGGTGTGAAAGAAAGCTCAAGTGAAAGCTTAATAGTTTTCTGTGAACTCTGACTTGAAAACCAATCTATGGCATTGCAAACCGCGTTGAGATTAATCCATTCCACCTTCTTACCTTCTTGTCTACTTAATGAGTTTTACTAACAGACATTAAAATACATAGAATAATGAAGTTCCATTCTTTTCACATGCTATAAGGCACATTTCTGGAATACTTTATGTAGTTTTTAAAGATGTGTCTCATTATTTTTGTTACTTTTATTAGACCTAGAGGTGTTCTGAACAGCTTCCTTTTGTCCTCAGTGATCCCTAAAAAAAAAGACTTAGTCGCTACTTTAGTCACTCCATTACTCATATTAGCTGCACTCTGAAAACAGTAGGGAGTTACCTGTTTGAGAATATAGATTTAATGTTACTCAGAATTTAACAACAATGGCATATTTCTGTGCTTTAATCTGCACAAAGGAAACATCTACCAAGACATTTCTGACTTTGTTCTCTGGGGGAATAAAAAGAAATTCCCATGGAGCCTAAACCAATACTGTCTCTAGTAGGAGAGTAGAAACTGGAACAGCCTGTCTGCTTGCACACACTATGTCCCTAACACTGCTAGTCTTCCAGCAATATTCCTCCGTTCCCCAATCCGTAATGCCTGAAATATATTCTCCAATGGTTTGTGAGCAGAATGCTTCCGCGGGGTGGACACCTGCTAGTTTAACATTCTTTATATAAGCCAGACTGTAAGCAGAGGGATGCTCACTTGCCTCAGGGTATTTTTGATTCCCAAGTGCCACCTGCTTTAGAAACTGCAGCCAAATGTTATCTAAGAGAAGTGGCATGAAGTATGGCAAAGAAATCCTGTGACTACAGAGGACTGTATAAACACTGCAGCTACTACCTCTAAAAAGTCACCTGCACCCCTTTGCTGGAGATGAGATGGACAGAAGAAGCCCAGGGCACTGCTAAGAATTCTCTCAGCCACAAACCACTTTCTTCCTCCTACTTCTCAGAGCTAGGTACCATGCGTGAGGGCATGGAATTTTTCCTATGTGTGCCACAAGACCTGTGTGTCCTTACAGCTCTCAGTATTTCTGATACTCCTTTTCAGACTCCAGCAGTGACTTAGGCTCTGTCAGCCAGAATTAAAAAGTGAAAAGAAAGGTGGCAGACCATACTGTACTCAATTTGGTAGTGAGGACTGAGCAAGAATTCTGTGACTTATGACAATAATCTTGGCAGTGTCTAGGGTGGTATGTCCTTGGAGGAGGTATGAGAAAAGCTGTACCCTAATTTTCCTACTTTCTAATTGTGGTGAACTAAGTATTCTGCAATGTTGTTCTATGAGTCATTAAGGGAGGACCCAGGTAAGACTATTTGTTTCTCCGTTTCTCCAGTTCTTTTGGCAATTTTAAGTACCTGATTTCCTAAACTAAATCCCTTTCTGTTTAAAAAGACTACAATGGCTTCTGTAACCTTAGCTAAACTCTGAGAGAAATATATACTTATAAATATAAATTTATTTAAATCACAATATATAAAAATAAATTATAATGTATATATTATATATCATTATACATATGTGCACATATCTCTATATTTCCATTTTGATGTTGGAAACTATTTCCATGTAAATTTTAAATAAATATAGTTATGATAATTAACAATTTTTAAGATACTCATAAAATTGGAGGCTACATATTCAGCACAACTGTATTTTTATGAATCTTGCTGAAAGTCTCAATTCAGACATTATATTTTGGGATTTTATTGATTTTTGTTATAGCTAACCTACTCAAAGTTTCAACTAATCCTTAGGTTTAAAAAAAGTAAAGGTTATTTAATTTTTGTCTGCTAATCCTGTCCATCAGGTTTCACACTTCAGCTATGACAATGATAATGATATTTCTCACACAATTAGCTGCCATGTAGGGCATTAAGATGGATATTTCCCACTTGACAATATTTAATCTCCAGTTGAAAAGCAAATATTGTATATGAATTATTTTGTTAAATGGATAAATAATTTGATTAGGATTTACTTTATTCTAGAAGGTGATATTTACAGTCACCTAATAAAGCAACAAATCACAATGAGATATGATCAATGCAATTGTAAATGTTTGAACAAAGTTCAGGGGGAGCATATCCTTATCTCCAAAATGGGTTGTGAAAGGCTCCATCAGAATGAAAGGCAATGGGGTTTGGAAAGATGAATAGGAGTTTCACACATGAATAAAAAAGCTACAAATGTAAATGTCCCTTTAAACAAAGACAGTGCAATCAATGCAGAATAAATGGAAATAGATATATATTAAGTAAATGTACTGTTCTTAGTAAGTACTATTATTCTTGTTTTTGGTAAGAATAAAAGTAGAATAAATCTGTTAAATGGGCAAAAATGACTAAAGGTATTTAAATTAAAATTTATGAATATTTTTGAAGATTTTGTGTATGAGGTGATAGAAGCCCCACCCACCCCACCCCAAAATGAAGAATAATATATGGAAAGACTGTAAGACTTAGATGCCTTAGTATAAAAATGGGGGAGGGGTCCTAAAAGTAAAAATCAAGTGAGGCAGAAGAAAACCATATTGTTTTTATGGCACAAAAAAAATAACTGCTCAGGTTTCCATATTGGGATAAACAGTTCAAAAGGTAAAATTTGTATTGCAAATATCAAAATATCATAGTGGTTCTCAGTGAGGGATGAATATATCTTCTAACGCCCCTCCTCCCTCCCCCCCAGTGGACTTTTGGCAATAGCTGGAGATATTTTGGGTTGTCATACCGCCATGCAATGGGTATAGGATGTGAATGCTGTTAAATATACAGTTCCCAGAGAAATCCTAGAATATTTTCAAAGAGGGCTTTTCATAGTGAATAAGCAAAAAAATGTATCAACTGGTCATCTTCTAAAATGGTTGAATATGCTGGAGAAGAATATCTTAGCTTAACTGGGTCTTACGGTGAGTTTAAAATAAATATGTACAAATGATTAATAAGAATTACTCAAATGAATATAAAATCCAGAGTCATAACCTGACAAGGTGAGAACCTTTGGGTTATACATAATTTAAATCAAATAGACCCATAGTTCATCTCGTAGCTAACCTACTGCCAGAGGAATATTGATGACAAACACACAGAGTCTACATTGGTGACCCTTAGAGAAATGAGCCTTTGAAAATATTGTGACTGAATTGTATATCTGAGAGTTGCTGAGAGAGTAGATCTTAAAAGTTCTCCTCTGGTGATGAGTGTTAAGTAAATTTAATGTAGTAATGACTTTGCAATATATGCATATGTCAAATCATTATGTTGTATACATTAAAGCAATACAATGCTATATGTCAACTACATCTCAGTAAAAATGGGGGTAAAGATATCTACAGAGCCAGAAAAACCTATAGCTGACTTATTTAATAGTAAAATATTGAATATTCTCCCTCTGAGGTGACAATGCAATCTGTGGAAGAGAGTTTGCTTTTTTTTAAATGTATGAGTCTGGAAACATATATATATATATATATATATATATATATATAAAATATATATATATAATTTAATATTTATATATAAAGATATAATTTATTTTATATCTTTATATATAAATATATATTTGGGATTTTGTATATATGAAAAATCCCATGAATTTTACTTTATACTATATATAAAAATTAAAGATGACATATATAACAGTAAAATTGAAATAGTCAGACTTCAAAAAATGTAGAATATCTTCATGACCTTGGAGTAGGAAAAGATTTTTCAAACAGGGCACAAAGATAATAACCATAAAAGAATAATAACATAAAGGAGCTCCACTGGAAAACTCTTGTTTATTAACAATATCAATAATAGAGGAAAAAGGAAGGTCATGGACTAGGACATTTTCACTTATCTATCATCTGTCTATCAAGGTTTATACTCAGAATACATTAACAACTCATACAAATCAAAGACAACTTTATTAGCTGTTCATTTCAAGGGACAGACCAATCTGTGTAAGAGGCTGAGCTCTTTCCTGTTTGGTGTTGATGGCAGCTTTGTGTGTAAGCCCAGGCTGGGAGAGCCCTGATTCCTGCTTTATGAACTGATCTCTTATCTCGTTGCTTTGCTGGCCTCAGTGAAATAGGGCCCTAAGGACCAGCGTACTTTGTCTCCCTGAGAAAAGTTCAAAATGGGCCCTTTAGGGGTCCCTCTTTCTGTCTTTGTCTTGTGGAAATGCACTCCGCAGAGGATTCTTGAGCCTGATCTGCCTGTTTTGTAGATCTTCCCTGATGGTGGTGCTTTCGTTCTGCCGGATGTAAGGGCCGGGTGCAACCTTCCCTTCTGGAAGGTTCAACTTCCACCAGGGAAGATCTGTCTGGCTGTGAATAATCTCAGGTGCTCATCTCCCACTTTTCCAATTCCCAGCCCACCGTCCTAGCATCAAAGAGAATTCAGAGCTCTTCTTCACTCTGTGCAGCCTCTGCTTGTCAGCTATGCTGGGCTGGGGCCAAGAAATGCCCTTGCTGTGTACCTTTCCGATCTTTCTGCCCAGCTGCAGTCAGTGGAAGCAAACCACGCCCTCAGTCTTTTCCCCTTGCTGGCAGGGCAGCTGTGTACTGGGTCCCTGCCCAGCACACATCAGCTTCCCTTCTAAAAAGTCTCTTCCGGCACTCCCACTGCAGCATTGAGTCACTGTCCAGCTTTCCGCACACACCACTTCTCCCAAAAGACAAGAGCCTCTCACCATCTTGGCTGGCTGCACCCAGTCTCCTCCACCCAACTTGGGTGCAGATAGAATCCCTCTCTCTCTTGCACCCTTTCTAAACTGAACATTTGGGGGTGTTCAAGGAAGTAATTTTTCTGACAGTTATTTTCAAACATTTCTTTATATACTTTATATATGAACAACTTTCATTACATGTTGCTATTATTTATGATAAATCAAATCTTTGTCCCATTTAAAACTAAGTTCAGGTTTATGGTGACATAACCAAAATTTCATTATTTTGTTGCAATACATTTCTTACATTGACATTTGCAACTGCACACGTGCACACACAGGCATACACACCTATCCACATCCCTTTCACACCTGCACTTCCACACACCATAAAGCGAAGGTCAGTTTTATAAAATATCAAGTATGAAAACTTATGTGCTATTTTTTAAATTGATAAAAATAAAAAAACAATAATTGCATAAAAAACTGAGCCCAAATTTTTTAAGAAAATACTAAAAGTATTCCATAGCATATTCATGCTTTATTTAAGATATGTACTAAAGCTATAATAAATATCACATCTAAGCACCTAGATTATCATTATCTACCTATGAGAAAATAGAGAATAAAGCATAATTCAAGTTTTCCTTAAATATGTTAGTAAATATCTATTAAGCAGTGAAAGTATAGGTCTGGATTGTAAAATAAGTGAAAGCAAAATATGTTGGCAGGCAATTTGGGTGGACTTTATTTTATCCTTCCCCCTTTCTAATTTATTTTTCAATGATAGTTGACATATATCCTCCCCCCTTTTTCAGATAAGTGATTATTACCTAGACATTTACTAAGATAGCTAAATAGTAATAAGAAGAGTTTACCAATTGATTTGTGATTATTAAAAGATTATTAGTATTTTATTTTCTTTTTGTGGGGCAATGCACAGAATTTATAAGGTACATATTCAAATAACTTTCTAGTATTTGATGTAAATATTGTTTATCTCAATACTAAACTGAATGCTAATTGCTTGCCAAAAAGGAAGTTTCCTATAAAGCATGGATAATTACTTTCTTTAGGAAGATTTTGTAATTATCAATAATACCACCACAAGAACATAATTTCTATGCTTGTTCAAAAAAAATAAAGCATCCCTATACTTACTAAGCTTCTAACTGAATTTATGCTACAAATATATCAGAACATGCTGTCTTCATCTATTTCCAGAAAACATTAAACTACTACCCTCAACAAGCTGTTCTCATTTATAATACAATGCATTTGTAGTGTTGGCAAATGGGAAATCCCAGAGCTGGTGAATAAACAGGAAGCTTCATCTTTAGTTAATAATCCCCCAGGACCCTATTTGTAAAGAAATGACCTTTACAATAATATGCACAAACATGTAGTTTGATATTTGGCAGAAATATTGTGAATTTTATTCCCAATGCATTTAGTAACTTTATGTTTTTTCACATACACAGACTTGTGACCGTTGGCATGTTTATGAAAAATTATATGCATGCATACATAAATGTATAAACATATATGCATATAACTATATACATATGCACATATATGCATCATATATTATACATATGACAGCAGCACTTCTTAGGGCTTGCACAATGAGCTCTTTAATTATAGAAAACATTAGCATGGCATAAAGTGGAGTGAAATTATTTGGATAGAATGGTCTATTGTCATTAAAGTAATACTCAAAGGACATTATAATTTAAATACTGCTAAAAATATCAGAAACTATTTACAAAAGTAAATGTCATTAACCCTTAACCTGTTGGAGTGCAGTTTTTCCTCTGTAATTTCATAACCACCTTAACAGAGAGCAATGAATTCCAGTAACACTATTAAGCTGTGATTACACTGAAATACATTCTTTTAAAACAATCTGGCACCTTGTTCAATTCTATATATTTTCTGAGTATGTCTAAATAATGTGAGACATAATTTGCAAACAGATGCCACATCTTAGAATACCTTCTTTAAAGATCTGTTAATTGTACATGATATGAAATAAGCTTCATGTCAGATTGTTCTGAAGCATTATTCAATCTTATGCAAAGGTCCTCAGATGAATAAGAATCTCTCTATGGAGCTATGCAGGTAATCAGAGTTTGGGACCAGAAACATCCGGGAGCAGTTATTAGCAAAAGTGTATTTGCCATGAAACTAATGAACCTTAATTGTCGAGGTTCCTAACTGCAAGGCCTTGGGAGGAGTCTTGCAATTCTGTATAGATGGGCACATCTTTTTTTTTTTTTTTTTAAGATTTTATTTATTTATTTTTAGAGAAAGGGGAAAGGAGGGAGAAAGGCAGGGAAAGAAATATTGATGTGTGAGAAATACATTGATGGGTTGACTCTCCCATGTCTCCAACTAGAGACCTAGCCCACAACCCAGGCATGTGCCCTGATAGGGTATTAAAGCTGCAACCTTTAGGTTTGCAGGTGAGCACTCAATCCACTGAGTGACACTGTGCCACATGTCATTGGTCACATGTTTTTTAAAGTGAAGAAGTAAAATAATTTTGTATTTGTTTTCTTACAAAGATTCTTAAAATTATATAAATCCCATTCCCTGAAGAATCTGGTCTATCTTGATTTTGAGATTATCTATGGAAAACTGTGTTATCCCAAAGTCTCAATAAAGTTCCATTCAGTACTGCCAAAAAACAAACAAACATAAAGAAGAATGTCTTTAACTGGTATCATAGATACTACTACCTGTTTTAATTGCATCTATATTCGCCTATTTATTTCCATGAACCTTCAGCTGTAGTGAAAGAATATTTTATTTTTCAAGCTGATTTTGGCCCTATAAGCAAAGAATTTATCATGAATAAAATCATTCATAGAATATTTTAAACTTATTTTATATAATACTGAAATTATGTTATAGAATTCATACAGGTGTATATAACAAACAGTAGGACCAAATTTCACTGGAAGCACATAAGCAAGCCCAACAACACTTTTTTGCTTCATATCACATAATATTAAAAGCTTTAAAAATGCTGTAGGATCATGATAATGATAAAGTTTAACTACAGGTGGCCACTCGTGGAAATAAAGGCAAGGGTTTGGGGCAAAGATGAAGACTTCAACACTGGACAACAGATTAAGTCTCTCAAAGTTCATGAAAAAAAGGTAAAATTTAGAATATATAAAAAGCTTCTCACAGCTTTCAACCAATACAGAAAGTCCTATAGAGGAACATGATGAAGGCAAAGAAGTCATCTTTATTTGTATTCTCAGCCTAATAAAATAGTTCTAAATATGATCAAATCATTATTTAATGGGAGGAGGTAACATTTTTTGTATAATTGATTTAAAAGTTTGAATTCAAAAGATTATTTTAGTGACTGTATTTAAAGCTGTGAGTAATTGAACACCCATAGAAGCATAAGGGGAATGTGGGTTTATTTTGTATTATCTGCACATGCAAAATTACAGAAGTGGAAGACCAACAGCCCGGGGAATGTTTCGGCCCAGATTACTACTGCTTCAGCCAATTTAAGAAATACATGCTCTTTTACTATTACGTATTAATGATCTTTGGTTGAAACTAGGAATCTATCATTTATACAATTATATAATCTGAGATGGAACGTTTGAGGAATTGGAAGGGGAATGAAACATATTTTTCCATTCAAACAAAGAAGCTGCTGGCTTGCAAATCCCTTGCCTTTAGGTTTATTGATGATTAACAGTTAGAAAGAAAGAAAATATGAGTATTTCTGAGCCATCACCAGGTAGGCTTTAGCTCCCCCACCAGCTCCATGAACCCTCCCCAGTCCTAAGTAAGCATGCATTTGGTGAAAACAGTGTGCCTTCTATTCCAACTATAGTTTCAAGGCAAATTCTTTATGTTACTTCCTCTTGTTATTATGGTCATCCTAATTTCCATCCTTGTTTCACCAATATTCTGAGGGAAACCCTGGAGTTTCCCTCAGAACTGAAAGAGAGAGTAGTAGCCAGAGCAAAACCTAAGCCTTACAATCAGGATAGAAAAACAAAACAAAACATATAAACACAATAAAATGGAAATCAAACCTTGAGAGATAGGGAAGACAAATACATTTACCTGGAAACCCAGTAGTAAATAGGTCTATGTAGGTGGAAGGAACCAAATGGCTCACGGATTTGGAGTTAATTTTACAGAAATGAATCTGGTTCCCTGGACAGACATAAAAGATTACCAGAAACTCATTTCGATTGTCCCTAATACATCATGTTACTAACTGCCTTTGTGAAACTAGTGTTAAAAATTATAGGTGTTAGCTCACTGTTGGCATTGGATGCTTTTTATTTTTAGAATTACATTGGATTTTACAAAAGAATTACTAATGAATATATGTGGTTTAATGTGGAATTAATCTCAGACAAGCAATTTTCACTGATAAAATTATTGGTATAAATAATTTGATTTGAAAATACAAAGTCACCTAAATGATTAAGGGACTATAATTTCCTCATTGGTTAACATAAGTTATTTTTAAAATGGGTATTAATTTTTTAACTAAAAGATTTTTATTTATTTATTAAATTTTTTAAACTTACTTTATTGTTTGTTGTTCAATTACAGTTGTCTTCATTTTACCCCCCATAAAAGATTTATTAATGATGGTAAATATATAAGGTTCATATTAAAGCTTGAAGTTGCTCTAATTTCTTACATGTCACTCAATAAAATGTCAGTAACAACCTCCAGGAACTGTTAGGTTATAGTGAGTGTCCACTGTACAAAAGAAGGTGCTGCTAAATGAAGTCCTGTGATTACATCTCACTCAAATTTCCCAAACAGAGGATCACAAGAGCACGTAAGCAGGTGTATATACACTTCAATTACCTTCATTCTAAGATTAAAACATTTTATTTTAATATTTATTCATGGCCTCTAAAGTAGCAATACTAATAAGAATAACACAATTTTTGTAGTACTATCATTAATATTATGCCAAAAAGCTACTAAGTTATAAAAGCTGGTACAAAGTGTAGCCAAATAAAAATTTAAATTTAGTCCATAAACTATATGTTCAATTGCATGCATTGAATGTCTATTAAGTTATTTGTAAATCAATTATAACATTTTAGTATTAAAATACAATGGTATTTTAGTATACATCATGAAAATAGAAATGAAATATTGTTGCTATTATGGATATATACACATCACAGACAGTATATCCAAAAGACCACATATAGCCCTGGCTGGTATGATTCACTACATTGGGTGCCAGCCTGTGAACTGAAAGGCCTCAGGTTTGATTCCCAGTCAGGGCACATGCCTGGGTTGAGGACCAGGTCCCTAGATGGGGGTGTGTAAGAGGCAATTGATCCATGTTATCTCTCACACATTGATGTTTCTCTCTCTTTGTTTCTCCCTCCCTTCCCCTCTCTCTAAAAATAAATAGATAGAATTGTTAATAAAAATATCCTCAATATTAAATGAGACCAAATATAGCAGTGCATGCTTATTTTATTCAAAATATATATAAAGTAATGTAATAGGATAACACACCTACGTCATTTTTGAAAGATTTAATATTTTTCACCTAGAATCAAGAAAGTTTATCTGTTAAAATTAAATAGTCTTATTGAATTTATAGAACATGATCTAATACATTTTTTTTAAACATTTTATTTATTTATTTTTAGAGAGGGAGGGAAGGGAGGGAGAGAGGGAGAGAGAGAGAAACATCAATGTGGGGTTGCTGGGGGTTATGGCCTGCAACCCAGGCATGTACCCTGGCTGGGAATCGAACCTGGGACACTTTGGTTCCCAGCCCACGCTCAATCCACTGAGCTATGCCAGCCAGGGCTGATCTAATACATTTTGTCTACAGCACAACAAAGTAAGTAGTATCAAGGTTAAGAACATGACAACGATCATACAGGTGGTGACTAGGTGAGAATAGAACTCAATGTCCCGACTTTGGATCCAAAACTTTTATTATATCTGTTGCTCCTCAAAGACAATTTTCTCAACTATGAAATAATTTTAATTTATGATAGTAAGATTAGCAAATCCTTAAGAAAAACTACTAGGATAATGCAGGATAGTCTACTATGTGATGTGATTGCCTCAGGTAAGCCGTTTGAAAATGCAATTGTGTGTGTGTGTGTGAGAGAGAGAGAGAGAGACAGAGAGAGAGAGACAGAGAGAGGGGAAGGGAGATCATTTGTGAGAAAAAGTCTATGGTAGAAATTAGAGCGTTTGATTTTTATCTCCACAGTTCTTGATCTTTGCAAATTCCAGAAACATCTATTTATAAATGAAGCTAGAAAAAACCAGAGCCATGGCTAGTGTAGCTCAATGGATTGAGCTCGGGCTGTGAACCAAAGTGTCACCAATTTGATTCCTAGTTGGGGCACGTGCCTGAGTTGCAGGCCAGGTCCCCAGTGGGGGCCATGTGAGAGGCAACCACACATTAATGTTTCTCTCTCTCTCTTTCCCTCCCTACCCCTTTCTCTAAAAATAAATAAATAAAATCTTTAAAAATATTAAAAAAAAATAAAAACAAAGCTAGAATTTTAAAACCAAAGCTACAACAAATCTATAACAACAATTATTATATTTTTAAGTATGTTTTTTATGTTAGTTTTATTGTAAAGTGTAACTGAATCTTAATGAATCCATATGATTTTATTTATGCTACATTAAGTTTTCACTATTATAATGAGCTGCCAAAATGAGTCCTGACTGTATTTAGGTTTGGCTATTTGCCAGGAGACCATAAATTTAAATAACCAGAGGGAAAGGAGTTGGGGGAGGTAGGAGAGGGTATAGGGGAAATAAATGGTGATGGAAGGAGACTTGGGGTGATGAACACACAATACAATGTACAGATGATGTATTATAGAATTGTACACCTGAAACCTATATAATTTTATTAACCAATGTCCCCCAGTAAATTCAATTAAAATAAGCAAATGAATGTACGGTTCGACCATAAAAATAAAATAAAATACAAAGAAAATGTAAAAAATATAAAAGACACATGGATAGATAGATAGATAGATAGATAGATAGATAGATAAACTATGGACAGAAAGTCCATTCCCTAGAAACAGCATCATGTTATGACATAAGTCTGGAACCAGGGTTTAAGTTCTACCTCTGCCACTAATGGCTTCTAAGGCCTCAAGCTAGCTTTTCATACTCCCTGAGCCCATTATTTCTTCTGTAAAATGATAGTAGTGTTAACAACTGTCAAAAATCAGAGATTTTATCCTTCTTGTAAGCTAATATGTCAGCCTGCCACACTTTTATAAAGGCTGGAAGTAGACATGAGACTCTTGGTTCAAAGAAAAAGAACTTTATCATAATTTTATGAGCTTTAGATCTCACCAGTTCCTTTTCCATCCAAAGAAATATGGAGGAGTGTTACACGGCACAGGAGGATGCTGCAAAGTGGGCTTATGTCACAGTGGAAGTTCCCTGAATTTAGGAAAGCCCCAATCTTATAAAAGAGCTTCCAGCAAGCACACCCTGTATTTGCCCCAGGGGGAGATCTTATCTTGATTTTACTGGACACAAAGAAATCTGCTTTTTGCCCTGGAGGGAGATACCACTTTTCTCCTCTGAGTGCATTTGCTTCAGAAATATCATTGCAAATATAGTCCAGGACAAAAGTGGTCACAAAATGTATAGAAACACCATGGAGAATTAGCTCTCAACAGGTTAAGAGCATCATTGTGACTATGGGCAGCCATAATGTATGAATAATGTTACTTAAAATTGTAGAAATTGTAATGTTATGTAACGTTAATTTTCACCACTAGAAATTTTCTTTAAAAATAGCTTTGTGTAATGAAGCTAAAAATTAAAAGCTTCTGAAGGTAGTAAATTAGTCAGATGTTTAAAGTAGTCCTCAATAAAGCTTGATATCTTGAACATATGTATTTCATATATAAAATAAATAGAACAACAATTAGCAGCTGACTATTTTTAGCGCACCCATGTCTTTGATAAAACAGTACCTGGAAGACACATAATTCATCACAACCAAGGAGTAGCTGACTATGTTTTTGTTTCTAAAAGGGAAAGGAAATATCTTTTTATACAATTATATGTTTACAATTTTATATCATCTTTTTCAAAGTCCAGAAGATAAAGGGGAAGCAAACATTGTTACCTCCAACTGGTTGAAAGACAAAAACAAAACAAACTAGCTAACACACATGCATTAGAGAGGTATTTTAGGAAGAAAGCAAATGGCAGGAGAAGACACACTTTTATCAGTCGAATGAATATAAATAACTCCCAGGAATAGTGATTTTACATGTGCTCAGTAGACTCTTACAGAACATTTAATATGACCTAAAAATCATCTGGATGAAGATCTTATCTCTCTTTGATGACCACACTAAATAAGCATGAACTATGTCTTATTTACTATAGGAAATAGGTTGTTAAAAGCTCAAGAAGTATAAAAACATAAGCTAAGATTGCATTAAACAATATAATCATACTGGATCATGATAGAGCATTACATTAAGGGTTTGCAATGGTGTTAAATCCTGTTAAGAGAAACACATTTACAAAGAACAGGTGTGGAACATTTGGGCAATTGAGACAGAAGGTATTATTAAAGTGCAGCAATACATAATAAAAAGAGTATATCTGAAAAACCAATAGCTGCCCCCTGAGTGTGAAGTTTAATAAAGATAGGTGCCACAAAGTAGACATAACTATCAGTAATAATTTAAAACTGCAACAATAATAGCATTCATATTTTCAGAGATATGAATACATATGGCAATCGTGTATGTGACCATTCATGCTAAAATAGTTTTAAAAATCTATATGGTCTTAAGTGAAATTATTTTACAAAAAGGTGGTAAGCATTTTATATTAATTTGCTATGATTTTGGTATGTTCAATTGTTTCAAATGTTATTGTTATACTTCTTGACTAGGGCTAAGAATTTCTAAAGTTGCATTTATGTTGATTGGTTAAAACATCAGAGAGTTATTTGACCAAGATGTATTTATTTTTCTATACTTAATCATGCTAATGACAATGACAGAATAAAATAAAATATAATAGAACAAATGAGTGAACCATATGATTGTATCAGTCTGCTTCCTTACACAGTTTCCAGGCTGTGGCACAGGAAGAGTAAACCAAGGCAGAGCCCAGCAAACTCCAAAGTTGAGGAGACAGAGCTGGAGACTAGGGGTTTTAGGGCAGCATTTTCAAGGTAGTACCAGAGAAAGAAACCTGAATATATGCAGAGTCTCCCTTAACTTTTCAGCAAAATGCTGATCTGTGTACATATGTACTTTTATTATTTAACAGTCTTCAAAAATAATTATTCAAACAAAATAATAAAAATGTATGCATAGCATTTATAAATAAAAGGCATTTATAATATAAGTAAAATGTAAGATGAAAGTGGCATAAAGGCTAGCAAGAGAAATGAAAGTATACTATATGAGATTTTTATAGTATACATTAAGAAGTATAATATCACATTAATGCTTTAACAGATTAAACTTTTATACCAGAAATCTCTAAACAACTACTAAAATAATAAATAAAATGATGAGCTGTAACCTGTAATCCAAAAACAAAAAGGATCAATAAAAATACTTCTTTAATTCAAAAGAAGACAAAACATGAGGAAAAGGGGAATAAGAAACAAATAGGGCAAATGAAAACACACAGTAAGGTCATGGACTTAAATAGGATTATATCAAAAATCATCACATTAAATAGCTAGTGTTCCAAACACCCAATTAAAAGGGAGATATGTCACACTGGATGAAAAAGGAAGACCCAGTTCTATTTTGTGAGGAAGAAATATACAAATACACTCTAAATATAAAGATAAAATAAAAGTAATAGAATAGGCAAACCTAATCTATACAACACATAAAAAATGGAGTGGTTATATTAATAAAAGAAAAAGCTTACTTCAGAGCAAAGAGTGTACCCGAAATAAAGAATTTCATAATTGTAAAGGGTTCAGTTAATCAAGAGGATACAATCTTAAAACTATTTTCACATAATAACAGAGGTTAAAAATACATAAAGCTAACACTGCTAAACCTGCAGTTATATAGATAAGCTCACAATTATAGTTGATTTGAACACCTATTTCTCAATAATAATAGGATAAGCAGACAAAACATAATCAATGGTATAAAACATTGAAAACGGTATCAACTTGACATAAGTGTACATTTGTAGAATATTCTATCAAACAACAGATACACATTCTTCTCAAATGTGCATGAAATATTTATCATGATACGCCATACTCTGTATCATAAAAAAAGTCTCAATGGATTTTTAAAAATTCAAGTCATAGGAAGTATGTTCTCATTCCACTATAAAATTAAATTATAATTCAATAAAAAGTGTTATCTGGAGACTTTCCAAATGTTGTAAACTAGATAGCACATTTCTAAATAACTCGTGAGTCAAAAAGTAAATAAAAGAAAAATTAGAAATTTGTTGGATGTTATTAAGCAGTACTGAGAGTGGTGTTATAGCACAACAAGCCTGTATTAGAAATTTAAAAAGTCTCAATCCAATGACTTCACCCTTCAGGAATTAAAGAGGAAATAATTGAACCCAAACTAATAAGAAGAAATGAAATAGATCAAAGAGAAAATCAATCATCTAGAGAACAGAAACAACAGATAAACCAAAAGTCAGTTATATAAGAAAAAATAATGAGATTGATATACCTCTAGCCAAATTGATTAGACAAAAATGAGAATAATTTTTCATTATCAGGGATGAACATGGTAACATATTATTATAGATTCTACATATATTACATATATAAAAATAGAAATATTAAGAAGAGTTTTATGCCAATACATTCAAAAAGCTGGATAACAAGTTTTTGAAAGATAAAAACTACCATAGTTCACTCAGAGACAGACAACATGAATAGCCCTATATATATTAAAACATATACTATATCATTTACACATTGTATAAAATGTGAACTGTTCTATAAACAGAATGCTGATCAGTGTTTGGCTGGGGACAAGGTAGGTGTAGTAAAGAGGATGAGAAGGAGAATTTAAAAGAGGAATGAGAAATAATTGGGGGGATGATGGATATGTTTACTATCTTAATTCTGGTGATGGTTTCATTTGTATATATTCACCAAAATATGCTGAAGTGTCCATTTTCAAAATGAGTGGTTTATTGCTCATCATATTAAAAAATTCTTAAAAAAAGAATAAATGACTGTTAAGCTTGATTAATAGCTAATAGGAAAGCCAAGGCATTTAGTTATTCTTTAAATCTTTTATTATACAAAACAGTTATGTATTATACAAAACAATTCATATCATTCCCAATATGTAATAAAATATAGCATTAAAAAAGATAAAATAAAAGTGTGATTCACTCTTACATCTAATTCCCAAGTCATTAGTTCCATAAAATAGAGTATTTGGAAAATATTCCTATGAATTTATTTCTGGTCATAAAGTTTTAATATTTATAATTAATTTAATAAGTTGCCTAAATTTAAATTTGTTTAAATATGATATTTGAAAAAAAAGAATACTCAAAGCTTAACCATCCTAAACGTACACACAAACACACACTCAGGCACACATAAAGTGTGACATAAACTTAAGGGTCAGGATGGCACATGCACAATGACCCTCGTCCAAGTAACAAGAATTTTAGTCCATTACAATGCACATGATTCTAATGTTAGCATATGTAGTTAGCTAGTTATTAATAGGAAGGAAGTAAAGGGAATAGGACATTGTTGAGCCTAATGGGCTGAGGCATGAACCTGTTTGCTGCACCAGGAAGCTTAAACATTTACAGACTCTTTCACACACTGCAGGGGACTGCCACTGAAGAGATTTAATGTTCAGATCATACAGGAAATCTTCCCAGTAGCATTGCCCTCCCTCCAGTACTGGATTTTAAGGGGGAGAGGAGGTAAACACATGTGTGATATAAGTCAAAATAGTGTACAGGCAGTTGCTTGACCACAGAGGCCTGTCAGCCTAATGTGGGAAAGAGATCAGTTGCTGGGGTGGGGAGAGGGTCAACCCATCAAAAGCTCTGGAAAGCTTGGGGAGTTGATTAATTTTTAAAATGTGCTTGGGCTCTGGCTGGTGTGGCTCAGTGGACTGAGTGCCAGCTTGAGAACCAAAGGGTCACTGGTTTGATTTCCAGTCAGGACACATGCCTGGGTTGCAGGCCAGGGCCCCTAGTAGGGGGTATGCAAGAGGCAACCACACACCGAGGTTTCTCTCCCCCTCTTTCTCTATCCCTTTCCCTCTGTCAAAAAATTAATAAATAAAATATTTTTAAAAATATGTGCTTGGTCCCTCCCAAGGTAATATAACCCAGTCTAACAACAAGACTCTCTCCTGCTTGCTTAGGATCACACACTCACCTCACTTGTTCATGCACTCTCTCCATAGCGACCAGGTTGGTCTAGCAGCCAAGCAGACTACAAAGACTACTTGGGTTTAGCAGAACAGCCGGGAATGGCACTAAGCTACCTGGATGGGGACCGAGACCACTCAGCAGTTGTCTGGGCTCCTAAGGGCTAAGCTTTAATATGAAACAAACTCTGGACACTGGCCTATGTTTTGGTCTTGCTCAAGACACAGAAAGACTTTTTCCATGTTGGGACAGACAGAGGTGGGACAGAGAGGAAGCCTTCTATTTCCACCAGAAAAATCTTGCCACACCAGTCTCCCATGTGTGGGTCCATGTAAATGCTTTTGTCGCAATCTTGTGAAAGAACCTCACTTCCAATGTCAATGCTAAAACTTAAGTATGTAATCAAGCACATCTGACAACAAAGTGTGTTTTGTTGATATCAAGCCCTTTCATATTATAAAAATATAGAATATTCAAAACAATTTATATTTTATAAAATAATTTAGTAATAGAACTTCCAGAAATTAGACATAAAAAATTATAATTACCTGAAGCCAGAAATGCAATTCAGACACAATTTTTTTAAATTGTGTTTAACTTGCAGAGGCTGAATGAGTAGTGGAACTGCATCTGGATACTAAGGATCAACCACTAAATTGTAATTCCCATTGAAGACTGGAAGACAAGGACCACAGGTGGCAGAAGAATTAGAATGAAGACACCTCTCTTAAGATGGTAGGGTTAGAGTACTATTCCATTTAAAAAGGAAAGCAACAAGAAAAGCAACTTCTATCTATCCAGAGAAGGATTTATGAAATTTCCTCCTATTTAGGCTCTGTGTGAGAAAAATTACATTCTAAACTTCTCTGAAATATACTTCCAAAGTCCACAATGC
Source organism: Phyllostomus discolor (assembly GCF_004126475.2). Taxonomy (NCBI): domain Eukaryota; kingdom Metazoa; phylum Chordata; class Mammalia; order Chiroptera; family Phyllostomidae; genus Phyllostomus; species Phyllostomus discolor. Next base: position 53,372,022 of record NC_040907.2, read on the forward strand.
ATGGTACTCACAAATGTGGACCTTGAGAAGATGTGAATGCTGAGATGGAATTTATCTGCTTATCTGGATTCCCTATGATCAACCAAAGGCCCAAACTTTATGAATAATAAGAGTCCGGCCGAATTTTGCTTGTAGGGTTTCCTCTTGCACTCCATATACCTAGAGAACCTCAGACTGAACTTTCAGCTTCTTGAATTATGCCTTGCTTGTTTATACCATCTCAGTCTGACTCAACCACTGCAGTGAAATCCTGGTTTCAGCATTTTACCAATGGACTGAGACCTGCCCTGTCCAATCAGAACTGCACAATTGGTATACTTCATAAGTGGACCTAATTGAAAACTTGGGTGGGAATTTTTGCTGTAAGTGATGGTCTCCTCTTTGTCTCAGTGAAGAACAGTCTAGGTTTCCACCTGAATCTGTGTCTCTTAGGCTGCAACTCCATTTTGCTCAAACAATGCTTTTTATCTTTTAATACAACCTAAAATTAATTTTGTTTTTACATAAAGAAACAAATAAGCAAATGGAAACAAAAAAAATACTGGTCAGGATGCAGTTACATTCTACAGTTATAAGTTTGACCATTCAACAAATTGCCATGAGGAAGAGACAGTGAACAGTAATTAGAAGAACATGCACCTTGAGTCTAAAACAATAAATACAACTGATAAGAGTCATGTTGAAAATGATTAAGAATATCTTCTTGAGAGACATCAATATGATAATAAAACAAAACAAAAACTATCAAAAAACAGGAAACATCAGAAAACAAGCTAGAAATAAAAATACCTAGTCATGAACTTTATAAGGGCACTTCAGTCAAAAGGTCAAGGACAGATTTACCACACATATGATGGTGGTCTTACAGGATTACCATGAATCTAATTTTCCTAACCCCTAGTGACATCCTATTCTAATCCATTACTCTTCTGTGATGATCTCAATCTATGGGCTAGAAATGTCTAGGGCACTCACCCAGGCCACTGTGTACTTCCCAAACATTACTTTTGAAAAATCAGTGTTTTATCTGAATCAGTGCTCAGGTTCTTATTATGATTTCGAGACATCCTTCAACAATAACCATTATAAAACTTTGAGGAAAAAATAGTTTATTACTTACAGGAAGACCCTGGTGCAAACAAGACAAGCCAGGGGGCAAACAGCAAGGAGGGTGAGTGGGGGACCTTCATATCACACAGAGAGCAGTGGGGTTCTGCTGCATCTGAGGTCCAGTAAGAGGGCCTAGGGTTTCAATGGATCACTTTTCTTATTGGTGAACTTAAGTCAAAACAGCAGGAATTTAAGTTCCAAAATCAGAAAGAAAAAACAGCTCAAATGATAAGTTATAGAAATCAACCAATATTTGTAAAACAATGAAGCCTGAACATGGAGGAGGCATCCTGGCTCTATATCCACTCACATGGCTGGCAATGTGTTTAAATGTCATAGCCCTCTTTGAAGTGGAAGCCTGGGAACTCAAAGCTTAAATCAGGCACTTGTGTTATTAAAAAGAAAAAGCCAAGTGTCAGGATTTATTTTACAATTATTCAAGTGTTTGGAATGATGCTGTTGTAAATAAACCTACTGCATCTCCATAGCTGCTATTGCCTCTGATTTGTGTAAGTACACATATGATGTTAGCAAAATGACAAATTTCTCAGAATATTTATTTCTCCATCCTTAAGTTGCACATGACTCTATTCACTACATTAAAACTAAATAAAAGACTAAACAGAAGTGCTCACTTTGGCAGCACACATACTAAAATTGGAATAATACACAGAAGATTAGCATGGTCCCTGAGCAAAGAAGACACACAAGTTCATGAAGTGTTCCATAGTGTTAGTATGGTACTGTCAGAAGGACAGACACATAGATCAATGGAACAGAATAAGCAGCCCAGAAATAAACCCATGTCTATATGGCAAATCAATATTTGACAAAGGGGGCAGGAGAATGGAATTAGAGTAAAAATACCCTGTTCAGTAAATGGTGTTGGGAGATCTGGGCAGGAACATACAAAATAATGAAATTAGACTACGTACTTGCACCATACATGAGAATAAACTCAAGGTGAATGAAAAACCTAAAGATAAGTCGTGACACCATAGAAGTTCTAGAGGAGAACATAGGCAGGTGAATTTCAGATATCCCACGCTGTAATATTTTTGCCAATATATCTCCTAGGGCAAGGAAAATAAGAGAAAAAATAAACAAATGGGACTACAGCAAATAAAAAAGCTTTTGCACAGCTAAAGAAACTGTCGTCAAATGTAAAGGGAACCAATCCTATGAGGGAACATACTGCCAAATGATACCTCTGACAGGGGTTTGATCAACAAAATATGTAAAGAGCTCGTACAACTCCACTCCAGGAAGACAAACAATCCAATTAAAAAATTGCCAAAGAACCTGAATAGACACTTCTCCAAATAGGACTTACAGAGGGCCCAGAAATATGAGGGTCTCATGAAAGGACCCTGAACATCAGTAAATGAGTGGATAAAAAAACTGTGGTACATTTACACAATGGAATACTATGCAATAGGAAGAAAAAAGGAATTTCTACCCTTCACAACAGCATGGATGGAACTGGAGAAAATTATGCAAAGTAAAATAAGTCAGGGAGTGAAAGACAAATACCATATGATCTCACCTATAAGAGGAGCCTAATGAACAAAACAAACAAATGGGCAAAACAGAACCAGAGTCATAGAAACAAAGATCAGACTGAGAGCAACCAGGGAGGAGTGAGGAGGGAAGGGACTCGTCAATGAACATGTATGAATGATCCATGAACATGGACAACAGTGTGGAGATTGAATGTGGGAACAGGGGGTGGGATGGGCGGAGGAGAGCAAAGGGGGACAAATTGGGACAACTGTAATAGAACAACAATAAAATATTTAATAAAAAAGGACTACACAGCAGATCAACATTAGTAATCTGGAAGATTAGCCATCTGGAAATTTTCTGAGATCACCCATGTTACAGCAAATAGATACAAAGAAAGAGCAAAAAATAAAGGGACAGCTAAGAAACAAAAGAGATAGGAGGAAATGTCCCTATTTATGTATATTAATGTGAGGGTAGAATGGGGGAAGGCAATATTGAAATATTAGTGGGTGAGAATCTTCCACAATTAAAATTTAAATCTTCAGATTGAATAAGCACAGTCAATCAAAATCTAGACTTAAAAAAGTCTAGACAGTATCTAATGGAAAAATAGCAGAATACCAAAGGCAGAGAGAGATAAAATTTAAAATACCTATAGAGGAACAACAATTAGATTAATAGGTGACTTTTAAACAGTGTTAATAAACAATGTAATAAGATGTGCTGGATGACTAAGGCAAATGTGTGTGACCCTTTAGTTTTAGACCCAGCTGAACTATCATTCAAGACTCAGGGCAAAGTGAAAATATTTTCTGATGAAATAGAATGTTCTTTATATATTCTTGCTGAATGTACCATAAAGGATGCAAAAGCAAAGGAATAAATTCAATTAGGAAGGAGGGAATGAGATGGGAAAAACAAAGCATTATCTGTAAAAAATACCACAACAATCATTTCCAATGGTGGGTTAAAACCAGGTGGAATCAAAACAATGTAGAACAATTAACAGGGACTTCATGTGGGGCTAATTGCTATTCAAGCATTCTGATATCCTGGAATGTTTGGTGGGAGATAGAGCTATCGACACCTTTTGTGGGTTGTCAAATTGAGAAGACTTGTTAGAAAATCCAAGAATAACTATTATATGACCAGAAATATGCATCTTCAAATACTGTTATGGGAAAAGGAAGAGGATAATAATCAATTTATTATATTGAAGACACAATGACAAGAAAACATTAAAAATTTCATTAAAAAAGAGCTTGGAAAATATACTCATATGATACTTTAAAGCAGATAATATAAATGAAATAAAGACATATTTTAAACATGCATAAGTGACCAAAATGGCATGGTAGTGAAAAAAAGCAAATGGCCAAAATTTAGATACCTTATGGTACAATTTATTTTTAAATGTACATTAAACAGTTCCTGTTATAAACTATATAAAAGTTTAGAAGACACAGATGCACTCTAACTTCAGGTTGCTCATAAAACAACTGAAGCTTAGGAGAAAAGGAAATTAGCTGAAGTGAAATGTGCCAAGATTTCTTTATAATATTTTATTCTTTATAACTTTTTTGCTGTATTATATTTTATTTCTTTATAAACAAAGAATGTAAAGTAAATATTGCAAAGTGTCAGCAGCTGTTAAATCTACTTGGTGGGTGGAATGTTTATGCTATTTTTATATTTTTCTTAATTTTTCTTTTGTCATAAACATTTCAATCTGAGGCAGTAGATCTTAAACATTATAAAAGTTGCAAAATTGGTATTAGCAGAAATTACAAAACAGGATTATTTATACAACCTAGCTTTGTTATATATTACAGGTGATCTCAATTATATCATTACTTTTCCTGTTTTCATGCCTCTTTTGACAACAGCTAGGTTTGAACCTATAATGTTCACTAACCTGTTTTAGATGTTTGGTGTTGGTAGCAGCAGTTGACCTTACACTTCTCCTGGTACTTGAAGAAGTCCAGCCAATAACTAAGTTTACTGCCTCACTTTCCCTACAGAGTCCCTTGGAGAATCACATGATCAAATTATCCAATTATCAAAGATTATCTGGTCAGATTATTTTGGGAGAGGCGTTCAGAAGAGACACCCAGAGAAACTGGCTGTGGAAGCAGGGTTTATTATCCGAATTCATGTGCAACCCTGTTACCTTCCCAGTCTCAATTCATTTTTGTGGCTGTACCTTGGGCTCCAAATAACAAGGTAGCGTCGTGTTTAAAAAGAAGTAGAAGAGGGAGTTATTGGGGAACCCCTTTATTGTATCAAGCAACTGGAACTTTGCAAATTGCTGAAAGCTTGGCTATATTCTAATTATAAAAAAGCACATTTTTGCTTAAAAATAATAATGTTTCACTTGTTTAAGTGATAAATGATTGGATTGTTATTTTTGTTTTCAGGAAATTCACATACGATCTATGGTAAAATAAATGAGTTCAAATTTGGTAGACAATGTTAAGGCAGAGACCTAATTTTAATTCCAAAAAAGACATTATATTTTTAGTAATAAACTTTAGAGATATTCTAAAATATAAGTAAATTTAATAAAGGTATGTTGGTTTTATACCAAGTAATATGGTGATATAAAAATAGCTTTTCCTTAGATGGTTGTTTCCAATCAAAATTACTTTTTTCTTTCATGCAAACTAAATTCTGTTAAATTTTAGTATAAAAATAATAAAGTCAAAATTCTATGTATGCAGTGCAACAGATACAAAAGTGATAACCAATTACAGCTAACCCTTGAACGATGGTGAGGTTAGTGCACCAACACTCTGCACACAGTCAGCAGTCCACATGCAAATTCCGACTCCCACAAACTTAACTAGGAAGAGCCCACTCTTGCTGGAAGCCTTGTGGATGACATAAAAAGTCCATGAACACAAATTTTATATGTTATATGGACCCATGCAGTTCAAACCCATGTCGTTCAAGGGTACACTGTAATTTTGGGGCATCGTCAATTAGATGTGACATTATTAATAACTAATATGATGCGGTTAGATAAGGAAAACATTTTTCACCTATTCATCTTTTCAGTATAATCTTTAAAGGGGGCTTATACTTACATTTGAGAGGAAGTTAAAGTTGTTAATATTTTTAACAAAGAAACATTGCATGCTTAATTTGTGCCAGATAATCTGCTGTATGATATGGATATAAAAATTAAATATATACACAATACCATTATATATACCATCATATGTACACCATGTAATGTTATATATCCAAACACAGAAGAATTCACAAAGTGCTTGAAAGCATATTAAATTAATAATGGTATATTGGGAAAGGGTAAGAAGAGGGGCATTCCAGGGAAAGGAGATCAAGTACATAGTCTATATGTAATCCATGTAGCCAAAAAGTAGTTCAATATCACAAAGCACAGGTCATTAACACCAAAGATGCAATAGGAAACACATGGACCTCTCCTTTGAAGATGTAAGAACACTTCATGAAATAAGCAAATTTATATATATATATAATTTCCAAAAAATTTGGACATATATATCATACATTTTTATCCAGATTTTCTAGTATTGACCTATAAATTCATGCCAGGGAATTCTATTAAAAGATTTTTAAAAAGTAACACATTCAGTAAATACAATTACCCATTCACCCTTATGGTATATATTATCCTGAATTTATTTGGAAATTGTTTATTAAAATTTGAATAAGTCATTATTTGTTAAAATATTCTGTAGTCAATGGAATCGCCACTAAATTTATTGGGAAATTTTATTAAACTTTATTTTAACAAATCAATGATAATAATATTGGTCAAAGGGTAACATTAGTTATAGAAAGATATTTCTCTACAATTTGACTAGTGGAACTCTGTTTAAATGATGGGAACTACATTGCTTTGACAAAATCTATTGGTCTTCATTAAACAGTTTCTTTATAAACCTGGAAACATACACAGACCCTTAGGCTGAAGCCCACAACAGGAGAAGAGCTTTTCTCTAATGCACTGCATCCCATGGTTTATGGCTGTCTAGTATGGCAGGTGTTTAACAAAAGTAAATCTCCATAAATGCTAGTCAAACAATGACAGTTAATAGAAGTTTTACCCAGTGGTATCATGGTAATAATTAACAATTATTATAGCAAAAAGGAAAAGCATGATAATAAAAAAGTCAGAAGCTAATAAAGAAAAGGAATGAAGTAACTGCATGCACACTCTACCCATGCAATCATCGTAAATAAATCCCCTTAACAAAGTAACTCTATATCAGAGAATCAAACAGCAGAAACTGGAGGAGCCCCATAGTTCATTACTCATTCTACTTCACATGACTCCAGCTTCATGCCCTTCCAACCCAGGAGGTAATTGGTACTTAGATTTTATAATTTAATGCTTTGTTAGGAAGGTTCCACACTGTCAGAGTGTGAATTTTTAATTTCCTACTAAGCAAAAGGTAATGCTGAATGATTATCAGAGACACAAGGAAACAGACACATAGATACAAAAAATGTAAGACTGAACTTCAACATAAGTGACCCAATTTTCATTTATTGAACATAATTTTAGAACACAATGAAATTCATGCTACCAAATCATTTGTTCTACAACCTGCTATGATGTTGATGATTCATCACAAAAGACAAATTTTCCCACTACCAGAGTCATTTTAATTATCCAACAAGATAGGCCTATTACTAACAATAATCTGATGGAAGAAAGAAGGAAGGAAGAGGGGGAGGGAGGGAGGAAGGGGGGAGGGAGGGAAATAAAGACAGTACATATTAGTTTAAGGTTTAAAAACTACTTTCATATATTTCATCTGATTTAAACAAAAGAACCAAGAACCTTACATAGACAATCTCATTTAATTCTAACATCATAACCTTCAAAACTCCAGTACTCAATCAGTCTTAAGTTTGGTATTTTGGGTGCAAGCATCTTTATATGAAACCATATTCTGTTAGTTAAAATGCATGATACCTACAAAACGGAGAATCCAATATCAAAGAATATTTCTCACTAGTGTAATGGGGTGCAGAGCATGGGTCCCCTGAAAGTATGGGGACCAAACCACAATCCTGTCATCAGGCAGGATTGGGGTCAGGGTGACCACAGAGCAGGAAGTACAGTGTTTAAGACACATCAAATAACAAAGGCAAATTAATAGCTTTGCCTTCCTGAAGGCAAGAAGGCTGCTGCTTGGGACAAATTGTGTACATGACTGTGAGGATGTGCATTGACTCATGACATAGCCTGGAGGCAGGTGATGGGCAGAGGGTGTCAGATGCCCTCCCCAGATGCCTGTGCATCACTGACAGCTCTTGCCCTAACTAACAATGGCAGCCAAAAGAGAGTCAAAACAGTAGAAAGCTGACAAACATGGTAGACACTAATGCACCATAGGAAGAGCCAGATATGACGTCACACAGGATGTTTCAAGCTGAACATTTAAATTAGAGAGGGGTGAAGGTCATAAGGGGAGTCACAAGGAGAGAAGGAGTTCTTCCTGGAGAGCTGACAGAGCTGCAGGTCCTGCCAGGCCAAGCAAACAAGCGTGTAACAGATGCTTGGAGCTGAGCTGTGACCAGGAATGCTGAGTTGCAGACTTCTACTTCTCTAAAGGACACAGAGAAAAGTCACTCTCTTGGTTTGGGGACTCATGGTACAGGACTTCAGAGCTTGATGTAAGCTCTCTCCCTCTGGGTTTTTGGCATTTGGACATTCTGAGCTTCTGGCCCTGCTCCCTGCACAAACAGGAGCACTTGTAGGACCAGGAGATGCAGGGCCCACCAGAGAATGGGAGCTCACTCATAGAGGCAGGGTCCCATGCAGGGACTGTGCCTCTCTGGGCTCCACTCTCTGAGACAGTGTAACACAGTACATGGTTTCCTAAGTGCTACATGGAGGCTGAAAACAATGTACCCCAGATCCTGGAGGAGAGAGCTGTGGGAGAGGATGGCCACTTTGAAGCGCACCCAAAAGTGCACATTCCAGGGAGGATGAAGATCTATAAGCACAACTGGCTGATGGACAGATAAGGAAATGGAGAACTTGTGGGTGTGGTTTTGGCTTGTAAGCTTTTGGGGAGCAAGGGAAGCTCTGGATCTTGTGGGAGAGGAGGGCTCTGAGCAGGAGTGTTCTCAGGACCCCCAAGATCAGAACCCTGTTAATAAAAGCCTGTTTCCCTTGACACTAATTGTTGAGTCACATAGATTAAAGGTGCCATGTGGCCAGGTCTGGGTTTGCATGATTACATTAGCACATTAAAATTAATTGCATTATTTTATCATTTTATATTTTTCCCATGGAAGGTAGATTTTGCCCTATTGTGAAGGGATATATAAAGTATTTCATAAACTCTTGAGCGTGTGTGTGTATGTGTGTAGAAAGCTGAGGAAACTCAGAAGGAGCATGGGCAGGGGGGAAAGAATGGGTGGCAGGCAATGGAGATGGCTGGTGGGGATGTCTATCTTTTTTGCGTTTTATTTCCACACCTGGTAAGGTGACTGGAGAGTAGTGTTCCATAAATATTTGTGTAATGATTTATGGGAAATCAGAATGATTTATAATTGACAAATATCACAAATTTTGCTATTCCTGCACCATATCAAATGAGACTTCATATATGACATTATTTTAATTTTGTTAGCTTTTAATAGTAAATGAGTAACTAATTCTCTATATAAACATCTTTTCTTCAGTTCTCAGGTAATCAAACTCAGGCAACCTCTGGTTCTGCTCAGTGCTTAGCACAGACACCAATATGCAGGGGGCACTTGGTGAGTTAGTAAGAAGTACATGAACAAATATAATCTAAGGAACATGAGTGATAAAACATTAAAATACTGCTCAGTAATTGGAAACAAATGCTTTCACGTTATCTATTAGGAAATGGCAGAAAGGACCACAGATTGCCTAGGGAGTAAAATGATGGGAATCATTATCACCCATGATCAGGACTATTTGCAAAAGGCTTTACTGAGAGGCAGTATTCCATTTGGTAAGATTACAGACTCCATAGCCACACTGCCTGGATTCATTACCCAGCACTAAAACTTGTGTAATATATGGCAATTAATTAACATCTTTGGTGTCTCCATTTCTCTTGTGTACAATGAGGATAATAGGGTCTGTTTTAGGACTCTAGTGAGGGTTACCTTATTATGCAGACTTATGTTCAGCCAAATAAATAAATATCTTAATCACACTGCATACAAAATAAGGTAATGTATGTCAAAAAAAAATAAAATCATAGACTTCCACTTGCAAGGTATTACAGATGAAATGAATAAACAGAAAAATATAAAGCTAATAATGGATCAGCTGTGAAACTTAACTTCAATCTTTTGGTGTTTTTAAAAACTTTGTAGTGGCATGTTGATTTTAGCCTAACTAAACTCTCACACTTAAATGTAGTAATAAACATAACACTGAGATAGGCTTTTCAAATTGTTATTGAAAATGCATTGATTTTCCCCTCACATTTAAGTGCCCATAGAAACCTCATAGTTCAGTTTGTTTTCTTAATGCACTCATTAGTTCAGTAGATGAGTACAGAAAGCTTAACATTTGTCCAGAACATACAACATATTCTGTCAGAATTTGTTGAATATGATTTGCAAGACTTTTTATCAGTTCTGCCAGACAATAACACAATGAGAATATACCCTGTTAGTCATCTACATTTATGCTAAAGGGATAGTGACTTGGTGAGGTATAAAACCAGATGGTTGTATAAAAGCAAACATTTTTTGTAATAAGCATTCAGACAGCTAGCTGGGATATCCTCCCTCCCAACAAGGAAGCCCAGCACCATATGGTTTCACTGGTGAACTCTACTAAACATTTAAAGAATTAATGCTAATCCTCAAATTCTTTGAAAAAAAAGTTAAAATGAGGGAACACTTCCTGACTTATTTTATAAGGCTAGTATTACCTTGATACAAATTTCATAATTAAATATTCACTTTTTCTGATTCACAAAAGGATGTCATTTTAAACCTTCCATTTTTCTACCCAACAGTGAATGCATAAATAATCATGAAAAGCAATAGAAAATTCTTGTCTTGGGTACATATTTTACTCAATATTGACAATGTTTTAGTATCTCATTATGTTGTAAATTGAGGTCACTCATGTTTTTTCCTAGAAAATTCACTGACAACAAAGGAAATGGTTTTATGTATACACACATTCATCAATTTAGAGCTTTTCTATCAGGGAAGGACTTATCAGAATGACTTGGGATTTTCTCTGTGCCTTTCCCCTTTTGTATCAATTCCATTTTTAATGGAGAATTGGTGTATCCCTGAGGTTTGGGAGTAGAATTTTTTTAAAAAGAAAAATCATTGCTTAAGTACATAGATTCTGAAAAAGAAGCACAAAACTAATTCTGAGTCCAATGTTCCAAGCATATATGATCTTTCTGCTTACTCTAAATTAAGTAAACTTCATGTGACTTGCATTCACTGTAAATTATATCTAATTATTTATTTATTTTCAACATATAATATTGAACAACTAGGCAAATGCTAAGATATGAGGATACCTATGGAAGTACCATGGTGAGTGAAAAGACATAATCTCATATTTTTCAATACTATTTGCATTTGAGATATGTCTCACTAATGTAAAGAGAATGTAATCAAAAAACTATAATAATGTTAGAAATGGATTAAACAATGAATCATATATATGCCCATAAAGTATGATTGCCAGAAGATATAAACTAGAAATTCAGGACATAGGGTGCACGGGGCATACTCTTTCATATCATATATCCACATATTTCCATGTAAAAGAAGCAAAGTAATATTTTAGAGTTTACCACAGTTGGTACTCCTTAATACTCCACTATTGATAGTCAAAATGCATAAATTTGAATGCTTTTCTCAGACAGCTTCTTACCCCTTTGATAAGAATATAAATATTTCAGAGATAAGATCATTGAACAGGTCCTGTTGATTCGTACGCTGTAGGAGAAAGGACTTTGTCTTCTTTTGAAATACATTCTTTCTTCTCTGACTGTTCCCCCACAACCATTAGAACCAATGTCATTTTTTAATTTGTTTATAATATCTCTTACCTTAGAAAATCACAACAGAAACTTGATTTTGGTCCTTCCTTCAAATCTGCACATACATTGTAAACCCCAAGGTGCATATGCAGATTGGCAACTGGCCAGGGTTTGAACTGTCCTTATATAATCTGTATATATTATCCATGTATTTTCAAAATGATTTTTTATAAAAGCATGTCAGAGTCATGCTGTTGTCATTTTTAACAAAAATCCATATGGTAAATTTTGGAATTCACAATAGTGAATCTAGGGTTTTATAAAGTATGAGTAAAATAATGTCTACATGGTCTTTGAAAGAAGAAAACAAAAATTCCTGAGACCTTATCCTAACGACCTCTTTAAATATCTGAAGTAAGATAAAACTAATACATCTCAAGTACTCTGAATAGTAAGTAGAAAGGCAGGCTCAGTAAAAGGCATCTCCAGGGTCATATACTTAATTTATATTGAGTGTGTTCTTCTGACTTTCATTAAGGTATGCCCAAGTAGTTTTATTTTCATTCCAGGTACATTCATCCTTGGGAGTTCATTTCAAGTGAATCAAGTTGTTGAACAACATTTTTGTCAGCTGTGAACACTAAATGTGATAGCAGAAAATAGAGTTGGCAAGGAAGTGTGAAACAGAGTTTTGAATGGGGCACTGAAGCAACCATGTGCAAACTTTAAGTTGACAGGAGAGCATGTATGAATCATGCTTTTCTAAAATATATGTTGTTTTTGCCTGCCCTGTGAAGTAGGATGTTTTAGTGGTCCATTTTTAAGGGCTAGATTGATTAAAAAAATGCTTTTCTGTCTCTCCATAGGTAAGTGGGCATTTGGTGGTATGAGGTGCATTTCACAAGGCATAATCATGGGAATAGTTTATTTTGAAGTTTTGTTTTTCTCTTTGATTCTATTCAAATATTTATTCTTTCCTTCATCATTTTTTCTTTATTTCTTTACTCAGTATTATTATAAGACAACACTGCTAAAATAGCACTTTTTTTCTCTTTTAAAGGATTTTTTTCCTTAGTAATTGTTGACCAATTAGGGCTTAGTTTTACCAATTCCACCCATTTTTCATATCTAATTTTTATTTTCTACTCAAATACAAAGAATTTCATCTGCCATGACTTACATTATAGCTCTGAAATTGAATTACTTTTGTCTTTATTTGAAATTTTAAAGAACATTATGGTTCAGAATTCTCAGGGGTTTTTTATTTGTTTGTTTTTTAGATACTATATAATTCCAATTTTTTTCTTTTACCTGTTGGGTGGTGTTGGGGAGTGGGATAAAATGTCTTCACAAACCTATTTTAATTCAAGGCACAGCAAGGTCCTTCACTGTGTCAAGCAATACTGTATTTGTAAAGCTGTTTAATTTGCCATTTTAACACTAGTGGGTGGGTGGCATAACTGCACATAGCACATGTGATTTGTGTGCATTCCCACAATTCAGAGACTACATTTATAAGTAGAATCTATAGTAAAATATTGGAAAACGTAGAATTTCCTACTACATGATGGTGTGCAATTTCTTTCAAATCCACAGGGAGTTATTACACTATCTTCATTGACCCTTACTTCTAATTAATGCATTTTGGTTATGGCTGACTTATCTAATCTCTCTTGCCATTAGAAATAATACAATGTGTGTGTGTGTGTGTGTGTGTGTGTGCGCATGTGTGGTGGGTGTATGTTTATGCTTGAATTCACAACGCCTGTCATATTTAGGCAATAAGAACATTCTTTTTAATTGATTTTAAGAGAGAGAGTGAGAGCGAGAGTGAGAGAGAGAGAGGAACATCGATTTGTTGTTCCACTTATTTATGCATTCATTGATTTCTTCTTCTATGTGCCCTGACCAGAGATCGAATTCACAACCATGGCATACTGGGAAGATGCTCTAACCAAATGAACTACCCAACCAGGGCTTAAAAACATTCTTTTAGAAGTCCACATTTAGATATGCATATATGAATTCAATAAAAGAATCTTTATTGACACAATATTTACTAAAAGGATTTATAAAAAGTTACAAAGCAAACACAAATATTTTTGATATCTTCAGGATTTTAAACCATATGCCATTTATATATTAAATTTAAAGTAAATATTGAGAAGTAATATATTTTAACATATAATGTTCAGAAAAGTAAAACACAATTAACTCTACCTCCAAAGTTGTTATTTTAAAATCTACCAAGTACTAATATCCTTATATAATAACTATAAGACCAGTTTATAACTTGAATATCAGATTATATTCAGAAAGCCTGTCATACATATCTTTGTGTTGTTCTCTTCACATGTAATTACTCTGAATTCCCTAATAATTTGCTTAGTGGCAATTCATTTTTATAGACATTGAAGTCTGAAAGCTGTGTCTTAAACAGAGAAGATTTTGTAGCTACCCTTTACCATCCATTGATTGTACCTTAACATTAATTTGAATCACCAGCAGCCCTGACACTTGTGAAGCACAAGATTTTCAAACTACAGTGGTACTAGGGATGGACAACTAACATGTGTTGACTTGAGAGGAAAAGCCATTCACTGTTTCTTTAACAAAAACAGAATGTATCATAAAGGAGGAAACCTGGTTGAGATTTCTTCTTAAGTTTAAGAGACTGTGATAGAAATTTTTGCTTCTACAATTAAATAAAACTATTGCAAAATAAGCTGAAATAGATTTTAAAAGGAAAATGCTGCCAATAACTACTTGATGATGGTAAATAAAACAAAGTCGAATAAGTTTACCTGGAACCTTGCCAATGTCAAAGACAATATGTCAAATTTCACTATGTCTATTTCGAATCTTAAATTTTGGAGTAGAGATATTTATAGTGATATTGGTCTAATGGTCACTTTGTGAAATTAATCATTCTATAATACGGTTGATTAGACTTTGAGGAAAAATCTTGACTTTTGCAGCCACAACTGGCTAAAAAATGGTAACAAGTTTAGATTTTATGATTCCCTTGATATTTTAAAAATAGGCACATTCACTTTTAATTTTTTGAGTTAATTCCATACTGCTTTCCACAGTGGCTGCAACAGTCTGCATTCCCACCAACAGTGCAAAAAGGTTCCCTTTCTCCACATGCTTGCCAGCACTTGTTGTTTGCTGATTTATTGATGACAGCCATTCTGACAGGCGTGAGGTGATATCTCATTGTGGCTTTAGTTAATATTTCTCTGATGATCAGTGATATTGAGCATCTTTTCATATGTCTACTGGCCATCTGTATGTTCTATTTGGAGAAGCGTCTATTCAGATTATTTGCCCATTTTTTAAATTAGAGGTTTTTTTGGTGTTGAGTTTTGTAAGTTCTTTATACATTTTGGATATTAACTCTTTATATGACACAGTGGCAAATATGTTCTCTCATTCAGTGGGTCCTCTTTTTATTTTGTTGGTGATTTCCTTTGCTGTGTAAAATCCTTTTAGTGTGATGTAGTCCCATTTGTTTATTTTTTCTCTTGTTTCCCTTGCCTGAGGAGATATATCAGAAAAAATATTGCTATGAGCAACTTCTGAGTTTTCACTGCTTATGTTTTCTTTTAGGATTTTTTATTGTTTCAAGTCTAACATTTACATCTTTAATCCATGTTGAATTTATTGCTGTGTGTGTTATAAGATGGTCTAGTTCACTTTTCTGCATGCATCTGTCCAATTTTCCCAACACCACTTATTGAATAAACTATCTTTAGCCCACTGTATGTGCTTGCTTCCTTTGTCAAACATTAATTGACTATAAAAGCATGCATTTATTTATGGGCTCTCATCTGTTCCATTTGTCTGTGTTTGTTTTTATGCCAGTGCCACACTGTTTTGATTACTATGGCCTTATGACTCAGTGATTCCACTTCAGAGAACTTATCTAAGGAAACCTGAAACACTAATTTGAAATAACATAAGCACCCCTATGTTCATTGCAGCATTATATACCATTGCCAAGATATGGAAGCAGCTGAAGTGTCCATCAAGCAATGAGTGGATACAACAGCTATGGTACATTTACACAAAGGAAAATAGTCTGCCGTAAAAAAGAAGAAAATTTTGCCCTTTGTGACAGCATGGATGGACCTACAGAACATTATGTTAAGTGAAACCAGTCAATAAGAGAAAAACAAACATCATATGATTTCACTCATAGGTGAAATCTAAAGAACAAACTGAACTAACATGCAAAATAGAGACAGACTCACAGAGGGCAGCCTGACAGCTCAGGGTGCAGAGGTGTGTAGGTAGAAGGAGCCAAAAAAGATAAAAGACTCATGGACACAGACAACATCGTGGTGATTGTGGGAGGGAGGGTGGTGGATGAAGGTAGAAAATGGTATAAGGGGGATAAATGATAGTGGAAAAATACAATAAAAATACATCATTAGAAAATGTAAGTAAATAAATAAATGCAGACTGATTCTGAAAAAATAAATAAAAATAAAATAGGCACATTCACTTTAAAGTGTAAACCATAAAATAAAATTCCAGAAGTTGTAAAAGGCCAAAATGATAATTTCAAAATTATTCACATAATTTTTGCAGTGCCGCTCTACAACCTGAACAACAAAAATATAGTAGCAACACAAAGTTTACATAATCAAGTTCTTCCTGATTCACCTGTTTTTTGTTGCTTGATTTATTTCTTATTCCATCAAAAGTCCTCTTATTCTTTCGCATGTGTTATTGAAAACAACAAAAACAAAGCCTACTGAATAGGTAAATACCTCCTTTGTAAAAGATGTATTTTAAAAAATTCAGAAAAAAATACTTCTGGTAGACTTCTCCTCAACATGGAGGCATAGGTAAACACAGCTTGCCTATTCACACAACCACACCAAAATTACAACTAAAATATAAAACAACCATCACTCAGAGCCATGAAATCAAGTTGAATGGGAGTCCAACAACTACAGAATAAAAGAAACCACACCCATCAATACGGGTAAGAGGCACAGAGACACAGAACGGGCTGGTTACACACCCACATGTGATACATAAAAATTTGGAGGGATTTCATGGGAATGAGGAGTCCCAGTTCTACACCAGGCCTCCCAGCCCAGGGTTCCAGTATCAGGAAGATGAGTTCCCATAACTTCTGGCTATAAAAATCCTCTTAAGGGATTGAGTCAGTGTAATAAATTGCTGGATTACCAAGCAGTTCCTCTTTAAAGACCCTCATACTTAATTACCAAGCAGTTCTTCTTTAAAGACCCTCATACTTATTTACTCATACTCACTCTCTCTGAGCTCCAGCATCAGGGAAGTGGCTTAAAGTGCACTGGTGGCATATGGGGAGGAACTGAGGAGCGAGAATTAAGGGGCACCTTTCTCCTTCCTTTTCTGAAGGAGAACACTCCTCTCACCACCACCAGGGAGCCATGGAGCCAGCAGGCAGGAGCCATATCTGAGATTTCTTTAACCTCCTCCCACTGTTTGCTCCATGCTGGTGTTTCTCTGAGGCTGCACCCCAAACAATTTATGTACTCACCCAAGCTGTTAACAGTGGCTCTTCCTTATGAATGGCTAGTCTTGGCTCATCCTTCACATCTTCCTAAATCATCTCAAACAGACAACAACCGGCCTCAGCAAGCCCCCAGCCCCATACATCCTGCTAAGTGGCCCCAGTCTCAGCACTAGTAGCAGCCAGCCTAGGTTCACAGCTTGGCTTCACCTGGGAACCTCCAAGCCCAGTACAAGTAGCAGCTGTATCAGATTGCTCTATAACTCAGGCAGGTTGGCCCCAGGCAAAACACAGGTGGTGGCTGACCTTAGCCTGTGCCACCTGGGAAACCCCAGAGCTTGTGCACCTAGTAGACAGCTATGGATCATGTCGGACCACCACCACCCAGCCCCTGTGCAGCAAATTCTCCATGGAGGAAGGAGGTTGGTAGTCAGTGGCCACAACCACTCCCTATAGCTGACTGCTCTGAGTAAATCTCTTCTATTGACCTGTTAACTGCAATCAAAAAGGCTCAACTACAAGAGGAGGGTATACTCGGCCCACATAGAGGGCACACCTCAAGTACCAACTTTGAGTGATAAGGGGAGTTCTGTACCACTGGATCCTACAGGACACCGACTCTATTAGATAACACTACAAACACAAGGAGTCATGGCAGCTCTACCTAATACATAGAAACAAACACAGGGAGGCTGTCCAAATAGGGAGATAAAGAAACACAGCACAAATTAAAGAGCTAGATCAAAACTCCAGAAAAGGAAACAAATGAGCAGGAAGTAAGCAATCTGTCAGATGCAGAATTCAAAACACTGGTTATAAGGATGCTCAAAGAACTGAGTGAGGACCTCAACAACATAAAAAAATCCAATCCAATCAATGATTTGGAACATAAGGAAGAAAAAAATAACCAATCAGAACAATCATAAGAAGAAAGAATCCAAAAAAATGAGGATAATGTAAGCAGCTTCTGGGACAACTTCAAGCATTCCAACATTCTCATCATAGGGGTGCCAGAAGGAGAAGAGAAAGAAAAAGAAATTGGAAATGTATTTCAAAAAATAATTAAAGAAAAATTCTTTAATTTGGTGAAGGAAGTAGACGTGTAAATCCAAAAAGCACAGATAGTCCCTAACAAGATGGATGCAAAGAGGCCCACTCTAAGACACATCAGAATTAAAATGCCAAAGGTTAAAGATAGAGAATCTTAAAAGCAGAACGATAAAAGCACTTATAGGGGAGTTCCCATAAGACTGTCAGCTGATTTCTCAAGAGAAATTTTGCAGGCTAGTAGTGATTGGCAAGAAATATTCAAAGTCATGAAAAGCAGGGACCTACAGACAGGATTGCTCTACCCAGGAAAGCTATTATTTAGAATTGAAGGGCAGATAAATAGCTTCCCATACAAGAAAAAACTAAAGGAGCTCATCATCACCAAACCATTATTGTATGAAATGTGAAAGGGACTTATTTAAGAAAAAGAAGATCAAAACTATAAACAGTAAAATGGAAATAAACACTTGTCTATCAACAATTGAATCTAAGAAGCAAACTAAGCAAACAAGAACAGAGACAGAATCATGCATACAGAGTGTTTCATGGTTGCCAGATGGGAGGAGTGTTTGGAGGAATTCAGGAAGAGGTGATGGACTTAAGAAGTACAAATAAGCTGTTACAGAATAACGATGAGGATGTGAAGTACAGTGTAGGAACTGAAGTAGCCAAGGAACTTATATGCATGACCTATAGACATGAACAAAAGTGTGGGGATTTCCTGAGGGAGTGGGTGGTGATGGTGGAGAGGGGAAAGGGGGGAAATTGGGATAACTGTAATAGTACAATCAATAAAACATAATTTAAAAACATTTACAAAATCAGAAAAATATTTTTTAAAATAAAAACAAACTAAAAATACCCCCAATGAATAGTAATCAAAGGTTTGTACAGTGGTTCTCTTATTATTCATTCTTTAGTAAATGAATACTTGATTCTAACTATATATGTATTTACTCATTTAATTGTTAATATATACCATTTGTTACACATTATGTTGGACAATGAAGTTATAGTGGTTAGAATAACAATGGAGATACCCTTGAAGGAATTTACAGCTCAATGGGTTGTTGGATAAATAAATAGGGATGATAATACCACAGGATATAAAGCTATATGTAAACACACACACCATATATGCATATATACTCAGATATGTATGATACTTCATGTTAAAATATGGAAAACACTTCGTAGTTAACATTTAATACTTTAAAATGTTAATTACTGTCATTACCACAATACAAAGTATATTTGAAGTCTCAATCAATACAGTAAGACTAAAGAAACAAATGGAAGGTATAATAATTATCAGAGAAAAATAAAAAAATGCCACATCTCAGATAATATTGAAATATATGTCTGTGATCTCAAATAGAGTTGATTTCTTAAAAAAGAAACAATTCAGTCAAATCATAAGAATTTTATGAATGTTATTACATTACAAAATGTCATTATATAATAAAAAGTGAAATCATTTGTAAGAAGTAATAATCCCAAAAATGCATACACTTAATAAAATAATTTTATACATAAACATTTATAGAACCAGAATAAAATATATATAGTAATTACCAAAATAGGAGACATCAATGTGCTTCTTCCAATATTTCTGTGATGTTAAAAATAGTACAGATATTGCCCTGGCTGGCATAGCTCAGTGGGTTGAGCGCGGGCTGTGAACCAAAGTGTCGCAGGTTCAATTCCCAGTCAGGGTACATGCCTGGGTTGCAGGCCATGACCCCCAGCAACCGCACATTGATGTTTCTCTCTCTCTCTTTCTCTATCTCCCTCCCTTCCCTCTCTAGAAATAAATAAAATCTTTAAAAAAATAGTACAGATACAAGCTATTTGAAGAACATAATAATAGTGGGTTAATAGATATATGTTTCAGATAGAGCATGCCTATCCTTCTCAAGGTTACATAAGAAAGCTTCAAAAATATCCACATATGAGGAAGTAAGCATAGAACTGAACTAAAGGAATGACAAAGAACTAAGTTCTATAATCATAATTGAATTAAATTTAAAAAGAAATAAAATAATATTACAATTGTACACTTGGAAATCAAAATGCACATGAGCATGTAAAATCAGAAAATAAATCATGATTATTCTAAGTATTCTAGGTATTTTAAAATACTTAGAATTGTATAAGAACAAAATACTACATATTAAATGTTGAAGAAAAGAGTGAAAGCATCACTTACAGGGACATTTGTAACTTTAAATAGATATCTCAGTAAAGAAGAAAGACAGACATAAATACACTAGTATCCAATTTAAGAAGTGAGAATACAGAGAAGCATTTACTTAAGAAACATAAACAGATCAGGAGAATGAAGGTATGAAGAAATAATTAATGAAATCGGTACCGATGACATAGCAAAGCAGATCAATGATGTCAACAGATGATCCAGAAATGTGTAAACAGCTTTCCAGATGTGTGAACAGAGGTGCTGTAGTAGCTGGAATAGATTTAGGCTAAGAGAAGGTGGTGGGTAAATTTACTTGTTTTCAATTTTTGTCAAGAGGTGAGCATGTAGATAAGCTAACAAATATGAAGCAATAAAGTAGAGGTTTAAAAACACACAAGCAAACTTTTTAAGGGATGAAGTCAAGTCACTGAGAAGTGAGGAATTTGTTTCAATCAAATTCACTGACACGCAAAATCGGGACCCAAATAATTTTTTCTTATCTTTAGTCCATGATCAACTCATTGCTGTTGAAGCCTTTCCTAGAGCCTCTTACAGAATTCATTTCTGTCATCAAGTTAGTTCAGAAATCTGTTTTCTTCAAGTCTCAATGGGGCTATTTAAATTTCTGCAGCAGGAACATGACAAATATCCTCCTACTGGAAAAGATTACAGGAATGTCCAACTCAAGTAGAAACTCACCAAATCTGAAATATTTTGAGCTGATTCAAACATTAACAGAAGATTGGAAACCTCATGAAAATTTTTCTTCACTCAGAACATACATGTATATATAGAACTTCATATTGATATCTCAGAGTCATATCCTAAGATCATACAGAATTTGAGGGTGGTGTTTTTGCACATGATTCACCGGGAAAATCTGAGCCCTGCTGTTTTGAAAGTTATTCAATGTCCACAGGTCACTGGGTACATTAATACATTAATAAATTATCCTTCAGAATGAATGTCAGCATGCCATAATTCAACAGAATAGATGAAAGATGAGACTATTATTAGAGAAGTGGCTATGAATAACTTTATTGCTTGGATATAATAATATGTATAAAACATAATATAAATAATTATACATATTAGAGGAGAATTCTGAAAATGTGTCCCTTAAGAGGAAAAAACACATGGTAGAATACAAGAATGTTTATATGAACTTTGTAGTTTGTTCCTTTATTTTATTACTTTAACTCTACTTTTTCTTCAATCATTTAAAATAGTTTCATAATGTACTAGAAATTCATACATCTCAATTATGCCATGAGTACTTTCTAATTGTTCTAACCTTTTCATCATGGATGAAACAACCACTATGACTCTTATTCCTGAAGTGGTTCCCAGGGCATCTCTTGTTAGTAATAAAAATGCTCACTTCAAATGTTAGCAGTTAAAGGACACTGAAAAATTAACTCTCAAGTTCAGGGAAAAAAGACCATCCTTCATAATGTTCCAAATCACAATTTAAGGAAAGAAATGTCCTGAGCAGCCAAATCACACACCTAGTGGCCTAGACAATTATCCTAAGAACAATCAGATTTCCATTTTGAAATAATTAGCATTTTAGCAAGGATGGTGTTCTTTATAGGTAGTCATTCTATCATAACTCAAATTCTTCAAAAATGATAACTGCATTGTGATTCATAAGATATTTAAATATTTTCATCGAATGAGATTATTAATTAAAAATAAAATATTTATTTTCATTCTTCTATAATTTTAATATATTTGCTGATCCAGGAATAACTTATTCCAATACTTGTAAATCCAGTTTAGGCTTTCAAGTTCTTTATAGGCAGAATAATGTGTTGAATTAAAAGCGCAGAACTTGGATAAATTATTCAAATTATTTATCAAATATGAACCTCAGATTCTGTACCTGCAAAATGAAGATAATAATAAGTATTTTACAGACACTATTAAGATAATGAAGGTAATGTAACATTGGTGCTTAATACCTAGAAAATATTCAATAGTGGGTAACTGTTAACATGAAACATCAAACATTAAATGGCCTTGATACTTCTCCATTTCCCATTTCACTTCTTCAAGTTATTCCTGGCCATTGTGATATCCCTTGGGCACTTAACTATAAAGTTATCATGCCCCTCCTCCAAAAATATAAAGGCAACAAACACAGGGACTAAAACACATTTGTAAATATATTTCAAATACCTACTTTATGCCAAGCCTACAGTGCTAATTGTGATCAACACATACAGAGTCTATCTATGGTTCTTACAACTTTAAGAGATAATTATTTTGTTGGTGCTATGGAATGTTCATATCCTTCTCAAAACAAACCAAGATGACCAAATCAAGCCAAGCCAAAGTAAAAAAGTGGAAGCAAAGCAAACAAGGAAAAAGCCTGCACAGGATGGTTACTAGGTCTAGGTGTAAGGGTGGTGCCATTTATAAAGAAATTTCACGTATAAGAAAATTATTAGAACAACACTGGGAAAAGAGCTGCTACCCCCATAGGAAGATAACATAAACCTTCTGGGAGAAAGGTATGATACTGTAGTTTTATGTATTATAGGAGTAAAAGATTGTTTTTGGTTGGCCAAAATGTTCATTTGGTATTTTTCTGTAAGAAGAGTCTAGTAGCACTTAGTTGTCTTAACTTCATTCTAAAAATGATTTTGTTAAATTGTATTGTAACAGCTGTCATATCAGTGTGCATTTGAAACAAACATCAACATTGGTGAATTTTCATGTAGCCATTTTAATATTGAAGATGGGAGAAAATAATCAACATTTTTGGAATAGTATTATTTCAAGAAGGATAAAAATACAACTGAAACCCCCCAAAAGATCTGTGCAGTATATGGAGAAGGTGCTGAGACTGATCAAACATGTCAAAAGTGGTTTGTGAAGTTACATGCAGGAGATTTCTCAATGGACAATGCTCCATGGTCGGGTAGACCAGTTGAGGTTGATAGCGATCAAACTGAGACATTAACTGAGAACATTCAACGATAGCCAACCCACTCAAAATAGCCAAATCAATAAAGTTATAGGTGAAAATGAAAAATATGTCTTTCATTTTATGGAAAAAAATATACAGACTTTTTGGTCAACCCAATAGAAACTTTCACATGTTATAGATACTGACTTTACCTGTTTCAGTCATCTTTTTTGTATTTTATGTTATATTATGAACAATATTTCAGATCCTGTAGTAATTACCCAATTGATATAAAAATCAGTTTTCAGCATTTAGTACAATACTGGGGTTTGGGAATCAAAAAGGCTATCTAGTACCTTTTCTTGAGGTTTCAAATGAATTATTCAACATAGGTCTTAAATTAGAACAAAAACCATATTATCAGAAGCAATGGAAAAAATCATCTCATTCCTTCTGTATAAATTGTTTTACCTTTCAAATGAACTTGCTATAGCAAAATAATCTTCCTTTTCCACAGTGAAAGACTGACTTCTCGTGCTAGAACTGTGCCACATTCATAGCAGATTTCACACATACAGACTCTTTCTTTAATAAATACAAAAGTTAACAGTTTTTGCTGTTTTTTGTCATTGCTGTTATTATTGCACTCTTTTTTTTTTTTACCAAGGCACTATAGCACTTCTGAGATGCCCTGCTTCCATTTCATAAATTCCCTCAAATATAAATGGTTAGCAGCAGTAATATACTAGAAAAATGAAAGGATAAAATATCACAAAAGTGAATAAACACAATGACAAATGCTTTCCTTTTTAATTCTGAACACAAAAAATATTTTGTTTGGTATTGTCTGCTTTTTAAAAAGTTGATGATAACAAATACGTTATATATACTTTATTTGATATAAGATTTTTTACCTGTTTAGATGACTTATTTTACTCCAAATAAAGTGTTTCACGCTTCCAAACTATAAAGATATTTTCATTCATAAAACAGAGATACATTGTACAAGAAAATTAAATGTAAATACTAATCCAATCCCTAATTTTTAGCATTTTGGTCACTTTTATGACAGTGAGGTCCAGATTCTGCATGTTGTGACTTTCATTATACACCGGTATCCTTGTGAGGCTGTGCTCTGTGCGCTTGGACCTGGTGCATGATCATAGAAGAACTCTTCTTAATATGAAGAGAGTATTTGTTAAATTTTGGCAAAGCTAGGTTAAGCATTCTATCGGATGTGAGCATGTCAGCTGGGCTGCTGTGATAAGAACATTGCCAAAGGAACTTAGTGGTGCCCTAATCACAGCCACTGCTTGCTATTACTCCAAGGTGGCACCCCCTCATCTCATGTAAGACGAACTGCAAGGACTGGAATTCATCAACACTGACATACAGGCTATCTGATTCCCTTTGAAGACTTTTCCATTCCCTTTTATAGGTCAAAAACAGAAGCCAACCTGACAAAATTGTCGTTACCACATACTTGCTTAAGGACAAAGACACACATGTGATGTCCTATCTAAGAGGGCAGAAAGTAGGCTTTTTCAGAGCAAATAGTTGATATTATTTGCTTGAGAAAATCTCCCATATTTTTACTATATGATCCTAGGAAGTAATAGAAGACAGAACTAGGGCTCCCCACAGCCAGAGTGTGGGCCTGTACATGAAACAGCATGCAAAGATTACAGAAGGGAACAGGAATTCTGTAGTGTTCCTCCAGCACATTTGAAAAGCTCTATGCTAGTGCCAGGCATTCTTTGCCACCAGGGAGAATAAATGTCTATGTTGTCATTGATGAAAAATGGGTACTGAAAGTCTTCGAGGTGTTGGCCCAGGATCAAAAGACATCCCGAGGAAATATTCTATTAATAAAATACTCTGTACTGTTTATTGTATGTAAAGTATCTTAGATAATGTAGTACAGAAAATGGGATATTCTGTGAAATCTCTTCCCAGTTCTAGCATAGTTCTTGCCCAGCTGCCAGGCCCAAGCAGCAGGACACACTGGGCCACTGATGTAGTTGAAGGAGCTATAGTGTGGAGAATAGTTTTATATTTCTTATTTGGCACAGTGGCCCAGCTAGTATCACTAGCTTGTAGATATCACACTCAATGATTTCTTGCCATTTTCTCTTCCCCATTTCCCTATTCTTTGTCCCTGCCTGGTGCATTTACTTATAACATTTTTATTGTAATTTTAAATCATATAGAACTGAAATAGAGCTGTCTCTGCAGAAATAAAAAGGAAGCCCTTTTTCTAGGTCACCACATTCCAGATTGTAGACCATTTGTGCAATAAACTGAGCTATCATATAAAATGAATAATAAAAACTCATCTACATTATACATTACTTCATCAAGTTTTCCAAGGTCATTACTGTGGTTCAGTTTAAAAATATATAATAAGCAGAATTGAAATGAAGACAAAAATTTTTCTTTCTTTTTAAAAAATATTTTATTTATTTATTTTCAGAGAGAGATGAAGGGAGGGAAAAAGAAAGGGAGAGAAACACCAATGGGTGGTTGTCTATCGCACACCCCCTACTGGGGATCTGGCCTGCAACCCAGACATGTGCTCTGACTGTGAATTGAACCCGTGACTCTTTGGTTTGCAGGCCAGCACTCAATCCACTGAGCCACACCAGCCAGGGTGGCAAAGCTTTTCCCTTTACTCATAAATACTCTGTGGCATGAATTGTTTAAGAATTCAGTTGATAAAGATGAGACTTAAAAGGATCTAATTCAGCATGTTAAACTGAACCTAAAATGAAATCAAACACAGGTGGAAGGTCCTTGTGAGGCTGAATAATACATCTGCTGAAGCTGCAGGTGGTAAGTACTTTGCCTAGATAATGTGAAATTAGTATAATAGATCCTAAATGTCTCCTAAAGGTTAGACACAAGCATTTTCTTCTGTGCTTATGGATGTCTACTGCCTTGCCAATTTTGATACTTTGGCTTAAAAATGCACTTAGATTATATTCTGAACTGTAAACGTTTATTTCTGGCAGAGAATCAGAATATTTAAGGTTAAGATGAGTCTTTCCAATAGTCTCTTCACTTTTCTGTAACTTCTATCCTTCATAAGTGAGAAGAAACACTTATATCTATGGAAACGATAGGCCAAACCATATAGGTCTTGGTTGATTAAGCACAACACCTTGAATATCACTCAGAGGTAAAACAGGCACTGCAGAGCACAGTGCAATACTGGGTTCATGTTTTTAAAGTAAGTGAGTCACTGGATTCTGCACAACACAAAACCTCCCCATGGTCTTCAAGGACAACTCCAAGTATAAAGTATTACGGGACTGCAGTAAGACAAACAATTGTGGGCTAACTTCAAACATTAAATACTGCAAGCAGTGTCACACAAGCATCCTCCACAAATTAAATAATTTGGCCTCAATGATTTTAAAGAACAAATGAACACAGATCTTTGCTTAGGTATTATGCACTTGATCATAGCCAAAAGGCTGAGAAATGATTTTGCTTTGGTATTAAATATTTTAACTTTCTTTGTGCATGATACTACACATTTTATTTGATTATAGTTTGATACTAGGTGCTGAGGTTATTTTCTAAGAAGTTTTAAATATTTGGGTGTGGCAAAGATTATTCATAATTTAAATGAGATACTATAAGAAAGACACAGATAGGCAAACGCACAAATATTATAGATGGGAGTACATTTTAAGCTTTACATTTTGCATATTTGAATTAATTTAGCTTTTGAATAAAAACAAAATTACAAACTGTACATATTATCAGCTAACCTAATTAAGGTATACTGTAACTTGCAAAAGATTTTCCTGCCTCTTTGACACTAAAATGATGTATAATCTTAGTTAAGTTAAATAGGCTTTACCTTCTCTTGCATCTTGGCCACCAACATGCCAACCAGACTGAGGAAGACCTGGAGATTTCAGGGCGAGGGCAGCCAGCCATAGCCATGCTGGCAAGCACAGGAAGCACCCAGGGGGCCGAGGTGATGCTGGTGACTTGCATCATCCCAGGATCAACTTCAACAAGTATCCCCCAGGTTACTTTGGGAAGGTTGGTGTGAGGCACGACCACTTAAAGAGGGACCAGAGCTTCCGCCCCACTGTCAACCTTGATGAACTGTGAGCCTTGGTCGGTGAGCAGACAGAGGTAAATGCTCCCAAAAACAAGACTGGAGCTACCCCCATCATTGATGTGGTGTGATCGGGCTTCAGAGTTCTGGGGAAGGGAAAGCTCCCAAAGCAGCTGGTCATTGTGAAGGCCAAATTCTTCAGCAGAGGGGCTGAGGAGAAGATTGAGTGTTGGTGGGGCCTGTGTGTTGGTAGCTTGAAGCCACACCGAGGGGAGTTCATTAAATGTTCACAAGTGCTTTTCTCTTCTGGTCTGAGTCTAGGTGCCTTGGCGCCTCTGCCTGTGTGTCAGAAACCTGCCTAACAGGCTCCAGGAGTTAAGGGTTTAAGGACCTGGGCTCCTCTGGCAACTCCCCTGAGAAAGGAAGTGTGCAAGAGACAGCTCTGACACTTAGAGACCTTGGTCTGTTATGTGACTTGAACTTCTCATTTATAAAGTGAAAATGATAAAAAATAATGAATGAATAAATAAATAGTCTATGTAATTTGTTTATTAAACATATATTTTTAAAAACTTGCCTCATATTTTTTATCACTATTCATTTTCAAGTGAGTAAACAATGTTTCTGCAAGCAATGTCTCACTTTTCTGCAAAAGATCAGTTTGATTTTCAAAAGCTGGCTTAGCTCATTATACAGCAGTACTGAGTGTGAAACTATCAAGGTTTCATTCCTTTTTCCAACTCAAACAGCTGCTACCATCTCCTAAGAAGCAGGTGTTGATGCGTGAACAATATTAACTCTAAAAAGAACAGACCATTTGGTGATGACTTTTCTCACTGGAATATTATATCAAAATACTTTTAAATTTCTTAAAGTGCCCTGGTGGAAAGGCAAATTAAACTCTTAAAAGTCTAAAAATGTCTCAATAGTTTCATTAGGTCTCCTTCCCCTTAACAATCCAATATGCAATTATAAGAATTGTAATTTTAAAAAGAATACTACATTTCAAGGATTTTATTTCTCCTATCACTCTACATGAAAATATTTTTAAATAAAAGGTCTATTTCAAGAGTAAAAATGCCCCCAAAACAGCAAATACATTAGACAAAGAGTCCAAGCATTAAAATTTAAATTTGGAGCTTCAAAAATATACCCAATTTACAATAATATCTACATTGATTCTATCATGACACAGTCATAACACTGAAATGTACTCGTGTTGTCTTTCTGCAAAAGGTCATGAGAAAGCCTTGTAAACAAATGGAGTTTTCTCAAAATGTTAAAAAGTGTCATTTATGTATCAAAGCCTTCCTCGGAGGCTAGAATTTGAGACCATAGGAAGGTAGAAGAATGACATATAAAAATGTGCAAGCAGCTACCGCCTCCTAAGGCTAAGACTTGAATTTTTATTTTTCTTGTCACTCTTTCAGTTCTTAGGGAAAAACAAACAAAAACACCCAGTTGAAACTATTATTTAAGGAACTCCATAGTAAGACTCTATCCATGTTTCATGGCAGATTGAATTCTCTGAAAGAAACAGAGAATTGCTGCATTTAGTAATGTCAATTAGGTGAATAATTTTATTATATGTTTACTGAGTTATAATTGTTACTTTCAGCAGTTGCTTTAGGAACTCCAGAATTTGGATGGAAAGCATTGCTGCCAATGGGTCCTGCAGCCTTGAGAGCTCCTTTACCATAATCTGGAACAGATTTTGAAAAGAGATTGACTTGGAGAGCACAAGGCTCTGTGTTTAGGGAAAAGGTTATTCCTGGGGTGGCAAAGAAGTTACCAGGTGGCCACCATTAGTGTTATTTGAGGAAGAACCTCTGTAAAATCCCTGGTGGAAGTTTGAGTCTGGATTCTTAGGTATGTGATGACTTGGTGTATTTCTAGGTTTGGTAGCAAGCTGGTCCACATTCCCTAGATTAGGGGCCTCAACCGAGGGTCTTGCCCCAAGTGGGGCATTTGGCAATTTCTGGAGACATTTTTTATTGCCCTGACTTGGAAGAATAGTAATGGCTTCTAGGCCATCAATGCTGCTAAATGTCCTACCACACACAGAACAGCCACGTAGTAAAACCATATCCAGTCCAAAATGTCAATACTCCAGCTTTTTTGAAACTCAGCCTGAGACGCAGGTCAAGTGTTATGCTGTTCCGTGTTCCATCCTTTCCCTTAACTGTTCTTTCAAGCTGAGTCAAAAGTTACAATTTAGTCTTAGCTGTGCTGTCAGGAATTATGGAAAAGTTAATAACCACAGCTAGCTTTAAACAATTTGATTCAGTTAAACTAACATATACTGACTGCATGAGGACATGAAACAAAGGAAGGCCATTGCTCCACTCACTGCCCCTTCTAGAGTGACAGTCATCAAAGAAAACTGCTGTGCCCAGCACAGCAATGGCATCTTGTGTGACAGCAAACAGCAGCATAGCCAAGAAAACGGGAGTCCAGAGCAGAACAACATGAAAAATGTGTTCTTAGAAACACATGAAACAAGCCCTGGGACACTCCACAAATCACCAGGAGATCATTTGACGCAGTTAGACCAGCGGAGCCTTGAATACTAATAATTTAGGAACTAAGGACCATTATGATCTCATTCCATGACCTCACATAATCTGCAAAGAGTAGAAGCATTTAAGTGATTTTTCGTTCAATAACAAATACTTATGAACCTATATCTATAATAAGCAATTCCTAAGCCCTAAAAATACAGCAGTTTCAAACAGAAATGTCCTTGAAGGTAACATTAAAAAGTCCTTGAAAGTAACATTAGAAAACAATTACAATAATGTGGACCTTATTTATCAGAATATCATTAGTGAAAATTTCATATTTTTGAGGAGAGATACAGTTTTCTGATAAGACAAGAATGCCGTGTCTTAGACAGTTTTCAAGGAATGTTATAGATTGTTGATGTTTAGAAAATATAGATTTATATAATATTTCATTTATTTTGAATACATGAAATAAAACCCTATAATAAAATTTTATAAACACCACTTTTTCTTGGGAGTAGAATTAGAACAATATTATGAGATTCACCAAAAATATTGCAATGCACTTATTTATCATATTCTATCATGGCATCAACCTAAATTTAACCATGCTGTTCAGTTTACTGGATATTTGTTTTACAATAAGTATATGAACATAATTACATATATTTACACATATTGAGCAATCATTACATCATCACTTAATGTAATGTAATGTAAGTGATGATTACATCATCACTTAATTCTTGTAACAGATACTATTATTATTTCTGCTTTACATATCAGAAAAAAACTCAGCATATATAACTTACTCTAGGTCATCTTTTTGGTAATTTTTGAGGTCCAGATCCTACCCTAGCCTCCAGAGCCTCTACGGCTGACCTGTGACATACGTGAGACATTAGCATCAAAGCCTTTGTTTAATAACTATATACTTTAAAAGTATTCTTGCTATTATTTTATGCTAATTTTTCTTTTATTTGCTTTCTTTCTACTATTCCCACACCATGAAACACAAACATGATTAGAAAGAATAAGCTATGAAAAATAGTCAAGTTAGATGGCCGAAGACCACATTAACTAAATTGGAGGCATGAGGATATCATTTTAGAACAATTTTGTTTCTAAGCTAGGCTTTGAGTAGTTACACCACTTTATCTGATTTACAAAATATCTGGAAGTGCTGCTTTATAAAAGCCAAGTCAAAACTTCTCAAAATGAATTCTTGTCCTCTTAAAAATATCAATGCAAATACTACACCACACTACTTGGGTTACACGTGCACTTTTTTTTAGTTCTTAACATAAAAAAGTATAAATACAGCGTGCTATTTAATTATTGTTCTGTGGGGCACATTTCCTTCTAGGAAATGAAGAATAAACAATTACAAAGTCAAAGTAACAGCACCACAGACCCTGGACATTTCCTTGTAAGCACAAGTTTATGCTTGACATTCAGAGATACCACTGGAGTAAATAGTCCTAAGACACAAAGAGTATAAAACAATTGTAACATATAAATCTTCAGGCAAGTGCTTTAAAAATAAATAAATAAAAATAAAGCCTTTAAAAACCAGAAACCAAAATGGTAGATGTGAGGGTCAGCTTCCACCGGGTTCAGTAAGTTTGTGGGCCACTGAACCATGTGTCCTTTGAGCCTTGCATGGGACCTGTGATTTCCTTCAAGCTACAGCTTCCCTTTTATTGAACTGCTGCCCTGAGATCCTAAATGACCATTGAAAAGGCCTAATGAATTTCTATTCATTAGCTTACATTCAGAATGCAACTCACTGACTTGAAGTGTATATGTGTGTGTGAGGTAAAAATAGGAATATCCTTGAGTGATCTATGGCCAGGAACTGCTACCTGTTCTCCCCCCTATTTATCACCTGCAGCTGCTGTCTTCAATCTCGAGATCCACATGTCGAAACAGTCTTACAAGCACCTCAGATCAGTTCTGATGTTTTCCCAGTATTCCACTTTGTACTTTGTGAACGTATTTCTAACAATATCTACCTTTTCCAGCCTCCAAATGTCTGTCATTTTATTCATATAAATATTTTCAGATTCAACTGAAACCTCATGAAATTTATTTTATTTAAATATGTCCTCATTTTTAGAATTTACACCTTTTCTATAGAGGACCCAATGCGAATTATCTTTTAGACCTTCAGTGTCTTGAGTATTCATATTCACAGATCTCTGTTTTCATTTCACTACTCCCGATTTTTTCCTTACTTCCTTT
This sequence comes from Phyllostomus discolor, assembly GCF_004126475.2. Lineage (NCBI taxonomy): Eukaryota > Metazoa > Chordata > Mammalia > Chiroptera > Phyllostomidae > Phyllostomus > Phyllostomus discolor. Next base: position 53,404,142 of record NC_040907.2, read on the forward strand.
ACCCATACAGAAAGAAAATCAAGGTAGAGGGCAAACAAAATGCATCTATTTGGGATTTGTTTTAAAGATTTTATTTATTTATTTTTTAGAGAGGGAAGGGAGGGAGAAAGAGAGAGAGAGAGAGAAACATCAATGTGTGGTAGCTGGGGGCTGTGGCCTGCAACCCAGGCATGTGCCCTGACTGGGAATCAAACCTGCAATGCTTTGGTTCGCAGCCCAAGCTCAATCCACTGAGCTATGCCAGCCAGGGTGTATTTGGGATTTTTAAAAATTTTATTTATTTAGTTTTAGAGAGAGGGGAAGGGAAGGAGAAAGAGAGAGAGAAAAACACCAATGTGCAGCTGCCTCTCGCACACACCCTACTGGGAATCTGGTCTGCAACTCAGGCATGTGCCCTGACTGGGAATCCAACCAGAGACCCTTTGGTTCACATGCATGTGCTCAGTCCACTGAGCTACACCAGCAAGGATTATTTAGGATTTTTATCCTAATGCAGTGGTTAAGCTAATAATGGGTATAACACTGAAAATTCCGATAGGGAAGAGGAAGATTTTAAAATGGTATTTGCTTATGCTAAGTATCATTCTGAAAAACTTCCTAAAAAGAAAACAATTTTTTCTCTTTGTTCTCACAAACATCCTTTAAAATCAGACTCTTGGTAATTTATTTTAAGTTAACTAATATGACCATTTCCTCATCGGTAGAATTGTTGAAGCAGAAGGTATGAGCCTTGATATAGTCTGTGATATTAGATCTATCATCATTGGTATTACAGTAGACAATCATGATTTATCAGAACAGTATCTTATGGAAACTACTATTAACAAATAAAAATACCGAAAAGGGGAATAGCAAACATCAACAGTTGTCTCCATCTTTTATATAAAATATAGCATTAGAAATTTTAATTAGAAAGATTATGCATGTGGAGAAAATAATTTTGTGATGAAACTCATTTTGATTTACAGACGATATATTGCTTAGTTAGAGGCAAAGAGTGGATCGAAGCAACATTAAATAAATATGTTAATGCTAATTAATAAAATATGAGTTCACATGGACAAGTGAAAAAGCAAGGATATGCACAGATTACCATCAGCAGTTTTACAGCCTGTGAATCCAGTGAATCTATGCCATCAGGTTAACTAGGTCGTTAATCCAACAGCATATGCTTGGATCAGTACAAGAAGCATTTTCTACTTTGTTTTTTTTTTCATTGCCATATTCTTCTCAGGTCAAGTCTCCTTTCTTCTACCAATTTCATTCTGTTTAAGCCAACTTTCTTTTCCTTATCAAGTCTGGCTTCTTGAAAGGTTGAAATAGATTTTGTAGCAAGGCATGATGTCTGTCTTCGGTATTTAAACACAATCATACCTAGATACTCATCACCTTCAGAACTCGTCAAACCCTGTACTTGTTGCATTTTGACAAGAAAAAATATATTTCAGTACGTGGTGCTTGTTTGTGACTCACTGAACTTGCTGGAAGTTGTATGAACCACAACACTGTGCCACAAGAGAAACTGTTTCATCATTCGGAACTCTTTGGTTTTGACACTCGTCACCAGTTCTGGAATGAATTAACAACGAACAGTGAGGTACCACTGTATTTATCAAACTGATAATAGTACAATGGTTGTTAAATACCTTCCTTGATTTGGAAGCATCCTCCTTACTATTCTCAAGTTTTAGGTGTTGTTGGTTTGGGAGATAGATTAGGAAGAAGGAAAGGAAGGCTACGGATAATTTCTAAATATCTGTCTTCCTTTTTCCAACCATTACACTGACTTTTGATTAGAGATGAGTGAATAAGTAATATTTTTGTTTCGTTAACTGTCTTTAGAACTCTCACGATTTCCAGTGTCAGAAATTCAACTTCAACAACCTTAGACAATATATATATATATATATATATATATATATATATATAATTAGGAAGGATAATAGCACAGGTAGAGTTTACTGAATTAGAGACTGGCACTTTTTCCTCTCTTTTCTCTCCTTTTCTCTCTGTGCCTTATTTTCTTAAAATTAAATTTCAAAATAGAGATTTCTTCTTAAATTGAGAGTCAGGGAACCTTTGGGCTCACATCTTTCCTTAGCTGTGTCACTAAAAAGGAAAAGGATTTTTACTATCCAGTGTGAAGTTAACAGATTAAATCCCAAATAAGAATTGAATAACTTGATTCAAATCACTGTCCTCTGAATTTATCATTTTGGCCAGAAATGGCCAAGTGCTATGACTGACCTCCCCTGTGTCAGAAGCTAACAGCTTGGCCAGTCCCTGGACCAGAGAGATGAGACACTAATGTGAGCTTGAAGTGGGAGGCAATTCCTCAATCCTGGTAGCAAAGCAAGAAGATGCTATTCAAAGAATAAGAAAGGAGTTCTGTCCAGCCCAACTGCAGCATTTCATGATAAGACGGCATCACAAGCGAAGCCCCCTTCTAGTCTGCACTTGGACTGTGATTTCTTCAGGCCGCAGTCTTGATGGCAGAAAGGGTGACTAAGATCTCACAGAATAAAGAAAACCTTTTTTAATTACACTTATTTATACTACAAGATTTTAAAGAAAAAATCAGAAAATATAATTTAAAATTATTAAATTGTGAATAAATGAGCAATTGAAAATTAAATAATTTCACACAATATTACTGCATTTTCTAAGTTAGCAAATTTTAGTCAACCTAATAAAATTATTAAAAGCTACATATATAGTGATATACAATATATGAAAATTAGTATAAGTTAAATGATTAAATTAATATCTAGAGTGAAAGGAAGGTCATTTTTTTTTCCTACTGTTTCTTATTGTCACTGTAAAAATGTCCTCTAACTCAAGGTTCCTTGAATCCTTTCGACAAAACTTCTATTTGCCAAAGATGTACTTTGTTTTACTTGGCGTCTATAAAATAAAATATAAATAAACCTTGAGAAAATGTTGCTTAATATACTTATATAAAATTTAAGCATTACACGTTACTCTCACTTTTGAATGAATTTCTTTCCTTTAATGTATCGCTCTATGCTGATTTGTTTATATAAATTCATCTCTAATGTATTAATTATTTCAAGTTTATAAATGAAGCTTTTTAAGAACTTTCACTGACTTCTGTTCAAGAAATAGAAAAACAAGGCACTATTTAGAAGATATTTACATAAGATATTGGAGAGAAACTGATGAAGGAAAAGGAAAAGTTGGTCTCTTTTCTCTCTTGCCCTCCTCTATTCCTCTTCTCTCTGTCTAAACACACAAAGAAATATATATATAGAAACAATTCTCAAGGGAGGAATATTAAGATAATTGTTTCCTTTAATTTTTTTTGAATCTGAATATTGTGGCTGCCAGAAAGAGTTAACACCAATTTAGGAAGAATTATTGAGATTATCTTTTCAGGTCAAGGGAGAAAAGCACTCTGCTCTACCAGGCAGTGGCTATGAAGGAACCTCAGTCTGCAGAAATGATGATGCTCAGAAAGCGTTATAAGTTTGGTGAAGGTTTGGAAATTTTATCAAATGCATAGTACCCAAAATATGTAAGGTGGCATTGAGAATACTGGGAGAAGCAAAACAGGTAATGAAACAGGACAATGGTTTTCAATTTTTAAAAAGAAAGCATAAGAAAAATAGTCTATGGTTAATTCCCTTCAACAACAACAAAAATCAATATAATTAGTACGAAGTTGCAAAGAGTCAGATATTCATGCGTATTCAATACTTATTATAAAGAAAATATATTAAGTGTTGTTGAACAAAACTTTTATAATATTTATATTAGGAAAGTGTTAAATGTAAATTAGACCTTTAAAATCATATTCACATTTTTTAATTACCTTTAAAAACTGTTTCCCTGAAAATTAGCAAAGTGCAACTTTCAGGATATTATATTAAATATCACCCTTGAGGACCTTAAAAGAATGTCAAATGTCCTTAATAAGCAACTTATTTTATACATTAATTTAATAATTGATAAAATTACTGTATAGATTTTTAATGCCGATTTTTAATTAATTATGTATTCTAAGATAGTTTTTCTTCAGGCTTGGACTTTGTGGTTTTATAATTTAGGTATTAAGTATATTTTCTCCACTGAATTATTCTTTATGATTTTTAATATTATTTCTGCTTTTGACCTTTTACAAGATTCAACAGGTTAATGAAGTGTAAATTCTGCAATGCTTATTCTTATGCAAATATGCTTTTTTTTTCTGCAAGGGTTTTTATGTAATCTAGAATTTATGCCAAATTCTCCATTAAATGGATCTATACTAATGAGGCTTTTCTCCTGACCCACTATTTTTAACATAGAATTATATCTGACACTTTCTAATCCTTGAGAATCTCTTCCAAATTTAGTGAACTTTAACAAATGTCAGCTAAAAGTTCACTGACAAATTGGAGGTGAATAGAAAAACAAATGAAAAACTCAATGCGCAAATGTTCAACAGAAGAGGAGTAAGAGATATCTCTTGAGATCAGCATATTGAAAAAATAATGAAACTGTGAGATCATTAATACCAGTTTTAGGAATTTATAGCTAATCAGAGATTTCAAATCTACATTTTCTTATAATCCACATAAGTTATTTTTTTTAGACATGCACAAAATCCATTCATTTGTACCCATTTTAAAACCTCTATTGCAATAATCTAAGTACATGTCCTGACAGGTTTAAGCTCTCCAGGGTTTAGAAATATTTTTCTTGCCTTTGGTAGTTCTCTGCTCCTCCAAAGTACTCAGGGTCTCACTCAAAAATTTTTTTGAATTAAAAAGTGAAAATTTCATCTGTATCCCTGTAACTTTTTAATTGGCGTGAATCTATATATTCCAAACCTATCTTTAAATAACACTTTTTCAATACCATGTCTTGGACATCTTATTTAGAATTGCAAACTCACTGATTTTTCCCCAATTTATTTTGTTGAACTTATCTCCATCTAACTCATCTCTCTGCCGATAATCTGTCTGCCCAGCTAGCGTGGAAGCTCGCTGAGGACAGGGGGTTGAGCTGTTGTGATCTCTACAGCAGTGCCAGTGTTTAGCCCATGGTGAGTATCCAAAACAAAACGTGGAATGAGCCAATAAATACAAATGCTAACATTTTTGGAACTTATAAACTTTTAAAAGGTTAGAAAGCCAAGAAAGTACTTAATCTTTTAAAAGTGAGTCTTTGCAGCCCTATGTTTATTTTCCAGGTCAACAGGAAAGATTGGTTTGTTTACAATTTTACACTTAATTACCCAAGTTTGCTAATTTGTGATATTTATTGTGCTATAGTTGAAGGTATGGGAGGCCAACATTTCCTCTGGTGTCTTCGTTTATACATTTCTGTTATCTTTGAGTTTTTACAGAGAATTCTTGAGTAAGGTCCGAGATATGCAGTTCTTTCTGTTCTATTCAGCTGCTTTAAACAGGAGCCCTGTAGATGTGGTGGTGAGATGTGGCTGGGAAAGAAAGCACTCAATATTCTTGTGTTTACATCTAAGTCTTTTAGTGAGTCTGGGCCCTGTGTGGTGGCCTTAATGAGTGCTTTTTATTCCTCTGCTCCTCTTACTCATCCTTAGATGAGAAAAAGAACACAGGGTACAGATTGAGTATTTCCATTCCCACAGGTCTGTTAGGCTCTGGTAAAAACCCACTCAGTTAGCTGTGGTAAAATAGTTTCCATTGAGCAAAGGCATTGTTAAGAGCAGAGTTCTCTGGATGTTTTTCAGAATGGCTACTTTTCCCCTCCCCCTGCCAGAGAATGAGGGCATTTTTTTCAAAGCTAATTTGATATATATATATATATATATATATATATATATATATATATATATTTTATATATATATATAATCTCCACATCATGGGAATATATATATATATATTCCCATTCAAGAAGCAGACTCTAATAGTTGCTGCAAATATACTTCAGTTACAAGAATTTCAGTAGAAAGATATTAAACTGCTATATCTCTCTAAATCTGGGTGTATACACTAAGTGTCAAAAATCTACAATAGTTCATGGGTATAAAAGCACACAAAAGTATCCTTTGCCTTTTCTAGCATCCAGTGAGAATTATTCTCTCAAAGAAACATTTAGTACAGTCAAGTTCAAAAGCTGATGGCAAGTAGAAATTGCATTAGTAGTTAAATGTTTATATGTGAGAAACGCAGGCTGAGACTTTAGAAGTTTCTGAAAATTAATAAAGTTAATATTTTTGCCAATTATTTATCTGTTACTATTTTAAATTAACTTTCTAAGCATTGTTTTTTAACCATACATAGAATGTTGTTGTAATTTACTCTTGAGAAACAGTAGAAATATTCTACTTATATAAAAGATAAAAGAAGTTATTAATAAAAACATCAACACTTGAATTTTGCTGAACTTTTATCTAGAATCAACTTTGGCACTCCTAACTAAAAAAGAGAAGAAAATAATAGATTTCCAAGAATTGCTCTATGAATATTAATACTCTTGTGAAGTTTTATAAAAATATAGTAAAACATGAGCAATGCATATTAAAATACCAAGCTCTTTTATCAATAGCTAAACATGTTTTATCAACTCACTAAATACTTGATTTGCTTGTGAAGCCAGTATTTCCTATAAACTTTTGTAATGCCAATGGACTCTTCTAGAAATAAAACACTGACCATATTGGAAAGTAGTTATCTTAGCAAACTAAAGGGAAAAGCTGGTGTATCAAAATAAAACATTTTGATATTGTAAAATAATCATCGACAGTGGGTGGCAGGGCAGTCACCAGGATGATAAGATGCTAATGATTATTATTATTATTGACCCAATATCATTTTTTCAATAAAATAATTCTAAGTAGGATTTCTCCACATTAAATTCATATCACAAAGGTGTATGACATAGTTATATTAGTTCTTTTTCTTTCAAGAATTTAAATAATTTGTCAACATAATCAAATACCATCATTGTATTTACTTCCATTTGCCAGCATGTACTATTTTTCCAAGGAAACAAAAGACAGCACTAACTAGCACATCAAAATGAAACTTGTAAAGACACTAAACAGGGTCATATACAATTATCTATAATTAAAACTTCATATCCAAACATAAATAATATACTAATTATAGTGAGGATACAAATGTCCTCTCCAAAATAAAAGCTGGAGCATCAAATAAAGCAGCCCGATTTAATGGGTTTCTGTTCTGCACACTGGGCTTGAAATTCTGTTTTACTTCATAAAAATCACAATAAAAATAAAATCATAATTAAAAAGTTGAGTTTCAAAAAGATGAGACATTCTTTTCTTGTTATGCTAAGCATATTGTATTAGTATCCTATTGCTGCTTAACAGTTTACAACAAGCTTACTGGTTTAAAACAACTCAAAGTCATATTACAGTTCTGGAGGTCAGAAGTTTGAAATGGTGTCACAGGGCTAAAATCAAGGTATCAGCAGAGCTGCATTCTTTCTGGTGGCTCTAAGGGGGAACCTACTGACTTACATCCTTTCTACTGTCTATCTGTTATCCTTTACTCATTGCCCCTACTTCCATCTTCAAAGCCAACATCTTCAGTTATGTCCTTCCATGTTGCCCTCTTTCTGTTTTTGTTTTCTCTTCTGCCTCCTTCTTCCACTTTTAAGAACCCTTATGCCACCTAGATAATCCAAGATATTCTCCCCATTGTAAATGTTAACTGCTTAGCTGTTTTAGTTCCATCTGACATTTAAACTCCTTTTTTGTCACATAAACTAACGTAGTCACATACTCTGGATATTAAATTCACTTAAATACAATGTAATTTAATGTATTACCAGCTTTCAGGGGAATATTGTAAACATGTTCCTTAGTGTATGATATTTAAAGATTAACTTAAAAATATTTCTACAGCCTTGGCTGGTGTGGCTCTGTGGACTGAGTGATGGCCTGCGAACCAAAGGGTTATTGATTTGATTCCTAATCAGGGCACATGCCTGGGTTGCAGGCCAGGTCTCCAGTAAGGGGTGTGTGAGAGGCAACTATACATTTATATTTCCCTCCCTCTCTTTCATCCTCTATTCCCTCTGTAAAAATAAAATAAATATTTTTTAAAATATATATATTTCGACCTGGCTAGCGTAGCTCAGTGGATTGAGCACGGGCTGTGAACCAAAGCATCGCAGGTTCGATTCCCAGCCAGGGCACATACCTGGGTTGCAGGCCATGGTCCCCAGCAACCGCACATTGATGTTTCTCTCTCTCTCTCTCTCTCTCCTTCTCCCTCCCTTCCCTCTCTAAATATAAAAAATAAATAAATCTTTAAAAAATATATATATTTCTACAGTAATTATGTCACCTTTTTATTTCTTCTCCCTCAGTTTTTAGGCTACCTAATTCCTAATAGTTTTATCTTCAGTTTAACTCTTGGTTACTGAATAATAAAAGATAAATGAAAATAATATGGATAGGGAAGTTGTAACTTTCTGGAGTTTTTTATAATTAATTATCAAAGTCCTTTCTCATTTTCTCATTTAACTTCACAGCCATCCTCTGACATAGGCATATTAAGCATTATCTTTTAGAGAAAAAATTCAGTTGTATTTATGGTTTTACATTCATTGGTATAAAGTTGTACAATTTATTATCCTAATTTTTTAACATGGAAATTATTTTTAGAACAGTTTTAAGTTCACCACAAAACTGAGCTGAAAGTACAGAGATTTCCTATGTATTTCCTGACTTTTAATACATAGAGTCTTCCTACTATGAAAATCCTGCACCAGAGTGGTGCATTTGTTATAATCAATGATCATATATAGAGCCATCATCATCATCTGAAGTGCATAGTTCACATTACAATTAATTCTTAGTGCTGCACATTCTATGAGCTTTAGCAAACGTACACTGACATGTACCCACCATTATAATATTATTCAGAATAGTTCCACTTCTCTCTGCTCTGCTTATTCACCCCTCTACCCCTCTTTACCTCCTGACAACCATTGGTCTTTTTACTGGCTTCATCATTTTGCTCCACTGAACATTTTTTAAGTCTTATACTAAAGGTGAGTTAACTGAGAATGTAAAGATTCCCTGCCATGCCTCAAGCCACCTAGCCAGTCAAATGTCTAGAATTAAATTAGAATAAAGATCTTTTGAACCTACTATGTTAAGTGAATTTATCTTAAACCACATTACTCCTTCCAAATGATGTAGTAAGTCCATACCCTAATGTCAATGAATCAAAAAGTCCTGGAAATTATTTTAGTTAAAATTTGAAGAAAATAGAAAAGAAAGTCTTTTTACACCTTTAAGCTTGTGTTTTATTGCATTACCATGATGCGGGGGAGGCAATGAGGGATACTGAGTAAAAAAAGAAGCACAGGGTGAGAAGGCAAGAGTTCACTCAGCTTTGGCAAGATTTGAAAACTTTCTGAGAACATCATCTGCAATGTGTGGATGTTTTCAAATAACTAAGAACTATGTAGACTAGGTCCAAATTTGATGCATTTAAAATCACTTTGTAAATTATAAAGTTCTTTTAAGTATAATGAACCATTGTAATTATTAGATGGAAACAGTCTATAAGTTGACTCAGGCAAAGTACATAATTTGGTCAGAAAATAGTTATTACCCAAAATTAACCTACAGATTGAAATTGTGTCTAGAAGTTGCCCCTGCCCTCCTGATTCTAATCAATGCTTTGTCCACCCTGTCCTTCCCTCTGTTTGTGTTAGTAACTAGTCCAACTGGGCTTTCAGATGTAGTTTCCTAAAGTTGCCTAAGTGGCAAAATGCTCACATTTGCTCTTGGTAAATGTGTAAAATTGTTACTAATGTGATAGCATCATGATTAGTTGGAATTCTCTTGGAAATAGTCCCATTACCCAAAAGTGCTGAGGTAAAATATGTTGAAGAATAAAACTAGGGTTTTGTTTCAACTAAGTGTTTGGACTGGGGATAAATACTTCATTATGGCTAAGACATTAAGTAGGAGGCCAGTGGCAATCAGTGAGTTTGCAGGTGTAAACAGGGGCATCATGGGAGGCCTACACTCTTGACCAGGGAGCCATTGAGAAGTTTTAAGCAGGGTAATAAAATAGCCAAACTTAGATCATATAATGGCTACAGACAGGAGCTGGACTTCAGTGGGGAAAGAATCAAAGTTTGGGAATAGTGAAAAGTGAGTTCAAGATGGATTTAATGAGTATTCTAAATATAAAATAGAATGACTAAAGGAAAGATTATATCATCTCCACAATAGTGAAAAAATATTTACTGAAGAGCTTTTATCTGTTGCACACTGATTGAAGTGCTATAGTTATATAATCTTGGTTAATGTAATGGGTTAGGTACTCCTTTTATTTCACAAAAGAAGAAACTGAGGAATGGAGAGGACATAAATTTATTGTTACGGTGCACAATGTGCAACAGGAGAGTCTGGATTCAAACCCAGGCACAAATGGTGAGATATGAGTAGGAAAATATGAGTAGTCAATGATAACTCCTAGTTTCTAGCTAAATTTACCAGGATGAGTGCCTCCAAATGAAGTTGAGAAGCAATGAGAGAAGCTCATTTTAGCCTTTTAGTGTACACCACAGTTCAAACATTTTCTATTGCTGGACATTTACCTCATTTATTTTCTATATTTTATTACTAAAAATAATATTACATTGAATATCACTGTGCACACATGGTTATAGATTTGAGTTATTTTCTCTTTATAGAAATTAATTACAACTTTAATCTTAATACCAATAATACAATGTATGAAAATAATTTCTTCATAAAGCTCACTTACTAATATTGTCTGTTTCATTTCCTTCTTAACTACTAATATTCTGACTTTCTGGCTAAAAAATACAAACCTCTCCAACTGTTCCCCCCCAAACAAAAACACTCATTTAATGTAACTGTAGCATATCTTGTTTTTTTACCCAAGCCTTCTAAAAATGTTGGTATATTCCCAGGTCACTTTTCAATCACTAGAGAACACTCGCTCACACACAGTGCAAGGAGGGAGAGGAGCTCTCTGGAGAAGCGCACAACAACAGAGGGGAGGCATAGCTCACTGCTCTTCAGGTCCTGGCAGTAGGCTTTGAGGGCCTCAGACCTTTCTAGAAACTTGGCATCTTAAAAATTAAGAGGGCAATATTAACTTAGGTCTCAGATGTCTTCCAAAGAGGAGATTTTTTTAAAATGACATACAAAGAACTTACTTAATAGAATAAGATTGGCAGCCAAGGACATTGTACACATATTTTCTATTTCCTACTTTGTTTTTGTTCATATTTTAGGGAGGTGTTTAAAGGGAACAATTTATCAAGTTTAAAACAGTGACCAGTCATTTCTCCATTATTTTATCCTCAACAGTTAATTTTATTTAAAAAAAAAAATAAAGACATTGAATTTGTGATCAATAGCCAATTGTATTTTTTGGTTTTTATGGTCAGTCCCTAAAGATTGAGCATTCCATTAGCTAGTCCACTTCTCTGATCCTCACACATCATTAGCTTATGGAATCCCAATTAGTCCTCTCAGTGACACCTTGTCACAGCACTCCCCTTGCCCTCTGCCGATCCCACCTGACAGCTCGCATGAACAAGTAGGCTAAATCAGGACACCAATGACTCACAGAGGCTGAGGCCCTTACAGCTCTTCCTGCTTAGACTGTGTCTACAAGCAACCTCATAACTCTGCTTTTTCTGCTGTGTGGTAGGAGCGTTCCTAGCGCTAAAAATGATCAGCTTAGAGATGTGTCGGTTACATTTTTTATTATCGTGCCAGATGCAAGATATACTGAGATCATGCTTGGGATTTACTCAGCCACCTCATGAAGTAGACCAAAGAATATTGTCAAAATGCATCAGAAATAGAATTTTCTGAAAGGTTCTAGCATTGTATTTTACAATCATCATCATCATCTCAATTGTATTAGCTCAAAAATTAAAAAACAGAAAGGCTACAAACTAACAATGCATGAGCTGAATTAAAAGCATTTAGTAGTTGAAATGGCTGCTGCTTCATTATTTAAGACACATCAAGAATTAAATGAAAAAAGTGCACATACAAATTGAAGGTACAACTTCAAGAACTAATCCACTTCAGAAATATTTATTCTGGATGTATTCAATGACATAGTGAGCAGATAATTCAGTGACTTAAGTTACGAGCGTCATTTGTGTATCTAGTCATACCCGTGTTTGTGAATATGAAACACATTTCACATACGTAATGATTAACGGGACCAGACAGTTCATGCATAGTTTTCTTTCCAGCACCTACAATGGGATTTGACAGTATTAACCAATTAATTATGTAAAGAATAATTGAAAGGCAAAATAATAAACACTGCAACGTGTTCACATAAATATTTTTCTGCTTATTTTAGGTACAGTTTAAGTAAACTTGAATTATTACATTTTTATAGTATTTACATTGTGATCTACAATTTGTAGTATATTTGAAGTTTTTGGTAGGGTAACCAATACATGATATAAAGTATAATCTAATTAAATTTAAAATTCATTTTCTGTTATCACCATACTGATATGTATTATAATACTTTAAGGTAACTTCATTTTGCACAAGACTATAATGAACAAAACTGGGTATTTTTGACATACATTCACCACAAAAGTAATGTCAAGGAGATGTAAAAGCAAAACAAAGGCTCAAATACTCTCTCCTCTTGAAACAAACCATGGACCCCAGTCTTCATGGTGGTAACCACTGGGTAACTGTATTCATTTCTAGACTTTTGAATACTCTATTTTATTTATATTTATATCCTCCCCAGGCACTGTTTTTTCATTCTTTCAAAACAGACATCTAGAATTTATTGGAAACAGTGCAATTTTAGGTTAACAACACCCTCAAAATATCAATCAAAATATTTATTTTCTCAGAAGCATTTGCAGTATCAGAGGTTATTACATATTAAATATTTTATTTGCTCTTAGTTTCTGTTTCCCATACTGTCCTGCTCCTGGTTTCCTGAGAACCATACCTCTGCTCTTTTCAGAGTTATTCTCTTTTATCTTTCTTATTCTCCCAAACGCAGATTTTCCTCAAGCCTTAGTTCCTTACCCACAGGTCTCTATACTACATATTTATATCAGAATTTTAATTCTCACCTCATGGCAAATGATGCCTGAATCTCCTACCCTTCTCTCTTTATGAATTCTAGATCTTAATTTCTAATTCTCTGCTGGACAATTCTATCTTTATATTACCCATTATTATCAAAACTCAACACATCCAAAACCAAAATCAGCTTCTCTTTCCCCACCAACCCAGGCCCTCTTCCAAAAATTCCTGTCAGTGTGTACAGTTTTGTCATGCTTGGAATCAATACCTTGTGGTTGAATTTCACTGTTTCCAGGAATTCTCCCCAGTCTGGGATAAATTAGAAAAGTCTACTTACTCTCCATTCCCAATGTGTCCTACAACAGTTTTCCATATTTTTAAAATAAAACTTAAATTTGGGCTTCCTAGCATTATGGTTATGCAATATAATAGCCATCAAGTTGGTTCTCAAAATTAGAGCTGCAAAAATCAATGTTTTCCAAGAAGTCAGATAAATGACTGACTCTGGTTTCTACAATCAAATATTCTGTTTCTCTCTTTTTTAAAAAAGAGTTTACTTAATCATTTTTAGAGAGAGGGGAAGGGAGGAAGAAAGTGATGGAGAGAAACATCAGTGTGTGGTTGCTCTCTCATGCCCCCTATTGGGGACCAGGCTCACAACTCAGGCATGTGCTCTGACAGGGAATCAAATACAGAGACTCTTTGTTTTGCAGGCGGTCATTCAACCCACTGAGCCATACCAGCCATGACAATTCTGTCTCTTTTTAAAAACATTATTGTCTCTGTTACACTCATTGTCTCACAAGCATATGGGCACAAGGCATGTCTATGTGCCATTATCTCGTCTCAAATTCCATCTTTTACTTTCCTGATTATGCAAATTCCAGCCATGTTTCACAGTATGTATGCTTCAAGCTCTACATCCCACAAGAATGGTTATTTTTCTCCATTGCAATAGAAAAATTTTAATAGCAAATTGAAAATTCTGTATGTTCTTAAATTGTATAGTACTTGCATACTCTGATTATATGAAGTTATATCTCTGTCATATCTTCAACCAGATATATGCTCCTGAAATTTGAGGAAGTCTTTTAAGATTTTTGTGCCTCAGTTTTCTCATCTGTAAAATGGTAACAAGAAAATTATTTGTCTCTTGGCATATGTATTATATTGCATTATTGGTCTCAATAATTCATTCCTCCCTACAGTCACACACTCCACAATGAAACTGTAGTATATTCCCACTGTGGACATGGCTGACTTCCCTGTCTCATGACTACTTCGGGCTTACACTGACCAATGAAATGAGGTTTACAGTGGGCTAGTTCTGAGTCTAGACGTCACAATGCCTTACGTCATCTCATTTATCTACTTGCAACCAAGAGGTCTTGCCCAGGCCAGCCCTCCAATCCCAGAAGTAAGATGAAAGGTACCTGAATCAGAGGCAGCCTCTAAACCACCACTGCTTTGTGAATAAGCCAAAGGGAAATCAGAACAATGGTTCATTTACCAAGGGATTCAGCAGTCACAAATTTAAAACTGTTCTAGAGATTTGTAGCCTAAACATATACTTATTCTTGAATGCTGCTGAGATTCTGCAGTTAATTTCTACACTGAACTTTTTTGGCAATCACTAACCATAACTGGACAGTTAAGAGTAAAATGCTTGGTGAAATGTTTGGAACAGTGCCTAGCACATAGTATGTGCTTAATAAATATGAAAGTGTTATTTAACTATTTGCACTTGTCCTTCCAGAATATAAAAAGTGATGTTTATACAAAAAGTTTAATTAATTTTACCAAAAATTCTGGAAATTTACAAAAGGCTAGCTAAGTCACATAGTTCATTCTATTTTTCAATCAAAAGGTAAAATTGTAAAATTTCTATTTCTAAATTGAATGTTCTAGTGAACACACTTCTAATGAAGCAACTTCCCAAGAGGAATCTATACCCAAATTTCTAAATGTGCCACACACTCTTTAAGACTAGCATGTTATTGTGTAAAGTCTGAATATATATTTAAACATATGTGGTTAAAAAAAAGAAAAAGACCAATAGGGAACTTGCTTGTGGCCAAAAAGAATAGTCTTATTTGTGGCACTTTATTTTTACCTTAAAATGGAAACAACACATTTTCATATAAATGAGACATTTATATGAAACATTTTCATATAACAAAGCATTTTCATTCTTCATACAGAAGAAATTTCTGGCTTGCAAGGGTATAGTGGTCATGCAACTAAGTACTAAAAGCAAGACTGAAATCTAGGTCTCCTGCCTTATCATTTAGCATTAATGGCATAATGATTTTAAAGTTAAATGCTTCCTCCTCTAATACATTAAATTGTTAATGAAATTGAAAGATAAATGTTCTTATTAAGGCACTGCACAGAGGTGGAAAGGGTAGGCACCTCAAACCTCCCTTTAAGAGATTCTGCTTCAGGGAGTATAGTTAATTGACAATTCCCAGCTGTGCACTTTCAGATGCAACACGGTATTTATTTGAGGCTGAGTTTCCCCAAGCTTCTTCCAGCCAATGACCAAGCATTGGGGTACTAGAGCTATGCCACTTTTTACTCTTGAAGGGCTGTTTTGACCTTGACTCAGGTACCTCACATTAGCAAGACCATGTGGCTCTTGAGGGACCTCACATTATTAGCAAGACCTCTGAGGCTCTTCTACTTCAATCTTTCTTCCTTCCATGTCCCCTTCCACAGATGTCAGGACCGGGTGAGTGTCTGAAGGTTCTCTCTGTCTACTTCCACTCCATCCCCTTTACCTGTCTCAAGTGTTGCCTGTACAAGCATCATGCATCCTGTCCTGGCCTGATGACTACTTCTTAGAGGGTCTAAATGGAGCTGTAATGAAAAACCACATATATGATGATTCCAAGGCAAATTTTAATTGATTTACTTTCTTTAAACTTTCTTAATTGTCTTAGATTAATGCACCTTCCTTCTGCCCGGCTGGTTAAGGAAAGAACCTCAGGCTTTACAGAGAGGACATTTTTCTGCTGATGTTGGAAGGAGCTCTTAGGGAAAGTCAGTTTCCCTATATAATAGTTCAACAAAATATGGTATATTCCAAGAGCTGAACTCTCCAAAGCAATCAATCAAATATGAATATACCTCTTGTGACTGACTTCATAAACTTAGCAATTACTTGCTCAGGGTCTGAGAGCTGCGTTTTCCCGTGAGAGCTATAGAATGGCTGAGCGATAAGTAGGAGAAAAACTGTAGATGGAAATGGAATTCATTGAGATGTTTCCATGCATTAAAACAGAACCTTCTACCATTAACATTATATTTCTAACTTAATGTCACCAACGTGGTTGCAGTAAGGCTATATGAAAAGAATATCCAACCTAATATTTTATTAGGCTAAAATCTGAGATGAAAAGCATATCTGGTGGGAATTATTCTTAAAATACTATTTGTATGTTTTCTAATATATTGCTCAGTAGTACAATAAATGTAGAATGTTGAAGACTCACATTTAGAGTGAGTCTATATCCAAACCAACTGACATGATTCATAAAAACTTTGTATCATTTTAACAGCTACACACACACTATATTCACCCAAATGGAAAAATAAATGCTCTATTTTGGCATTTTATGTTTTCATTCTTGGATCTGAATTCACATGGAATAGAAAAATTAATTTATACTGGAATTATAGATGTAAAAATTTACTAAATGCTAATCACAACCTTCCAGATAATCAGCTGTAGTTTGTTATTACTCATTCTGTAACTTGTCAACCCTGAGATTTGTCTTAGTAAAAAGAATAGCAGATCTATATCCACCCAGCAATGAAAAATATCTCTCTAGAAGCAGTTGCTCTTCTCCACAGCTAACTTGGAACATCTCATCTAACAAAGTATAGATCACTCTGCCACATGGTGATCTGTCCCAGGCTAGTTAAACTTCAGCAGCCCATTTTGCCAATGTCCTATATAAGTTGGGTAAAGTTAACTAGAATCTAATTCTACTACAAGTTTCTCTCTAGTCACAGAAAAATATTTATAAATGCTTCTCAAGAGAATTCTTGAATATCCAGTCTGCTTTCCACTCATTCTGTTCTCTTTTCTACTGAATTCAAGTGGCTTTTATTGAAGAGTTTCTATCCTTAAGAATGGCCCATCTTAGATATTGCATTAATTAATGCAAAGTAATGTATATCTTAAGCCATTCAAGAGGAGCAGCAGCACTGGGCAAAAGGGACTGGGCAGAATGATGTGTTACCAATACTAAAGTCTCAATTTAGCTGTTTACTAGAAATAGAATTGAGACAAACTGAGGCAATTGTATCATTGCAATGGGCTGTATGATAGTACTGATACTGTTCCACTTTATTTGCATAAACTCAAGACACTAAAAAGCTAATTAGTGGTAAAAATCTGATCTTAATCTAAGGCTTCCCAGTTCTCAATGTTTTACTCTTAGAATTGCCTCCTCTTCTGTCTTAATCTTCCTCACTTTTAAAGTAGGAATGATAAAACCACACAGGGTCTTTGAAAATTAATGAGGTTTTAACACTGAGTACTTGGAAAACTAGACAACGTTTTGCAAAAGAATGTCATGCATCCTCTGGTAGTGCACTCTTTGGGATGTACTTTATGGCTTTACGGGATCTTCACTCCCCAGTAGAGCAAAGTGATAACCATATTGTTTCATTTTTGTTTTTGTTTTTTGCTCTTGTTCGTCTTGTAGGTTAGTCAAGTGCTTGCAATTTTCCTCAACAGGAAAAATTAAAATCTAGGCCAATTTTATTTTCTTTTTCTACTTCAAAGGCAACCACTACTGTGGCTTAGTACTCTGGGTTTAGGATGCTGCCATTTTAAGTAGCCATTCTCAATGCACTGAAAATATATTTTCCTCTTATACCAGGGAAGTGGTGTTCTGGTTCCCAGTGCTTTTCCTTTCAGCTGGAGGAAAACTCTTTATTTGAGGTTTATCCCCACCTTTAACAATTTACCAGCTGAGATTTCTCTCCTCTACTGAGCTCATCCTTTAATAGTAAAGTTTCTTACCCTTCAGAAATTTATCAGCAAGCTCTACAGTTTTTTATCTAAAAACAGAAAGTAAGTTTTGTTTAATTTGTATTAGGTTTTTTCTAGAAAATACTTATTAAAATAATACAGATGAGATCTTAGTACATTATTCAAAACATCTTAAGTATTCAAACTTTATTTATTTATTTTATTATCAGTTCATTTAATTTGACCAATTAAACCAAGACTTGGTCTATAACTTTCTTGAATGTCGTATGCATAGCTCACAACTAATGATACAAACTAGTCTAGGCTTACTATATTTTCCTGGATTTAGATTGTAAAATTTCAGCTGCTTCTTTTACTTTTTATTCTTTATTTAATGTCCTAGACAAAAAATACCCAAATATGATTTTTTAAAACATACCTTGTAACGCACAATTGAAGGGACAAAAATCCTATTGTTACTGTTGGTACTTAGCTAATTAGTGATGGGAAATGGGAGCAAAAGGGAGTTGGACATTGGGCTTAATAAACTGGGGGCCTGAGCCTGTTTGTTTCCCTGAGAAGCTATAGCTTTATGTCCCAGGGTATTCCAGCATTTCTCCACCAAATAGAGCACTTCTTCATTTCCCTACTCTGGTACCATATTTTGGGGGGACACAGGGAGAGGTGCTTGACCAAAGGTGCCTGCCAATCTAACTAAGATGTGGGCCAATCAAAAGCCCACAAAAACTTGGGAAGTTCATTGGCCAATTTGAAAAAGCTTCTGGTCTTTTCCAAATACAAACTAATATAACCCCAGGGGAACAAATAATTTCTCTTTCTCTCTCTCTCTCAATATGCACTCACTTCGTGCATTTGCACATCCTCCCTCCATAGCCATGTGCCCTTAGCAGCCATGTGTGGCCCATGGCCAAATGAACTCCAACACAGGCTCCAGGAGGAAGCCTGAACAGTGAACACAGCAGTGGACTTCAGCTGGAAACACATGCTCAGCTAGCCAGATGCTGGACTGAACTGTACTTTATTATGGAGCAGAAATTCTAGATAATGGCTATCATTTTGGCCCTATGGATAACAAGATTGGACTTTTTCTATGGTGAGACAGACAGAAGTGGGACATTGGTAATTCAGGAGGGAAACTCCCTTAATTTTACATCATCAACAAAGTTTACCACAGAAACTCATCCTCTCTTGTGGGTCCCAGGAAATTCTTTTCCTTGTGAGACTGCAAGAACTCCACTTGCACTGATAACATTGCCGCCCTGAAGCTGCTTGTAGGGATATACAATTTAATCAATTAACAAACAGAGGATTCCCTGGCCAGGTGGCACAGTTGGTTGAAGCAACTATGCATGATCGTATTTAATCTTCACCACAATCCTGTTAGGTTAAGTAGTATTTTTAATAATGCATACAGAAGAGTTTAATACTACCAAACATTTAAAAAACCATTCTAAAGTTTAGAACAGTTTTAGTTCCTTGAGCCAAAGGAAAGTTAAATTGATGCTGAATGCTGATATCTTTACTCTTAGGAATGACTATGAAGAGACTCATACTAGCTATTTATGCCATTTTCTAGCTGTATCTTTAATGTGCTTAAAATAGCATAAATTTATAAGCCAAACTATTTCATAAAGATGAATTTTTCAAAATGTAAGTTTAGTTAGTAAATTATGAACTTACAGAGATCAAAAAATTTGGGATTTTCTTCCAAAACTATGGACATAAATTTCTTTTTCAGTGTGATTACCAATGACACATCTCCTTTTAAAATTCACTCTTTATATTTAATATTTAGCTGCCTGCACATTACTTCCCCTGTGGACTTGGCTCTGCTTAATTCTTGGCAATAGTTCATTAACTGGAGTAAAAGGAATCATATTCTTCTTTTTAGAGCCTGTACTTTTGAAGAATGAGTTTTTCAGTGACTTTGATTTAAAATCAATGGAACTGAATTCTATTGAGTATCTGAGATAATGTTTGTTGCTTTCTGTCTATACAGGAGAAGAGTCCTATGCAATTATTATTACTCATCATCCTAGGAAATGTTTGCGAATTGTACACTGTTTGCACATGAGACATAGAAATCACAGAGAACAACCTTCAATTCATCCAACTTAGCTGTCACCCTTCTGCTTCATTGTGATACTGAATTTTGTTTTACTAATCATTTTCTGAGCTCTATGTTCCTGCTATTATAACAAGAATTAAATGATTCTTTTTATTTTATTTAAACAACAATAGTCAGGCCATCAACTCAGGATAGGCACTTCAATGGTGAAAGGGCTTAGTCCAGCCCCAGAGGGCAGTGAGAAACAAAACTAGGAAGGAATTAATTCATAACATGTACTCTTTCTTCCATATCTGCTCTTATCCATAAATATATGGTCATCAGGCAAAGAGTATTCTCTGCAGAATTTCTAATGTGAAAATATGTTTCATAAATGTAACACATTTGCAAATTCACTTTTAATAGTCTACCAACTGCCAGCATGATCCCACTATCACATATTTTTAGCTCCAGAAAACAGTATCTGTGTTCAAATGATAAACTGTACTTTTGGTCACATTACAGAATTCTACTTGTGCATCTTTCCTTTAACTACATATTTGTGTTTTTGAGCTATATACTCATTCTTGGAATGCTCTTTCCCCAAAGCTGTTCCATGTTCGATGTACCAATCATTTCCTCACTTCTCCCTTGCAGTTCATTCACTATAAATTGCAACTGATGTGCTTGAAATATCAGATTATTTCTCACCACTTTATATTTTCTCCTACTAATCTCATGCTCTTCCCCTCAGAGCATGGTGAGTTCCAATTTATCTTTTAATCATAATTTTAATCAGTAATTATAATTTTAAAGTCTTCTTGGCTTCCCTATGCTGTGGTGCGTACCTGTTCTAGACTCCGAAAACACTGCCACACATGCTCCCTTCACTGCAGATGAGTCTTTCAGTTTCGGCAACGAGCTCATAAATGCTTAGATGCATTTTATTTATCCCTACATCTTGAATGATTAGTATTATTGAGGTCAAAACGGGCCCTAGAGAAATGGTGTTTGTTCAATGATTGGGCTAGCGAACCATAAATTATAATTGGCATAAGAAGGTATATGTTACATTGTTTGACAGATATTTATTAGGTTGGCAAAAAATTCATTTATTTTTTTCTGCAAAATAAAAGACACATTTTTCATTTTCACCTATAACTTTATTGATTTGGTTTGAGTATGTCGGCTCTCTCCCCTATGGTATAATGTTGATTGTTCTCAATTAATGTCTGGATTTGATTGCTATCAACTTCAACTGGTCTATCCAACTGTGGAGCATCATCCAGCAAGAAATCTCCAGCATGAAACTTCGCAAATCACTTTTGACACTTTCAATAGTCGCAGCACCTTCTCCATACACTGCACAAATCTTTTTTTTTTTTTTTGCATTTCAGTTGTGCTTTTTACCTTTCTTGAAATAATACAGTATAATATGCTGAAAATGTTGTGTATTTTCTTCCACTTTCTGTATTAAAATGACTACACAATAATTCAGTAATTTTTGTAAGTTTTTTTAAATGCACACTGATATGACAGCTATAGCAATACAACCTAACAAAATTGTTTTGGATGAAGTTAAAGACAACTACTGGAGACATCTCATGGAAAAAAATGAACATTTTGGCCAACCAAATATTTTTATGTTTTATAAATTCTCTTTCTATAATGTAGATAAGTGAAATAAGAAAAGCCACATAATAAGAACTGTCATTATGATGTTCATGACACAAGATTATATTCCTCGAGCCACTTGCTGAAAAGCATGTAGTTATTAAGAGGTACAGAAAGGATTCAGAGTCAGGTCTGTCTGATTTACAAACCTCATCTTGGTCTTTTCTGTCAGGTGGTAATGTGCAATGTCTGTGTTTTCATTACTTTTCTCCTTTTTCTTTCCTTTACTTCACCCTCATTTAGTTATTTAACTCACAGCATTAATAAGTCATTGCCTTAGAATTTTTATCTCAACATAATAAAAGTTTATTTTTTTATAATAATGAAAAAAATTGGCACATTAGACAATACAAGTTACACAGGATTGGGAAATTTTAATTCCATTGGTCAAATGTGGCGATATTAAGTGTAAGTTGAGAAGTAGAGTCAGAATACATGAATGCATGATGCAGCTGTGCTGAGTACCATGCACATTTCAGAATGTTAATTTAACCTTTTAATTTCAGCAATGCATGTGTGTGGGTATGCGTATGTGTTTGTGTGTGTGTACCTCTATAGCATGTAACATCGTAACTGTGTGCAGGCTTTCGTGAGACTTTGTGTATCATTTACATGAAATGACTTGATAAATGCTAAGTATATGAAAAATGCTTGCATAATTATTAATGAATTACATTTACCTGAGCAACTTAAATAGAAATATGGCTTTACATTTCTGAATACTTATTCAGACATTTCTTTTTTATTGCATTGAGTTTTGAAAAATAGTTTTGGTAATTTGTATGCAGAATAATCATGCACTTTGACTTCTTGCCAATGGAAAAAAATGGTGTTCCTAAACATTCATTTCTATTTAATTTTGTTTTCCATTATGTTAATACAACATATCAATCAAATGTTGTGTCATAAAATGAAAATTTTGGTTAAGGTTTTAAACAAGAAAGAAAGTAGATGTCTGCTAATGTAACTGAATAACCAATAATGATTAATAATGAAACTAGCTAGAGCACAAAACTGCTCTTTGGATCTAAATTACCTGCCACTCTCTTCACGTGCAATAGAACTCCTTAATCATTGTTGATATTTTTATAAAAATTCTTTTAAAACATTGATATATGATATCATATTACCATATGATATGTGATATATTATCATATGATATATAGGATAGGCAATGATTAAAACACTTCAACCTATTAAGTTATTCTGCATTTATTCATTAGATTTTATGTCATATACATTCTGCTACCTATTGTTTTTGTCAATTTGCTGGTTTTTGATATTCTCAATATGTGTAAACAGTGAATCAGTTAATTTTATAGTTTTTTTCTATGTTAGTAAAAGGTTTACTTAAATGTTTGCATGATAATTCAGTAACTATGAGTTTCAATTCATACAGATAATTTGATGTGATTTATTAAAACTGCCACTACACATACAAGTAACTATGTGTAATATTATACTTATACAGATATTTTTTAAATTTAATCTTTATTGTAATTGTTTCCATATCCATTTACTCCCCTTATGCCCTTCTCCCTTCAGCAATCACCACACTGGTGCTCATGTCCATGAATTCATTTTCTTTTTTGCTCAATCCCTCCACCCTCCAATCTCCCGCTACCCCACCACTAACCGTCATCTGTTCTCCATCTATGAGTCTGTATCTGTTTTGCTTGTTAGTTCAGTTTGTTCATTAGATTTCACATATGAGTGAAATCCTATGGGATTTGTCTTTCTCTGACAGGTTTATTTCACTTAGCATATGTTCTGCAGGTCCATCTATACCGTTGCAAAGGGTAAAATTTTCTTCTTTTTTTATGGCCTAGAATTCCAATGCGTAAATATACCATACTTATTTTATCCACCCATTTATTAATAGACATTTGGGCTGCTTCCATATCTTGGCAATTGTAAATAATGCTCCAATGAACATGGAGTGCTTATGTTCTTTTGAATTAGTGTTTGGGGTTCCTTCAAATATATTCTTAGAAGTAGGATTGCTGGGTCAAAAGGGAGATTCATTTTTAAATTTTTGAGGTATCTCCATACTGCTGTCCACAGTGGCTGCACCAATCTTCATTCCCAATAACAGTGCAAAAGTGTTCCCCTTTCTCCACATCCTCCTCAGCACTTGTTTGTTGACTTATTGATGACAGCCATTCTAACAGGTGTGAGGTGATATCTCATTGTGGTTTTAATTTGCATTTCTCTGATGATTACTAACATCAAGGATCTTTTCATATGTCTATTGGCCATCTGTATGTCCTCTCGGAGAAGTGTCTATTCAGGTCCTTTTCAACCTCATGGCACACATAAAGTAATTACTAAAATTCTGCAGCACACCCAAAAATACATTTTTTGATCTGATAAAAACATAGGTATACTTTTGATTCATTCATACCAGACAGCTATTACTGTGTTTGCTCTTGTATTTTTTTTAATTTGACAACCTAAGGGAAAAGAGGTTAGTGCACCTGACTAAATAGTCAGTTAATTGGATGTTTTAAAAATTTTTGTGGCACGCCAATTGAAAATTGTTGTACTAACATGCTCCCAATAATTTTAAATCACATTATCCCTCTAACTGAGCTACAGAATATTAATAAATATGCACACATATCATCAGAATGTAGACTGATTCTCTTTAAAAGTTTAGGTTTCTTTGACTTCCTCATTGTTTCCATGTTGTCAGAAGTCTCATGGGTAGTTCTTAAAGTTAATTTTTACTATTTTGAGGCATCCTTTGATGGATTAAGTTGAAAACAACAAACCCAAACATGTGCACACATATGGAAGAGAAACTTGTAGCATCAGATACTTATTTCCATTGTTTTTTGTTTTCATAAGCACATAAAAGTTTAAAATGTTTCCTTAGACTTCAGGATGTTTCTCATAATAAAAACCACCCATATGGTACGTGTATACATCACAACACATAACTTCTTAATGACAACTGTTTTATATATTCTCAAAACACTTTATCTCTTATTTATCATTACCAAACTCATATATATATATATACTCATTTTATAAATAAATTGTATCAAAATTCATATCAAAGACCATCTTTAAACTGTGATAAAAAATGGAGTAGCATACAGCTTCAGTAGAACACTGAAGGAAAGGGTAACATTTTGCTAGGCCATTCACATCAGCTCTATCTCTGTTGCTTTGGCCATGGGCATACGGAAGCAGGGTGGGTGGATCCAGCACTTACAGCACCCTGAAGCACTGCACCAGCTTGCAGTGCAACCTTCCTCTTTCACAAATCAATATTAGAAACAAATGTCCAGTCCCCAAGGTAACTCAGGTAATCTTCCCTGAAGATCTTTCTGCTTACCACTGAATATAGATATTTTATCTCATTTGAAATGATAGTGTTTGCTTGTTCTATTTTTGAAAGGTACATTTATAAAATAGTTTTGGAACATTACAAACATTTTATTTAAATGGGTGACTCAAGCATGTTGGTTTAAATTAAACCACATGCTTGGGAAATTCATAGAGCTCTGTAAGGACTATATTTTATGAAAATGCAGGATGCTGAGCAGCAAAATTTAATCTGGAGGGCACTTGTCCTCAGCCATGCGAGACAAGATGTATTAGCCATAAATGAATTGCAGCAGTGCTACTTGAGTTTCTTTAATTTTCTAAACCAAGATTGTGAAAAGAATCAGTGGTACTGAATCCCACTGGCTATGGTGAAAAGGCAGTGCTTAGAGATAAAGAACAATTTATCTTATGCTGTAAAAAGGAGCAGTTTTGGCAGATAGTAAAGTACATCACAGTGTAATATACTCTAGAAAGAATATTACAAAATATGGATTTTTTCTTAACATTTTAAGAGTACTAATTCAGGATATGTTCCCAAATAAAAAGAAAATGAGAGTGTTAATTGCAAATTACAAATATTAAAAATGTAAATTACAGTCTAGCAGGGCATGTGCATATGTGTTTAAGAGACATATTCTTAGCAATGAATTAGTAAGAATATATTTTACTTATGTAACTAAAATGGTAACTAAGCTTCAAACATTCCATGCATTTCCACTATTAAATCAAATTGAGTATAGACAAGTTAGAATTATGAGTTTTTGGATTTTACTTTGGCTTACCAGGTTATAGTTTATGCGTTATAGGGTTTAGTGTGTCCAGGTTTTTAATAAATGCCTGGTGACTCTAGCATTTGGATGATAGCATAGTTTCTTCTCCACTTGAGATACAGATCTTTATACTGTTTTTCTTTATAATGTTATTGATGATGATCTGATTATGTATCTCTTGTTTACTATTCCTACTCAGTATACCAACAAATATTTAACACATTCCTTAAGGAAAAGTGCATTAATTTCTAGGCTATGGCTTTTGAATTTTATACAGAGGGTAAGATATATCTTTTTTCTAGTCATGGAGCTAATGAACAATAGAACTACTCACTAACTTTGGGCTTTACGTAGGTACCTAACCTTTTTGTGCCTCAGATAAAAGAAGCAAGAACTTTTGTAAGAAAACAGATATATTAATTTTTGTCTGATTTTTCAGATCACTGAACATAGTTTTTAATTTGTCTGTGTCACTACAGTAACACTGATATTAGATGCCTTATAATTGAAAAGCAAAACAAAACATGTTTTCCTTGTCTATATTTGCAATAATTTCATACAAGTTAGTAATGAAAGTTCCAGTACATCAAAGTTCTAAAAATCAATACAAACATAATGCAACATAAAGTATCACTAAAACATGCATCATTCTGTAATACCTCTTCAGTGTTGGCATCTCTGTGACTCAAAAAAGAAATTTTGGGAACTATATTATTCTGTCACTTCCTAAACACCCATATTGTTGAGATTATTGGCAGCAAAGAATTATATACACAAAATGGTTAAAAGTAAAAACTGTTTTAAGGCTAGACATATCATTTAATTCTAATTCAGTATCTAGGTTATGATATTTTTCATGTTATACATCCATTTATTCTTAGATTATATAGTATATTTTATTATAGAAAACTATATGTATATTTTGTAAAAACAGTTCATTTTGTATCACATACATGTACATATGTTACAGGTTAAATAATAAGCCTGAAGGCATACCTACCATACACCACTTCATTTTTTTGAGACTAGCCCTATAAATCAACTATGAAGGATTTACCATCATAATATAATGTCATACCTAGGGAATAAAATATATATAAAGAGGATGATATCAAATTTATTAATGATATTGGCCTAAGGTATTATTACATTAATTCAATGAGCATCATCCTTATACAAAATAAATAAAATAATACATAAAGTATGCATTTTAATGTTATAAAAAATTAAAATGCGGACCTGGAAAATCCATTAAAATCACCAGGATTTCAATCCACAATTTGAAATTACAGAAAGAAGTATTTGAGCACAATAAACAGCATTAATATTTTTCCAAAAGTTTATTACTCTTACAATGTTTCTGTAAGTATTCAAACAGGGACCTATTTCTGTATTAGATGAGGATAAATTTTACAGAAGTACAAAGCTTTGCTCTTTCTACATGTATACATAGATCAGAACAGAGCTAAAAGGTAAAATGATAAAGAACAGAGCTAAATATTTTTGTAGGTTTATTTTGTATAAAGTATTAACCAACAGGAAGAAATAAATGAGAAATTTTTATTTTTAGTGGTAACATGCTGTTCTAAGTAAATATTTTATTTGCCATATTTAACTTTGAGTATCAAAAGTACAGAAAGCAATTATCAAGAAATAATCCTTCCCGGCTGGCGTAGCTCAGTGGATTGAGCGTGGGTTGCAAACCAAAGTGTCGCAGGTTCAATTCCCAGTCAGGGCACATGCCTGGGTTGCAGGCCATGACCCCCAGCAACCGCACATTGATGTTTCTCTCTCTCTCTCTCCCTCCCTTCCCTCTCTAAAAAATGAATAAAATATTAAAAAAAAAGAAGTAATCCTTGTTAGAATCAAAGTCCAGAGCAAACATGTTGAGGGAAGTTTGCAAGATTACCTAGTTGTTTCTCTGAAAAATACAAAAATCAATTATATGTCTCAGAACTAGACTACAAGTAGGCTTGTACACTGGCCTTCCAGGGTCATAGTAAACAAAGAAATTGACCATGAATCTTCCCATGCCTTTCACACAGGATTTGTTTGGTTTTGTTTTGCTTTGTTGTTTTTATTTTTCTTACTCCCTCTTGTAAAAAAATCTGGCTTCATGATTACATGTCATGAGAATGGTAAAAAGAGCCACTCATAGTTCATAATTGGATCTTCATGTTCTTTCACATGTTTTCATAGGGGCCATCTCTTTCCCATGTTCTGGAAGGCAGTGAAGATGGGTCTCAAATGGGGAAAATGCCTGTATGTCATCTGCACAGAGCGATCTAAATAGGCATACAACGTAAGTGCAGTGACGCACCTACACCGAGTACCTTTGATGCACAGTGACACACTGTACCTTCAGAGGTACAGTGTTGTAAAGATACATAAAAGGAACATAAAAGGGACCTCTTTCTCATGCATGTATTTGATGGCAACTTTCCGTTAAATACATCACTGTTCCATCATGACAATGAGAGACAGGGATTTATCAATGATAGATATACACATAGCACTGCATTCACTATCCAAGCTTAACCACTGTAATAAACTAGTGGCCTAGTTGAAGGAAGCTCATTATTATGACATCGTGAAACACCCACCACAAAAGTCCTTCAGAAAAGTGAATATATATGCTTTGGGGGTGAAGAGTTACAGCTCTCACTGTTGTTTATTCATTCTTTCTTAATAATTTCAAGTTTTATTATTTGTGACTTTAACAACCTATTCCAAATTTCCAGTACACAGTTCAGAAAAATTTATTTTTCTAGGGGATGTTAGGCCTAATAAACTATTTCTACATTTTAGTAGAAGTTTCCAAGCATAAAATTATTTATAAATATATGTTAAGTTTAATTAACATTATTCTTCTAACATGTAATAACTCAATTTTTTCTTGTTATGTAGTAAAATATGTTAGTTTAAAAACTTGCAACCAAAGAGACACCAATATTTAAGTTTTAGAAAAAAAAATTATAGAGAAAAATGAACAAAACACCACAAACTACTTGATAGTATATTTCTGAGAAGCCCTGCAAGGTACAAAGGAAAACATTTATTTGGTGGGAGAAGGGAGGCCTAACATCCACACAATTTTATAACTGTATAATAATAATGCGAAATTCTGAGAAATACAAATAGAATTTATAATGGCTAATACCTTTCATCTATAAATTGTAAAATATTGCATATCTAATGTGGGCATTAAATGATAAAGTGTTATGTACTATGTCCTAAAAACAAGCTGCAATTTTTTTATTGTTGTTCTGATGGAGGTGATTTAGGCTTGAGAAAAATTGAGGGCAGTTATGTAGGCATGACCCAAGGGTATTTCCTTCACCAGCTTTCAGTAAATTAGTACTGTTTCCCCTCTTTAGGTTCATCTCCTCCCTCCTTTTTCCTTCTTCCAATGATTTAAGATGTGCGGTTACTGGGAGCAATATATAATCTAAACATTTTTGTTATGCCAGTGAAAGAAGCACTTGGGGGACAGTTAAGAGTACCACAGAAAATTCTTAATAATGCTATATCTTTTGTGTGTCAATACATGCTGAAATACCGGCTAAAGTATCCACCTATATGAAAATTACAGGAAAAAGTAAAATTTTGTACTTAGACAAATAATCTCTGAAGGGGGAAAATGACATACATGTAACTAATATAATAAATGGCTTTCTAGCAAATTGATATAAGGAGACAGTCACTGTAATGACTGAGATTAAAATTAAAAATTTAATAACCTTTTTTATTAACTCACTGTGTTCTATATAGCAGTGGAAAGTAGATTTAAAAAAAAAAACTTAATATAGAACTTGGGACAATTAATCATAGAACTTATCTGTCATCAAATTTATTTCTCAGTAGAATATTACAAGATATTGCTTACCTTATGTAATTAAAATTGCCTGAAAATTTTAGTGGTTACCTGGGTCATAGAAAATTGAAGAACATGCAAAGATCTACATAATATGGGTCATTCATGTTCCACCAATCATCGGTATTTTATTGCTCCTCTCAAAATGATAATATGGCAAGATATAAAATAAGTTCCCAAATTAATTTCAATTGTTATAATAATGAAAACACCAATCGAAGATTAGAAAATCTTAAAAACAATACTGGAAAATTGCACATATCACCTTAATTTATTCAATCTTATTTTGCAAATTTGTATGGTTAAAAATAAAACCTTAATTAATAGAAATACTACTTTAACTATTTTGCTTTTTAACTTCAAAATAGTATATTTTACATATTGGACTTTAATGTTTTAATCAATCATTTAACTCAACTGCCTTTCTGAGAATAGATTATTGTATACTAAAGATTAAATATTTTTAAATGAGCTTCTTGAAAACAATTATCCACACACTGATTAATAGTAAGTAGTGATGCCACTTCACTCACCGGCACAGAGCCAGGTGCTCAAACATGTGGTGACTGGGGTGCGGGGGTGTCAGGGCGTTAAATGGTAATGGAAAAATACAATATATTTTAAAGTGATGTGAGACACTGCTACATTTGCTAAGACTCTAAGACCTGAAGCCAAAATAAAAATTTTCCATAGCTCCAAATTAAAAAAGAATAAATTTAGATTATTCATATCAAAAGAAAATTTAGATGAATCTAGTTAAAATTCAGTTCAGTATTTAGATTCACCTTCTTTGTTTTAAAGTGGCACAGTTACTGTGTCACACAAGTCTATGAGGATCATTCATATTATATTCAACTTGATTGGTAACTCTGGAACTGTTTAAAAAGTGGTACCTTAAGTATCAAACACAAAATCACAACTAGTAAATATTTATTAAATTAAACAAAGAGAAAAAGGTGTAAGGAATAATTCAGCCCTGGTGGTAAATTAATATTTTATTTGTCTCAAGCATTTGCAGGAAAATAAAACAAAGGTCACCTGTCTTTGGATAGTACAATGTGCTGCTGCTGTCCTGGGTCCCAACAGATCTGCTGTCACTAGTGGGAGGATGAGGCAGAGGCTGCTGTCACTTCCCCAGCAGTTCTGTCTTTCTTTAGATGAAAAGTACCTACACTTTTTAGATGGCTACCCAAAATATGGACCACAATTCTCAGCCTCCTTTTAGAACTAGGGGCTATTTCTGTCTACATTCTAGCCTAAGAACTGAAGGCAGGGGAAAAGAAAATGATAATTTGTCTGGCGAATGGGGAAAGTGAATGACTTTCTCCGTTTCTGTCTTTTTTTTCTGCTGACTGGAATGAGATATGATATGGAGCAAGAGAGGCCTTAAGCCTCTCTGGGGATAGAGAAGATGCGAATCCTACCAATAGGTAGAAGAAACCTGGTTCCCTGATAATCCGGAATACAATGCTAGCTCTCAATTACCTGCCTCTGGAAATTAATGTGTGACAAAGATCAGCATCCACATTCTTTAACGACTGTTATTTAGTGTTTTCTATCACTTGTAGTCAAGCCTACTCCCGATACAGATGTGAATACTCAATTTGATTGTTTTCTGGCTTATAATTTTCTTCTATCTTTTTCTAACTTATGTTGTCTTTGACTAGAACAACTAAAATATTAAAAAGATAATACCAGTTGAGAAAATAATATTTTAAAATTTAGAGAAACTGCTAGCCAGCAAATGTGACAGATAAGATGAATGAATGACATTGTTGACTTAATCAAGAATGTAATAGAGTACAAAATACATCGGCCCAACTATATGGAAGTACAAAGCAGCTGAGGATTTTGATACCACTGTAAAACTGAAAGAGCATGGCTTTGAGTAGCAATAGTCTTCCAACCTAATTTTTCAATGAAGAATTAGTTCAGGTAGAGTGTGTTTTATTTTAACACTTAACATAGTCACCAATTCTAAATTCCCTGTAATCTTGGATGGAACCTTCCTTTATACATTACCAATGACAAAAGTTATTCCTATGTACTATTATAAAGTGATTTGGTAATAGTTATAATTAATATTATGTTTTAGTAGTAGCTCTACAAAGGATCTGCCAATTTTCATTGCCTGCATTTACATTGTGGGAAATGACAGACAAGTATATTACAGATATTTCAGTAACGAACAACACATTTTTCATTAATTGTATCTTTCTTTGTTAGGTCTTATAAAATATTTGATCATAGCTTTAAAAGACAGCATTTTATTTCTCCAATATTGGATATTGGAGAAATATAATATCAATAATATCAAATTTATACCTTTTGTTCTTTGTCCACGTCTTCTGAGAAAATAATACACATAATTTCACTTTAAATTACACATTAGTGCAGTAGTTGAAGACATTTTAAGTTCCAAATAAACTCCACCCCTGTACTCTTAACAAGGCACATAACTCACATGAAGTCATAAAAATATGAACATCTTGGATGAAGTGTGTACATTCACATACAAGAACAACTATATCACACAAGAACAACTACTTCCTGACTGACCACAAGTGTAAGATTCTGAGAATTTTTAGATGTAACATGAGTTCAATGATCTTGAGATATGGGAGAGGTAGAAGAAGGGCCTTAGAATTAGTGAACTGCAGGGTATGAGTATTTAGTAAATAGTTATTTTATGCTTAAGCATGGATTAAATTCCTCATAATGAAACATTTACATTTAAAATAAAAGTATGGTAAACAAAATCAATGGTTATATCAACCAAATCCTCCAATTTTATTATGATTCTGGCCTAATTCTACCAAAGATGCATCAGGATACCAACTAAAAATCCTAGAAAGCTAAAACAGCATTAAAAATTAGTTACATAGTGATAACTTTGTGACAGCTGAATTATGTAAGTGACGACATAATGTTTTCCTTGACTGTAATCACAAAGATCATTCAATAGGTTCCTTGTAAAAGATATTTAAATCATCTGAACTCACCATTTAATGAGAAAAAAATCTTTCCTCCTTCTCCACCATTTTTTTCTCCCCAGCATGCAAGCTCCAAAAAAGATCAAAATTGATTTTAAGAATAAAAGAATCTTTAGAGAAGTAAGCCACAAGCCAATAAATGCTAACCAATCCAGCCATTTTAGTCAATAGTCAGAATATCAGTAGACCCTCTGTGTGTTTCAGTTCCCCAAGCAGTGATGTGTGAAAAGTCAAGAATGTTGAGATTTCAGGGGAGAGAAACAGTTGTTGGTGTTTGCTATCTTTTACAGCTTGGTGGGTCACTCACAACTCACAGCATGTGAAACAATGCAATCTGTTTTTCATATGTCCAAACTAATTACATGCTGACTTCTTTCCAGTATTGTTCTAGTTAGGTTTCCAGCACACACAAACATTCAAATCGTGATAAAAATAATTCAGCCAGAGTCAATGGTGATACATACATGCACACACACACACACACACATATACACACACACACACACATATAGTGATACTTATTTCTACTTTAAAGATATTATACAGAATAATTAACTCATAGTTAATTTCATAATGAAAATAAAACATTATGTAATTAAATGTTAGGTTATAACCACTAATTGTGATTTTTGAAAAACATTAGAAGTATTTCTAGTGTCCCTTCTATACCTTGTCATGTAAAGTAGTAAAATAAAAATTAATATCTATATATCGGTCATGTTTTTATACAATAATAACAATCAGAAGAAGAAATAAGTGAAATAATTCCATTTACAATTGCATGAGAAAGAATCAACAATTTAGGAGTTAATGTATGCAAAGAGGTAAAAATGTACTACCAAAATCATAAGTGAAAAAAGTTATGATATTAAAAAAAATTATTGACAAGAAAAAATAAAAGAATATATTGTGTAAAATAATTGATGAGTTTAAAAATGACTGTACTTCCCAAGGCAATTTACAAGTTCAGTGAAATCCCTCCCAACATGCAATGCTATTTTTCTCAGGACTGGAATGAATAATTTTCAAATTTATATGGAACCAAAAAATACCCCAAATGTTCAAAGCAATGTTGAGAAAAAGAATAAAGAGGAAGGTATTGCTTTTAAGAAAACAAACTTGTGTTGGCAAATTAAAATCAAGTTGTCAGATCTGTAGGGACATATGACAATGATTAAAATAAAAATATATGGAATACAATATAAAATATGCAAACATGAGACTATTCATTATAGGTAAAGCAAAGATTTGTAGTGTGGAGAAACTCTATCATACTGAGAATGTAGGATTTTCCTCTCATAGGATCATAAATGGAAAGAAAACAAAAACATAATTTTCTTGAGGAGAAGACAATTATCAAATTAAAGTGTGATTATATAATCTGAAAGTGATTTTGAATTAAAATACTACAGCTCAACTTCTGGTGACCAGGTTTTTTGATTCTGTATTATCTTGCCATTCTAATGCAACCCACATATTGATATGTGAAGTTCTCTCACACTAAAATTACTACCTGTTTGAATTTCCAGGTATAGGAAAACCATATTGAGTTTACATTCTCAGCAAAACTCTTAAAAATGAGAAGAATGAGGGACTCCCTCCCTAGCCTTCATCTACTTAGAGACTGCTTTGAAGATGCCACTGGGCCAAGCTAATGCTAAAACTGCATGTCCAATCCTAGTTATCTTTCTATTAAACTGGAATCAGAACATGAATATTCTTGATCCTCTAATATTCTTTACATTCGCAATTCTTTGCTACAGTTTAACAATTTGAGCTTATACTCAGGAGTAGTTTTTGTTAATAAAAAAGTACTTTCATTCATAGCTTTTCAAAACAATGCAAATACTTCCTGCTGAATATCTGGTATGTATGAGACATGATGCCAGAAGCAGAGATGAATGAGGTAACTCCACTCTCATGGGCACAGGGTTTGGTAGAAAGGACAAAGAGAAAACATGTAACTCTCACATAATACGATGTGTAAAATGTTACATTAGAAGAATGATTAAATACAGTGTGAGCACAGATGGTTTCATAATTCTGTGGCGGAGGAAGGTCAGGTAACTTTTGAATGCATATGAAAAATGCTATTTTTAAAAGCATCTACTACATATTATTATAGAATGTTTATACTTGAGTCTTGGCATGATTCTATTTTTTAAAAATGTAACAGTATAAGAAGAAAACACAAATAACTTCAACATTTATTAAACTATCTGAACCAATAGTATCACTGAATATTCAAGAAATACCAGTGCCCTAAAGTTCATTGCACACAAGTACACAGTGATACTAAATTAGTATGGGGTGTTAAAGTGCCTCACAATTTGATGCTATTTACATAACTTGCTATCTTTCTGCATTTACAGTCTTGACCTTATTTAAGAGCCACATCTTCCACCGAACTAAACTTGACATTTTACTTTGTTCTCACTCTACAAGTCAATGAATTTCCAGACATGGGGATGAATAATGAGTAAGAGACCAAAAATCCTGGGTCTCATGGCTGAAACAACCATTAAAAGAGAAGCGAGGAAACAAGTCCCGCTACATTTATGACATAAAATCTCATTTTCATATCCACTTATGAGGGCATAATACTACAGCTAATATTTTAAAGTGACCTATTTTTATCTTGTTATCAGTATGAAGAACTTAAAAACTTGTTTCTGAATTTGTGTCTCTTTTCAGTGTATGAAGATCTTAGGATAAATCTTATTAAGCCCTCTTATTATGTACAGTATCCTCATCCATTTTAATATATTGGATATTATATATATTAATATAATATATATTTATTTATTTATATAAATAAATATATATATTTAATATATATTTTAATATATTGGATCAGGTGTAAAAATGGGCATATACATTATAATGTAAAGTGAGCTTTATACAAGCTGAAAATCAATAGCTTAAAAAAGTAAAACCATGGAATACACATTATATTTACATTCTATTTATGTTAATTTATGTTAAAAATGGTAACTATAAGGAAACAGTGAAATATTTTTAAGACGCCAATGCTTTAATAACAACATATAATTACCAATAATTTTAACAAAAAATTATACAAATAGGTCCCTTCTGTCATATTAAACAGAAGTTGTAAAGCCAAGTAATTCAAAAGTATATATTTATAAATGAATGTATCTATCAGGTCTATTAAAAATGTTTCAATGTAATGCCAGTGTTAGGTTGTACATATAGCATGCATGTACATGTACATACATACTAGGATTATGGAGGAGTTGCACTTGCATTCATTCTCTTACATGAAACATTAAGAAATGTTTTAAGTTATCTTTAACATAAATCTTTAACTCACTATAAGCAATTAAATAGTTTCATAGATAAGTCAAGACATCTTCCTGACTAATAGCAAATATCCAGCTTACCATTCTCAGTCACCTGTGGACATCCTACCTGACTGCATTGTCAGCACAATTAAAGCCCAAAATATCATCATTCTTTGTACATATAATGCTTCCTATGACTTTATCCATTTCTTTAAATAACTTGTATACTGTGTGTGTGAATCAGAAAAGGAAAATTTTATATGCAACATTTAGCACAAAATAATTTGAGATTGAGCAAGGATGTAATTGTGCCTGATTTGGGCATTTGCTTTTAAATTGATAGGATAACATGCACTTGAAATTAAGCATTAGAATCGCAAAAAGATTATGGCTGGAGATGAAGATTGGTTAAACTTTTATACAAAAGAGAACTTTAAAGTACTAAGATTGTTGAGAGCAAATAGAAGGCTAAGGAGGGAAATCTGGAGATGTACCAAGTTTTATAACAAGGAGGAGAAAAACAACCACCAGTATAAATGAAAAAAAAAAAGATTGGCATTGAAAAATATATTAGAACTAGAAAAGTAAATCATAAATACTAACAAAGGACACATAGAAACACACACACATATATCTGTCCAGTAAAGACATTTATTGAAGAAGATACAACATACAAGAAACATTGCACATAGGACAATGATGCCTCAGTCCCCTATAAAGTAGGCACCTCAGGACCTCACACAATTCCTCTAATTGCCATCAGCTGCCCTGTCATAATTTCCTAAATCTCATCAATGGTCTGAAATCTCTTCCCTTTCAAAGGTGATTTTACTTTTGGGAAAAGCCATAAGTCACAGTATGCCAAATCTGTATTGTAGGGTAGCTGAGTCACCTGGGCGATTTGATGTTTTGCAAAAGAACTCTGCATGGGATGTGATACATAAGCTGGCATGTTGTCATGATGAAGTTGTCAGTCATCACTTGCACATAGCCGTAGTCTTCTGGATCACTCAAATAGTTTCCACGGAGGAATGTTCAAGCATAACACAAAATTTGATACAGATTCATTGCTCTACTCACTCAGTCATTTTGAATGCAGTGGCCACATAGTACACATGCTCACTCAATGGCATCTACCACCCCCACTGACTAGTGCAGTGAAGTCGTCATTGTTCATTCACCCACACTGCAGTCCACTCTCCTTGGCTGCCGGGTTATATCAGTGTCACAGAAACTATTCTTGTTATATTAACAATGACTGGGCTTTTTCTAGACAGGCTACACACACACACACATGCATATACGTGTGTGTATCTACATATTACATATGTGTGTGCATGTTAGGGTAAGAAGAACCAGTTATTCTTAGTAAGTATCAGGTCTTTGAAGGAGTAGAGCACATGTTATTAAAAGGTGTTTAGAACCAAAAGATGAAGAGCAAAGTCAATGGATAAAAAACATGATATAACTGGCTGTAAAAAACAAAAGAAAATGCTGTAAGTTTGAGAAGAGCAAAAGACAAAACAACTAAATTCAAGCCATTATATAGACTCCTTGAGCATGCTTATAATAAAGTAGACAAAAAAACCCTAAAGTTTATGAAGAAGCAAATATTAGATAACAAAAGCATACAGAATGAAGTATACCAGAGTATACTCACAGAATATAACAGAAATAGAGGAAAAAGACTAGGAGAAAGATGGAACATATCGTAAACAGGTTGGGAGCATTAATCTTCCAATTAAAATTACAATTGAAGTCATTTTTTGAGAGACAAGTAATGGGAAAAATTTAGGAAAGCTAGAGAATTAAGGTTTAGAAGTGCTTTTATGAATATAACAATCAGAAATAGTAAACACATTTCCATAAAGCTAGTAATTTATAAACTATATTAATTCATTTATATTAAATTGATTTACTATTTATAGTGCTTGTACAAATATTTCATAATCATTTTACAATTCTGGAAAAGAAGTGAATTCCAAGTTCAACATAATATTAATATTTGTTGGGGAAAAGGGGTGTTGGGACATGTTGCCCTATAATGAACTGGACATGCCGACCTGCTCATATCTGGCTATGGCTGTTTCTTGAAAAATATTTATTGAATAATTGTCAATTAGAATCCTTTGGATTAAGAAAGCCCCTAATTTCTTATAAAATATTGCTAATTACTTTCTAATCAATCATTTACATGTGCATATATTTTAGACAAATGTTTATTCTATTGGTTTAATGTACATGCTTAAAAGCAAACTGAATATTCCCCCTTAAAAATAGTTTTCAATAATTTGAGTGATTATACTGTTGAATCAAGTGCAATTAAATAATACAGTCAGAAGAGAAAAAAACTAACTTCAGATAATTCCATTTAATTGGAGGGAATAAATTGCTTGATCTGGGGAAAAACTGGTATCTCTGTATCTCTTTGTCTGTAAAATATAGATTCTGGGCAAGTTTTTCAACAACAAAAGAATATAGTATGTGGCAGTAAAATGATCCAGTAAAATATATGTATACATAAAAGGATGTATATATCATATATATAATATATATAAATAGCTTGGCAACTGTGATATGCTAATATAAATTTCAATTATTAGTGTATGTAATTTTAAATGTCAAAGTACAAACAAACCAGAAAAAGTATACTTTTACTTTTCTTTCAACATATTTTTGTTACATTGTGATAAGATTTTATTATTAACTCTCTGAATAGTAATTGGGTTTTATTTTACATTGAATTTATTCACTCAAATAATGAACTAGAGTTACATATTTTCAGCTCTCTGCAGAAATCTGCAGGTCTTTTTCCTTTCCATATAATGTTTATATAGAAAGACTAGAAATCTAGAATAACATCTTCAATAAGGCTTCTTTACAAAGCCGAAGAAGCGTAGGAGGTGGGGTGAGTGGGGTTGAGGAAAATGGTGGTGGGAAAATGGAGACAACTGTACTTGAACAAGAATAAAAAATAATAAACTTCTTCATTCTTTCTTCAAAAGAAAACCTTCTTTAGAAAGACAAGAATCATTATAAGTCAACTATAATTGAAAAAAATTATTAAAATAAAATTAAATGAAACCCACCACCTTCCCTTGCTTCCACCCTCCCCCTTGTTTGTTCCCATGTGTCCTTTATAGTAGTTCCTGAAAACCCTTCTGTCCCCTGGGGACAGAGGAAGGGGTGGGGAGAAAATACAGACAACTATAATTGAACAATAAAATAATTTAAATTAAAAATAAAATAAAATGAATCATATTACAATAAAGTATATTAATAATTGAACAGCACTACCTATAAAATATAGCAATTCAATAAAGATAAAACATTTTTTCTTTATAGTGTATACCACCTTCCTATGTCAGCCTTATTTCAAATAGAAATGCATTGCCATTTTCTTTTGACAGTTAAGGAAGGGTTTACATTTTTTTAAATTTAGGCTATTTTAATTGTTTATACATTCCAAAAAAGTACAAGCAACTTTATATGCAATGCCACTAGAAAATAATTTGCTATGATCACAGGACACAAAACCAAGCAGTCAACTTCTGTCTTACTTTGGTAAAGCATATTGCCAGAATTTTAAAATCCAGTGAGTGATTCATCGGTTAAAAATATCCATTAGCAGCACCAGGAAAAAAGGTGTAAGTTGTTTTTCTCTTCTCCCTGACAACACAATTGTTAATATAGCCATTTCTAATAAATTTGAAAATTTTACTTTTGCATTTATCTTGTAAAGATATAAAATCAAATGAAAAATAGACACACTTATTTTGAAGTAATTGGGCACTCTTATTTCTAGGCAAGGTTGTGAAGATACACCTGTTCAAATCAAAGGGAGATTTAGAAATCTTTGTCTCTTAGGCCCTGGCTGGTGTAGCTCAGTGGATTGAGCACGGGCTGGGAACCAAAGTGTCCTAGGTTCGATTCCCAGCCAGGGTACATTCCTGGGTTGCAGGCCATAACCCCCAGCAACCACACGTTGATGTTTCTCTCTCTCTCTCTCTATCTCCCTCCCTTCCCTCTCTAAAAATAAATAAATAAACCATTCATACTAAAATAATTTTAAAAAAGCAACAAAATTTAAAAGAAGATTTCTTATAAAGAAATCTCTGTCTCTTATTTAGTAGCTTTTCTTTATTTTTATTAGTTTTCTAAATAAATATTGAAATCACTGGAGTTAAAGGCAAATTTTTAATCCCTCTGTCTCAGTTTCCTTACCTATAAAAAATAA
This sequence comes from Phyllostomus discolor, assembly GCF_004126475.2. Lineage (NCBI taxonomy): Eukaryota > Metazoa > Chordata > Mammalia > Chiroptera > Phyllostomidae > Phyllostomus > Phyllostomus discolor. Next base: position 53,444,417 of record NC_040907.2, read on the forward strand.
TAGTAGTACTAACTTGGTAGATTATTGTAAGAAATTAATGTACTTTATAGCACCCAAGTCAGACATATAGTGTCAGACATATACTAAGTGTTCAGTAAATGGTAGTCATATTTAAAAGGATAACACTTATTATTTTATGACATTTCTTTGTACCAATCAAACCACAGAAATTTAATATTTACTGAAATACATTTGATCTTTTAGGCCCATGATTCAATATAATGAAATGTGGATGACAGAGGAGTGAACTAGACTTTGGAGGCATTCCTAAATTCACATAACAGGAAGAGTGTGCTCTCTTCTTCTCCAGTGTAACAGTTCTCAGACTATGGACCACAGACAGTTAGAAATCCCTGAGTCTCATCTACTCTACAAGTAAAAACTATTTTCATAATACTTATAAGACATTGTGTGTCTTTTTCATCAGATTGACATTTGCAATTAAGATGCAAGAGCAATTGTTGGTAAAACACCAGAACTTTAGCAATAATTAACTCAATGAAATGGTGTGTGGTACTAAGTTGAAAAAATCCTAAAACCTTGAGTACACATATTTTTAATATGCTAGGTAATAAAATATAATGTACACACACAGGACTTCTGTTGCATTTTGAAATTAAAAGGTTGTCCCGAAAAAAGTACTTGGGCAAAAGATGTTCAGAGTCAAGTTTTGACAGAGTGTTCTGTAAATAAAGCACCATTCTTCATGATAGTTTTTGTTACAAGCTGTAAAGCAGAAAAAGTTAAAATTTCTGACATTGTGATTCTGCTGCCATGAGCTTAAGAGGTTTCCAGGTCTCATACTATTTTTTAGATGATGATGCTGGTGATATTAACAAAATGATTATTTTTCTGATATTGTTTAATATAATTAGGGGATGTTTGATTAACTCACTAAAGCAATATATTCTAATTTACCAATGAATGGCCTTCCAGATTCAAACAAGGGTAAAGATGTATTGAAGTGCAGGAAAAACCAATGGCTTTTAATGTACCAGTGCACAAAGTTTCATTGATGTGGTTTGAAATTCCACATTGCAATTCATCATTTTGAAAATACCACTTGTCAAGTTTTGGTGTAGTATAAAGAAGAATATTACAATTTTCTAAAAAGGCTATTAAGTACTCATCCTCTTTCAACTCTATTTTTGATGAGGCTGATTTTCTTTCAATATTTAATCAAATACTGTATTGTTACAGACCAAATGCAGAATCAGAATGCCAATCTGTCTTCCAATAAGGCAAATATTAATGATATGTGAAAAATGTAAGACAATGCCACTCACCTCATTTTATTTATATTTAATTTTATAATAATGCTATTTATGTTACCATGTAATGATTTTGGTTATTATAAATGAACTGATGATAAATATTTTAAAATGCCTCAATTTTAATATTTATATGATAAAGTGATAGACATAACCCACACAAACAGAATGTCTTTGGTGTACTAATTACTTTTTATAGAAGTAGTTTTATTTTATATTAGATTATAATAAAAATTCCAAAATAATTTTTGGAATAAGCAATTAATTTTCTGCAAATAAATGTATACCACAAACAATAACTTCATATTTGACTTTTGTAGCAGGACCATAAAGAAAGTTTTTTCCAAGAATAATTTTAACTTTATTAAATGATCATTTTTGCACAAATAGTACTCCAAAAGCTATTGTTGCCTTTCTTTCATGTTGTGCTTTGAAATAATTTTTCTCAGTAATTTTTATAACCAGTGTGGCAGATGGCTCCTAGGTTAGGCGCCTGAAATGGACAGGACCAAATTAAAACATTTGGCTGGAACTTATCTCAGGAAGCCAAGCTTTGTGGTAGGCAGCTGGACACCAAATTTATCAAAAACCCAACAGCAATCAAAGCTAAATTAATCTCAAAAGACACACATGTTCCGTTTCTGAAGAGATTCTTATAATCTAGATCACTATATAGTATGCACCTTTATATATCACATATATTCTGAGCATTTGTCTATAATCCTTTCTATCTAAGCAAGTAGAACAAAAATGAGATAATTAAAACCGTCAATGTCCATATGGAAATTGTGCGCAAGGTAATAAACACAGGGTGGCGCAAAAGTAGGTTTACAGTCGTTCGTATGGAAATTAATTCAGTAATTAACAAATAATAATACAAGAATAAACTCTGTGTACTCACAACTGTAAACCTACTTTTGCCACATTCTGTATAAAATTTAAAAAGTTCAAATGAGAATTTGTAAATGCTCCAGTCATACAAAACAAAATGAATAAACAGAACTGGCTATGAGCTAGAATAAAAAGAAATATAAAATACTTTCACTACCTGAAACTTACATTTTAATGTGAAAAAGACTTGCAGGTTTGTCATAAAAAGTACAAAAGAAAGTTTTTTCAAAAAGAGATCACGCTCTGTGCCAGGTGTATGGCAGGAACTGAGCACCAACACGAAACAGTCGTAGACACTGGGTAAGGCAAGACAATGGAGGTAGGTGATCAGGAGCGCAGTGGGGTGGTGGCTGTACGGAAGGCTGCAAGGGCATTAGCAGTGAGTAGACAAGGCCAAAGGCATAGAAATAAGCATAGTTCTGATGAAGAGGTATAAATTTTGCATCTTTCTGACCACACTGTTTAAGTAAATGATGTATAAAAATTCCAAATCCACTAAATTGAGGCAAATATTCATATTCTTTTCAGGTAATTTAATGGGGGAGCAAAGGCAGGGTCAGCATTTATAGAAGCAAGGTTTAATTCACAAGATCTAATAAAGCCCAATTCAGCATTTATGGAACCAGAAACATTTTTCCTATTGATTTTTGTAAAACATTTGCAAAATTGACTCAGTCTTCCCATATGCTTTGTAGATCATTTTGTTGTTCTCCCCCACTGCCCTACCCCCCAAAAAACCATGGATCTGACATGGTGATAAATTTTGAAGTTTACAAAAATCTTTAATAATATTTTTATAGGAGGCATTATGAAGAAATTCATGCACATAAATTCACAAGAGAAATACTATTTATAATCATATCAATAGTACCACATATTAAATTACTTTTCTATCAGAAAGTATTCAGCTATATTATATAATACAGGGTGGAAAAATACTGAAAAAGAAATAGTCCAAATATCAATAAAGATTGCCAATCCAGAAACTTTCAAATATTGTTTGCATAATGTTATACTTTCTTTAGTAAAAATAAAAATATGTTTTCACCTTATACTATAAATGTTAATTTTCAAAGAGACAAATAGTTCCTAATAAAACATAATTATGAAGTAATTTGGAATTTCACAATCTTCCACAATTCTACACATAAAAATATGTTCCTGTCATCACAGAGAGGAAATCCAATTGTAATGACCACCTAAATTCACAAATGCATGTATATTACTGCAAATGTCCGGACTGGAGATAATCTCTTGAGTGAAGCCTTATTTTAACAAACCATGTCTTCCTTCCTCACAATCACTAGCACACTGGCTTCCCTCTACTGCAGGGTTTATCATACTGGATTGTAGTGGCACAAGTACATTTTCTTACACTGTCATGTCCTTGAGCGTGACATTCAGATCGGTGTCTGGTAGTAGGTATCCAACAACTTTTTGTGAGTGAATGACTACTGACTGTTGCCAGTGCGGTAAAAGCATTACCAAAAAAATCATCTCCAAACAAATAAAATATGGACAGCTTGTATTTCTTGTCAGAGATAATAAATACTTATGGCCTATAACATTTAACATTTTTCAATGTTTTAGGATGTTAATTTATTAGATATTTATTATAATTGTCATATTGCACAATGTATTATATCTAATTCCTTATATATAACAATATATATGCTGATTTATTTACTTTATGGTGTGAAAGCAATCTTATTATTTCCCAAACACTTTCTTTTTAAGTTAAAATTAATGTAAGCAATTATATTCTAGATTTTATATGTGGATTTCATGGGAATGAAATATTGGCTGATCATTTATATTTAAGTAAATTAAACTATTTCTAGACTTACCTGCTTATAGTTAATACATTATATTTTTATATAAGTCTTACCCCTGAACAACATAGATATATAATTAATAGGCATGTGTACATGAATTTACATGAAATTACAAGAAAAGGATCTTACATATGGCTCCAATACAATCAACCCTAAACTTGACTTCCATTATAATTACATTAATATTGACAAGTAGTGCAGGAGAACAACAAATGATCTTCAGTTTTAAAGTTGAAAAACCATATGAACAATCACTTTTGAGATAGTGAAGAGTTAATTATTAGTTTAGCACATATATAATGTGGAACAAATTGTTTCTTTTGGTTGGCAACAAATAAAACCGATATTGATAGTAGTTATCTACATTTCCTTAGCTAGAATAAAAACAAACAGCTTCTATGATTTTTTCATGCAATTTTGATCCATTTCTTTAGGTCCCAAACTCTTTGGACTACATTATTCTAAAGCCCATCTGGGTCCACAGTTTGTGCTGAACAGGATTTCCATGTTAATACTGAGAGTCATTTTAACTGCCTGCCATTTCAATTTACTAACAAGCTCACATTGCCTTAAAACATGTAATGACCCTCTATTAGTTACCTGCAATTCACTATTAAATTTCAGAAAAAAAAATAAAATGACTGTGTTGCATTTGGCAAAAATAATTTTCTTAAGAGAAGAAATTTACTATTTTACCCAATTTAATAAAGTAGAATTCAAATAATAGAAAAGTTTATATACAGATAGGCTCTTTCAGGTAACAATGCCAATATAATAGAATCATGGGATTTTAGCAATAGTCAAAAACTCAGTCCACCATTTTTCCAAATTTTCTCCCTGTGAAACTCTAATGTCACTTGATGTGAATAATTAATAACTGAATAAAATATGCCTTGGTAAAGCACAGTTATTAAACATGACATGCTATGCCATCTTAAAATTAACCTTAAATGTTAGCATACTAAAAACTACAAAAATCTGTTAGATTTTGTTGGGAACCGCCCCGACTGGTATCAGAAGCTGAAACCCCCACCTAGGCTAAGGCTAAGGGAACGCCCTTGGAACCGTAAGCTAGCAAGGAGACAAAAGCTTATCTCCCTGGCAGGAATGCTGCTTCTGCTGCTTTATTCATAACTGAACCCCCCAAAAGCTTGGTCGGTTAGCCAAAGACGGGTAAGATTCCCCAAGGGGGGGAACGACCTAAGACAGGCACGATCACTTTGGGAGGCCCCCCTAAAAGAAGGACTTGGGGGGCTGCAGCAAAAGGGGGTGATGGACCCTCGCTCCTCGGCTTTGACATAGCCTGAGTTCTCATCGTCTGGGAGAAAATCTCCTTATCTCTTGGTTGCCTTAGTTCCCATGCTCCACCTAAGCCTGAAACAATGACAGGGTGGTGCAGCTCTGTGCTGAAAAGGGCGGATTCCCCAGGTGATCAGGCCTAAGAAAGAACATGTAAATTACTGTGAAACCTTCTTTGTTTAGAATGCTCTCAGTTGAATGAGAGGGGTCCAAGGAGGAAGTTAGTTTGTTTCTCAGTCTTACAGCTCTTTGACCCCAACTCAAAATAGACCGGCAGAGTTCCTTGTTTTCTATAGTTCCTTACTTCCCCCTAATGAGTACTGTACTTTACCTGAATTATTATGCAAAATGAGCCCAATAAAAGCAGGTATGGATGGTAAATTGGCGCACACCCCACTAGAGGGGGTAGCCATTCCGTCCCTACTTCTCCACAGAAACTGGTCTGTCTCTGTGCATGTTTTTTCTCCCGTGTTTTTCATCGAGCTATCCACAGCGTTCCGTGATCACTGCTGGCCGGTGACCCATGCATCAAGATTTTAGTTAAACAAAGTGTTCTTTTACCATTAAGCTCATCCCCATAATGCTTATAAATAACTGGTTTTCTGAAGCACCACACGTGACACAAAGATTTAGCCTCTGGTGACTCTAAATCATGATCTCAGAATCTGACATTCCTCCCATTTACAGGTAGGGTCTATATCCCTACACCTTGAGTCTGAGTCTGGGTGGGCTTGTTAGCAGTGGGATTGACATTTGTTCAGTAGAGTAAGGTGTGATGACTTACGTGAATCCTGAGGCCAAGTCCTAATTAAACATGCAGTTTAAATCTGTTTCAAATGCACAGGCTTGAGCAGCTCTCTCAAAACTCAGCTGCCATGCTATTAGGAATTCCAAAAGGAAATGTCACATCTATGTACTTTAGTCAATAATCTCAGCCGTCCTTGATTTTTAAGTCATCCTATACCATGTTAGATAAATAAATGAATACTCCTCTAGATTAGTACTGTCCCAGGTAACATGCTGTGATGATGAACATGTTCTATATATTGGTACTGTCCCGAAGTGTAGCCACTAGCCACGTGTAGCTATGGAGCATTTAGATATGGCTAGTGTGACTGAAGAACTAAAAAATTAATTATATTTAATTTTCATTAGTGTAAATAGAAACATGAACAGTGGCTATTCTATCGGACAGTGGGCATATAATTACAGCAGCCCCCAGCGATTTGCATCACCTCCTGCTGACCCCTAAGAGATCACCAGAGCAAAGATAAATCATCCTATCATTTTTCCTACAGATCCCATGAGCATTTCCGTGTTACTCAACAGTTTGTCTTACAGCAATAAATAACTGAAACAGAATTCCAGCTTCTTAAGAATGATACATAAACAAACTAAAGTCCAAAAAATTGTGTTTTGCACCAAAATCTGTGTCATGTTTGCTGAAAAACTTAGAATATAATGCAGAAAAGAGAATTTGGAAAATCTTGTCAGGAATGGACTCTTTTCAATAGTTATTAAACTTGGTATCCAAAACCCTGTCATGAGTGACAGTTCTTTTTTACATAACCCATTCCTGAAACATGCTGTATAAATAGCCATAAGAATAACTGTAATTCCATTAGTCAAATAAAGGTCCCCAGCCCACTGTATACTGTCCTCCCTTAGAAATACAAAAATTTGAAATAATGTTACTTGCATACAAGTTATTATACTAAATAGAAAGTAATGCATGCATATGTGCTAAACACTGACATAAAAAATAACATTACAATAATTCTGATACTTCTCCCATCCCTCAAACAATGTCATGATTAGTTTACTAATTAAGACTTCAATATAATTTAGTAAGTAAAATATCTTTTTCATTTCTGGTATATTCAGTATATAAGTTAAAGTACCGGAATAGATTAGAAACACAAATCAGCAACATACCCATTTCCCTGCAGCTTGACAGCTTAGTTATGGTTCTGACTCCCCAAGGACTGTCTCAGGACCGAATTATTGATTTGCACCACTGCACTTTCCTGACTAATTATCACCAGTGTAGACCCTCCACTCTATCAGTTCATTCTCCCAGTAAGAGTGGCCTTCAGTTGAAATTCATTGGGCTGATAAATGACAACATCGGAGCTGTATAACAATTGCTTTAATTAAAAATATGTTGAAAAAGGTTGGAAGACTATTGTATGCTGAAGTCTACTGAATTGACTACCAAAGTTTCTGTCCCTCAAAAACTCTGGTTTTCAGTGTTGTACGCATTCAACATTTTCTAAGTTTTGAAGAGGAGTTTCCTCTTTACTAACATTTATCTTGACAACTATGTCAGTAGGATGGCCCTGTAAAGAAAATTGGTTAGGAAAGCTCTCAAACTCATTGACCACTTTTTCTAATTTATGGCAAGGTTATTTAAGACATAATAAAGGGAGATGGGAAAATAGAAGATGCTATTTAAAATGGGTTTAGGAAAATTTTCTGTTGAAGTACCTTGAGTCCCTTCAAACAGTTCCATGCAGGGAATACAAAAGTGAAAGTACATGCAATTATGTGAGCTTTACATGTAATATTTTATATAATTCTTATTACTTCCCTATGAAGTAGGTCTTTATTTTATTATTGTTGCTATTATTATTTAATGTATGAATAAATGCAAACTTACACAGTTAAGTAACTTGCAACTTGCCCAAGATTATATAGGTAGTCTACTGCAATCTGAATTAAAAGGGGTTTCTTTTCAGAGTGTTCATGCTATTAACCACAAAGCAATGTTTCCTCTAATAGACAGAGATAAAACAACTAGAGTACATTTGAAATATACTTGATACTTTATTTTCATCTGGCATGGTCTAAAGACTTGTTTTTAGGTTTAAGATAATATATCCAAGATTAGTTAACAGCATACAAAGACATAAATGATTATTATAATTGTTAATTTAATTAACATCATAATTCACCATGTTTTGCCATGTGCAATGTGCACTTTTTGCCCAAATATTTGTGGGAAAAATGGGTAAAATTGCCTCTTTTTTCTCCACTAGGCAGTAGAAAACTAACATATTTCCAGAGTAAGTAGATTCCCATGCTCTTAACAAATGTTAGTAGTATTAGCTGAGGCCTTTAGACCAGAATCTGTATCTTATAGTCAAGGAAACTACTATTTATAATTTAAACAAAAGAACATCATTCATTTTTTTTTAAGAATTGTGTTTTCTGTTCTTGTTCATGAGAAAAAGACAATAATATTCTTGCTGATAATTCTGTCTAGAATATTTTTGTATACTTTAATATATTTTGTTTACTAAGCAATTGGCAATATATTTTAGAAAGTATTCATTAAAAGAATTTAAAAATAAAACATATGGCTTTCATTAAGATAATCCTAAAATATTTAGAAAAATTAGCTGTGTTAGAATAACTGATTCAGTATTACTATAATGGCCCAGAGCAGTATATACTTTATATCAATTCTCACAACAAACTTGCAGAAGTGTGTGCTATTATTTATAGATGAATGAACTGAAGACCACAGAAGTAACTCAATAAAGATCCCTTCATGAGTAAGTGACAAAACTGTATTTGAACCCAGGACTATCTGATTCAAGGGACTGTGAAATACACACATCACATTGTCTCTCATTTATTTTCAGAGCTGGATTAAATTTGTGGTATGTTTTTATTAAAAATGTTAATGATCGTCACATCTAAACTGTAAAGCACATAATTTTATTTAAATGAGTTTTGTACTAGTACTATATTTGACAAGTATCTCATTAGTTTTTATATTTCTTAACAATAAAAATTGATTTTAATATCTTAGGAATATGGAATTTATAAAAGAAATTCTTCACCAAGGTTCTAGCACTAAAATTCTGTGCTATGCAGATTATTTCTTTGAATAGAAATAGTTGAGAGGCTAAAACTAAAAAAAGTATATAATTAAAAAACTAAGACTAATCCTAAATATTTGTCATTTATAAATGCATTAATGGGCATCTAGATTAGTTTTTTATTAAAAGGTTCTAGTCAAATTTTAATAAATAGTCTATTGTGATTAGTAATTTGTATTTATTTTTTAGAATTAATCATTTTTTGAAAGTTTCATGTAGTTAGTAAGACAGAAGAAAATCAAATTAAACTTTTAAATTGAACAATAATTCTTTATAATAATCAGTATCAAATTTAATCCAGAATACTCCCAGTTTTTATTAAATATGATTATTGATTATGATAAAAGGTAATATATTAGATTTTTAATGTTATATTAAGATGTAAATATATATTTTGAGGAACTAAATTAGCAAGAAAAATTATATTGTTGAATAAAAGACCTAATAAGGGTAAGTTTAGAAAACATTTATGGATTAAATGTATTGCAATCTAAATAGCCATAAATATTGCTTTCATGACAGTGAAAGAATAACAAATCTTCAAAATGTCTACTAAATAAATCAAATATAGACTTTTATAGAAATTGATATTTATGTTAGGTATCACTGAAATATAATTACAAATTATGAAGTTTTTATTTGAAAAGGAACTTTATTGTTAAAAACAGAAAGTTGTAGACATATTACAAAATGTTGTTTTATTATCAGATTTTGAAAGAAAAGAATAGCAGGAACAAAGGCTATAAAAATGTGAGATCAATCAGAAACATAACCATCAAAAAAGTTACATTTTACAAATGATACATATGGTCCCTCTTTGGGTTCCAAGACTAAACATCATAAACGGCATACGCCTGCTTTCTGAATCATCAGCGTCATATATCACAGACTTTACTGAACATCTACAAAATTATCTTCTCAATTGCAAATGTTATGACCCTCAATTCCTAATTTTTCTAGGGAGAGTTTACATTTGACTTCAGACATAAGTTTATATATCCAGAAATGTTCAAGTTACAGTAGAAGATCAATTTAGCCTTTGGTCATAAACAACTGCATTTATCACTTATACATAACTATGATAAACAAATATTTACCAGTATGCTCATAATACATTCTTCAAATGTTATTTATTTCTTTGTAAAAGGATGATGTTTATATTCACAATGCCTTTTGTAATTCAGGTAAAAGTGTGACTCAGAAATTAAGTTATCTTTTTATGTATATTTAGTTTTGTATGATATTTATGGGCTCTATAGAAAGAAAACAAAACAAAGCATTACTTCTGTCACTCCCATTCTGTAATTTTAAAAACAGTACTAAGAGCTGTGAGGGCACAATTATTGCTACATTAGAACAGGCAAATGGGCCATCCATTCCATTTTTACTGAACAGCCACCAAATTGATCTGCTTCAGCAGAAAATATAACCTGTATGCATGCAAAGTATTTAATCATAGTATACTATGGTCAAATAATGTATTTAAGAATATTCATGACCTGAGAAAAGAAAGTACTAGAAAGAGTTTGAACTTTGAAATGAATTGGGACGTGCACTGTTGCACTTACTAGTTTTAAAACTTTGGGAAAGCGAATTAATTTTCTTGGAACTTAGTTTCTTCCTCTCTAAAATGAGAATTATTAAAGCCTACCTCAAGTGAATGTCAAAAGAATGAGAAGCAATGTTATAAAACAGTGCCTCATAAATAATGAGCACCTAATAAGTGATAAAGTTTTTAAAATTGTATTATTCTGACTGCTATTACCATCCTCTAAGGATGTGAAGTACCTGTATGGGAGAATATCTTACAATTAGACAGATTGAGGCCAATGTGCAGTCTGAAGGTAAGGCAACAACAGAGAGCATGAATGAAAAGGTTGGGAAGAAACTGGCTTGCCTAAAACAAGAAGAATTGTTTTACTTCCAAGGGCGGAGAACAGAGAAGACCAGGGTATTACAAATCCAGAGACTGTCAGGAAACAGGTGCTGAACATGTCTTGTAGTGAAAGAGCGTTTTTTAAAAAAAGATTCTGAGAATGGGAATATTTGTGTTACATTTGAAAAGTTTAGCAGTGCTAAACTAAGTTTAGACCCTTCTTTTACCAAAACAAATCCTTTGTTATAAATAGATGTCTTTCCCTAGTGGAAGTCAAGGAAGAGACATTGATTTATATGGCATAAAAAAGTGTTTGCATATTTTCAAATAAGGAGACGTGGGCATTTAAAAATAAGAGTGTTATTGTGAATTCACAGAAGATTGGAGAAAGTTTTGAATTTTATAGGACATGAACTTGTAATTTCAGCCATATTATCCAGAACACAGGTGAGTAAGATTCCACACAATGCAGACAGACAGGTCAGAACACTGGGTTCTCTTACTATTTTGTGTGCATGGGCAAATTAACCTCTCTGTGTCTCACTTTCCCTTGTGGTAATGACAGCAGTTATAGCAGTGCCTGATTGATTATGTTATAGTCAGTTAACCCATGGGTTAACACATGCATGCTCTTAAAAAAAAGGTTGGCTTTAAATATATGCTACTGTTATGAAGAAAGGGCCAACTGACTTTCCATCACTAGGTATTGCAATGCTATTATCATGATGTAAAATGTACTAAATGGTATAGAGATATTTCAGGTCCCCAAGACAAAGTCTTGAGACAGCTATGGACCAAAGGTTGATCAAAGTCTTTTAAATAGTAAAGCTCTCATGTCTTCATTTAGCTGTATTTCTTTGAGGAAAGTGAAGTAGTCTATTCTGTGGCATAATAGTTTTGTTCCTCATAATTTAGCTTCTTAAAATGAAGGTAGTAATTAGGGTGACAGAAAAAAAAGTTGCCACTATATTGTTTTTATTTATTCTTGTTATTCTGATACAGTTGTCCCAATTTATTGTTAATGTCTCTATTACCAGAATTTTTTTAAAGTTTTTTAAAAAAGGGTCTGATTAGTATTCAGCTTTAATGTATCTCTCCCTCTTCCAAGTACAATGCAGGCATTCAGTAAAATTGAATTTCTAACTGAACGTATGTCATTAAATTATCCACTATATTTTTAAAATTATTACCAAGATAATTTTTCCAGCTCTACCTATAGAAAATTCACAGTCTTGACACAAATGGTATCATCCCATGCTACTGCAATTCTTAAGCAAGTTGATGCTGGAATCTACAGTACTCGCTCTTATTGGTAGTTTTAGTTTACAGTCAGATAATTACACACACATATCCACATATATAAAACATTATTCTGATGGTAAATGGTATTTTAGTTATCAAGAGTGGACTCTACAATTTGATATTTTTAAGTAGACCAGAATTCTATAATGAATTTCACATTTTCCAAAGTAAATGATCTATATTTCCACAAAGATAACATTTATATATTGAGAGTTTTAAATATTCATTGCAAAAGCAGTGGTCAAGTTGGAGAAAAGGAAAAGTACAATCTGGAAGATATATTTAAACTAATTGTTAAAATTTTAGTGTTACATCATGTCAATCAATATATTTTTATTCTTTTTTTAAGTTGATTTTTAAAGAGAACTAATGATGACAGTATCTAATGTATTCTAAAATGCCTATAAATTAAAATTTGTTTAGAGGATTAGATTCACCCTCTGATTTCAAAGATGTTTTTCCAAATAAGAAAACATGTTCCAACATGTAGTGAAAATTACATTTCTAAATTCCACATTCTTCTAAAACATTCTGCTTTTATCAAAAGCAGATTTTTGTACAAATCACTGTGTAATTTTTTCCACTCAATCCTTTTAACAAGTTAGCAGAATCAATCCACATGATCTTTACACAGTTGCTCAGTATATTAGAATAGCTCATACAGATAATCACTAGTTTAGTGGGAGTTTGCTGATTGCAGAGGATTTAACTGTTTAAGCAGCCACATTGGGTAGAATACTTCACAGATTTCATTGCTGGAAATGTCACATTAATTATTTGTCAAACTAATTCTAACAAAGCAAGCAGTGTGAAGTTTACACTAAAATTTAAAATCTGTTCTGTAAGAACCGAGTTACCTGTCTTCCTCACAAGTTATTTTTGGCATAGTGATATGATAACTGATTTGAAAAATTATTTGTATATAATGCCTAACTTTTAAAAAATAAGGTAGTGGTGATCGGTACAAATGTCATGTGAAGCTATTTATATAGCTTTATTGCTAGAAACTGATTTGGTAATTTAAGGTAATCTCAGGTAAGTTTCAAATGCATTTTATATGTCATCAAATAGGTGAATAACCTGGCTGGTGTAGCTCAGTGGATTGAGCGTGGGCTGCGAACCAAAGTGTTGCAGGTTCAATTCCCATCAGGGTACATGCCTGGGTTGCAGACCATGACCCCCAGCAACTGCACAGTGATGTTTCTCTCTCTCTCTCTCTCTTTCTCCCTCTTTTCCCTCTCTAAAAATAAATAAATAAAATCTTTAAAAAATAGGTGAATAAAATTATGGTGTTCTTTATTACAAACAAAAATCTAGACTTCTGCTGAATTATTATAAACAAAGCAATAACGGTCTTTGGCTAGTCCTTGAATCTCAGATTTCTTTTTAAAATATTATTCTTAGATAGTCATTTCCACCTTTTTATTTATCTTATATCCAATCTGAATTAGTGCTATTCATCTACTATAGAGCTGAGTATTTCTGTAATTTGTCAAAGTTAACTCATATTCTAACCTTACGGTATCCTAGATTCTGTCAACTGTCCAACATCCTGTCATCCAAAACTTAATAAACATGCTCTTGTGTTAGCCTACAAATAGTAAATTATATAAAATAATACTGATCCTGGAACTATGTCTGGCCACCTAAGATTTAATATAGACTTTTAGGTCAACACTGAGTCATTCACAAATATACATTGTTAAACTATTTCAAAACATGTGCACTTTGCTGTTATCTCCAAAGACCACGGGTCCTCGTTCCTGAGACATGCCTTCACCAGAATAAGAACAGCGAGCTGATGATGAATGAATGCATGAAAATGTTGGTTAGAGGAGCAACCAAGGAGAGCGGGGTGATAAAAGTGATTGATGGTCACCATATTTATACCCATTTCACATCCTGTATTTCAGGCTAACGCTGGAAGACTGCCCTACCAAAAACTTTCATAGCTTCTTTTCATATTTACCCTTTTGTCTTTCTTTTCTCTCTTTTTGTAAAATGATTTTCCTTTCCCTTTACTATATGCTGAAATGTTGCCTCTTCCATAAATCATTTTGATTAAAAGCACAAGTTCTGAATCAAGATTGCTTGGATATGATCTTTACTCCACCATTCAAGACTGAGATCTGGGACAAGTACATTAAATCATTTTGCATTAATTTTCTCAAGTTTACCATGGGGATAAATCTCTGAACTGTTCTAAAAATTAAATGAGCTAATGTATAAAAAGGATTTACCCACCCATATATTTCCATTAATTTCCTTCTGTTACTATACAAGTATGAAGTTATCTAACTTCCTTAGACATTCTTATTCTACCCTCTAAATAAAACCACAGAAGGACATGATAAATCTAAGAGGCAGGGAGATGAAACTGAATTAAAAGGTGTACACAACTGTCTTGAAAAATAGCCAGCTGGTTAGGTAGCTAGGCTTTCATTTCTCAATCCAAATAATTATGGGTTAAAGACATCTCCATTTGTTTTCACCAAATTTTCACATGTATTTAGTATAAAACTATATACAGAAGAATATAGATAATAAAATAGAAGGAAATATAATGAAGCTTCTCTCCTCAAGGAATTGAAAATTTATGAAGAGATGTTGACACATACATAAATACATACCAAGGTGCAGTTCCTGTTAAAAGCTAAGTATAAAAGCAAAGAGTCTTGAGGAGGGAGTCGTGATATGTTACTGTGGTCCTTATGAGGAAAATTTTTACACAGGAAGGAGGCCATATTTCTTCCTGGCTAAAAAGAATGTATTGAATATAAACAGCACGGGTAGAGGGTGGAGGGAGAACGGTAGCTTGTTCAGTTCAGCAGAAAATTGTGAGCTAAGGTGCAGACTGGGAAAATGTAAAATGTACTTGGTATATGTCAACATTCAGGGTGGCTGAAATATCAAGGGAAGGCTGGTATGTGAAGAATGAATTGAAGGGTGGCAAGGAGATATGAAACAATCATAGTTTAAAACAGTTAGTAAAATGTGAAATAAAAAGCACATGAAAAAATTGTACTATTATTTTCAAGAAGGAGGAGCAAAAAGTGAGTGATATATGGACGCAGAAAATAAAGTGTTTTCAATAGTAAGGGGAATTTTTTATTGAGAGTAGACTATCATTCTTCATAAGGAAAAATGGGAAAGATGAGTAAATAAGGAGTCCACTACTAATTTCACTGATAATAGGAAGCCACTTCCTGTGCATGAAGTAACTTGATTATGCATTGAGTCACAACAATAGAAACAGTGAAGACCTGGGAATAATCCTAATGCAAAACATATTTATGAAGGTCAATATTTTAAAGTAAAATTATGAAGAATAAAAAAAATTTGAAGACTTTGAATTAAATACAATTTTGAAATACCTGTACTAGCACCCAGTCCGTCACTGGAAATAGTCAATACCTGAATCTCCTTTGTGTGTTCAATCATACACATGGATTATGATTTTATAATTTTGGTACTATTATGGTTATTGCTCTCTGAAAAGGTGTCTCCATGCAGTAAAGGAGAAATACAGCATGAAGGGTATCAACAAGTTTCTCTTTGGATTCTCTTTCTGCTGAATATCTGAACAAGTCACTTTCAGTTTGCTCAGGCCTTTTCTGATATGATGTTTCACTCTTCTAATATTTCAAAGTACTATTTTAGTTTATATTTACAACAGAACCTAGAGAGATTTCTGTTATGAAGAAATAACTATTAAGATTCAAGTGATACTGTGCACTATGCAGCTGGGGATTCTTACCCTGGATTAAAATATTTTATTTTAATTCCAGTTTTTGTTTGCTAAGGATAGTTAAAGAATATTTCCATGCCATGCTGATTTTTCTAATAAAACACACATTCCTGACTTTAATTAAAAAGTGAAATATTCTAACCTTTATTATTTATACTTTATCACATTTAATGTATCATCTTTCTTCTGTTTTCAAATTTATGAACTTTAAAATTAGGAAAAGTAATATCAGCATACAGATTTATCAGAGTCCTATGCTAAACCAGGAAAGAAGGTATGCTAGAATATAAATAAGAGACATGCATGAATGTTTAAATAAAGTTATAACATATATCATTATAGTTAACTGAGAAGATCTACATATGCAAAACCAATCTAAATTACAGAATTATACGTTATTTAAAGCAAGCGTGATTTTATAGTTTACTATGGGATCCAAGCTTCCACTAAGTAGTGAACTACATTACATATGAAGATTTGTGTATAAATTAGCTGTGAACTGGTAGGGATTCTAAACCAATAGAATCAAAGGATATTTGAATTTTTTGTGGTAAGTTCAAAATGTAATATACAGATAATGTATTATAGGATAGTATACTTGAAACCTATATAATTTTTCAACCATTGTCCCCAATTTAATAAAATTTTTAAAAATGTATAAAACTTTTCTAATATCATGTTTATTATTATTACTTTATTCTCAAATGAAATAATTAAAGAAATCATTTCCAAGAAAAATTATAAAGAAAATCAATACCAATTAAATATCACTCAGACTAGAAATTTAATTTTCACACCTTGCAAAATATTATACAATTGGGTACATTGCTACTCAGTTTGCAATTATTAAAAGTGTGAAAGTGAAATGTATTTAATGTCCTTATGTTAGACCCTTTCTTTCTGGAGTATTTTATTAGGGAGGCTGGATGCTACAGAGAAATTTGGAAGGCCTAGGTGCCTATGTTCTCATTCTGACTTGATATACACTAGTCATATAGCCTTAGGTAAGTTACATACAAATCATATGCATGTGCAATGAAGTTAATAACTTCCTTATGTGGGGTTGCTATAAGCATTAATTGGTAATTTAGTAAAGTTCCAGTACAGTACCTGGCACATAGGTGGTACACAATAATTGCTGTTTTCCTCACTACTTTCTTTCTCTTAGCTTGAAGACCGTATTTAATTTCTTGCCTTACTACTTAAAATTAGTTTTTATTAATGATTTAAATGCCTGATAATCTGTAATTGGTTAATTTCTATCAATTGCTCTGACAAACACAGAGCCCCTACCTTTACTGTGCAACCCATTCATTAAGGACTCAACAAGGAAGTCCTCACATCCTCTTCTCTCCTTCATCAAACAAAAGTCACTTCCTTGGCACTGTAATAGGTATGAACTCTATGAAGATGTGCAACATATGGTCCCTTCCCTTAAGAACCTCAGCTTCTAGTAGGAGATACAGAGATTAAAACAAATGATTAAAATATAATTGAATAAACAATCATTTAAATACATGCACAATTTAACCCTACTCCTTAATTGTAATGTGTATTCTTTAAACCATGCTAAATATCCATATCAAATTGATTTGCTTATTACCTACTATTTGTTAGGCTAATAAAATTAAGGAAACAAACAAAAAAACACAGTCTCTACAAGAACAAGAAGTTGCAGGAACCATAATGGAAGTCAAGCAGTTCCCTGCACAGAGCTATCAGTATAGTACTTCTGATTTCACAAAGTGACTTACAATAGAGACCCTTGTTTCCTAGAGTCCTCATTGATTTGATGATGGTATCCTGTGCATTTCTTCTGAAGTAATCACTCATAGTCTTCAGTATGCCCTCCTTCCACTCTTCATGAAGAGCCTGACCTGGTACAGTTCAGCAAGGTACTTACTTGTCTTTGAAAATGTACACAAAATGCATGAAATAAAGCCCATAAGGCAGAAAAAAATAATTTAGTGTACTTCATATCATGGACCTTGGTGATTGAGAAAAAAAACAAACAAAAATAAAAAGACCCACTTCTCGGTAAACCTACTTTTCCTAAAAGGGCTACATTGCATTCTCCTCCCTTACACTGTTCATGGCCCTAATGCACTTCATCATAAAGTTTTCTGAGTAGTTCCGAGAAATCTTACTTCACCTGGACTTCCAAGTCTAGGAAATAATCTTTCTAAGAATAATTACTCTAATTCTCAACTAAGAAAAAAGGGTAAATAACAAATGAAAATATGGCAATGTCAACCAATCACCCTTTGTTGTGGAAACTTGATTTTGATATGAGGAGAATATATCCTTAATTTTCAATCCTTTTCCATAATAAATGATGTTTTATCCCTAAGTATATCAAATTGCAAATGAAAACAGTCAACACTGCACTCAGGACAATGATATAATATTCAAAATTAATCATTGAATAATTTATTTTCAGTCAAAATTATTACCTAAAATTCAGCCTGGGATCAATGAGCTGTTATGTTTACTTTGTTGGTACTTTAGCTGATTTGTTTTGTTCAAATTTTGAAAAACTGAAGGCATAAATCACCTGTATTTCAACAAAGTGATTTTTCATTTTTTATGCTACTTAATTTTGTTGTTTGCATAAATTTCTATTATTTAGAGTAGCTAAGTACTATTCTGAAATTAAAATCTGAAAAGAAAATCTAAATGAAGCTAAATACTGTTCATTCAATAATAATTGCAAAGTTTCTCAAATTCAATGAGAAAAAATAAGGGGGAAAGTTTCCCAATATGCTTCCATCATACAGACTTAAAAGGACACCAGAATAGAGAATAAAGGACACCAAAAGAATAAAATTGACTCCTATTCAGCAAAGCAAAACAAAAAGAAAGTTTAATGAAAAAATTTTGACTCTTTTTCTCTATAATCCACAAAAATACTGCAACAAAAGAATTGAGATGAAAATTATGTTAATTTTATAAAAGTGTTATGATGGCAGAGATTGGATAGCTCCTGTTTTTAACACTGTCTCCAGAGCTAAGTCACACATAGTGTTCACTAAAGATCTCTTGAGTGATTTTACATCCATTTGATAAGAGCTTTCATTCAACCATTCAATATCTCTTTTTTTAAGTATATGTTATTGATTATGCTATTATAGTCTCTTTATGAAACCAGTGATGGATTTATTAATCTGTTATTATGAGCTAATTTTCTCATTATATTATATATAAAACATACTTATTATATAAGTATTCCTCACATTTTTTAGGCATTTATATGCAAGACTGTTTTAGTAGAGTAAATGTATTCTGTGATTTAATCTCCACCACAAAGCTATAAAATACTTTATTTCCATTTATCTGATGAGAAAAATCAAAGAACAGATAGGTTAATTGTATTGTCCAAGGTTTCTAAATTAGTAAATGATAAAGCTGAGATTCCAACTTAATCTCATGCATGCATCTGTCCTACACAATTGCAGAGTTATAAATACAAAGACAGGAAGCTCTAACTCTGCCTGTTTGTGAATTTTTTTACAGTTACATGTAAATATTCTTGTAACTTGTTATTAAGTTCACAGGATATCATGTTATACTTACATAAAGTAAGATAAAATATTTATACAAAGACAAAAGATTGCATCACATTAATATTATATTTGAAGATCATATAAAATTACTAGAAATAATATTAATTATACTCATATTTATCATGCCATTATAACAGATAAATGTATTGATCTACAAATTAAAAATGGAATGAAAAATAAAAAAAATTTTATCTATATATCTTAAAATAATTTTCAATAATGTATTCTAGATCTCTTTAAGTATACCTGTAATAATATTAAGAATGATGGATAATGATTCAGTTGCATTACTCAAGACAAGTCATGCAAATCATATTATTTCTACACTAAAAAAAGGTATACCTCTAGTGAATAAAATGTCCCTACAAATGCTGAACATGTCCTTACAGATGCTAAAATGAAAAAGGTTACTTTGGTTCCTTAGAGGGATAAGTCTTTTAGATAGGAGGATGGATAGCTTTAATTTAGTGGGAGAAAAACAGTATCTTATACGGTTGCTTGAGGATTAAATAGTAAATAATCTGGAGTTTTAAGAATGGTTTATGTGTCTATTTTCACCATTGGAATTGGAGGTATTCTGTCAAAGTCATCTCTTTGCACTGCTGTTCAAGCACACATGATACTAGGTATTTTTCTTAAGTAAATAATATAACTTATTTTTCATATAAGTAATATGAAAACCAACCCCCAAAGATTGTCTACAATTATAACAATGCAGGAGAAGATGTGTTTAGTGTATATATTGACTGGATTATATCCACTACTAACTCTCATTACATACTTGCATACAATAAGTATCTTCAATATGACATTATTTATTTTGCTTTTTTTGTGTGCCACTTCATATTATTTCTAAAAATAAGTAGCCCTGGCTGGTCTAGCTCACTGGATTGAGTACAGGCCCATGAACCAAGGGGTTGCAGGTTTGACTCCCAGTCAGGGCACATGCCTAGGTTGCTGACCAGGACCCCAGTAGAGGGTGTGTGAGAGGCAACCACATACTGATGTTTCTCTCCCTCTCTTTCTCCCTCCCTCTCTAAAAGTAAATAAATAAAATCTTAAAAAAAAGAAAAAAGAAGTATATTAACTTCTGTGTGACAAAGTCTGGATAAATACTATTGTTGGATTAGTATATACTTGATGGAAACTCTTAATTTAAATTTGAATTGGAAATTAAATTCTCTTTGTTTTAGGTTAATAGGAGATTTATAGAGAAAGCTAGATTTATCCTTTCAGATTATCTAAGTATAGCATCTTAATCTGATTTTCCAGTACAGCATATTTAGTCCCCAATCCCAAGTTAATTCTCCATCTTGTTAGTGATTTATTTTATTTAGCGTTCTTTTGTTTTGATAACAATATGTGGTAGACAACTTTCCACATACATGTGAGTGAATTCCTTATTTATTCATAATCAAAGTATATCTTCCAGGATGCAAGAAAGGATTACTGCATCCAGGCTATTACAAATGCCTTAGCATTTTGGTACTGATTGCAAGATGTATACCTTTTAAGAACTTTCTATTTCTGACATAACTTTTTTAAATATCCAAGAGATTAAGAAACTTTAGATGTTATATTTTATGAATCTGTTTTACATACTTTGCAAAGCATGATATGCAATTCAAGAATTTTTTACCCAAAGTTACAAATTCATACACATTTTCAACTTTGTCTTATATGTGTGTGTATGTGTGCAAAACACTATGTGTCTTTTATCCTACATTGCCAAGTTACCAAGTGGAATTACAAATACAATCAATTCTCATTAATTGAGGAAGTTATATACTATTAAGTTGCTGCAACTACTGAATCAGTGAATACTAAACCATTGCTCCTAGGGAAAATAAAGGATTTGGTTCTTGGGAGCCTCTGGTTACAATATTTTTGTCACCTGATCAATACATATCTTTGTTTTATGTGTGTTTCTGTTTAAAAATGCCTTAACATTTAAGGCATTAAAAATTGTGATGTCAACATGAATTAAGGACTCATTAACTCATTGAACTCAAAGCCAATGGCACTATATCTCATGCCATGATAAAATTTTCCTAATCTAGCCCTGGCTGGCATAGCTCAGTGTATTGAGTGTGGGCTGGGAACCAAAGTGTCCCAGGTTCGATTCCCAGCCAGGGTACATTCCTGGGTTGCAGGCCATAACCCCCAGCAACTGCACATTGATGTCTCTCTCTCTCTCTCTCTATCTCCCTCCCTTCCCTCTCTAAAAAAATAAATAAATAAAATATTTAAAAAAATTTTCCTAATCTATGTATTTCTCCCTAAGACACATCACGGCCTTTGTACTGAGGAAAACTATGTAGCACTTCAGCACTATGCATGGGTGCTACTTTAAACATTAAAGTCACAAACAACAGGAAGCAAAAGGAATGAAAAATGTGGTCCTAAATAGACTGCAAAAATGACACTTGTTTACAACATTTAGAGTGTGAGCTGAAATATGTGACAGAGCATCACCTGTCTGACACCATTCAAAATTTTTGCTGCTCTATGCAAGTGCACAAATGACTGTAAAGTGCCCCAGTATTAATTTGGGTTGGCAAATAAATTATAACAAATTTGCAAATATGGAATCCACAAATAATGAGAATCAACTGCATGTTGTTAGAATTTGCATGCTGGGTCATCTAGCCAAAAAACGTCTTCTAATTAAGAAGTGATTAGAACAGATTTTTAAATAATGTATTCTGTAAGTCAACCAAAATTATGAAAGTAATACATATAACTAAAAGTGTTCATAATGCTATTTTAATTGAGACAATCAGAGTCCCATCAGGAAAGGAGGTTTTTCCATGTCACAAGTACTACTCGACTTCTGAGTCAATGGTATAGTCACAGCACCATTAATAATTCATGAAAGATTGCAGCATGTTTCCACGTAATGTGGCATAAGTTTATACTTTAATAATTTAGATAGATTTTACAAAAAAGTCAAATGGGCCTCATTTTTTAATATTTAAAATTAATATAGAAGAATAATATGATTGGTTCTCAGAAAAATTTTTTGCTACTCCTTTAGAAGACTCAAACATCAATTTTAAATATAGAGGAAATAATATAGATGAATGAAATATTTTAACTTGGCATAAAGTTCTCTGCATATACAGTGATGGAATATTTTATTGATATTTCATTAAAACAAAATTGCTAAGTATGTATTCCATTAATCTAAAAGCAACTCTTAAATTCTAGACTTCTAATATATGTTTTGAAAACTGTTCTAAAAACATAACACTCTCAACCTAAGTTTTAAAATATTACTGACACATAACTATGTTTAAAAACTATAACCTAAATGGAGGTAAATTTATAGGTTATGCAAATTAAATACAAGATTTAAAACAAGAAATCAAAATATTAATTATTTAATATCCTAATATTGTTACCAGAATTTTTCATAAAGTGCTTCCCTGAATTATTTAAATTCCATTTTTACAGTGAAATGAATTACAGTTAATCATCTTATCATAAAAAGTGTTTAATCATATTCAACAAAATCAAATTGATTTTATCTGTCCATTGCCTCTTTGCAGTAACCTAAACTAATGATCCTACTTCCAGTCTTTTCCTCTCTTCTATCAAGTACTTTTCTAAAGGATAATCCTGTCTAGATCATTCTGATGCTTGAAAAAATTCATAGGCAATCAAATAAAATCCAAACTATTGCCAGCTTAAAAAAATCCCTTTATGATAATTTCTTTGTCTAGATTTTTAAAGGATTTTATTTTTTTATTTTTAGAGAGAAGGAAAGGGAGGGAGAAAGAGAGGGAAGAAAACATTGACGTGTGAGAGAAACATCAATCGATTGCCTCTCATACACTGGCCCAAAATCCAGGCATGTGCTCTGACTGGTAACCAAACTGGTGACCTTTCACTTTGTAGGACAATGCCCAACCAACTGAGCCACAACAGTCAGGACTCTCTGTCTAGTTTTTAAGCATCACTTCTTGCTATTGCTCCTCTAAATATTATACACTAACACTAATGCAGTAACCTTAATTCACCCAAACTATACTGTTTTATGTCTCCATGACTTTCATCCTTATCATAGAATTTATTTTCCTTTAGGCTACCTAAAGAACTCTTTTAAAAAAATCACTTCAAGCATTGCCTTCTTTCTGAATCTTTACCTGACTGCCTTGAAAAAATTTGTTGACTATTTTTCACTTTAGAACTCTTCACATGTATTTGTTGTTGCCTTTAGCATAGAGAAGTAGGTTTCCAAAAGACTTAGAGTGCTATTATTTATTAATATTCTTTGTTTGTATTACTTATTTTATAAGTCAAATACTAGTACAGTGCTTATCACAAAATAGATAATCAATAAATGTATACAGAATGACAAAGTGAAATTTAAAAGACCCTCGTCCACTTCACATTCACTGTCAATCTGATTTAATACAGACTACACCAGTGGTGTGATAATTTCACTCATTAAATATTAGTAGTAAGAGAAATAGGGAAACATTTTCATTAAACATTACGGCAACTCATATTAAAAGTATTAAGTATTTAATGAAAACTTCATCAAATAGCACTAACTAAATTATTTCAAGCCTTTAATTTTATATTTATATATCATTTTCTTTGAAAAGACTTGAAACATTATGTAAAAGTAGAAATTAAATGCATTCAAATATAGAGCAGATAACAGCTAACAAAGGAAGCTTTTATTAGCTGGGCACTCTTCCATATGCTTTCTGTATTGATTCATTTAAACCTAATGGAATGAAATGATATAGGTGTTATTTTCTCCATCCCCACTATAAACAAATAAAATGAAGACACAGAAGTTAAACAAATAAATAAAACAAAGTAGTTGCCCAAAATGACTTAGCCAGTAGATCTTCAAGAGCCAGAATCAAATTGAGTGGTTCCACTCCAGAACTCATGCTTTTTTATTTCCTATTTTATTTTATTAAATTTAGTGGGGTTGACAGTTAATAAAATTACATAGGTTACAAGTATAGATTTCTATGATACATAATCTGCATATTGCACTGTGTACGTACCACACAGTCAAATTATCCACCATCATCATATTTGGCCCCTTTTACCCTTTACTAATCCCCCCATCTTTTTTCCCTCTTGTAACCACCACACTGTTGTCTATATCTGTGAGTTGTGATTTTATATCCTATATATGAGTAAAATCATATGATTCTTAGCTTTTTGTATGTGATTTAATTTTCTTAGCATAATATTCTCAAGGCCCATCTATGTTGTTGCAAATGGCAGGATTTCATCCTATCTTATGGCCGAGTAATATCCTATAGTATATATGTACCATGTCTTCTTTATCCAATCATCTATTGAAAGACATTGGTTATTTCCATGAGTTCGTGACAGTGAGTAGTGCTGCAATGAACATAGATGTGCATACATCTTTGCAAAAAAAAAAAAAATGTTTGCAAATGTCTTAATCACTATTTGACAGCCCCTGTGTCTCAAGTGAGAAAAAGATGAGGTCTATATCACTAGACCTTTGCTATGAATTAACAGCTAGACTTAAGAATTAAATTATAGCCTACATTTTCTTTGACTCATTGAAAATACAAATAATTGTTGATTATTGATATCTTTTCTTGGACCAAGTACTTTACATATCATTCTATAAAACACTATGGTACAATAGCATTTTAATGCATGGCCATGTAGTAGTATCTCAATGAATACTATTTGCCAACTAACTAGATAAGAAAGAGGTTTCGAGAATAATTTTATTATTATTTTATTTTTCAGTAAAAAAAGAGAGCAAATTTAGTTACTTGTTCATTGTGAAACATTAAGAAACTGCACCAGGATAGAAATTTAGATGTTTCCAAGATATGATGATTTATTTGGTATAAAAGTTACACATTAAGCTGAGATTCAGTGTTTATATTTCTGCAGGTAAACTCAAATGCCACAAATGTTTTGCATTCTGATATTGTAATTTACTATGAGGAATATAGTTTAAAGTACCTAGAGGAACGAATGAAGAACACATGAATCATGAAACCCTCCCTCTGATATTCATTCATTCATTCAACAACATTTACTGCACCTTTAGTACCAGATGCTTTTTTAAGTAGCAGGGATACCACAGCAAACAAATCAAACAAAATTGCCCCCCTAATGAGCCTGTATTCTACATCCAACAGTAAACAAATAAATACATAAAAATATAATATGTCAAGTGGTTGTAAGTGCTAAACAAAACAATACCCCCCCAAAAAAACCCTATTTGGTAAAATGATACTCGGTTAGAAACCAGAGGAAGTAAGGAAGTAATCCATGGAGATGACTAAGGGTACAATGTTTCAAGATTAAGGAACATGTATAAAGGTCTTGAGGCAAACATGTGATTAGCTATAAAATACATTTCATTTACTATTTTATTCTAAATTTTGTCACCATATTTTCTAGAAAGTTTGCTTGATTGCTACCCCATAATTTATTTTTCCAGGTTCAAATTCAATGTAAATGAGAGAACATATTTGCCAATGATACATCTGATAAGGGGTTAATATCCAAAATTTATAAACAACTTAAACAACAAAACAAACAAACAACCCAATTAAAAATGAACAAAGGACCTAAATAGATACTTCTCCAAAGAGGACATACAGATGGCCAATAGACATAAAAATATGCTCAGGATCACTAATCATCAGAAAAATGCAAATGAAAATCACAATGAGATATCACCTCACACTTGTCAAAATGGCTATCATCAATAAATCAATAAACAAGTGCTGGTGAGAATGTGGAGAAAAGGAACCCTTGTGCAGTGTTGGTGGGAATGCAGATTGGTACAACCACTTTAGAAAAAAGCAAGCAGTTACCTTAAATAATTAAAATTAGAACTGTGTTATGACCCAGTGATTCTACTTCTATGAATATATTCGAAGACGCCTGAATCACTAATTCAAAAGAATATATGCACCTCTATGTTCATTGCAGCATTATTTACAATAGCCAAGATTTGAAAGAAGTCTAAGTGTTCATCAGTAGATAAGTAGATTAAAAAAATAATAATAAAAGCTGTGATACATTTGTACAATGGAATAGTATGAAAACATGATTGGACCTGGAGAATATTATGCTAAGTGAAATAAGCCAGTCAGAGAAAGGCAAAAACCATACGATTTCACTTATATGTAGAATCCAATGAACAAAATAAACTAACAAACAAAATAGAAACAGACCCATAGATACAGAGAACAGACTGTCAGCTGTAGAAGGTAGGAAGTTAAAGGGTAGAGTCAAAAAAGGTAATAGAATTACGTGGGGAAAAAAAGAAAAGAAAAACTTCAGAGACAGACAACAGTATGGTGATTATCAAAGGGAAAGGAGGATAGGAGAGGTAGGAAAGGGTAAAGGGTGGGGGTAAGTGGTAATGGAAGGAGATTTGACTTAAGGTGGTGAACACACGATACAATATGCAAGGATGTACTGTGGAACTGCTATAAGAACAGATGTTAGGAAGACAGTAGTATGAATGGGAGCATAAAGTAGAAGTTTTTTGAAAGAGAGTGAAGTCTGATATAGATTCTAAGACATACGTAGAGAAAATGCAAAGATAAGAGTTAGAAAATATGTATGGAGTTATCCCAGAGACAATGGTTTGTTTTGGTAATATTGGTACATGATGTTGGAAAATTAGAATAGAACCAACATGGTTCATTATTTAAATTTGGAATAGTATCAAAATCACATTTTCTATCTACAAGGACATTAGATTCACTTGGTTATTTTTTTTAAAAAAGTGAAAGAACAGATTCAATTTGATGAATACTCTTATGATATGCCCTACCATCCTTAATAAGTAAAAATTTGGCATGGACTTAATAACTTCACACATAGTTACTGATAGCTAATTAAAAGCTTAATATCAATTAGGCATTCTGAAGTCTAAAAAAGAAATATAAAATAGAGCTCCTCAGCCAAAGAAGTTTACACATAATCATGTAAAATACAAGATATATGTATTTTTTAAGATTGGACAACAGTTAAGGACCAAAATGTTTAAAGTGGATTCAGTTTAAATAGGGAGAAAGAGAGGAGAAACGTGGTTGCAGGCAAAGAATAACTGGTTTAAAAAAAAGGGAATAATATACCACACTGCCTAAAAAAGAGTCAGTTATATTCTGATATCTTACCATTTTGCTACAAATGCCCCAAGTTTTCTATCCAATATTTGGGGGTTATGCACTGATAGCAGAAATGAAAAAAAAAAACGACTTTAATTAATACTACCTGCATTGATCAATTTTATGTGTCAACTTCACTGTTAGTGTTCCCAGTTTGTTCAAATACCAGTCTAGATTTTCTGTGAAGGTACTTTTCAGATGTGATTAACATTTAAATCAACAGACTCTAATTATAGCAGATCACCCTCCATAACATGAATGGGCCTCATCCAATCAGTTGAAGGCAGGAAAAGCAAAGATTGAGGTTTCACAGAGAAAGAATTATCCACAAAATGGCCACATAGCAACCCTACCTGAGCATGTAGCCTCCCGGCTTGCATTACAAATTTCTGACTTACCAGACCTCACAATCCCACAGAACAATTCTTTAAAATAAGTCGAACTTGTCCCTCACTTTCTTTCTCTCTTCTGATGGATAAATGGATGGATGGATGGATGGATACATAGATGATAAGTAGGTAGACAGATAGATGATAGACACACAGAGTACACACATATAAAGAGAATATACACATATAACTGTATCCTATTGATTCTCTTATTCTGAAGAACTCTAATAAACTACCCTTAATTTGAAAGCATTTACTTTTTTCTCAAATTAGTAAGAAGAAAACTATTTTAAACCTTAATATATGCATGCATATTACGTATTGTGACATTCAAACAACCTAGACATGATAACTTGCTAGAAACAAATGCTTGTTTAGAAATGTAGCTTCTACTTTGTTTAATTAGGGACAATAAAAGAAACCCATACCTTCAAATAACAAATAATCAAATTTAAAAGAAATATGAAAGACAAGCCAATGAAGGCTATCTACTTTCATATTTGCTGTTTCATCTAAAGATACAGCATACCTAGGATAAGTTATTCTTCAATAATCTCAAAAACCTGCAATACCTTTGCACATTAGATAACTTAAATAATAGAACAATAAATTTACCTGTGAAATTCCTTTATTTTGCCCATCTTTATCTGAACTTCTACAGTGATTACATGTGGTTTTTGACATAATTAATTAAAGTCTCGGGCACTGAAATATATTCAAAACTATATGGAAACCAAGAAGAACATAATTTTCCCTACCAGCAGCAATCTGCATAGGGCCATATCTTTACAGCCTAAACAACTCACCCCCACTGGGAAATAGCAACCTCCCTCTTATGGAGATGGCATTATTTCTCAAGATGATCTGCTTCATGACTGCTACTCAGCATGCTATCCATAACTCTCCAGATAAATTGAAGGGACTGAAAGATTTATGAACTCATGAATTCTTTTCCTGTAGTGAACCACAGTCGAATTCACCAGAGGATTTCTTACGTCTATGTGAGAATCCTTTGACAAAATAGAAAATACATAGAAAGAGTAATGGGACATTAAAATTGACTCCTATTTACTAGAAATTCTCTTATGAATGTGTACAAGAATGAGTAGCCTAGGACCATATTATATCTTGCTAGGTTGTACTATATTTTAAAAAGTGGCATATTAGGTATTGCTGAACGCTGTACCTTTTCTGTATTAGTTTTACATTGATTTTTTTGAAGCAAGGAGTTATTTTAAGTAAAAGAGTCTTTATACATTATGTAGATCTTATTCTTCTTATGAATTATTTTTATCATAAAGTTCAGATTAGCAACATATTAATAGAGAATAACTGTAAAATATTTATTTCACAAAATATATATTCAAAAATAAATAAAAAATAAAAGACTAAAATATACACTATTTTGTTTGAATGATATAATTATATCCTTATAATGAAACATTTTCTTAAAATACTTATTCATAACAATTTTCCTTTGCACTAGAGAATATAGTCCAGACAAACTTATTAAATTACTTCCTCAACAAATTGATTACAGAAGAGAGTTTTATTTAGAAAAATTTCAGCACATTATTTTGTATTTTGTAAATATCATGGTTTTTGGCTACATATAATTGACTAAGTTATAAAATCACATTTGCTCATTAACCACATCTTATTTGAGTCTTCCCAGAGCATCCATTTGTGAATTTTTACATAAAAATATATGCAATCTAAAGTCTTAGCTATTTGTCTAAGAAAGCCAGTAAGTTTATTCAAGAATTCTTTTAACCCTGCAGTCTTTTAAGACTCTCTCAGGGCTTGAAAGCTATTTTGAACATTAGTGTATTGAACTCTAGAGCCATGACTTGGGTTTTATAACTCAAGTCTGAGTTAGCAATTCTAGCACATGCCTGTATCACATTTATTGCTTTCTCTTCTTCCATAATTAAGTTCTGTTACTTTAAAATTTATAATTTTATAATTTGTTTTAAGATTTTATTTACTTATTTTTAGACAGAGAGAAAGGGAAATATAAATGTGTGGCTGTCTCTCGCACATCCCCTACTGGGGACCTGACCCACAATCCAGTCATGTGCCTTGACAGGGAACCAGGGACCCTTTGGTTTGCAAGCTGGCACTCAATCCACTGAGCCACATCAGCCAGGGCTTAATTCTGTAATTTAAATACTATTAATTTACCTTTAAAAATTGTGAGGAGCATATGTCTGTGTGTTTGCATGCATGTGTGTGTGTCTGTGTGAGGGGAGAGAACATGTTTTTAATATAGTGTTTCTTTAGGTACTCCAAATTAATTGGAATGAGTGTTTATTTGGGGGTCTACAGGTAGAACTCCCTAAAAGTAGTATAAGATGTATAGTATATAGCAATGATTTCCAAGCTTTTTCATCTCATGGCACACATAAACTAATAACTAAAATTGTGTGGCACACATAAGATACACTATATTTTTTGTCAATCTGACAAAAAGATAGGTATAATTTTGATTCATTCACACCAGACAGCTATACAGTTATTGTTGTGTTGGCTGTTGTCATTTTTTTAAAATTTTGCAATCTAAGGGAAAAGAGTGCCCCTGACTATACAATCAGGTATTGCATGGTCTAAAAATTCTTGTACACTGGTTGAAGATCTCTGGTGTATAGTATATAACCTTACACCATCAAGTGCAGACCTCTGATTATAAATGGTCTTATTTAGGGCAAAGTAAAATTTTCTAAGTTCTGAATTCAATTAAATTGCTAAGTAACAGTAAGTTGGTAGTGCCTAAGATGTGTATACATTTGCATTTGTGTTTTTGTTGTTATGCTTGTTTTTGTTTTAAGGACGTTTTCTTAAAATTTTTTACCTCAATCAATAGTTAGGCAAGCATAAATACTGGGAAGGTTTTATGTAATTGGATGCATTGGTACTGATAGGCTCACATATGCAGATATTTTTCAAATTATGTGAAAATGAACTTTTAAGAATTTATACTGAATTTGTTGAACAGTGCTTTTTTTGTTGCTGTTGTTTAAGATATTGAGCTACAATTCTCCAATGCCTCATCCATCATCCTTTTCTCATTGTCAACAAATAACCTCTAATAGTTCCATTTTCATCCTCTCTCTTTGGAAATTCTTGAAGAATTGAAAAGTACATGTTAGGATGCTTGGAGGACTCCCTAGGAAATCCTTCCATCTCATTAGGCTTGATGCCCAGAAGTTTAGAAATGAAAGTGATACAATACATTTCAGATCAAGTCATAAAATCAGAATACTTTTATGGAGTGACAATAAGACTGAATAGGGATTAAATAATAAAGCAACACCCATCTTCACTTCCATACATTATCCTTTCTGCCAAATCTTGTTACATAGGTCTTTTCCACTCAACTACAGAATAGCGTGGAGATACAGAAACACAACCTAGGAAGAAATGGTAAGTGTTTATGTAGGAATAAACAAGTGTCATACAAGAAGAAATGAAGGTTAGGATATTGTGTTACCAGTACAAATAAAAATGAGATATCTATAACTGATTTCAAAATCAATCCAAATTGAATAGATATAAAAAATAAGTACAGGGAAATCAATTCAATATATTCATATATATCTTTAGTTGGAATGATTAGAAATATTATTTGGATATCAGAACATTAGCAGTAGACATAATACCAAGCATAATGAATGTGTATTGAATCCATGATGTTGATATAGATTTGTTTCAGATGTTAGAAGAACTGTCAAAGAGATACTAACTGAAGCTGAAATGCAAGATTAATTCAATATGAAAGTTTTAAATTATAGAATTTTTAAGTCCATCATTTTAAATATAAATGAAAACCTAAATTTCCCTAAGCCAAATAACTTCCCCAATTAAGAATTAGATTACATTTTCTAACAGAACAAAGGCTAACCTAAGTTCTCTCATAACCCAAACTGTATACCACTTCACTTCTAGGTCTCTATACCACGCATCCTCCCTTTCCTCTGGATTTAAGTATCATGTATTATCTTTATATTTCTTATGTAGACTTTTATGGATGTCTTTCTTACTGCTACAATCAAAGATTCTCCTAAGGGTCCTTGCCAGGTAGCTCAGTTGGTGAGAGCATTGCCCCTACATGCCAAGGCTGCAGTTCAATCCCTGGTCAGAACACATACAAGAACCAACCAATAAATGCATAAATAAGTGGAACAACAATTAAATGTTTCTCCCTCCCTCCCTTCCTCTCTCCCCACCCTACCTTCTGTTCTCTCTCTCACATCAATAAATAACATTTTTTTAAAGATTCTTCCAATGAACAACATCTTTGTAATATTCTTTTAATACCTGGTAGAACTGTGTGTATTTAAGAGAAACTTCAAGAATGTTTTGCAGCTTGGATAAAATGAATGCAGATGGAACACTGCTGTCTTTCAAGCCATATGGTGATTGATGCGGAGAGGGGTATAGGAGGACTAAATGGTAATGGAAAGAAAATACAGTAAAGATTAAATTTTAAAAAGGAAAGTTCTGAAAGCATTTGTGTTTTCAAAACTAATACCTTGGCTTCCACTTCATGTATACATTAAAAAATTTATTCAGCACATGACTCATCATGTTTTAATAGCCAGTAAAATGTTGATACATTTCATATAAAGTGCTGCTTTATTTTTCTATTAAACTATACCTGTTCTTTCTTTAAAAAACTTATCTCTTTCCTTTTTTTTTCTAGTGAATCTTCTCAGAAATATGGCCATTCCTATTTCTTCAGACATCTCCTTAGAAGACATATATCTGACTCCATACATGCAGCAAAATGCTTATATTCCTTTCAACACTTTATATATTTTTGTTTTTTTCTCATTATCCACATCAGGTTTTCTATCTTCTCAAATGCTCAATCTTTCACTATGTCTGTTCATTCTATTTATTATTCATCACAATTATATGAAAAATAAACCTGTAATCAGGTCCACTTTGCCTAGAAAATACAGTTAAATTGAATGTTCCCGTTGGTCACAAATCTAACATGCACATCATTATGAATAGAATTTTATTCAAGGTTGAAGTAATTCATTTCACTTACAAATGATTTGAATAAAATAATAGCACAAATGGCAATTTGATCAATTTAATGAAAACCAATTATTTTATTTTAGGCAAAATGAAATGACAGTTAAACAGCTGGTACATAGTAGGTGCTAAACACATATTTACGGAATGAATAAATGATTTTCCAGAATGAAATAAAAACACCAGGACATTGTCTTAACTTGTTGTGGATACTAACATACTATCTGATTCATGTATGTTACTTAAAATTTGCTCATTTAAGAATATCTAGTATGATTTATCAAAAAAGATATATTAATTTTAAAACATTAAACTTGCATGCTAAGGTGGTGAATATTTATAATTTTTTTTGCCCAAATTAAATAATAGCTTAAAACTATACTGGAGAACAATCTAGAAGTTCATATATTGTGCTTTATATGGTAATTAACTCATTAAAAATAATTGAAAACAAATCACTGAGAAACATATATTTTATAAAATAAGGAACAGCATCTGTTTTGTTTACACCTATACTATCACCAAAACATTAAGGCTTAGTAATTTGCAGTTTCGGTTAATAATTGAGCGTGCATTGCACATACTGAATAGATTTTCACCTTTTCATCTGAAGAGTGTTCACCAGATGATAATTAGTATCTGCTAAATGCTCTTCAGATTAACATGATATCACCAAGAAATATCACAAAAGTGTTGACACAATATTCATCCAGCTGGAGATTCTAAACAAGTCTGTTTTCACTGCCATTTACTGTAAATTTCAGCTCTGCACCAGCTGGCCAGATCCTTTTCTTTACCACTCTCAACAGAAGAAAACAAGAATGTGCATTTTGCTTGTTTGTTTGTTTATCTAATTTACCTAGTTTAAATTGATGAGGAGGTAGAAAATATTCATTGAAAAATTAAAATTGAATTATGAGTTATAATTACTCTAACCATGCAACTTCATTACTTCATACATGTCAAATACATTTGTTTCCTAGTACCTACTTCATTACTGCAGTTCACAGAAGAAGAAAAAAATAATGAGCTAAACTTTGTGTAAAAACTAGAATATATATTCTGTTCATGAACAAAATTTTTAGTTTTATTTACTAGTTTTACTCAGATTTAGTTTACTTAATTAAATTAATAATACAGCTTAAGTATGAGATTTGAATTTATATTAAAAATAAACATAATGACCCTGGCTGGCATAGCTCAGTGGATTGAGCGTGGGCTGGGAACCAAAGTATTGCTGGTTTGATTCCCAGTCAGGGCACATGCCTGGGTTGCAGGCCATGGCCCCCAGCAACAGCACATTGATGTTTCTCTCTCTCTCTCTCTCTCTTTTTCCCTCCCTTCTCTCTCTAAAAATAAATAAAAAATAAATAAATAAACATAATGAAAATAGGATGAATATAAAATTTATGTATTGAAGTAGTTAAATAATACATTCTGGAGTAAACCAAACCCTGATTTAAGCCCAAACTAAAACCTCTGGTTTAATTTCTTTTGCTGTATTTTCTTCAGATGAATGGACAAGAATAGATCATAATAACATTTCTTAACTTACAAGGTTGGGTAAATAATAAGTGAAAAAATAAATATATGCAAAAGTTGATTTACACAGTTCATGACAAACAGTAAACGTTTAATAAAGGGCAACATTATCACCATTGTTTTTATAGAAATATATGTTCTGGGATTGCATCATGTAATCTGAACCATTCAAGACCAAATAAACTGTTTCATGACTAGGCCTAATCAAGCTCAAGTTTGCAATAGAAGGAGAGTTTTACCTCATCTGTAATAAGAGGAGAAAGGTTTACTATTTTATTATATTCCACAGCCACATAGTACCATTTTTCAATATACTGAACCTCTTATAGAAAAGGAGCTTATACATAAAATACATCTCAATAGCTCAATATATCCTTCCAAAGGGTATTGTACCTACTTAACGGACCCCTGCAAAAGCACAAACATGAGTAAGCCTAATAAATGTTCTTTGACCATAATGAGGTACAAATAAAACTGTTATTTTTTGTAGTTCTGTCAAGCAAAATTTCAATGGAGGCAAAGTTTATCTTTTGTTACCACTCATCTCTTTTATTGTTCTCCTTCCTCATGTCTCAGTAGCAATTTTTCCCACACATTTCTTGTGTATGTGGATGTTTCTTTTTCTTTTACTTAAAATGATTTTCTGAAACTATTAGCTATAATATGAACAATAATAATAGGAGTATATCACTATAATAATAATAATAATAACAGTAATATAATAAAATAAAATAATAATAACAGCAATATAAAAAACCTATCAATTGTTTACACTGTATCCTGCACTAAACTGTTTCATGTACGTTTCCTCTTTTTATCCTCACAGCAACTCTAAGTACAGATTCATTTCCATTTTATAGATAACATAGCCATGTTGTTGAGAGGTCAAATGAACTGCCTGAACACCCAATAACTAGGAAGTAAATGAATATACATTTATCTGGCTTTGAATTATATTGTCTTAAAAATTGTACTTGTCCAAAGGGTGTTTGTGTAGATACCCTTCATCCTTGGTTTCACTGAAAACCAAGATTTGATTATTTATTGGCAAGTCCTTTTGGTATGATGAATATTTTTGAACAGGAACTTTCTTCTCATCCATTAAATTATATGACCTACATTAGCAAACAACATGTAATAATTCACTAATATTTACTATGCATTCTCTATGCACCAGGCACAGTTTTAAATAATTCACAAGTTTTATATAAGTAAATTCTCATAACAATGTTCAACAAAATGTGCACTATTACTGATCCCACATTATAGATCAGGGAATATGCACAGAAAGTAAACAATCTGTCCAAAGCCTTAGACAATAGCAAAGTTGTGATTCAAAACTAAGCAGTGTTATTCTAGAGATGATACTATAACCCTATTGTCCTGTCACCTTGTCAAGTACTCCTCAAACTATTCACCCAGTGAAATGCACTATGAATGAAATATACATTACTTAAAAGGTTACTAAAACAGGAAAATATTTTAGATGGATTCCAGTTGGAGTTCAATGTAAATTTGTGCTTCATTCAGTATTTCTTCATACAGTACAGGAGCCAATTCTTAAAAGCTGATATTTGTATGCATTTTGGTTAATCACATTCCTTTCTGATAAGTGAAAGAATTATAAAAACTAGTCTAAAAGCAAACTGTATAAAAGCAATTATTGTGGGTTTAAAAATTATCAATTTTAAGCACAAGTTTAACAATTAAATATTTGACCGTAGTAAAGTCGTATTTCTGAATGATTCAGAAAAATTGTAAGTTATAACTTATAGTATAACTGATATAGTTATAAGATTATGGTTTTGGTTAGTTTCATGCAGTGCAATGTATTTTAGAAGAATTACAAATAAATATCTCATAAAAATATTTGAATATTTCTATCCAACAAGGAGAACTCATGTTTTACATTGCTGACACAAGTAAACATGGAATATTCACAATTAACATGAGCCTAAATAAATAACTGTGGAAATATACAGCTTTTTGCACTACCCTTTTAAATATTTATTTTTTTAAATCTGGGTTTATTTTTTAATATTTTATTTATTTATTTTTAGACAGAGGGGAAGGGAGGGAGAAAGGGAGGGAGAGAAACATCAATGTGTGAATGCCTCTCCTGCGCATCCTACTGGGACCTGGCCCTGAACCCAGGCATGTGCCCTAACTGAGAATCGAACCCATGACCTTTTGGTTCATAAACTGGTACTCAGTCCACTGAGCCACACTAGCCAGGGTCCATTTTGCATATTTATATTTGTGGTCACTTAAGTCTATAGCCAATCTGGAGGCCAG
The DNA here is from genome assembly GCF_004126475.2 of Phyllostomus discolor. NCBI lineage: Eukaryota > Metazoa > Chordata > Mammalia > Chiroptera > Phyllostomidae > Phyllostomus > Phyllostomus discolor. The sequence goes on from NC_040907.2 coordinate 53,481,511, forward strand.
AATTGTGATTTTGGCACTTAGCATGATGTGTTAAAATATTCTCAATTTGCCCTGGCCAGTGGCTCAGTGGATTGAGCACTAGCCTATGAACCAAAGGATCGCTGGTTCAATTCCCAGTTAGGACACATGCCTGGGTTGCAGGCCAGGTCCTCAGTAGTGAACACACATTGATGTTTCTCTCCCTCTATCTCTCCCTCCCTTTGCCTCTTATCTAAAAAACTTTTTTTTAGCCCTGGCTGGTGTAGCTCAGTAGATTGAGCTCGGGCTGCGAACCAAAGTGTTGCAGGTTCGATTCCCAGCCAGGGTACATGCCTGGGTTGCAAGCTATAACCCCAAGCAACAACACACTGATGTTTCTTTCTCTCTCTTTCTCTCCCTCCCTTCCCTCTCTAAAAATAAATAAATAAAATCTTTAAAAAAAACCTTTTTTAATCTTTTGAAAAAAAGGAACTATTTTCATTAAAAAATATTCTCAATTTGATCGCCTTTAAAAATAAAATCAGGCAAACATAATGTATGTATGGTTCTCCAACTATGTTATTCAGAACAGTGAGGTAAAAGACACTTTTCAGAAAAAAAATACAAGATAAAACAGTTTTTGTAAATCTACATATATGGTGAAATGAATATTTAATATTTTCATGTTTAATAATGAGGCCTATAATTAAAAAAAGAACTCTTATTTTTAAAACTCATTTTTTTTTCTTTCAGTAAAATCTTACTAAGCACCAGCTGTGGGTCAGGCTCTACTTTGGCCTAGGAATCAAAGCTGGGGAGAAAACACACAAGGTCCCCACTTTTACATAACAGGCCTGAAAGAACGACAGCAACATGGCTACATGAAAGAACCTGTCAGAGCTGGGGAATCAGCATGTCACGTCCAAACCCAGCAATGTTAGCTGCAGGGTCTACCCCCGATGAGTGGCAGGGCAGGTTCCTGAGGAGGCAGGTACCTTTCAAGCTTGAACCTGCATAACAAGAACAATGTTAGAATACTATTTCACTTACCTACAAGAAAGTTGGTGAAGTAGGCTGGGAAATGGGGCCACAGACGGCTTAGTCCTGGGAGCACTGAAAACTCTCTTGAAGTGAAAACAAGCTCAGATAACATTTACATTTTTGTAGCCTGAGGAAAGGTCCAGATGGAACATTCTGGGAGAAGAATAGTTTGTCCATACCTTCTTCCATAGTAGGAACCTTGGTTTCTTCTGTAGTCATTTTGTTTTCCTACCTGGATAGATTTACCTGTCAGATTATAAACTCCTTGAGAACTGGGAATTTTTATTTTTGTCCTATTGTATCCCAAGAACCTAGAATAATGCCCTTATATATTCAGTACTCAAGAAACATCAGTTATATCAATAAATGACTATCATCTGCCTTAAAGAGCAAGATATAGTTTCTTTTATCCTTTATAAATAATAATTTTAAAATGTAATTTTAAGTACTCTCCACAAATGTGGAATAAAGGTACTCATTAAATAAGGGTTATTTGAAGGCATTGGCTTTCTAAAAATTTCCCCATAGCATATTCTTTAAGGAACATCTTATAAGATAAAGATTATATTGGTCAGGTAATAATAAAGTAATTCATAATGTGCATACTCAAAATACATTGCTTTCATGAACTTGAACATGTATATTTATATGTCAGTCTTAAAAACAGGCAACTTCTGTGGTTGGCAAATATGATTACTGACTAAAGTTCCACACCGTCTTTCCAGTATCATGTAATGCTCCAACCAGGATTACCAGATTTTTAGTTTCTGGTTCTTCGACGTGGAATGAGAATTTAAAGACATTTGTGAAGCATTCTGAGTATAGAATGCATCGAGATTTAATTTTCCTACAAATATTTTACAATTACATCATCTATATCTAGTTAAATGCAATTACTTTTAATGATTACCTTTATCAAAGTTGCTAAGCATTCAACATTGTTTTTTGTAGAAATAAATTTTTATAGCGTTCATTATTTTAACTGAGCACTAATCTTAATTCTGCTAATCTTAAATTCAATGGACAAGAATAAATGTCATGCACATATATTAAAGAGAAATATACTGTATGCTGTGGGCAGCAGTTAGAATTTTTTAAAGGAAGTAAAGAGTGCTTTTCAAACACAGGTCAGCTAAAAGAGCTTCTTTTGTATTAACATCATATAGATTAACAGCATAACACTGTTTGGGGAAATGCTGATCAAGAGAGACCCAAGTGCTCTATTTTACTAGTGAAATTACCTGCACAAATATAAAGCTTTATTTCCCCAAAGGGGATGATGTTTGGTGTTTTTTTTTTTTTTTTTTACATTTAATAGTATTTTTTAACAGAAAAGGGAAGAAAAGTCTGTTGCCAAAGTTAAATATTATATGCTAATAAAAAATCCTTAAATATTAAAAAACTTAAAACTTTGGATGACTGTAGCTAGTTAAAACAGACCAAAAAAGACCCTTTAGAATGTACAGTTATCTTTATTTGAATATCCTTTTATATTTCCTGATGACTGCTATGTAAGCATTACTTTCTATAAAGAATTGTCTCCCTCTGACTTCCTAAATAAGGTAGTAACATAATTTCTCCATTGTGTTATTGGCTAAAAACCAGCATTAATAAGTATTTGTCCTGCCCAGTAATTCCTTGTTTTAAGATAGAGCATGAAATAAAAGACCAAGGCAAAAAAAAGAAAAAAAATGACAAAAAGAAAATGGTAATAGTGAAGTAGTGAGAAAAGATTAAGTAATTTTCACTTCATTATTCCTTCCCTAATGTAAGTTTTCTTTAGTGATCTCATTTCTTCTTAGATTTTTCCATTATTTACTCTATGCACATTTCCTCAAGGGAAATGGGTGAAGTGCTATGGGGAATGAAGCACAAAATACGACACAGTGGCCCCTGGAAATCAGTGGTGTCACTAACTATGAGCGGTATACTCTATATGGAGACCAAAATGAAATCAAATGCTCTAGAACCTTGTAAAATAAAATAAAATATAAAATAAAATAAAATATAAAAGAAAAGAAAATGTCACTCTGAGTAGTTTATGCTTTATAATCAGAAAATCAGAAGAAAAGTGTACTGAACAAGAATTCAGACTAAGTTCCAATCTGTTTGATATTTATAAGACATAATTCTATTTCATAACCAAGGACTCTTTAAATATTTAAGCCTGTGTTTATTCATTTGAAAAATTGGAACTTCAACACTTGTTCTGCTTTCCTTATAAGAATGGTGTGATGTTTAAGTAAGATGACATAAACATTATATTTCAAGATAAAATTATAATTTTATAATATAAAAGAAATATAAGCTTAAGTTTTAATTCAATATTTATAAGATTCACAATCATCTTCATTTCTACTTTAGAGGGATTACTTACAGTCTATTATTAAATAATAAGATACTACTAAAGTTTTTTAAGTATAGAAAAATTAATAATTAAAATGATTAAGTATATTTTATCAACTGTCACTTTTTAAATTTCCATTTTCCTATATGTCCTTTATTGTTTATTTCCAAATTAAAATAATATATGGAGACCAAACTGTTTTATGTTGTTATTTGAATTTTTCAAGCTATTTAATTTTTGTAATATTATGACAATATTTTAATAACTTAAATTTTAGCCATCAATTATATATTTCATAATATAGACATATTTGAGGATGACATAACCATCATTCAAAATGTCAATATTTTATTTCTTATTATAAAATGTATTCCTAAACATAAAGAAAATATACCAAAGTCTAATTTTTCTATAGATGGAAAATCATTAACAAAAACTTATGTTATATATGTCTGTTTTAAGATTATTTGTGTTAATGCAATAGATTTATAATTTATACTACTATACCAAATAAATGTTAAACACATAGTCAATTGTCATTTATTCATTAAAAAGTTTAGTAACTGTACATACTATAACATTTTTCTTAATCAAAAGTTTTATAGCTATATTACTACCAATTTGTGTATTATCTATGTATCACATTTTTTGCCATGCTATATTAACTCTAAACACTTGCATAATCATTTTGTTTTAATTATGTATGACTAATGATAATTGTTTGCCTGTTTGAACACCAACACTCCTTCTACTACCAAATGAAAATGATATAAAATAGATAATAAATTGACTATCTTTAAAAAAAGATAGTTTTTGTTAGCTTTTAATTTTAATTTTGTGGCACTAATGTCCACCAGTTTTCATATTGCCATGTATTGTTAGAGTATAGCAAACTTCTTTTGAATTTTCTCTAAGGAAATAACTGAGATACAAACACTATAATTTAATGTAACAATTAGTAATTAATTTTGATCCTGAAGTATGAGTCTAATTTACTAGGAAATAAAAAGTCAATGCTTAAATTATTTTAAAGAAATGCCAAACAATAAGTCGATAAAATATTTATTGAATATCTCATTAAATGTTTGGTAATATACACAGGAGGCATTGGAAACCAGAAGTTCTTTACCTTTAAAATGAAACTAAGGGCTCTGTTTTTAAATTCTTAAGGCATGTAACATTAATTATACCCATTAGAGACTTATATGATATTTGGGAAACTTCCAATGAGCTGCCTTCTTAATTTTATAAATTTAAAAATTATTTTCTTATAAGGCTATAAAAATCATAGGCATTGTCCTGATTCAATATTCATAACAATTCTGACTGTGAATTCATTTGATTGGTTCTATCATATTGGCCCTGAATTATCCCTCCCAACTTATGAGATACTGTTGTATGATCCTCTATCTGAATAAAAAAGAGGAAAACATGACAGCACCATTCACCTGAATTTGAGTGCTTTTATTTCATCAACTCATCCCCCCCGCCACAAAAAAAAAGTCTTATTTTCAAGCAGTGTTACACTTACAAAAAAACTAACACATTGCTTAATTCCTGATAATGATGTTTGGTGAGAATATTTCCCATATACAGTAAAATATATTTTATTGTACCATCATAATTTTATTGATACTAACATTTCTGGCAATATGGCAGTGATATTTACAGGGCAAATATGTTTCCCTTCCTCAAAAAGTTCTGATCAGTGATTTATATAATAATAATATTAACACTAAGAAATAGAGATATTGATATATATTTACCTTAATTTGTACACCAAATGAAATCCATGTTAAAATGTGTCAATAATAGCAAACAACACTGGATTAGCAAATTAAATATATATGTATGTCATAAGTAGAAAAACACTAGTGCTTCGCATATTTATTTACTCATTTCAACAAAGCCTGTCCAAAACCTCAAGGGATGCAAAAACAATTAAGGTAACAGTTCTGCCTCAAAAGATCTAAGTGAACTATACAGATATATATAAAACATGTATAAAAATAACTAAAATACAAGGAAGGAACTGAGTGCACCAAATATATTTTGGTAAATCCAGCATTAACACAAGGTAATTGTTTGGGCTTATAAGTCATGAAGTAAATAAATTTTAAAATACATACATATATGTATACATTTGGGTATATGTATTTGGGGATATATATTTCCATGTGTTTAATTTTTTGCTCTTAATTTTTTGATTTAAATTGTGAATTCTGAGTAATTATAAAAGGTCCCTGAAAAAAATAGCATTGTGCTAAATTTAGAAAATAAATAGAAGGAAATTATTTAAAAGCTATTTTGGAAAATCAACTGATGAGAAGGAAGTCCCCACGAAAGAGGGGAAAATAGCAACGAGTCCTCTTTGAAATAAAGAATAATTAATGAAATAAGCCCCTGCAGCATGGTGGATAATGTAGAAGTAAGCACATTACCAGAAGATCTTGATTTTGACTGTAGTCAGCTAACCACCTAAAATATTACTGAAGGTCTATTGTTAACAATATTTATAAAAATCATAATAGCTAACATTTATATATTGCCTATTTTGTACCAAGCATGGTGCTATGGAGTTTATAAACTTTACCTCATTTAATTCTCACAACCTATAGTTTAGGTACTTCTTTTTTTTTTTAATATATTTTATTGATTATGCTATTACAGTTGTCCCATTTCCCCCCTTCTCTCCCCTCCACCCTGTACCCCCCTCCCACCCTCCCCCTTTAGTTCATGTCCATGTGTCATACTTATGAGTTCTTTAGTTTCTACATTTCCCGTACTATTCTTGCCCTCCCCCTATCTATTTCAACCTACATTCTATGCTACTTATTCTCTATACCTTTTCCCCCTCTCTCCTCCTCCCACCCCCCTGCTGCTAACCCTCCATGTGCCCTCCATTTCTGTGGTTCTGTTCCTGTTCTAATTGTTTACTTAGTTTCTTTTGGTTTTGCTTTAGGTGTGGTGGTACTTCTATATAGACTACCTAACCCTTTCTATATAGAGGTAGCTAAAGTTAATCAATTTTTGATGCATTTTTTAATAATTCAAAGAAATATGACTATTTTTAAGAGCCCAACAGAAATACATATGTGTAAGTAGCTGAAAATAGGAAAATAATGAGGATATTGAAGGGTTAAGAAAGAATTTGAAAAACCACAATATTCTTATGTGGAAAAGAAATATGAATAGGGAGTTTAATGTAAATAAAGAAATTTAACAATAATTTACATTTAGTGCTTTCTCCACATAAACAATATACATGTAAATTGCATGGTACTTGAAGCTAGGTGTTATACAAAAGTCTAACACCTGTCTACCAGAAACCAAGTGATTATACACATATGCCAAATACAAAGAGGATTTTTAGAATGCCCCAAGAAAAATCAGAAAATCAGCTTAGCAATTACAGAGATCAAAGAAAAGTGCCATCCCTTCTACTGGGGGTAGGAGGCTTAGGATAGTTTTCAAAATGAAGTGGGAAAAGCATAGAATTGTTATTTCAAGAATTATTTGCAGAAGAATTTCATACATTATTTGTTTGTTGATCAAATAGAGGATCAGTTGGTAATTATGAAGGATCCCATATGTACATAACCATCCTAACCAAGAAAAATGATAATAGAAGTATACTGAGAAAAGTGTTCAATTTTAGAAGAAACACGTAATATTTACAAGGTTTTGAGGCCAAGAGAAGAAACTGTGAGGAAGCACATATACTCTTCACAGACATTCACAATATGTCAAAAACTGACAAATTTAGTGGGAAATCCATGTACAAAAGTATTTAAGACAGGAGAGTATGAAGGCAAATCATTTAAGATGAAATAAAAATGAGTCCAAGAAGAAACAAGTGAATAAGATACATAGTCATGCATTACAACGACTTCTGCTCTTCAAAGTATCAGAAAGCTGTCTGGAATTAAAAATAGATGAGCCTCAGAAGTAACTAGAAAACAATTAGAACACAGAAAAACACAATATAACACGTAACCATTTCTTTAACCAGGCAGTTCTGTCCACAAGTTATAGCTATATATAAGGAAGAATGAGGAAGGTAGGGAGAAAAGACATTGACATGAGAGCCAACTGTGCATTGAATATTGCTTAGGACACGTTCATATATGTTATTGCCAGGATTCCTGGTAAGTACAGTATAGGAGTAGCTATCACGATTTCCCTTTACCAACAATAAAACTGAGTCTCAGAAAAACCAAATAACTTCCTTGTGACCAGGAGGCTAAGAGTTGGTCAAGTAAAATGTCAAACATAAGTTCCTTACACCATTCAACACTGTTTAAGAACACAGATTGAACTGCCGTGTAAATTCAATAGAAAGGACATTAACTCTTTATTATCACTGTAACCCAAACTTATTAAAAGTGTCTAGTATATGGCAAGGACTCAATAAATATATGCTGAAAAATTGTGATGTTCTTCTAGATCATGTTCCTGTTGCAGGGGGTACTACAGAATGAGAAAAAATATATAAAATAAATTCCTGAAATACAAAAAGAAAACAAAAAATCAATTTAAATATTCTAGAATTTAATAAGCATATCTTATAGAAATAGCATTATGAAAAATTCTGCAAAAGATTTGTGGTAAATGAAAGACTGTTACATAAGAATAGCTGGTATATTCCTTCATAGAATAAAAATAGATAACAATATACTGTAATGTAAAATTGATGGGATAAACATTATAAAATGGGAAGGTACAGAAATTCAAAATTCAGGGAATAAGGAGTTAGAATTGGACTAGAGAGAGTTGAAAAATTCTTGAATGATATAAGACAAAAATAGGACTTCATATTAGGAAAGCTTTAGATAAACAAAGAATAAAATATCAGGACACTTACCTCCTCTTAGGGACACATGTAAAATCTGTAGAACATGACTATGAAAATACATTTAAAAAGATTCTTCAATTACATAAAAACAAGTTTTTGTTCAATTATACTATCATATTTATATGTATCATATATATAATCATATATATATATATATATATATATATATATATATACATAGTCTCCATCCTCTTCTACCAGCTAGTAGGAAAAGCCAATGTTCTAATTGGCTAATTTCAATGTTCCATTTCCTTTTCAAAGGAGAGTTCTAAATAAGTTTGATTCACTCTTTCAAGTTATACCAGAATTAGCATTCAAATGATTAAACTGAGGACTTGGAAAACTACAGCAAGCAAACTTTTGGAAACTTTTTATTAAGGATCAGAGTATACAAAAAGCCCCAGGAAATACCGTGCCTTAAAAAACAAATAAGCATGGGCTTTGGAGACACACAGGCTTAGGACCAAATCCGGGATATGCTGTTTACTACCTGTATCAAATTTGAGAAAGTTACTCATCTTCTATGAATTTGTTTCTACACTTATAAAATAGAAAAAAAAAGTAGGTTGCTGTGAAGATTCAATGAAGTAACCAATGTATAATGCTTAACTATAAATGATGTTCAAAAGTTGTTTATTTTTCTCTTGTGTTATCAGTAACTTATAATCATTAGGAATAAAATAATTTTGGATAAGAGGTTTTTTCTGTAAATGCTTATTATAATGCATGCTAAGTACCTTTTCTTACTGAAAATAATTTAATGTTTTCTCAAATATATAATGTGCCTTCTTGATTTTTATCATTATCAATTTAGCAGTAGTTGAAATTCAGAGGGTGCTTAATAAATGTTAGTAACTAAATAAGCAAGAAATTTATCATTTATTTTGATCTCCTCTTAGTGAGAGACAAACTGTAGAAAAGTCAGGAGGCTTGGGATAGAAGAACTGAGATTTGAATTCTGGCTCAGCTGCTCCCTGTTTAACCAAGGGTAGATTACCTTACCTTTCCAAACTCGTGTTTACTTGACTATAAAACCAGGGAAGCAACGCCTTACTGCACACTGTTGTGATGGTATATCATATATAGTAGATACTCAGTGAGAGTTGAAACTTAATCATGATGTTGATGGCTCTATCATGATTATGAACTTAAATCATTCTGCTGCACATTTAGCAAATATGCCAAATTAGAGTTAAGCATTCATATTTTCTGAGCTTCTACTGAGTCTATTGTTGATGGATAAAATGGCAATATAGACAGAAAATTCTTGACCAGCTTGAAAAGTCACAACTAAATTTAAGTTCCTGACATCACTTCCCCAGCTGTCCTTGTGAATAACCTCCCTGCCTCTTTTTGTTAATTATCCAAGGGATGATTATCCAGTGATTATCCCTTGGATAATCATCCTCCAAATACATTGTTTGTGGTTTGAAATGACCAATTCAGCCTTGGCTAAATCCAGCACTCTACCCAAGGACCTCAGTAAAAGCACATGTTCCAGGTTCTGTTGCTTTCTCTGCCTACATCTTGCCTTGAACTCCTCCTGTGGTCCCTGGAGGTATGATATGTATCTCTTCCAGGACCTGTGAAGAGTAAACGTCTCTATTTCAGTTTCTTTTGTTGTCCTTTATTGAACCAGGGCTCACCATCTGACACCCCAGGGTGTGAGATACTATTTTAACAAAATCACTATATATATAGTGTATACACACACACATATTCAACAAATACTGTATAATTGAGTTTCACATATAATGGGAACAGTGATTTAATTGAGGGGAATATATCTATGCCAGTAATTAAATAGTGTCAACAGATTTCAGATTGATATCAGAAAAAGAAAAGAAACACAAATTATTATTAAACATAAATTTAGTGCTTACTATGTAGTAGATACTGTGTTGGCATTTTACAAGCATTATCTCATTTCATCAATGTCATTTTGCTAGGGAGGTACTAAGTGAGGGTAAGGCATTTTGTTCAAGTCACATATCCAGTAAGTGGAGAAACAGAAACTCAAACTCTCATCACTCCTATTCCAGATACCTCAAACCATGACGGGTTGTGCAATGCAACTGAACAATTCCAATAGAAGAGAAGCTCTGTGCATAAGCAAAAGTAACTCTTTATATCAATTTCATATTAATGATGTATGAGCAAAAAATCGATCAATGACATGTTCTCAATCAGACAAGTAAGCAGTTATTCAAAGATTTACATATAATTTTCTTTTATGAACATATTACAAAACATTGGTCCCTGGCCCCATTGCAGGCCAAACTACAGTTACTATCTTTTAAAATAAACATAAATGCACTAGTTATCTGGAAGACAGACTTACACCTGAGTGTAAAGTATGATTTTAAAACTTCCATTTGTAAAATGCACATCACTTCATCATGGGCGGATGTAGATTTAACATTATTTCAATTATTTAATGAATTATTTAAACTGAAATTCATTATTTTATTGTAATTCTTCCATATAGTAAAATCCATGGGCTTAATTTTATATCATCCCAGTAATTTTAGGTAATTTTATCAGAAATTACTCGTATAGCGTAACATACTTCCATCTTTTTCTTCCTCCCTTTTTCCTGTCCTCCTTTTTGCCTTCATTTTCTATACTCAACATTCAGGGTTTGAGCTCTAATAATGTGTCAAGCAATATGTCAAGCAATATGGACGTTATTTTCTATTCAGCTGATCAATTACCAAGACATTAGTTTGAAAATAGGTTTCTCACAAATCAAATATATCAAAGTATGTTCTCCTCTAAGAAATATTATATCTATAAGATTAGAAAAACTTTATGATCCCTTTGATTTATTCACTTAATATCCCAATGCAATAGTATGTAATGTTACTGGAGAGAAAATACAAGCATTACTCTCTTGCCTTCTGATTACAGCTCTTATGTTCACAATATCTCCTAAATCCTTTTAATATCTCTAAATTTAATTTAGTTCCATGAGAGGAAAGGAGTTTCTGAAGACAACAGAACACATTTTTCCCATAGCCCTTTAAATCAGCGAAAACCTTTCAATACTTTATGGCAGGAGCTATAGCTTTAAAGAAACCCTATTCTGTAGCATGAGCATGGGCACTGGACCTGTGTCCAAAGGACTTAGTGAAATACAGTAAAGAATAATTTAGTTCTGGACTGAAAAGGGTTATAAACATCTCTCTTAAATTGAACAAATTACCAGCTATCTGGAAAGTATAATATATTGGCTTCTGTTCAAAAGAACAACACTTAATGTTGGCAATACTGCCAAATTCCTGCTTTCTTATATTCCCCTTTTCCTAGAAAAAGTGATTAAAAGACCAGTTCCCATGCCAGCTGGATGCTTAAGAGCATCAAAGGTCCTCTCTCAGGATTCAGAACTTGATATGGCTTAGAAACCACTATGCTAATAGATAACCTCCCCAGCATTATAAATCAAAGCCAGATGACCACATTAAAATTCTATCAGCTGTATCAATACCCTGTGGTTTATAAAGTACTGTTGACCTAACTCTGGATGACGTTTAGAATGATACAAAAGTTCTGCCCTAGTTTGGGGTGTGTAGCTGTAATACTTTTCACAATTGAGAGTTATTCATCCATAGCAAATAGTCAATTCTCTCTATCTCTTTACTTTTATTGATTTTATTTAATGGAAATCTTAGGAGAAAGGAAGAGGAGCCTTCAGGAGCTGAGGTAGAAACAGAAAAAACTTTTACTATTTTGAACTTTTCCTGTTATCTGCTGATTATAATTACAAATAGCAAAAAGCCTTCCTATATAATTGAAGATCCTGAGTCTTCTTAAAATTGTAACTACATCTCAAAGTCTTCCAATAAGCATGCCACTGCATTTCAAAGTTTTTCTTCTGAAACACACAGTAAGAAATACATCTAAAATCTTGACACAACATACACATACAAACACATACACAATAAAAGTTTAATCAGACAACACTTACCTTTAATATATATAAAGCCTTCTATCCTATTTTAATACATTTTATTTAAAAAATACCTTAAGTATCCAATACCTTTTCTTAAGTTATAAGTTATATCCTCCAATTTAACGACACTGAATGATTTCAATGTGTCTTAATGGCTTAGGACTTTGCAGGAATTACTTAAGGCAAAGGCTATTCATATATAGATTCAACACAAAGTACTTAATCACTGTAAGCATGTAGATCCACCATGGTAGAAAAGATATTACAATTTTTAAAATCTGAAACAATAAACTAAAAAACAAATAAATGTATTCTTTCATTTATCCTTCTGTGGATTCATTAATTACACAGTAGTGGAAGCTAGCTTGATAGATGTAAAGCTATTGTTTAAGCTATAGGGATAGGAGAACGATAGTTTTAGAGCTTACAAACCCAGGTGTTTTGTCAATCAAAATCAATATATTTTAACAAAGGATCAAAAATAATATTACTATTAATTTTCTTTAATATCTTTTTAGTTAACCACATTCTTAGATGTGGTAAACTAATAAAGTCCAGTCTGATAATGATCAGAGCCATATGGATGAATCTTAGATTTTACTCTCTAGGAGTATGGGAAGTTCCTGTTTCCACGGATGAACTAGAAACACATAAAGTAGCTGATAAAAGAACATATAGCCCAATTTAAAATTTCCTTTACAGAAGCTAAAAGGCAAATTATATTATGCTCCTAGGAGAAAATACAACAGTAAATGTTACATTCTCTCATATATATAACACATCAGTGGTAATTCGTAATGGATCAGCAAGACTTTGAGAAACACTGAATGGTAAAGACCAACAAGCACTGTCTTCCCAAATCAGAAATCCTCTCTTGAGCATCTTTGAGAAAGCATCAATTTATTAATGGCTTTTAAATTAATACCTTTCCTGTAAAAGTGTGGAGAAATGTACCAAAAGCAGGACTTTATGATGACTGCTTATTTACATTGGAACCAGACACCTAAACAAGTATCTTTCAGAAAGCATTTTTGAAGAAGTTAGGGGGAAGGTCACCACATGATCTAATAGTCAGTTAAGAGAAAGAGTACATTGAAAACAAATGAATAATACTCACTAATGAAGATTCCCTTCACTAGTCTATGTAAGTTATGTGATGTTCATAATATCTTAATTTATGCTAATTGAACAGAATACGGTAGAAAAGTGACTTGTTTTCTATTTATTCATTTTTATTATATTCTCTATTACCATTTATCCCCCTTCTACCACCCTCCCCCTGCAATCACCACACTGTTGTCCATGTCCATGAATTCTTTTTCTTTTTTTGCTTAATCCCTCCATCCCTTAACTGTCTCCCCCATAGTTGTCACCCTGCTCTCCATCTTTGAGTCTGTCTCTATTTTGCTTGTTAGTTCAGTTTGTTCATTACATTCCAAATAAAAATGAAATCATATGGTATTTGTCTTTCTCTGACTGGCTTACTTCATACTGTTCTCTAGGTCCATCCATGCTGTTGCATAAAGTAAAAGTTTCTTCTTTTTTATGGCTGAGTAGTATTCCAGTGATTTCATTTCTGATCAAAAGATTCAAATGGCTTGAGATACTAATTTCTACAGTGGTTAAATACTTCAATACTTGAAACATGTGCACTGTTTTAATCATATACTTCATAAGAAACTGAAAACTCCTTGAGTATTAAGCTACATTAAACACCTTTGATTCCTATTAATTTAAATAGGTAACACGGCAAGAATTATCCTATCATTTTGATCACATATTCACAAGCAGAGTTTAGCCCTAGTTTTCTTTTGTTCAGTCAAAAAAAAAGATAGAGTATTATTGAATGTTGCCAATATACGCCCACCAACTTCTTTATTTTCTCTCCTATAGCAACACTGTACATATAGAGATATAGATAGATATAGATATTACTAAAAATCATGTACTCAGTTGTCACTTTAATTAAATATTTATAAATTTGTTTTATTCTCATCATAATCTGGGTGTGAAAACAACCCAAATATCCATTTTTCTTATTTGCAATATGCCCCAACGTTGCTATCCAATCTAGCAAGCAACATTATGGTGCCATGGGCAAAGTAGTAATTTAATCAAATATAATCACTGAAACTATTACTTTTCACTTTGTATTAATCAGGATTCTACCAGCAAAACTTAAGGCATTCTGGATATTTAAAACAGAGGGAATTTAATGGAGGGAACTGATTACAAAGGGATGGAAAAGCAGAGAGCCAAACCCAGTAATGAGAGCAGTGGGAAAGCACTACTGCTCTTAGGATGAAAGATCAAATGGATGAGGCACAAACAGAGCCAAGAGCCAGTTATGGGGTGGAAACCAGAACAAAGAGGTTCCTTGGGAGATGGAGACATTGCTGGATATTACCCAAAGCAATGAAGGAGGGGAGAAACAAACCCCTTGGCCTCTAATTCCTTATGTCCTCCATTCTTCTGAAACTACCTGTCATTGGCCAACCACAGCTGAAGACTTGTCTGACTTGTAAATGCGGCTGAGGGATTAGCTCCACCATCTATCTCCAACAGCATCAGGCCCAGAACTGGTGTATATGGGATGTGCACATTTCTCTAAACTCTTCAGAAGTCTAGTATTACAGAATTAACTTATTCCGTGGAGCTGTTTAATTACAAAACCAATTTATTTAAAATAAACACATCTTGAATGTTTGTGTTCAAAGATTTAACCACACGGGCTTATAAATTCTTCTGAATTAAGAAGACTGAGCAAGGGTACACTTATCTATACATTTACAAAATACTATTGTTCTTCAATATAATAAATTATTGCATATTAATATGCTAAGTAATAAGTCATGCTAATAGAACAACTTGGGAAAATCACTACAGGTAATATTGTAGCATTTTATTCCATATTTTGAAACATGTTTTTCCAAATTGACTCAGTATGACAATCTATTACCCCCTCTATTTTAAAGGAAGAAACCAGAATTATAAATATGTTTGTTCAATGGTACTATATGATAAACATATAGGTTTTTAAATAATGCCTTAGTGTTCAAAATTGAAGATACCTATACACCTGAAGTTTACCTGGGATATGTAATGCATCAATGTACGGGAATCACTCAGCAGACAATCTGAGACTCTTCAGTGATATTCTTGAAGTATAGTATAATTGATTTTTACTGTTATTAGTAATTCTTCATTCTCATAAATAAATCATTTACTCTCTAGTATCCAAACTAAACTAATTGATGTAGTCTAATCAAAAGGCAAATATATTGGGTGAATGGGATAAGAAGTAATAAATATTTGCCATATCTACTTATAAATCCACTTTAAAACATTTTGTGTCTTCCAGTGAAAAGATTTTCTGTGGAAATGTGCTCATGCTTTATGCTTTAATCAAAAGTCTTCTTTCTTATTACAGTATCATATAAGTTCCATTCAAATCTACTGTGTTAAAATAACAGAGTTGTGTTCAACTTTGTTAAGGTAAAATATATCACATTTAAGAAAAGAATCTCCCTTCATTTGATTAAAGCATGGCAAGTAGGGAATAGAATATTTTGAATTCATATCAGAAAGGTGGTTTAAATGTACAAAATTCATACAAAAGAGTTAAAATAGAAACAGATTGAAATAATTAGTTTAATAATGGCATGTGTTTTTAAAAATGTTCAGACACTGGGTGTAAATGAGGATGTTCCTTGCATTGTTTCCAAAGAATATTAGACATTTTGGACATGTTAACATAACTATGTTCATTAATAAAGTAAGAATAAAACAATGGATTCACCTTGAATTAATTATAAAACTATATTTTAAAAAATCATCTGAAATTTATACATTGATCCAGACCTGAGTTATGTTCCCCTAGATTTTCCACATCTAGAAACACCAGGTACTGAAGTGTGATCCAGTTGGTTCTAGCATCTCCTATTCTTTGTTATGTCTCCCATGAAACATTTACTCAGGTCTTCCACACAATGCAAAATGCAATTTAAAGACTGGAGGAAAAGTTAAATTCTCCATATACAGTTAACAAGTTTTATTATGTATAAAATACTAATACATATTAAATGTAGTTGCAATCAAAGTCCCTTTTTAATAAATTCATGAATATATTAGTTTGAGTTTGTAGCAAACTACAAATGTACTCTAGACATCCATGCATTTATTTGAATCCAAAGTTTAAATAAGGGAAATGCCAAACATTACGTTATTGAGTATATGTATCATTAAATACTTTATCAGGAAGGTCCAAATAGCTACAGTGAATCCTCTAGACATTAATCAGTGAATAACATTATTAGAAGAAAGGGAAATTTTGACATTTAATACATTGCTTCACTAACATTAAAAGACAAAGTTAAAATGATAAGAATGTTGAAATTATTAAAGGAAATTTCATAAGTCCTCTCAGTTAAATGAAGAAGATGGCCTATGGGACAATGCAAGGGACTAATGACAGATGTAGTTAGTAGATCATAGAATGAATTTCTCTTTTGCATTATAAACCAGTTAAGGAGAGTTTTGTTTTTCTTGATTCTTTTCTCTAAAACAGACATTGTGGCATTTAGGAGATAAAAATGTATCATTTGACCTTTAAACTTCTGTTTCATTAATGTAGCCACAAGCAACAGAGTCACTGAGTGACACGTTTGTACTTTCAGGCCTTTAGTACTTGAGTTATTTGATAACTGTTATGCTACTATTTGCTTTTTATAAGAGACACCTTGAGGAATGTGTTAGATTAAAAAGAGTATATAGTGTAAAGCTTAATAAATAATACAATGTAGTCAGTAAAGTATTCACACCAGATTTAGGTACTTTAATTGGGGATGGGGGTGGAGGGGAGTGTGGTTCAGGGTAAATTTTGTGTAATTTGATTTGTTTTCTAATGAGTTATAGAATAATATCATATATAATTCTAAACACCCAAAGCAAAAGAATAAAATGTAACTCTGACATTACTTTTGATGAAAAATATGTCACCTGACTTACATGCAATTCGTTTTTAAGTTCTGTCTCTACTGGTCTATGTATACAGAGTCAACACCAGTTGCTGGGGAGGAGTTAAGAAAAACAACTGAGAATTTCTTGTAAATATATATATATATATATATATATCCACATACACAGACACACATACACATATATATGTGCATGTATGTTAAAATAGTTAAAAATCTATGGACAATGTAAAAAGGTGAGAAAATGGGATACTCCCTATGGAGTTCTAGAATTACTATCAGCAAATTACTTTGAGTAAAAAGTAATGCAGATCAGATTTCTCTCACATATGACAAAAATATTTCTTTTATTTAAAAAAAAAACACTGTAAATGGTTAAGAAAAATCATTTAGAAGAAATATTCTATTCTGCTTAAAAATTTTGAAAGTCAAAAGTCCCCTAAAATAAGATACTACAAAACTCAGGATATAGATAAAAAAATGGATGAGGTACAACACATACAAGTATACAAGGACTGCACCAAACCAACACTGGAAAGATACAGTCCCCACTAGCATTAGAAGAATGAGTGAACTAACCATAAGTCTCTTAGAAGCAAAACATGGGTTCAGCTATTTCAGTTAGTCATTGTATTTATTAGATTGTCCATTAGAAATAAAATGTCAAGATATATCATCAAAGTATAAGCAGACCATCAAATCCTTTAGGCTCAAAATATTAATGGTCATTACAAACACGCAATATGCTGCTACAAAAACATATAAAAGATTGTACCTCCCATGATATTTGTTTACAGCCTCTGAAAATAATGTTTCATCCTTACCACTATTGTTCAAACTTTTAAAACAAACTTAATATAAAGAACATAAACATGGTCTTAATTTCTATCCTCTATGTGACAAAGAGTTCATCGCTTTTACCACCAATGAAAAGGTATTTTGCTAAGTTGTAAAAATCATTCATTATTTTTTGTACACACCCAGTAGCATTTGTGATTACAGCAAAGATAACAAAGTATATTATAAAAGCACGTTGTTAGTGTATATTAGATACTATAAGTATATTCCATACACATTTGAACTCATAAACATGTTTCAGAAGATATGTCATATACCACACCCAGATATCATATCATTAAATTTAAAACATGTTATGTGATCTAAACAGAAGCATATCTCACTCTCCCACCTTAGACATGCCATGTATACTGATTTTGTGCAATCCACACATAAAAGCCAACTACCACCCAGTGGAGAGAAAGAAGATCTTTCAGGGAGATCTGAGGTATACATCAGGTGGAGGTGTCAGGAGGAGAAGGGAGGGCAATGGAAAATGAAGGAATAAGAGCATTTAGCCTTGTTCAGATCTAAGTGCTGCCGATCATCAATTTATATTTTCACAGGAGAGAAAATGTTTCCAGAAGCTCACTCTGCAGTGTTGCTTAGGGATAACATCAGGCTATGGATACTCGTTAATAACAAAACATTTCAGTGCTCAAGCTTGGGAGAGAGAGGGGAAGAAAGGAGAGTGATAAAAAGAAGTAAAACTGAAGCTGGAAGGAGGGAGGGAGGATATATAGAGAACAGAGAAAATGTGGGTGGGGGGGGGGCAGAGAGAGAGACCTCGGTCCTGTGCACATGTGTGAGTGACAGTGTGTGGAACAGTGAAGAAGTGTGTACCTTTTAAACAGGGAAAGAGAATCTGACTGTGAAAGTGGTTGTGAGAGCACAGAAGGACCCAACCAACGTCTGTGAGGATGTGAGACAGAGAATATGTGCAGGAGTGTGTTTAAAGAAAAGAGATTTGTGAGGGTGGAAAAAATGGCACAGGAGGGTGTTGGAGGGAACATGCATGTGTATGTGATGGGGACAGGGAGAGAGATGGGAAATGTGATGGCAAAAAAAGGGATGATAAGATCACAGAATGGGGACACTAATGAAGAACAAAAGTGAGCAATGGGCTAGGATGAAGGGTGGAGGAATGGGGTTTTAAATAAGAGAATCAAAAATTAGAGCGGTGGCGATTTTTTTAAAAAGAGAAAATTGAGGATGAAATAGAAAAGAGAAGAATAGAGAGAAAATAGAAAAGGATGGGAAAGAGGCAATGGACAGAGAAGAGAGTAAGGAGAGGGTGGGGAAATGGGACAAAAAAGACTAGGAGAAGGAAGAAAAGGGAAAGGGGGTAAGAGGAAAGAAAGATAGCTGAAGAGGGAGAAACTGAGCCTACGTGTCCAACTGCGAAGGAAAATAAATGGGAGTGGGAAGCGAGCAGTTTGAAAAAGTCACTTAGACTAGAGTAAAACAGAAACAAACCTGATAAACTTGCCAGACTCTCCAAGAGTACCCAATGACAGTAAAACAGAGACCTTGTGAATTGAGTTTCAAAGTGCCACCTGTCCCTCCTAAACCGCACACTTCACTCATCCCCGGGCTACTTGGCATTCGGGCAAAGTGCTTTAGCATCACGAGTCCAGCTTGCTACCTGCCCCAGCATAAAGGGACCACGGCTGGGGCAGAATCAGCACCTGGATGTCTTGAGATGTGATCTTTTGATAGTGATCACCACCAGCGTCATTATTCGGTTTAAAGAGAACACCAAAAAAAAAAAAAAAAAAAAAAAAAAAAAAGTGGAAAGACAGACGGAAAGATAGACTGAGACAAGTACGAAAGGCACGCCGTTCTTCCTACCTAAGCACCGCTGTGTCCCCTTTTCTGACCATCATGTTGTCCACGGCCGCCCAGGGGAAGTCCACACTCTGTCCAGCCGGGAGGCAGGAGGGCAGCAGGCAGCAAAGGCTGAGCAGCACCGCCGCTAGCCACTGGTTCGAGCAACAAGCACCCTGCACCAACAGCATCATGTCCATCCCTGCTCGGGCTGCTCACTCTCCAGAAGCTTTCAGCTCGCACTCCCCCACCCCCTGGTGATGGCGAGTCTTCCCGGGAACCAGGCGGTGCGCCACAGGATTTTTTTTTTCCTTTTTTTTTTTTTTTTGATGGGTGGGTGGGTTTCTTTTCTTTCTTTCTTCCCCCCCCTCTAGTTGTTGGATGTTGTTTTCTCTCTCTTTTTTGGCCTCCCCTCCTCCTCCTCTTTGCTGTCCCTCCCTCCCTCCCCTCCCACCCCCTGGCACCACACTACACCTCCTCTCGGTTGATTCTGGCCGAGTCCGGAGTGAGTCTAATTCTCGGGCGGCTCGCACACCATCTAGCGAGGAGGCGAGCGCGCCGGCAAGTGAGGGAGGAGGCGCGGTGGCGGAGGCTGGGCGAGCGGCAGCGGCGGCGGCTGCAATCACAGCAGCAACAGCAGCAGCAGCAGCAGAAGCAGAAGCAGCAGCAGCAGAAGCAGCGCTGGGCGCAGCAGCGGCCCGAGGCTTGCGCGCGTTGCCAAGCGGCCGTTTCCTTAGCAACCCCGCCCGGGGATTGGGGATGCAGCAGGGAGGGGGGGAAATGAAGGGGGAAATAAAAGAAAAGAAAGAAAACGAAAAAAAATATACCAAGAGGAGGTATATCACAATTATGCAAACTGCGGGCGAAAGAGAACTGCATCGTAAACAGAACGCTTCCCTTCCTGTCATATGCTCTGGAGTGATGTTTTGCTAGAAAAGTCTCCGAGTCGGACTGAGGTAGTGAGCAGAGGGGCGCTTTGCTTTCCCTCTCCCTTGCCTTTTACCTCTTGAGGCAGAGTAACTTTAAAGTCCTCCAAGTTGTGGTCGGCGCCATCATGATGCCGGGGACTGTGAGGTTTTGTTGTTTATTTTTTATGTTTACATTCTCTCCTGGGTGGCCGTGCTACAGTTAACGAGCGGTCAACTATTTCACTATATCTTTTTTTTTTTTTTTTAAATAGGTATGGACAGGGGCTGAGGCTGCTTTTTGAGGGGACAGAAGTGGGGGTGCATGCAAGGCCTTGCGGTAGAGCAGCTGGAGTGTCTATAGGGTCAGTTGGTGTGATTTAGAGGGCGCCTCCCTTCCCCGTGAGTGTTGACACGAAATTGTTTGTGGGAGGGAGTGTACGTGTGTGAGGTATGGTCAAAGTGCAGTGTGTGCGAATGTATGCAAGTATATAGTATGCGCGCGCTCGCGGATGCGCGAGACTAGGGCGCGCTCAGCCTGTGGGCGCGCTTCTTTACGCAGGCGTACTGGGAGGCACGGGGCGGGTTGGACCGGGACGCGGAGTCGGAAAGAGGCTACAATCAAGTGTTTTAATTGTGTAGAGCCAGGCCGTCGTGTTATGTAAGAGGCACTTTAACCCGTTTGAACCTATCAGGCGGGATGATCAGCGCATCCGTAGCTAGGCAAGGCAGGGTTATCGGGCTTCACGAGTCACAGGGTTGTATTTTAACTGCCTCCAAACCGGGTTGGACAGGCTTCCTACTTGGTGGTGCAAACCGCTTCCCTGCCTCGGAGCCGCAGCCCCTTGGCGGCTCACGCCGCCGCTGCGAGCCGTTCTCCCGGCCCACCGCAGAGTCGGGTGCTGGGCAGGGGCCGCCCCCTTCGTCTTCTGATTCTTGAACTCGTTTTCAGATTTAAAAACATTTAGGTATTCCGGGCTGTTTGCAGATCAATGCAAGAGCCGAGACTGGAGTCAGTAGCTGTTATGCCAGTCAGTCTTGTTCAGTGAGGAGTTTGGAAAGCAAAGCCCGGAAGTGAAGGAGAGAAGCAAGTACAATAATTTAAAAAAATATGCTCACCACCTCCATTCATTCTTCCCTTCCTCAACCCCAATCCTCCTCAAGCAGTCTTTAAAGATTTTCCTCGCCTGACCCAAGTCCCTCTTCCCTTGGAGGAAATAAATACAGCAGAACCTCACACATCCCAAACTCGTTTTCCGTAATGCTAGGAGGCTCCTCTGGCAAAGCGCGCAGAAGCAATCGTCTCTGCAGGGGTCAGCATCCG
Organism: Phyllostomus discolor; assembly: GCF_004126475.2. Classification (NCBI taxonomy): domain Eukaryota; kingdom Metazoa; phylum Chordata; class Mammalia; order Chiroptera; family Phyllostomidae; genus Phyllostomus; species Phyllostomus discolor. Next base: position 53,503,533 of record NC_040907.2, read on the forward strand.
GCTGCCTCCCCAGGCTGAGCTCTTCACGAGGCAGGCAGGGAGTCGTTTTGCTTGACGGTAGCAGTGCTCAGAGTAATTTTTATCGCGGTTCATGAGGATATGTGGAGAAACAGAAGGGTTCCCGTCACCTGTGACCACCACAATGACTGATCGAAGAGCCCCTAACCAGCATCACCTCGCTGCTGAGCTGACATTCCGAGGCTTGGCAATTAACCGAGACGTTTGTAGCAGGAGTTACTGGTGTTATTAGTATTCAAGCCTAACTCCCAAACTCAACTCGGAAATTGAGAGCGCAACAGTATCCAACCGCATTTTGAAACATCAATAAAATGTTAGTCATTTGTGGATGAATGAAAACATTTTTTTTATCGTCTGGTAGGCTAAGAAAATAATCGTCAAATGACAGGCTCCTGGTAATATTGATACCAAATACCTAGATAACATTGTTGTCTTGTGAACTGTGTTTTTCTTTCTCACATGGTACACTGATGGATAAAGCTTAAAATTATCTAGGGCAAACCGGGGATTAGAAAAAATCAACATGTCATATACATGGACAAAACTATGCAGCATTATCGAGAATTTTCTCTAAAAATGGTCTAGATCCATTTGAGGAGAGGCAGAAGGCACAGCTTCCAGCATTGTGACTCAGTTTAACGCTATTTTATGCAGGGATGGGGTGCCAGCATTATCTAGTACAAGCTATGAAAAGCTTCCTTTTGTAACTGTTGTTACCCAGAGATCTGACATCTTCGGTGATGAGGGGAGAAGGGAGGTGGGATTTCTGTGACCAGGGATGGAGCTATGCAGCAGTTTTAATATGTACAACAACCTTTCAGGCTGGTAAAAGGAAACTGGAACCAATTCTATTTAAAGGCAAAGAGTTTATTTTATTTATTTCTAGTTTTTTTATCTCAACTTCCATTCACCAATCACAAAGCATTTAACTCTCACAAAACCCATCCAAAGGGAAGCAATAAGGAAACCTAGTTTATAGATTTGTGGACTATTGGAGAGATTATTTATATATGCATGGGGCAGCCCCTATAACTACAGTACTTTTGTTCTTCTTTTGACTAGGGAGGAAACGGTTTTAAAAACTTTTATGATTTCCTTTCCCCTCAACCTTTCTAAGGATATATATTTGAGAGGATTTTACAGGGTTTCCAGTATTTGCTTTTGAGTTGCTACGTTTCTTCCCAGCAGAGACTTAAATCCTGGCAATCTTGGCTCCTCCTGAGGGAAAACCAGAATAAAAACAAACAATAAAAATAATGAAAGAAAAGAATTCTTCCCAACTCAGCACACAGTTCTTTAGCAGAGTTTGTGTTTAAGTAAGAAGAATAGGTTACAACATTGAAAATTTTAGTGGGTGTAATAGGATATAGTACCTTGTCATAGTTTTTAGGCACTAGCATTGGAATGAATCACTACTTCCTTTTGAATCATGTACTTTATTTTGTTTTCAAGCCTTGACTTCTAATATTTGAAGAAATGTGATCATCAGTGTGGAATTAGTTTGGAAGAAGAAAGATGGAGCTTGATTGTGGTAACTGATTATGATACTATATAGATTGGTTTGCACCCTTGTTTTTCATGCCCTATCACCTCAACATTGTTGGAAAGATAATGCTACAAGGAAGCTTCTTAAATTTTCTTAGTTTAATAAGCTTGATTTTTCTTTGACAGTGTAAATAAGATTATAGTTAGGGAAAAATGAGAATTTAAATTCACATTTGTTTTCTTATACTGAATGAATAAACTCAGGTACATTTTTCATGATATTACTGTCTAGGCAGGAGTAATTTTAGGCAAAACAGAACCCAGGATCTAATGGAAAGAGCTAACGAGATAACATTGTAATTCCTATGTCAGTCAGGAAACTTTTATAAACAGGACATGTGAATACTAATAGCTCCCTAACTTGGGCCATAATTGATTCTCTATTTGAATTAAGCTAGTTTAAGCTTGGAGCACCTTATCAAATTTAACTGACCTATAGTGATGATTTGCAGGTCACTGTGAGAACTAAGAAGTTCTGGGAATTTGTTGGCTGTGGAAAATCTTCCTTTATAGAAAGGCTTGTCAGCCAAGGCACTTTAGACATTTTGGGATAGATAAATGTTTGTCAGTACTTCCTTGTGTGTTGGAAAATATTTAGCAACATGGGTGTTTAGCAACACCCAACCTTTACTCACTAGATGACAATAGCACTAGTACATGCTAATAGTTGTGATAACCAATATTTCACCAGATGTTGGCTAAATGTCTGTGGATTAGGGGAGAGAGGTCAAAAATTGCCTAAGGTTGAGAACCATGCTATTATAGATTACATTTCTAAAAGTATACCATTTTGTTCTTTTCAAATAAAGCAGATTTGTAGTAAAATAAAATTTTTTATTTGAATTCTATAGCTACAAAAGTAGCTCCTCCTCTTGATCAATAAATCTCTAAGTTTACCTGCCATGTGATTACTGACCCAGGTTAGCAAGGATGTTATGAATTTAATGGCTGATCATAAATGTCTTTCTATGATTTCTCTGTGGGAGCTCTTTTATTTAGGCCAGAATTGAAGTAATAGTCCTCATTTTAAATGAAATGGTCATTTTGTGGTTGTTTGAGTAAAAGTGTAAGTCGATGGTGAGCTTCTTTCTGGCAAGAACTAAGATAAACCTTTGTATCTTTATATAGTGACAGATATGAGGCACACAGTCAGGAAATGACTGTTAAATAATAGAGTGAAAACAAAGTCATTTAGCTGTTAAATCACTATGTAAAACATCATATATTCATTCATTTAACATTTAAAAAATATCTATTAAATGTAGATGGTATGCAAAGAAGAAGTTTATGTTTGTTTTGTTTTGTTTCAGAGGCAGGCAGGGTGCAGGGATATCTATGCTACTTTCAAAGCTATTATTACCATTTTCATAGAGTCCCTGAAAAATTCATGTAAGTATTTAAACCAGAAAGAGAAGTCTTACAATAAATGTGAGTGGTTGTTTTCAAGCTTTGGCAATTATGAATAAAGCTCCCTCAAACATCCATATGCAGGTTTTTGTGTGCATGTAAGTTTTAAACTCCTTCTGTTAAATACCAAGGAGCCTGATGCTGGATAACATGGTAAGAGTACACTAAGTTTTGTAAGACATTGCCAAACTGTCTTCCAAAGTGGCTGTATTATTTTTGCATTTGCCTCAGCAATGTATGAGAGAGTTCTTTTTGCTCCACATCTTCACCAGCATTTGGTATCATCAATGTTCTGAATTGTGGGCATTCTAATAGATGTGTAGTATCTTATCGTTTTTCTTCATATTTCTCTGATGACATATGACACAGAGAATGTTTTCTTATGATTACTTGCCATCTGTACATCTTCTTTCATGAGTGGTCTATAAAGGTCTGTCAACCAAAGGTTGTTGCTTCCAATTTACCACCAACAGGAATTCGTGATTTGGGGGTGTGGTGAAGAAGGGAACTATTCAGTGCAAACAGCTTAATTATGGTGCAGCATAGCTGCAGAGCAGCATGACTGAGGCAGAGCTCAACAGTGTTACCACTCACTTGGGAGACTGCACAGCTATAGAACAGCAGGTCTCTGGGACAGTATGGCTGTGGGGCCACTCTGTGGAAAAGTGGCCCTGGAGATAGGTGGACCTCAGGGAAGGTCTCCCTTGGGCGAGTTGCCTATCTGGTTGGATAACTGTGGTTTGCTCCAGTGTGGTCTGCTCTGCTCCAGTTTGATCTGCCTACATATTCTGTTCTGCTCTTTTCTACTCCTTTCTCTTTTGTACTTCCCTCTGGTCCTGCTAGACTTATTCAGTGTCTCTGTTTCAACTCTAGCCTGGGAGACAGTTTTTAGGCTTTTGTAGAAGTTCACTCTCTGAGCCAGGGGGGAATTGACTTATATAGAGAGATGTCCCCATCCCTGGTCCCTAATTGGTCTGTCCTCATGCAAAGGAGACTCCAAATACTCACAGTTCCATAGGCCCAGAAAGCACTCTTCTGATTGGCCAGAATTGAGCCACTCTGATTGGTTGGTGAAGATGCTGATAGGGACAGAGCTGCATAGCTCTTGATTGAACAGGGAAAGTCTCAGTCCTATTGTTAAAATACATTTTCAGGAAATTCTTTACCAGCACTGGCTCAGACTGCAGGAACAAGTGAAGGCTAGCAGTTTACTGCAGGTGGCTGGCAGCTTAGTTCAGGCTTCTCCCTGAAGCGTGGCTTGGGTGAGAGCTCAGCAAACATATCTGGGACATCACTGGTCATTATTTTCAAATAGTTTTTCAGCCCCAACCTATCTTTCTTTTTTTCTGAGACTCTAATGGCATAAATGTTAGGTCTTTTGTTATAGTCTCACAGGTCCCTGAAGATCTGTTTTTTTTTGTTTTACAGTTTATTTTCTCTGTTTTTTGACTAGGTGATTTCTAGTCTGTCTTTGAGTTTACTGAGTTTGTACCCTGTCATCTCCATTCTGTTGTTGATCCCAATCTTTTGAGTTTTTGTTTTTGGTTATTCTGTTTCTATTATAAAAATTTATATCAGTTCTTTACATCTTCTATTTATATTTTATTGAGACTCTTTCTCTTTGAAGAGACTTTGTTTCTTTGTTGAGAACTTTTTTTCATTTGTCTCCAGCATGTTCTTCATTGTTCCATGAAACATTTCTATGATAGCTACTTTAAAATCCTTTTTAGATAATTCTAACATCTGTGTCATTTTGGTGTTGACATCTGTTGATATCATTTTCTAATTCAAGTTGAAATTTTACTCATTCATAGTATGATGAATGATCTTTTTATTAAAAATTGCTTATTTGGGTATTATGAGACTCTGGAAATTATTTAAATCATCCTTTTTATTAGTATGCTCCTCACAGCTTTCTGCTAGGGAAAGTGTATAACATCTCCCTGGTGCCAAATCAGGATAGAAGTCTATATTCTCACCCATGGAGCAGTGGCTCCATGTCATTGATAGGCTGGTATAAAAATTCAGGTTCTTGCCCTGGCTGGTGTGGCTCAGTGAATTGAGTGCCAGCCTATGAAACAAAGAGTTGCCAGTTTGATTCCCAGTCTAGGGCACATGCTTGGTTTGTGGGCCAGGTCCCCAGTTGGGGGCATGCAAGAGACAACTATGCATTGATGTTTCTCTTCCTCTCTTGCTTTTTCCCTTCCCCTCTCTAAAAAATTAAATAAATAAAATCTTTAAAAAAATTCAGATTCCTACTAGGTCTCTATTGATACTGCCCTGGCTGGGAGTAGCAATATTTTATTGTTCCCCACATGGACTCTTCTGACACCATAGGGTGAGGGGTGTTCTTACTTATGAGAGGTAGTGAAACTTCTGACTCTCCACTAAACCCCCTTTGACATAGTGGGATATCATTACTGCCTGGTGGCATGAAAATCCTGTCAACTCACCCCAACCTTTTTTAATACCACCACACTGTCCCTCACCTCCCCCTAGGACACTGGCAAGGAAGGAAGTTTGGGAAGCTTTGTGCAGCCTAGTGAGAGTACAAGTTCAGTTTCCAAATGGGGCTTTGCTTATGAAGGTGAGGTGGGGCTGCAGTTGTTTTGGTGGTATTTGGCTGGACAAGAGCAATTATTTTCAAAATGCTCTCTTCTTACTAGGATGCCCCTTTTGTACTACCTCTGCTAGAAAGAACAAGCTTTTGTTTGGGATTTCTTTTTCTATGCCTGTTGGCATTTCTGAGTTGCCAGCTTCTCTAGCACTCAGTCTGGCATAATACATGAAGCAAAAGGAAAACCCAGGGAACACATAGCCATGTCGCTCCTCAGGTTCTCGGGTTCTTAGCCAGTCTGAGTTATCTTGTGTTTGTTTTACATATAATATAATGTCAGAGTTTTTAGTACACTAGGTGGGAAGAATGGGTAAAAGTGCTTCTAATCCATCTTTCCCAATACATAATGCCATTGAGGTTTTTTTTTTATTATAAATTTATTTTTTCTGGTAAGCTCAACCTAGGTTTTCATCCCTTCTTTAGAACATTGCTTGAGCATTACTGTTTATTACTACTATAGAATATAATGTAAGTAATGTCTGCTAGGGAAACATTAAAATTTAAAGAAGAAAGCTTTAGTGTGTAATAAACTTTCTTAATCACAGGACTTCAGTGACCTAGCAAATATTTCAAGACACACAGGCTGTGTTTATATAATACCACTGAAATGGCTGTTTCTATCAATTTATATTTTGTGGTTCTTTCACTATTGTTGATTGCTTATGTAAAATCATGACAATATAAGGAAATGTGAAGATGTTTGCATATAGTAAAAAGACCTTATGGTTTAAAGTGAAAGAAAAGTCAAATTTGCTAGGGATGTAGCTAATTTTAAATCAGTATTTTTAAGTTATATAATGATTACAACTGGAGTGAAAACTGAAATAGAGTCCTTAATTTTTGTCAAGTTTTAGCCACTAGGTGGTGAAGGATGAAAGACAAATCTTTTCTTGGACTCCATTCCAGCTCTTGAAAGTCAGAGGGATTGGAAGAACTTGTAATTTCTAAGGCTCCTCCCAGAATAAGCTGACGGACCATGCATGTTTACTGACTGAACAGTGTGAATCAGTGAGCGCTCCCTGATCACAGACCATCTCAGTCCCCCGTGCACTCAGGGCTGATGTCCCACCTTTCAGTTCCTCTGGGTGTGATGACTGGACATGCACTGTCCAGGCAATTCATTTCTGCTGTATTGTTATTTTAAGAATATATCATTTTAAGAATGCATCACTAAATATGAATGATGTGTAAGCTCAATTAAGGCTTTTCTTGGAGTTCAAGGGAGGAATTTATTTGGACTGTGAGGTGGGGACTTGGGCACAAATAGAATAATGAATAGTGGACACAGAGTCAAAGCTGGATTTACAGGACTAAAGGGATTAGAATTTCTCTAGGCAGATAATTTTGGTAGGAGAGAAAATGCTGTCCTTCTATCATATGCACATATATATATCATATGCATATATATATCATATGAATATATATATATATGCACACACACACACACTTTCCTGGTATGTACATTCAAGAGCAGGTACATGAACATACCTTATTAATAATACAATATATTTAAGAGATTGACATTGATTTTAAGAACATTTTAATAGAACTCATGGAAGTAGTTTTATAATTGGGACAATTATTCAGTTTAAAGAATGTTTGCCTACCTCCCCACAATTTCTACATGAGGCATGTAAATGATCATGTCTTAGGACAAATAAAATTATGCTCAAATTCTGTAATTATAATTCTGTAATTATAATCTACACTTACATTTATTCGTCATTTTAAATGAGATTTATAAAGTAAGATTAATCTGAGATCATTTCTAATCTAATATTCCATAACCCAAAAAGCAAATCCAGATGCTGTCAGGAACTCTTAATAACATTTAGTCCTGACTCCTTTGAGAGAGAAGAGAGGACTATGGCCAGACAGTAGCAAAATTCCTTATAATCTGATTACCTCATTTTTTCCAAATGCTTTTTCTGTTAGCCATATCTCCATTCAAAACACAATTTTAGCATTCCCAAAAGACTAATTTATCTGGATTATTCATATATAATGAGTGTGTTATATTTCAGTGCAGGATCACATGGCTTTGGAGACTGAAACCAACTTGATTTCATTAGGACTGATTTTCTAATTTCCACCCCATTTTCACTGCAAAATGGAGGCAGTGGTATGGACTCATGGTGTATTAATATTTCTCATATGCTCAAATAATTGTTATTTATATTTATCATGATTCCACCTCACCAATGTATTTATTTCAAAACTATTTTTGTTCCAGATGATTAGTGAATTTTCTAAATTATCCCCTGACCTGGGACACCATTATTACTACCAAGTTTAAAAAGCAATGCAGCTGCCAAGACAAGAAATTTAAGACAAAACAGATAAAATGTATGAAAAAGCATAATATAATATCCACCACAAACATTCACTCAGAAATTATTTGCCAACCCAGGTTTTTTATTATCTTATTTTATTTATTACTTGGTATATTTGTTTATTTTATGTATATTAGTTTAGAAAAAACCTGAATATTAAAAACAGATGTACTTACAATTATTTTAAAATGTTTGTTAATCAGAGCTGTAATTTAAAGCATAAAATTATAAATCAAACAACAGAAATTTTTTTTCAACATCTTCCTGAAACATAGAACTCTTTTCTCTTTATTTTAGGTAAGTATAATACATTTGTTATTATTGTATTCTTCATCATTAAGACCCTTACCATATCATCAAATTAATATTTAAAAATCAAAATATTATTCAAAATAATATTGAGCCTATATTTTTCATTAGTGGAATAAATAAAAATGTTTTATCTGTTGTTTGCCACTTATCAGCAAAAAGTAATTGAAAATTGTCCATCTCTGCTCACCATAAAATGATGACTCTCTCGACTAAATAACTGGTCTCCAACATTCATTTTGCTCACCTACAACCTCATATTTCAGAGTAATTTTTCTAAAACACAAAAATTATTATGCCACCTCTCTTACGCTATTTTATGGCTTCACATTATCCTGGGGAAAATAAGCAAATCTTTAATAGAACCTGTAGGGTATGTGAACGGGTTTCTCTCCTTCTATGAAGTCATGCACCATAATGTGGTCCTACAGAAATCATGGTGCAGCCTCTCTGCAGTTCAGTGTGTGAGGGAACTCTGTGAACATCAGGAGGCAAGATCATTCCGAGAGCCATCCTAGAGCCTGACAACTCCATAAATTTATTTGATGTGTAATATTAAGGTCATATTATAAATGTTTTTAACATTTAAAAACTCTTTAATTTAGCCAACTTTTTAGGTCATTAATATACTTCTAAGCATTATGTATTTCAAAATAATAGTTCATGGTATAGCTATGTGCAGTTGTGTAGCTTTAATTTTTTAAACATATCTCCTATTGGAAACTTTAGGTCATTTTATTTTTTGCCATGATAAAATAACCACTGAGCAAATTTAATTTTAGTTTAAAATTTAGTGCTAAATCTTTACACAGAAATTGATATGGATCATTAAAATACATTACTGGAATTAGACTATCTGTGTCCAATAGCACAACCCTAAAATGATAAACTTGAATATATTGGAAAATTGGTCTCAAAATAAATGTTTCAATTTATTTGTCCATTAGCAGAGAATTGTGGGTTGTGTATGTTTTTTCATTTAATAATCAGTGAATAGTCTTGCTTTGGTTTTAATTAATACTTCTTTGATTACTAATTCTGCTGAAGTTCATTTATCACTTCATTGGTGATGCATATTTTGGAAATTGCATGCATACACACACACACACACACACACACACACACATACACACCTGCATATGACTACACAGTAGGGGAAAGTAGGTTTATAATTGTGAGTTCACAAAACAGAGTTTATTCTCGTATTATTATTTATTAGTTATTGTATTATTTTCCATACAAAGAACTGTAGACTCAACATTTGCCCCACCCTGTATAGATAGATAAATTTATACCTAGATTTAATTTATTTTTCTTTTTCAATGAATTTTTAGAGGACATTACATGTTAAAACTATAAATATTGTTTTGTAATAAACTTTACTGTTGGAGCAGTTCAATTTACAAAAAGTTGAGAAGATAATGTTTCCCCTACATTAAAACATGATGTTAGGATGATACATTTGTTACAATTAATGAATCATTGTTGATGTACTATCATTCAAGTTCATACTTTATTCAGATTTCTGTAGTGTTTACCTCGTGTCCTTTTTCTGTTGCAGGAGCCCAGCTAGGATCCATATTACCATTAGTTGTTACATCTAAGGATCCTCTTGGCTGTGATAGTTTCTCAGATTTTCGTTGTTTTTGATGACCTATTCAGTTTAAGGAGTACTGATCAGGTATTTTGTAGGAAGCTCTTTCATTGGAATTTTTCTGATGTCTCTTTTTGTGGTTAGAGTACAGTTATAGGTTTTTAAGAAAAAGACTCCATAGACAAAGTGCTGTGTTCATCACATCATGTCAAGGATACATGCTATAAAAATGATGTATTACTATTGATGTTGACCTTGATGACCTGGCAAAGTGGTGTGTTTTTAGGATTTTCCACTATAAAGTTTCCCCCCACCTACTTTCTTTTTTTACTTTGTATAGCCCACATGTTAACAATGAGGTGTTATACCTCCTTCTCTTGAAGGTGAACTAGCTACATAAAATATTTATAATTCCTTTTCATGGGAGATTTGATTTAGCTGTTTTGTATTTTTTTATTTATTTGGTCATTTTAATTTATTTATATTATCATGGACACATTGATGTTTACTGTATTTTGCCATGAATAATGTGCTTCCATGTATAATGAATGTGCAGCCACAATTTTGGCCCAAACTTTCAGAAAAAAAAATCTTTCATTTTAATTTTTTAATTTAAGTATTCATTTATTTATATTTAGAAACAACCCAGTTATTGCATTCCAGGGTATTATTTTGCATACAGATGCCATTATTGCTTCCCACAGTTACACATTTAACCCATAATCAAATAAAAGAAGTAAAAACATTTATCTAGATATAGAATTACTAATACCAATGGATAATGCCCATCCTTATTTTTCCCTTAAAAATTTAGGGAAAAAGGTGTACATTGTACTTGGCAAAATACAGTATTTCCTCATTTGGATTACTATCCAATTTTACTATTTTATTGCTTTATTTGAGCTTTGAACATTGGGAGGCTTTTCCAGTGGATCCTTTGACGTATCTCTGTCAATCTCAGTTTCGTTAGCTTTTGTTTTCTGATAATTCCCGTACATTTGGGCACTGCTCAATGCTCCAGACCTCCATCTTTGTCTTTTCTATTTCCTTCATCTGTCCTAGAAACAGGAATTCTCCATGGAAACTTTTCAATTTTTTTAAATGGAATTGGAGAATGGTATGAGAAACCAAAATATGAATACTAGGTATGCTTATTTTTTCCTACCAGGATGTCATTGTTTCTGGGCCCTGACAGCTGATGGAGCAAAGAAGTATATGCCTAGCCAGTGTATTATACGTTTGTACAAATACTCCTATATTTAACTGTCTGTATCTATATTAAGCTAAATATGAATTAATACTGATATCTCCAACTGTAATATAGTAAAATGTGGATCATTCTAAGCCATTCCTTTTATTATTTGGTAATTCCCACTCCTAATAGTGAGAAATCTATTTCCAACTATGTGCCATCCAGTTACTTACTTTTTCAATTTCAGTATATATACACAAATGTATAGTAGTATCAGAATTGTTAGCTCGTTTTTTCCATGGAAAACTACTTTATTAACTGGAATACAGGGCTTAGGTACAGTTTTTTTTTCATTTCAGTCATAATTTTACTCATTTCCAGAGTTACTTGAGTCATTTCCTCTCACTCACTTCAGTGATTTTGTTTGATACATTTGAAATAGCAAAGTCTTTTGTCACTATCTGCTTTTGATTCTGAGATCCTTTGATATCTTAAATGAGATTTTTTTAAAAAAAATTTCATATGTTAACTTTTACTTTTTGTGCTATAAAGATCATTATGTCTTGACCAAAGCATAATGTCATATGTCCACAATTATAGTATAATACAGAATTGTTTATTGCTCTAAAAATTACCCCATTTTCACCTATTTAACCCATTCCCAAACCCCTAGCCACCATTGATTTGTTCAGTGTCTCTGTAGTTTTCCTATCTCCAGAATATTGTGTAATTGGAGGCTTGTAGTATGTAGCTTTTCAGACTGCTTCTTTCATGTAGCAATGGGTTTTGAAGGTTGATCTATATCTTATTGTGGCTGAATAATTCATTTCTTATTATAATATGTCATTATATAGATATACCAAAGTTTATCCATTCACCTATTGAAGGACATTTTTTATTCATTCTAAGTGTTTTTGAATAAACCTTTACAAATTGTGTGCAGGTTTTTATGTGGACATAAAGCTCCAATTCAATTGGGTAAATATCTAGGAGCAGGATTACTGGTTGGTATTTAAGACTGTTTAGCTTGGTAAGAAACTGCCATGCTGTCTTCTGAAGTTGGTGTACCATTTTGTATTTCCACCAACAATGAATTCGAGTTCCCATGGCTCTGCATCCTTGCCAGCATATGGCATTGTTAATGACTCTGGATTTTAGCCTTTCTAATAGGTGTAAAGTAGTATCTCATCATTTACATTTCTAATTCCCTAGTTATAGGTGATGTTGAACATATTTTCATATGATTATTTTCCATCACTTTATCTTCTTTTGTGGGGTGTCTAGTCACACTTTTGTGCCCATTTTTAATTAGGTATTTTCTTATTTTTGAATGTTAGTGATTTTCATTTAATTTGGGTTTAACCACTTTGCTACATAAATGTTTCACAAATATTTTCTCACATATTGAGGCCTGTGTTTTCATTCTGCATATAGTGTATTTTGCAGAGCAGAAATTTTTAATTTAATAAAATATAACTTTCATTTTTTCTTTCATGGATCATGTTTTTGGGTCATATTTGAAAACCCATCACCAAACACATGGTCGCCTGGATTTTTTATGTTATCCTCTAAACTTGTATAATCTTCCATTTTGTATTTAGGTGTATGATCCATTTTTACTTCATTTTTTGATAGAAACAGGGTTTGTGTCTAATTTATTTCATTCTTTCTTTTTACTATATATAATGTCTGATTGTTCCAGCACCATTTATTGAAAAGAGCTTTTTTCTTCATTGAATTGCTTCTGCCCATTTGTCAAAGATCAGTTGACTGTATTTGTGTGGGTCTATTTCTGGAATCTCTATTTTTGTTTCATATATATATATATATATACACACACACACACACACTTTAACAATACCACCTTGTCTTGTTAACTGTAGATTTATAGTAAGTCATGAAGTCAGGTAGTGTGAATCCTCCAATTTTGTTCCATTTCTTTAGTATTGTACTAACCATTGTATGTCTTCACTTTTCATCTAAACTTGAGAATCAGTTTGGCAATATCTATAAAATAATTTGCTGGGATTTTTATTGCAATTTTATTGGAACTATAAATTAATTTTGAGAGACCTATCATCCTAACAATAATGCATCTTCCATTCCATTAACACTGAATATAAAAATAATGTTTTTGTTTGTCTTTAGCTCATTCAATAACATATAAATAGAAATTTATATTATAGTTTATATTAATATAGTTTGATTTTAGATCTCTTCACATATGAATCCATGAAGCTTTTTGGTGATTTTCAATGACAAATGAAGGAATTAATCTTTTTTATTTTACTCCATTCTCTGATATATAAATTCCTTTTTATCAAGTATTGAAGTACAATACTAGTTTTTATACATCCAGATATTTTTTTTCACTTTCTAACATTGCACCAGTGTACCAAGATTTTTTAGCTGATTTATTAGTGTGAAACTGGTTAACACAATTATCCCCCTCCCACAACTCCCTCCACCTCTCCTTCCCATGGCAATCACCCCACTTTTGTTCATGTCCATGAGTTTTTTTTCTTTTTTTTCCCTAATCCCTCCACATCCCCCACCTAGCCCTCAATAGTTATGGCTTTGAATACTTTCTGAAGTTTACATCACTGATACCCCATTGTTACAAGTATGTCTAAAATATTATTAGTATTTTTAAATATATTTTTAGTTATTTTTATAGAGAAGGGGAGGGAGGGAGAGAAAAGGGCAAGAAACATAGGTATGAGAAAGAAACATTGATCAGTTGCCTCTCCCACGTCCCCAACCAGAGACCTGGCCCACAACCCAGGCATGTGCCCTACTGTGAATCAAATCAGCAACATTTCAGTGTGTGAAACTGCACATAACCCACTGATCACAGCACTCAGGGCTAAAATATCATTGCCTAATTTTATGAAGTCCAATTAAATGTTAAAATCCAACAGTATTACTTTTTATGAGAGTCAGAAAAACGCTGTCTCCTCAGAATCCCTGTCTTCCCCAATCAATCATGTATTTACACCCATTCTAATGTATTAATTTCTGGACTTAGGGGAGTGTGGTGATGGGAGGGAGGATTGGAAAAGGCTGAGTAGAAATTTACAGATCAATATATTCTGATTGCAGCCTACTAGATTAGAGCTTTGATGTTTGAAGTGATATTCACAGAAGGGATAATATCATATAAGTGCTTTCTGGAAAAATGTAATTTTATGTACTCTGGGGGCCCAAAAAAGTAAGTATTGAGATGCTTCAGTACATAATAGTAGTTGGCATCAGGTGAATGTCAGGTAGAAAAGTGGAATTGAGTTGGTAATTGTCCTTACATATCAATGATTGTTTGTAAATTTAAGGAGACTAGATAGCAGTGATAAACTGTCCTGAAAGCTTACTGAAGAAAAAAATAAACATGCATTTGAACAAACAATAACAACAAAACTGCTGCTGGATCCAGAAGCAAAATTTTGAATACTGTAGGCTTTCCTCAATTAAATAGAAGTGGAAGAATTCTATTTCATACTTATATGAAATAGAATTCCCAAACAAAAGAATAGGTTGAAATAAAAAGTAAACAAAACAAAGCAGTATTATATAAATGGAAAATAAAGCAGGGTTATAAAAGGCAGCTAAAAATAGTTATTCTAAAGAATTGCAAGGAAACAGCAAATATTAAAATTAAAATATACATTTAAGAAGTTATATGTTAAAACTGATAAAGCCTAAAAGTGGTTCAGTTGAGGACCAACTGGAAACAGTCTTCTAAAGCACAGAATAAAATGATATAGTTATTTTATTTATTGTAAGTTCAGATAATTAAGAAATCATTATTAATCAATGTATTTAAATATATATCTCATATATGTATATAAATACATAAATATTCAAACCTTTTTATTTCCTCTACTGAATATCAAGCATTACAAAGGCTTAAGGCAAATGTTGTCCAAATATGCTTTCTTCAATGACAAAAGTATTTTAAAAATCTGTGTTGCAAAAATTTCTAGTCACATGTGTTTACTGAATGCTTAAAATATGCATAGAGTAACTGAGGAAATAATTTTACTCTTATGTAATTTAAATTTAAATAGCTACAGATGTCTAGTAGCTACCTATCAACACAGAATATAAAGTAATTAAGGGTATTCTAATTTTATTGATTACAGTACTTCATTTTCAAAAGGTCACCTATTCAGGTTTTTTCTATCCGCCTCTTATCAATTCTTTAATTTTGAGGTATATGTTACATACAGCATGTGCACAGATCTCATGTGTATAGGTAAATAAATTTGTACATACATCAAAACAAATGAAATGTACAACACCAAGAGTAAACTCTAAGGTAAAATGTGGAATTCAAGTAACTATGCTGTGCCAATGTAGGTCAATTCTTAGTAACAGATTTCCATTTTGGTGATGAGATTGATAATTGGCGGAGTCAGTGCCTGTGTGGAGACAGAGGGTATAATGGGAATCTCTATACCTTCTTCTCAATTTTGTTTTCATCCAAGAACTTCTCTAGAAAAAAGTCTTAAGGCCCCTGGCTGGTATAGTTCAGTGGATTGAGCACATGCCTGTGAAACAAAGGGTCACCTGTTCGATCCCCAGTCAGGGCACATGCCTGAGTTGTGGGCCAGGTCCCCAGAAGGGGGTGTGTGAGAGGCAACCACACACTGATGTTTCTCTCCCTCTGTTTCTCCTCACCTTCCCCTCTTTCCAAAAATAAATAAATAAAATCTTTAAAAAATAAATAATAATAAAAGTCTTGCCCTGGCTGGCATAGCTCAGTGGATTGAGTGCGGGCTGGGAACCAAAGTGTCCCAGGTTTGATTCCCAGCCAGGGTACATTCCTGGGTTGCAGGCCATAACCTCCAGCAACCGCACATTGATGTTTCTCTCTCTTTCCCTCTCTCTCTCTCTCTCTCTCTCTCTCTCTCTCTCCCCCCCCCTTCCCTCTCCAAAAATAAATAAATAAAATCTTTAAAAAAAATAAAAGTCTTAAAAGTTAAATGTAAAACAGTGAAATTGATATGATGTTATTTTATATGTAATAAATAACTTTTAAAACAAACTATTGTTAAAATTATTTTAAAAAAGAGATAATAGTTAAGGTAGTGTGGTAATGCTGTGGGGTAGGTAAATAAAACAACAGAACAAAATTGATCCATAAACATATGCAAGATAGACGGATGCTTGATATATAGCCTTCACATACTTGCAGGAAATTAAAGAAAGCACTGACTTTTCACCAATGGTGCTGGCTATTGGGTGGCAAGTATCCACAGGTCTTTCAAGCAGAAACACTGTCTAACTTTGGTATAGACCACCTTTTCAAGAAATTTTGTGTAACAAAGTTCTTGAAAAGAATTTTGAAATTTAGAGACAATTTTTTCCTAATCCCTGACACTCCACAAAGACAGGTTTCTTTATTGTCCCATATATTAAACATAATGTTTTCTGAGGCTAAATCTAAGCATACTTACTGCCCATTATAACAAATATAGGATCTTTAAGCTTACGGTCCCCCTCCTTTGCATCATAGGTGTCTCCTGGCCCTTTTAAATTACCCTCTGGGAAAGAGCATTTGGGAAACATAGACGTGCCAATTCTGTGGCTACTGCTATTACTAAACTGTGATTAGTAAACTACTTGTCTCTCACACAGAAGTCATGTTCATTTGCCACCATCCATGAAATTATGACACTCTAACTTAACTTGCAAGCAAGGAAAAATTTAAGATCATTCTCCATTCCTGGCACACACATGTAAGGAAATAAAAATGTAAGGAAAATCAAGAAAGTGTCTAGCACAAAATTCAAGATGAAGTTATCTCTGGAAGAGGAAAGCAAGAAAGATTTGGTGAGGGAGAAGTACTCAGTAAAGTTTCTGGTGCATGGCGAATATTCTGCTTTTTTACCTGAGCAGCTGTTAAATTATAGTTTTTATTTAAGCTACATATATATGTTTGTGTACTTTTCTCTATGTTTCCATAATAAATATTGTTTAAAAATAGATTAGGTTTTGAGTGTGCATGATATATGTTGAAGCACTTAGGACTTTTACTATAGTAAATGCAAGAAAAACATTTTAAAAGTAAGCAGGATGTACGTATTTTATACTTATTATAATACTTAATTGTATGAAATGTAAAGCAATTACCTTAGAAGAAAATAAAGTTTAATGCTAATTAATAATATTTATCTCTGAGTGGTATAAATACAAGCTCCTTCTTTTGCCTTCCACCTTTACATTTAATTTTGCAATTTTTAAATAATAAATATATAAATAGAATGGAAAAGTTTCCTTAAATTAACAAGAACAAAACAAAAAGAATCTTTGCAAACTTCTCTGTTACATGTACTATTAAACTATATACCAACTGTAAAAGATACTAATAATGAAAAAAATTACCAATTTATGAGAGATTAAGATAAAAGAAACTGTATATAATTCTTCACACTAGAAATGTAAGGCAAGCTTCAAGAACCACAAGAGATAATTCAGTCTAGAAGCCTGAATTAGAAGCCAAACCACTCCCAATCAGAAAGGGCTAGATGGGCTAGAGGGGTTTATAACAAAGTGTATGTCTACCATAAAATGTTCAAGTGGTCATTAAAACATTCTTTCACTCGCTTTAGTAATAAAAATGATGGATTAATAAAATAATAATGGCTTTAATATTAAGCAAAATATCAATAGGTGGTATTTGTTATTTATTTGGGGAGAACACTCTGCCAGCAATTCATGTTCATTGCCTTATTTAATTCTCAGCACAGCTCAGTGAAGACAGACAACTCCTAGTCCCATTTTACAAATCTGGAATGACCGTGATTAGAGTGTTATAATTAGTCTTCGGTCACCTAGCTGGCATGTGAGGAGCCATGACAAAAACTGAGACTGTCCAAATATGAATGAAATATGCAAACCACCACGTATACTGACATATTTTTTAAAATTACTTAAATGGAAAATATCCAGAATGTTTGAAATCATACCCTTCTCTGTCTGATCCATTCTTTATCACTGGGCCATGGCTTCACTTTTTCTACTGTTTGTTAGTTTAGTAAGAAAGAATGCAAACTGAAATTCTCCTTGGGAAACATTGCCTGACAATATATTGTAATAAAAATATTTCCCAATATTTGACTATCATTATATCATGCTTTCTAAAGTCAGGCAGAGTATAGAATTCTCTATCTGCCTTAAAATCCTTGGTCAAGTTATAATAGCTCATGATAGGTAACATTCTTCCTTTGTAAGTTTATAATAAAATTCATAAGATTGTTATGAGTACTAAAATTGGATAATTTATATTAAGATGCCTAGTTTCATAAATCATGGGTGATATTATTTTTCTGTTTGGTAGAGAAAAGTGAAAGTGTAATGAAAAAGTGAAGGGAAAAATCCTTA
Source organism: Phyllostomus discolor (assembly GCF_004126475.2). Classification (NCBI taxonomy): domain Eukaryota; kingdom Metazoa; phylum Chordata; class Mammalia; order Chiroptera; family Phyllostomidae; genus Phyllostomus; species Phyllostomus discolor. Next base: position 53,521,931 of record NC_040907.2, read on the forward strand.
GCTTGTTGGAGCCCCTCTTATTAACCTTTCCCACACTCATATAAACACTTCATATGCTCTTAAACACTTTCTACACTCTTAAACCTATGTAATTTTAACAACATACAATTCTATATGGGTACTCACCAGTGAAGTATACTACAACTTGAATGATGAAGATTATGAATTATGTAGCTGTGCAGTACTGATAGCAATAAAGGTGATGATGAGATGAATGTATTGAACAGCCAAGAAGAGCATTACAGCTCTTCTGAAGGCACCACTTCATCAGGTGCTTCATCAGATGGTGCAGTATCTTCCCCCTGGGCCATAACTTCTATTTTTGCTAAAGGGATAGGCATAACTGATCTCTTCCTCTGAGTGAACATAGTTATGGGGAGTTGCTGGCAGTGCTTTTTATCTACAGAGGCAGCTTCACCATGTAGAGAAATGCTCTTGAGTCCAAAGCATCTCTGAAATTTGTCAAACCAGACTTTGCTGGCACTGAATGGGGTTGGTCTGGTGGGAGAAGCACTCGATGGTCCTGCTTCTTTGTCATCATCTTTGTCTTCATTCTCATCACCATCGTGAACATCAGTGCTTTTTGCGAAACTATCATAAAGTTTCTTGGCCTTGGATGGATGGTGTTGGTATCCAGTGAGATATTCTTCCTGCAGTCATTTATCCACAGGGCCAATGCAGACTCCGTCCTCACAATGGCTTTATTGTGGGAAGTGACCACCCTCTTTGCAGCCTTGTTAAAAGTCATTGTTGTCGTAGACCTAATATTCTTCTCATCTTTCTTTATGTAGTGAATTGTAGATTTGTTGGTCCCATAATGGTGGCCTACAGCTGTGTAGCTTTTGCTTTCCTTTAATCTGTCAAGAAGTTCCCCCTTTTCTTTGATGGTAAGCATATTCCTCTGGCACTTGGCTTCACTGCTGGAAGTCTTAGAAGGCACAGAATGTTTGGGTGACATTGTAGGGCTTGAAATAAATTCAAACTTTTACAAAAAATTCATAAAAACACAACACTGCAGAGGAACACTGCATGCAGTGATCAGATGTCAATGTGAAGTGGACAAGGAGAGATGCTGAACATATCAGCACAGTGTGGGAGAGCAAACAGACCGATGCTACGGTTATTGAGCAAATCAGCACCCAGGATACAGAACACAGTGCAGTGGTTGGTTGCCTTCCATTACTTTAGCCAATAATGTGCCATGTACAATCTCACTTTGGCAAACTTGTGCAAGTGGTAGTGGTGTACTGCATTTCATTGTGTACAGTATGGTATTTATCCTCTGATGAAGTATATACTGTATTTTATTTTGACATAATATTCTTTTAATATGTTTGAATTAACATCTTTTATATTTTTATATTATTTTACATTTTTAGGCAAAAAAATTAAAATAATAAATGTTATATAAATACTTATATACTGCAAAAATCCCATGATATAGTGAAAACTCCACAATACAGTATTAGATATATTTTTTAAAAAACCTGAAATACAGTGAAGCCGCAATAAGTGAACTGCGATATAGTGAGAGACGACTGTATATAACTCAGCAGCCTTTGAAAGGGAACCTGAATCACTTTTAGTTAGGTTCCCAAAATAGTTAAGATGACAGAGAAAGATATCAGGGGTCCTCCCAGGATATCGTGGTAATTTTGACAGAGTAGGCCAGATGGATTAAAAAAACTTGAATTTAAGAGGACCAAACAGATATTGCGCTAGTCAGATCATCCCTTGGCTCCAGCTCCTACAGGGAAGCAGTATGATTTACTTTTAAAGTAACACCAATCATTCCTTAATATGATTAGAGACTTGCTTATTGTTTATTTTACCCTTAGACCAGGGACTTTATTTCTTACTGCATTTCCAGTATCTAACAAAGCTTGCCAGAAGGTAGACATTCAATAAATATTTGCTAAATAAATGAATGATTCTGTAAATTTTCAATGTTCAAACATTTGAATCAATTTTTAAACATATAATTCCAATGTATTCTCTACCTTTTTATGTTAATGCAAAAATTAAAATTGCAAAGCAATAGCAAGTAATACTAGGCCACTTGTAAATATTTTCTTTACTCAAATGGATTGGAATTGCTAAATGAAGGAAGGAAGGAAAGGAGGGAGGGAGAAAGGAAGGAAGGAGAAAGGAAGAAAGGGAGGGAGGGAGGGAAGGGACGGAGGAAGGAAGGAAGGAAGGAAGGAAGGAAGGAAGGAAGGAAGGAAGGAAGGAAGGAAATAATATAAAACAAAAAGAATAATTTAGCAACTACAACTTTTTTTTTCAAATACTGGTTGGTAGAATCATCAGCTTTTTTTTTTAATGCCCCCCTCCCCTACTATCAAATTCTGGAGTCAGCAACAATTAGTTTAATGGGCTAGATATGAAAGAATCTGGTTATAATATTTACTTTGGTACCAAACAAAGTTGGTTTTGAATTCTTGTTCAAGCAATGTACTTAACCTCTCTAAACCTTAGATTTCATAGTATCAAATAAGGAATAGCGATAGAGTGTTGGTATAAATACTCAAGTGGTAAATCATATAATGCATAGTTGATTACTACCTAATTATGCCAATAATTAGCATTTATTATCATTATCTGGAATGTTCTAGATAGATACATATTGAAAATTGATTCTAGAATGAATAAATTGTGCTTTATTGGTGTTAATAGTACTGAAAGACCTTTGGAGTTTATGGAAACAGGATACTAGGGTACATTAACATGTGGGATCTCTGTTACCACTGTCAGGCCTTATTAAGTTGAGCATGTATTAGTATCATATCCTGAATTAAAACTAAGGGTTGTCAAACATGGGAGGAAGGGAACTGAATTAAGATGCTCTGTGCACTTACTATGTATCATATTAGGCACCATTCAAGCTATATGACAAGTGCTATCTCATTTAATTAATTTCTCAGACTGACCCATTTGTCCTCTTTTTCAGAAGAGAAATATAATTCAGAGTGATAAATTAACTTGTCCAAGATCATGCACATAATTAATGAAGGGTTTGGAACTTGAATCTAGAGCCATCTAACTAAAAAAAATATGTTCTCTTTACACTCTGACAGGTGGATTTTATGCCTTGAATTAACTGGATTTTCCTCTAATTCTGAAACATCTGTCTCAGGGATGAGAAATCAAGGGAATCTGATTGTTTCCTGCCTAGAAAGCAGAAAAAAAAAACATATGGTAAAAGGCAGATGTGGTCCAAATTCCCAAAGTATGTTTTTACTTGAGTAAATTTGTTTATTTTTAATATATTATATTGAGCATACATTTATTTTCATAGTGCAGCATTATCTTATTTTCTCTATAGAGGAACACAAGAGAATCATCGTATTCTGCAAGGCTAAGGAAGTTGACTACCAGGCATTGCCTAGTTGTCTGGGAGTGGTGTAATACCCCAAAGCTAGACTTTTATCCATTTAGCACTTAAAACAATGGCCTGTCACAAACATTTTTTTTAATGATGAACATTTCATGACTTGCTGTGCATAAATGAAACAATCTGAGGCAGCTTAAGGATATGATGAATTTGTACATTATATATTGAGGTAGCTCACCGAAATCAAGCACTGGAATGAAGCCAGAAATCAACCAGAGAGAATCCATTAAAATACAGAAAGTGTTCAGAAATCCACACTTAGTTCAGCCTTTATGATATGGTAGAATAGTTTTCTCTGTCTGTTAACTTTGTAAGATAAGGGTATATCAAATACATAAGCATATATGTTACATTTTGGAACATAGAAATCTCTAGCCACTTACTTGCTGTCACTGAATCCTAATTCCAAATCCCTGGGAAAGCAAATCTGATAAATTCCAGTTTAGATAAAGAATTTAGTCATAATACAATCAACTCTAGCCATAGCTGGAGTTATACAAACAAAGCATGTAGGACTCATTCTTGTAGGATGGGGAATGCTTTATTGGAAGGGGAGAAGACTTCTATGGAAACAGCAATCTAACTTCTCTGCCACATATGTGCATATCAAATACTTCACACATAATTTCAGATAACTCACTAAACACTTGGAGCCTAAGATTTAAAAAATATTTAAGAAAACTAATCCTAAATCCAAAAATCTGCTTGCATCCTTAGCTATTTTTTTCCAAAGTGTGTATGTGTGTACATTTTAATGACATAGAAATTGTTTTGCCTAATTTTGCAAAAGTGGAGTATATCACTTTAAACAGCAGCTGGATCATTTTCTGTATGTAAACATAGAATCAATTCACAGAAGTAAAAAGAATTTGGGTTAGACAAGGGAAAGGAGAGCAAAGAGCATGTCCAGGAAGATGACTTGTGTGTAATCACTTGAGCTTTCTTGACAGATGGGAGCTCAATAAACAATAATGTTTTAATAATATTTGCACCCTGTGCAATTTCATGCTGGTTCCATCTTGTGTTTGCCTTTGCTGAGGTCAGCACATATCTGCAGTTGCAAAGTGAAGTCAGAGGTGCCAGCTGTAGTGAAAGTGAGACCGTGGTGTAGATGCCTCTTTATTAAGAAGAGAGCAACGACATCTACACTTTTATGTATGCTTGCTGACAGGCATTTATGATAATGACTTGCAAGGTTTGCTGACCCCGGTTGACTCAATCTGTTCATTTCTGATTTATCCAAACCCATTAGAGTGCTTGTTTATGGATGCAAATGTTATTGCTAAAGAGAACACTAAAATGTTTTTTAGGAAAAATAAAGTCCCAACAAACGGCAGATACTTTTTAAGTCTATAAGCTTTTCTTTTCCTATGTAATGATTCTGTGAGCCTTAAAATCTCTATACAAAGTTACACAAAAGAAAACAAGTTTTATATTAAAAAATAAGTCATACTGTTTAATAGTATGCCTATCATGATAGCAAAACTAATTTTATGGGAGGGGCTCTCTTTATTCAAGTGGTTAACTTTACTTATGCATAGAATCAAATTTGTAAGGTCTGTGTACATATATGAATATATGCACACATATATATGTATCTTTTCTAAACAAAAATTAGATTTCTTAATTATTTTTCTTAATGCATAAATATATTCAGTAAAAATTGTAATGGAGATTTTTAGTAGGAATTCATAACAATATAATGGTTAGGGCTTAGGTTTCCACTCTTAGCTCTACTTTTTATAAAATGAATAATTTCTTTGTATTATTTTTTTATCTGTAAAATGGAAAACAGAGTTTTGTGGGAATTTAAAGTATTTAGCATATAGCTGACAAAAATTAAAGACCCTATATACTATATATTTTGTATTGTTAATAACTTCAGTAAAGATTATAGTGATAATATAATAATTGAGATAGTATTAACTAATAATTAGTAATGAGTTGATAATACTACCAGTAATAACCTAAACCAGAAAGAAATTATCATTTTTTAAAGAGGATAATACTATTTCAATAAATATATACATTTTTAATATATCTCATATCTTGTATGCCTCCCATCCCAAATTAAACTGATTATTTTACTGATGCATTGAATTTGACTAGAATTTTAACTAAGCACATTTATATTATGTTAATAGTAATGCTTGTAGGTTGATTAAACAAGGAAACAACAAAAAGTCACCTTTAACACACAGTATACTTATCCTAAAGTCTTTTCATGAAATACCACAGGGTGAGAATAGCAATATATAAATTTGAATCTGTATAAGCTTTTAGATTTCTGGGGGAGGAGGGAAAATCAAACAATATTTTAACCTACACATAAAAATACCATGTTAACATGGATTTTCACACCTAGAAGAAATGTAAGGTTTACCTAAAGAATTCTGTTTTATAAAAAAGTTGAAAGAAGAAAGTACAGAAAAAAGAAAATGCCATAGAAAGGATGAAAATGAACTCTAATTTTTTTTCCTCAAAGAGCATGAGGGGCAACATGAACTGTAAGTGACTAAGATCTTAACTAAAGGAAGTAGCTGATATATCTAATAAACAGTTAAAAATTATGTCATAAAGATGCTCACAGAGGTCAGGAGAAACATGTATGAACAAAGTGATAATTTCAACAGAGATAGAAAATATAAGAAAATAACCAACAAAAATATACAACTGAGGAAATAACTGAACTGAAAAATTCAATAAAGAAATTAAATAAGACTAGATGAAAGGGAAGAAAGGATCAACAAACTTGAACACAGTACAGTGGCATTCATCCAATTAGAGGAGCAAAAACAAATGAAAAAGAATGAATTGCTTAAGAGAGAATATTAACAGATCTGAAGAGAGAAGTAAAGAGCAATAAATAATAGCTTGGAAATTCAACAGCCCACTTTCAACAATGGATGGTGTATCCAGAAGAAAAAAAATCAATAAGGAAGCATTGGACTTAAAGTGCATACCAGATCAAATGAACATAACAGAATTTTGCATAACATCCCATACAACAGCATCAGAATGCACATTCTTCTCCAACTCACATGAATCATTCTGCAATATAGAACATATATTAGGCCACAAACAAGTCTTCCCAAATTTAAAGATATTAAAATCATATCAAACATTTTTATCACAATGATATTGAACTATATTAATTAGACGAAGAGACCTGGAAATTTCACAAATACGTGGAGATTAAACAACATGCTACTGAACAACTGTGTTAAGAAGAAATCAAAAGAGGAATAAGTAATCTTAAGAAAAATAAAAGTACAAATAGAACATACCAAAATTTGTGGAATGCAGATAAGGTAGTTCTCAGAGGGAAATTCATAGTAATGAAAGACTACATTAAGAAAAATAAAATCTTAAATAAATAACCTTACTGGAGACCTCAAGAAATTGCAAAAAGAAGAATAAATAAAGTCCAAATATAGTAGAAGTAAGGAACTATTGAAAATAAGAGTGGAAATAAATGCCACAGAATTCAAAAGACATTAGAAAAAAGTCAATTAAACTAAGAGCTATTTTTTAAAAAGTGAAACAAAATTCACAAATATTTAGCTATACTCGCTAAAAAGAGAGGACTCAAATAAATTCAGAAATAAAAGAGGAGACATTTCAACTGATATCACAGAAATACAATGAATTATTGAATACTACACAGTTGACCCTTGAACCATACAGTGAACTATGTGGGTCCACTTATATGCAGATTTTTTCAATAAACACCTGCATTGTTTTTTATTTATAGTTGGCAGCCCACAGATGTACAGGGCTGACTCTATGCACTGATCTTTATCATTTTATACAGAAGAATTGAGCATCCACAGATTTTGGTATCCATGGGGAATCCTAGAATCAATGGTCCATGGATATTGTGGGACAACCTAAGTTTTAGGGGACTCCAAAGTTATATATAGATTTTTGACTGTGAGGTGCTTAGTACCTCTAACCCTCACACTTTTAAGGGTAAACTGTACTATAAACAACTATATACCAACACATTGGATAATCTAGAAGCATACAACCTACCAAGACTGAATCCTAAAGAAATAGAAAATCTGAACAGACCAATTACTAGTAAGGAGATTGAATCAGTAATCAAAAACTTCCCAATAGACAAAATTATAGGACCAAATGCCTTCATTGGTGAATTCCATCAAATATTTGAATAATTATTACCAATTCTTCTTAAACTCTTTCAAATTATAGAGAGAAAGGAGCACTTCCAGATTCATTTTATGTAGCTAGCATTACTCTGACACCAACATCAAACAAGGACACTAAAAAAAATATTTAAAAACTACAGAATATTTCTTATGAATATAGATACAAAAATCCTGAACAATATTAGCAAACTGAATTAAAGAATTAAAAGGATCAGTTATAACACTAAAAGAATCATAGCCATGACAAAGGGTAATTTATTCCATGGATGTATGGATGGTTCATAATTCACATATCAATCAATGAGGTATACCATATTAAAATATGAAGGATAAAAGTCATCTGATCACCTCAATACATGTGGAGAAGAATTTCACAAAATTTAACATCCATTCCTGGTAAAAACTCTTAACAAACTAATCACAAAGGAAATTACCTTGACATAATAAAGGACATATATAATGAGCTCAGAGCTGATACATGCAATGGTGAAAAGCTGATCTTGTTCTTGATCATTAGTGCTAAGATCAGGAAAAAGACAACATGCCCATGCTTGCCACTTTTATTCAACAGAGCACTAGAAATCCTAGACAGAGCAATTAGGTAAGAAAAAGAAATGAAATACATCTAAATCAGAAAGGAAGAAGTAAAACTGTCCCTTTTTGCAGCTGGTATGGTATTATATATAGGAAACCCTAAAGCCCAAGAAACAGTTAAAACTAATAAAAATTCAATAAATTATAGGATATGATATCAGTATACAAAAGTCAGTTATGTTTCTCTACATTAACAACAATTAGAAAGAGAAATTTACAAAACAATTGCATTTACATTAAAAAGAATCAAGTACCTGGGAATAAATTTAACCATACAGGTGAAAGACCTGTATACTAAAAACTGTAAGAAATTAATAAAAAAATTGGGAAAACAAAAATAAATGGAATGATATTCCATGCCCATAGCTTGGAAGAATTAATGTTGTTAAAATGCCCATGCTACTGAAAGTTATCTACAGATTTGATGCAATCCCTTTCAATATTCTAATGGCATTTTTTTACAGAAATAGAACGGCAATACTAAAATTTGTATGGAACCACAAAAGACATCAAATAGCCAAAGCAGTCTTGAGAAAGAAGACCAAAGATGAGTCATAACATTTTCTGATTTGAAACTATATTATAAATCTGTAGTAATCAAAACAATATGATATTGGCATAAATACTGTTCCAGAGATCAATGAAACAGAATAGAGAGCCCAGGAATAAACCCACAATGTATGGTCAATTAATTTATGACAAAGAAGCCAATAATATATATGAGGAAAGCATAACTCCTTCAATAAATGGTGTTGGAAAAACTGGAGGGTCTCATGGCAAAGAATGAAATTGGACCCCCTATTTTGTACTATACACAATAAATCAACTCAAAATGGATAGAAGACTTGAGTGTAAGACTTTTTAATAAAACTTCTAAAAGAAAGCATACAGGGTATGCTCCTTGACATTAGTCCTAGCAATGGTTTTTTTAAAAATTTGACACCAAAAGCAAAGACAGAAAATGCAGAAATGCACAAGTAAGACTATATCAAACTAAAAGTAGGTTTTTGGAGCCTCTCCTTCTACAGTTGTAAGTATTGTGAAAACCTGGAACTCTCAAGGCTGTGTTTGTCCACAGGGGAAGGTCTTTTGAGATGGTACTTAACATAGAGAACTCAGAGCAGAATGATACACAGACAAATACTGAGGACATTGCTTGAAAATTACTTTAGCCAACTCTACCCCTTTGATGTGTACATTAAGGAGACAATAAATGTTCCTTATTTCTGCTTACGGTAGATTGAATTGGGTTTGTGCTACTTCCAACTAAGAATGCTAACTAATATAACCATTTACTGGCTATCTCCTCCTTAATTTTCCTATGATTTTGTTCTTTCTTTTTTTTGAAATTGATATGATTTAACAGGAAATTGAGACACTACTTAGGGAAATAATCAAAAAGTGTTCAGCATAAAGGCTGATATCATCACAAGAACAACTGCATTGACTGAGTATGTATTATGCACAGGGCATGCTTTTAGATGTGGCACCTCACCATGAGTTCATTTAAGCATCATGATATACTCTGCAGGTTTTGAATTAGTGGAATAGTTACTGGCATTCTGCAAAAAAACCTTGAAACCCACAAAGATTAAATAACATTGGTAACTTTGTATAACTATTACTAGTTCACAAGATTAAGATTCAGTTCTAGTCTCTGCTTTCAAAAGGTGTGTTATTCTCATTAGGCTTTGCTATCAATGGGGAAGGCCATAATAGCCTAGAAATAGTGGCATTTTATGAAGAATGTTTTTAGTGTGGGCTGGGAACCAAAGTGTCGCAGATTCGATTCCCAGTCACGGTACATGCCTGGGTTGAAGGCCATGACCCCCAGCAACTGCACAGTGATGTTTCTCTCTCTTTTTCTCCCTCCCTTCCCTCTCTAAAAATAAATAAATAAAATCTTTAAAAAACACAGTATTTAATACCACAGATATTGAAAGTAAGTTTTTTTTAACAGACTGCATATCTTTACAGATAATATTGTGAGATTTGGCCATGATGGAGAGAAGAGCAGTAACTCTCTCCCACTGCTCACACTGAGTATAAAATAAGGATATAACTATGAATATGTTGTTAAGGATTTCTCATTAAAACAGTTTGTCCTATCTACATCCACATAGCATTTTGGTGAACTACATACCATAGTGGGACTAACCAACCATACAATGCAGACCAGGATAATTGAACACTTGCTGAATAGGATTTTGCCCATTCTAGGATTTTTCCAGTCAACATTCTTGATTTCAACAAAACTAAGCTATTTAAATTCTATATTTGTGTTATATTGAATATGATGCATACAAATAAGAATTAAGATAGGTATTTATATTCCAGCATTAAGTGCTGCAAAAAAATTAATCACACATAATTAAGCTGTTCCTAATTTAGAAAGAACTATTCTACCCTAAAAGAACAAATGCAAATATCAAAATAAACAAAGTTTTGGAAAAGAAAACCCAATGAAAATGTCCTCTATTTTTGTTGTCATCTGAAATTAGGGTCGCTGTTCTCCTTATATTGATTTTTTGTATGTAGTAAATAGATAATGTTATTAGGCACAAAAGCTAACATGTTTCAAGCAAACCATTTTACACTGAATCTGGTTAGAATTGTGTACTTACCTGAAAAGTTTTGTGAATTCTTCCCTGGTTCAAATACAAAAATTGATCCTTGAAGGAAAATTTATAGTTAATCTTGCTTATGTCCTTGAGCTGTTTTCTAGTTCACAGGAGTCCAAGCAAACAACAGTACATGTACATGTATAAAATTTGACATGGTACTTATTGGGCTACTCAGATTTATGAGGTAACTTTCACTGGCTCAAACATGTTCACTTTGGAGTCTGAGATAAAGCACTTCATGCAAGGTTAACAGTTAGCTTACGCACCACTGTTTCTGTCACCCCCACCAAAATAACAACTACAACTGAATCCTCTCAATAACACCTGATAGAAAGTTGGAGAATGTTGAAATGTTTTTTTTTCAAAGATTGCTTTTTTAGTTATTTACTTTTGGGTGAGTTACTGATAAAGGAAGGCAGGTAAGCCAAATGTTCATGTTTCTACATATAAGGAATAATATAATCTTTTCTAGTATGTTTCAGTCTATTATCCAGGAAGAAAGAGGATAAGAGATATGTAGACATTACTGAAGTATTATAAACATTTCTCTACTAAATGAATATGTATTCATGGGCACTTTAAAAATGTCAGTGTAAATTATTGAATCATTGCATTTCATTTGGCTGGTTGGAAACATAAAAGAATTAAAGGCGAGTGTCAGGCAATTTATGAAGGGCTCAAGGGTGGCCATTTGTTGAAAGCAAGGGAGCTAAAACCCTGAATGATCTTGACAGAGCAATGAAGTTTAAGTACCTACAAGGACAAAATGGAGAACTGTGTGAGAGGCATAGTCAACCATGATGACCCATTCCTTCTCTCATTTTCCTTTCCCATTTAAAAATATGAAAATGGCCTGGAGATCCTATAAGGGTGACAGGTGAAGATTAGGCCACACTGAATCATATACACAACTTTTCAATATTGGAGAAACAGAAGCTGACTATGCCTGGGGGCTGCATACAATTTCCTCTGTAATCAATAGCACCAAGAAGAGGTAAACCCTGAGGTTCTTGTCTATGGCATATAAAGATACACTGACAATGCAGGGGACCATGAATGGAAAGGGGTCATGCATCCAGTTCTTTCCCATTGGTTTCACCCTGTGATTTTTAATTTTTTTCTCTAAATTTTTAAGCCTTGGCCACCAAAACAAAGTCTTTTCCAGTCTTTTTAAGTTTCATTTTCAATTGGCTAATCATAATTAAGATGGGAAAAACAAACAAACAAACAAAAACCATGATTTTTCTCCTTCAATACATCTATCTTGATGTTTTGATGTATTAGGTAAAAAAGTATCCCATAGTTACTGTATGCCACTTTTTCTAGGACATCATTTTTATGTTAAAAAATTCAATTGGGATGCATATAAAAAATAATGATGTGAGAAAGCCATGCATGGCATAAAGATGTAAGTGTATTCAGAAAACTATGAGAAGTAGAAGTATCTTTGAATAGTAATCAAGGAAGCAATGTACTCTCAAATGTTTGTAAAAATAAGATCTTGTACTAAAATTACTAAATTTGAGTTTGGTAATCTTTAGAATGAAGCTGTCTGAGTCTTGACATTTTTTATTATATTGTCATGAGTATAAACACTCATTTTTACATTTTATTCAGGAGATACTTGTTGAGCACCAACTATATATAAGAAGTCATTAAAAAATTGTCTGACCCTACTATCAGGAAATTTTAGTAATACTGAAGAAGAAATAAGGTGTGTGCTCAAGTCATTACAGAAAAAGGTATTGAGCCCTGGCTGGTGTGGCTCAGTGGATTGAGTTCTGGCCTGCAAACCAAAGGGTCCTTGGTTTGATTCCCAGTAACCACACATGCCTGGGTTACGGGCCAGGTTCCCCAGTGCAGGGAGTACGAGAGGCAACCACACATTGGTGTTTCTCTCCTTCTCGTTCTCTCTCCCTTCCCTTCTGTCTAAAAATAAATAAAATCTTTAAACAGGAAAAAGGAAAAGGCATTGCATCTTACATGTCATCAGGTACTAAAATGTTATGAGTTTAGTTTTGTGATTCTTAAAAAATCAATGTGTGTTGGGATTCAGAAGGTCATGAATACAGCCTAGGCACATAAGTATTTAAAACAATTTTTCCTGCCTGGCCTGAAAATAAAAGCACTTTTCTGAATTCTTAGCTAGGCCTCCTTTTCTTCTCAACATACAAGTAACATTACACATTCAAAGGTCTGAGTTGTGAGAAGGGACATATAAATGTGTGAAGAGGCAGTATAAAGATAATATGGAGTGATGAGGCTTATGGCAAATTAAAAAGGTCACTTAAATTCAATTTCAGATGATCACATTTATGTTTATAAAAGACATTCTTTTCTTAACAAACCATATCTGGTGATTACATTTGGCCCAAAGCTCAGCAGTTGTGAATTTATATTCTCTTTAGACACTGCATTTCCCCTCTACTGTTTTGATTGGCATCTATACATTATCATTCTAATTTAATGTTAATTATTCAACACAGTTATTGGTATGTACTATGTATTAGGTTTCATACAAGACATTGAACATAAGAGAGGTCAAGACTGACATGCTCCTTGTACTTCTGAAGCTTGAAATGTAGCAGTGACAATAAACTAGCAAATAAAATAAATGATTACAAATCAAACAGCATGTTATAAAGGGAATGAATATAATGAGATAATGGAGCAGAAGACAAAACCTAGTGAAGAAATGTGGTCAGGAAAAGCTCCTAGACTGAGATAAAACCTATACAAAGTTGCCATGGGAATGCTTGGGGTTCAGGTTGAAAACTAACTTTCTAGTCATAAGCATTGACATGGAGGAAGTCTGTGAGAAGTAAAAGAGCTAAGCCCTTCTAAGAATTATGTGGGAGGCTGAGGTTTTGTGACTATTTGTTTGTTTTTTAAATGTAGTGAATGACAGGAAAAGTGGAGTGGAAATAACTTGGAGTGTCAGAAGTTATATTGTTCAAGGTACAGTGGAAAACCATTGGATGTATAACCAATACTCCATGTTCTGTGGAAGCTCCTTCCTTGCTTACTAATAGTTTGATTCCAGTGAGTTAATACACAGTCTTATGTTCAGGTCTCAACAATATGAGATAATAAAAACTTGATTATTATACTCAGTTGACTTCTCTTTCCACCTCATTCCCAGGGAGAGCTTGGGCTGTCTGAGGCTATTTGGGGCCCTACAGTAAAATCAGTGGGGTAAGGAGAACTCTAAGATGGCCTCTCGAGATTCCCAGCCTCTGATTGTTCACTAACATTAATGTAGTTCTTGCTATCAAGGGATTTTTCAGATGTAATTTAAAACTTTGAGATGGGGAGATTATTTGTATCAGTCTGAGCTTATTACATAAGCCTTTTAAAAATATTTTTCTTTGGCTGGTTGCATAAAATAAAATCAGATGTTTGAAGCATGAAGGGGAATTCAGCGCATCATTGCTGGCTTGAATATGGAAGGGGGCATATGAAAGGACTTCAGAGTGACACCAGGTGTTAGGAGAAATCCACACTTGACAGCCATGAAGTAAATAGGGGCCTCAGTCCTACAACCACAAGACAATGAATTCTTGCAACAAGAATGAACTAAGCATGAGAATAGTTTTTTCCAGAGCCTCTAGATGACAACTGAGTCCCACTGACACATGTATTTCAGCCTTGTGATGCCTTAACCAGACAACAATGCATTTCATGTCAGTTTTTTGACCCACAATATCTTAAACCAATAAATAGGCATTGCTTTAAGCTGTTACATTTGTGATAATTTGCCATTTGGGAATAGAAAACAGAAAGCATGGTCTTGCTTCACCTTGACCTTTCTATCCTCATTCTCTTCTGAGTAAGCAGCTTCTAGGTCCTCTTGGTATTAGGCTGGTGATAAAGGCAGGAAGGAGATTTGAGAGGGAAGATGAGGTGTTTTAAAATGACCCAAATTTAGCTGCCTTTCTAGACTCATGGGAAAAAAATCATTCTTTTTCTGCCAAATGGTGATATTGCAGTTTGAAAGGTGAAATAATCTATCTGCTGATTTCTCCAGATGAGAAGCAAGCATCATTTTTTTGTGATCATGAATGCTACACACTCCGGTGGACACACGCCAGCTTTTTAAGGAATTTTCTCACTGTTCTATACTCTCAGTGCTCTATCATAAATAAGAATGTGAAGGTTGTGTTTTCTGCTCCGAGGCTGAAAGGGTTCCCTGACCCAATTTCAATGTGTGTGTGGAGGCTTTCCCAGGCAGCAAACAATTTTCAGACACCAGCAGGGGATCTGACAATTCAACTCAATTCCAGCACTACCTTCCTCTTGATAGAATCAGATTTTACAGTTAAAGGGCTTAGTCCACAAGACTGCCATCCATTTTGGCACCAGTTGCATGCCCAGGTTATTACCTGTGCCTCTGACCAAGTGGCTATCAATCAGAGGTCCCCATGATTCACTCCTTGGATGTTATTATTTGGTAGAAATGTTCACAGAACTTAAGAAAACCTGTTTACTCCCTGGATTATCAATTTACTATAATGGGATATTAAAGGATAAAAACCCATATCCAGATGAAAAGTTACATAGGACAAGGTTCTGAAAAAGGGACCTGCTGTTTTCTTACAGCTTGGGGCACAGCTAGGTGGCATGTGAAAGTGTTCTGGTTCCCCAGCATGGGAGCTCATCAGAAGGTCTTTTAGGTTTTTGTGGAGGCTCCATTACATAGTCATGATTGATTAAGTTATTGGCTACCAGTGATTAATTCAACTTCAAGCCCCTCTCCCTCCTTGGAAATCAAGGGGCAAGACTGAAAGTTCCAATCCTTTAAGCCAGCAATTTTCAACCAGTAAGTGGCAAGAACTTTTAGAACATGCCATACCTGACTATTTAGTCAGGGACACTGATCTTTTTACCCTTAGATTGTTGCAAAATAAAAGTAAAATGACAAGAGCCAACACAAAAATAGCCATTTGGTGTGAATGCCCTGTCTTGAACCATAAACATATAGGTCATGTAATAGAGTTGCATCTTATTGGTCATGACACATAATAAGGCTGTGTCTGATTGGTTAATTCTTGGTTCCAGAAATCTTTATGTATATATAGTTTACTTATATACTTTATATATATATATATATATATATATATATATATATATATATACACATATACTTGATTTTTTTGTCACTTTGGAGCAAAAAGGGTAGTTAATTTTTATCATCATTATTATTGTTTTTGTAAATCCATCAATTTATACCTATTTTTGTCACATCAGCAAAAAATATAGTTTTTGGTGTGCTGCAGGAGTTTAGGAATTAGCTTATGTGTGCTATGAGATAAACAAGGTTGAAAATTGCTGCTTTAACCACATTGTTGGCTCCTATTGGCAACCAGCCTATACCTGTGGATGGGGTCCCAAAGTCAGTTCATTAACAACAAGAAATACCATTGTTGTTCTCCTCACTTGGGAATTCCAAGGGGTTTGGGAGCTGTGAGCCAGGAACTGTTACTGAAACCAAATATATCTGAGAAATTTTGGCCATTTGTATATATAAAATATTATTTATATATAATAATAACATATATGTATAACATTTATATATAAAACAATTATATATAAATAACATTATATAAATAACAACATATATTTATATAACAACATTTCAGAGGCCCCTTCAATTACTGTGAGTAATTATTTTGTATCTCCCTCACATTACCAAGAAATGCAGAATTCCCTTTTCTTCCCCATGCAAAAGAAGGAGAAAGCCAGGAGGATTTCTTCTTAACCTCTAGTTTTTTCTTATATAAACTAGAGTTAGGTAATGAGTAAGGATATTGGAAAAATGAAGTAAATAATTTCTAGACATTGTTGGGATAATTGCCACCTATTTTCTTAGATTTTGAGATTCTATTGCAAGTTAAGGGTAAATTTATCATTTAAAATCCTATTACAAATTATTTTTGATTTGAGAAGGAACATAATCTGATACATATTTTCTAATGATCACTCTATTCGGTGAAGAATAGACTGCAATAAAATGAGATTAAACCTGCAAGACAAGTTAGGTGGCCCTGTGGGTAATCTAGGCCTTGCTATTTAGCTGATCGTCCATGGAATAGCAGAATTAACTCTCCTGGGAGCTTGTAAGATATGACAAATCTTAGGCCTTACAGTCAACTATTAAAGTAGATTATATAATATATGATATATTTTAACAAGATCTTCATGTAATTTGTATGCCCACTAGAATTTGTGAAAGACTTGTCTAGTTGAGTTGAGATTATTTCAGCTAAGGTGATGGGTGCAGAACTGATAAGGACACAGATAAAGATATACTTTTGAGACAGTATTTTCTGATGAGTTTCTGTGAAGAGTGAGGAAAAGGAAGAAACCAAGAATGATGACGTTAGTTTGTAGCTTGAGAAGCATCATAGTAGCTTGTGGTATTTGGGAAAGAAATATGCTTGGTAGAAAGGAAGGACAAAGGTTTACATCTGGTACTACCAGTTAAAATTGTCAAGAAAAATACCTTGTTATACCCCAGCTCATCCCTACCTCTATTGCTACTATACCTTTTATCTTTCTGCTGCACTGTAACTCCCTAGTTGGAAAAGTATGATTAGTCTGGTCAAAAACAGTCCAGAGTACATCATTCTCATGATTTTCCTATTTAAAAAAAAAACAAATATAAGGTTGCTTTTCTTTTATCTCATTATTTTTATTATTTGCCAATTTTATTCTCATAGTCATTATTTAATTAATGGTAACTCTTTCTTTTGTGGTTTCCATCTTGTAAGCCAAAATTATTAATCACATATATTTAATGAGTTTTCCTCATGGGGCTTTCTTTCTTGTTTTGAGTTACTTTAAGACTAAGGACAAAAAAGCTAGTTCAGACAACATGGCCATAGTCACTTTTTTAAAACATTTAAAAATAATCAAAATTAAAACTACATTTTTGTGTTTATCACTAAATATGAAAATATCTAACATTTATAAGGTCACTATTCATATTTAATTTAAAAATGAGGAAGCAAAAGTACAGAATATATAAATAATGTGTGCAAACTCATTCCACTAATACATAGCGGAGCTGGATAGGAAACCCAGGCATTCTGCTTCTGAAACTGTATTCTTAACTTCTTCCTAACTGCCTCAGCCAGATAATGTAAGAAACACATACACATTCTGTACACAAAGTATGGATAGAATTATTTCATTGGTGTCACAAAATGTGTTCTCTCTTTTTGAAATGTTCACAGAGATTTTCATGTCATATCAGATATATGCTCATGACTATGTCTATAAATCTCCCACCTGAGCAAGAACATGCAGTTTATATGCTTTCTAATTATATAAATGAGCATTTCTGTCATAATTTAATAACTATAAATAATACTTATATAGCCATTCCTTGGAAATTTATCTTCTGATTAGATGCAAACTAAAAAAAAAAATCTTTGCAAATAGTTTTGCTGAATAAATTCTGCCCATACGAGTCAGAGCAGAGTTTACTGCAATTTTTAAAAATTTTGTGTTATGCTTACTAGCACTTGCAAGGTACAAATATAGGCTGGCTTAAGGTCATATGTATTATAGATATTAAGCAAATCTGCTTCCCAAAATATCTATTAAACTCAAACCAGTGGTTTCCCCTTTCAAATTCCTTCTAAGTATAGAGTGGGGTCTCTTTGAACACTTCGGTGGGAAAATTCTTCATTCTGCAAAGCTCCCACAAATATTGTAGGACACTTAGCATCTATATCTCCTGGTCACTGCAAGACAGTGATAAGTAAAATTGTCCTCCTATTTTCAAATGACCCAGCCTGAGAACAAACAAAAGTATTAGAGCAAAATGAGAGATAACCTTTCTACCTACTGACTTACCTACCCGTTCTCCTCTTCTTCCCCATCTGAGACCAATCTGAGCACTCTGTAGGAGACACTGAAAAAATGGGAACAAGGTCTATTAGATATAATTGAGAAAAAATGAAAAGAAGCAAATGAAAATATCTCCCAAGAAAGGTATGTATGATCCAGACATTCTCCCTCATGATGGATGCCACAGAGAGAGATAGCATATTAATGACCACTTTGGACCATGACTATAGTGCCCTCTCTTTCAGTAGTTTGTGAATATCATAGACAGGATATATTGTCATGGAGTATCATCCAAATAAGCAAGTTATGCAACCCAGTATCCCCACTTTTTGTCAAGGCTTCGGTCTTATCTTAGTCCTCTTTATGTATCTCATTGAATTACTTTGCTTTTGTTCATCACAGGTAGGTCTGGTGGTCACAGGTAATTCTCTATTAAGGTTTGTTTGGAACCTTAACTCTTATTTTAACTGATTTGCTCTATCATAATTAAAAATTTAAATGTTTTATGTGTATTCTGAGTATAAAATTATCTCTAAGTCAATGTCTATTTAAAACCAAAATTTTAAAACATAGTTTATGTCTCAACTTAATCTAAACTTAAGCATATTCAGTGTGATTTTCAATTTAACTTTACTAATGTGAAATCATCATGTACAGAGCACTTAATGCAATCATTCTCTACATAGGTTATATTAATCGTGAGCCACTGTGTCAATTTTTTTGTTATCTTGAACTGTTATTGGAAGTTACTTAACTTTTCATACATTTTAAGCTGTCAGTAATCAGGAACTGTACTTTATTCTGTATTCTTTGCGTTACCCACAGTCCCTGGCACAAGGCCAGGAGAGAGAATGCTAACTATATATTTTTATTTGAAATATTTGTATTTCCCTTCAGCTTTCAGACATGATACGCAAGAATTATCTTCTGTGAAATCACTTCACTCTTCTGTACTCATCCAAAGCCAATTATTGAGACATCCATGCTCCATGTCAAGATGTACAGCATTATGATTCACCCGCCAACTCCATTATTAGCTTTGACATTGTCAGTTTTTTTTAAACAAACTGCTAACAGATAAAGCAGTAAGAGTATTAGAAAAATATATGTGCTGTAGGAGCTTTTGTTATTAAGGGACAAATGAAAGGAAGTTTATATAGTTCTCAGAAATATTAATAATTAAAGTTTCCCTTAAATCAGAGTTGCCTTGTAGCTGAAACCATGACTTAAATTTTTTTAAAAAAATCTGTAGCTTTCTTTTGATGCTTTATTTGGCAATCTAATCATAGGTTCTATGCCCATTCAAGGTGTCTAAAAGTTATTCATTGTGATGAGTTGGCACATTGTCATTTTCAATTACATCATTTAAACTACTGATAATGATAATGTCAATAAGATTTCTTTTGTTTTTGATATATAAATCATATATAAATCTGTAATTACTTTAAAATTTGCCTATTTAAAAACAAGTATCATTAATTTGCATGAGGAGTATTTTTTTGGAAACATTGTCTCATTATTTTAGTTTTAAAACAGGAAAGTGATGTCCTGAATATTGAATAAATAAAGAGGAATTAATATTTTTGACTGTGAGGGCTTGCCTTAAGCAAAATTGTGAACATGCTAGAAAGGCCAAAAGGTACCAGTTGCCAATGTGAAAACATATGCATTTGTTCTCAGGTACAAGCACTGATAGTTTCTCTGCTTGGGCCAGTGTCTGGTTCAGGTGTCATATTTACATCTAATTTACATATCACTATCAAGGCTACCCTGTTTTGTGTCTTACTTGTCCAGAGTTTTTCTCTCTTAAGAAACTAACTTAATAAACATTAGCTGATGGTTTCACACATAAATCTATTAACCCATCCCTAAAACCATTAGTTACTCTTTGAGCGTTCAGTGGAAACCTAACCATTTGTTCACCCTTTCCTGGTAGATTTCAAGAAAAACTAAGTACCTAGAAAACCCATTTCCCCTTTTGAGGAAAGTGACCAGAAACACAGAAACAGGGTCCTTTCTGCAAGTGGTCAGGTTTTTCGTCACCTGACTGGGCTCCCATGACATAAGGTATTGGCCTGGGAATCTGCACACTAGCGAAGGCAGCAATTCCTGAGCTGCTCCATAGTGTTGCCTCAAACTAGAGAATGGCCAATTAATGAAGAGAGAAGGAGGGAATCATAGTAGAAGGCAACAGAAGGAAATAGTAGCCATGGAGGCATACATATAGACAGAAGGGAGGATTTACTATATGGCAGAGTCCCGAGAGTAGGGCTATTAGACATTCTCCATTGAGGGAAATACAAGCTGACCAAGCCACTAAGGCTTGTATTGGTGTTCCAGATGTACTGCTGCCCCCCGAATGGCACAGTCTACTGATTAAATTTTCCTGCTGAGATGCTTGCTTGGGTTCTTTTTTTCATTGTAGCTTTATAATAAATCCCTTTATATGAATTAACTCCTGCATCACTATTTCATTAAAATTTTAAGAACTCAGCTAATAAAATTCCTCCATTTGCTCCTTCACCATTGCATAGGTCTTATAGCATCTTTCCTGCAAACGCATATAATGCATACCAGAGCTCAGGAGAGCCAAGCTGACTAATTCTGTTTGCTTCTCATGTCATTTAAATTCTAACTCACAGGTCCAAAGTCCCGGTGCTTTAGATTGAGACTTGTGCCTATTTTAACTTAAAATAAACTATTCCAGTGCAGGACAGAATTATAGTTGCCTTGGTTAAATGCTGCTTTTATCTTTATTCTTATTTCTGAATCTCCATTTGTATGACTAGTTAGTAAACTCTGAGCAATGTAGAATGTGGTTTTTACTTCCTTCAGAAGCAGATGCTGTCAACATTTCACCCATATCCCCTCGGCACACCATAAGTGGGTGCCATACCACCTTTTCTTACAGCAGGAATGTGCTCAGCCCCTCAGAGGGAGCACGTGAAAGTGCACAAGATAGAACACACCCAGGAGCAGCTCTCAAACCATGCTGAATGAGAGTTGGCAAGTAGATACACCAACTTCCTGGCCACTAAAGTGGAATAATTTCTACCTCACATGGGGTACGTTATATACAGTCTCCCAGATGTTCCCAGTTGAACTGAGCCTTTGCTGAAAGTAATACCTTGCTTATTAAGACCTTATATTAGTTTTATTTATTTATTTTTGGGTCTTTTATCACAACTACCTACTGAGAGCTTTCTAGGATTGCTTCTGATACTTGTCTCAAGGTCTGTTTCTGGGGAACCAAACTTAAGAGACTTTGTTCTCTTTCAGTGTCATTTTATAACTGGGGCTTAGACAAAGCTTCCATATACAAAATTTGTCCTTTTCTTATTTTAAGAGTAATAACTACATCTCCATCAGATAGTCTAAAATAAAGAGATATAGTAGGCAGATCCTATGTTCTCTCTTACATTTAAGCAAGGACTTTTATTACTAATTTTATTAAAGTATAAATACACACAAACATACATCTTAATACTTGCTTTTCTATACTATACTTTCTTACAGTTAAACTAGAACACATAATTTCTAATTTAGGTTATCATTTTGAGAAGCATCATCCTATCTCAGGAGGCAATATATATCTCGGTAGGCAAATCTCATTCACATTTAACAATACTGTTTATAGAATGTTTCTGTTTCAAACACCATTTTAATGTCATTGATTTTTAAGAGTTTTAAATTAGGTTACATTTTGAGTGTAGTTAAGACATTATTGATTTAAGTCAGATGTCATTGTAAACAAGTTTCTTTGTTATATTTTTCTTTTCTTTCTTTTTTAGACTGGAGTTTCAGAAGCATAATCGGTGATTAAGGAAATATGGGAAATAAAAGTTCTTGGAATTGTACATAATTTTCTATTAACATCAGTATAATCTATAATAGAAATAATATTAAATACATGTTATGAAGGTATTAAAACATTCATCGACTGACAAAAAAGGAGATTGAAATTCACATTTAATAGGTTTGACAACTCATTTGCATTTAGCCAAAATCTTTGTTAAACTTGGTTTTAGAAGAATAAGGACTGTTTTTTGTGATTATTAGTTTTTTTAATACCTGCAGAAGAATGTAACTTGTAAGGACTTTCTTTTCAACTTCTTGTGCTGGAGGTACAGTATAAATATTTTATTAGTTGTCGACAGATTGCCCTGTGTTTTCTATTTAAAACATTATGTCTCCCAGCAATAAATTTGCTAGACAGAGGCAGTTTGACATGCGCACATCTCTTACCACCTGCAGTAATAGGCAGTGCCAAATGTAGACAGGTAAAATGTGACATCACAAGAGCAAAATATGAGAATGAGCATTCTAAGGCAAGTATCATATTTATACCTCTCATTTCTAGTAACAAATGATGTCAAAAAGAAGCTTAATTATTTTGCTCAAAATGGAAAATACAAACTATTACTTTAAAAAATAGCTTCATTTGGGGAAACAGTATTGCCTAAACTGAAAAACTGAAGGTGTCAGATTTTGACAGCATAGTTTCCAATATACCTTTTCAAACATAAACTCTATTCATGTTCATCCTTTCTTTCCCATCCCATTTATTCCCTCTCCTTGATATATCCTGCTTTCCCAAATACTATAATGAAAACCGGAGTTCATGGCAAAACTCAAGCCTCTCTGAGCTCCCTTACCTCTCATTAGTTGAACTCAGCTTTGTCAAACTTTATTCCTTCAGCCCTCTCCTGTGGCTCCAGTGAAATTCAGACATCTATTGATATAAAAAATGTAAAGGAAATAGCAGGGTAATTTCTTCCCAAAGGAAATACAGTGCACTTTAATAATATATTGGGAACATGTGGCCGGGTCAGTCTGTTATTTATCCTTTTGGCTGGGCTATTTTATTTAAAAGTCAGCAGAAATAAAACAATAACATGTTATATAGAATAATTCACTTACCACTCATAGTTTCTGTGTGAAAAAAAAATCTAAAGAAAATTCTTTTGCATTTTCCCCATTTGATTTGCTTTATTTGAAATTCACCTGATGGAGATTAGAAATAAAATGAAAAATATTTTGATATGTACTGAAGTAAATTTCCATATGGAATAATAGAATATAATTTCTAATAATTAAATATTTCTAAAAATAGAATGGCTGCCTAATGAGCCAGTAAAAAAAAAAAAACTGTCAAAAGAAAATTTAAAGTTGTTGTCATACATACTATAGAAATGAGGTTTTCTGTCTTTGGATATCTCTGCTACCTTACAGAACATTTTCTTCTGGAACCTAACATTATATTCCTTTGTAAATATTATATGTGTATATTTCCTAATTTCCCTACAAGATGTAACTGCAGAGTTGGTTACATGCTTTATTCATTGTATTTCATCACAATGTCTTGCTCATACCAGACTCTCATAAATATATTTGATTAATTTATTTTTACCGTAAATTGTAATTTCATTTTAATTTTTATTGTTGTTCAACTACTGTTGTCCCCATTTCCCTCCCATTACTCTCTCCTGCCCTACCCATCCCCCCAGTCAATCCTTCCCCCTCACCGTTGTGCTTGTCCATGGGTCCTTTATATATGTTCCTTTACTTAACCCCTCCCCCTTCCCCCCCCATTCCCCCCCTCCCCCATCCTTCTGGTCACTGTAAATTTGTTCTTTATTTTCATGTTTCTGGTTCTATTTTGCTCACTTGTTTGTTTTATTGATTAGATTCCACTTATTTTACACGTGAAATCATATAGCGTTTGTCTTTCACTGCCTAGTTTATTTCACTTAGCGTAATGCTCTCCAGTTCCATCCATGCTGTCACGAAGGCTACAAGATCCTTTTTTCTTTTTGCTGCATGGTATTCTATTGTATAAATGTTCCAGTTTTTTTAAAGATTTTATTTATTTATTTTTAGAGAGGGAAGGGAGAGAGAGAGAGAGAAACATCAATGTGCGATTGTTGGAGGTCATGGCCTGCAACCCAGGCATGTACCCTGACTGGGAATAGAACCTGTGACACTTTGGTTCACAGCCCACACTCAATCCACTGAGCTATGCCAGCCAGAGCTAATGTACCAGTTTTTTGATCCACTCATTTACTGATGGACGCTTGCTTAGATTGCTTCCAGCACTTGGCTATTTAAATAGTGCTGCTATGAACATTGGAGTGCATAGGATCTTTTGAATTGGTGTTTCAGAATTCTTAGGGTATATTACCAGCAGTGGAATTATTTGGTCAAAAGGCAGTTCCATTTTTAGTTTTTTTGGGGAAATTCCATACTGTTTTCTATAGTGGTTGCATTAACTGCATTCCCAATAGTGTACTAGGGTTCCCCTTCCTCCAAAAACTCTCTAGCACTTGTTGTTTGTTTCATAACTATATTTAATTTAATTATAATAATGTTAGTGTGCACCATTTGTATCAGACAATATGCTGTACCCTTAGCACTGATTATTTCATTCAGTATTTATGAAAACTCTATAAAGAAAGTACTATGTTTAGCTACTTTCATCAAAGAAAATAAGCATTAGGGTTTTTAAATGAATGCATGTATAAATAAATATATAAATTAGTAAATAAACATGGATAAATGAAAGTATAAATGGGAAGTTGGACTAGATAATATATGATATTCTGTGTATGAACATAAGAGCTTTATATCCAATGCCTGTGAATATAAGAGTTATATATCAATGTTTAATGAAACAATTATATATATTTATCACCACCTCTTGAATTTCTCTTTTTATCATGCTTTTCATTGCTTCTTACAGGTGCTATATATCAATCACTTTATCTTTGTTGCTGTAAAAGCAAAGGAGAGTAGAGAGTGCAGAGATAAATTATGTAGAAATTAACACAACATCTACATTTGCACATACTAACAGACTTTTGGCATTACTACCAATTAAATTCTTTTCAGTAAACATTTAATGGGCCTCTGCAAGATACTGAAAAATACAATGAAACATTCTTATTTCTTAGAGTGTAGGTTGTAGATTCACTGAAATGGCCTCTCTTGGTGTTGTGTGTGACATCAAATAGCCCTGCTGATTTTTTTATTGGATTACTAGTTGCTTGGTATTATTAAGCAGCAAAACAATCATTCTCTTTTGAAGACCTGTGTGATACTCTTTGACATAATGAAAAATAATGTAACTTTATAGTAATGTTAATTTGCCCCTAAGAATGCTTTAGATATTTTTATGTTTCCCATGCTTTTAAGTATATAATATTATAATTTTAGACTTGGAAGATAAGTTACATATGATTTTTAAAGGTTGTATCTTTTTTGTATTCGAGTATTATTTTTTTCCTATCTCAGGAGGAACCAGGAAATTATTTGAATGAAGAAAATGTTTAGAGTTATCAGTTTCAATTCAATGGAAGCATGAGTAGGGGGGGATTGAAATTTGTCACCAAAATGGACTATTTAGAAATACCTTTATGTAATATCAATAAAATTAGTGAGTGTTGTTTCTGTTAAAACATAAGTGTCTGTTAAAATTAACTATTACAATCTGAAATAAAGCTGAAAATTGAGACCTCTGCCACCTAAAACAAACATTTGTTTTTACTGCAAAGGGTATTTAGGAAAAATCACAGCTTTATATTCTGAATTCACAGGACTGTCCCTTATTTGTTCTATGAACTAGGTTTTATTCCTTAAACTCATTGGGTTTCTGGTTTTTCATCTCTAAATTGGAAAATATTTTGCACTTAATGAGGCTAGCATAAGAATCAGATAATGAGTATAAAATGCTAAACACAGTGCTAGATATACAGCTCATGCTGTTAAGTAATACACATTTTTACTGTTATTTTTTCATTATCCAAACCTTTTCCCACTTTCTAATCCAACCCTCCACAAATTTTATTTTTAGTAGACCAATCCACAATGATGACAATATCTTACGATCACTTTTATAATTTAAAATCTTTCTCACATGTACCTCAGTTTTCTCATGAATTACTTTTAACTTTTTCATGTGCACTGAACTGTAGGTATAGCAGACCATGATGATTTGGGGACACAGAAATACTTGGCCAAGATTTACTGTGTATAATCTCTGATAAATTATTTAACCTTGGTTTACTTATCAGTGAAGTAGGGGTTGTAACGTTGCTCTACTGAATCTTTGTGGTAAAATTAAAGGTGATAACATTTGTGAACTCCTCAAGTAAAGTACGTAACCTATTCTAAGTACTCAGTATTTGTTAGTCCTCCCTCCCCCATCACATTCAACCAGCATTTTGCTCTTTGGAGACAATAACCAGGTCTTGTCTACCATGGTACCATTTAAGAAATTAATTTGTTTTTGTGCAGTGCTCAGAGTTAACCTTCTCTGTCTAAGGCAGGATTCTCCAAACTTCAGTGTGCATGTGAATCACCTGCGAGTCTTAACAAACTGCAGAGCAGATTCAGCAGGTTTTCAGAGGGGCCTGAGATTCACTGCTTCCCAGGGAAAGCCAAAACTGCTGCTCTCAGACCACACTTGTACAGCAAGCATTAGCTATGTTTGAGGAGGTAATCAGAGATAGTGACCATGGGTTAACCCGTGACCTTACCTGGGCAACTGGAGGTTTTCATCCCTCCCCAGTCCTTAGAATGGGAGTTTAGAGCACATTTCCACTGTTGGAGCCATTTTCAAGGCTGAAGTCTCAGGAGAGTCAGGTGTTTTTGAGACCATCTGAACCAAATACAAGGCTGAATCCTGTAAAAGCCTCCATGTAAACGTCCCATTCTGGTGGGCTGGTGCAGAGATCTACTTGTCTTATGGCTACCCTAGCCAAGCCTCCTACGTAAGTTCCCATGCTCATTAAACCTACCACCTACCAATCTAGTGTGATCTACCTCTTTTTTTTAGTTTCTTGCTGCTCTCTGTGGTTGGGCATCAGTTTGCAAAACAACAAACGATTACAAATTTGGCCAGAAGTCTGTTGTAGTTCTAAAAGCCATTCTAATGATGGAATAAGTAGGAATAAAACCAAGATGGGGCTGTACTAAGAATTGTGACATTTTTTGTATGTAGTCATTTTTTATTTTGATAGTTTTAAAGATTCTGTTCCTTTATTTTTTGGTGTTGTTATTCCTAAGACTGAAATCCTCCGTCACAACAGGGTCCACACTTCTGTGTATGATAGTCCTTTGGTTCTAAGTACCTGTTAAACCCCTTTTGTACTGCATTCCCTTTTAGCTTGGGGCTCTTCTCCTGGGTGAACCTGTTTTAGCTTGAAGCTCCTAGAAGACTCAGTTTAGTGACAGCCTGTGCACAAACACCTTATTTGCAAACACACTCCAGAAATAAAGAATAAGGAATATCTAAGAATGAAACAGGGAAAGAGGGAGGATGAATAAAGAGAAGCTGTCCACAGCTCTGTAACAAGCATAACTCATCTTCTATTGTTCTGGGGTGTGTATTAAGGGACTGTGTAAACTTGTTTCTTTGAACAGGCCATCTTGGGAGAGCAAGGAATCGTGGCTTTGGAAGCCAGATTTCAGAAGCAAGTAAGGATGTGCATTCTTGGTTGAACTGATGTGCCTTCTGGTTTCTTCACTAGTATGTTGCCTACTTTGATTGCATAATCACTCCTACTCCACTCTCTAAAGTTTAAAATACGGCAATATACTTACTGTGTATATTGTGTAAGCCAGTGTAACTGGATTTTCTCCTCAGGTAATATATAAGTGCTTACATACATGAATTGTCTGATTCCAAAGGAGAAGCTATTTGTCATATATTTTTTGAGGT
This sequence comes from Phyllostomus discolor, assembly GCF_004126475.2. Taxonomy (NCBI): domain Eukaryota; kingdom Metazoa; phylum Chordata; class Mammalia; order Chiroptera; family Phyllostomidae; genus Phyllostomus; species Phyllostomus discolor. The sequence goes on from NC_040907.2 coordinate 53,550,287, forward strand.
GGGAGGCATAAAAATGGTTTTTCCATTTTTAGAAAATGTTAGAAAAATTTGAGAGTATTTTATGAAACCACATGGTAAATAGAAGATGTATTTACATTAATGTTTTCATAGAACTGTAGTCACAGGCATGACAGCAATACTTTCCTAGGAAATAATAAATATATTCTATTTTTATGCCGTGATTGCAGAGCAAATTGATGGAATGTGAACATTTCTTTTATTAGATAATATGGTATTTAGGTAGATTATTATATTAGTTTTTGATCATGATAATTCTGATGGCTCTCATTAGTGATAACTATTGGTTTTAAGCAGGGTATAAAACAGTTCTAAGGAACTTTATATTTTATACAGCCATTTATTTGATGACTGAGTCATGCCTGACATGGAATATGCCACAGATTATTAGAAAACTGAAATCTTTATTTTATTCTCTATGCAGCAGTAGCGTAGAAATGGTTATTTATGTATTATTAATATTATTTAGGAACAATCTCTTTTTATTCCCTTAAATTAGTGCATACATCTGAGCTGCTCTCTAATTGCTCATTTATAGAGGGGGTGTGTACCTTTTTCTACAGTTTAGCAGATAGATATTATATGGAATCCAGGAGAGGGATTATTTCTCTACCCTTTATAAAAGTTTTGGTGATAATAATTATACCATAAAATAAATAAGTGATGAGGGAGAAAAAAAGAATTAGTCCACAAGTAAACCAACAATAATTACTCTCTACTTCCATTTCTGAGTATTCTGAGTATTTATATGTAGCAGTCCTGAAGTCAGTCGGAAATGTAATTCAAACTATAATATTTAGAATATTTGTTCTATTTTATCTATTTCCTCATGACATTTGAAAATATATTATGTGGTACCAAAAAACTTTCTTATAAATGCACATTTTAATGGAAAAATAATAAAGGCCCTGGAAAGAAAAGAATCACAAAAAAACACAAATAGCCTCTAAGCAGATAGAAATATGTTCAATATTACAAGTAATTGAATGAGAAATGAACAAAAAATTCAGTCTGAAACAGACAGAAAATCTTTCTATTTTCCATATTTAAAGTATTTCTGATGATTGGTCATGGAGTAATGAAAGCTATAAACAATGCTAATGGTAGTGTAAATACTTTTAGCATTTTAGAAAAACAACCACAGCACATGTTTTTAAAAAAATCTTAAAACTGTGTCATTTTTTATTTTAATTGAAACTTATAATGGTATAGTTTTAACTACTAGGATGTTAGTTTCTTTATTTTTAAAAAAGATAATAGGAACATTTCAGAGACCACTGAAATTTTGAGTAGCAATAGGACATTAATAATTAGGGCTACTCCATAGAATGTAATTCAGTTTCCCCTCACTATTTGAAAGTAGAGCATTTTTTAAATTTTCACCCCAGGGCCATTTTTTCATTATGTTTAGAGAGAGGGGGAGGGAGAAAGGAAGGAAGAGAGAGAAACATCAATGTGAGAGAGAAGCTCTATTGGTTGCCTCCCTGTATGCCCCTGATCCAGGGCTCAAACCAGCAATGTAGATATGTGTCCTGACAGGAATCAAACTTATAACCTTTCGGTTATGGGATGATGCTCCAGCCAACTGAAGTGTACTGGCCAGGGATAAAAGTAGAGCGTTTCTATATATGAAACATTTTGTAAGCCAAATAGCATGATGTGAAGAAACAATTAACTGAATGTTATTTTTGCTTTTCACCATTTTTTATATAGAAGGACAAATCTTCAAATTTCTTTTGGTTAGTGAAAACAGGTACTAATTAATGTAGGTCTTTCATAAAAGCAAAGTGGTGTAATACAAACTTCCAAAAAGCAGGGGATACATGTACTAGAATTAAAATGATTGTGTAGTAGAATATTTAATGAAAGAAAAATATATGTATGGTATAATTTTAGCAAAAAGACAAGATTAAAATTCTAAATATTATCATCCTTGAGTTCAAAGGAACACACCAATTCTAGTGCTAATTAATTTGTGAATTTATTAATGAACATTTTGGCTACCTATTATGTGTGAATTATTCTTACATAATAAACTTATAGATTCTTTGCTCTTGTCAACATTTTCTAAATTTTCTAAGGACATGGGTTTTGTAAAAAGTTACAATATTTATGAAACAAAAGGATACATTTAAAATGAGTTTAACTGTCCATGTATGGTTTCTTATACTTGAATGTGTGTTTATTCTGTGATTTACTTTTGACCAATACAATGTTGTGGAAGTGAGGATATGTGACTTTAGAGTCAATTTCATAAAAAGCTTGCAGCTTCTACCTGAGACTTTTGGGACCCTTGTCTGGACTTTCTCTTGTGAAATGTTCTTTTTGGGAACCCAGTGTCCTTGCTGTGAGAATTCCAAACCACATGGAGGGGCCAAGTGTGGGCATTCTGATTGATAGTCCCAGTTCTACTTTGAGGCCAAAAGCTGAAATCAACTGTCAACCATGTGAGTGAACAGAGTTAAGTGGCCAGTCCAGCTGAGACTTCAGGTAACTTCAGGAACCCCTGACATCTGATTAAAACAGCAGGTTGGACCCCAACAATAATGACCTGGTGGAGGTCAGCCAACCCACAAAACCATGAGAGACAGTAATACATTCTGCATTAAGCTGCTAAGATTTGGGGTAGTTTTTTACTCACTAACCACAACTAAAAACTTCTTGAGATAAAATACTTAGGAAGATTTTTTTGTGGCCTAATGTGATCTATTTTCTGATTGCCTCATAAAAATAGATCTAGCATTACTTCTCCCTTACAGAGCTGTAGTTCTGTCTGACCCACATTGATAAGTGCTTTCCGTGTATATGAAATGCGTTTTTCATGTCTCTCTCCTCCCTTATCTGTGCACAGTATATCTACATCTACTAACAAATATTCTCTAGGACTTAGACATGTTCAGGACTACTGAAGGTCAGTTTATAAAGTGGGGGGTGGGGGCAAGCTTTTTGAATTCCTTCTGTTCTGAGTATCCCTTTGGCTTTCACTTGGAGAACTCTGTGAGAAAAGCCTCCTCTCTCTTCTGCTTCCCAGAATAAGTCTTATCTAGTTTTACAGAAGCAAAAATCAAACAGGACAATTATGCCTCTATAAGAATAGTCTTTGTTTCTTATTTTTTCACGTTAAAATTTTTTCTACTTCCATGTGAGTTGGGGATATAAATTGATCCTCAAAGTAAAAATGGGAGAGCTGAGGGGAAAAGTAGTACACAGATAACACTCAGGTAAATATTTATGATACAACCCTACCACCTTATATATTTTCTTCCTTAAACTAAAGGGTAAACCCTATAGTCTTCCTGACTCATTTTCTCTTGTTTCCTTTCCTTTTAACATATCAGAGTGCTTCAAGGCTCAGTTCGCATACCCTTTCTTCTTCATTTTCATGGCTTTAAATACCTTATATGCATGGTAATGAGGAGTCTGAAATAAATAAAACCAACTTAGAATTTTCCTCTGGATTTCAGATTTATATTAAACTATCTTTCACACCTATATTTGAATGTGTAAAGAAAATATCATCCACAATTGAATTTCTGAATTCTTGACTCCCTCCACTCATCAACCCACTAGTACAACCAAAGTTTCTCCTCTTGCACAATTAACAACTTTAATAAATAGCAATTTTGTTCTTCTAGTGTCAGGCCAAAACCTTAGGAAACACTCTTGATTGAACTTTTATTTTCTTCACATGTAGTCATCCTAATTGATTTCCACCATTCCATATTTGCTTCAATCCCACAACTCTCTCCACAAAATGCAAGAAACATACTAACAAAAATCAGATCATCTCACTCTTCTGCTTAAAACTCTGAGTTTTTTTTCCCTTTTCACTTGATAATACTAAATTCTTTATAATAGCTCTAAGGATCTATTTAATTGAGATTGCCACTACTTGTTAACATTTGTCCTTTATGCTTACCCCTTATTCAACCCTTCGGTGGAATGAAGGGTGTATTGTACAAAGTTACTTGCTCTGTTGACTTATTTTATATGTCAGCAAGAATCAGTCAGTCTTTTTAATCAGTAAAACTACACTGGACATACATTATTTAAACTTTATATAGATTGTGTTTATCATATTATTCTTGCTTGTTCTCTATGTTAGTGATATTTAGGTTTTATTTGTTATTTGGGTCTGGGAATGCTCAAAAATTCTTCCATATAAATTAATCATAACTCCTTATTTGTTTTATGCCATTCCAGCTTGCAAAACATTTCATAAGAGAACTCTCCTTTTGGATAGTGGTGAAAACCTGCATGTGTGTATACCTGCATGTATATGTACTTGTATGTGTATTTACCTATATGTGTATAGCACATATGTATATACACAGCAATAGAGAAATCAATAGCAACTCTATAAAAATATATCTGTTAAGTGTTTTTCTAATTCTAGAGAGAAAGATTGTGGGCAGAGGGAGGTTGCAAAACATGCATCTAATTGGAATAACAATGTGCTGAGTAATTAGAAGGTTTTAGATTATATGGAAAGATGTTGCATGTAAGTAAGGTCATAGAATGAAAGATTAATTTTTGAGGTCTGCAAAAGGACTTATTTTAAAATATATTTAGGCTAAGCTACTTTTGAATATAAGTGACTGTCTTTAATATTTGCAGTTGATACATATTTAGAAAATAGTAATTTAGAAATCCAGCTTAATATTTGATTCATAAGCCACATTAGCTAATGCTTGTTATCAGCTACTTGGTGTTCAGTGAACAGCTGTACAGGACTTATTAAAATTCAGAACCCAGACAGTTCCCACTATGCATGATATCACGGATGCAAATAATATGGAATAATCCAAATGAGCCAGTTAGTGTGAAACAGAAATAACTCATTAGAAAAAATGTTTTAATAAAATGCCACTTTATTATAATTAGGTTGTGAATAATTTAATAAATAAATAACCATGAACTTAGTTATTTTTGATCAATACATCAAACAATCAAATTTATAATAAAAGTAAAGATTTGCTTAGAAATTTCTACATGGTCATAATTTCAAAATCATGATTTCCTAATGTTTCATATTTCATTTTTATTTTAAAATAGTTTCATATATATATACAAGCCACATATCAGGGAATATACTTAAATAAATATACTGTATAAAATATCGTGTATGTATTTATTTGTTATTTAAAGTGATAGTGCTATATTGCAAAGCTTTTCTTCCTAATAAACTTTTTTAAAATGTAAGTACAAAAAGTGCTTTTATGATCAAGATAGTTTTTAAAAATTTTTCTCAATAATGCTTTGCAAATAAATTCACAAAGCTATGGCAATGTTTCAGATGTCTAAGTATCAGTGGGCTTAAAGTAAAGACAACTGAGTTCTATGGGAAATTTGAGGTTTTGTGAAACACATGCCAGCCAATTTAGTACTCTGATGTTTTCAACTAAAGCTCATATTTCTGATATTCATGAGATGAATTGTTAATGGAGACAAATAAGCATGTACCATAAATAGTATAAAGTCAGAGAAAGAGTAAGTGTATTTTCAAAAATGGATTTAGAAGAAAAAGGATAAAATTTTGAGTGCAGAATACAATTTGAGTTTGGGAAAATTATGAGAAATAGAAAGTGATCTCTGTTATAAATATTATTCCTTATACTGCTTAAAATATATTGCTATAAATAACACTAGGACACAAATCTGATTAAAAACAAATTTTTAAATCCAGCCAGTGGCCTAATTCAAGTAAAGAAGGGAATACTGGTATTTTGTATAAGTTTAAAATTTACATTTGTTTTTCATTCCTCTTACATTCAGGATCTCTTTTTATATACACCTTTTGCCTTCCTCTTGCTGTGGCCATTATTCATCCAAATTAATTAGAGGAGGAAACAACTTCCTAAATATATAATTACAGTGGCCATACCTTAGGTGCTGTGCTGTAACTGAAGATGAATTACTAATAAATCGAGGTGGAAAGTGAAGGGAGTCTAAAGCAAAAGCTTTTAGAATCCATGGTAACCCCTTCCTGTCTCCCTTCTTGCTGCTTTCTTTTCCCCTCCCTCTCTCTTTCACTTCTTTCTTTTCTTCCTTCCTTCCTTCTCTTCAGCATATCACTTCCTCACATACCCTTTCTGCCTCCCTTTTCCACTTTTAAGGAGTCCTGTCAAATCAGCCTACTCAAATAATCAATGACAATATCTCTGTTTTATGGCCAGCTAAATTCATCTTTGCCATATAACCTAATGCAATGCATTCACAGTTCTAGACATCTTTGGGGTGGGGGTGGGACTTTCTGCCTACCACAGTGAACCCTACATTATAATACTGATTTTCCATACACTTCTTCTCTACCAATCCTTAAATGATATGAGTTGAAAAAAGAACTTTGTAAACCAAGAAGGTGGAATTTTTATTCTTTATTTTAAAACACTAATTTATGAATTATTTAAAATAGAGATACTATCCCCTTGGTTTATAAAATAAAATGAATTATTTGAGATATATAAATCCTCCATGGATGTGACATGTGCCTAGAAGAGCCAAGTCACCCCTAAAAATGATAGGACCCCATGTCTGAAGGAAACCAACTATTCAACTATTGAATCTGAAGCCTCACTTTCATGAGTTAACTGTTTTCTTTTTTTTTAATTCCAGGTGGATTATATACTTTGCTTGGCAGAGACATATATCCCAGTTTTAAATATATTCATTTAATAAATAACATTTTATTGGAGTTTTATATTAGAAATATATTTCTACAAAATTTACTGCTTTCTTCCTCCAATAATAAACATCACATTATTGTCCACATTATTGTTTCTACTAGAAAGTTTCAAGGAAAGGTACAGTATTTTATTCCCTTTTGGATCCTCAATACTCAGAACAAAGGTAGACATTTTTAGGCACTCAATATGTTGAGATTGACTAGATTAACATCCAAGTGATAGTCAGATTTTTACCATATGATTTTTGCTGTCTTCCCTCCAAGAAAGGTTTTTTTGTTGCCATATTTACTAAGGATAGGTCAAAATAGTTTAAATTAAAGATTAATTGAGAGATATAAAATGTTAAAAATAGTTTTTTTCAAAGAGTATGTAGAGATCATTCTGAATTAGGGCTATCTTTGCATCAGGAAAAGGAAAAACTGTGCCTCTTACTCACAATGACTTCAGAAATGAAGTTCCCAAATATGGAAGATAAGTAAATTTTAATTAGCCTTGTCTATCAACCAACTGTTTTTATGTATTTAAACCCATCAGATTACCTTGACAGTCTCATTGTGTTTAAATGTATCTTCCTAAAATCATAAATTGGTTTAAAATGAGTTAATATGAATTCTATTTTTGCAAAATATGCCTACATATTAATATGAAATATTAAAAAATGCTAAAACTTATCTCATGGAACTAAGTTGAGAAATATGAAAGAAGTGAAAAAAGTTCTGAGTGAATCAAAGTTAAATTACTTCCTAAGCTCTGCTTGGTAGGCCAAGCTCAGTTATTAGGAAGCTGCTCATTGTTATTCTGCAGAACCAGGCATGCGCCTTCCTTTTGCATTTGTTACAAGCAGATCATGAGCTAAACTTGCTATGAAGCAAAAAGTTTTGCCTAGTGTCTCATCCAATGATTTTGAGCCTAAATTTAGCCCTTTTTAAAATTGTTTCCTAAGACTTGATTATATTAAAAAGTGATGAACATATAATTTTAAAATATTTGTGACCTCTCTGTGTGTTCATTTGTTAAAAATGCCTAGAATTATTGATTTTTTGTTTGTTTTTCAAAGTGAAAAGTGTTTTTTTTTTCTCATTGGAAAAGTAAAAGTAATATTAACACTGGAAACTAATTCAAAGCCTAAATGGAATTTAAAAATAACAAAATAAAATCACTGAAAGTTCTATCATTTAAATCCTTTTAGGTATTTTCTATACAGACATAGGCATTATTAAATGATTGTATTTTACATGTTCTATGCCAAATATTCCATTGTATTGCTATGATATCACTGCTTTAACCAGTTCCCAAACAATTGATATTCAGATTGTTGCCAATATTTTGAATGATGAAGGATTCTGGAGATGCATATAATTGCTAAAATTATTTAGCTATGCAGTTTTCATCAGTGCCTCAGAAAAGAATTAATTGATCAAAAATATGCCCTTCTAAAATATGGGTGGGTATTTGGGCTTCTAATGGTCTATCTACTTCATCACTCTTGCCAAAAAACCCCAGCTTTGTTGTACTAAGCTTTCCTGTTTCCCTGTCTCATTTATGAATTTCAGTTTTGAAAGTAATTATTTACCTCTTACCAGAATCTTTTTTTTCTCTATATAGTCCTATCCCAATTTCTCAAGATTAGTATTTACTATAACATAATATTTATGACTATGGACCTGGAGCCAGATCACCTAAGTTTGAATGCTTGTTTTGCAATTTGCTTACTTTGTGATGCTGTATGGGTTTTTAAATTTCTCTGTGTCTCAATATCCTCATCTATACAATGGGAATAATCACAATATTTACCTCTGAGGTTTCTGATAAAAGTTAATAGTACTTGCAAGTTCTGACAACAGTACCTGACACATAGTAAATAAGAGATTATGTTAGCTACTATTATTAGTCTTCTATTTCAATAAAGACAATATGCAAGCCCATGTTTTGAGTACTGCTCTAAATCACCTAGGTTTTGCTTTAAATTGTACTTTTCCTTATAACTTTTTAATTAATTTATAATTTCCCCCCATATTTACACAAGGATTATTTGGACAATATTTTTCTAGAAGTTGAACTTTTAGAGTCATATTTTAAGAATTCTATGTTTCAGAAATAAATCATCTTTGAAAAGCTTGCTTTATTCATCCATCTGTTGATGGGTATTTGGGTTGTTTCCCATATCTTGGATATTTGAATAATGATGCTATGCATGTGGCATAAGCATGAAATGGGATATTATTTGTACTTTAAAAAGCAGGGAATATTGCCATTTGTGACAACATGAATGAATCTGGGAACATTATGCTAAGTAAAGTAAACCAGTCATAGAAGGATAAATATCACATGATTCCATTTATATATGGTATCTAAAATAGTCAAATTTATAGAAACAGAGATTAGAATGGTGGTTGCCAGGGGCTAGCAGAAGGGGAAAAGGGGGAGCTGCCATTCAATGAGGATGAATGTTCAGTTATGTGAGATGAATAATTCTAAAGATGTTTGTATAGCATTGTGCCTATAGTTAATGCTGTACTGCACTTAAAAATTTAAGAAGGTATATCTCATATTCTTACCTTAGTATAAAAATTCTATTTAATGTTTATTTCTAAACATTTTACATTGTAATAAGTAAATAATAAATATAATTGCAAAGATAAAGGTTTGCACTATGTGTGTGTGTATATATATACATACTTGTTATCTTATTCAATATATGAAGGTTTAAGTCAGTTGTATTTTTTAGAAAATTTAAACTTAAAAAATTTGTAATATATCATGTCTTTTCCCTTGTGAATTCTTTTTTCATAGATTTCACTGTGCTGGAAACATTGCTAGGACTTTTTTTCTGTTGTTTATAGTTGCCTGGGAATCCTTTGTTCATCTCTTATTCTGAACTTGTTTTTATCACTTTATTTTACTTTATTTTTAGTTTTTGCTAAACAGCATATGTATAGATTTTGGGTTTTACCATTCTAACAATGATCCATCTCTAGTCAAGAAATTCAGTATGTTCACATTTAGTGTTATAAATGCTATAGCTGTTTTTATTACTTGCATTTTATTTTATGTTGGCTATTTATTTTATTTTGCTGATTTCTTTTTTATTATTTTTGCTGGCTTATTATACTTGTATTATTTCCTTTTCTGCCTTGCTAATTATATTCTACCATGCTTTTCAATATGGTGATACTTATTTTTCCATTTCTAAAGATCAGAATTTAATATACTTTTTTCTTTATTATATTAATCATAGCAAGTGGCAATCTAAGTTAAAAACTTCAGAGCACATTAAATCCCCCACTTCCTTTTTTTTTGCCTATTGCATTATTCAGTATAAATAAAGTTATGCTATGTGGGGCAGAATCCCCAAATGTTTGTTGCTTAGCATATTGAAGTTTTTCACTTTTGCAGAGTTTGTGGAAGCTTTAGCGTCTCTGAACGGAAGCTCCCTCTGAGTGGGGAATCCAGTGATCTAAGGTATTTTCATATTTTGAAGCAACTATCTCAACATATGTTTCTTCAGTGGTTGTGGTAGAGAAAGAGAAAGGTGAAGCTTCAAACAATGTGTTTATGTGCTTCACTGCCACTCACATGCCATCATTCTGATGTAGTCACATGGCCCTACCATCACTGTAAGGAAGTCAGGAAAATGATGTCTTTACTTGTTTGTGCTCAAAGGAAATGATGGGAACACATAGTACTGTCTTGCTTTACTTTCCCTTCTGTCTGAACTCTTCAATTCTTGAAATAATCTAAAACTTTTAGTTTCAGGCTACATTATTTTTCATATGTCTCCTGTCTATATAGGTGTATAACATATTTGTAAGAAAATAGGAATCAGAGGCAAAAGTTATTTTTCTTAAGGAGAAAAGAAATAGGTTTATATATTGTAAATAGGGAGGCATTAGGAAAAACAGAATTTAATGGGGAGGATACCACATTGGTTTACAATCTCTCACCCATAAAAGTGTATAGGTCAAGAACAGACAGTTCATCCAAATGAAGCAAGAAGTCCCAAGTGCAGGTTCCACTCCCAGTGGTCTTGTTTGCAAGTTCTTCCTTATGTTAATAATAGTTTGTTAATAAAAGTTTCACTAAAAACCACAACAGGCTGTAATTGTGGTAAATGGGTCATTTCACTAACTCCCCCCAAGGTTAATTCTTTTTATTATTTTAAAAACATTTATTGTTGTTCAAATACAGTTGTCTCCATTTTTCCCAAACCACTTCCAAGCTAATTCAAATGAAGAGTGTAGAAATGCTTTGGACAATGGAAGTTATCAGGAAGTGCTTGGGGATTGTAAATAATAGGATATTTTTTAAGCCTGGAAACCTCAGAAATTCTTTGTTATTGAGGAATTATTGAATCTTACATAGTATGTTTCAAGTAGTATAAATGAACAACTGTTAGTGGATTACATGTATTAAACAAACAAAGAAGCAAACAAACAAAAAATCTGGAACTAGGAGTAATTGATTTGGTGACTGGACTTGCTTTATTAGCCATGTGACTGTTTTCTATTTTGAATTCTTCCTCTGCTTCTTACTGTCACTAAGGTGACTGAGCTCATCCTAAGGTGATGGGGTGGTTAAAAGAGAGTCAAAAATTATTTTTTAATACTTGGCTCATGTATTCATACACACACACACACACACACTCTCATGCAGCCATACATATGCGGGTATAGGTGTTTGTGTTTATTATCTCCCGTTTTTGAGATCTATGTTCTTATTCAATTTTTTACTCTACTAAAAGCATGTATCAAGTATGCTCTGACAGTCTCTAAAATTTGCATAGTGCTATAGTTCTTTTTATTTTCATAGGTGAATGGTGTCTTGTCTGTCTATAGAAATCTTGAAAGGCAAATCATTTTCTCTCGGTAGACTAGATATTATTTGATTATCCTTCTGTCTACTCTACCAAATATAAAAAAATATAATCATAAGTCCATTATAAAAACTTGTTCTTTCTATTGGGAAGTTTGTAAGAGTCTCTATTATACTTGTTTTTCAGGAATGTCAAAAGCTTGTATCTAGGGCTTTTATTCTTAAATTAATCGTGCTTGAGTTTCAGTGATACCTTTCAATATAAATAATCTAGTTTTATTTTCTAAAAATAAATAATCCTTTATTACTTGATTATTTGGTCCATTTTATTCTATTCATTTTGTTCATTCTGGAATGTCCACTTTGAAATATTATATCTTCTGAAGTTATTATCCAGGTTTCTCATCTTTCTCTTCTTTTTTTTTTTTAGATTCTATTTATTTTATTTTTAGAGAGGAGAAAGTAGGGGAGAAAAAATGGGAGAGAAACATCAATGTGTGGTTGCTTTTTGAGTGTCCCTTACTGGGGACCTGGCCTGCAACCCAGACATGTGCCCTGACTGGAAATCAAACCAGAAACCCTTTGGTTTGCAGGCCAACACTCAATCCACTGAGCCACACCAGCCAGGGCTCATCTTTCCATTAGTTTTTTTTTTTTTCTTTGTCATATATTTTGGCCTTGTACTGGACATTCATATCCACTAATTCTCAATATTTATCATTTTTTTTAGTTTTTGGTTAAATTTTAAATTATAAAATAATTTTAAAAGCGCATCATAATCATCTGCCCTGGCTGGATGGCTTGGTTGGTGGCAGTGTTGTCTCATACACCAAAGGGTTACCAGTTTGATCCTGTCAGTGTGAGTATGGGAGGCAGCTCATCCATGTTTCTCTCTCATCTCTCTCTCTCTTTCTCATAAATAAATGCATTCTTAGGTGAGGATTAAAAAAATCATAAGCATCTTATTCTTTTCTTGAAAATGTTGAGATCCTTTTCTGGTTTTTAATCTCACCTAAGTCCTTGGTTAGTTTTACTTACTTCTACTAAGTGCTGAACTTTCCCTTCCTTTCTTGGTTCTCTGTTGTCTTAAGCAGTTAATGTGTTTCTCTTTGCTTGCTCACTGTTTTTGTGTGGTCTCATCTGGCAAGCCAGGTTGTGTTAGTGGCTAGCACAGCAAGTTCTAAACTTGTGGGCTGGTGGCTGGTGACAAACCGTGCAGACTGAACTCGGACTACTAGTGATCCCTCTCCAGGTCATTAACTTGGAGAGCAAGACTGTTAAATTGGCATCAGTCCTGTCAGACAAGATGGCTTCCAGGTCAGCCATATTTAAAGCATGTGCAGTAGAGTCTGGTTCAAGAGAGAAACTACCTAAAGTCATGCAAGACACATCTGGTAGGGCAGATTGTTCAAGATATCTGTACATGTGACCTGAACAGACACACCTATGGAGGCGGAGTGTCCCAGGATAAGCCTATCGTGAATTCCCCAAGGACTCATCAAGAGTCTCAAGACATTTATGAAGAGATTAAGAAGGGCAGAGCTACACCACTATTAAGGGTATAAGAAGTGAAGACCTTAGTCACTGCTGTTGAGACAGCTGAGCTCCATACACCAAGGTGATTCTCTGTTCTGTGCTGATCTCCTGACTTCCCTGCTGCCAGAGGTTCTGCCCTGTTGGACCAAGGACTTTGCTCTGCTGCTGACCAGGCTCCAAGAGATTCACCCTTGAAAGATGCTGATGGTTCCCCTGCTTACACTTCTGTCTTCTGGGTCCTTTGGCTAAGACTCTGGGACTTGGGTTCATTTTCCCCATTGATGGCTGTGTGTATTCCTCCTAGACTGTTAGACTGTGGGTAGGATATTAATGTATGTCAATGTCCTACCTTGAGTGTATATGTACCTGCATTTAATAATTGCTGAGTGAATAGCATAGTTACCTCATGTGATTCTTGTTTATTCCTTGGTGCCACGTTGCTCCATACGTGGTTGCTTTTCAAGTGGTTGCCCAGCTGACTTACAGGAAAGGCTGTAACACAACCCCTTCTTAAGGACTGGTTTGGGACAGCCTCCAAGGGTGCTCACATCAGGAACAGGTTGTTCCAGAATCATATGTGAGCATGTTAGGGAAACAAGGCAAGTATGGCTTCCTCAATGTGTTTGACGGTATCCTGTTGTCTCCTGAGTTTTTTTTTTCCCCAATAAATCCATGTCCAGAAGCACCAACTATGGTTATACTGGAGTCACACTGAATAAAAATGACCTCTCTGGGGATAAGTAGGGGCTGAAAATCAGGTTGTGCTCCTTTGACTGAGCCACATACCCAAGAAGGAAGGACTGTAGCTGGCTTTTTACCAATTTACAAGATCCCGCATGGAATAACAGTGACCCTGTTTAAAGCTTTGCTCATGGTCTCAAAGTTAGATAAGCATCCTCTCTGTTTCAAGACCCTTACATCCCACCAGGACTAGAGGGGAGCAATGAATCTTTTGATTTATTTGTCTCCCTGAGGTTGTAGTATACCTGTTTAGTTAAATATCCAGGTTTCTGCTATTGTGTCTGTCCAGGTGATAGTTTCAGTCCAGAAAAAATTAAAAAGGCAGGTAGCTAGGAGGAAGAAAAATTCAGAGATATCTAAAATATGTTGTCATCTTGATAGGATACATACATTTTATTGCTTGTAAATAGCACTGGGCTAAACACAAAATATTTTGTTATATTTTCTGCATATTTATCACCACTAGTTCATACTTTATTATTATGTTTTTATTTTTTTTCTTTTGGAGAAAGAATTTGGTATATATATATATATATATATATTTGAGTACACATGTGTCTTTATTGTCATGTGTCATTTTAAACTGTACTGAAGGGATCCAAGATGGCTGCACAGTAGCTAGAAGCTCCATTCACTTGCTCCCAGACCAGGACTGACTCTTATTCTCTCTCTGCCTTTATCAGTCTTCAGTCATTTGTTGTGGATATGATGGTGGTTGTTGCATTTCTTTAATTTTATTCCTAGATCTTCATTATTTTTGTATTTCAAATCTCAAATTTTACCATTTCCCTCTCCTACTCCAATTTACCTTCCTCCTACCCTTTCTTTCTTTTTTTTTTACTTTAAATTCTACTTTTTACCTTAGTTTGTTTTTTATTCCTCACTCTTAGTATTTCTTCTCCCTCTATCCTCCCCAAATCACTTTTCTTTCCTCTGAAAAAAGTCTTGCAACCTTTCTTTTTCTTTTTTTTTCCTTCTTATTCCCATTCCACCAGTATTAATCTTTGTTCATTTGCTGTTAATATTGCAGTGGTGGATCTTTTTTTCCAATTTGGTTCCTATCATTTCATTATTGCTAAAAATAATTTTTTAACCTCATACTATACTCTTCCTTTCTCTTACTCTATTTTGCCTTCTTATACCCTTTTATTAATTATGATGTAAATTCTATTTTTTCTTTCTTCACTTTGTTCTATTCCCTACTTTTATTATTTCTCCTCCCTCTACCTTCTCAAAATCAGTTTTCTTTCAGTTTCTAGTCATCTCATATTCATTTTTTCTTGTAATACTCTTAATCTCTCTACATCTTTATTAATATTTACTCATTTGCTGTTGATAGTGTGGTTGCGGGTGGAGATTATTACTGCAAGTGTGAGTTTTGCTTCCTGAGTTGTTTTGTTTTGTTTTGGCAACACCTGTAAACAGCATACAAGACATGGTGGGCTGTGTGACTCTTAGATAGTCAGCCAGAAGAAAGAATCCACCAAAGATGATCCAACAACAACCGAAACCCAATTACAACAAGAAGGCCCACCTAAATGGCACGAAGTACAACCTAAGAGCACCCAGCTTAGGAGATCAATGAGGCCTCAGCACTTATCCCACAGGTCTCCTACCACAGAAGTTCACACCATGAAGACAGGGAATCAAAGCAGATCAATTTAATATGCAGATACAAACAAAAAGACACCTAAAATGGGGAAACAAAAAACAATCCCCAATCAAAAGGAAAGGAGGAATCCCCAGAAAATGCTAAATGAAATTGAGGCAAGCAATCTTACTGAGTTCACAATTATGGTTACGAGGATCCTCAAGGAGCCCAGTGAGAAATACAAGGCACTCTATGGAAGCTACAAGGAACCCACTGGGAACTACATCAGCATGAAAAAGGGCATAGAAACTACCAATAAACGAGGAAATGAAGAATACAATATCTGAAATAAAGAACACACTAAAAGGAATTAAAATCAGGCTAGATGAAGCAGGGGATTGAATCAGTGAGCTGGAGGACAAGGTAGAACAAAACTCCCAGACAGAGCAACAAAGTAAAAAGAGACAAAAAATAATAAAGAGGGCTTAAGGGAGCTGCAGGACAATATGAAACATGATAATATTCATACCATAGGAATACCCTATGAATCCTGAAACACCAATTCGAAAGAATCTATGCACCCCAAAGTTGATAGTAGCATAATTTACAATAGCCAAATACTGGAAACAGCCTAAATGCCCATCAGTAAATGAGTGGATCAAAAAAATGTGGTGCATTTACACAGTGGAATACTATGCTGCAGAAAGGAAGAAGGAACTCCTAATCTTTATAACAGCATGGATGGAACTGGAGAGTATTATGCTAAGTGAAACAAGAGAGGTGGTGAAAGACAAATACCATATATTCTCACCTATAAGTAGAACCTAATGAACAAAACACACAAATGAGAAAAATAGAACCAGAGGCATGGAAACATGGAACAGATTGACAGTGATCAGAGGAAGGGACAAGGGGATAACAGTGGAAAGAAAAGGAAGGGATTAGTCAAGGAATGTGTATGAATGACCCATAGACAGGGTAGGGATTGACTGTGGGAGCAGAAGGTGGGCCGGGTGGGGGAGAGCAAAGGAGGAAAAATTGAGACAACTGTAGTAGAACAATAAAATATTTAATAAAAAAATAAAATTTAAGCTGTACCAATCATTTCCTTAATGACTTTTGAATTAGACAACAGATGAACATTTATTATACCAACTGGTTTCTATAAAGTGTACATACACACATATACACCTACTTGATTGATTTTAATGATTGTATAGCATTATATATTATATGCTATGTTATATGCTATATTATAAAGTATATGTATAATTTAACTGGTCCTCTGTTAGTTTACATTTGGGTTGCTTCTAATATTTTATTATATTTTAATATTGCTATAATGAGTTTTTTAAAAAATTATCTTTCCACAAACAACATGAACAAGTATTTATGGAATATATACCAAAGGATGTATAGTTTTCAAGGATCTAGGGGATCAGAGAATGAAGCAGTTCTTATATTTTTGAAAAGAAATTTCTGGATCAAATTGCATATTACTTGATAATTTCCAAAATATTACCAAATGTTTTAATGTAGGTGTCCACTTACATAGTTACCCATAGTATAAAATATTGCTTGTTTCTTTAAACCTTTGTTCATAGAGGACTTTTTTAAAAAATTGCTCTTTTTAAAGTTGTCAGTATAAAAGGTGGAAATGATAATGCATTGTTGTTTTAATTTTCATTTTTTATTTGAGTGTATGATTGAGCATCTTCTCATATGCTTGATCATTATAAATACATGTTCTTGAGTAAATTGTTTTTTTTAACTGGGGCATTTATCTCACGCCTATTGATTTATAGATGCTCTTTATACAGTAAATATAGTAATGTTGTCATGTAAATTAAACATTATTTTTCCCCCATGTATAAGTCAGACTCATTGGCAGAGAAGAGTCAACACTAACTGGATAAATGAGAATGGGATCTCTGTGTTTTACAGAACCTTTGTCAGAGCTGAAGATCAGCTGAGGCCTGAGCTGTGTGAATGACTCCCAAAGGAACTGCCACGAGTGATACTTTGTTTGGATAACCTGATTTAACAGATTAGAAAAGAGCCACTCCATGCTCCATCCAGAGCCATACAGTCTCCACTACTCCAGGTTACCCCAAGCTCTACATTTAACCAGGACCTGAATTAAATTTTTCTCTGTGATTAATTATATAGCAAAATCCAAGTTTTATCCTAGTTGCCCAGGAGCAACTAGGTAAATATACAGACCCTGTGAACAACAAGACAGATGAAAAACAGGTTGTAATGAATACTGTGATTGGAATTTGCTTAATTTTATTTTTAGTCTCATAAGCTATGCAGGAATTTAAATATTTAAATCACCAATATTTTCCTAGTAGAAAAAATATTTCTGTTTCCCAGAAATCACACATTTCAAAACATATTCTCCTTCAGTATTATTTTAAAAATATTTTGAAATATTTTTTAAAATATTAATTTTGCCATGTTTCACAAAATGTTATAAGGAATGTAAGGAATTTTTATGGACTATCCTGTTGTTTCATCAATTTACTAATATTTCCTGTGGACTTATTTAAAAATTAATGAGCTTTATTGAGGCATGAATCATATAATATAAAATCCACTTTTTCAGTGGACACAATACAATATTTTAGTACATTTACAGATTTATGCAATCATAATCACAATTCCATTTTAGAACATTTGAAGTTATTCCCTGTTCCCACTCTAGCCTCAAGTAACCATTAATCTAGTTTCTGCTTCTAGTTTCACCTTTTCTGGAACTTGATGTAAATGAACTACAGTCTGAGTTATATTGATTCTAGCTTCTTACTTACCTCAATGTTTTTGAAGTCTATGTTCCAGTACCTATCATTATTTTGTTCCTTTTATTCATTTACCTGTTGACAAGCATTGAATACTTTCTAATATTTGACTATTATCAAAGAATAACTATGAACACTCATTTACAAGGTTTGTATGACAAATGCTTTCATTGGTCTTGGGTGGGTACTAGGAGTAGAGTTGTTGGGTGTAGTACACAGAGTAATGATCCACCACAGATATCCCTACCCAGTCCAGAAACTATGAATAGTAATATTTCAAGGCAGAGGGTACTTTGCAATGTGATTAACCTCCTTAATTTGGGAGACTGTCTTGGGTTGTCCAGGTGAGCTCAATATAAACACAAGGGTCCTTATAAGAGAGTTAGAGGAAGCAGAGTCAGAGAAGGAGATGTGATGATACAAGCAGAGGTCAGAGGAAAGGGAGAGGTTCAAACGTGCTACACTGCTGATTTTGAAGATGGAAGAAGGAATGATGAGTTAAGGAATGGTGGTGTCTTTTAAAAGCTGGAAAAGGAAAGAAAATGGATTCTTCCACAGAACCTTCAGAAAGAATGCAGCATTGCAGACATCTTGTTTGATTTGCACTTTATGAGACCATTTTGGATTTCTGAATAAATTAGTGTTTCAGGACACTAAATTTGTGGTAATTGGTTATATCAATAATAAGAAACAAATACACTGGATTATACAGTATAATAAAATTATATTTAGCTATGTAGGAAATTGCCAACTTGTTTTGCCAAGTGACTGCACCATGTTTAATCCCTACAATAACGTATTAAGGATCTAATTTCTTCACATTCTTACCAACACTCTATTTTTTGTCTTTTTCATTATAGCCTTTCTAGTGGAATGAAGTAGTATCTCACTGTTTTTTATATTCATTTCCATAATTGGTAATGCTATTAATCATATTTTAAGTGCTCATTGGACATTTGCACACTCTTTGTTGAAATGTTTATTTAATTTTTGTCCTTTTTCAAAATTTTGTACTTATTAAGTTGTAAAAGTAACATATTTTGAAAATATAATTCACAAATATTTTCTCCCAGTCTAGGATTTGTATTTTCATTTTTTAGTGGTCTCCTTTAAAGCATGATAATTTTACATTTTTATGTCTAATTTATTCTATTTTTTAATAGTCATACCTAAAAAAACCATTTAATAAACACATGGTCATAATTATTTACTTCTAGGTTTTCTTCAAGAATTTTAAGTTTGTTCTTATTTTGAAGTCTGTGATCCTCAATTATTTCTTTTTTTGTATTTTGTCCATTATCATTTAATCTCTTCATACCCTCCTCCCCACGACAATCATCACATTGTCGTCCATGTCCATGAGTCCTATGTATCGTGCGAGATATAGGTAAGCTGATATTTGCATATAAATTTTTGTTTTCAGGTCTGTTAGTTGTGTCTATGGTAACACTTGTCAGTACTTCTCTTTCTTCATTATTACAGGTCTTTAGTAAGTTTTGAAATTGAGAACTGTATGTCCTCCAAATTTATTCTTCTATTCAAGAGTGTTTGGGCATTCTTGGATACTTTAAATTTTCATAGACATTTAAAAATCAGCTTCTCAATATCTTCAAAAAAATTCTTCAAAATGTCAGGTGAGATTTTGACAGGGTTGTGCTAAACCTGTGGATCAACTGGGAATACTATCTTAACAATATTGTCTCCCAATTCATGAATATGGGTGATCTTTCTATTCATTTGTCTTCTTTAATTTTTTTCCAGGTAATGTTTGGTAGTTTTAAAAGTATAAATTTTGACTTGTTAAATTTATTGCTAAATGTTTTATTGGTAGTTTATAGAAATTCAATTAATGTTGTATAATGATTCCCTTATGATCTGGCCACATTTGTTTGTTTATTCTAGCAGTTTCTTTGTGGAATTCTTTGGTTAGGTTTTTACAGTACAATGACATGTATGAATAGGACAGTTTTACTTCCATCCTTTCTAGTCTGGATAATTTGTTTCTATTTTTCCACCTTATTGCCTGAACCCTTAATGTACTGCTTAATGGAAGTTGTTATGTATGCTTATATCCTTCCCAGTTATGGGGAAAAGCATTCAATCTTTCAAAATTAAGTAGAACACTAACTTTGAGATTTCACAGATGTTCTTTATCAGTCTGAGGAAGTCCCATTCTATTTCAAGATTTTGAAGCTTTTTCAAAAGCATGAATAAATGATGGATATTACCAAATGTGTACTTTTTCTGTATGTGTTCAAATGATCATATCATTCTTACCTGTTAGTCTATTAATGTTATTTTATATTAATTGACCTTCAGTTATTAACCCTATCTTGCACTGTCATGATAATTGCATTTTACGTTTGCTAGATATAGTTTGTTTATATTTTGTTGAGAATTTTTGCATCTACATTCATGAGACATATTGTTTTATAATTTACTTTTCTTGTGGTTCGTTTGGTTTAGTGTCAAAGTAATACTAATTCATAGAATGAATTGGAGAGTATTCACTCCTCAGTTTTCTGCAAAAACTTGTGAAGATTTGATACTATTTTTAAAGGTGATTTATTAGTATTTGTCTAAAAAGCCATATGAGCCTCTATGTATCTTATGGGAAGATTTTTAGTTAGTAAATCCTCATTGTTTTAGGTATATTCGAATTTGTTTCTCTCTTCTTTAGTCCTATCAATTTATGTGATATTATATATATTGCAACCTTAGTAATGATCACATAATATTTTGAAGGGTTATATCACCCAGTTGCATTGACTCTTCTTTCAGTATTAAATATCCCTCTT
Organism: Phyllostomus discolor; assembly: GCF_004126475.2. NCBI lineage: Eukaryota > Metazoa > Chordata > Mammalia > Chiroptera > Phyllostomidae > Phyllostomus > Phyllostomus discolor. The sequence continues at coordinate 53,571,270 of NC_040907.2, forward strand.
TAGCTTTTAGAGAACTTTGTCACACTTTTTTGTTTGAAATTTTATGGTGTCTATCTCAGCATTCTTTTGTATTTAACTTTTTGTGCCTTTATATATAAAGCTTTTATTTTAATGAGATCTGGAGACCCAAGCCAGGGTTATTCTTTTTCTAGGTTATTTTTTTCTGAATGCCTACATTGCTATTGTGAAATATATATGTATATATATTTCACATATATGTAAAAATATTTTTTGTTTTTCATAAAATTTTATTTGCATTCCATAGGTTTTGCAAATAGAGAAAGGGGAAGGGAGAAAGACAAACATTGATGTGAGAGAGAAACATCAATAGGTTGCCTCTAATACATGCCCTGACTGGAGACCAAACCCACATCCCAGGCATGTGCCCTGATGGGAATCAAACCTGCAACCTTTCGCCATGTGGGATGATGGCCCAACCAACTGAGCCCCACCTGTCAGACCAGCTGTGGATTCTTTTACTTTTTTTTGAAGACTTTCAGAGAGAGGAAATGTGAAATTATGGATGTTTTAGAAAAACTACTTGTGTAAAGTTTTGGTTAAGTTCTTACTGATATCCTCCATTATCCTTGGAACATGGTAGATGGTCAATATATATTTAGATTGACTAACTTGACTAGCATTATTATCTTGTGATAGTGTTTTCTAAAATCTCTTTACATTTTTAGAGGTTACCAATTTTCAATACTGGTTTATAATCCTTCAATAGCTATTTAAGACTTTCTATCATAATTTGTATTTTTGCTACCATTGTGTCTGCTTTACTAACTACTTAATAATGTCCTCTGTTTCTTCATTTCTCACACATGTGCTAACATTAAAATCTTCAGAAAACTCTTTTCCTTTTAAAAATATGTATTTATAATATGTGTTTTTAAAATAATTCAACTCTGCTATTTAATAATGGGCTACTAATGGACCTTATTTTTTCCTATGTTAGAAGCAGACAAATATATATTTTTTCATTCACTGATCATACTCTCTTTGCAAAAGCTGGAGGATTGATATTGCTGAATTATGCAACCTGTGCAAAGACAAATGGTCTTGTGGTTAAATCATAACATACATTAAAAATACAAATTTTATTCTATTTCTTTTTCTAGCCTGTGATGAAACCTTCCTTCTTATGTAATTGTATTCTATTTAAATGGCAAAGTTAATAATGCTGTCCTCACTTATCTCAAAGAAATTTCAAAAAGCCTCTTGTGTTAACCATTGAGGTAACACAAAGATATAAGACATACATACTAAATACAAATTAACATGCCTCTAAGATTATCATCCCCCAAATATGAATACTGAATGCTAAGAACTTTGTATTTCCATAGTCACATTTGGTGCCAGGAGGAAGGAACATGATGAAACAGTATAAGAGAGAAGAATGCCAATTACCACTCCAAGGACCAGACACAAATTTTAGGAAGAGTATGATAACAATTAGGAGATCAGAACAAAACTGTGCTATCAAGATAAAGAAACAATTCATATCTTGCTACATTTACACATGTTAATGGAAAAATATGTAGCTGAGTGACTGTCCATACAGATGGATCTATCTATAAATGGATACATTTTGGAAGGATTTTAATGATCTACTCTGCTTTCTTTTTAATGAGCTACATCAACTTGTTTACCTCAACAACGTAATGAATTCAAAGAATCTTGAATTTGAATCCTTATTTTAGTCTCTCATTCTTATGTGTAAAAATTACATAATTTATATACCTATAGGAAAAGAACTTATTTTATGAATAAGTAAATGAAGTAAATGAAAACATGGTAAGTGTCATACAAAAAAGTTACTGACTTTATACCCACAGTGCTACTCATGAACACTTCAACATATTGAGATGTCAAGAGCATTGCAGTTGGAAAGACCATGGAAGCTACTGGCTGTGGGTTTTCTTAATGCATACTAGGTATTTATACAACTTTGAGATTTAAAATCCACAGCCACATATGAATAATCATTTTAAAATTCAGATCACATTGTGATTAGCTATACAAACTATGTAAAGACTTGGGGCATGTGTGTGTGTGTGTGTGTGTGTGTGTGTGTGTGTAATGCTCAGGTCTACTCATATGAAAATTCTACTGATTTATGTTTTAACCATCTGCATTTCTGGTTCAAAATTATCCTTGAACTACTAAACAGCTATAGCAAATAATTTATTATGTTTGTCATTGTACTCATCACAACTCTAACAGGTGGTTTAAATAAAACTTATTAGTGAAAAAGCAAAATTTGATGAAAATGAATTTTAGATTTCCAAAACTCATATGCATATTCTGTGTCTCAGAAGCATGACTTTGGGTGGTTTTCACCATCCAATTGGGCCATACATCTTTATCCGGTATCTTATACCTATAGGGATATGTGAATGTGTGAGGGCTTCAACAATGCCAAGTCTTTTACTGTAGACGGCAACTATTACTATGGGTAGTGGCTGAAAATTCAAAATTGAAGTTAAAGTAATGCATTTAAAGGAACTTCTGCCCTGGCTGGCATAGCTCAGTGGATTGAGCACGGGCTGGGAACCAAAGTGTCCTAGGTTTAATCCCCAGCCAGGGTACATTCCTGGGTTGCAGGCCATAACCCCCAGCAACCGCACATTGACGTTTCTCTCTCTCTCTCTCTCTCTATCTCCCTCCCTTCCCTCTCTAAAAATAAATAAATAAAATCTTTAATAAAAAAGATTGACATTAAAAAAATAAAAAATAAAGGAACTTCCCATTAGAGAGTGAGAAAAAACAAAGCTTATTTTCAGAACCTGTGGACATGGAAGCATCCCTGTTTGACCCACGTCTATATTATAGCTAGATGCCATCACATGACTCCAGGGAGTATGAAAACTAATTATTTTTATCCTATATCCAACACAGAGAAAATGAGTAGGTTATTTTCAAACTTCTCTTAGCTCAGACTCTATTACAGTGTCCTGAAGACTAAAAATATATTTCAAATTACCATTTCATCACGCAGAGATAAGGAAGCAAAAGGACTGATTAAAGCATGCTTAGTTGAGGTTTCTGGAAATGGGTGATGACAGTAGTGGAAATATATTCTCTGTGTCCCTAATCCTACTGCTACTAATGGTAAGAGAAAATGTAGCAGATCAATCAAACAGGCTTTTGAATCAGACTCGAAACCTCAGCTTACAGCCAACATCTGATCAGCCTTAAACATACAGCTCTAAATTATTTACATTTTCCTCTGGTGAAGGGGCAGACTTAATTTGTTTTTCTTTTCTCATCTATTGTGTGTGCCTTCATTGCTCAAACTATCAGTTTTATTAGTGGCTTCATCTGATATACTTTCTGCAAGTCAACAATTCATAAACTGAGCAGATCTATCAGTTAAGAAATTTTGCAATGACTCAAATTGATGATCCAGTTTAATTTGCCAAGCATTCTCATTGATCTTACCTGACTATGAATCAATTTGTTGCCAAATATATATGTGTATGTTTCAGTTACAGTACAAGTTAAAAATTGATTTTTTCAAAGAGATTTAGTTTTCAACAAATCATCCTAGTTGACTTGAAGAGACGCTTCCTGAGAAAATAAGTTAATATAGATTTTGTAAATTTGTGTGAAGATCTTATTTGAAATAAAGACGAAGTTTTCAATTGTAAATTGTTTTAAGGATTTGGAGAAGTAGTATTGCAATAAAAACTGTTGCCCAGTCTTTAATAAATAAATATATATATTTAATGAAATATTATGTTTAAGTTTTAAACAAATTTAATTATAATATGTGGTAGAAGTAACATAGGCAATTGCATCTAACTACACACTTTTCAACATGACAGGGACATATTTGATTATTAGGATTGCTTTTTTGTGCAAATACATGTTAACATAATAATAAATAACAATTCTTTTAGCTTTGTGAGTTGAGGGTTTTATTAAATTTTGGTTTATATTTTGGAATAATAAATCTAAGTTCTGCAGAGATCCCTAGTTCTCAAGGATTCAGTTTTTATATCTGTGGTCCATTTTAATCTACCTTTAAAGTTTCTTGGTGTTTTTATACAGAATTGATCTACCCTGTTTTTGACCATTATAAACATGTTTGGTTTCTTTCCTAAAATTTGAGTAAAATCTGAATATTCTCCTTATCTACTTTGTCTTATATTACTTTCTTACAACTCTACATATACACATTTCTCTTCATGCCATCTGTTCCTGAAGAACATGAGCCATACCATTGGAGAATATGTTAGTATCCCCCTAATGCTGTAACAAATTACCATAAACTTGGTGGCTTAAAAATGAAAATTTATTCACTTAACAGTTCTGGAGCAAAAAGTCTAACTGGGGTAAAATCAAGTTTTCAGGAGGGCTGTGTTCCTTCTGCAGATTCTAGGAAATGATCCTTTTCCCGCCACCCATTTTCCAGCTTCTAGAGGGTGCCCAAACTCCTTTGCTCATGGCCCCATTTCAGCTGTTGCATTGCTGACATATGGTCCCCGATGGCATCTTCTTTTCTGAATCTGTTGCTCTTGCTCGCCTCTTATAAGGGCCTTTGTAGTTATATCAGGCTCACCTGGGGTAATTTCCTCATCTCAGAATCCTTAAATCAGTCACATCTGCAAAGGCCCTGTTGTCTTGTAATGTGTCATAGTCACAGGTCCCAGTGGTTAGAATGTGTACATGCTTGTGTCTGGGGGGTGGGGCCCGTTTTTTTTTTTTCCTACACAGAGAGGTATGCTCATAGAAGGGGTTCCACATTTTTAAAAGAATTGAATCAAGAGTTTTCAATTTTAACCAGATATTTATATTTTCTGTTGCATAGGTTTGAATTTTTAGTATTTCCTGGATCACTTTGCTATTTCTTAATATTTTAGTTTATATTATTTAATTTGTGTTTATTCATTTGTTGAACTTCTGTAGACTGGCACTAATTTGTTTGAAGGATTAAACAACAAATTTAGTCAAAATTTTAATATAATAATTAAATTATCATAAATATTCTAGAGATTAATAGTATTTTACTTCATTTGCCCAATTAGCCTTTGGAAAACTGGAATGAAGTATGGGGATTATATGTAGTTTGTATTGTATTTTTAAAGAAATTACTCTGAGCTTTATAACTTATTACAGTATAATAATCGTCTTTTTCTTTTATTTAAAGTATAGAGATACTTTTTCTTTAATGATTTTTTACTTTTCAATTATAGTTGACCTACGATATTATGTTAGTTTCAGGAATACAACATATTGATTAAACATTTACATAACTGATAAAATGATCAGCCTGATAAGTTTTGTACCCATCTGATACCATACATGATTATTACAATATTGTTGACTGTATTTCCCATGCTGTAGCTTACATCTCCATGACTATTTCTATAACTGGCAATTTGCATGTCTTAAAACCTTATCATTTTACACCCATCTTCCCAATTCTCCTTCCATCTGGGAACCAAGACTCAGTATTAGTTACCATAATATTCTCTAGGTCAATCCACATTGTGGCAGATTATAACATTTTGTTCTTTTTATGACTGAGTGATATTCCATTATATATATGTACCTATGTATGTACCACATCTTCTTTATCTATTTGTTTACTTAAGGACACTTCAATTGCTTGCTTCCATATCTTGACTGTTGTGAATAATACTGCAGTGAACTTCAGTGTTTTGGTCTTCTACTATATACATATTCAGAAGTGGGATTGCTGTGTCATTCTTTGTCTCCTGTTATAGCCAGTTTTAAAGTCAGTTTTGTCTTTTGCTTTTTCCATATCTGTTTGTATAGAATATCTCTTTCCATCCCTTTATTTTCAATGTTTGTGTCATTCAATCTGAAGTGAGTCTCTTGTAGGTGGCATATGTATGTGTCTTGTTTACTTATCCAGTCAGCCATCCTAGGTCTTTTGATTAGATCATTTAATCTATGTACATTTAATTTTTGACAGGTATATAATTATTGCCATTTTATTATGTTTGATTATTTACTGCCATTCTTCTTCTTAAATAAGTCCTTTTAACATCATATATAATACTGGTATGTTGGTGATGGACTCCTTTTGCTGTTTTTGGGGGGATCTGGGAAGCTTGTTATCTCTCTCTTTAATTCTATTTATTATTATTATTATTGTTGTTATATTATACTTTATTACTATGCTATTACAGTTCCAATTTTAAATGAGTGTCACTTGGTAGAATAATCTTTATTGTAGGTTCATGCTTCTTATAACTTTGAATATCGTATGGCAGTCACTTATAGCTCATAAAGTTTCTGTTGAGAAATTAGCTGATAGTTCTGTGGAAATTTCCTTGTAAGTAAGCAAATGCTTTACTTTTGCTGCATTTAAGATTTCTCTTTTTCTTTAACCTTTGGCATTTCAATTAGGATGGATCTTGGTGTGGGCCTCTTTGGGTTCATCTTGCTTCAGACTCTCTGCACTTCCTGGGCTTGTATATCTATTACTTTCACCAGTTTAGTGTTACCAGACTGAAGGGGTATACTTACCTGCATGAGTCAAAGCCCAATAAGATGTGAATAAGAGTCTGTAGCCAAGAAAGTAAGAGCTTCTTGATTGAGAAAATGGTGTATCATCTGGAGTCAAAGATAAGCTGCTTCACAGACCTGGCTCCCTATGGCTACCAGAAGATAGACTAGATAAGGAAAAAAATCATTAATCATAGAGACTAAAGGAGTTAGGTTCATGTTCTCTCCTGATTGGTTAGTGCTACAGTAGAGAGTATTTATCATTGTATCTGGTCCTGATGTTAGTCATGGCATTTCTTCACCTGGTTCATTTTGCTTCCAGGGTCTGAAGTTAAAACACAATTAAGGCCAAGATGTTATTTTTAGTTTGATTGAAAACTCTGTGGCTGTGGTCAATAGACCCAAGTCCTTGTTCCTAAGACTACTGTATACTGGCCAGAACCTCAATGTTTTGAGGGCTTACTAATTAGGCAAGGGAAAGGAGTTAAGTCAGGGTGCTAGGTGAGAACAGTTTGATTCAAAGGATAAAAAACAAAAAAAAAGGTCAGATTAAAGAAAATAAGGTTTCTGCACAGTTACATTAGGGAAGATTTTATTATTATTTCTTGAAATAGCTGTTCAATTCCTTGCTATACTTCCTCTTCTTCTGTTTACTTTACTGTTTACTTCTTCATAACTTTATTATGTGATTGTTTATAGACTTTATCTTATCCCCAAAGTTCCTTAAAGTAACCTCATTTTCTGTATGCTTTTTCTTTTTGCTATTTTGATTGGGTGTTTTAGCTCTCTTGCCTTCCAAATTATTGCTGTCATCCTCTACTTCATCCTACCTACTGGTGATTCCCTCTAATATATTCTTCATTTCATTTATTTTATTTTTCATTTCTGACTGATCGTTCTTTATGTTTTCTGTCTCCATTTTTATATTCCCTGTCCTTTTTGTTAAAATTCTCACTGAGTTTATTTACTCTTCCCCTAAGTTCACTGAGCATCCTCATAATCAGTGTTTTGAACTCTGCATCTGGTAGATTGTTTGTATCCATTTTATTTGGTCCATTTTTAGAATTTTATTCTGTTCTTTCATTAGGAACATGCTTTTCTTTTTTTTTTCTCCTTCTGTCCACCTGTTGTATTTGAGCCTTGATTGCTGTTGGCACCTCAGTGGGCAGGAATGACCCACACGCTGTTAGGACTGACCTGGACTACAACAGAGGGTCTGTTGTGCAAGAGCTGTCTCTATGGAGCAAGATTCACCTTAGCAAGGCTCTGAGCCTGATGAGTGCTCCCCTAGGGTATGTTGTTTGTGGAGGTGGTTGGGTGGAGTGTGATAGGATCTGAAGCTGTCTACCAGGTGTGTTGATTCTGAGGCCTCTTGTGAGGGGCTCTGGTACAGACCTAGGTCAGCTGCTGGGAAGTGATCTGCAGAAGGTTGCTGCTTGTACTGGGATTGGAGGTGACTAGTAAAGGCTAACCTGAAAACCAAGGTTTGTTGTCACTAGTCCTAGGCTTGGGGCTGTTAAGCAAGAGGTACAGTCTATGCCAAGGCCAGATGCTTCTTGCTAGGGGTTTGTAAACTTTTGAGAAATTTATGAAAGCCTGTAGCACAAATGAAGACAGGATTTTTGCATGCAAAAGCTACTGTGAGAGTATTAGGTGAACCCTCAATTTGAGAGTGTGGGGTCTCAAGGAATTCCCAGGGTGGGGTGAAGGGTGTTAATGACGTTGATGGTGACTTAGCCTTGGAGCGCACCTTCACTTGCAGGCTGGATCAGGGAAGGGCCCAACAAAGGAAAATGACTTCTGTCAGTACTTCTGTCTGGGAAAAAGCTGCCCTTCCAACTCTAACTCTGAAGTCAGACTGCTCAGTTCTTTCCTATATGTCGCTGGAGTTTTTGAACTGCCCCAGCTCTAGAGCTCAAAGCAAGTAAGTCTCTCCATGGGCCTTTTAAAAAGAATCCCTGGGTCTTCAGTAGCCCTTTGTCTTACTAAGCCACAGATTCCCTCAGCCAGAAGTTATGGAGACTCCACTTCCAAGTACTAGAATCTTGGCTGGGAAGTCTGGTGTGAGCTAGGATTCCTTGCTCATCCAGTGAGACCTCTGCAGCTGCGATATGCCTTAGGATTCTCAGCTGCCACACACAGGTATGAGATCAGCCAGTTCTGCATCTCTGCCCCTCCCATGAGTCTCAATGTGGCTTTTTCTGTACATTCTTAGTTAAAGAATTTCTGTTCAGCTAGACTTCAGGTGGTCCTCAGTGAGAGTTATTCTGTAGGATAGTGTAATTTTGATGTGGTCATGGGAGGAGGCAAGCACAGTGTTTTCTTACTATGCTGTCTTCATCAAGTCTATCATGACTACCTGTTAGTTATTTTTCCTACACTGAAAGCCAAATCGTGTTGTGAAAGGTTTTATTTGTTCACAGTCCCACTTTTGAGGGGGTATTAACAAAAGTTGGCTTCATTGTTCATATCATAAAGTGAATGTCTTCATCAATTTTCTCAAAAGATAAAATCTTTTGTTTTTCCATGGGTTTCTATCATGTTTAATATATAGCATAAGCAATGGACATTTTAAATGGTCATAAGAAAAACAAGTGAAAATATTATTCTTTCAAAAACAAGTGAAAAATGAAATATTTTTATTTTTATGTGTTTATAACTTATCTTTGCATACAAAGATGGGATGATGTAAGCACACTGACATTTATTTTGTGCCTATTGTAATAACACATGCTTATTGGCTTCTTTGTAGGTGCTAGAGGCTTAGTATTTTATGATATACTAAATAAATATATGTACTTAATCTTCAGAGCAACATCATCAGGTAAATACTTACAGTACTCTGACTTTACAATTGTGGAAACAGGGAGATGCAATTTCAAACAACTTTCTCAAAGTCCTATTAATGGCAAGTAAATGTTAAGTCATGGTCTGAACCCAGGCAATCTATCTTTTAAGTCCATTTCCTTCCCTGCTATGTGAATCTGCCTTTAGAAGTCACGTATGGTCTATGTGCTTCACCTCTTTATCACTTAGACATCATGATAATAAATATTATAAAAGGCCCCCAATTCCCAAAATAAAAAGACAAAAAATGCAGCTTAATAATGTTACAGAGATGTGCCAAATAACTTAAAACCACAGGTGTTGGGGCATTTATTTAAGTTTTCAATCATTCCAAACTAGTCATCAACAAAATTCTGAGCTAAGTGCTCTGAGTGATGTAAAGCTGAATTAGAGACTGTTGTTGATTCAAAGGAGCCCAGATTCTAGTAGGTCTGGTATTACTTGTGGATAAGCTCTATAACATTGTAAAAATCATTTTGTTAATAGTGTTTTCAATCCTCCTTTCTCCACAGCCAGTTCCAATGACAAATCCTGGTCTGAGGCACAAAGGCTCCAAGAAATTTACTTCAAACCTGTAGAATTCATCACTGAGTAGTCCTTGCTACTTAGACTTCATCCCTATTTAGAAAATGTAATATCTGCCTTATTTTTTACTTTGTACCTGAGTCATTTATTGGTTTGCTTGACATATAAATTCCAATAAACTAGAAGCTAGTTTAAATTTTTCCAGCATTCCAACTCAGAGGTAGTGGTTCTGATATGCAATTACAGCCTGGTGCCTGGGATCTGAGGACATGCTGGCAGAGTTCAATGAAGCTGACTTCCTGCTTACTGTCCTCCCTTTCTGAGTAGCATCCACTCCTTTATTTCTTATTGGCATGTGCTGACTAGCTCAGTTGAATTCAGTTCAACAAAATATGTATTGAATGAAAAGACTTAATAGTCTCTGGAGTCAAGTCTTGGCTCTATCATTCATTGCTAGTTGTGTGGCTCTATGGCAATTACCTTTTTGGTTCTAGTTCTCTCATCTTAAAATAGTAATAGCAATAATAATTACACTAACAATATTTGGGTTTTTCCATGTGCCAAGAATATAAGGAAAAATGAAAAAATCAAAGCATAAATGATAAAATAACAATTGTATCAAAATACATTTGACTATACAGAAATAAAAAGGCTACAAATTCATGCATATAGAATTTCTGTTTCTCTGTGTGGGATTTTGTGTCAGAGGTGTCATGTCTGGCATGATATGGGATGTGGTAAGATTGAAATCAGACAAGAGCACAGAGAGGAATTGAGGGAATGGTAAAGTTCAAAAGGCATAGATGCGGGACACACCATGGACATGTGTGGTTTGATTAAGGGACTTGTCAAAAAAGCAGCTAGGAACAGAAGCCAAATTGAGTTACCTAGGAAAGCAGGTGAGATGACTGGAAACTGCACCTGGGAAGCAAACACTAGAGCCATTTAATTATGGAGATTGACATCTCTTGCCTCGAGCTACTTTTAATGAGCCTGGAGTCTGGGGTGTCTGTGACTCTTCTGGCTGCATTACTGTCAGATGCTGCCCAGTATCTAACAGGAGGTTCACTGTAGTGTCATAAAGTCACACAATCACATGGCATTCTCTCATTTTCTTTTCACACAAGAACATTGATTTTTATCTTGCTGGGATACTTTTCATTCTAAAAGTTTAAAATGTTTCAAAGATTCTAATGTATAACATGGATAAAAGGGAAGAATTACCTGTGCACTACTGCTGTATTGAGGTACTGATATTGATGCTCTCACCAAATCAAGCTTATTATCCATATTGATCAGGAGAGAAGAAAGGTAAATTTCTACTTTTATTGATAAAATGAAGAAATAAATTGCTGGAATATAAATTGAGGTTATGATTTTACACATATGTAGTAATGGCTTTAGTTTCAGAGTCAGAATCTCAGTTAACCCAAGGAAGATAAAAGTTCTATTGTTCCTCAAATGAAGGGATACCACTTTTAGACTGAAGAAACAGGCTGTCTCTTCTCTCTCTCTCTCTCTCTCTCTCTCTCTCTCTCTCTCTCTCTCTCTCTTCTTTGCGGAGTAAGATGTAGAAGGTGTGAAGAAACTGGAAGGGTGTGTTTGTTTGTGCACATGGGGTGAAGCCAGTGGGGATACAAGGGAGAGTTCTTGAGTCCTTCTTAAGTGTAATCAGCAGTAAATTCCAAATGAACCAACTTTTATGTACCACTTTCACTATTCCTGAAGGCTACTGTGGATTATCTAATTCACTGAGCTTCCTTCAAGGCCATAGCTTCATCAACATATCAAGGAAAAATTCAGCATGGTGGCTGGATTGTTGTACATATTAGAAGTGATTTGCTGCATTCATGAATCTATAATCACACCTGCAAATGAGGAAGGAATCTATAGAAATAGGAAGCATTTCCAAAGCCATGAATATGCATGTAGTATGTGTTGCCAGAAATATCATAATAAATATAGTTTGTAAGTATCCAAGATCCAGCAATACTGCTTTTATTTCCCTGATATCAGAACTCAGCCATTGACTAAAACAGATAAACATGAAATTCATATTTAGAAGACACTGTTCATAATGCTAATTTCAGAAAAGCCAGTATTAATGTGTACTGAAGGAATATAACTGATTCTGAGAAGGGATTTATAGGGTATCAGGCAAGTTCAGTGTCCATTTCCCCTCACAAAATAATGTTTATGTGTTGGCCAGTGCCTCAACTTCATTAAAACTTTACTTTTAGTTTACTAAGACTTTGTTCATAAATATAATTGAAAAAAATTGAGAGAGACCATACCTACAAATTTAAAACAGAAAAACAAACACACATCATCAGTCTTTTAGCTGTAAAAAATTGAATCATAGATTCCCTCCTAAGTGGTATTTTCAACAGAGAGTATTCAAGAACCCATGAGGTCTCTGAGGAGTTGAGGGCTTGGATTCAAGGAGTGTTGTCAATATTGTGATTCAATCCAGTTAAATGTATGTTGGACACCTGAAGGAAAAAAGCATTTTCTGATTCTCTAATCCTCATTTCAGACCACTGATTTTGCATCTTCATTAGGTCATGAATAATTGTAACTGAGAATTATGGGTGTGTGAAAATGAGGTTTACTGAGAAACAAACAGAAACATACTTAAAGGCTTCAGAGATATTTGGAATTAATTTTTTCTTGTTTAATCACATTGGTTTTTTCCTTCTGTATATTTAGAGCTTAAATCACTGCTTCTTTGTAAATCATACATCAATATCATCCATACTCATTAGTGCTAAAAACTTCTTGGGGAAAAGCAATGGCACAGCCTTAGATACATGTAGGATTTTGTTTGTTTGTTTGTTTGTTTGTTTTTCTTTAGAACACTGATTGACCTAATAAATATATACCAAAAGGGAGAATCCCTTGGAAATGCTGTATTATTAAAATCCATACTTTGGCCCTGGCTGGCATAGCTCAGTGGATTGAGCATGGCCTGCGAACCAAAGCATCGCAGGTTCGATTCCCAGTCAGGGCACATGCCTGGGTTGCAGGACATGGCCCCCAGCAGCCGCACATTGATGTTTCTCTCTCTCTCTCTCTCTCTCTCTCTCTCCCTCTCTTTCTCTCTCCCTTCCCTCTCTAAAAATAAATAAATAAAATCTTTAAAAAATAAAGTTAAAAAAGAAACTACTCTTTAAAAAAATCCATACTTTGTACTCTAATAGATCACTTTGCTATCTGGGAAGACATACCAATTAAAGCAATAAGATTTTTTTCTTTCCTTTAACAAGTTAGATGTCTTTTGACACACAGATTTTCTGTGTGCAAACCTTCATGTCATTTTATCTAGTTTAATTAAGAGAGAAATTGAATGATAATGAAATGTGATCCTAGTATTCAGATATTAGCTCAGTCTTAGAATCATGATGTCATAGAGTATGAGAATGAGAAGGAATTTTAGTTAAATAAACATTTTAAAACTTTGCTCTAGGACTGTTGCTGCATTGGGTGATAACCGTTATATGATGAAGATGAAGAGTTTATGCCCTTTCAGGTTCTAGAATCTAAAAGAGCAACTAATAAATAACCATTTAGTACATACTGAAATGTGGTGACGAATATTATAAGAAAGTGCAAGTTATGTGATGACATATACTGGGGACATTTAGACCAGTCTTGTGAGGAGAGGGCGGTAAAAGACAATTTCCCAGAGGAAATTATTGTAAACTGAGGCCTATGGAATAAACAGAAACAACGACAAGAGGAGAGATAAGACAGAATGTTTTAAGCAAAAAATGTATCATAAGCAAGGCCTGCCATGCAAGCTATCATATTTAAGGATACTCAAATAAATTCTTTGGAGCATAGTAGAGAATCAGAGTAGAGATTGAAGGAAATATAATGCTGATTTTTTGAGATTTGGACCTCATCTTTAAATCAGTGGACAAGATTGTAGAGTTTCAATTCAAAGCTGGATAAATTGCCTAAGCTACTCTGAGGCCAAAAGGTATGACTTCTGTTTGCAATTAGAGTTTATCAGTGAATATTCTATATCAAATATAATTTTTTTCTGTATTTATTTTCCCTCTCTTCTCATACCTTCCTCATTGTCCCTTTCTGTCTTTTGACCTTTATTACATTTTTCTCTCTCTTAAGTGTTATTGACAGTATTCTAATGAATAAATTAAAACAATAGTTATATATGATCAGTCATTGATCTAGATCATGATACATGTTACTGAAATGACAAATGCAAATATCTCAATGACTATAATGAAACTAATCACACTCAGTAATAAGTAAAAATGATTAAGGTATTAATTTTTTATAACATAATTTAATATGCAAACGTTTAACTTGATATAAATAATAGCACAAAATAAAACTTACATTGACAGAAGCTATTATAGCTAATGTGGGGTAGAATAGAATTATTTATAAATCAAATCTTAATTATGATATTCATAAAGAATAATGAAATATATTTTGGTAAAAAAGAGGAAAAATGGAAATTGATTAATAGTACTTATTAGGAAATTGATCAAACAGTTAAATTAGTTCCATGAGTTCACTAATAAATGCTTGATAAAATTCATCACTCTTTAAAATTTCAATTAAAATGTTTGCATTTTCTGTTTCTGTACAAGATGGGACTAGATTTATATTCCTGTCTTAAACAAGAATAGATAAAATATATGAAACAGCCCTGGCCTACTAGGTCAGTGGGTTAGAGTGTTTTCCTGATGCACCAACGTTGTAATTTTGATCCCTGGTCAGGGCACATACAAGAATCAACCAATGGATGCATAAACAAGTGGAAAAACAAACTGATGTTTTTCTATCTCAAATCAGTCAATTAAAAAAATGAAACAATGTTTTTTGAAGAAATCAGATATTAGATAATGAATGACAGTAATCACTAAGAGATGGAAAACAGAAAAACGAACCCCAGACATATACACACAAATATAGTTAACTGAATTTTCGATGTAGGAGCCAAAGTTATTCAATGGAGACATAATACAATTTATAACAAATGGCACTGAAACAAATGGACATCCATATGACCCCACCCCCAAAAAGAAATTAGAATCAGACTTTACATTCTTTATAAAAATTAACTTGTAATGGATCATAGACCTAAATTTAAAAAGTAAAGATACAAAATTCCTAAAATATAACATAAGAGACAATCTAGATTATCTTGGTTTTGATCATGACTTTTTAGATACAAGAATGTCTAATCGATGCACAGGACAAAAAAAAAGCAACAGAAACTGCCTGTGAGAGGACCCAGATGTTAGACTTAAAAAAATACAAGGGAAGACTCAAAAAACACAGAATTTATTCATTAAAAACTGCATTTATTCTTATATGTTTAAACCAGTCATTTTCAAGGTACTATCTATTTGATGCAATGCACTACTCAAGTCTTTTTTCCACTGCTCAAAACAGTTTTTGATCTCATCAATTTTGATGCCTGTTAGTGCAGCTAATGTTTCTTGTTTCACCTCTTTCACATCAGCAAAACATTTCCCTTTGAGGACTTTTTTCATCTGGGGAAACAAAAAAATTCCCTTGGGGTGAGATTGGGTGAATACAGAGGTTGGGCACAGGAATCTTGCCATTTTTTTTTGGGGGGGGGGAACTGCTGAACACTCAATGAATTGTGAGCAGGTGTGCTCCTAAATCACTCATATGAAACAGGCAAACCCCTTAAAAGAGTCTTAATAAAGAGTTCACTGAAGCTGAACACAACATCTCACAACAATGCCAGTGGTACACTGATACAGATGGTTTCCTAGAATGCTCGTCTAGAGGGGGAAGCCTGTACTGCAAGGGATCTGCCCTCCAGAAGATAATTCCAGGTTTAGGGGGGAGGGTCCCAGTCATATTTCAAAAGAGCCACTATACATTATCCAAAGAACTAAAGGAAACCATGCTTGAAGAAGGAAAGAAGGGTATGATGACCTTGTCTCATTAAATAAAGAATATCAATAGAGAGAAATAATTTGAAAGATGTGAACGGAAATTCTGGAGTTTAAAAGTACAAGAACAGTGAATAAATATTTCACTAGAATGGTTCAGCTGTAGATTTGGAATGGCTGATAATAAAGTACTGAATTTGAAGATAGAAACTATGCATCCTAAAGATCAGGGAAAGTAAAAGAGTGAAAAATTAACAAAACCCATTAAAATGTGGTGCATAATTAAGTGTACCAATACATGTATAATAGGAGTACCAGACAGAGATGATAGAAAAGAGGAGAAAAATAGTGGAAAATCTTCTAAATTTGTTTAAAAATATTAATCTATTCTTCCAATGTGTCAACAAACTCCAATTAAGATAAATGGAATAGGATCAAAACCCAGACACATTGGAGTAAATGTGCTGAAATTTATTTATTATCAATTATAATTTTTAGTGAATTCCTTAGGCCTTTATATTTTGTGTATAGATTGTACAAGATTATAGGATATAAGATCTATATACAAGATCAATTTACAAAATTCAATATTTCTCTACACAATATATAAATGATCCAAAAATGAAATTAAGAAAGCAATTGCCTTTATAATGTCCTCAAAACTAGGAAAACACATAAGAATAAATTTAATTAAAGAAATGCAAAATTTAAATGTTCAGAACTACAAAATATTATTAACATAAATTCTAAAATTTACATACAAAGAAGTTAGGTTAAGCAAAACAGCTTTATAAAATAATAGCACATAGATAGAACTGAAAGTACATGATTTCAAGACATTTTAAATGTATGAGCATATTAAGTGTTGGTGAGAATGTGGAGGGACTGGAACTCTCATGCACCTCTGGTGAGACTAAAACTGATAATATCACTTTAGAAAAATATTGAGCAGATTTTTATAAGATAAATATATTTCTACTATATGATCAAACCATTTTACTCCTGTTTACCCAATAGAAATTAAAGCATATGCTTATACCAAGGCTTGTTCATTAATATTCATAGCAACTTTATTTAT
The DNA here is from genome assembly GCF_004126475.2 of Phyllostomus discolor. Lineage (NCBI taxonomy): Eukaryota > Metazoa > Chordata > Mammalia > Chiroptera > Phyllostomidae > Phyllostomus > Phyllostomus discolor. Next base: position 53,588,106 of record NC_040907.2, read on the forward strand.
AATAGTCAAAATTAGTTGCCATTCAAATGCCCAAGTATGGGGAATGGACAACAAACCATAGTAGATTCACCCATTGGACTATCATTTAGCAATAAAAGGGAATACACTATTGATATACATAACAACATGCATATATATCAAAATGTTTATTTTCTGTGAAAATACAACCATGATAAGAGTACTAGTGTATATTATCATTTATGTGAAACTTGAGAAAATTCAAAATAATCAAGAATGACATAAATGATCATTTGTTGCTATGCCATGATGAGAGGTAAGGATAGAGATGTACTTTTAGTTAAGATTACAAAGAGGCATGAAAATTTTCAGGATGATGAATATATTCAAATGTTTACTATTGAGATGGTACATATGTCAAACTTGTCAAATTGTACACATTAAATATGAATAGCTTATTGTATACCAGCTATATCTCATACAGTTGTTTAAAGAGCATTTGCTTTTAAAACTTTCTCATGGGTAAAATTATGAAAGAGTCACAATATGACCATTGTCAAATTGACAGATTTATATATCTGAGTCATTTCTGAAAGAAAGAAGTGACGTAATCAAAGTTATGCTTTAGAGAGGATTTTTTTTTTTCATTTTTAATGCAAAGCTAGTTGAAGAGAGATCACTTCAAAGAATCTTGCAGTAAAATTCAAGTAAGAAATACTGGTACGTTGAACTAGTGATTTTGGGGGGTAGAGAGATGGGAATGGTATCTAGAGATATTTAGAAGGGAAATCATAGATAAGACTTGATGATTAATTTGTGGATAATGCATATGAATGAACCAAGTAATTCAGAATTTTATTTGAGAAACAGTGTAGGTGATGCTATGCATTTCAACTATTGTTGCTTTCATAGAAACTTTGTTTCATTTTAATAAAGAAAATAGAGAAAATGTAGTGACATTTGGAGAATCAATGTAATGTTGTATGAGGATATGAAACATACACTTCAGTAGAAAGATTGAAACAGACAACATTGGATGACCATAAATTCTCATAATCTGGATTGTGAAGAAGATAACAAGGATATGAAACATGTAGGGTTTGTTCATTATAAGATTTCCCCAACAATCATCCCACAAATCTCCAGTAGTTCCAGAGTAATGAGTCAGAGTTGGTTGTCTATTCTCTAGGTGCTTTTACATCACTTAATATACATCTTACCAAGTGTAAACATCTGTTCCATAATACCTCTAATAAGTGATTATTTCCTTGAAAACACACAGTGACAGGAACAACTGTCTGAGAACAGTAGTTTGTTTCAACCAGCTGCTAAAACTACTGAAAAATTCAATTTTATATTAAATTTCAAATATATCCCCTTAATTATGTAATTAGGATATTTTTGCAAGTCTATTATATTGAAGTACTATATGAAACACTATGATTAGACAGAGTAAGTAGTAAGAAAGAAATTGCACATATCTTTGACTCATAGCCTGCTGAATTTCTTACTGATTCTTTTGTCCAACAAAGCACAAAGTTTAAGGTATTTTATTCTATGTATCAGCCCTTCAAGCATTTTAAAACAATGCTCAAATCCAACCTGGGCTAAATCTTTTCAGTTTCCCAACTATTCTTGAAATACTATTTTTTGAGTTCAACTTGATATTTATTACATAAAAATGCTTTATTTTATAGATGTGACTCTTCCTGAAGTGTGTTACAAAGACCTGATTACCAATTTAAATGGAACCTGAAAATATTAATGCAATCTAACATAGTTGCAGATCACATGGCAAGCAAAATCATGGTTATGTCACACTTAGCCCTTAAATAAATGAATATGGAGTGATGGAAAAACAGAGGCTTTATTATTTAGTGTTCAGTCAGCAGAATCCACTCAAATTTAAGCTGAAAGGACATTATTTAGGGATATAGGGAAGTCACTAAATCATGGGAGGGCTGAGGAATCAAACCCTAGGCTGAGTTTCCTGGGATGACTTTAGCCACACTACGGCATTCGTCCTTCTCAGCGGCTGCTGTCATTTCCATCGTCAGGATGCTTGTCACACTACTAGTGACAGAAGTCCCCTACTTCTGCCACAATTCAGGCACTACTAAGTTAGGAGCTGATACACCAGCTGCAAATATGAGAATATGCTTTCACTGTCCTAATCAGCAAGGAAAAAAGTATAGATGACCTTGGTTTGGGTGGTACATTGCAAAGGCACAATCCATGAAATAAAGAATTGATAAGAAAGATATCACAAAAATTAAAAATTTTGCTACACGAGATACACTATCAAGAGGAAGCAATACACCAAAAACACAGGTGACAGACGGGAAGAAACTGTTTGCAAAAAGTATACCTGATAAAGGAATTTTATCCAAAAATATACAAAGATCTCTTAAAATTCAAGAATATGAAAACAGCCTAATAAATGAGCCAAAGACTTTAACAACTCACTTAAATAAGATATACAGGTAATAAGTAATCAGATGAAAAGATGATTCATATCAAATATCATCAAGGAAATGAAAATTAAATCATCAACATTGAGATACCACTACACACCTATTAGAATGGTCAAAATGTGGCACACTGACCACACCAAATGCAGGTGACAATGTGAAACAATAGGAACTTTCAATTCAAGGCTGGGAGAAATGCAAAATGGTACAGCCACTTAGAAAGACAGCTTGACACTTTCTTACAATACTAAACATATTCTTACCATATGATCCAGCTAACACACGTCTTGATATTTACCCCCAAAAGATGAATACTTATTCCACAAAATCCTGCACCTAGGCATTTATAGCAGCTTTATTCAAAATGGCAAAACATGGAACAACCGAGATCTCCTTCAGAAGGTGGATGTATAAACAAATTGTGGTACCTCTGACAATGGAATTTTGTTCAGTGCTAAAAAAAAAAATGAGCTATGAAGGCAAGAAGAGACATAGTGAAAACAAATGCATACCACTAAATTAAAGTGGCCAATCTGAAAAGGCAATGTACTGTATGATTCCAACTATATAACCTTTTGGAAAGGACAAAACTATGGCCAGTTTGCCTTAGTTGCCCAAAATTATAATCAGGAGTTGGAAGGGGACAATAAATGGGTAGAACACAGAGGATTTTTAGGGCAACAAAACTAATGTACATGATACTTTAATAATGTATATATGTCATTATACATTTGTCCAAATCCATGGAATATAGTACAACAATAGTGATTCTAATATAAACCATAGACTCTGGGTGATTATGATATGTCAATTTGGTTTGTCAATTATAACAAATATATCATTCTGGTGGGGAATATAGATAGCAAAGAAGTGGAGGCATGTGTATGGCTAGAAATTTCTGTACCTTCTGTTTTATTTTTCTGTAAACCTGAAACTGTTCTAAAAATTGTCTATTAAAAAAAATAGGTGGCTCATTGTGTGTCTCTTTTCCCAAAAATATTGGCTCTAAATCAAAGTGATAGATATTGGCATATAATTGCCCAATCCCAAGTCACTCAAACGCATCCTAGCTACTGGGGAGCCAATGTACTTTGATAGATTTCACTTTGGAATGAGATTTTTACCCTATAAACTGTCAGCATGGAAAGAGTGGTTAACAATATTTGATATAAATGAGGTAAGTTTATGTTAAGTTTACAAACCTTCTCAAAACTGTTCAACCTAAGACCATATGTCTTTACATATAAAATTCAGTCACAACAGAATAGATTCCTGCTTGTCTTGGCCACAAGTAAATCCTGTGAATCTTCTTTCTGGCCTTCTCTAGAGGGACCTATGGTTATTTACTAGTATGACTTCACCCTGGGCAATAAATAATACTCAGAATTTCCAGGATAAAAAGTATATTGACTTTAAATTGATGTTAATTGCTAGAGAACTGAAAACCAAACCACTGTGCTTCACCGGCCAGCTTGAGAATTATAGAGTCAGGAGACAGGTGGAATTGTGATTGAAGTTAGCCTTACAGTGGACCCTGTCATACCACAGACAATCCTGTGGTTGTTTCTAGTCCCAGCATGTAAATTGGTATTACTTGGATGAAAATGACAATGAGTTCCCCAGCTAGTGTGAGGACTTTGATGTTAAGAAGGGCCTAGTATAAATCTCTGAAATAACCCTGTCACCTATAATCCCTTCTGGGATGGCAATATGGCATGCCTGGGGGGAAATGTACAGATAAGTGCCAAAGTTCAATAATGAAAGTTTCCTGAAAAAATTAAAAATAGAGCTTCCATACAACCTAGTGATTCCACTTCTGAATATTTGTTCTGAGAAAATAAAACACTGGGCTTCCAGTCAAGATGGCATATAGGTAAATGCAGTACTCATATCCTCCCACAGCCACATCAACATTAAAAGTAAACTACAGAGAAACCATCATTTAGAATCACCTGAAATTCAGCTGAACAGAAGTCCTATAACTAAGGATATAAAGAAGAAACAACATCAAGACTGGTAGGAGGGTATTTACCAATGTGGGTGTAGAACTAACCCATTCTGAGTCCTATAACTTAGGAATGGACTGGTCCTACACTCACATTGGTGAATAAACATTGGAAAGGATATCTCAGCTGCAGAGGTTCCCCTTGAGGAGTGAGGGGTCCCAGCCCCACAGCAGGACCCCAGCCTAGGGTTCCAGTGCCAAGAAGAAAAGTCTCCATAACTTCTCACCCTAAAAACCAGTGGGGATTATAGTCTAATGTGACAGATGGCTCCTGAATTCCAAGGTGTTCCTCTGAAAGGACCTACACACTGACTTACTCTGACTTACTTGCTCTGAGCTCCAGTGCTGTTGCAGCAGTGGGAAAGGAATTAGTGACATATTATAGGGAACCGTTCTTGCATGGCATGGAAAATGTAGCCCAGCTCCCACTTGGAAAGGACAGTAGAAAGTGAGGTTCAGCACACAGGACCCATGCCCATGGATAGGTTCTCCTGTGGGGAATCAGGCCTGCATTGTACCTAGACTGCTATGAGGCTTGCTTTTGCTAAAACGCCCTCACCCTGAATTGAGGCTGTAAACATTTACTACATATCTTTAAAGTAACTTCCTAAAATCTATGCTAAACCCTCCAAGGACAAGTGTTACCATTTCAACCACTTTTCCCTTTATGTTTGCAAATACCCTCATTTTTTGATGTAATTAGCAACATCCTCTCCTTTGTTTTCTATAAAATGTAACCACCTAAAGGGAACCTATGCATAGTAAATGAGGGCAATCAAGTGTAATGTTCCCAGAAAAGCAATAAAAGCTTGTCCAGGCAAGGGATGGGGCCAGCCCTCTCTCACTCAAGAGAGTGGCTGTGCTGTCCCTTTTTCTCCACAGGACTTCTGTAGTCCATGTGAATTTGTCTCCTCTCATCCATAATGCCATGGACACTGGAGGCTGGTGTCCACATCAACATATGAAGGAACTGAATTATCTGACATCAGGGTGGGAGCTGGAGAGGCAGCTTTCTCACAAACAGTAATGCTAGCAGAAGACACTGTACATTTCTGGGACCCCCTGCCCAACAAAGCTGGAAAGTCGGCATCATATCTGAGCCTCCATTAGCCTGGATGACACTATTCACCCAGCCATGGTGGTTCCCTGGGAACCCACCTTACCCAACTTGGGAACCCACCCAAGTTGTTTGTATTGGGTTTTCCATATGAATGGCCTGTCTTGGCTCATGCTTCAGACTTTCTTAAAATCTCTCAAACAAGCAGCATCTGGATAAGAGCAAATAAACATGGACCCTAGTGTTTCTGACCTGGAAACAATGCTTTTTCTTCTTATCCTTATGAGAACAGATAATCACAAATAATGGCTGGAAAACCAGTCATGCCTTATACTAAGTAAAATACTCTGCTCTCAGTCATAATGTAGGCTATAGAGATGTTGATCTACATGATATCTCACAGAACACCATGCTTGTTCATTACATTAATAGCATTATGTTAATAAGACCTAAGGAACAGAAAGTAACAGGAACCTTAGGAGCCCATAGGTGGAATTTCTAGCATACTTATCTTGTCTAGTTATTTGGGAACAGGAAAATCTACTTTAAATTACAGTGCATTGCTACACCTTGCACTCCTGACAAAAAGAGGCACAAGCCTGGTGTGCCTCATATTTTGAATATAACATATATCATGTTTGGGTATGCTGTGCTGATACATTTACTGATGTACATACAAGGTGCAGTACTGAATTGATCTCTAAGCAGGAAAAGACTGCTTCAGCTCTAGATTATAGTTAAAATAGCCAGTCTTTTGGGCTTTATGACCTAGCAGATCCAATGGTAATGGAAGTATTGTGGTAGATGGAAAAATTGTATGGAATTTCTGGAAAGTTATGATAAAAGGATAAATGCATAGACCTGTTAAGCCATGCATTTATCTACTAATAACTATTTTCTACTTGAAATGTAGTTCTGCCTTGATACTGAGAGTTTGTAGGGTGAACACCTGTTCATGGGATACCACAACTATGCAATTTGTATTGCACACCATGAATTGTGTGATCTGATCCACTGAACCATAAAATAGAATGTGCACAGTACATTTTATTGTAAAATGAGACTAGACCTAGCCACATAGGTCTGGGAAGGCAGAGATAAACTGTACAAATGGATGGCTTAGAGCCCCATGGTACTTGCTCCTACTGCTTCACTGACTCTCCCTCAACTATAAGTATTACCTCATGTGGAGTTTCCCATGAACATTTAATGGAGTAAGAAAAAGTGAGTCTATTTTTTTGTTAGACCTCAAAGTTATATTGGTATTGGCTGGAAGGAGACTGACACTACTTACAGCTGCACTCAGTGACAACCCTTAAAAGAGTAGTGAAGGGAAATTTTTTTAATGTTAGAGTTCCTATAGGACAGATAGCCTGAAATATGCATTTATAGTGATTTAAGATGAGTGGCTAATGAACTAGCTGGAAAAAAAAGAAGAAGACAGGAATATTCTACAAGGATATCTGTAAAATAAAGTAAAAGGATGGAAAAATATATTTGATGCAAATAGGAATGAAAAAACAAGCTGAAGTAGCACTACTTATATCAAACAAAATAGACTTCAAAAAAGGCAATAACAAGAGACAAAAAAATATTATATATTGCTAACAGAATTAATCCAAGAAGAGGATATAACCATTGTAAACATTTATGCACCCAACATATCTAGGAGCACCTAGATGTATAAGGTACTCATAAATCTTGATAGACTGAAAGGGAGAGGTTGATAGTAATGCATTCATAGTAGGGGAAAGCTAGAACAAATATTCCAAAGTTGTGTAAGAAACCACAAAATACCCCAAATAGTCACAGCAATCCTGAGAAAGAAGAATAAAGTTGGAGAAATGCTACCTGATTTCAAACTATACCACAAGGCCATAGTAATCAAAACAACAAGGTAAAGGAAATAAAAACAGAAATATAAATCAATGGAACAGAATAGAAATCACAGAAATAAACCCACACCTTTAATACTTGAAAAAGGAGGTAGAAACATAAAGTAATCTATTCAATAAATGATATTGAAATAATTGGACAGATACGTGCAAAAACATGAAAACAGACCACCTTTTTATACTATACAAAATAATACACTAAAAATGTATTAAATAATTAAATGGTTGACTCAAAATCACAAAATTCTTAGTAAAATTCTTCACTGCCCATTTTATGGGCAGTAAAATCTCTGACATTTCTTGTTGCAATATTTTTTCTGATCTGTCTCCTCAAATAATGGAAATGAAATTAAAGAATGAACAAATGGAACTATAGAAAATGGAAAAGATTTTTCACAGAAAAGAAAACCATCAACAAAATGAAAAGATGACCCACAGAATGGGAGAACATATTAGCCAATGATACATCTGATAAGAGGTTAATATCCAAAATCTACAAAGATCTTATACATCTTAAGACACACATACACAAACCCAAAAATCTAATTAAAAAGGACAAATGACCTGAAAAGACATTTTTCCAAATAGGACATAGAGATGACCAATAGAGATATAAAAAGATCCTTAATGTCACTAATCATCAGAGAAATGCAAATTAACACCACAATGAGACACTGCTTCACATCTGTCAGATGGTTATCATCAATAAATCAATAAGCAACAAATGCTGGCAAGGATGTGAAGAAAAGGTTACCTTCATATGTAGTTGGTGGGAATGCAGATTGGTGCAGCCATTATGCAAAACAGTATGGAGTTTCCTCAAACAAATTAAAAATAGAAATGTATTATGACCCAGCAATTCCACTACTGGGAATATTCCAAAGAAACCCAAAACACTGATTTGGAAGAATACATGCATCCTTATGTTCACTGCAGTACTATATACAATAGACACAATTTGGAAACAACCCAAGTACCCATCAATACATGAGTGGATAAAATGCTGTGGTACTTTTACACAGTAGAATACTTCTCATCCATAAAAAGAAGGAAATCTTCACTTTTGCAACAGCATGGATGGACCTGGAGAGTGTTATGCTAAGTGAAATAAGCCAGTCAGAGAAAGACAAGTCCCATCTGATTTCACTTATATATAAAATTTAATGAACAAAATAAACAAACAAAATTGAGGCAGTCATTGATACAGAAAACACTGGCAGCTTTTAGAGTGGAAGGGTGTTGGGGGCTGTATGAAATGGTGAAGGGATAAAGCAAAAAACAAAAACCACAGATGACTGTATGGTGATTATCAGAGGGAAACCGTGGTAGGAGAGGTAGAACAAGGTAAAGGGAGGATAAGTGATGACAGAAGGTAATGATTTTGGGTGATGGATATATGATATAATATATAGATGATGTAGTATAGAATTGTAAACCTGACACCTATATAATTTTATTAACCAATGTCACACCAATAAATTCAATGAACTTTTTTAAAAGGTGTAGAGAAAGAGAGAAAGGGGGAAAGAAATAAAGGAAGGAAGGAAGGAAGGAAGGGAAGGAAGGGAAGGAAGGAAGGCAGGAAGGAAGGAAGGAAGGAAGGAAGGAGGAAACGAAGAAAGAAAGAGAAAGAAAAGAAGGCAATAGGAATAGAGGTGGGCTATTTAGAATGGACCTAGTGTGGGAATATATATTTCTTATCTAATTTTCCATTAGGAAAGGTTTGCTTTGGTTGAAAATGTCAACATTTTGGTAGACAAGATGGTCCATCCAGTGGAAAATAGAGTGTTTTTTTTTCCCCCATGCCTTACCTCTTATGAAATAAGTCCATGAACATAATGGTCATGATTGAAACTGTATGTACTTGACAATATAGACTTTCCCCCCAACAAAGCTGATCTGAGTGCCTAATCTACCCAAAACAGAGACTGATGAGTCCTCAATACTTAATTATTCTCCAGGAGTCCAGGCATCTGTTTGGAAAAGGTTGATTATTTTTAATATTTTCATCATGTTGAGCAGCACTTTTTACTTATAAGAATAGCTTGAAGCATGTCTATCAACACCAAACACCACTTATTTAGATAATCCCTTATGTGTTACTCTTTTATCTCACATGCATCATATATGACTAGAAAACAAACTTTACAGGGCTGGTAATAAGTAAAAATACTCATGCCAAGAGTATTCACTAGTCTTAGCATATGCCCAATGACCTAAACATGGAATAAACTTGTTGAATGCTTAGGTTGGTGCCTGGTTAGAAATAACTTCTGGTATTATACACCTTAAACATATGGGTGAACATATTATTCTATTTTTTTTTTGCTAATTTTTCACCCATTAGGTATGGGGATTCATCAATATAGAAAAAGCTATTTTTTTCACAGATGTGCTGAATTTCTAGTAAGACTAGTTTACAACTGGAAAGAATTTAAACTAAAAGCTAATGCCAGGCACCACTTTTTATAATAGAATTTTTTGTGTGAAAAAGGATAAATTGATGTTATTTTTCAGATTTTTAAAAATATGTTCCCAAATGGAAAAAATACTATACAATGGGTCATGAAGGACTAGTTATGGTGATTGTGTCAGTGCTTTTGAATTTTGATTTCTGTAGTTATACAAACACTAAAACTAAGAGTAAAAACAATTCTGCTGTTATTTAAAAAAATTTTTGTTGTTGTTCAGGCACACCAGTTTCCATTTCCCCCGCAACCACTCCCTACCTCCCACCACCATTTGTTGAAGAAATTATTTTTATTTCATTATATGCTTCTGCCCCCTTTGTCAAACATTAATTGATCAAAGACACTTGATTTTATTTCTGGCCTCTCTATTCTGTTCCATTGATCTATACTTATGCCAGTACCAGACTATTTTGATTACTGTGGCCTTGTAATATAGTTTGATGTCAGGTATTGTGATCCCTCCTACTTTGTTCTTCTTTCTCAAAATTGCTGAGGCTACTCTTCATTTTGATGGAAAAAATTAAGACTCTTAGAGGTGAAGTGGTTATTATCCTGATATGTCCATGAAACACCATAACTGGAATATTAACCAGTATCTAAGTGCTAACTTTATAATCTTTTATGTGGGGTTTAAATAACCCCCACTGTTTATCCAATCTACCTATTGAACTTTAACTCTCATGAATAGTTTAAAAAGACTCTCTGTTTTATTCCCACCAAAACAGTTATTGAAAAAAAATCACTGGACACCTTTCTGTTTCAGTCTCTGAGATGCAAGGGCTACATATATAAATGTTCAGTTTCTTCACTCAAGGAACAAGTAGTTTAGTTTGTAAACTGTCAGCTTGTATGAATATGAACATAATATATCTTATTTCTTCAACAAATATTTATCAAATATTGACTATGCAGAAGGTAATGTGGTAGGTTCCAGAAGTGGACATAGATTAAAATAATTGAAATTATTTAATTATTTAATATCAAGCTTATATAAACAGGAAACTTATAGTACAACATATGATACAGTAAATGGTCAAAAAAAACACAGTGCAAAAACATAGAATTTATATCAAGCTGTGTCACGATTCCAATTTGTGATTATTCTGGATGAAGTTTGTCTTTTGTACTATGAAAGGACATACGCATTTAATGTCATCTTTATCGGTTATAAATGGCAAAACAGTGAAGAAAGCTGACATACCATCCTTAAATCTGAACCTTCTGGCATATGTCAAATAACTTATAATTTAAACTAGTTTAAATATAGGGTGATAGTTTCATTTTTTCTGTTCTTTTTTAAATGGAAATGATTGATGTTTTTTTTTTTTTTCAAGTGATAGGAACTGGAGAAACTTCAGTATAACTCTCAAATCTTAATACAACATACCATTTTAAGTCATTAGTACAGCTCAGCTAGATTTCTTTTTAAGTATTTTGAAAATAAAATTTGATAGAGAAGATGTGGGAGAGAATACAGGATTTCCATGATTACAGATAATTATACCTTAATGGTGGGAAAAATAATGAGCATATTAGGCTATTGAGTCATTGTGGGTGGAATTGTGGAGGAGGAATTGCAAACTAATGCTTTTTAAAAAATAATCTCTAAATTGGAAGAAGTATGTGTGAACATTCATTACTCAAGGTTTGACCATTAACACCTTTAGAGTCACAATGGAAAACACAAAATGTCAAAGCTAGACAGCTGGCCACAGGTGGTGGCTCTAAACAACATACTAAATAACACTAAATAGCACGCTGCAGAAATATTTCAAGATGAAGTTTTCAATTTGCCAATTTTGATTTTGATTTCTTCATTTTCTAAATTTTCACTGGGATGATAAAACTATAGCATTTATATGGTTTAATATTGAGTCACTATTTAATTTTGTATAATAAACTGGTCTATTCTATTCCATGTATTAAGCCAGTCTTATGAGACACCATCAAAGACTTTTATGCCTGTACAAGTATCCTATATAAATTTCTAAATCTTCAGCAATGTCACTAATAAGAACGTTTTTGAGTACTTAAGAATTTTAAAGCAGCAGCGTGTTTATTTTCTATATTGGTGTCTCATAGTAATGTTTTTATTTATACCCTATGTCATTTTAGATGTTGTGAAATAATCAGTATCTTCAGTATCTGAACAAAGGACAGTTTTTTTTTTTTTTAAGATTTTATGTGTTTATTTTTAGAGGGGAAGGGAGGGAGATAGAGAGAGAGAGAAACATCAATGTGTGGTTGCTGGGGGTTATGGCCTGAAACTCAGGCATGTACCCTGGCTGGCAATCGAACCTGGGACACTTTGGTTCCCAGCCCGCGTTCAATCCACTGACCTACGCCAGCCAGGGCAACAAAGGACAGTTTTGAAGGGTTGATGAGACTAAAGACAAAAGGAAATACACTTAAGGAAATTTTGAAATGCTTTTAGTGACAGATGATTATGAGCCTAAATGAGGAGCAACTGGGGGTTGGGATGAACAGGTCACGCAGAATCTGAGAGAGAGAGCTATGTAGGAAGTAAAGTAGAAAGCCTTAAGTGACAGATTTATGTGCCATGGGTGAGAGAGAAAAAGAATTAAGGATATCTTCCTGGATTATTAATAATTATTGGTATATTCTTATATATAATATACCTTAAAATATTAAATATGCATAAGGGCATAGTACAAGAATTGAAAAACATTTCAAAAGTAGAATACAAAGTGGTATACTATTGATTATAGTAATACTCATACAAAGGTAAGGATAGGAGGGATTATAGAAATTAATAAATCAGTGTGTTATGACAAGGACTTCCTTACATTTCTGTTCTTCTTTCACTTTGCAGGCAGTCAATTATGTGCAAACAAAGTATATTCACCAAGGGCAGTGTTGAAGTGGAGCTCTGGAATAAGTTAAAATTATCTAAAAAATTAATCTAACTTTAACCATTTGTAGAATATTAACTTAAACTCCTTTTTAAAAAATTTGGAAATAATGAATACTCTTTCACAGTCTCCTGTTTCATGATTTAAATAACTTCACAATACTCTTCCTATTTATAAATTTGTTAAATGTTGAAATAAAAATCCATTAACAGAAATGCTACATTCTGTAATCACTTATATTGTTGAGTTTCTATTTTATTTTTAATTTTAATTTTAATAATTTTATAATAAAATAGTTCCTATGTCTAGTTTAGTGTTGAGAGTTTTGTTTCATTTGTTAGGGAGTCATGCCTCTAGCTAAAAAAGGAAAATGAATGGTTTGTTTCATTTGGAAGATGCTGTATTCCCACATTCTATTAAGTTCAAATGTCTACTCTTCCAGCTGGGGCATTGGTCATCGTATCTTAATGAGCAGTATAAACTGCCAAGTTTCTATTCACTGCTAAGGATTTCCCAGTCCTTTGATAAAAATATAATATGATTTGCTCACTGTGCACATCTGGCTAAGAGGTTTTAAGATTTCTTGGAGCCTGAAACTCATTTATCACTCTTTGGTTGCATTGTATAATAACCAGAACTCATTTATCTCACAGAATATCTTACATCGTAAAGTAATATACATTTGCCCAAACAAAGCCTTAATTTGCCTCTGAGCATTAAAGACTATCATGGATATTATTTTGTGAATTGTAATTTTCTAAGAGATGCCATATTCAAGATAAAGGAAAACAGGGACTTGTGTTAGACACATATGGGTTTTCCAGGTGGATGAAAATGTGAGAGTGGCCTGAGTGACCATGAAAATGGAAACATGTTACTTTAATGAACTCTTTGGTTGTAGTTTCAATTCAGTCTTTTATTATCAAATATTTTCTCTGCTTTTGGGCCAACATTCCACATGACTAATACTTTTCAGTGTTCAGCTTTCACTTGAACTTTTTCTCCTGGGAAAAATGAAGTGATTTTTACTCACTTTCACTGAATGTGAAAAATGGACAATATGCCAAAATTTTGTCTTAAGTTATAGAACCCTCAAAAACACATACCATTTTGAATTGCTGTAGTGCTTGATTTACAGCAAATTCAAGATGAATTTTCACTTTCACTCCCAAAATAGGTTAATAATTCTTTATAATCGCCATAGTGTTTACACAGTCACAAACAGCAAAATTCTTCAGGTGTCATTCAGATAGCCTTGCTGCCAAAGAAAACAAAACAAAACAAAACAAAAATAACAGGCAATAAGAAAAATTATCAAAATATTTTCTTGTTTTCTTTTACATACAAGATTGGTTTTAAAATCTCTCCTGCTTTTGTAAAAGATATTAATAGATAGCAATTTTCTCTAAGCAGGGGCCCTATTTTGATTTGAAAACATTGAAATTTTTTAACATAATGTGAGTACTTATTATTCTAATCTAAAATAAGGCCAAAATCTAAGAATTAGTGTTACAAAATTCCCATTTGTTAGTGCTACATGCAAGAAAAAAAGTGGTGACTTAAGCCAAATTTCAATGACTATCACACCTGTTTCTTTGACAGCACATTGCTTAGTGTGTAGGAATATTCTCAAAACACTATGATAAAATTGGAAAATTGGTTTTCTGCAGCACATAAAGCATTGAGACTTCAGTCATTATGTAGTATTTTAATATTTTGAAATATTCTGTGGTATTAATATGATCTACTGTTTAGCAAACTTTGAGAGTTACATTTAAATGTGTTGACAGCATAATTTGAAAAGGTACTAAAATATTTCCCAAAGTATAAAAAACTTAACTTCACTCATTTTTTTTGAAATTTATGAGTATCATTAATTGGTAGTCTATATGATTGTCACATTGTCAGCAAGGGCTCTGACTTCTTTCAAAGCTGTTTGCTCCATCCCAATTTGTATTCAACCAGCCATTGACATAAGAAAATTATCTTTAAAAAGCCTTGCTCTTATGTTTTTATATTTTCTTTTTGATAACACGTTTATTACAAATATTTTAACATGTGGTCATATTACCATTATTATGTACAATGTTGTGAGAATGCAAGGATGTGGGTATAAAACTAGTGTTGGGCAGGTGTGGACCAGGATGGGTATAATTGATTCACTGATGATGCAATGTATAGAAAACAGGATTCTACAAATGAAAGTAGAAAAGCAAAATAAAACATCAAAGAATTTGACAAAGCCATAGAAGTTGAGCTGCTGAATTTGGTTGGGAAAATGTAATAATTTTTATTTTGTAACTGGTGAATTTCAGATAAAATCTGCCTATCCAAACAGAAGCATTCTATTCAATTAAAATATCCAGATAATAAGAATTTATATTAGAGCTGGAATGAAGATACAGAATTAGAGTTTCATTATAAAAAATTAGAAAAAATACATTAAAATAAAAAATATTTTATTGCAAAAATTAGAGATTCATAAATAAAAGAAAATAGACATGAATATTTATGGAATAATAATAATTGGGTTGTCTTAGGAAGAAAGTGTAAGTACAAAAACCAGAAACATCAAGAATCAAATTTTGAAAAAAACTGCACAGGTTATTAGAGAAGTCAGAAGCAAGTAATAAAGAAATCATTGGAAAAGTAGTAAAATGGCTCAAATAATTTATTGTTAGAACTAAAAGTCAGTTTAGGTATTTTCTTACTAGTGTCTCATTATATATTTTTAATTTTTAATTAGGTTGTGAATAAATTAGTAGAGAGTTTGGCTTTTAATCCCCCTCTTTCTTTTTGGTACTGTGGGTTCTCTCCTTCCCATTAGTGCAATATGTCTACAACTTCCTAGGATAAGCCTGCAATGTTTAAACTGCATGCAGATTAGGCCTTTTGCCTTATCATCCCTCACAGCACTTTACATTGGAAGGGTTGCTACTTCTAAATATTTGGTGGTGACAAGCCCTTCTCATTATAGCCATCCAAAAGCTGCTAATTGATGGATGGTCTTTTGCCCCATACACCCACCATTCCCAATGATCCCAAACCCACTGATCTTACATTTCTTCAAAAATTTCATACCCTTGGGGTTATTTCTAAATTTATGAAGTGAATACAAACTTTCTTTTATGTTATCTAGACATTTGCTTTATAGTTGAGAATTGGTTTTTGAGAAACAACTTAGATTATATATTTTTCCATGCTTTCAAACAGTATCTTTCATAATGTAGACTGCAGAGTTGGTCTTTAGTATACATAAGAAGTGATTTCCAAAGTGCCATTTCTATATTTAACAAAAGATATGACTAAAATCAATAGAATGAACTTATTTTTCTTGTCAAAATTTATCCCATTAATATACACAAGACATGCTTTTTTTTCTTTTCTTTTAAAGTCTTATCTCCATTGGCTTTATTAATTCACTGGGTAAAAATGCAGTGGTAGGCATTCACGTCCTTCCCATCAATTTGCCTGCTTGCTTACAACAAAAAAGGATAAAGACTGAAAATGAAATTAAAGCAGAATTAGTGTTCTGATAAGCCTTTTTTATTTTATATAATATTTTGATGCACTTTAAAAAAGAATAAATCTCAAGCTTTCTAGAATGTGGTTAATTTAAAAGATGGATATCTAAAGCTAGCTCTAAAAGTGAATTATGGCAATGAAATAATAAGGCAATTATATATTGCCTACATACATATGTCTGCATGTTCTTCATAAAAGTCTTCCTTCTAAAAAACAGGCACTTAATGAAATTCCTGGCTCGGTTCACAGTAACTTCTTTGACAGAGTGAAACTGTTAGAAAGACATAAGCATTGCCATTATAAGAAGCTGAAGATTAATAATAACTTCTGATGAATACATAGTAGCTATTTATTGTGGCACTAGCTAATGATTATATACTAAGCCTATTGTACGATGATTAAGTATAAATTAGATGAATGGTTTTCTTGTTAAGAATTTTAAAGGCAAATAACATTGTCTATATTTATACAGCTAAGAGCCCAATAAAACAAACATTTTTTTATTCCTCAAACCAAAAACTAACAGGACATTTTAAGTATGCTGGATTTTTAGGTGGCTATATGAATTCTGGGTAAAATCTCTTTTTATTAAGGCACCAGTCAGTCCTATCTTTTATGATACAATGAACTCCTGTCACAAACAACATGTGCCACAACATCTCTGGATACATATTAAAAAGTGCAGTCATATGCCACACACACCTACACATTACCTCTCATTATTTTTCCTTTTTAAGTGATAATCAATCTCACCCTCGAAGGAGAAGAATCCCTTATTGTAAGGTTAGAATACATGTGCAGAGATGTATGCAGCCCCAAACACTGACTTTTTCTTACAAGCAAAATAACAGACTTTCTCA
This sequence comes from Phyllostomus discolor, assembly GCF_004126475.2. Lineage (NCBI taxonomy): Eukaryota > Metazoa > Chordata > Mammalia > Chiroptera > Phyllostomidae > Phyllostomus > Phyllostomus discolor. Next base: position 53,605,221 of record NC_040907.2, read on the forward strand.
TTTGTTTTGGCAAGCTAAAAGCAGATACTTCACAGCATTTTTGTATGGAGAAAAACTTTGGTTTGATTAAAATGTGTTTACTCAACCTAATAACAAGTTATTGTTAGTATGTATATGCTCTGCATACTCTGCATACTATCATTTTAAAGGATATCAATGTGTTTTAAAGCTCTCCTAAACAAATCTCCCCAGGAAAACTCCACAGGGAAAGAAAAAAAAAGTTCACCCACAGAGTGAGCCCAGGCAAAATTGACATAAACTAAAACAAAACAAACAAAAAAATCAACCTTTGATATCTTCATTCATACCAAATTACTTCTCACATTTATTGTTGTATATTTCACTGAGGGAAGACAATTTTTAATACTAATCCCCTGTTATTAGTAAGGCCTGACATCTTTCTAAGCCCATTTGAAACACTTCTACTTACATTCATTTATCTCAAAGCAACTCAAGCTCTACCAGGGGCATGAACATTTTAGTGTCTTTGGACCACACTTGGGAGGAAAGTGATCTTGGGCTATACAATAGATACATTGTGACACATAATCACAAATAAAAACCTTATAATATTTTAAGTAAATTTACAATTTTGTGTTAGGCTGCATTCACAGCCATTCTGGGCTGCATGTGGCCCATGGGCCGCAGGTTGAACACCCCTGCTACCAATCCCTTCATATGGGGACACCACCTATGGTTTCAGATTATGTAGGTTTTGCTCTACAACAGGTCACCCAGTTAAGGGGTCAGTTATGACCAGAAACTTAGCTAGGTCAATTTCCCAACTGGTTTCTGTAACTTACATTTGTTTTCTACATAATAACCCCACAATTTTCTGAAATTTATTTTTGAAAAATATCCTTGTTTAGTGATAGCTTAACTTTATGAATGATGTCACCTAAAAGTAAAAGCATTTTAACAAGTGACTTCTGCAAACTTACTTTCATTGTCTAAGAGTCAACCTTATAAGTGGTATAATTTAATTACTAAGGTAGGTCAATGTGTCAATTTTAACTAGTTATCAGTTAGTGTTTTATCTATTAAAACCTATATAGATAAAGCTGAATATATATTAACTCTCCCTTTTATTTTTAGCGTAAGGAAGTCAATGACTTCTTTATTTTAGCTTTAAAATGAAGTGAACAAAACCATGAAAAATTAAGATGTTAAAAGTCTTACTGGAAAAAAGAATGTGTCTGTGTTTATAAAGCATAACCATGCTGCTTTCTTGCCAATCATTTTTTCTCTCTTTTAAACCAATAGCCAATGTTTCCAAACATAGGGAAGAGAATACAATTTCTGGGAAAGAGGTCAAATCTAGTATTCCATAAAAATTATACAGGAATCTTATTGTGAATCTTACAAAACAAACAGAAAATTCATCTACTGCTTAATATTATTCTTGCCCAATTGTGTGGAACTTAAATGCTATAACAGTAGGCAGGCTGTGTACTTCTTTTTATTCTCACTAATGAATAGTATTTAAATTGCTGAAGTACCTCCCCTCATTTTTCTATTTCTTCCTAACTTACTTTCCCTCTCTTACTCTAATTAGGACATGTATTGTTTGACTGAGTCTCTGTTTCACCAGTTTGTTCACCTTTGCCTTGTGAGTTCCCTGGAAGGAGAGAACACTCTATTTTTTGAACAGATGCTTCATTATGGAGGTGAGTAGCTGAGTTACATTGCCATTCCACCTTTCCCCCCTTGTCTGGCAGCTGTTGTGGACTGTTAAACACCTTTAGTGGAAGATGAGCCCAGTCTCTTGCTCTGAGGGCATGCAAACTTGTGTGTGTGTATGTGTTTGTCTCTCTATTATCATGGTTCATTGAATACAATGTAGAGTCATTTTACTGCACCTAGTGGACCCCCAAAAGAACCTGACAGTTAAATGAAAGTTGTCAGTCTTCCTTCTGTTCTAGCTAGATTGGATAATGAAAGGGCAGAACCTGGAAGTGAGGAGCATAACTGAGATCAATGTACCAAACAAATAAAAGAAATGCAATGATTTCTTGAGGAATTCAACAGAAGGCATAGGTATTTAGTGTCTAGACAAATAAAGACCAGTGGTTATAAACCTAGAATGCATGGCTCTAAGAACTGAAACTAAGCTTTGCATAATAGGTAATGGAAAGCTTGTGGCCTGAAATTTATGAAGAGAAATTCTGATAAGTTGTGATAGAAACTACTTGGGTATAGAAACTATTAATAAATTAAAATTATAATTCACTCTATATCATAATATAAAGAATTAGAGATTGTTGATATCTATTCATAGTCAAAGGAAAAGAAATAGAGTTCCATTTAATTGCTTTGCACTTTTAAAAATAAAGTTCTAATGATCACTCACTGTATTCACAAATTAACATCCCTTCAATCAGAAAACATTTTCCTGCTTAGCAACATGTAAATATTTCCAACTAAATCATTAGAATTTGTTAAAAATATAATAGTAGAAAATAATTTACAAAGAGTGTCTAAAGAGCCCATATAGTGCTTACACTCATATCTTCCAAAATTTAGGGAGAATTTATGCTACAGTTAAAAAAGAACTATGCAACTTCCCTTGCAAAATTATAATTTATTATACAACTTATGTTTTGTTTTTTTCCTGTGTCAAAATGTTGTAGCTTATTTTATAAGTCTTGAAGCTTGAATGGGATACTTTCTAATATTTGTTTTCTTGTTTGTATACTTATTGCTTTCAGTTTTATATTCCACACATGAATGAAATTGAATGTTTCTTGATTTTTTCTGACTTATTGCACTTAGCATAATATTCTCAAGGTGGTCCTTAACTTTTTTTGTCTGACTTGTTGCACTTAGTTTAATATTCTCAAGATTCAGCCATGTTGTTGCAAATGATAACATTTCATCTTTTCTTATGGCTGAGTAGGATTCCACTGTATATATGTACAGCTCTTCTTTATCCAATCCTTTATGAAAGGACACTTTTGTTCCCATGTCTTGGCCACTGTGAATAAGATGAACATAGGGGCATGTATCTTTGTGAATAAATGCTTTCAAATTTTTTTGGTAGATACTCAAAAGAGGGGTTTCTATGCCAAATGGTTGGTTACTCTATTCTTAACTTTTTGAGAAGCCTCTATACTATTTTCCATGGTGGCTGTACCACTTTACACTGCCACCAACAGTGACTGGGGTTTCCTTTCTCTGCACAACCTCTCCTACACTCATTATTATTTGTCTAGTTAATAATAGCCAAACAAAAGCTCACTGACACAGACAACACTGGTGGTTACCAGTGGGAAGGGGGGGTGCAGGGGCAGTAAGAGGTAAAGGGGGGGTCAAATATATGGTGACAAATGAATATTTGACTTTTGGTGGCAGGTACACAATGCAATATACAGATGAGGTATCATAGAATTGTACACATGAAATCTATATAATTTTGTTAACTAATGTCACTCCAACTTATTTAATTTAAAAAAGGAGACGAGAGAATTGACATTGTTTTCTTTCATTGAAATACAATAACCATCATTGTTAAACAGCAAAGGTGATCTGTTGAAATAATTCTTAAAAACTATCAAGTATTTTTGATAATTAAATATATCACTAACAGTCCTGGCTGGTGTGGTTCATTTGGTTGGAGTGTCATCCTATAAACTAAAGATTGCAAATTCAATCCCTGGCCAGGGCACATACCTAAGTTGTAGGTTTGATCCCTGGTTGGGGCATGTATGGGAGGCAATCAGTTGACACTTTCTCTCTCACACTGATGTTTCTTTCTCTCTCTCTCCCTTCCCCTTTCTCTAGAAACAATGAACAATAAATAAACATATCACTTCCATAAGTTTAAGTAATATAATTATCATATTTATAACTTTGATATTTACTCTTTTATAACTATTGATACAATTGTAAAAAATTATTCCGATATTTGGACAATTGGTAAGGAATAACTGAGACATAAAAAACAGCTTAACTTAAATTACATGATCTTCTCTTATTTTTCATATTTTAAGGTCAAAAACATTTGGAGATATTTTACTCTCTATATATAAACATACCAAAACAATTTTGGGGGTAGTTATTATTATTCATATTTTAAGCCACACCACATTTCCATAGAAAGCTGTTGGTGCCTATGATCCCACAGATGATTTAGATCCCAATTTTTAGACAGAATTTTACACAATGATGGACATGTTTTATATTGCCACTGTTCAGTATGACAGCTACTAGCCACATACAGCTATTGAGCATTTGAAATGTGGCTGGTGCCATTAAGGAGCTAAATTTTTAATTTTATTAATTTGCATTACTTTAAATATCAATCTAAATGGTAACATAAATTTAGTAATTACTATATTAGATATTGCAGATTTAAACTCTCTGAGTAAATGTGATCAACATAGTTTCTTTGATTATGAAGTCTTTGTCCTGCCTGTCAGGAACTGCTCTATTGTATTGATACATTGCAAGTGACAGAAAGAACTAAAAAGCAATGGTTTTCATATTTTAATATCATTCATATGGTTATCAAATATTTAGCTGGCCAATTTTTTATTATCCTAATCCAATGTACTCTGTGAAAACAACTTAACCATCCTTACCTGGTATGTTATTAATCTGGGTTTTTGGGAAAAAATGAAGATAGAATATCTATCTATTATCTATCTATCTATCTATCTATCTATCTATCTGCTGTCTCTCTGTCTATATCCTTATCCATACCCATATCTATATCTGTATAATCAGCTCATGTAGTAGTTAGGAAGGCTGGGAAGTCTCACACTCTGCAGGTGGCAAACTAGAGACTCAGGAAAAGCAATGCTATAAATCCAGGCAACATCTGAGTCTGAAGGCAGGAGAAGACCTATGCCCCAGCTCGAAGTCGATTGGACAGAAAGAGCAAATTATCTCTTACTCGGACTTTTTGTCCTATTCAGGCCTCCAATGGAATAGATGAGTTCTATCCACATAGGGGAGGGGAACCTGATTTACTCAATCTGACATAAAGTTAATCTCATCCAGAAACATGCTCAAGAGACACATCCAAAATAATGTTTAACCAAACAACATGGCACCCTTAGCCCAGTCAATTTGACACACAAAATTAACCATTATACTTCGTATTAGGAAAATATTTCCTCCCTTTTCCCCATACCTTCACCACTTTCAATCATTAATATTTTTAAAGATTTCTGTTTATCCAATTATTCAAATATGATTCCTCTACAACAGTTCTAAACAGCTGGAGAGGTTTGCAACAGAAAAAAAAAGAGCCTACTGTATTGTGAGTTCCCAGACACTGTTTTGATTTTTCTCTCTGATTCCTAGTTTTAAACACAGTGCCTAGACCTATTTCTAGCATGTGATTGGTTCTGAGAAATATATCCTGACCAAATGAATTAATAAATAGTACCTGATATCATAAAATAATGCTACTGTTGAATAAACAGTCTCAGCAAGGCGTGGGCTTTTCACCCAACTCTCTCATAAACTCCTTGTCTGATGGGTCTTCCCAAGTGGCTTTGATTTTCAAATACATTTTGGAGCAGTGTTTTTCAATATTGAATATACTTATTTACATCTCTATTAAAGTGAGAGTCATTTGATAAATATAAGAGGGAGGATGATGTATTACAATAATTCATAACATGTTCCCAGATAATGTCAACAAAGGTGAGAAGATGACAAAAAGTGTCAATAGCAGGGATTTTCAAGATACTCTAAAAGAAGAGAAGGAACTGAACATTATTTATTAAAAATAATCATTACAATATTTAGCTTGTCTCAGATATGGAAAAATATGGATCCAACTGTGTATTTGTCTCTGATATGTGTAATGTGAATTAATAATCTGCACTGTCTTACAAATACAGGTCTAATTAGTAGACATAGTGCCACAAAGGAGATGTAATTTTGACATGGATTTTTTTAAATTAAATGTGTTGAATGTCATTAATTACTCTTCTTTTATGATTTTTTCTTAAAATAAGCTGTACCTGTATGAGTGAAAAAAAAAAAAAAACAGTTATTGACCTGTAAACTCCTCATTCTAAAAACTGTTGTGACATGCACCTTAAGACATTTTGTTTGGCAAACATGTGATATTTCTGCTGCAGCTCTCCTTTTATTTATTTATTCATTTTGTTTGTTTTCTGGAACTTAAAATAGTGGCACACTTTTGCATTTATCATAGGGAAAGTCTCAGATTCTTCAACACGATACTCCGGGCACAGTCCAGGAAATCAGAGCTAGAACCCAAGATGAAACATATTTGTCATTTTAAAGATGGTAAAAATGAAGGTCAAGAGGCTTGTCGAAGGTCATACAACAAAGTTAATAGCACTGTTAGGCCCTTTATTTTTTTGCCTTTGGTGAACATGTTTTCTGAACCTCATATCTGGTGACTAGTGCATTTTTATAAAGAGTAAAGTAAAATATTTAGAAGCATACTGTTCTGAAATAAACCTGGGATTTAAGATTGCTACAACTAAAATAATCTAGAAGTTATTTTTACTTGCACTTTCTAATCCTTGAATAATTTTTTAAATTACATGCCAGCCCAGTTCAGTAAATACCTTGCTTTTTCATTGAAACTTTTCTTCTCATGTATGTAGATTACAAATTCACTGAAGGGAAGAAACAAACCAAAGTGCATTCTGTTACAATGAAGTCTAAAAGAAGGACCATGAAATTATTTTACATGATTTTAGTAAAAGGAAGGCATTAAACAAAAATAAATTAACATCTTTGAGGATCATGAAACACATGCAATTTTAGCTATGTTCCCATTAGATCAGATGCCTTTCTAATTTCCAGTCTCCCTGTGTTTTTAGACTCCATTTTTACTTCTAGATATAAATTCCTTTCCCGCTAGGAAAACCTGTTTTATAGCCAGAATATATTTACAGCAGAAATATAAGTAATAAACCCCCTGTTGATTGAAAATAATATTTATGTACGAGGCAATTATCTTCACATCATTTAAAACTTTCTGCACTATTATTTTGCCTGTATTCCTTGTTTTGATTATTATGCCACATATGGGTGCTGGCAAGCTTAGAAGAACCATATATCTTTTTTACTTGAATAGTTTTGAATACTCTCTCTCTGGATGTCTCTCTCTCTCCCTGCTTTTTAAAATGATCATTCATTTGATAAGAAACAAAAGACTCCAATATATTTTATTTTTGATTGAGATAATGTGATTTTACCTAACAGATTCAACTTAATGATATGGTCAAACATTAAGGATGGCAAGGCTTATTGTTCTGGTGTGAAATGTATTAACTTTTATAACTTTAATATTTGCAACTTAAATAAACAAAAATGAATAATAAATAGCTCAACTTGCATGGGGTTTTATAGTTGACAGTTTTTTTCAAATGCCATTTTTAAGTTGATCCTAAACATAATCATGGTCACACTGTTATTTGTTTACCAGTCCCTCCTGTTTACTAGAAAATTGAGGCCCTGAAAAGATAAGTTGTTGAAATTTTGTCAGCTAATATTTGGCAGAGCTAGATTCTGAACCTGGGTTTCTTGACTTAAAACCCTTTGCTATTGCTACTATGCTATAGTACCTTTCCCTACACAAATGTAATTATGCCTAAAGGCCCAGGCATTCTTTTCTATTTGTAGTTTCTACACAGCTGTCCTCTGCAATATATTAGCTATATATTATTCTAATTAATTTTGGTTTTGAAGGAAAGTCTCTTTCAAGATCTGCATGGTAATTTGAACAGAAGCTCTGATGTCTGAAAATTATTGCTAAACCTTTTGGTTACTGTAATTTTGAGAAGACTGGACAATTTCTTTGTGAATTATAGGAGAATACACCTTCTAAAGAAGGTTCAAATGCTAAATACTGGCTTTTGACAATCACATACCAGTAACTATTCAAAATTTACCTTTTTGGGATTCACACTCTCTTTTTTCTCTCTGAAGAGGTCACCACTACCTAGACAAAGGCGAAACCCGAAGCCGCATGTGTGAGAGCTTTTACATGCTCATACATAAAACACTTTCCATATGAATTACATATAAGCCCAAGGTAGAGCTAGAATATGAAAGAATGAATGATATATGCACTTTTGTTGATTTTAATGTAAAATAGATTAGCCTGCATTTTAAATTAGGTCAGATGATTTCACATAGCCAAACTGGCATTTTCTAAAGCTAATTTCTCTGAACATTATCTCTGGGGAATTACAAATAGGTTTTCTGTGGGAAGAAAAGAAAATGCATTATTAGATTTTGGTTGCTATTGCACTATAAAAGCTGAAACAGGTTTACTTATCCCAGGATATAAGAATGCACTATGGTCCTTCAAGAGGGGAAAGACAGTAAACTTTTCTCAATGTTACTTGAACATAAAAAATGTTTACATAGATCATTTCATAGGTTACTCATTTACCTTATATATTTACATAGGAGATATTTTTTTTTCTTCTGGAAGCAATTTACACAGTTCAATTTGACCATACCAAATCTAAATGGATGTTTCTGCACTAATTTCATCCTTTTACTTTTTCAAAGTGATAAATCTTAATTGAAGAGTATAAGAACAGCCAAAAGACAATGGTTGGGGTATTAAATAATAAACATAATTCACATTCCATTTTATATTAATTCACAAAATAAGTAGAAAAACCTCAACTCATAAATCAATCTATCTGCTTCCAATAATAACATGACTTTCAACTAAGAAAATGTTGTGATCTATAATCCACAAATCCCCAGTCCTGCTCTAATCTTAAATTACCCGAATATTCTAATTATTTACATACACATAGCCTAGGCAGGAATATTAACATATACATTTATCATAAGGACGATGGCTCTAACTATTTACCTGTAAAAATAGGTAAGCTATTGCATGTTAATTCATATTGAGGAAGTAATAAAAATAAAACTATGCTCTAGGCCTGTTTCTCCAACTTGAAAATAGGGAAAATATTTACTAATAAGTTTTTACCATCAGTTTTTAGAATTAGTGTAGGTGAAGAACTTAGAGTAATGCTAGGCATATTGTGTGTCAATAAAGCTATTTTTGTTATTATTTGTAACAGTGAAATATAAGAGACATAAGGTAATCTTTTCAGTTTGAAGTAGAAGTGTTTACTGTTTTCGGTGAAGTTGTCAGTGCAGGCTTCAGTGCAGGTGACTTTTTAGCAGAGCCAAGAAAGAGGTGAGGTGACGATATCCGTGTCAATGTGGAAACGAATTATCCCAGCCAGATGAAGAGCCTCTGCCAAGGCCTCAGGGCAGGAGGATGCTGGCTGACTGAGAGATGCTAAGCAGGCCACTAAAACACAATGAGTGAGAAAGAGAGTAGTAGGAAACATGGTCATAAAAATAAAGAGGAGCTGGACCATGCAGGGCTTGGGGAAACTTTGGCTTTAATTGGGAGTGAAATGCTTCGTAAAGGAGGTTTCAAATACAGGAATGATGTTATCTGGCTTCTATCTAGTATGCACTTTCTGGTTACTTTGTCAATAATCTGTTGTGCTGAAGCAAGGGGCTTGCAAGGAGACCAGTTTGAAGGCTTGGAAGTATTCAGATGACAGATGATGAAGATAATACAAATGATGATTTTTGAACATATTTATATAAGAAAATACTATTTCATCTTTTCTGTTTTCATGTCTCATTAAAGTCTCCTTGATTCATTGTATTGGCTTACAGGTTTTTTTACATTGTTTTGTCAGTTAGACAAAATTCTATATTCTAATACTCAATAAATCATTAACAAATAAACAGAAATAGAGCTGACACAATATTTTCACTTCTAGATATTATCCCAATGTTGTGGAAAAATGACTCATATACAAAGGTGTTCATTGTGTTATTATTGAAACATAAAAAAGGAATAAAGAAATGAAAAAGCCTAAATTTTTTTACATTTTGAGTTTTAAAATCATTAAGTACCTTTATATTTTAAAATATTTTATAGCATTTGAAAGTAATGTATCTGGGAATGGAAGCTAGAGAACACAAGACAACATACCACAAATGAACATGATATTACAAAGGTGAAGAATGAATATAACACAAAAGCATGTCCATGGTGTATTAGTTTCCTAGCACCGCTGTAACAGATTACCTCAGGGTTGGCACTTCTACGCAGAAGGGTCTGCTCTCACAATTCTGGAGCCCAGACGTCTGAGATGAAGGTGTGAGCAGAGCCCTGCTCCCTCCAAAGGCTTTAGGGAAGAACGTTTTCATGCCTCTTTCAGCTGCTGGTGGCCCCCGATATTCCTTGACTTAGGACAACATAGTTCCAATCTATGTCCTGTATTTACATGGACTTCTCTGTTTATCTCTCTGGGTCCACTCCTAGTAAGGATGCCAGTCATTGGATTTAGGGTCCACTCTCTATCCAGCATGATTTTGCATCTAGATGTTTAACTAATTATACCTGAAAAGATCGTATTTCTGAATATGGTCACATTATGAGTCCAGGTGGACACTAGTTTTAGTAGATGCTATTTAGTCAATTACATATGATGTTATTGCAATACCCTCATACATTATGCAACACCTGTATTTATCTTATATAAAATATGTGGAAGAAATATGTCTAGATTGATTTTGCTAGATAGTACATTGTATTTATTCATATTTTTTAGATTTTTTCAATTTTTCTAAACAAATGTGGACAATTTATTACAATTCTGGAAAATTAAAAAGAAAGAACTAATGAAAATAAGTATTCAGTGATCAGAGGGTAGAGGGGAGGGAATTTTGGGGGAAAAGGGGAACGGTTCACAGGAGCAAGTATAAAGGACACGTGGACAAAAACAAGGGACAGGTGGAAACGGGAGGGAGGAGGGAAGGGCTGGGGGATGGGCTGGGATGAGAGTAAAAGGCAGAAAACTGTACTTGAACAACAATTAAATAAAAGTAACTAATTAATTAATTTTTAAAAAAGTACTTACTGAGAATCAGCATGGGTCAAATGCATGCAGTACCATGCATAAATGATTTCTTCTAGATCAGATAACCTTGAAGGATAAAACATAAACATTTTAATAGGAATGAGAAGTAACATGATCGAACTATTAATATACCTGTGTCAGAATGATGCAGGACTGGGAATAGGTCATAAGGGATCAAGAATAGGGGAGAAGCAGGTCTGGAGGCTTCCCTTGCAGGAATCCAGCAAGTGTACGTCATTATGTCATCATCAGCACAGAGGGTTCCTCAAACCTTATGTCCTGTGCCCTGACCCTTCAGCATTTTGTAAGTGCTGGGTGGGGGCTACCCTTTTTATGTATTCTGCTTTAAGATGACACAGATCAAAAGCAGGTGGCCATTTCACTAGGTGATATTACATTTTGACATTCTTTGGTGGCCTAGTATGATAGACCCAATTGGGCAGAGTCTTCAGCTTAGGTTAAAACAATCACTTACATAAGCACACTTTACGAAAATATGACTGGACAGCCAATAAAGAAAAAAGACACACATACACATGGGTTTACGGCCTCGCATTCTCAGTAACAGCCAACAGCATAACACCTCTGCCAGGATAACACTTCACTTAAAGATGCACTGGTAGAACACGAGGAACTTCCTGGTGAGGTGAAAAATTACAGAGAACCAAAACCCTAAAGAGTTTTCTTTTTCCATAGGCAAATAACTTGGGACATTTTACATTTTCTTCCATCTACTTCTCAACAAAACAAGTAATGACAGGATAGAATTTACATTATTGGATGAAAAATGTATAATCAATAGTTGTGTTATTTTGAATCACAGCTTTTTTATTGTGTTAAACACACAATGGAAGATATGAATCTAGATTTAATAAACTATAGTAATGCAGTGTTTCCTTTTTGAGGTTCAGTTAAATATAATAAATCTTAAAAGAGAAATTACCATTTTCTATAAGCAGACAAACATCTGACATTTCTGACAGATATTTTTTGGATTATATATATGCACAAATCCTGAACTCTATTAGTTCAACAAATAACATTTCTTTCTGATGTTTTTTAGCATCCTGACTTTTAGATAAGACATCAGGTAGTTTGTCAAAAATTATATCACAAGAGGCTAAAGCAGCTGTTATTTATGCCAAACTAATCTGTGAGGCTGGTGTCAGTAGAAGAAGCTGAAGTCCGAAGGACACAGGAGGCCTCCCAGTTGCCTGTCTCTCATGGCTCAGGGAAAGAATGTTGGTAAAGGAGCTGCCAAAGGCACAGGAGCCACTGCTTCCTAGGCATCACTGGGTTTATAACAGTGACTGTGAATCTGACCAACTCAATATGGGTCACTTGACAAATGTAACCTCAGAGGGGAAGGCATATCCTCTAGTTTTCAGTTTACCATGGCAATATACCTGGGAAAACAGAATGTAAATGGTGGAAAGCTAGTGAGAGTTACAGGCATTTTCTTCTGTAGAAAAAGCAATACAAATTAAATATGTATTTTATATATTAAATTATATATATAAATATTATATGTGTGTATATAAAATAAGTAGAGCATTAGTATTTACCATTTATTCATGTGTTAATGGTATATTTTTCAAAATAATGCAATTTTATAGTAACCATATTATATGATTCAATTGAAATGAAATTCATGTATTTTTTTTAAGAACAGAAAGGTTAACCAATTTCATAAACATTTATTGAATAGATGCTACATGTAAGTTACTATGTCAGGCTTTTGAAAGATATAAAAATTAAAAGATATTTTTGCTACATAAAGTTGTGAATGTGTCAACAAATGTTCATTGAAATAGAAATTAAACATAATTTCATAAGGGAGAAAACATTGGCATGTGTACTACTAAGTAGAATATGATAGAGGTTAAAAAAGGGGATTCTTATAAAAATACAGTAATGAAATTTTAACTGGTGGAATCATGGAGAGATTCATAGCAGAAATGTCATCACATCACACCTGCTAGGGCCCCATGGATAAATATGGTTTGAGAGGAAGAGTTTGAGAGTGGAGGAAAGAGGCTGAAAAGTATAAAGTGGGTTTATAAACTGACCAACATACATGTTGGTAGAAGCAGGGGAATTACTTGATATCTTTTTTTAGTAGAGCTTGTATTTTAATGGAGAGATAAATAATAAGCAATTACAACCAAATGTTTATTTATGGATGGTGATAACAGTTATGAAGAAGAATAAAATCAGCCAGGAAGAGAAAGACTGGGTGAAAATGAAGAGTAAGGTGGCTATTTTACTCCTGGGAAGTGTTATTTTTGAAGAGGTTGCATTTGAGCACAAACCTAAATAAAGTGAGAGTATAAGTTATGTTAGGTCTTGAGGAAGAACATTTCTGGAGGAGGAGTGAGCAGGTGCAAAGAACCTGATTTGGGAATAACTCAGATTTGCAGTCTGAGGGCTCTGTTCCTGGAAACAGCAGCAGAGAGCTCAGAGAAACAGCCTCTGTCATGCAGATGAGGAAGACCAGTGATGTCTGCTGGAGAGCAAAGCAGAGATCGGTTTTCTGCATGTCCACTTTTTAGATGTGTGTGAGGCTTTCAAACATAGATGGTGGGTAAGAAGTTGGTTATATGACTGTGGAGCTCCACACAGATGTCAGGGCTGAAAATACTTGTTTGGTGTAGAGTAGTTGCTAATGTTAGGAACTCAGGAGCCAAACTGCCAGAATTCTAATCCCTGAACTCTTAGTATTATGTACTCTCTCTGTAAATTTGGCCAAGACACTATACTTCTCTAGTTCTCAGATTTATCACTTGCAAAGTGAAATTTTGTCCTGAAGATGTTAATCAATTTATTTACATCACTTATCACAGTGCCCATTGCATCTTCATCATCATCATTATCCTTATTATTAATGAATGATGACTAAAGCCATGAGATTTGAGGAGACTATAGCAAGTCTAAATAGAAAAAAAAAAGCCAAGAACCCTAGAAAAGTCTTACATTTCAAAGCCAGGAAAAGATAGATAAGGAAATAAAAGTGAATAAAAGGAGCACTTAGTGAGATAAGAGGAAGATCAAGAATTTGTGCTGTCTTGTCAGAGAAAAGAACTCTTGAGAAGAAAGGGTTGGTCATTGAAAATCGTTGCAAGTTTGAGAAAAATGAGTAAAGAGACTTGATCAAAGGGTTGGTTCCACAGCATGGATTCACTGGCATACTGGACAGAAGTGATATCAGAAAAGGAGGGTGAAGTGAAAACTGTGGGTAGAGGAGTGACTGGGAGGGGATCTGGGGGCAAGGGAGCCGGATGGAGTGTACAGACTACCCTGGAATGCTCTTCTAAAGGGCAGCTCTGCTTTAGAATGTGGCTATACAGCAACGTGGCATCAAGTGAGTTGATTCTTTCCTTTAACATGTGAGTGTTTCTGTGGACTGACGGCATTGGTACAATGAACAGCAAAGACGAGGTTTCTGAGTTGGTGATAGCAGCTGGGATCCATAGTACAAGGAAGAGGGTTGATCTTAAACAGAAACCCTGATTATTGGTGCACCAAACTTGTAAATATGGCACAATACATAAATACATATGGTTTTTGATAAATTTGGTGGTGAGAAAGTGATAGTCTCTAAAAACTGTTTATATTTTCTCAGTTAAAGAGCAAGCAAGACCAACAATTTGAGGCTTGAAGGGGAAAGGCCATTAAAGTTATAGTTTTGAGACAAAATTGAGGCTTACCGTGTCTCCATAGCTTCTTAGTGTATTTCTAATATTTTTTCTACAATGTTTTGAGGTATATAAACAGGAAAACAGAAGGACTAGTAGAGTGTGCAGATAGGATTCTACAACAAATTCATTTAGTGAGAATGTGGAATAAGAAAAAGGCAAAGGGAGGGTAGAGTCATAATTAAGAAATTATTTCCAATCAAATCTTTGATGTGGATGCAATCATCTATAGAGAATATAAAAAATGGGGAGTGAACTTGATCAAAATTCTTGAACAATGCCTCTATTTAGAAATTGTTCAGAAAACAAAACAGAAGACTGAAACAGAGTGTTCAGAAGGTTAGAAGTCAGAGCAGGGAAGGTAGTAAGAGACAAAGTCCGAAATTCAAATAAGGTTTTTCCACAAGTCTAGTTTCAAGTTGCTAAATGATCAGGAGTGTTAAAAGACATTTGATTATGAATGGCTTAAAGTAAACACGTATCTCATAAGAAAAAGTCATGAAAACTAACAATATAGGTCATATAATCTATATATTTTTGTGGAATTTTTAAAACATTCCGTAAAAATACGAGAAATTCAGGAGCTTCTGTTGGCATGTAGAATTAATAATTAGTTAGTATATCTAAGGGGTTCTAAGATTTTTAGTGAATGTCACAAAATATACATAGCAAAAGCAGAAATAAGTGAATGAACACAAGCATAAAAAGTTTGGAGTCGTCAAGTAAAAACCACACTCAAATATATTCTATAGTCAGATAGCTAGGAAGTCAAATTTTACATTACTCTTAAATAAATTTGTTTTAAAAATGGTTTTCTGTGAGTTAAAATGTATTCTGTGCTCTGTGCTCCATGCTTATTACCCTGAAAGAAGTCCATATCACTCCAGGTTTCTCCTTACATAGCTGAAAGGCTCAAGGAAGGCTGTCAGGTGTCCTGGGTGTTTGTAGGGTTAAAGGATAAAAGAAAGCAGACTATATGTGTCATAAAAAGGGAACTCATTGAAATCGGATGGTTGTTATTCGGATTTAAAAAGAAAAGGACGTATTATATGTTAGGTTAAACCTGCTTAGGTAGTTCAGGAAAACATAGAGTCATGAAAATATTTTTTAAAATGCCAGTAAATTGATAAAAAGTGCTGATTTGAGCTAGTTCAAACTTAAATTGCTTCCTGAAAAACTTCTATGATAAAAGCTGCATCTTAAAATTAAATTACACATAGTCAGGTGAAGCAACAGAGAAATATGATTTTTTTAGATAGATGTTAAGTGCTTATAAGAAAGCATGATGGCTTAAAAAAATCCCCAAGAAAATTGTTAATGGAGAGTCATAAGGTTGTTTGAGCCATTATCGTCCATAAAGCCCATAGAGACATGTCTCACTATTGAGCTGACTTTAAGTTTCATGTCCTCAACTAACCCTAGCACAGACTGTACGTATGATATAAAGTATCTTTTATTAAAAACAACAACAACAATGATTAAGAGTGTGTATATGCGTCTCTGGAGATGTGCCAAAAATTTTTAAGGAACAGATTTGCAACTTATAAATAGTCAGTTATATGTAATCACAGCTCGGTTATTTTTGTGTTTGTGTGGGAAAGCAATAAACAGATATACAAATAATTGTAACTCATACAATTTCCAATGTGGATCAAATACTTTTAACAAAATGATTTCAAGGGAAGTAATAAGATTTTGTGATAAACATACAATATTTTAAATAAATTTAAATCAATTATGATATTTTAAAATTATTTTATGAATGATACTCTATATTAATATTGAAACTTACTCCAATATTAAAGAAAATTTAACCAGGTATTTTTCCATTTTGCTTTCATCTGCAGAACTTTAATTATTGGATTTTTGAAGTGTCTGGAGTAAAAGTGAATGGGAAAGATTCTTCTCCCCCTAACTTCAAATATTATTACTCCCTAAGAGAGAAAAAATAATAATACTTTCTGTTATTCTTTACATACCCTAAAATCTCTAGGTCATTAAAACCTGGCTGAAAGTCCCAAACCCCCACTAAAGCTGTTTCTAAGATCACTATATATTCTAACTGTTGCTGAAAGCAAACGGTACTTTATGTCATTTATCATACCCAAAATATCAAAAGGAGTGTAATTGTTAGTCTCTCCGATGTTTGTGTTTAAGTGTTGCTCACCTCTCCTGGAAAGTTCCATTCTCCTGTTGTCGCGATACCACAGACTCCTGTTATCTCTCTTCTCTACTAACTTCACACTTTTGCAGGTTATTTGCCCTCAGCCCACCTCTTAAATATAGTCGATCTCAATTATTATTTATATGCTAAAATAGTTATATATAAGAACTAGATCAGAGTTCCAGTTAAGAAACCCATTGACAGTTTCACTTGATACCCGTGAGGCCTGCTTTAAAACAAATCCTTCATCTTCTCCCTGCCACTGCTCTTCCCATCTGTCTCCTGGGCTCTGCAGTTCAGCACTTCCCATCCAAATATGGGCCCCAGAGAAAAACAGGGGTCTCCAGCTTCCCTGACTCCTCCCTTGTCCCTGATATCCAGTCAATCCAAAAACCTCTGCATTTCATAGCAGAGGAAATATTTCTACCTGCCTCTCTGCTCACCCACTTAAGATAGCTTTATCATTTCTTACTTCTCTAAAACTAAGGTATTATAATTCTGATGCAGCAGAGTCCAGTTATTGATAGACTTCTATATATTAATGGGCACAATCCCTGTGCGTGGCCAGGAATGATATCATTTGGTTCCTCTTCTTTTGCGTTAACATAATATTCCATGATTTGGGTTCCCATAACATATAGGCAGCCAGAAGGTGGCATGAGAACAAAATTTGGCTTTGGATTTAAGGGAATTTAAGAGATATGTAAACCAAAATTGAACTCTTATGTTTTTACCTTAGTTGTGTGCATATGCATTTTCCCTATATATGTTTTTCAGAAAATGATACTACCAATTATTTAGTTGCCCATAAGTATCTTGGCAACAATCTTAATTTCCTGTCCCCTTCCTCTTTTTTATATTTGTGTCACCTATGAGCCTTACACTGTAGAATAGATTCCCTTAATATACAGGGTTGGGCAAAAGTAGGTTTACAGTGGTTTGTATGGAAAATAATACAATAATTAATAAGTGATAATGCAAGAATAACACTATATTTCACATATTCACAATTGTAAATCAACTTTTGCCCCACCCTGTATATCAAATCAACTAATTTCTTTACTCATCTGTATCCACTTATTCTAAGTGATCTTCTTCTCTAATCTTTATTATTATAATCCTCTGTCAGTGGTCTCTCTTCTTCCCATTCCAGCCCCCTCCAACCCCCGTCTATGTAGCAGCGAGACTGAGATTCATTAAGAAGTGAAACAACAACATGTTACTAGTAAAAGTAAAAAGAACTAAGACATAAGAAATAGATTTTTAAAATCAGCATTCCATATATGAACTTTTTTTCTGCTTATAGACTATCCACTATTCTTTTTCCTTAAACTATTTTTCCCTCCAAATTTTGCTATACACAGCAAACAATATATACTAACATTTGATATTTTTTCCCCTGAAGCACTACAATCTCACCTAATGTCTTCCTAGAAAATCACAGATATGCAGGTTTTCTGCTTGCTGTATCTGTTATATTACCATCTTCCCCTGAGTGGCTGAATGGATGACACAAATACCATATTTATATTTAGTTATGGCAACAACTCAATTTGAGATCCAAATTTTTTTAGTAAGAATAAAACTAATTGCTATAACAAATATATGCCAAAATATACAATAGCTCTAATAATATAGAAGTTTATTTCTCAATAACTTAAAAGCCAAAGAAGGTCCTAAAATAGATGGGGAAGATTTCCTCTATCAGGTTGTACAGGAGCTCAGAATCATTATCATTATTTTTTTATTTTGAGGATTATCCATCCTTAGATAATCTATCAGCATCTGCATCTAGAGAGCACAAGGAGAAAGAAACATTGCATCGCACCTTTTACTTAATAGCCTTGGCCTTGAGTAGTTTCCACTCTCCTACCATTGGAGGACACTCAGCCACATGGTTCCATCTCCTGTAACAGGGTCTGGGCATAGTGCTGTTCTGTACTCAGGAAAAAAAACAAGTAAAAAATGAGATTTTGCTTGAAAAAAGTAGTAATCACTAAATTGGGAAAGCATAATGTAATTTTAGAGTAATCTCTAAAACCTATAAAACAGAGATTTGTAATGTCAAATTTAATAGAGTGAAAAAACCCACCCAATAGGATAATAAATTAAATCAAAGTTATGCAAAGAAAGGAGAGAAAAAGCCATAAAAAGATGGGACAAATGTAAAGAGTGAAGTAAGACAGATTACACCTTAATACATCCATAATTGCATTAAATATAAATTTATGAGGTAGTCTAATTAAAAAAATTATAAAATTGAATATAGATACACACATAAATACACAGTGAAACTATGAGCAGTTTATGAGTCACAAATTAAAATAGAAAGGATGCACAATGAATGAAAACCCAAAAATAAAAATTATATAAAATGTAAATAACAAAAGTAAGCTGTCAAAGCTATTGTAATATTTAAAAGTAAATGGAAAAAGCATAATTAGAGATAAGGAGAGGTTTTTAGGTCATAAATTGGGCATTTTTATATTTGTTAAGTTTAAATTTATAATCAGAAAATATATTAGAAAATATAAATGTACAATATTTGAATACTATTATAAACAAACTTGACCTACAGGACATATAGGAAATAATCTATTCAACGTCTGAAGAATATCCATTTATTTGAGACCATATAGATGAAAAAATAAACTGAAACAAACAAATCTTGAGAAACTTGAAATGATTTAAATCATATATAGAGTACTTTCTGACATCATTAAATTTTTACATATAATTAGAATAAATTTGTAAAATTCTCATTTTTCAGAAACATTTATTTTGAAATGATATTCTATATGGCCCTTGAGTCAAAGAAATAATCATAATAGAAATGAGAAAATATTTTAACTTAATTATACTGAGGAATTGCTAGATAGTGTTTTAACTGTTTTTATGGTAATTGTCAGCAATGATTGAATTTATTAGAAAATAAGTCTAAGCTCTGGCTGGCATAGCTCAGTGGATTGAGCTTGGGCTGGGAACCAAAGCATCGCAGGTTCGATTCCCAGCCAGGGCACAAGCCTGGGTTGCAGGCCATGGCCCCCAGCAACCATACATTAATGTTTCTCTCTTTCTCTTTCTCCCTCCTTTCCCTCTCTAAAAATAAATAAATAAAAATCTTAAAAAAAGAAAATAAGTCTAAAAATTTAGTGAGCTAAGCAATCAGTTCATGAAATAATAATAAGAAAAAAACTCCCAGCACCCTGAACCTCCAAAAACAACAGAAGTAATATAAGCTGAATCTTAAGGAAATTAATGAGATAGAAAAAATGCAGTAAAAAGGCTCAACAAACCAATTTAGGAAGAAAGGTTGGTAAATTTGTGGTAAGATCAATGATAATTAAGAGACATGGAATAAATATCCAATACTTGAAATTACATAGGATATCTCTCCACTGATGATACAACAAAATAAAAACAAATAATTAGAACTATCTTCCCAGATTTTATTGAATTAAATCCACAAAAACTGATGCAAGAATTGGAAAACATAAACAATGCAATTACTACTGAAAAAATCAGATCAATAATTTTAAATATTTCCAAAAGAAAACTCAGAGATTAGATTATTTTTATTGAGGATACTTCAACTAAATGATGAAGCAGAAACTAATTATCATTTTAAAACATTTGTTCTAGGGCTATTTACCAATTAACCTTTAGAATAACATGATTCAAAAACCTAAAATAGCAGCAAAATACATAAAAAATAAAATTGTAGGTCAGTCTTTATGTTAACACAGGTGCAAAAACTTCACATACTAGCTCACTAAACCTAATAGTTCAATGTCATTAAAGAAAAGTATATCATGATCAACTTATTTTATAAGTGAACTGAAAGGTTAATTTATAATAGAAAGTTAATCAATGAAATTTTCCACAGTAACATGTTAAAGAAGAAAGATTGTATAATATTCAACAGTAAAAATG
Source organism: Phyllostomus discolor (assembly GCF_004126475.2). Lineage (NCBI taxonomy): Eukaryota > Metazoa > Chordata > Mammalia > Chiroptera > Phyllostomidae > Phyllostomus > Phyllostomus discolor. Next base: position 53,625,929 of record NC_040907.2, read on the forward strand.
TATTTGATAAATAATATTCAGTTATGATTAGAGAAACCTCTCTTAACTAACTAGGAATAAAGAATAGACTATATAGGATGATGAAAATAGAAAATTTCTTAGTCTCATAAAAGATGACTATAGAAAACAAATAAACATCACAATATGTACATAAGGAATATATGTAGAAAGATGATTTCTGTTACCTATCCCATAAAATAAGGCAAGAGAATGTTAAGAAGATTTAAAATAGGAGACAAAATTGTTGTATTTGCAGATAATGTGATTCTGAACATAGAAAATTCTAATTAATGTGCAAACTTTTGTGCTTAATAAGATAGCAAAATCCTGGAAACAAATTAATTGATTTCTTTACACAACTAACAGTCAAAATTAATACTTTAAAAAGTCATTTATAATAATTCTGAAGTATTAGGTGCCTAAAGATAAATACAAGAGCTGCCTGAAAATAGGCAAAAAAAAACCCAACTGTAAATAATATTATATAACACATGTACTTAAAATTCTTCAATAGCTTCCTATTACACAAAATTCAATCATGATGCCAATACCGGATTCCCTTTCACGTCTTATACTTTCTGGGCTATTGCCTATTCAGTTCTTCTTCTGGATCACTTTACTCCAGCTTTACTGATCATTTTAATTCTCTGATTTTGCCACTCACGTTCCTGTCTTTGGAGATTCATTATTACCCATATTTTTTTGGACTATAGGACGCACATTTGCCCTCAAATTTGGGAGGAAAATGGGGGTGTGTCTTATGGTACAAATGTAGCTTACCTGGCTCACTCTGGGGGGTGGGCATCAGCCTATGTTATTTATGTTATTAAATATTTTACCACATTTTTTGCTTCAATTTTTTTTCCTATTTTCCTCCTCTAAAACCTAGGTGTGTCTTATGGTTCAGTGCATCTTACAGTCTGAAAAATTCGGTACCTGTATGTCATTTACTTTGCCTAAATTGGCAACTTGTCCTCTGGCTGTCCCCTTCTCCTCTTTAGGTATCACTTAAAATGACACTTCTTCAAGAATTTTCCCCTGATTTTCCTTTCTGAAACAGGAACATTCATTGTGTTTATTCTATCCTGTGCAATTTTTTCTTTTATAGAACATACCTCAACTCACAACTTTATATTCATTTACTTATTTAATTTTGGCTGCATCTTCCACTAGAACACAGTTTTCATAAAAAGAAAGGCTGGATGTTTTTTTTTATGCACTGCTGTGTCTCCAGTCCGTAAGAAGGTTTCTGAAGCCTAGTAAACACTTAATAAATACATGTTGAATAAATATATGAGACTAAAGAATATTGTATCTTGGCTGATGAGTGCTTTGCAAACACTCACAATAATAACACTGTAGTTTTTCCTCATTAGTTTTGGACATTGTTTCTCTATACAGCTTCTTTAGAAATTCAGGACTTCATAACATTCATGTCCTTCATACAATATCATAAAATTTCTAGAAAACCACACCTAAGCTCACCACTAATTCTAAGCAGATGTTTAGTTTAAAATTGCTTTATTTTTCAGTGTATTCCAAACCATCCAACTTGTCTCCATGCCCACAATGTTTGCCTCAAGCCACTTTCTCAAACTGCTACCAGATAATCCTTTTAAATGATTAATTTGGTATCTGACTTTGGTGCAGAAAACCTCCTCTATCTGCATCCATTCATATTACTTTTGGTATAATATATTTGGTTTTATGGGCCAGGGGTTATAAAGCCCTGCAGAGTCTGGCTCCTGCTCAGCAGTTTAACCTGATCTTTTGCACTCTTCTTGATAAAGTTCCCAACATACTGAACTCTCTGAAGTTCTGAGAAGTGCTATGTTCTCTGTGATTATGCTTTTCCCTTATTACTGGAACATTCTTCCCCTCTTCCCCTCCTTACTGGCAAACCTCCACTTACTTTCCAGATTTACCTTATAGATCTGTTTGTCCAGAAAGCCTTCCCTGAACCCCTGAGACTTGGTTAAGAAACTTGTCTACATGTCATTATTTTATCATTGTACTTACTGCATTTTAATTATCTTTTGTCTATATCCACCACCACATTGTAGAAATTGGGTCTCACTGATGTCTTCTTAAGCTCAGAGCTCACCTCTCATAGTAGACAATACATTTTTCCAGAAGGAAGGAAGAGGGGAAGGAAAGTGATAAGAAGGAAGGGAAGGAGGAAAGGACTGCTTAATGCGTTGGGCAAGGCAATAGGACAGGGGTTGACAAACACTTCCTGTAAAGGATCAGATAGTATATATGTTAGGGCAAGATGGTTTCTGTCCCAACTATTTAACTCTGCCATTGTACCACCAAAATATACCATATTTCAATAAGTCCGTATTTATAGAAATAAAGTTTTCCAGACACTGCATTAGGGGTTTTACTTTTATTATTTAATTAATTCTCACAACAAATTTGTGAACAATAAGCCAAAAATTATATAATTTGTCCAAAATCCCCAGAACTAATCATGATAAAGTTTAAGGTCTACCTGACTCTACAGAAAGTAAGAGTCAGAATACTATGAGCTATCTACATTGTATCCCTTTACTATAAATTTGAAATCTGTAGAGTAATAAAAATTTCCCTGGGATACTACAGATAGTATTTTAACTTAGTTCCTGTTAACCAAAGACCTAAAATTCTTAATGACTGGTATATAATTTTATTAAATTAATTTCTCATCCCTGAATTTTATGCTCTTTTAGAAAACTGTTGACTTGAAAAAGTTTTCCTAACAACTAAAAATCTGCTGTTTTTCTTTTTGTCCCTCTTAATACAAAATACCAGCTAAATCAATGACTTAACTATCACAAGAAAATAGGTAGTCAATAAATATTGCTTAAATATACACAAAGAAATATGTTATCTAGTATTCAGGAAAAGGAATAAGTATAAAAAAGAGTACACTATTTTATAAGGTTCAGAGATGTTTATTTGTGAGATAAGAATCTTAGAGGAAGTTTTGACTTTTTAAAATTGTATTTCTGCATCTATACTAATGAATATAACATATGGAAGTAGACATTGAATGAAGCTGAGTAGTATCAAAATAAAATTGGGGCTGAACATGTCATTATAAGTTATACGTACTGAGTATCTCTTGAGTTCTATCACCATAACCCTTCAGTTTTTTAAAGGGAAGATGTGTTAGAATTAACAGCTCAATAACCCAATGTAAAGAACAATTACTCCAGGAACTTTTAAGGGCAAGAAATATCAAATTTGCATCCCTAAACTTTTAAAAACTGTTGGGCCAAGATGGCAGCATAGTTAAACACGGCTCACCTCCTCACACAACCACATCAAAATTACAACTGAAATATAGAACAACCAGCACTCACAGCCATCAGAAATCAAGTTGAATGGAAGTCTGACAACTACAGAATACAGAAACCACATCCATCCAGGCTGGTAGGAGGGGAGGAGATGCAAAATAGGTTGGTCCCAAATCCATATGTGGTGGATACAAATTCAGGAGGAATATCTGGGGAGGAAGGGGACCCTGTCCCTACCAGGCCCCCATCCCAGGGTTCCAATGCCAGGAAGATAAGTCCTCATAACTTACGGCTGCAAAATCCAGTGGGAATTGTCGGTGGAGGAAACTACTGGAGTCCCAAGCAGTTCTTCCTAAAGAACCCACTCATGGACTTACACAGGGTCACTCCCTCTAAGCTCTAGCACTGGTGTAGCAACTTGAAAGGCACCAGTAGGGTACAGGGAGGAACTAAAGTGTCTGGCATCAAGATGAGAGCTGGGGGAGAGCTTTCTCCCAGACAGAAAGACAGGCAGATTCCATTGTCCTTTTGCTGAACCTTCCCCCCACAGACCTAAGAGCCATCAGACTGGTGCCATGTCTGAGACTACATCACCCTGGCTAACACTGTTTGCCCTGTCCTGGAGATCCCCAGAGACTCCTACCAATCCAACCCATGGGCCCACACAAGCTGTGCCTCCATATGAATGGCTTGTCTTGGCTCATGTTGTACAACTTCCTAAATCCTAAATCAAGCAACAGCCAGCCTCAGTGAGCCCTCATCCCATATACCTATTGCTAAGTTGCCCCAGACCTGGCACTAGCACTAGCCAGCCTAGATTCACAGCTTGGTTTCACCTGGGAATCTCCAAGCATAGCATAAGTAGCAGCCATCTCAGATTGTTTTATAGTTCATGCAGGGTGACCCCTGGCATAACACAAGTGAGAGCTGACTTTGGCCTGCTCCACCCAGGAAACCTCAGGGCCAGTGCACCCAGTGGAGAGTTACAGATCACATAGAAACATGACCAGACTGCCCCTGCACAGCTGATCCTCCACAGAGGGTGGAGGTTGGTGGTGAGTGGTCATAGCCAATCCTTACAACTGACTGGTCTGGGTAAATCCTCCCCATTGACCTTCCAACAGCAATCAAGGCTCAACTACAAGAGGAGGGTGTGCTCAGCTACAAGCAGAGGGTGTACCCACACAAAGGGCACACCTTGGGTACCCAACTTGCATGATAGGGGAGGCTGTGCCACTGGACCCTATAGGACACCTACTACATTAGGCCACACTACCAAGACATAGAGTCAGAGCAGGTCTACCTAATACATAGGAACAAACAGAGGGAGGCTGACAAAAGGAGGAGGCAAGGAAACATGACCCAAATGAGGGAATAGATCAAAACTCCAGAAAAGGAGCTAAATGAAATGGAGATGAGCAACTTATTAGATGCACAGTTCAAAACACTGGTTGTAAGAATGCTCAAGGAACTTAGTGAAGACCTCAACAGCATAAAAAAGATCAGGTCAGAAATAAAGGATTCACTAAGTGAAATAAAGAACAATTTATAGAAAAACAAAAGTAGAGTGGATGAAGCAGAGAATCAAATCAATCATTCACAGTGCAAAGAAGAAAAAGAACAACCAATAATAACAACAAGAAGAAAAAGTCCAAAAAAGCAAGACAACCAATAAGAACAACAAGAAGAAAAAAGAAGCCAAAAAAGCAAGAATAGTGTAAGCAGCCTCTGAGACAACTTCAAATATTCCAACATTTGTATCATAGGGGTACCAGAATATGAAGAGAAAGAATTATAGGGAACCGGTCTGCCTGGCAATGGCAAATGTAGCCCAGCCCTATTAGAAAACTGGTAGGCACGAGTTGGCAAACAGGAACCAAACCCACCGATCAGCTTTCCTGTGGGTAACCAGGCCTGCATTGTACCTAGGTGGCTTTGAGACTTGCTCTTCCTAAAACCCCCTCACCCTGAGTTGAAGTAGAAAATGTTTGCTGCATATCTTTAAAGTAACTACTTAAACTCTGTGCTAATTCTCCCAAGGAAAGAGTGTAACCACACGAATCACTCTTATCATTCCCTTGCATTTGAGGCATTTTTTCCTTGTTAATCTGTAAGCTGTAAGAACTAATCAGCAACATTCTTTCCTTTATTATCTGTACAAAGTAATCACCTAAAGCTAACTTCAGCAGAATGAATGAAAATTTTCTTTGATGTACGCTATTAGAAAGCAATAAAAGCCTGTCCAGGCAAGGTTTGAGGTGTTCTCTCTCTCAGAGAGTAGCCATACCATCCCTTTTTCTTTGGTGGTCCATGTGAATTTGTTTGTTGCATCCACAACACTGCGGGCACCACTGGCCAGAGTCTGCATCAAAGGATAAGAAATTTGATATCTATTTGAGAAAATAATGAAAGAAAACTTCTTTAATTTGGTGAAGGAAATAGACATGCAAGTCTAGGAAGCATAGAGTCCCAAACAAAATGGATACAAAGAGGCCCATTCCAAGACATATCATAATTAAATTGTCAAAGGTAAAAGATAGAGAATCATAAAAGCAACAAGAAAAAAGTGTTGCCTACAGGGAAGTTCCCATAAGACTGTCAGCTGATTTCTCAAAAGAAACTTTTCAGGCTAGAAGGGATTGGCAAGAAATATTCAGTCATGAATATTAGGGACCTACAACCAAGATTGCTCTACCCAGCAAAGCTATCATTTAGAATCAAATGACAGATAGAGAACTTCCCAGACAAGAAAAAAGTAAAGGAGTTCATCTCCAAACCATTATTATTTGAAATGTTAAAGGGGCTTATTTAAGAAAAAGATCAAAACTATAAACAATAGAATGGCAATAAATACATATGTATCAACAATTGAATCTAAAAATCAAACTAAGCAAACAAGAAGAACAGAGAGAGAATCCTGAGTACAGAGAGTATTTTGATGGTTGCCAGTTGGGAGGGGTTTATGGAGGAATAGGTGAAGAGGAGAGGGGATTAAGTACAAATATGTAGTTACAAAATAGCCACAGGAATGTAAAGTACAGTTACAGGAAATGGAGAAGCCAAAGAATATATATGCATGGCCCATGGACATGAACAATGGTGTGGGGATTGCCTCGGGGAGTGGGGAGATGCTGGGTGGAGGAGGACAAAGGGAAGAAATTGGGACAACTGTAATAGCATAATCAATAAAACATAATTTTTAAAAAGAAAAAGAAGAAAAAACCACTGGGCCATAATATCTGCCCTATCACCATATCTGCAATCTAGAGGAAGTAAATTAACTACTCTAAATCTTGTTTGCTTAATCTGTTTAAGAGACTGTCCATTGTAAAGTTGAAATGTTGTTATAACTATGTCAGCTGAATCCGCTAATTACCTCATTATTTAGCTATATTAAAGAAGCTAAATTGTTTTTGTTTTCTTTCAGTTTGATTTGGACTAAAGGCCATGAGCATATTGATCACTAGGAACTTAAGCCGACTGACATCTTGTGCATTTGGAATAAAACTTCATAGACAGAATTGATAGTTTTTGTAGTAAAAAGTGAGATGTTGGCATTTCAGCATGACAGTGCTGCCTAGGTCGGGGTGCGAGAGGCAGTGAAGGGAATGAGTGTGTCCTGGACTGGCGTTAGATACGCTATATATTATTTAGTAACCAATGAAAGGCTGAGTTAAGAGTAAAACTGTGGACGGGAGAAAGAGCAATGTTAATAAGAACCTACAGCAAGATTATAGGAGAATTAATAGTGTAGATTGTCCTAACTATTCACAGATAATTTATGTATCTACCATCTATCTATCTATCAGTCTATCTGTCTGCCATCTCTCTATCTACCTAGATATAGATATGTGTACATATATCCTAATGGCTACATATTTAGGTATAATACAATTCTATGATATACTCACATAAGTGAGAGAAGACCTCATTCTCATTTCCTGGGTAGTATAGTTTAAAATGTAACTTAGTTCTAAGAAACTTGTTTGTAGTCCTGACATTATTGTCAATGAAATGTTTTTGTTTACATGGTTGAGCGTGATTAAACTCAGGAAAGTTGGACTAGGTAATATTGACATAATGATATGTGTACTTTACATGCATTATCTCCTTTAATTTTTCAAACAAATCATATCACACTGGTACTTTAACTATTGTCATTTCATTATTGAACAGACTGAGGGGTATGGAAGTGAATTACCTTGCCTAAGGGCATACTACTGGTATTTAATCTATACATTTCTGATTGCAGAGCCCATACTCTTATCCATTATACTTATTTTAAGTTGCTTATTATTTCAGACATACTGACACTTTAACAATTTACATATTTCATAAGAATTTTTGTGACTGCTATTATAGTAATGTAGATGAAAGCAGAAAAGTTTTTGATCAAAGCTGTTAAAGAACAAAATTCAACCAAGTAAATTTGAAGATATAATTGTCTCTATTAAGCAATTCATGAATCTGACAACATCCCATCTAGCAACTAGGAGGGCTGTTCAACAGGCTGCACAAAATGGAAGGTTTCCACAGGAAGAAGGGTAGAGAAGGGGAGCTATTAGCAAAAGAAAAGAAAGGATTATTTTTAGGTTAGGACATCTTTTTTGAGAAAAATGGAATTTGGCAAGGTTTTCATTATGCAGATTGCCTGTCCTTCCTAGGGTGGGAGAGAGAGGCCATGTGACAGATGACTTCCCTGATGTTGACCAGAAAACACTGGACTGGTTGATTCAGATTACAATTCTGGTGGAAGCTGGAACTGCAATTAGATCAAGAATTAAGTCAGTCTGGTACCGTGGGCTTTAAAGCACAAGTGATGCCATATAGAGCCTGTGGGTTTTCTCTTTAATAAACAAGCCACTCTTGGCTGATATTACTGAGTAATGACAGGTGAGACTTTATTCACCCGGTTGTTATAAGTGGCTTCAATTGAAATTTGATCCTGTATTTGGAATAATATTCTATTATTTCAATATGTCTGGAGAAAAATAACTATTTAAAGGTGAATTATTTCCTGAGAGAACACAAATCCTCCTTTTTAAAAAATGCCTATTTAAAGTTGAATTATTTACCAAGCGAACACAAATCCTGTTGTACTCCTCTTTTAGCAAATAAGAACTGTCACACCAAACTTAGCCATTCCTCCAAAACACGAAACTAAAACCTTTTGAGCAATTTCAAACATTTCCACAAATAAATAGACATAGCGATGTGTCATAAAATCTTGCCAATTTACAATGCCTACATTACTTCACAACTAAATATTTCTTTATTTAAGAGCTATTTTATTTCCCTTTACAATTTTCAACATGCACTTGTCTTCCCATTTAAAAATCAGTAATGTGTGGAGAAAAGCGTCAGCTTAAGCTTCTGTCGCAAGGGTCCCAATTTCCAGTGAACATAACAAACCACACTGACACAACTTTGTGTGGGGAAAAGCCTTCTGTACAATTACATTTTGCATATGTTTAAATAAATTCACAATGGAAAATCTTTTCTATAGAAACACTTCAAAATAAAATGGCTGACTGTTACCATGTGAATACTTTTTTTTCAAACATAGCCTTTTATACTCGCATATACTCTTTATCCTTTTTCATTTCAGTCCAGTCTTGGAAAAAATGAACAAAATACAAAATTCAGTATAATTCTACCATTCACGTTAGCAAGAGAACAATAGCAGGCAGCTTTAAACAGTTCTTCCATCTGGAATTCCAGTAACTGTTTAGATTAATAGGTACTGTAGGAATTGAAATTTTCTGGGCCAGAGTTTGACAGTGTTCAGCACAGCTCCTTTCTGAAAGAACAATCCACCTGTGGAAAAAGCCTTCAGTCTGCTACCAAGGCCCTGAATAAAGTGACTGATGAGCATGTGAGTCTGTTTCAAGTTGCAGAAAAGAAGAAATTACATTCCAGTTAACTAGACTGCCTCTTCCCGATATGAATTATGTCAGCTGAGATAATCAATAACTTATCAGGCTGCCGAGAGCCCATTAGCATGTGGTTAACATGCTAGTGTTCACAGCAGTGTTCTTCAATGTGAGCAGTGGCCCTTTGGTGTAACACACTTCAATAGTTTAAGCTCAATAATAATAACTCTTGTTTAACACGTTTAGATTGACACTTATAAATTAGAAGATTGTTTTCATGATCTATGTAATCTCCTCTATTAATAAAAATAGAACTGAAGGCTCTTGGCACAATTCATTTCTCACTTCCACTTACAAGTGGGCCCTAAATATAAAGAATCGGGCTTGCCCAATTAATCACAGCACTGAACAATGTGTCTACATGAAAAGAATGTAAAACCACTGCTATTAAAAAGTTTAATTTAAACCCTAGGGCCAAATTAAAGGGCCTCTCAAATACAGAGATTACTGTCCATTAACAGCAAAACACAATTATGTTTTTTTAATTCCATTCTAGGAAATTATTTCCAGAAAAAAAAAGGAAATATAACAATTGGCTAAATCATTTGGAGGGATTAGATTCTTATTGCTGTCACTTGTTAGCAGGAACAAAAGAATGGCAAGAAGAAGTAAAATCAATCTAATAGGAGGTGTTTAAGACCCAAAAATTTTCATGTGCATCCTCTGAGTGACAAAGATGAGGTTATGCATCTGGTGTCTGCGTACTAACTGCATTTTCCACTGTCTACTCCTTAAATGCAATTTGGATTGTGCATACTTAAGAAAGAACAGTTAAGTGAATGAGCAGGATGTGATGTTTCATGTACTGTTCCCACTTTGGGACTGTCATATTGCATCTGCGGGATTAAATCTTTTAAGGAGTTGTCAAATTTAATTGGCGAATTTGCACAGTTCTGGTTTACTGGATACATCACACTACAAAGATCTTTTTCTTTTATCACTTTCTGTTAACTCCATGATTTAAATATTGCCATCTGTGAATAAAGCCTACAGAATTAAGCAAACAGCTTCAGTAAATTAAAATCTTAACTGCATAACTTGAAGATTTTAACATTGTTTATTTGATATTTGGTGTATTTATCTTTCTTTTCTCATGACAGGTATAATATTTTGTACATGCTCAGTATACTAGAATGTCTTATACACACTTCAGTGGGTTTAAAGACTACAAAAAGAAACCAAAATCTATAATTTCAACAATAGACACAGAGTACTTTCAAGAATAAGGAAAAATACTTCAAATAAATACTTCAAATGAAATCAAACTTTTCCCCCTATGTACAAAATCTGTATTGTCTGAGAACTTACACTCCGTCTTACAGTCCACCTGCTAAATTTGCTTTCACTGCCTCATGCACCCAGCTTCTTCTGTTCTTTATATTTGTGGCTTCTCTTTAGGTCTGGGCTTAAATTCAACTTCCACAAAATGCACAGACAGCCTTCCTAAACATCCTAAAGTAACACCCTCCAGTTATTATCAATTACTGCCCAAAGTGTTTATTCCAACACTGTCAAAAATTATAATTCTCTATTTAAAATTGCATCCCTTTGTGTGTTATATCTACTCACAGAATGTGCATTCCATTATGATAGGAACAATGCTTTTTTGTCTGGTTCTGTCAGCATAGGTGCTGCATCTAAAATAGTGCTGGCAAGTAGAAATGGAGGTGGAGTGATAGGAAGAGAAGGAGGGCCACGAGGAGGAATAATAAAGTTATCTAATACTAAAAATAATGATTATAATAACTTACATTTTCTGAGCCTTTTATGCCAGGCACTGGCAAAAATGTGAGGGGATTTGCATGATCTCAGTTAGTTCTTAAAACAATCCTTAGAGGTAGATGCCACTATTATCTAAATTTGACAAAGGAAGACTTGATGTTCAGAGAGATTAAGTAACTTGTTCAGGGTCACAATTACATTAGTGCCAGAATTTAAACCCTGGGCATCCCACTCTGGAGGCCACATGAAAAAAAGCTTGTTGTATGAGTGAGTGGATGTGTGAATAAAAAGGGAAGGAGAAGGAAAGAAGGAAGGAAGGAAAGAAGCAAGGAAGGAAGGAAGGAAGGAATAGATGTTATCTATAGCAATGAATAACATGCTGAACATTTTTTTCATGAATTCAAGCATTCAGATACCTAAAAACTTGAATAACCTAGCTTTTGAAACTATGGGTTCTGAGAAAGAGAGGTTGAAAGACACGCCAAGTAATGCTTTCAGGTGAAAATACGACACTTAACATGTATAGCTAGTTATCTTTGTTAATGGTGACCCTCATAACACTTTTGAGAATCAACATTGTGAATAAAACACCTAACAATAGAGCAACTATAACTATTTTCCTAAGCTACAAGATCAGTGGAATATTTCAGGCCAGACATGAGTAATGTGATGGTAACAACAGCTAATATTGAGTTACTCTTGTTATGTGCCAATTTTGCACTAAGTGCCTTATTTCTTCATTGACCCTCGCATGGTCATGGGGGATGAGCACAAAATCACAAGGCCAGCAGACCTTAAACTCAGAATTCATACCCAGACATTCTGATTCCAGAACTATAGCTCCTTAGGAAGTTAATCTCCAGACGTCTTGGATCATCTCTGTATAAAGTTGAAAGCCACAGAAATGGGAGGAATTGTGAGAGGTTCTTAAGTTTTTCAGTAGACATTATACATTGGTTACATCAATGAATCCTCACAACAACTTGCAATTTTTTTGTTGTTTGATGAGTAAAAACAAATGAAAATCATGGAGAAACTCAAGTTTCTCCAGCCAGTATATGGCAGAGCTAGGATATGAGCCTAGCTCTTTGTGTTTACAAAGCATGTGCTAATTCCTTTTAAAAAGCCATAAGTTTATGGAGCTTAATGTATATTAATAGTAGTCCTTGCCAGAAAGGAAAAGCAACCATTGCTTGCTGTATTCTAAGTATCCAGTTGAATGATTTGAATGCTATTTCTGGTATAACTCCAAATAGCTGAAACACCTGATTTAATCCTTTAAAAATGATTATTTTCTTTAGATACAGGATATACACAAGTACAGGAACTGCTATGAAATGATCATGATATTATGCTAGCTAGCACCATGCTCAAGAGCAGACTCTTCTCTAGGATTGCTAAATTGTATCTTAAAGATAATAAAAACAATAGCTACATGCTCCCCCTACTGGTGTGTTTCAGTGGTTTGGGCATCATCCTGCAGAAGGAAAGGTCACCAGTTCGATTCCTGGTCAAGGCACATGCCTGGGTGGCAGAGTAGGTCCCCTGTTGGGCCATGCAAGGGGCAACACATCAGTGTTTCTGTTGCACATTAATGTTTCTCTCCCTCTTTTTCTCCCTCCTTTCCCCTCTCTCTAGAAATGAATAAATACAATCCTTTAAAATTTTTAAATATAAAAACAATAGTTACATTCTGAATACATTGATTAAAAATATATAAACAATCATTTCTTTAACAATTAACTTTTTATATATTGGCAATAAATAAAGTACCATTTGAAAGAAGAATTTTGAAAGACAGGATTTATAAGCACTGGTCTATAATATGGAAATTTAACTGAAATTTCTTCTATAACTAGAGTCTTATAATAGATTGATATGGATATATTGTGCCTATGCTAAATAACGAGTAATTGTTTATTGAGCAGCTCCTATGGCATTTGCCATGAAGTGATTAAATAATTAGATCTCGAGCTGTTATTGTTTAAAGATATTTAATGTTATAAAAAAATAAAAAGTATGTGTCCTCTGTTGAACATGTGCAGATTTCTGTCTGAGGATTGTTTGGAAGACTTCTTTCATCTTGCAGGTTAGAGTAGCAGCAGTAACACAGCCTAGCAGAGGAAGCACTAAAGTACAATAGAAAGCCTGTGCACCAGTGAGGCAGAGAGAAGATGCACCACCCTCAGTCTCCTCCTTCAGAAGGGAGAGTGGAGGGCAGCTTACACCAATGTTCCAGGGCACTGCACCAGGAAATAGGGCTGAAGGGCTTTCACAACCAGCATGGCTCTGTTGAATTTGGAGAAGGGGAATAATCCTGAGAATTCTTCCCCTGAAGGGATAGATAGTAGTGAAACATGCATGTCCATTAAAAAAGGGGGACTGAAAAACCCCAGAATCTCTAGCCAGGCTACGTGCTGACAGCCTCTGCCTGCCACAGCCAGTCTGTGAAAACTGGAAGAGGTGACTGCTTCATTAAATGTTCAGAAATCAATATAAAGCTACTAGGAACATGAAGAATCAGGGAAATATGGCACTACCAAAGGTAAAAAATAAATCAATAGTAAAACAACCCTAAGGTAATGGAGATCTATGAGTTGCCTGACAAATAATTCAAAATAATCGTCTTAAAGAAACTCAGTGAGCTACAAGAAAGCACAGATAGACAAGGAAACAAATTCAGGAAAATGATACATGAACAAAATGAGAATATCAGCTAAGAGATAGAAACTGTAAAAAAGAACCAAACAGAATTCTGGAGGTAAAGAACATAATAACAAACTAAAGAAAATTCTATTATAAGAGCTTCACTATCAGACTTAATCATGCAGAAGAATTGGTGAACTTAATAGTATACGTCATTTGAAATTATCCAGTCAGAAGAACAAACAGAGCAAAGTAATAGCATGCCTACGTTATATAAAACGAGGGTAGCAATATTACATAATCATAATTAGCATACTTAAGACTACATTATTGGATAACCAATCTTTCCATAAAATGTTAGTAAGTAAAGACATTGCCAGGAGGGTAGCTGGTAGGAAATAGGAACCAGAGACCGAAATAAGACATTTCAGGAAAGTCAGACTCATTAGTACAATATGGGAGATGATCCAGATTCAGAAGTGTTTCCAGGGCCATAATACACCCCAATTATTAAGAGTTCTTAGTTAGGAGGTGGGTAGATCCTTCATAGTTCATTTTATATAACTGTGTATGTGTACATATGTATATGTTTGTGTGCATACATATTTTGCCCTGGCATAATATTTTATGTGAATAGAATTTTATGCGAATATAATAATATCCAAAATTAAAGAATCATCGAAAGTAATGTTTTAATTAGATCCTACAGGGTAGGATTGTACTTAAGTATTATAGCCTACAATAAATATAAATAAGAATATTTTTGCTTTTGTGTATATTGAAAAACCTCAAATAACAGACAGTCCTTTAAAATATTAACTAGCATATATAGTTAAAAGGGCTGTACAATAGGATTGCCACAGTGGAATAAATAGTGTAAATCAAACTAATATTATTTTAATAATGAATGAATTTTAAAAAATGTCATAGATTTCTTTTACATGGCATTTTAGAATAACTTAGCAATTGCCCACAACCTGATTCATAACATTATTTTTTTTTATTTTATTGACCTTGAGTTGTCTTTGATTTTTCTAAGAATGCAACTTTCTTTAATGAGGATGAAATAATCTAAAAATTACAAGAAATACTTATCTTAAATTTGGAAGACCTAACCTACAAAAAAATCCATTTTCAAACACTAGGTTATCCATAATGCTTTTTCAAGTACTTTTGAACCAGAGGCAGTATAATTTGATTTTAATCCTTAGCTTTGAAATCAAACATTGCTTCAGATTAGCACTAAATAAATGGTGGGGGACCCTGGAGGATTAAAACCCTTTACAGTATATGATGTCTCTGTTGCATAACCTTCCATTCAAGCATAAAGATGTTTAAGTTGTGCCCTGATCTGATGTTAGGTTCTACCTAAGTACATTTCAATATGAAACCAATAATAAGGATTCAGATTCTTCTCACTCACCATTTTCATAAAGTTAGGAGACATTTGGTCACTGAAGTTCAGTTTTCTTCTTTGTTGCTATTTTTATTTTTATTTTTTGAGTCCCAACTCTGCTTCACACCAGTTACTTTTATTTATTTTTTTCTTTTTTCACTTTATTTTTGTTGACACTATTTTCACTTTAGTTTGCTCATCTATCATATGATACTATAATACTATTTCCCAAATACAATGGCACATAGTAAACACTCAATTAATGGAAATGATTATTAAAATTATTATTTTATATTTTCTGTCTTTGAGGCCCCTTAACACTTTCTGGCATTTATCTCTGTATTTGAAGCACCCTGAGGCTCTCAATTAGTATGTGATGCAGCTAGGTATAATGCTTTGGTCCTCAAATATCAGTATACATGGAACCACCAGAAGAGGTTGTTAAAAAACAGGTCCCCAGGTTAGGTCCCTAGACTTTCTGACTAGTCGGTCTGTGGTGAGATCTGAGAATTTGTGTCTTTCCAGTTTCCTAAGTGGTGATGATGATGTTGGTCTAGGGACTATATATAAGGACTATTTTTATATGTAAGACATTAAATTAACATTGGAGTCAGATATACTAGGAATAAAATCCTTACTATGTTATCCTCAATATATTATAATCCTCACTAATATTATTACAATAGTATTTTAAAACTTTGTAAATTACTTCAGTTCTTCAGATTGCCACTCCTCTCTTGCAGGAAGAGAAAGTGGATTTTCAGTATGAAAGCCACTTTGCTCAGAAATTCTGTGAATTAATTGTGCCTTCTCTGGTCCCATGATTGGAAGGCATGGGACCCCCCCTGGACCACCCCCATCAGCAATACCTTTCCAAGGCCCTGTTGCTTTTCTGTCCTCCTACTGCCTATTAATAGCAAAGTAGAAATTCTACTTATGATCCACAATCAGCCCAAATCCCTGCTCTGCCCTAACCATCCTCCAGTCCCAGGATGGGTCTTAATTTTGTTCATGCTTTTGTTTTTAACTTGGATTAAACTCGCAGCAGGTTACTGGCTCAGAATCTGCTGCTTGCTCAGAAACTATATTACCCTGGAACTATGCCAGGTCCTGTACTTGGTGAATAAAACACCTTTTTGAATAGCATACAGTCTATTGAATTTAAGAGAAAGGTTAAGTCCTAAGCAAATAAATGTGCATATTATCTATACAGTGATATTTGACATAAGAGTCTTCAAAATCTTAGGAAGAGAGTAAAGAGAAATAATGCAATGCAGTTAAGGACAGACACTCAGAAGGAAACTGCGTTTCTTTAGAAGGCAGGAGGAAGAAGTTTGTGTATCTAACTACTGCGTCACTAGCTGCTGCACTTGATAGTCACTCAGACCGACTTAAAACCACTTGGAGAGGTTAGGAAAAATTAACCTTCATCTCTGGCCCAAATCACCTGTAACTCTTGAGACAGTCTAAGGTTTACTTAAATCTGGAGTACAGACATCACAATCTTGCTTCTCTTCCATCAAGTGTGAAATGGGTTCAGCTCAGTCGGAAACCCCATAGTCTTAAATTTACCATTTCACTGTGTGCTTACGACCATTCAACAAAAATGTGTTCCCAGATTGTGGGCATTTTTACCTTTTTGTTTTGCAAAAATTCTTAACCAAGATATGAAAAGCTGAAAGTCTGACTTTATTTTGGTTTGTATTTGAAAGATCTCTACATTAGAGCATATTTACATATGAACAAGAACAAATGTCACTGTTTGTCATTATTACCATTTACTTCTTAAAAAAAAAGCCCAACATAATTGGAGCTGTTCATTCAGAAACATTTGGAAAAGCTAACATCTAGTGAAATGAGGTGGAGGTATCAACAAAGGCAAAGGCCCACGTCTGCAAAGAGCTGAAAGGAAACATATTCATGAATTATCTGTTTCTAAGGCCCAAGTGCCTTGAAGCATGTTCAAATGCAGACCTAAAAGCAATGTAGTTTTGAAAAACTCAAAGTGACAGACCAAAACCTGGACGGCTATAAACTGCTGAAAACAGGTGCATGTTCTCTCTCTCATTTCCCTGACACACATCCGGCCTTATTCATCAACCTGATTTTTTTTTTCCGGAGCCTAACCTTTTGGTGACAGTAAACATGACTTGACAGAGGGTCCAACACAGAAATTACATGATCTTTAACCTTTTTCTGATTTGTGACAGGTTTGGGACACATCTGGACTAATCCATCAGGGAGGGAAATATCTTTGGAATTATAATATGACAGCTATCTTCAAGAGCAAACAGCCATTTGTCTGTGTAAACTTCTTTCTGTCTAGTTTAAAATTAAATGAACAGAAAAATAATTTGCTACTTAAAGAAGCTCATTTAGTTAGAGTAAAAGGGATATTTCCCATCAAATGAAAGGCAATAATAGTTCAGCATACGTTTTTAAAATGCTTATGTAGCAACAACATATTTTGGAAAATAGATTGTAAATGAATTCTCTGGCTTTAATATTAAACAGAGGTATCTGTGTAACTGAGAAAACAAAGAGACTGTAGGCATCTGTGGAACTGAGGCATTTACAAAGTTGGGACTCTTGATATAAATATATGTTAATATAAGTATATTTGTAGTTGAAAATGTCCTTGTAAATAGGGAATATTTTAACTCTTTCTGGAAAAAAATGTGTCCAGTAAAAACTATAAGACTAAATACTGATGCAGCTACTTCCTGCTTGTGAAATGAAAGGGAGGAACTATATTCAATTGCAAACATTTAAAGACCTCCTATGCTCTGGGGAAGAATATAGATGTTTTCTAATCTCTTTTTTTCCTTTCTATCAGGCAAATTTGTATAATCATATTCTGAACTAGAAAAAATCTTAGAAACCCGGTTTAGTAATCTCTTAGCAGAAGTAGGGAAAATAAGGCATTTAACCTCTATTAAACACCATCTTGCTTCAATGCTTTTACTCATATTGCATATAACTTTATACAATGAGCTATTAAACCACAATTCTCACACAATTAAGCAAAATTTTCCCTCATCCTCCTATTTTGCTTTCACAGATGACCGAAGAAAAAACAGACAGTCTCTGCCATTTTATGTCCTGGGATAGTTGAAATCCTTCCATACTCTTTATTACTCTAAAGTTCATATATATATTATATATATATATATATATATATATATGATTTCAATAATAATTTTAGTAACACTTTGAATGCTGCATGTAGATTATTCTTAAGCCATTTAGCAATCTGTCACTCAGTGTATGCCAAGAAAGTATCTTCCTAGTACATGGAATCTTTGATGGCGATGCTTAGCTGAGCCCAAAACAGATTTTAGCAACAATTATTTCCTATAGCTGATATGTATAAGTATTCTTATTATTGGCTATATTTGAATAGGGATCTTTTTTTGATACTGACAAAATGGCCAAGTCATTTTTTCCAAAGATGGAAGTAAGGAGAGGAAATATGCAAGTCCCTACTATGCTCATGGAATACCATCCACACAGCTATGGGTTTATTTCACTATGTTCTTCAGCTCTTTGCTGAGATGATTATAAATATGTATTTTATAAGCAAATATTTTGGACTTCAGACTGCACTTCTCAGTGTCAGATGAAGGCTTTGTTTTGACTTAGGCATTCACTTAACATGAGACACTTGTAGCACACTATGTAAGTGAATGCAGGTCTAAATTAAGGTTGGATTCATTAAGCGTTTTTTATTATATTTTTATTTAGAATTAATATAAAACGCATCTGTAAAATAATGTACTTACTACATTTTTGAGTGACAATGACTTCTAATTAATTACTTTCCTCTAATTGTTCACTGCTAAGATTCAGTGAGGAATATTTCTATTTAACTAAAAAATTCAGTGTATCAAGTTCACAGAATAGTGAAATATATTCATTTGTAAAAATATCCTCATGAAATATACTTGAAGATGTATAGATTCTGCACTTAGGAGAGGCCCAATGGAAAGCAATTGGAGGAGTGTTGGGGTATATATCCAGAGGTGGGCAAACGTTGGCATATTACCTAGAATTTATCCTGAGCTGTTTACACAAAATGTAACCAATACTCAGACTCTCATGACTGGTCATGGTGTGTGGAGTGAGGCCAAGAGGTTGGCTGAGGATTGTGCACTGACCAGTACTTTGGCAACACTATCAGCTTCAGATTGGGGAGTTCCTTCATTCCCTAGGTGTGTCAATGTACCTGGAGACTTGAAAATGTCTCAGTGAACCCTCTGTGAGCCTGCGCCATTTCTGATAGGTTCATATTTTTAAACTTATTTCAGAATTGCACATACTGTTGGAACAGATGAGTGGAATGGGGATAAGATTTAGTAGCAACATCATCTCGTCAATGATCACCATTAGCCACTTCTAACCACCCCAAATAATAAACTTACCTCCTGAGTAAAATTAGCATCTTTGACAACCAAACATATCTTTAAGACAGTTGATTAAACCTACCTTTCCATAGCAATTCCACTACTTGTTATATATCTGGAAGAAAAAAATCACTATCTTGAAGGGATATTACACCCCCATGTTCTTTCTTTGCAGCATTCTTTACAATAGCCATGATATGGGAATAACCTAATTTTCCACTGATGGGTGAATGAGCAAATAATGTTTATAAATATATTACATATATACATATGAATATACAAAAATGAACAATTTTTATAGTTCAAATGAAATACTATGTATCATAAAAAGGAAGATATTCTGCCATTTATGATAACATGGATGGACTTTGAAGGCATCATGCTAAGGAAAATAACTCAGAAAACAACAAATACTGTGTGATCTCACTTATATGTATCAAATAAGAAAAACAAATTCATAGAAATGGAGATTAGGTTGGTGATTGCCACAAGTGGAGGTGGCATTGGGTAAGGGTGGTCTTAGAGGTCAAACTTCCAGCTATAAGATAAATAAGTTCTAGAGATATGATTATAGGATGATGACTGCAGTTAACAATACTGTATTGTATATTTAAAATTTTCTAAGACAGTCCTTAAAAGTTCTCTTTAAAGGCAAAAATATCTAATTATATGAGGTGATGGATGTTAACTAACTGTCGTTATCATGTTGTAAAGTGTGCACATAATAAATCATTATGCTCTATACTATAAACTTGTACAAAGTTGCATTTCATTTTTATTTTAAATCTGGAAAAAAATAGACCTAATTCCCTTTCACAGAAATTCTGAAGATTTCAACAAAGGTATAGAATAGATGCTCAAGAAATATTGTTGGCTGAATAAAGGTGTTAATGAGTGATGAAAGCAGTATGGAAATAATAACCCAAACTATAAGTTCTAACTTAAAATCTTAGCGTAATCTTGGGGTCAGTGTGAGGGTAGGTTAGTAATGTGTTTATAAATGTTTCAGTAGATGGCTGAAAAACCTAGGTGACAGTGATCAACTCAGCCACTTGAGCTGAATTAAATTCTGTGAGAGGCTCTTTATTTAATGGGGACTTGATAGGAGCTAACGTTGGATGCTTGACAATATTCCAAATCTTTTTCATATATGTAGCATCAACAAGGAAAATTAAATCAGTGTTTTTCTAAAGAATTTTCAAAAGGTTTGAGCAAGAATTATATTGTTGCCTAATAGTAAATAAAAAATGAAACTATCCTTCCTTAGGTGGGGAAGAGGAATTTCTGAGGTTAAGATTATAACAAAAAAGATGGTAATATATAAAAATGTAAGGCAACAGTATTATGTAGGAGGTAAACTAATTGAAAATTCCTTTGTGTTTTCTGTTAATAGTAGTCTGCTTAACAAGAGGAACCAATTAATTTAATGGGGACCCTAGAACTAAATCTGCCATAGGTTTCACAAGCTATGTGGCTACCACTGTAGCACTTAGAACAGAAGAATATGCTTCATTTTATATACCATCAAAGTACATATACAGGGTGGAACAAAACTAGTTTTACAGTTGTTCATGTAGAAAATAATGCAACAATTAATAATACTAAAAAAAACCCCTCTGTTTCATGTACTCACAACTGTAAACCTACTTTTTATCCCACCCTATAGTATCTGACCAGAATATGAATAGTCAAAAGGGAAAAGGATGTGTGATATTTAGACAATCCTAAAGTTAAGATTTTTTGACCATTGACATAATTTAACATACTCTTACCAAAAGCTTTTTCATGTCCCTTCTCCACAAAAAAGTTCAGGGCCTAGAAATATAAATTTATATTTATAAATTTAAGTGTAACATAACATAAGTGTAACAGAAACATAAGTGTAATGCAAACTCAGAAAAAATAGCACTCAACACCTTCAAAACTAATGATATAATTTTCCAGGATTTTTTTGGAATCGATCTAGAAAACTTCTAGAATGTATAATCTCTTAGAAATGATGGATTTACCTTCTTGAGATATATTATATTCTCAATAATGCACTTGTTGGTAGAATTGTAATTTCCCTTTGGGAGATTTATATCTCTTCTGGATTATTGCTTTTAATAAATAGATGGAAACAATTTTTGAACTTTATATGTTTGGCTTCACAAAAATTTTTCTATACATTGTGAAAGAAGGAGGTAATAGAAAATCTTATAAACTTCAGGTCTGGATTAAGAGAAGTAGAAGAGGGCTTCTGTAAATCACTGATGTATAGTAATAGACCTGGCATGTTGTGATTTTTCCACGACAAGACAAATAAATATTGACTGTTGAGATCTAGAGGAATAGTAGAAGCAAATAGCATAAGTACACAATAGTAAACTAGATGGCTTTAGGTAGTCCTGAGAACAAAGTGATATGTGGGTTTGGAACGAGTGGAAAATAGAATATCACATTTTATTTATAACACTAAGATCTTGCACAAATATATGTCTATGCATATTAGTGTTTTTATGAGAAATGCAAGAATACTACTGGCACTAGTACTGGTAATAAAAAGGCCCCTTTTTGACAAATATTCAACAGTAGACCCAGTCTGTACCTTGGCAGGGGTGCTCAACCTTTTGGTGTCTCTGGACCACCCTGGAAGAAGAGTTGCCTTGGGCCACACATTAAATACACAAATAATCAAGAAAACTGATGAGCCAAAAAAAAAAGGTTTTAAGTAAATTTACAGTTTTGTGCTGGGCCATCCTGGGACAGCTTTGGCCCATGGACCAAGGGCTGAACACTCCTGGAGGGCTTCAAAGGATATTGAGTGAGATTGAGTAAAGGCTTGGGTGAATTATTTATTACTTAAATAAATTAATCCATAATATTTTCAAAGTATCAGTGTTACTGAACAACAATTGGAGTCTCGCTGCCCACCACTCTCTAGGCAAAATTTCAGAGGCAAAGATTTGGTGATGAAGGAAATGAGTCTTTCTTCAAAAGCTTCACAAGTTTGGAATAACAATGGTCCACATGCCTTAGTCACTTAAGTCTTTCAGTTAAAGCTAAACTCTTTAACACCTGAGTTCTCCCAGCATTTCCCCTTGTTGGTTTTAATGATCATTTCTATAGAGTTAGTTTATAAACTAAAACAACATAACATATAAAAACTACACAATTTGGGGAGAATGGCAGGCTTCTGCCTCACGGCTTGCCCCGTCTGGGACACCCAAAGAAGAAGAATGCTGCCACCCTCTGCCAGGCCAGCCAGTCCTAGACTGTGTCCAGAATTCTTTCCCATCAAAAATACCATCCGCTGGAAACACAGGCAGCTACAGTGCAATCATTCAGGCATCCCTGTGGAAGAAGACCCGAGAGCCAGAGAGAGCCAGTACCCCTCCAAGAGCCTGAGAGCTCTTCTTTTATTCCAGATCTCCTCCATAACCCCATGGGCTCTGGAGGAATTCGGCTTCTCAACCAATCCCATCCTAGGCTGAGGCTCTTTACCATTGCTGTGGGCAAACTCCTCCCCCTCCTGTGTTCCCTCCCTACTTCTCACCAGTAATGTAATCAGGTTTCTCTGTACCAGCAGCAGATTTCTTGGCCCAGGGACCTCAAGTGATTCCTCAAGTTGGAATTGGTTTAAGTATACAAGATTGAGAAACAAACACTTATTTGAAAACTATTAGTGTATATTGCATATAAAAGATGTAAAGTATTTCAGGAAACAGTCCATCTGAAAAACATTTGATTTGTTAGTTACATTTGAAAGGAATCTCTCAATAATAAATTAGTTTGTGTTTTCTCAAAGAAGCAATTTGACTCACAAGAGGCCTGAGAATTATTTTTGCACATTGAATTAGGAGAAGAGTCTGAGCAGTACTTGAAAAATCTACCACTTCAGTAGTCAGAAGATTCCTAAGGAGGTATGCAAATAGTGGTAGGATTTATAGTTGACAGAACAGACATTCTGCCATTTAGATAGTTTTATTTCTGTCCTTCTATTAGTAGAGATGGTTCCATTCAATGGTTTAAAAGAACTGATGGAAATTGAGTACTGTAGTCTCCCTTGGGACCCCTTCCTAAACCTTTGGGACCTCTAATTCTTTGCTTTTTTAATTCAGATGGAAAAATCCATTTTTGCATTAGCTCTTTTGCCTACAAAACCAACAAATGTCTTGTTAAAGGGGTTAAATGTTTATTAGGGGTGTGGCAGTTCTCCATTCATCCACTTATTTTAAAATCCATATTTTTAATTTGAGAGTTCTTTTTTGTCCTATTTAAACATTCAATGCATTCTGCCAAAGGCTGGAGTTCATATGATGGAGCAATTGACTGGGCTGTCTAATCTTTCTTTACTTATCAGATCACCAATTTCTGGTTTCAGACTATCTAAAAAAATGTTGGGGAGGGTAGTAGAAATGTTAGCATTCAGACCAAATGCTGAATATTTTCTAAAGGCACTAATTACTTTATCTCTGAAGTCTCCTTTGGATTCCTTGTTTTGCTGTTTGTAAGATAAAGCCAGAATTTATATAATTTTAGCCAGGCCTTACATATAGTTCTTAAAATATGTTGTCCTAACTTACGTACCCTTAGATACTCATTTCGGTAAAGTTTACTTCATGAACCTTCAGGTCCTTCTCAGGCCCCTGCAATTAGCCTTTCCAAGGAAAGATTTTGCATCTTCCGGCTCCACCAAAAGACACACTAATAGGTAGAGATCAGGAAAGCCTCAAATATATGTGCTCAAGGCAGGGCCAAAGATTTTAACAAAACTTTTTTTTTTCCTTTCTGTTTGGGAATATGGGAAGTCTGTAACAATGTCACAGAGATATGCCCAAGAGTGGGGTTTGAAGCCCATGTAAAAGGAATCTTCTTCAAGGACAATTTATATTTTTAATGAATGTTTCAGGACAGAGGATGAAAGATTAAGAAGTCATTGGATTGAATTAAATTTGTGGTTGGAGGTAAGAGAAAGGTGGGATTCAAATAGGGAAGGAAGAATGGAATTTGCTTCTTCCATTGTTCCTTTCCTGGGAGTCTTTTAGAGAAGAAATATTTGTTCAGTTCACATCTGAAAGCTGCCTCGTACTGGTTAAGGAATAAAGGCCATTGAACAGTCAGGATTTCATTACTTTTTGTTCTAAGGCATCTTCCAAATGAATATTCCTGTGAGTGTTTGAAAGTTCCAAAAAGTGTCCACAGGAATTTGAAATTGTCTTTCACCAAAGTGAAATAACCAAATTTAGTGGAGAGGTATGCGAGAACAAGCGAACGAGAACTCACAGTCATTCTAATGGACACGAAGACAAGACTGAGGAGAGTTCTTGCAACATTTTGAAAGGTGACGTGAGGGCTAAGCTGGTGTAAAGTACACGACTCTAATGAAATGCACTGATCTAGGATCAGCCTCTAGGATGGATTTCATTGGCCATAGTCTGTCCACTCAGTATTGACTTCTTTTTGCAGCAGTTTCCCCTTTACTGTGGAGGATACCATCTATGACCACCCCTGCCCCCAAATGAATGCTTAGAACTGCCGATGGTACCAAGCCCTATACACATAGTATGTTTTTCCTATATACGCACACCTAGGATAAAGTTTAATTTAAAATAAGCCTATTAAGAAAGTAACACTAACAACTAATGCTATCACAGAACAATTATAAGAATATACTTTCAATGCAATACCTATTAAAATACCAATGGCTTATTTCACAGACATAGAACAAACACTTCAACAATTTATATGGAACCATAAATGACCCTGAATAGCTGCTGCAATTTTGAGAAAGAAGAGTAAAGTAGGAGGGATCACAATACCTGACACTAAACTATACTACAAGGCCACTGTAACCAAAACTGCCTGGTGCTGGCATAAAAACAGGCACATGGACCAATGGAACAGAATAGAGAGCCCAGAAATAAACCCAAGTCTCTACGGTCAATTAATATTTGACAAAGGAAGCAGCAACATAAAATGGAGTAAAAATAGCCTCTTCAACAAATGGTGTTGGGAGAACTGGACAGCTACGTGCAAAAAAATGAAACTCGAGCACCAACTTACACCTTATACAAAAATAAATTCAAGGTGGATAAAAGACTTAAATATAAACCGTGACACCATTAAAGTCCTAGAAGAGAACGTAGATAGGAAAATCTCAGATATTTCACACAGAAACTTTTTTACTGACGTGTCTCCTAGAGCAAGGGACATACAGGAAAGAATGAACAAATGGGACCTCATCAAAATAAAAAGCTTTTGCACAGCTAAAGAAAACAGTATCAAAATAAAAAGAGAACCAACTGCATGGGAAAACATATTTGCCAATGATACCTCAGACAAGGGTTTAATCTCCAAAATATATAAAGAACTTACATGACTCCACTCTAAGAAGACAAGTAACCCAATTAAAAAATGGGCAAAGGACTTGAACAGACACTTCTCCAAGGAGGACATACAGAAAATCCAAAGACACATGAAATGATGCTCAATATCGCTAGCTATCAGAGAGATGCAGATTAAAACCACAATGAGATACCACTTCACACCAGACAGAATGGCCATCATAAACAAAACAACAAACAACAAGTGTTGGAGAGGTTGTGGAGAAAAGGAGTCCCTAGTGCATTGTTGGTGGGACTGCAGACTGGTACAACCACTATGGAAAGCAGTATGGAACTTCCTCAGAAAACTAAAAATGGATCTGCCTTTTGACCCTGCGATTCCACTGCTGGGACTATATCCTAAGAACACTGAAACACCAATACAAAAGAACCTTTGCACCCCGATGTTCATAGCAGCACAATTTACAATAGCTAGGTGCTGGAAGCAACCTAGATGCCCATCAGTAAATGAATGGATCAAAAAACTATGGTACATTTACACAATGGAATTCTATGCAGCAGAAAGAAAGAAGGAGCTCCTACCCTTTGCAACAGCATGGGTGGAGCTGGAAAGCATTATGCTAAGCGAAACAAGCCAGGCAGTGAAAGAGAAATACCACATGATATCGCCTTTAACAGGAACCTAAACAACAAAACAAAGAAACAAGCAAATATAACCAAAGACACTGAAATAGGGGACGGACTGACAGTGACCAGAAGGGAGAGAAGAGGGAATTTCAGGGGGGAAAGGGTAGGGTTTACCGGAACAAATTTGGAGGACACATGGACAAAAACTAGGGGTGGGGGGTAATGGGGGGAAGAGGGGAGGGTTGGGTGGGTGGGCTGGAATGGGAGTAAATGGGAGAAAACTGTACTTGAACAATGATTAAAATGAAATTTAAAAAAAGGAAAAAAAAAGAATATACTGTAATGAAAGTTGTTTGAATGTAGCCTCTCTCCTTCTCTGTTTGCTAACTTCATTGGCCACTGAGTGATTAACGGGTTGGTAATAAATGCATGGTGGGGAGCAAGTGAAGTGTGGATACTCTGGAAAGAGGGATGATTCACAGTGGGAGTGGGATGGTGTGAGAATTCATCACATGACCCAGAACTCAGGATGCTACAACTTAGGAATTGTTTATTTCTGGAGTTTCCCATTTAATATTTTCAGACCGGTAGACTGTGCAACTGCAACTGCAGAAAGTGAAACCATGGGTAAAGGGGGGCTACTGCATAAACAAGCAAAACCTGAGATAGTGTACAAGCAGATGGACAGTAGGAGAAATGTTAAAAGTCAAAATTTTCAAGGTAAAAAGTAAAACCTTTTCATAATTTACTAGCTAAGAAATAAAAAAAATGATTATAAAGTTATAGGACTGAGTGAAATTTTTGTAGACCAGATTCATTACAAGATTATTTTGGGTCTCAGATAATTTAGCTTTTAAGAGGTGGACTCTAAGTAAATGCTCGATGTGCACACTGTTCCTGGGTAGTATGCCCTAGTCTTTGTTGAGTTTTGGTGGAATTTCCACTTTTGTTGAAGCCCAACATCCAAAGATTACCAGAACCACACTGCACTCAAACAAAATCAAATTCAGCGGGAGAAGGCGTGTCCCAGAGAAACACTGAGAGCCTCTCAGAGAGGCAAAGGGAATGGCTTCATGTGTCCAAGCTTGTGCCATGTGCTGAGCATTGTCCATGTTCTGTTGAAAATACCCTTAACTGATTGCCAGCAACGGTAAGAGTCTTCACTGTCAGAGGGTGTGTTTCCAAATTCTCACACTAATGCCATCCTTTGAAGTATGGTAAAGACAATGCTTTCTCTCTTGACTTTTTATTAACATAAGCCCTTCAGATAGTATATACAGTGTGGGCCTGTGTAACATCAAATTTCATTTTACTTTCTAATTCTTTTATTTATTCTTACCACATGCCAACTACTGTTCTAAAGTTTAGACATACAATAGGGTTTAAAACAAACAAAAAGAACATTCTTTCCATTTTTTTCTTTTTTAAATGTTTTATTACTTATGCTCGCCCTGGCTGGTGTAGCTCAGTGGATTGAGCGTGGGCTGGGAACCAAAGTATCCCAGGTTCGATTCCCAGCCAGGGTACATACCTGGGCTGCAGGCCATGACCTCCAGCAACTGCACATTGATGTTTCTCTCTCTCTCTCTCCCTCCCTTCCTTCTCCCTCTAAAAATAAATAAATAAAATCTTAAACAAGGGAAAAAACAAAATATTTAAATGTTTTATTATTTATGCTGTTACAGTTGTCCCAAATTTTCCCCCTTCCCCCACTCTGCCCAGCCCACCCCTGACTTCCACAGTCAATCCCCACACCGTTGTCCATGTCTATGGGTCCTTCATGTACAGGACGCAAATAATATCTTTTTTTTTATTAAAAAATCTTTTCAAATAAAATCATAAACATGTAATTCTATAACATAACAATATCACACTCAAACGTACCATATAACATTTTAGGTAAAATGTTTAAATTAAAACTAAGTTGTTACACCCATATGATACCCCACCAACCACACACAAGCAGGCGTTACTTCTGCTGGACGCTGTGTGTTCTTTGACAGGTCCCTTTGTTTTCTTTCAGACAGTCTCCATGCCCTTCCTGAATCCTTTTGTGTTAGCAGGGCTTCTATCCTACTGTCCTAGTGGAAGAGGTTGAAAACAACCTATTTATAACTGAATGGGCCAATATAAGTGCTATCAAGCAGATGAAGAAGGGTAAGGTGATAGAAGGCTACGAAGTGGAGTTTGGTAGTGGAGTGTTATTTTAAAGAATCAACAGATGGCTTCTCTGGAGCAGTGACTTTGAGCAAATAAAGGAGTGAAGGAAAGGAGTGAAACTTTTGAAGATCTAAGTGAATAAACTGTGTTGCAAGCAGAGAAAACAGACTAAGGGTGAGTGTGGTTAAGGAAGAATACGAGGAAGAGTGTCCTGAGGAAAGGTCAGGGAGATAAGCAGTAACTAGATCACAAGGGGTCCTATACATAGAAGGTGATAAAGAGTTCAGATTTCCTCCTCAGTACTGGGAGTTGATGTCCAGGAGATGGACATAATCTGATGTATTTTTTATAGATTATTCTAGTTGCTGTCTGTAACATTGGCAATAGGGGCTATAAATGAAAGCAAGGGATAAAAGCCTACTGCAATAATCAGTGTGAGAGATGACAGTGGCTTGACTGGGATGAGGACAGAGTTGTCAGGTGTGCCTGTTGACTTGAAGCTAGAGTCAAAAGGACTTGCTGATGGATTAGATGCAGTGATTATGGAGAAGAATACAGGATGATACCTGAGATTTTGTGTCAGAGAAACTGAGTACACCGTGAAGCCATTTCAGAATGGAAAAAACTGGGAGACAGTGGAAAGTCTGGGGGGGGAAATCAAGGTTTCTCTTTTGGAAATGCTGTGTTTGAAATACTTCTTGGACATTCACATGTCACTATCAAATAGGCTCACAGGAGAGGGAGGAAATGTGGATATGTGGGGAACCATCAGTGTATAGATAGAAACTCAAGCTTTGAACAGGGAAAGTCATTGGGTATAGATAGGTATAAATAGACATAAAAATAAAATTGAGGTTTTGGGCACCCCAAAATGTAGAAAAGAGGAAAAGATTCCAGCAAAAGACCCAAAATGAAGCAGACAGTGAGGTGGAAGATAATCCAGAGTACATGACTTCCCGAAAGCAAGTGAAGGCAGTGATTCTGATCAAGAGAGTGATCAGCTAAGACTCCAATGTGCTTCTCTGAGCTGTTGTTGTGAGGCATCTTGTAGAATGTTTTAAAATATTTCTTTCTGTGTAAGCAAAAGAATTTACGTTATATTTACAGCCTTGGAGCCAAAATACAACTGAGGCCTACATGTTATCTCCAGAGAACAAAGGCCTGGGGAGGAAAGGATACCCTGAGGACAGGGTACTTGTTTTCCCAGTTTTGCCCCCTGCCAGGTACTGATGGCGGTCCGCCCTGGTGACCCTCTGTGTCTGGCTTCAAGTTCCCGGGCCACTGTGTTGCACTCCCTCAGTTTTCCACTTGCCAAGGAATTTCTACTTGCCAAGGAATTTTTCTACCTTCTCACTATCCCATCTCAGTGTTACTGACTTATTATGTATATATTTTTTTATTTTTTTAGTCAATTTCATTTTATTTGAAGACAAAAATGAGCTATTTTGTGCTTCCATTGTATTAGAGATTTAGGTAGATAAATCAGGTTGGTTAAATTAGGGAATGATGATCAAATTTAGAAAAAGGTCATAAAGTGAAAGATGCTTGCATCCCCTTTCTATCATCCTCCCTAATCCTAAAAACTATCTCAGCGTGCCAGGTGATCTTATACTGTCAGTTTGGATAACCGAAATCAAAGTATACACACTGCTAGTAAGTTTTAGAATTATTATTTATAGTTTCCAGAAACATGTTATTAAAGGGATATTCTTATTTAGCCTAATTTCAATACTTTGTTTCTTTAGCTTTGACCTATTGGTCCTAGATTTCCCCCATGAAGTAAAACAGTATAGCTTAAATTCTTGTTCATTTTTTCAATTCTTCAAAAATGATGCTCATAATAAGTCTTCTCTAAGCAATATTTGACTTGTGTTTAACTATTATGGTAACCAACTTTTGGCCATCATCCATTTTCTCTTTTATTTTATATTACTTTTATTGTTGTTCTATTACATTTTTCCCAATTTTCTCTGTTGCTCTCCCCTGCCCTGACCAACCCCCGCCCCCACGCTGATGTCCCTGAACATGAGTCATTTATACCTGCTCCTTGACTTGTCCCTTCCCTTTTCTATTTCCCCTTATCTCCCTCCCCCACCCCCTTGCTTCAGTCTATTTCTTGTTCCATGCCTCTGGTTCCATTTTGCTGGTTTGTTTGTTTTGTTCATTAGGTTCCACTTATAGGTGAGATCATATGGCATTTGTCTTTTACCATCTGACTTATTTCACTTAGCATAATGCTCTCCAGTTTCATGCATGCTGTCACAAAAAGTAGGAGTTCCTTCTTTCTTTCTGCTGCATAGTATTCCAATACTATGTAAATATACCACAGTTTTTGATCCACTCATTTACTGATGGGCATTTAGGCTGTTTCCAGCACTTGACTATTGTAAATAATGCTACTGTGAACATGGGGGTACATAGGTTCTTTTGAATTGGTGTTTCAGGTGAGGCCAACAGAGTAGACAAAGGAAGTAATTAGGGCTAACATCCGCTCTCAGTTTTTTGGCAATATACTATTAGTAATGTTCCATTATTATTGGTGGTATTAGTATTATTAGTAATCTCCTGCTGCAGCTGTAGTGATACTAGTAGAGGTAGTTTTTGTTATTATTTTCTTTTTTAATATACATCATTCTTTGTATTTTTTGAGTTTCCAGATGACTACAGTTCTTAAGTGTATGTTGTACTCCAAGGAGAAATTATTAAACGGTCGAATTTGTTCTCATGCTTGACTTGTGCTAATAGGTTTATATGTGTTATCCCTTTAATTTCCATAACTGTGATTTCTTAGTTTTACCATTAATCACAGCAGACAGTATAACATAGAAGTTAGGAGTATATTCTTTGGACTAGTGAAATCCTGGGCCAAATATATATTGTATAATTATGGACAAGTCAATTACATTTCTGTACCATACTATTTTTTTCATCCATAAAATAAAAAGGAAAGGAAGATTTTCCTCCTTTTATATCCCTGGAATCCTATGCTTGTGAATCAGTTTTGCACTTGTTTGTCCTGGGAACATGACTGCGCCTCCAATAGCTGGCCTTCTGCTGCGTTCACCCAAACTCTAGTCCCTGCTTTGATAAGCCAGATGTTCTCTTTTGCACTTGCCAGTCCTTAAAGCACCACTGCAGGTTTCCTTTGATGTCCCAGTAAGCTTCATCATCAATTTACCTCCGTGGACAACTTCCAGGCTCTACCCAGTGTCTTATCTGTCCTGATAAAAACAGTTGTACATCAATAAAAATGACGTGTTGAGTATTGCTATATACCATCCTTGTGAGAAAATTTTATCATCATATCATTTAATTTTCAAAACTCAAGAATTGTGCTCTATTATTTTTATTTACAGATAAAGAAAATGTGACTTAGGAAGGTTAACTCAATTGCCTAAAGTCATTATTAGCAAGTAATAAAACAAGATTTAAGCCAATGGGTATGTGACCCAAATCTAAAATTTTAACTAGTTTACATTGGCTCCATGAAGGGATACTGAACTTGCACAGATATGAACCATTAATTTCTATGTTAGTAGATTCCTATCAAAAATCTACAGGAATTTCATGTTGACATATTTATTGCTTTTGCTACCTTGAAAACTGTTTTTAGATATCTTACTCTCATCTTCCACTGAAAATTCAACACTTTAAACATTGGGTTAATCCCAGGTCCTGACATGCTCCTCTCTTGAATGAGGTACCCTTTTCTTGTCCTCCTTGAATAGGTCTGAATAGCTGGGTAATTGGATTTGTAATTTAGCAGAGGAAATCCACTGATTTGATCTCAGAAGTTATTGTGATCTTGTGTGCCACTCACAACCCAAACACAGAACCAGGAACTTGAAACTTAAGTAATATATGCGACATGTAGTTTGTCACTATTAAATGTAGGCTTATTTTCTCTGTTCATATTCTTCATCCTTGTCTATACTTTACATAAGCTGAAAGATGCTTTTTCTAGCAAAAAGGTTTCATGTCAAATTCTCCCAGCAGCATTTGGGAAAGTCATTGAATAAACTAATAGTGAGCTTCTGAGCCAAGAGTAATTATGCCACACTGCTCTTTTTTTGGCAGGGAGCTATTTTATCCTGTAAATGAGGCACTTTAACATAAGCATACTTTACACTGTAAAGTGAAGGAAGATTTGATGCAGATGTCTTTCAGGTGAGAAAGATCATATTCTTTCCCACTTCTAGATTAATGTAATGAAGTGATCAATCAATCAATCAATTAATCAATCACCTTATTTTTTTGGATAATCACTGTAGCAGGTAATGATTAGAAATCAAAACATACACCTGTGAAAGTTGTTTTTTCTTGATAGCTGAATACTACATGGCATTTTATATTCAAAAAGTACTTTAAAAGCATTTATATTAGTTTCTCTTTTAAGCCAAATTTTGAGGAGAGTTTTTTCTCTGATAGCCATTTTTTGGAGGAGCAAACTGCTTCAGAGAGGTTAAATAATTTGCTCAAATATGTTTAGAAATTTGACAGCAAGTTTGTAGCCCATCTATTTTAGTATAGGTCACTATAGCAGGTGTGTTATCTTCATTTCTAACCTTATTCAGAAGAGAAACCTCAAGACACCATAAAAGTCTATGAAATTGAGTTTACATATATTGTGAGGGTCAAGATAAATTTTATAAATTTATATCATTATATACACACACACACACACACACACACAGTTACATCTATAAGGAAAAGGACTGAGGGCTTTAAATGCATAGTTCAACCACAGAACTGCATATTTGAACATAGAGTTTAGTTTAAAATCCATATAAGTTATCTTCAGGAAATAGTACTAATTGTGGCTAACATGTATTAGTGCTTTATAAAACAGCATTCAATATGCCAAACACTTGAATTACCTCATGTGAATCTTATTAAACACTGTGAGGCAAGTACTGTTATTCTTATTATGAAGTGATGAAAATGAGGATGTATGCAATTTCTTCAAGGTCTCAGATAACAATTGTTGGGAACAGGGCAAAGAAAAAGTGTCTCTATTGTTCTAAAGACCTAATGCTTAAGCCCTATATAATATTACTTCAGATCCCAGTATGTTCCAGAAAATATGCTACATGCTAATTCTAAATTTGTTTCCTTGCACAGTTAGAAAATACACTTGCATTTATGTCATAGTATTATGATGGATGCAGCATATAGTAGTACATCAGAACTAAGGCCACAATCAGTCAAATGAATCCTTTGCTAGGCAGAAGTTTGACGCAGTTTCAAACAGAAGATAGCAAAATATTTTATTCAGCATATAAATTGTATTTTGAGACTGAGTGCTACACAGGATCAGTTTGTGAAGAACTGCTTGGGGCAACATTTGTTCTCCATATTCCCTTGAGCAGTTCTGACCTAAAATTTGCATTCCCAACAAAACACAGAAAAATACAATTAATCAGACCCATTGCTTTTACGGACCACTTCAGGTACTTTCATTACTTGTGTACACTGTCCATCACCTCCTGATGGTCACCCCCAGCCCCCACAAAGCAACTTAAACAAAATTTTCCTTCCACTCATATAGGTCTTTTTCCTGAGAGGAGGCTTTCTTCCACAGGATATAATTCCCGTGATGCAGAGAGTCTTTGTGGATTAACACTCTGCTCAAGGCTCTGCTTGATCCACATAGGTTCATTTCCTTTCATAGGCGGGACTGAGATGATTTTCTAAGATGGCACATACATCAGTTAAGGTAGCACTAACTTTTGTAACAATAAGAAAGTGTATAATGACTTTACACAGTGAACACATTTCTTCAAACATTAAATGTAAATGGTATCTTCAGATTGGTGGGTGGCTCACATTCAAATGAGAACCTTTTCTTCTTGTGGCACTGCAATGATCTAAGAGCTCAGATCCTCTAAGTGCATCTTACATGTGAGGAAGTGGGAGGGGTGCATATCTCCTCGCTCTTAAGCACTTTGTCAGAGAGAAATGACATCAGTCTGTTCTGTGAATCACAGTGCCTCACATCCATTCAAATGGGGCAGGCAAATGTCAAAGCTGGGGGCCATTCCCTTCTTAGCAACAAGTCTACACTATTAAAAAAAGAAAAGCCCTTAAATGTTGTCTCTGCACACTGTTCTCTGTGCCTGGAATGCTCTTCTTCCACAGCTCTCTAGAGTTGGCTCATCCTCAGTAATTTCTCAGAACAAACACCAGATCCTTAGAAGCCATCTTCCTGATCTGGGGAACACTGACGCCGGTCCTCCTCTCTCTGTTACCTAGCGTGCGTTCCTCCGTGGCACTCATAACCACTGAAGTGACCAACTGTGTCTGTCTCTCGTGTTCAGCACCATCCTCTCCTAGAATGTCTCAGAGTGTGACAGCTAAAGCTGTGTCCTATCCATCAGTAGACAGGGAGCAGGCACATGGATATTTTCTGAAATACAGAGGTATTTGTGCCCAGGCAAATAATACACACACACACACAGTTTCTGCTGAAAGATGCAGAGTGACATGGGATGATTAGGCATTTATCAAGTCGAGGGCAGAGGGCAGGACATTCCAGAGAGAGGGAACAGCATGCTGGAAGATTGTGAAAGCATGCTTATGTAATAATTGTTTTTCCGGTGGGAGCTCAGAAGAGGCGGCCACTAATGCCCATTGTGATTCAGTCAGCAAATACTGAGCACTACACATGTGCTCCGCATTTTGTAGCAGGAGGAGAGGACATGGAATTTAATAAAATGTAGTCCCTGTTATAAAGAAACTTCTGATTCTTGTGTGAGAGACACTTAGTCAACCAGTATTATTCCCAAGGTTCCTTCTACTTTTTGATTCCTAATACATTGTGAGTTACTAGTCAATGTAAATTTTAACAGTTTGAATTCTGAGAAAATTCTGAACTAGCTATTACTTACTTATTTATCCAAAACTTACTTTTATAGAATGCTTTCAACATGCTGAATTCTCTTATTGGGACAAGAGACAAGGTGGAAAACAAGATAGGCAGCCTCCCAGCTCTCATGAATTCTATGCTTGTGGAAATATTATGGGTTGAGGATAATTTCTAAATTGACTGACAGCTGGTTTGAGTTTGAAGTAGGCATATTGAGAGTACAAACAAACACGGTGTCTTATTATACGAGGTCCTTCAAGTGTAGTTTTACATTACTCTTTTACTGTTTTCCAGAAGATGATTTTTCAGTGAACAGTGTTATAAAAATACAATAATGCCCAAAATTAAGGTCCACATATGAAATTATTTTAAAGATACATTGCCTTTTTCAGCCAACATCTGATTTATTTTAGTTGATTCCAGTAGCTGAAATCTGAATTAGAATTCATCTTTCCATTTAAATGCAGATTCAGACTTTGTACCTGGGGGTTGGGGAAGTCATTTCTTTTGACTAAAATGCTAATACATAAGGAAGTTTCATTTACATCAATATTTCTTCCCAGTAAGGAGGGAAGAAAGACAAGGTCTTTTCTTGTGATATCTAGAATATTTATTGCAATTATTTTATAACTCTTTGTGTTTGCTTCATCATGTTATGCCACAATTTTATGTGCTAAATGATGAAGATAAATACAAATTAAACTTTAAGAGGCATTGGAAAGGTGTGTGAAAATTTAAAAATGGAAGTGGTGAATTAAATGGCACTGAATGACCAAATCACAATAAAAATAGGAAATACTGAAAATCTCAGTGCATTAATATATTGACAGAGATATAATATGTAGAGCTATTTTATACCTTTTCTCATTTCTTTTTTATTCTTTAAAAATTGAGTCCTGGTAAGTAGTGTTTTTAAAAAGAGCCTTGGGTTATGTATGCCAACTCATTGAATGCATACCTGAAAAGCCACTACACTTATCTCCCATGGGGAGATTTATAACAGAGGAAATTGAAGAGTTGAGATAAATCATTGTAAATGAGTTATATTAGCATCTTATTAAATAATTTCTTACTGTACTCAATAATAGCTAAAGAAACAGATCCATTTTAGTGAAAATGCATGACCGTTTTTTGCCAGTTCAGATGCTATGAGAATTTTGGTTCACATATGTATATATACAATAGTCATCTTTTCTAGGATATTTACATGTGAACAAAGTTTAAAGTTAGAAAACAATATTTATCTCAGATATTTAATATAAAACTTTACAAAGTTATTTTTATAATATTCTTCTCCCTCAGAAGAGATTCCATCTGGCAGAGTATTATTTATGGCAGTAGTACAGTTCGTCATTATTAAAGCTTGAACATTTTCATGCATTCATTAAACAACAAAAAAATTGAATACATCTTATGTGTTGGGTGCTGCAGACTTAGAGTTAAACAACTAGCCTCTGAAACATGTAGCATGTATCCAAGTAAAAAGCAACCAACCTTTCAGTACACTGATTTAATTTGCAACATATAAATCTGACACAATCTAGCTTTGGTTTTCCTAACACCATCTCCATCCGGTTTTTGTAATTTCTTTTGTAGCTCCCTCTGAGTTTCCCCAGGGGCTCCATTTATTTTGATAGTATTCCATATCATCCTGAACAATGTGCTCTTTTTACATTATAGGTTGCTCAAGTGATCCTATCCAGGTGCATCCCTTCATCCATCATCTCTTTCAAGGATTAGCAGACTGCATAGTGTGTAAGAGTCATCTGGGTGCTTGTGATAAAGTTCGATGTGGTAGCTTTGGTTGAGGCACAGGAATTTTAACATGAACCCATGGTGATTTTGATACCGGTCATCTGTAACTATATTTTGAGGAACATTTTACCTACAAACTAATAGCACCCCAATTTATTGCTGAAGCCCAGATTTCTCATCTAGGTTTCACTGACATATAATCAACTACCTGTTAGAAATTTACTCTTGGTTGTTGCAAATACTCCTCATGCCCTTCAAACCTTCCCGCATCACAATGCCTCACCTCAGCATATTTTTCCTACCATATTCCCTGGCTTAGATGAAAAATGAAAAATCTAGGTCTTATTCCTAACCCTTCATTCTACTTTATTTCCCTCATATTATCAATTACAAAATCTTATTGATAACTGGTTAAATGGATCCTCAATTTGCTCATCTCTCTCTTTCATTGCTTCTTCGACTCTTACATTACTGCTACCTCTCCTGTTTACATAATCATCATTCCTCATGTATCTTACATAAAGACTCCAACATTTTCTCTTACCCTCCCAAATTCAACCTAAACTTTACACTGTAAGCCAAGTAATTTTTAAGTAAATGAATATAAAAGTTAAATGTGAATAAATGAAAATGCCCTTACCACAGTTACTAGTGTGTGCATGATAGAGCCCGATCTTCCTGTTCGTTCTCTTTTCTCTCCCCTTTCCTTGCACTCCTACTGGCTCAATGTAGCCCTCCAAATGTGCACTCCTCCCTTACCTTCCAGTCTTTGGCTGTGCTGTTCCCTCTGCCTACAACTCCCATTCATCACTTGGCTATTTTCTTCTCCACTCAGATGGAATATCCTTGGAGAAGGCTTCCTTACACAGGAAGTTTAGCTTGAGTTTATTTTCCAGATGTACTAAAATTGCCTAATGTAGCCTATTTTGTGTATCTCCTATATAATATTTGGGGCATACTTACACTAAAAAAAATATTCATTGCTTATCTGAAATGAAAACTTAACTGGGAAGCTTAGATTATGACTGACAACTCTTAACATGAGCCCACATAGTTTATTACATTACAATTGATATTTTATTTCTTTGTTATTCATGTTTATCCTTTCATAAACTGTAAATTCCTCCTGGCAGGAACCATGTCTGCATTTTTCTACATTGTGTCACTACACTTTTAAGATAATGCCTGGTAGTTTAACAATATTTGATACCAAAAAAACAAAATCATGTATCCAATATTCAAACCCCACTACTTCTGTTTTTCACTATGCCATATTGCTTCTAAATCAAAACAACAGAAAGTCTGCATTTACTAAGTGTGAATACTCTAAATATAAAAAATACTGTTTAATTTTTAACACAGACCAGGATGTCATACCATGACAAGGCCTATGAATGATTATACTTTGGGTTTAATTGATTTCTATACAACAAATATAATTCAGAGAATCATTCGATGAATTCAAAGCTCCACTAGTTAATTTTTCTGAGAGACACAGAATAGTGTTAAATAATGATGTAGACTGTCATTCTTAGAGTTTATTTCAATGAGAAAGATTTTTAATGATAAAGCATTAGAAAGGGACTGAATAGGTTCTTTCCCATTTATACTCAACAAAAGAAAAATCCATAGTTCTCAATTTTCAGATTTTTCCAAATCATAAAAAAAATGTTCTTTGAAAATAGAGTTATTTAAACAGTTTCCTGAGTCTACATCCAGACTGGTCTATAAATTGAGACTGAAAACCATGAGCATGGTTGTTCTGAATAAGTTCTGAAAATAAAAAATACCAATATCAATTATAGGTCCATTAAAACCAAGCTTTTCATAATTGACTCCAGTAGTAATTGATCTCCAAATGTCACAAGATGCCATGGGGCTGCTAGAATTGATGATGGATAGCAATTTTAGCAGAATTAGGCAGATATATCACAAAGCAGAAACAGCATCTGTTACATGATAAGGAGTTATTGGTGTATGAAAATAGCTGAAAAACAATATTTTGGGACTAGTTGGGAAAATGTGCATTTTTCCCCTCCAGTGGTATTTGAAAGTAAAGAAATAAATAACCAAGAAATAGCAGAAAATGTTAAGTGGTATTTATTCATTGAACACATACTTATAGATGTCTGGCTGTGTGCCTGCCATTAATATTCTCTGCTTTGAGTGGGACATAGATAAACAGCAAACAAGAACAGGGTAACCAACTTTGATTCAGAAATACCAGTTATTCTCCTCTTCTTGACTTGTAAATACTGATGGACACCAAGTTTCTCTTTTGTGTTCAATGCTTTTGTAAATAAAGCAAATTAGTTTATCTCCCCCCAAAATAAGTGATGACAGTTCTCATGCTGTTATGTTCCTCAGCAATATTGCCCACACTGTCTCCTCTCAAGTGTCATCTTCACCTGCTCCCTTCTTGCCATTTCTATTGGTGTCCTTTCTGTAGAAGCTGTCTCTCATTTATGTCTTTGTTCTAACTTCCTATCTCCTGTAAGTTAATGAGATGAGTAATTTGTCCTGCTTGTTCACAGTTGCAACTTCCACTTTATGAAGTAAACAAATGTAAAAATCAAAATAATAATGGCTGCACAAATCTTACTGCTTTGCAACTCATGTAATTCACCTTAGTTACCCATTCCCTCTTTTTTACCTTTTATCTTCACCTCTTACTCATTCTTTACATTAACTGAAAATTTGATTTATAAATTATAGTCTTTCTCTGAATCTTTATTCTTGTCTTCATTGTCATAACTTTAATATTTAGGTAAGTGAAATATCTAAGTTTTTGATATTACTTCTTTACCTTCAATAAATGTTTCTGTACTCCATTTCAGCCACTCACTTCCTATGATTCAAGCTGTGCTCTGACTTTACCATTAGCAGAAACTGTGCCACTTCTGAATTATTTTAAATATTTCCCTTTCCAACCACATTTTCCTATTCCCTCGAGTCACTGTTTAATAACTTTTAACTACACAATTCTTTGATTACTTTGACCTTGCCAATACATTAATCACAACCACTTCTCACTTTCTACCAACTGCTTGTCTCTTGATACCTCTATCCCCAGTCACTAGGATGAGTTCACTACAGATATCGTGAGCTCACTTGCCTCCCTCTCTGTCTCACTTGCATGGCAATTTCCCATTCTTGGATGACTCATGCACTGAAAAACTATGTCACCTTGGAGAAAATCATGTGATTATTTTAAACTGACTGGTATTGGTTTAAATTTAGAAAAACCATTGTGAAAAGGACCGGCATTCTTCCAAGTTTTGTTCATTTATTCAACAGATATGCATTGCTAATCTTCTAGGTACCAGGAGCTGTTCTAGTTGCTAGAGTTATGAATAAAATACTCAAAGAGTATTTTGCTTTTATGTGGCTTATATTCCATTGGGGTCTGAAAAGACAAAAACTGAATAAAGAAATAAAAATTCAAGAAATAGAAGGTTGCACTAAAGGCTTATTTATTCACTGAACAAATATGTACTGAACACTTATTTATCTGTCAGGCATAACATCACAAAAGTAATAAAATAGGGTAATAATATAGAAAGCCTGGGTTGGGGGAGCTTTATAAACATTCTATGGTTCCTCTCTGATGGGGAATCACTTTTTTTTCTGAGACTCGAATTGTGGAGTTTGGTGGAATATTTGGGGGAGAAAAGATCAGTCTTTTGAAGGCTTGAATTGGAGAAAATCATGTTCTATCCAAAGACAGAAAGAAAATCCAGAAGGAAAATCAGTGTGGCTTGAGCTTTGTGTTCCCGGGAAAGGCTGTGGTAAGCTGAGGTTGGAGAGGGTGGGTGAGGTATGATATTGCCAGCTAGCCATGCACACTTTTTCCCTTGTTTGTGAAGGCAGGGAAGAAACATCAAACTCTCCCTTCCTCAAACATTTTTGACCTTCTCCTTTCATTCTAAGCTAACGCCTTGACTTTATATACCATTTAAAAAATTGAAGCCATCAAATACAAAATATCCCCCTCAACCTTCCATCTCTAATCCCATCATTTTTCCTCCTATCCTGTTACAACAGACATTGTGTCCTATCTTCTTCATTTGTGGCATTAGTCTAACCTTCCGACACTTTCCTTCTTTCATTCCTCTAGTATATCTAATGCCATTAATATCTTTATCTCTATCACTTCAATCATCATTT
Organism: Phyllostomus discolor; assembly: GCF_004126475.2. NCBI lineage: Eukaryota > Metazoa > Chordata > Mammalia > Chiroptera > Phyllostomidae > Phyllostomus > Phyllostomus discolor. The sequence continues at coordinate 53,667,210 of NC_040907.2, forward strand.
AAACACATGCAAATTGATTTCTTCCAATTCAAAAGACAAATCTTCCCTTAACTCTCATCTTCATCTCCCTCTAAATAAATCTCTCCACTTAAGCTCTCAACTCATCATAGAACCTATTATATCTTGCTACAAAATTATCAACAGCCTTCTCTACATTTCATTTTTAAAAGACTTTTCACCATCTCCACATTACTTAACATCTCAGCAGTGTTCCACAGAAGTGAGCAGTACATAGTAAAATAACAAATAGATGACTTTTTTCTCCCTCAATGTTCATCTCTCTATCTCTACCTCTAATAACTAAAAGTTCTGAGACGTTCCAGCATTCATTCTCTGAGTGTTCAAGTAAGGTTGAAAATTAGAAGATCTTAATCATAGTACAGAATAAATTTATATTTTAATTAAAAACTTTATTGACATCTCACTTCTTAAAGTACAATAAGTATATCGATGTGTGCGTTGTATACACTTGTCTTCTAAGATGTTTTAAGAAAACATATATATTCATATACGTAAGACCACATTATGCATTAGTGACTGATATAATTTATGTGTACCTTATGATCTTAATTTTTCAGTGTTATATGTCTCTTCCACAATTTGATGTATTAAATTCTCCTTGCCCAGTTCCCTTTTGCTGCTCAGGAGTCTTCTTTGCCATTCAAACTTAAGCTGGATTTTACAAAGCAGTTTGACTCTAGAATTCAAGAAAAGAAACAAGAATAGAAAATAATCAACAAATATTTTAAAGCAAGGATTTCTTATATTCATGACTTTTTAAATGACTGCATTTTTTCAGAATATCTAAAATGCAAAGTAGATAATTTCTTTCAACATTTTGTTTTAAATTAAATAAATTTTCAAAGAAATCTCAGTATGTTTGTTTTTTAATGTTGCTTTCTCCATCAACTTATGCTATTTTTTTGTAGCCAAAGGCAGGCTTTTAAAAAGTATAGAGTAGTAATTGCTTTATTCTGACAGGAACTTCCATATGCTGAGGATGTAAACGTAATTCTTTGATTGGCCTATTCTGATGTAAACATGCCCAGTGGGTAAATGAGTTCAGTTTATTTATCATCCCCTGAGTAGTTATGTATTTGTGAAATTGTTAATGAGATTTTACACTATTTCTCCTCATACCTGTCAGAGATAACTGGTCAACATGAGGATGTGCTTGAAAGGTGTGATAGTACTGTAAGATCAGGTGGATTTCAGGTTTTTCTGCTGGCAACTCTGGGCAGCAGGGTTCTTTGTCAAGTTTCTGTACTATTTTAGTTCCTCCAGGCCACTGACAGCTATGTGGTTTTCAGTTTCCTTGGCTTTGCATGATAGACTACTGCTCAGATCCCGAGGCATGAAAATTAAGCTAGTGTTTACATCTAAATGACTTCCTTCATTAAACTCCAAGTCTGATTTTCAATATATTACATTTGTATGTTGTTTGAAGGAATAAAATGATCTCAAGTATTCATTTAATTGACTTTGTTTGTACAATTATTAAATTAAGATTGTCATTGAGTGTTACTTCATCTGGAATGATCATTTTAAAGCTGTCATTTTATAAGTCATTTCAAATGCATAGCCAAATTTTGAACTTAATATTAGTGAATATATTTTTTCTTGATGTATATTATAGTGAAACTAAACTGAATAATTTATTTTGAAAGTGTAGCCATATTGAATTTACTAAATGTGTAAAGTCTAGAATATCTTTAAAAGATTGAAATTAAATTTTACAAATAGATTTTAAAGAGTTGATATATGTTCACATATATACTGTGACACAGCTAAGGACTAATAAAACATTGCAAATATAAGTTACTTCAAATCCTTTTACACTACATGCATAAGGATCATTAGAACTGAGCACTTTTTCTAAGTAAATGATAATTCTATACCTCTAGAAAGAAATGTCTTTTTTAAAATAGGTTTATGGTCTAATTTATAATATATGTTAATTTACTATGTGTATATTTTTTTCAAAAACAATGCAAAGATAAACTTGGTAATGAATTCTGAAAATGTTACAAAATTAAATTTCTATACTTTAGTGTATATTGGAATATCTCTATAAATAATACATTGATCATAAAAAGAAAATGGGTTCCCTTGTAAAGATGTTACAGCATGGTCATGTTTAAAAGCCCATTTAAAGGGAAATTATTTTAGATGAAAGAGGATAGAACATAGATAGATTCACCCTCAATTATCATATGACACGACCTTCAATGTCTTTCCAAACCTGAGATAAAATGGCATTCTCTGGATATGTAGCGGGGGAGAAAAGATCATGGCTTGCATTTACTCTGCCAATTCATCTTCTGTATCCTGTCAGAAACAGTCAATTTAGAATTATCAAGGACTCGTTTTTATCTTGGTTTCAATTTCTTTTCCCAAAAGCATTTTGCCAGAGAAACAAAAGTAGCAAAGTTTTCTGCTTTGATTTGCAACTTGCATCTCTTTCTCCTTATGTCCAGATTAAGGACAAAATCTGAAAGACCTTGGAATTACTTTCAGCCTCTTTTGCATTTAATATTTCCAACATCTTCTGGATGTTAAAAGAGAAATAAAATCATAAGCGTCCATGGTTAAAAGTACTTTGTAAATGTCAGTTTTCTGTTTCAAAAGGAGCCCCTTATTCTGTCCCTGTGACAAAATACTAAAACCAGCAGATGCCTTTTACATATCTGATTTTGCAATAAAGATCAAATTTCAGATTTTGCTTCAGAAATTTTGTACAGTATGCCATTTGGAAAGGCCAATATTTTGGTTCACTTGTCAGTGGTAATCAGTGTTTAATGAAGCAAAGTGTAGCTGTGCTGATATTTTTATTGTGGCACTTGATCATTTTTTCATTGGCAGACCCACAGATGGCCTTTTTTAATCCAGAAAATATCTGGCTAAATACACTCTATTTTGGATCTACTGTTGTTCACATATTTTCTGGAAACCTCTTCTTCCTCTGACTTTTACCATGGAAGATTTTAGAGTGTAATATTTATATTTACTTTCTAACTTTCTTGAAACCCTACCCAATCTGCATCCCAAGCCATCTTTCCAAACTTTATTTTACTGCTCCTTTCACACGTTTTCTGATTTAGCTAAATTGAATTGATTATCATTCTATAAGAAAATCTGTTACTGTTTCTTCATTCCTGGGCTTCCCTTCATAGGAATTTTCCCCATTTCTAACAATTCACCCTAATGCTTATCTCAAGCACTGTTGCCAGCTATTAAAGCACCACAAGTACAATTCTTCCACTCCATAAATGCTGCACTAACTTCTTTGCAGACATTTTTTCCTTCTTTGAACTCCATAAGTATAGCTTTATCTCTTGAAACAATTTTCTGTTTACAGACTGTAGGCTCCTTGTTACCTTTCTCCTTTCAGAGCACTTATTCAAGTACTCTCACTACAGCTATTCTGCAATCTGATCATTGCTTCCTTTCTTTTGCTGACCCCTCTACTTTGTCTCAGTCTTTTCAACTCTCCCTGTTCATTAGTTTGAACTTCATGTCACTCTTCATATTATTTATACCCCTAGGGGATTTTTTGCCTTTATTTTAAACCCAACCTTCAATGAATAAATAACACATCTTTCCCGTGCTCATCTACTCTAAGGAGAAAAAAAAATTAGAAGCCACCAAACGGAGTCTCTCTAATCTGCATGTACGCACATCCCTTTCTACCAGAAGAGTCGTTCTGAATACTTCTGTCTGCAGAAAATGTTCTCACCTGTGTGCGGATCCCATCTACTCCCCTACTCATAGGTGTTTTATTTTTCTCTGACAAGCCTATCTTTTCTCTAATATATTCAATTCCTTTTCTAGTTGTTCCAGAGGTCCTCAACATCATCATATTCCTTTAATTAATTAAACAAACAAATAAAATGCAAAACCATACTTTATTCTCCCCTTCATTCCTTTCCAGTTACAGGTGTATCTCTCTTTTCTCCTTTGCAGCCAGACAGTTAGTGGCCTGCACTTAAGGTCTCCGATGTACCTTTCAACTCACACTAGCATGCCTTTCATCATCACGATTCCATGAAATAAGTTTCATCATCATTATCAATGACTGCATGTTGATAAAAACAATGGATATATTAAAATACTTACCTTACGTTATAATTTTATAGCATTTGATGCAATTAAGCATGATCTTAAAACAATCTCCCTTCCTTCATTTTCATGACATGACTTTCTCCTAGTTTCCTTGTAACGCTCTGGCTACCCCTTCCTTTTCCCTTTTGTAGTCTCATTACCTTCTCCCGAGCCAATACATTTAGAGTTCCTCTAGACTCAATCCAAAACTTTCTCCTTTCTCACTTGATATTCTCTTACTAGGTAATCTCAACCACCCTCAGGGATTTAATCACCAACAATATTCATCTCTACTTCAAATTCACCCCTGAGCTAGACTTACTACTGTGAGGTTTATTAACTCAATTTTCCACATGGTAATTAGAGAGGTATCCTCAAAACAAAAATTTGATATCAACTTTTGAGGGTCTCTCCCCAAAATTCTCCTGCTCATGCTTATAATTTTTCAGTATTTTCCCACTGAGATTTCCCCAGCCTGAGTGGACTTCCTTTCCAACACCATCCCCTTTTTGATTCACAGTAATCTTCTTTCATCATGATTCCTCCTAACTACAAGATATTTGCACATTCCATTTCCTTTTCCTTAGATGCTCTTCCTTGCTTCTTTAACTTAAGTCCAACTCAAGGACTTTGGTTGTCAATGTCAGATGTCAACTAAAGTACAACTTCCTTCTGAAAAATTTGGAAACATTTATTTGCCAAGTTGTATGTACTCTTATGTTCTTGGCAGTATTCTTCACAATGACCAAGCCACAAAAACAACTGAGGAGTCCTTCTATAGATGATTGGGTAAAGACGTGGTACCGTTACACAATGGAATACTACTCAGCCACAAGAAAAGATGAAATACTGCTACTTGTGACAATATGGATAAATCTTGAGAATATCTTGTGGAGCAAAATAAGTCAGACAGAAAAAGTCAAGAACCATATGATTTCATCCATATGTGGTATATAAAACAAATCAATAAATGAACAAGACAAACAAACAAATAAAAACTCATAGGCACAGGTGACAATATGGTGGTTACCAGAGGAAAAAGTTGGGGGAAAGCAAGCAGTGAAGGATAAAAGGGCCACATACATGGTGATGGAAGGATATTTGACTTTGGGTGATAGACGCATGTGCAATATACAGATAATGTATTATAGAATTGTGTACATGAAACCTATATCATTCATTGTACTAACCAATGTTACCCCCCCAAAAAACTAGAAGTACAACTTCCTCAAAGAAGATTGCCTTGATCTTTCTTACTAGAATAGCTCTCACATATGAATGGAATGTCTTTCTTTCACATCACTTAGCAGAGTTGTCAATTTATTTTTGCACTGAGATTATTTGAATAATATTTTCTTCTATCCCAAGTACAGTTACAAGTTTTTCTTTTGTTGGAAATAACTCCCCATTATCTAGAACACATCCTAGGTAATAGCTCAATAAATGTTTGGTGAATGAATGAATGACCAGATGATGAGCTCCTCACATTGGAATACTTTGCCCATAGCAAGAGTTTGACAAATGGTTAAAGTACATTAAATAATTCATATATATGTTTATATGTATTATGCATGATTGAATTATATTTGAAGAAAAACAGAACTAGAGTAGAATCTGTAACTTAGAACAACATATTTGTGTTCAACTCTGTTCATGGTTATTTTCATATTGTTGCATACTGTGGCATTTGAACAAAGTTATGACAATTGGTTTTCCTTGGGATTAAGGAATATAAAATATTGTTCTTCAACTCATTAATTAGAACGTCTGATTAAGGTTGATGATAGCAGGTTCTGTTTAAATCGAAATGTCACTTTGTTGTCCCGTTTAGACTGACCTGAATTGACTAATCATTTACATTTGACATTATATTAAACCCCAAATTTTTGGAGTAGAAAAGCTAATATTGTCATACCTTTGGAGTTTGGCTTTTATGAATAAATTTTTCCACTTCCAGGGGGAAAATGGTTATGAAAGTTCAATATAGCATTATTCACTTTCCCAGCTTACCTCCATCTTGTTTGTGAGAGCAGCATGCATAAAATAGTAACAAAAATGTTATTTACTAAGGATGATTTATTTTAGCACATTTTAAAGTAATCATTAATTTGTGACCTTTTATTAATAGAGGAGAAGCGGAAACCACAAGCAATAACCACTAATCACTAATTAAAGTCACTGATGGGAGAAATTTGAAAGAAATTGTTTCACATTTGTTTTGGAAGAAAATTCAGAAGTATGGCAGAGCTCTGGTTAAGGTCAGAGATTTTCCCTATTTTAGTTTATCTAATATCTAAATTGTACACTATATTAATCACCACTTCCAATTAAAATTTTAAATATAGCATTGCCTTTCTTTAAAACAAAAATGAGTGTCAATTTCACTAATTAAAAAGGAACTTATTATCACAGGATGGGGTTCCAGGAAATACTAAGAAAAATGCCAGGTTGATTTTATAATAAATATTTTAATGAAAACATCACTGAAATTACATTAAACAATTAAAAATGAAAGATGAGCAAAATCACTTTATTTCTTATATAATTATAAAGTAACACTGATCTCCTGACTGGTCTTGCTGCCCCCAGCCTGGCTATATCAAAGCTCTATTCTTTTCTGCAGCCAGAGTGGTTTTTCTAAATGTTAATCAGACTTGGTCTTTTTCTTTGTTCAGGTCCTTTGCTTTTCCCTTAGCAATTCAGAATTAAGCCTGATGTCTTCAGTTAAAAACCCTGATTCTTCATGATCTGGTTAGACAGGCCTGTCGTTCCAACTTTAGTTAAAGCCATTTATAGAAACACACACACACACAATCTCTCCTTCCAGCCACATGCAATGGCGTGCTATTTCCCAAATTCGTCATGTGTTTTTGTTTTCTTTCTCTGGTCATTCAAATATTCTGTTTGTACTCCATGCTAAAGCCTTTCCCTTTCTTCACCTAATTCCTGCTTCTTTCTCAAAATTATTTCCAAGTTAAACTGAATATTTTCAGTTTAAATATCACTTCTTCCAGAATACTGATCCTGAATGCCCCAGTTTCTTTTAGAGCCCAGAGCACTTGGCAATAAACCTCAGTGACACACTTTATAACTTTAAGCATCAGTTTACTTGTCTGCCTTGGGGCAAAACTATATGAACTTTGTAGGCTAAATCTTCTTTAAATGAGTATCTGCTGGCCTCTGGCATACTGCATTTATTTGCCAAGTATTTACATATCCAGTGTGATGTTCCAGTTTCTTAGCTTGGAGCTGCAGACACAGAGATTAAAGACACATGACCACCATCTCTGAGGAGCTGATCGTCCACATGCTGATGTAAGAATGTCCAAACCTGTAGAAAAATTTTATAAGATTTTATTTGAGCCAAGATGAAGACATGCCAGGAAGCAAAATCTCCAATGTGCCAGAGAAGGATAGTTTGCAGTTCCGTTGTTCATTTAGAATGAAGGTGAGAATTAATGAAGATTACAAGAAGGTGGGAAAAAACAAGGTGGAGATTGGATTACAGGATAGTTAATAAGATTATGTTGTTTGTGAGGGTGGTTAAGTTTCTGAAGGATCTAAGAAGGACGCACTTCAAAGGTGTGTTAATCTAGATGCTTAAAAAGCAATGGTAGGGTTTGATTGAGGTAAAGATAAACCTTTTAGAAAAGAAGTTACCTGAGGTGTGACTACCCACTATAATAAATTAGGACTTTATTATCAGATTGCCCTGTGAGGTTTCTTTTGATTAGATTTAGAATAGCACCCCCTTTTTTGTCCACACATAGATAAACAGTAGACACTGATTTATTGGGATAGTTAGTTTCAAGGATCAGGTTTTATCCAGCCACCTTGTTGATATCATCTTCCTCATTTGGCAGTGTAAAGGTTAAAGACAAAGACAAAAGCATTAGTCTAAAAATAACTTGGAACCTTCAGGAGAATTTTAGGGATGGTGCTGGAAGCTGAGACTGAGGTTGTTTGGTGGGGACAAAAATGTCTTTATGTTGCCTAGACTAATAATGACTTACTCCAGATGCAAATGAGACACTTTCCTGGTCACATTCCAAGCCTACAAGTAGTAGATACAAGTGACATACATTTCTTAATGGTTTCAGTAAGATAGCTTTTGTCACAGAATGTGCTGGCAGCTGCTCTGTCCATGGAAGAGCTATCACTCAAACACTAGCTTTTTATCAGGGTAGCCCAGAACGAGGATTTGTCTCCAGAATAACAGTGGTGTTATTACCAGAGCATGTGCAAAACTGTGCGCAACATGCAAGGAGGAATGATCTTGTTACTCAAAGTAAACCTGCTGGGGAAAGTGCTGTGGGCTTCACATGTGGGTTCAGTATAGTCAATTTCCCATCAGTGACTGGAGAGAGAAAAACATTTGATTTATTTCAACCTAAAATAATTCTCTAAAAGTAACAGATATTTGATTAACATTGCTCTTAAGAGAATAGACACAGTTTACTTTACCTATTTCGAGATGTTATTATTATTATTATTATTTTGAGTTCCCAAATGATTCAAGTTACCTGGTATGTAATTGAATACCAGTCATAGCCAGTATTTTTCAACTTTTCTTCTACCCACCCAAGACCAGAAAATAAGTTTTTCAGGGGAAAAAAGTGTCATTGAAAAGTGACAACATGAGATATTCTTGAAGTTCTTGTCTGCTTCTCCCTGGGTTGAGGAAGATGTGCAGAGCATCTGTATAAACTTGGGGTAAGCCAGAGCAGAAGGGATCTATATTCCAGCTGAGGCTGGAATATTACATGGCCAGTGCAGTCTGCAACATCAGCCAGACTGACAGAGAGCAAAAGGATAGTATTATTTTTATTGTGCAATCAACCACCATTAGGTAATACATAGATTTTTAAATGGACTTCTTGATATAATTCAAGATACAGATTTTGGTGAAACTGGTCAGAGTAACCCCTTTTGGCTCGTAAATTTTACAAAAATAATATGAACATTCACTTAAAATCAAATTATAATAAAAAATGTTAATGTTTATACAGTATATTGCAGAAAATATTTTAACTGGAACTTTGGGGACTTATTTCCTCGGCTCATTTTTGGCTGACAAGATCAGGTTACTGAGCAAACTATTTTTTCAAGTTATCTTATCCATTCAAAGATACAAAAGAATCTGAATCAAAGTGACTGAATGCTGTGTGGCTAGGTATGCTATGAAGAAACACAGACGAGTAAGTCAACGAATTGGACAGATATTGCAATAAAGGTGATTCCATGATACTAAAGCGTATTAAAAAGTCTGGCAGTGTTCCTGGAGCCCATGGCTCTGTGCCACTTAATGCAACGCTCACAGTGGATGAGCTGTTCCCTGTCATGCTTCTAAAAGAATGCTTCATATGATTTTTATTAACACAGGCAGCGCTGAAATCTGTTTGATGAGCATTCTAATAAGGATGCCTTATATGCTAGCAAAAGTTCCAGGAAATAACAAGGAAGAACAGACTGATGAAAGAAGACATAGTTTTTATCATAACACCACAACACATCGCAGGATTCTGACTTAGACACTCACGTGCTCTGCATGAGGATGCCATATATAAAATTAGGTCCAAAGAAAGGGAGAGTCTAATATTCAACTTGCCACTCTCAATGGCACCACAATATAATACCATTGAAGAGCAACATGTTGATTTTGAGAATTTGTGTTATTTAAACAATACTTTAAATTGTTTATTATACTATTTCATGGTGGTTTAGAATTCCTTTACTGGAAGTAGGAAGCCAACACCAAATCTGCTATTAAAACTTTTACTTGGTCAAAGAGAAACAAACAAGCCAATGCGTGAGTTTGAAGAAATCGTTGCTGTTCAGACGTGGAAAGCGTTGTCTCGAGTCCATCACCGTGTTTAGATGAAAACTTTAGACTTGGTTAGCTGTAAGTAAGAAATACTTTGAAAATGAGAGAATTGCAAATGAGGAAATGACTTATTTCTTTGTATTTGACTTGCCTTTTTTTTTTTTTTTTTTTGTAAAACTACTCATGTCATCTGTCTGCAGCACTTCTGTCTACTTTAGCCCACGGTCTGCTTATCCTGTTCCTGCTAATTCCTCACAGTCTGGTTTGGAAATCATACGTTCCTGGAAGCCTCCTTTAGCCCCCAGAACTGCATCTCTGCCACCCCCTGGACTTTACCTTTTTTATAGCACTTCTTTCATTGTATTTAAATTGCCTATTGACTTCCTTACCTCAATGAAATTATGACCTATTAGAGGATGGAACTGTTTGCCTATTAGAAATTGTAGCCTGAGCTTATCACCTAGCATGACATTTTTGAATGAATATATTAATGAAGGTATATAAATGAGTGTCTGCATGTACTATGCAAACCAGCCATGATTTGTAAAGTCACAGTTGAAATAAGTTCTAAATTAACATCTTATTTTGTGGACTGGCATAGAGTTGAAGTGAAACATTTAATTGACTATATAAAATCTGACCATAATGCATTCATCCATTGGATGTAAGAGTGCAAAAGGAACAATTACTTGAGCTCTCTATGATACACAGACATACATATATTTGTGTTATATGTATGTATGTATGTATGTATGTATATGTATACATATATACATATATATGCATTTTTCTGTATTTCCTATAAATCCTTTTATACACACACAGACACACACACACATGTTTGGGGTTTAACAGTGGCTTTCAATAATGTATAGTTTCTAAACTAGATTTCAAGAGATTAACAGCAAAGTGTTAAGCAAATGATAGGTGGCATTGAAGTAGACAGAAGCGGTATTGACAAATGACACAAATAGTATGCAGTATGTATTATAAATATCTTTTCATAAACATCTCCATGACATTAGCATGTATTATATGCAAAAAATTATGATATATTTATTCTCATAGACAGACATCCAGAAGAACATTACATTTATATTAGCCCTATAATAAAAAAACATATTGAAAAATATTTTATTTTATCCTAAGATATAACATAGAAATCTTAAACAGTAACATTTTAAGACTAAATTACTTTTTTAATTTAATCCAAGCAGCCCATTTAACTCACCTTTAACCATAATTAAATTTTCCTCCCTTTGGAGAGGATTACTGTGTGAATGTAAAAATATTTATAACACATTCATTCCTGAGCTTACATTGAAGATGAATTTTTTTAGCAAAATTTATGATCTTGAGTATAAAATATCTAATATTCAAAAAAGTACACTGGAGGTACAAGTTCATGTTACAATAAAAGTTTGGTATATATGAGTATATGTGATACTAAATGCATAAATTGAAGTTCTGTATTATATCATCCATTCATAAATACATAATTTAGAGTCTTGCCAATTACAAGGGAAAAGAAAACATTCATCTTCAGCAATCAGTTTATGCCCATTAGCTTCATTTTTCTTTGAATTCCTCTTACAAAGTGCTTACTTTTAGATAATTTACCTTGTTGATGTAGTATATGTATTAAAATATTTTCAGAATAAATGTAAAACATAAGCCTTACTAAATTATGTATTCAGTCTTTTACATCATTAAAAATAATACTAGTTTCATTATTAATTCAAATTATATATATAAATATATGTAAAATCATAATATTCTAATTCATGATTTTAATTATGTTCACCTTCAAGGTAAAAAAAAATAAGCCCATAAAACTGAGGTTTTCAAAATATTTGAAATCTGATTTAGCATTTTTTGAACTTAGAAACTCTTGATGATTATAACATAATTATTATTTTAATTGAGCCATTCCTCTTTTTTGATGATATCTTTGTTAGTCAAATTTCTCAGCATTTATGCAAAGGCTCTGCTTAAAATTTAAATTAGAGGAAGTAGACACAAAAATCATTAACAAGGTCACTTCTTAAATTTGAAGATTTCCTTCATGTTGTAATGCATCAAACAGTACTTTGTTAATTGACAGTTTTCCTACCTTGAGTGCTTCTCAGTCAAGAGATTGTTCTCCAAAGACAGTCAGCTGGGTAAATGTCAGAAGCTCAAAAAGTAAATTATAGTACAAACAGCACTGATATTTCTATGAGATGGAAGGAAAGCATATTTATTTTTAAAATATAGAATTTTATTTAAAACAAGTGAAAACCTTCCATTGTGACCTTTACAAGATTCCAAACAGTGACAAATTTGGTCATTACAAATAACCTTTTCCAGAAAGAGCTTTACCATTCAGGACTTTCATTTGATAACGTCTGTGAATTAATTTCCATTCTACAAACTAACTCATGATATTAATATTTTTATGAAATATTATATCTCTGATATTACAGTTTTAAACAAATTTTAAAAAGGAAAAAAGTGAGAAAGTAGCTTTTGATAGTCTGTCATTTTTAACTTGTTTTGGGGAAATCAGTCATTTTCTTGTTTCTTCTTTGTACAAAATGATAATGTATTTGTGTGAGCTTTATGTGTAATTATGTTTCTAAACATTCTTTACAGTGCTGAGAATAATTCTATTCAGAAGACTTATTCTAAAGCAGTTTCCAGCTTAGCAAATAGGTTGGATTCTCTGGGTACATTCTTAAATCACTTGTTTGGAATCAGATATTCCTTTTCACCATGTAAATAATATTGTGTATAGTGGTTTAAAGTTGTTTCCCCTGTTAGTTTTCACTATTTTTTAACTCTTAGGGATCCAAAAAGAACACATATCTAGGCAAAAACATTTATATTTAGAATATATGAAATTTTATAAAATTATGAAAATAAATGAGTTGACACATATTATTACCACAACCTCTAAGTATCTTTAATAATGGTATCTCTATTGGAATATGGTTCCTAAGTTCAAATCTAGAATTATTGGGACACATCCTGACCCAATGCTCCTAATAAAAATGCTCTTTTTCCTCAATCACACATCTCCAAGGCATTGAAAACCCAGAGTCCACAATTGTGTTTCACTGACTCTGGTTTCTCATAATGTGAGAGAATTTCAGAAAGACAGAGGCAGTGAGTGCTTGGAAAGATATAAGGTACTCCAAAAGACCAGGTCTTTTTCCCTGATTGGAAATCCTTGCCAAATTAGTCCAAAGTTTTTTTCACCTTTCCACCTATTTCCTCCCAGGAACGTCATCCCTTCTGTCTTCTCCACTGTTAGCTGATGAATTGCCACCTCTGTGGACCACTGGGAAAATAGTACAAGGTACTTTATACCAGATAGTCTACACAATCTTATGAAGAATGCTAAGTGTCCCCAGTAAGCTAATACATAGTAAGAGGAGTGACATTAGCAAGTTTCAAAAATTCTTAAGAATCGTTAACAAAAATTATATTAATAGTCATTGGAAAATAGGTAAGATTAAATTTAGACATTTCTTTTCAGTTGTATACAAAAGACAATGAACTTCCTTGACCACTCTACCTAAAGTGTCCCCCACAAATTATACCCTTTTATCCAGTGTTATGTTTCCTTATAACCTTAATTATTATTTATATTATATTTCCTTATTTTCTGCTTCTCCCACTAGAATAAAAGCTTCCTTGATGCAGGTACATTTGTTTTGTATAAGACTGTGTGGTGTCCCTAGGTGCTAGTACAGTAACAATCATGGATATAGATATTTATTGAATGAATAATTGAGTGAACAAATGAGTGAATGATAATTTAAAGACTTAATTGTTTTGAAACATGATTCAACTTGATAATATATAATTATATACATTTTACCTTGCATGCCACAAATAAGAACAAACTGTCTCTGAATGGAAAGAACTTTTTAGATACCTGCTAAATGACTGTTTTGCAGACAGCTTTCTTGTCTGAACTGGTTTCTCCCAATCCAAGTCTCAATGCAGTTGTGTGGCTTGTCCCCTTTCTCACTGGACCACTTCAAAGCCAAAACTTAAACAGGCCACCTGTTTTCCTGCTCCACAAATTAGCCACTCCATGGTTGAGAGCTATTTACAGGGAGATAACCAAGAGGATGAAAGAAAAATAGTGGAAAGCCCTCTATTCAAAAGCAACCAAGGACAAAAAAGATGACTGGAAAGTAAAGTTAGAAAATGTCCAAAATCTACATAAATTACACTACATTGCAGGAAGAGATTATTTGTTCATGTAATTTTGTTTGAATCTTGAAGAGCTGAGAGAAATCTATATACACTTTATGCATAAGTGTGTCAAAAAGGACCATGGCAGTTGTAGAGGTCACACTACCACGTGTTAATGTGCTAACTAAGCCATTCAATCGTCTTTCCTGATTCCTTGTGTCAGAGACAGAATACTCATGGTTACAGGAAATGTACTGCCTTATTTGAACATAGAAGATGCATAAAAACAGAAAATATTATTAATTTTGCTACTCTCTTTTTTTAACAGAGGCAATATGAAAATTAAACTTTAATAACTATCCAAAAGTTCATTTGTTTTGGGGATTAGTTTAATTCCACATATGATTTCACATGTACTAATGAAATGCATATGCTGAAAAACAGTGGTAAAAGGTTAACAATAAATTAGAATCAGACAAACTGTGAACAAGAGTATAAAGTCCAAAAGTTAAACATAAATATCAAATTTGACTCAGTTTAGTCACAATACCTATAACTGTTTGTTAAACATATGTTAATGCAAAGTAAGAAAAGCTAATGAACATGATGGAAACTCTGGTTTTAATTCCACAACCTTATTTCTTTTAGGCCTCTAGGTGTTCCAGCCTCTCCTAGTGGCATGGAGGATGCAAAGAGAAGTACCTACTGAAGCTTGCTCGGCATGTGCCCATCGTGACAATTCAAATTCTGTGTTACCATTCACTTTTACTTTCTTCTCATTTAAATACTATTAATTTTACACTTTAGAATCATTTCATAAACATATAATAACCTAATGCATTTAATATTATTGTACTGGTTAAATATTCCAAAGTCACAAATACAGTAATAATTTTGCTTTTATGGTGAATAATTGTTTCTTGAACATATAAGTAAAATATAGCCTTAAATCAACATTCTGCTCAAAGGAATCTGGTATTTTCTGAGATTTCATGCCTAAAACCATACTCTGATTTAAAAAATACCATATTTTTAGTTAAGATGTCAGGGATATGTAATCTAAAGAGTGGAAATTAGAAGAGAAGATAATAAAGAGTGTTTGTGCAAGGCATACATGTTTTCCAAAGTGTGTGACTAAAAACCAATGCAACTGGGTTCAGACTACAGCTTAAAATAATAGTTACTTCTCAGTGGGAAATCTGCTTTGTGGCAAGAAGCATGCTAGATGCTTTAAATACTGTATCTTTAATATCATCTCAAAACAACCCTGTGGAATAGGTGTTATTTTTCTGATTTATATAAAGTGAATTGAAGCTTGGAGAGCTTAAAACTTGCTAGAAATTAGGTAAAACTAGATTAAGTAACTGAGGTTTCAGTTCTCAAGCTTTCCTCAAGACTCCAAAGTCTCTGCTCTTTCCACTAAAATATACTGACTCCCAATCCTTGGTTGAACCAATCAAAATGATACAACAAAGTTACTTAGAATTAGCCCCTTTAGAACCCTTCTTAATAATGCTGATCCCACCATTGAAATACAGCCTTACCCTCTAAATGCTCCAGAACATTTTAGCATTTTTGCCTTTTTAGAAAGTTTGTCTTGTAGCACTGTTATTTGCTTTTTTTTTCTGTTTTTGTTCTTTTATTAAATTATAATCTGAAATACTGAGATCAAGTTTAAGAATCTATTTGGCTAAAAACTATAGAAGACTATATGATTTGTTATTCCCTGGCCAATTCAGCATATCAAAAGAGCATTTACATAGCAAAACTCAATACTGATTGTTTTTCCAAGCCTGCCTGAGCCACTGGGGTGCCACTCAGCTCACTCCTCTCCTAATGCCATTATATTATCGCCCAAACAGGAAAGGGACATCTCTTCTTGGTCTTACTGGTAAGCATAAAAATCCACTTGACCCTCCCAACCCCAGTAAGAACCCACTTTCTGTGGTCACCACAATTATGACCCCTGGAACCTGTGATTATATTATGTTATGTGACAAAGCAGAATTAGGATTGCAGATGAAATTAAGGTTGGTAGTTAACTGTTGGCTTTTTGAAGTTAATCCTGTATTACTCAGGTGATTGTAATGTAATCATAAGAGGGAATCAGAGAGATGTGACCAGGAAAAGTGTCAGAATGAATGTGATAAAGGCTAAACCAGCCATTCTTGCTTTGAAGATGGCAGAAGGAGAGCATGATCCAAGGAATGCCAGCAGAGTCTAGAGTTTGGAAAGGAAAGAAAATGGATTCTCCCCCAGAGCTTACAAATGTAGCCTTTCTAACACCTTTATTTTAGTAGAGTGAGACTCATTTTGTGTTGTTGTAGGCCACTACATTTGTGGTAATTTGTTACAGCAGCCATAAAAAAATAATAACCCTCCCCTGGCTGTTGTTCTTTTCAGGTCAACAGTAATTTTGGTAGATGTCTGTGGATATGGACGTGTCAAATTTAGACTTTTTGTCTAGCTCTTATTATCCATTAATAATTCTTTCTTTGGAAGACCTGTAAACAGACATTTTCCCACAGGCTATTTCGGTAGCCAGAAGTCACAGGTACAAATCTTGATTATATGCTTTAAGAGCCTGTTTCATTCTTCTCTGTTAGTCTTGGGCATGCTTTTGAGAAAATGAATTACTGAATGAATAAGCATAAATGTGGCCTAATGCTTATTCTCTCACTAGTTCAAGTGTAAATACGCTGCCCTCTAACCAGACCAGAGATCAATCTTAGATTGTTTTCTATTTGATTAAGAAGAGTTTCCCTAACAATTTCCAAATTTGAATTACTTCAACCTTAAATTACTCATGTTTTTGAATTTTCAGAGGCAGGGTACAAATAAGCCATCACAGAGAGTTCATTCAAACAACATTTACAAATCATGATTTTTTTAACACCTGCAACTCTTATTCTAAATACAATTGCATTCTTCACACAAATTATATTTCCAAGCTAGGTCAGTATTGCTTGTATATGTCAGGAACAAACAGAATTATATGAGAAAGAAAGAGAAAAAGAATCCTTAAGAAAGAAAGTCTTCACCCTATCAGGATCCTTTCCAGCTTGTGCAATGTCTATAGAACACTCCTTTCAACTTATACCCACTTGGAAAACGTCTACAATTAAGATGTTCATTTTTACAACATGCTGTCATATTTTTAGAAAGCCATGGTGTTGAGACACTATTGCTTCCTTGGACATTCAGATATGGATTTCTCACGTTCTATTACCCTTTGCCATTTTCATTCTCTGTTTAAGCCAACCGAGCTATTCTTACAATACCTATTTGTTTTTCATGTTGGTTTCTTGTCTTCTTGACTAAATATATAGAGAGTTTAGTTTCTAATCTTCTTCACTATAAAACCATATTTGCTTGATAAAGGTATAATTATTTTCTATTTTGCCTTTTGGAACAAATATGTGTGTTTTAGCATCACCCTTTTAAATATATAGAGATAAGAAGATAAGAGATGTGAAGTCTATGACATCTGAAACAAAAGCACCTACTGTTTATGCTAGTCATCTCAATCTCTCTCCCCTCTCATTCTCTACAAGTGAAACGTTTCTGTTAGGAAGCCAGCACCTAACTGAAGCCTGCAGTCTTTTTCTTACTATGCTCTGTATGGTCCTTGGAGTCCATACTTCAAAAACTTCCAGAGATCTATGGGTAGGGCTGACAGGTAAGCCAGAGAACAAACATGGAACAAACTACCTTATTTATTAATGATGAGTCAATACCTCTTCTAATTCATTTGATTTATTTTTAATTTAACAAAGAATTCAACTGTGGTAGATATAGCATTTTTTGAGTCAGGTATGACCAATTCTATAAAAAAAGTAATGAAGTGAATTAAGGAGGATAGAAAGTGATGATGAAAGAGGAAAGAAGATCTCTCTGTTAACTTCTGAAAAATAAGTAGACAATGAGAATACCTTGGTAATGACTATTCCCACAGTGGAAACATCTTTCCTACATTGGTGATCTAACAAGAAATGAGAGAGATGGAAGAGTGGTATTTAATGGCTTCAGTGAGAGAATACAGGACTTAACTAGCAGCACTCTGAAAGCAGAGTTCTTGAGTAAAAGTTAGATTGGTGTTGGACCTTCCTCTACTTCCCCAAATTACACCTTGAGGTCTGTATACTCATATGTTCCTTGGAGCCTAAACAGCTCAGGAACACTTGTTAGAAACCCAGGAATTTGACTCATTTCAATAAGTCCTGGGCAGAGTGACATAGGAAGCGACATGTCATAATAGGGCACTAGAAAATCCTGGTGTTCCCCATTAGAAATGTGGCCCAAAGTCTAGTAGGCTTGGATCAGCGATTCTTTCTTGGAAAATTGTTAGTAAATGGGTATAGATAGAGAGACCAAACATCTAACTTCAACCCTTAGTTGTCCTACCATGTATAGGGTTGTGTGAAAATTTCAATAAAATGCAAATTTAGGAAGAAAAATATTTCCTCCTAACACATCATTAGCTAATAACAATGCAGCTCATCATTTTGAAAGTCATCTAATGTATGAGAGATGTCTTGTTATAAACCTTCTAAATAGTAATGTTTTTAAATGATTTGCCAGTGATCTCTATTTTATTATGACAGCTTGCTTTAGAGCTACTCATAATAAGACTGCTGAAAGGCCATTAATTGTGAAATGTTAACATAACATTTTACATAACTCTAGACAAAAATTTGACAGTTTATTGACCGTTACTGTACAGTGATGTGCCACATAATGATGTGTTACCAGTGATGGACTACGTATGTGATGGTGGCCTCTTAACACTATGATGGAGCTGAATTTTCTGTAAGAAATGGAAGACTATGTGATTCAATAAAAAATTTTTTTTCTCTCTGCTTGGAGCAACATCTGTGGATCTTGGTAATGGATTCCTCTCACTCTCGGCACCCCGATTCTGAGTGCACAGATTATATCCCAATCAGTCACCCCTGACCTGTGTCAGCATAGAGGAGCCTGTCCCCCTGCACTACATGTTCAGCAGTGATATAGCCCTCCCAGATCTAGCTTGATGGTTTTCAGTACATGACAATGAATTCTTTGTTGAGGACCTAAGATCCTTTCTAGGGACATAGGTCCACAGACGCTAC
Source organism: Phyllostomus discolor (assembly GCF_004126475.2). Classification (NCBI taxonomy): domain Eukaryota; kingdom Metazoa; phylum Chordata; class Mammalia; order Chiroptera; family Phyllostomidae; genus Phyllostomus; species Phyllostomus discolor. The sequence goes on from NC_040907.2 coordinate 53,686,434, forward strand.
CTTAACAGGTATTAACTGCTGTCGCCACCTTAGTAAAAGCCTTCTGTGGTAGTGTGGGGCCAGGCTGTTCTGGTACTTTGGAAATATTTTCCAGTTGTGATAATATAAAACATAGAAAAATTTTATTTTTCCTATCAATTCAATGCCATAAAGAACCCTTTGTACCAGATAGGGTCAATGGAACCAAAATCAACTTTTCAAAGTCAAAATATGGAGTCCTTAGTACCAACACCCTCATTCCATGTTAAAAACACTAAAAAAAATGAGTACCACAAACTTATTTAATCTTACTACCACTCCAGCATGCAATAGTTAAAATGACATCACCACGACAATCCCTATGTTCCTTTCTCTCTCCTTAATTTCTTATTCCTGCTGATCCTCAGACCACATTTTACTCTCTCAGACAATCACTCCCATGGTGCTTGACATGTTACCCAGCCAGTTTCTAGTCTATTTCCAATGAATCTAGACCACAGCCCTGCTCACAGAGCAGCATTGACAGATTTGATGTTCTACTTATGACTCTGTTAGAAGGAGCAGCTTGTGCAACAGTGTTTACAAAGTTGATGGCCATGTACAGTAATGTTCTAGGCCTTCACATTCACTCACTTCTCACTTACTGACTCACCCAGAGCAACTGCCAGACCTGCGAGCTCCATTCATAATAACTGCCCTATATAGGTGTACCATTTTCTCCTATACAAGTGTACCATTTTTTAATCTTTTATACCACATTTTTACTGAATCTTTTGTATGTATAGACATACAAACACATATCACTGGGTTATATAGCATTCAGTACAGACACATGATGTACAGGTTTGGCGCCTAGAAGCAACAGGCTATAGCATATACCCCAGGCGAATAGTAGGCTATGTCACCTACTTAGTCCAAGTGCATTCTATGAAAGCACAGTGATGAAATCACCTAAGGATGCATTTCTCTGAACATATCCCCCTCATTAAGCAACACATCACTGTGTAAGAATAATTTTTGAAAATAATTTTCTGTAAACTTAACCAAAATAATCTCATGCAAATGTAAAAATTATAAACCATAAAGTAAATAAGTACTGGGTCAATACTTTTCATACTTATTCATAACTCTTTGTTGAAAATAATTAATTACAATAATATTAACCTACATATTTCAAACAATAAGAACTCAATCCCATAAATGAACTCATCTTTTAACAAAGGCGAGATGGTAGGGTCACATGACCATTCCTCTGCCTACAAATTTCAACCCAGCTGTTTCAATGGTTGCTGATTTTCCTGTATAAATTACAAAGGTAATCATACTTTCTAGTTGTGATCATAGAAAAGAGATAAAAAGATACTGATGAAAGTATTATAAAAATACTAGAGAGTTTAATTCTTTCATTTCTCCCAAATGAAACAAGTTTGCTTTTTCTTAGTTATTGAAAAAAATCTCATTAATAAAAATTCACACCAAATAGGTGAATATAGAAAAATATGCTTATAATAATACCACACTAAAAAAATCATTGATAATTATTTGGGGTATGTGCATCCAAATGTATTTTCTAGTACCCATGGCCTTTACAAAAATGGAATAGATTGTAAATATTGCTTGGAATATAATTTTTTCCATAAAACAATATACTGTGCTCCTATTTTTGACATTTAGTCCATGTTAATAAATATAAACCTATGTCTTCTTTATAAATTGCTTTATGCTTATAGTGGACATTCAAAATATAGAAACATATATGTCAAATAAGTGGTCATATCCAAAATGTGAACATTCTATATTTTGCTTAAACATATTTTTATAAGTAAAATTGTGTTGAACACACATGCATATAACTTTTTGCAGACTTTGTTTCAGAGAGCAATTTAGATGATAAAAACTAGTACCAGAAACAATTACATTTTATTGTTTCTGGTGCATATTGTTAAATTTCCCAGGAAAATATTTACATAAATTTTCTTTCCACTATTATTTTGGAGAATGCTTATTACAAGAATGTGTTGAAAAACATTTCAAATTTGTTCATTATTCAAAAAGAAATGAAAATAAATGTCTTTTACAAAATAATTGGAAAGAACATTAAATCTTATTAATGTTTTGATTATAAAAATAAAGTAGTCTCATTTTATTTTATATATCAATGGTTGTGAATGAGGCTAAATATCTTCATATTTTAATACTTAAAAATTATCTGTGTTATTTATGTATTTTATTTTTATTTTATTAAGATTTTATCTATTTATTTTTAGAGAGAGGGGAGGGGAAAGAGAAAGAGAGAGAGAGAAACATCAATGTGTGGTTGCCCCTCATTCACCCACTACTGGGGACCTGTCCTGCAACTCAGGCTTGTGCTCTGACTGGTAATAAGAACCGGCAACCCTTTGGTTCACAGGCCAGCACTCAATCCACTGAGCCATAACAGCCAGGGTCATTTATCTATTTTAAAAAAGTTTTTAAAATTTAATTCTTTATTAGTACTCATTGTATATTAGGGACATTCAGTCTATGTTATAATTTCTTTTGCATTTTTCTACTTGATTCTAACATTTTTGTGAAATTCTTATTCTGCATCCGAAATACACAAATCTAGTTAAAATAACTTTTTATTATTCCTGTCACTGTTGAGATCATATGTTAAAGTTTGTTTGCCATATTCTACTATAGATAAATCTCATTAAACAACTAAGGATTCAAATTTTCCTTATAAACCATCTGATTTTATAAAGAATTGATTCAATTACAATGAATGCAATAAGCAGTCTGTATTTTCTTAAAAAAAGAAAAAGAAAGAAGAAACAAAATTAACAATAACAATTTCCATTAAATTACTGATCTATATTTTTGTCATTTATTATCTATCAAACTTTTCTAATGTTCTCTATGGTATCCGGAGTCCAGTATGCATTCTTATCACTGGCTACCTTCTCAGTAAAAACTTTCTGGGTTTCTCATCTGTTTTTATGCCACTCAAGAACTTTGCCATGTAAGACTGTATTTTATTGGGTTGGCCAAACAATTCATTTATTTTTTTCTGTAAAATAAAAGACACATTTTTCATTTTCACCAGTAACTATTGATTCAGATACTTTGAGCATATCAGGTATCTCCAGCATGATATAATGTTGGTTGTTCTCAATTAATGTCTTGATTTGATTATTATAAACTTCAGCTGCTCTACATGACTGTGGAGCATTGTCCAGTGGGAAATTGACAGCACAAAATTTCACAAACCACTATTGACACCTTCGATCAGTCACAGCACCCTCTCTATACATAACACAAATCTTTTTTTTTTTGCATTTCAGTTGTGTTTTTGTTTCTTGAAATAATAAAGAATAATATGCCAAAAAGTTTGCTTATTTTCTTCCATCTTCAGTATTAAAATGGCCACACAAAATTTTCCAATTTTGATAAGTTTTTTTTAATGCATGCTGATATGACAGTTGTCACAATACGATATAACAAAATTATTTTGAATGAAGCTAAAGACAACTAAGCGCTACTAGAGCTATGATATGGCAAACACCAAATGAACTTTTTGGTCAACCCAATATAATTCGTTTTCCCCTTAACAGTATCTCCACCTTCATGATTTGCTCTTGATTTGATGACTTCTCTTCATCCTCACTCAATTAAATCATAACTTTTTCCCACTGCTCATCTCTTTTAACATGACCATTTTAAATGATAGCATATGGCTACATGGGCTCAACTATACGGTTGATTTTTGGATCTGAAGCTTTGATTTATACCTTGAGTAGTTTTTGGAGGCCTATTTAATAAATGTTGAATAAAATTAGTGAGTGAATGAATAAAAAGAGCAAATTGTACACAACTTATAATTAGAAAACCTTTGACTTGAGCAGACTATAGCATTATTAATTCAACAACTACTTATTAAGCATTTATTATAATGAGGCAAATACTAAGGTTAGGGTTATAGTGTTAAATTGTTAACGTATGAATCTTAGGAAAATCACTTTACTGCATAGTTTACCCTGTTGTAAACCAAGATTTACGATGCATCCTTACCTTTAGGGTTTTTTGAACCTTAAAATAAGCAAAGCATATTTAAAGTAACTTGCCTAATTAGATATAATACTTTTAAGAGAACAAGAAATGAAAAAGTGTCAGCTTTTTCCAAAATAATTTAAGAAAAGCATGAAAAAAATGGAATAAAATATTTAAAGCTGAAAGCTGTCAAAAAACTCATCTATTAAAGTAACCAAAGTGAAATTCACATCAAGAGAAAACTATATTATTCTATGTAAATACATTGCTGTAAGACAAAATATGGGAATGTTAATGATATAAAGATGTTACATGAATTCAGGGCCAGCTAAAATAAGAGTGTAATTTCTTCTATGAGAATACTCTTACATGCAAAGAGCTAGATTACTTGTAAAATCCTTATAATAAAATAAAGGTCACCAGGGAGTCTAAGAATGAAGTTCCCTGTTAAATAAGTTATATCTGTTTCTCAGCCATTCATTTCAGGACCTGTCAGTATGCACACACATTTATACCTTTCCTCTGAAATCAAAGTACAGAGAGGAGAAACTGCTGTACCACTAACTACAATGAAGGGGGAACCTACACACCTCCCCTTGAATTCTACATATATTAGAGATAACCAGATCAGGAAAACTTTGAGTCTCACACATGTATTTCATACTTGAATAGACTAGAAAAGGACAAAAGAGTAGCCAGAATTCCCAGCACTTTACACAGCAAACTGTGGACTTGCCTCATAGCTTTTAGAAAGACTTTCCCCCAAGTTTCTCCATACCTGAGCTAAAAACACTTATTTTTGCAACCTTCTGTTTCTGTTCCATATATTACTATTCTTGAAATCAAATATCAATCCTTTAGCATAAAGAATAAAATTAAAATAAATGTAAATAACAGATATCTAATTTATTTATTATGTAAAACGTTTTAATAACATTATCTTACTTATTTGGAAGACACTAAATATAAGAAAAAAATCAGCAACTTAGCCAACAATGTGAATAACGAGTTGTTAGCTACATGCACACAGGTGTGTGAGTGTGCACATACATGTGTACCCTGAAAAGATATTAGTGCACATAAAGATATTTTCACCACTTTGGGATTCAGCTGCCCCTTGGGAAATACATTAAAGGTGGATGTACTGAGATAAATATCAAAGTAGAGTTTTAATTACCTTTGTTGATCGACTGCCCAATCAAGAAAGTACAACAAACCACTATGTCTGTCAGAGACAGCTGCTGGTCACTGGGAAAGGCAAAGATGAGAGCAGGATAATGAAAGAAAGCAGCAGTACGGAAAAGTCAGAGATTTGAAAAAAGAGACTGTCCAGTGGATGGTAGAGATCGCAGCATCTGTTCATCTTCCTTTTTGAGAAAAGAGAAAGAAGGATATTAAGAGAAGTGAGGAGAGATGGAAAAATATGAAAGAGAGAATAAACTTAATATAGACTATCCAACACTGAGATTTTACATCATAAGGAATTGTATAATGCATGTTATTTCCTATAATTTGGCATGCTCTTCCCTGCCCAAATCTGACAGGTGTTCAGTAGCTCACTGTGATCATTCAAAAGTCAACGCAGGAACCAAGGTACATAGCTGTGGGAACCTTGTCAAATCAATGAAATAATTACAACCATGCAGTTAAAAATCCTGCTGATTCCAAATAGATATTTTAAGGCAGATTTGCCCATCTGACCATGCTTGCAGTTATATAACTCTTTCTTGGCTTAAAAATATCCCACTTAATACATTTAAAGTTGATTTTTTTTTTTAGTAAAAGAAACATTGTAAGCTATGTAAACAGTTTGGAAGAAATTTGCCTTTCAAAAATATTAGTTCAAAATAGGGATTGTTTAATAAGGGTGATTTCTGTTGATTTGTAGCAATGTATTTAATGCCCATCACCACTTGAAGAAAAGCAGGTCGTCCCAGGAAAATTTCTGATATTAAGAAAAAAGAGTAATTGCATCAGTATTACCCATACCAAGGATTGTCTAGCCCCCAAATTATCCTATCTATCGCTTTCATCTCTTTGTGGATTATAAATTACTGATTTTTAAAAATCTGGTTTTTTTTTCTGTTATACCCTAGGTTTTGGAATAGAATGTAACTTGATTTGCTTGAGCCAGTGATTCTCAAAGTGTGCTCCAGCATAGCAGTGTAATACACCTTGGGAAACTTGTTAGAAATGCGGATTATTGGGCTCCATTCTAGACTTACTGACAAAGAAACCCTTGGGGGTGGGATCAAGAAATGCCTATTTCAAACCCTCCAGGACAATCTCATGCTCTCTAAAGTTTCAGAACAAGATGCTCAGCAATATTTGTTTTCTAAGACTTTCTTTCTACAGGTTTCTGGAAACGTCAACCTTTGAGAAATCCATAGGAACAGATGTAACTCTTACCATTAATGTGAGTCAGTTGACTAATTTAGGCAACCTATTTATGATTGAGATGTAATTTTGAATACTGCAACTTTTAATAATACCATTCCTGAATACTAATGTCCCTGCTTCATCCTCATAAACATGGTTAGTAGAAACCACTTTGTACTGTGAAAATTTGTAAGTTTTTTAAAAAAGTGGAACTGGTTTAGAGTTTATCACTGTTTTGTTTGCAGAATTTGTTTAAAAATATTAACTCAAAAGTGTATATCTGCATGACATAAAATATAAACCAGTCGTGCTATCAACTCACAGAAACTGTGGTTACTGCAGTTGTGTGCCATTGCAAATCTATATCTTTGAGTTACATTCAGAACAATCAAATAATAAGTGAACTCAATCAGTCAGAATTCTTGATTACCTGTAGTTAAGGGATGGAATGGTTTATTTACAATTGCCATCAGGAGAATTTGCTCACAAAACTATGGGTTCCATGTCAGCAAGGCTCTTAATAAGCAATTCACTTTCACTACAAAAATAAATTACCCACAGCTGGCAACTAGAATGTAGCTGGTAAAGTATCTATATGGTCATGTCTAGAAGGTAAGAGAAGGTCATTTGAATAAAATTATTTAAAAAAGGAAAAATAAGTGTCACAAAAATTGCAACTGAGTTCCTCTCAAGTCTTATAGTTAGAACCTTTTACAGTATAAAAAAAATTAAAGAGGTTTTAGCCTAGGAGTGCTGCACATATTTTACCCTTGTTTGACTATTTTACTGCTAGGCAACTGAACCAAAGGTAGTACACTTTGCTTCCAGTTTCTTTAAACACATCTTTCTGCCCTGGATTCAGTGTGTACCACACTAGGGGTGCTTAAATCACTCTTGGGGAAGTTCACATTACTTGCAATCCCTTTTAAAAAGACCACTGTTTTGATAGATACACATTTAATATTTATTCAAAATCACACACTTATTTAAATGTGGTACATGCCCTGATTTCGAATTTTAGTATTTACTAATATGATGTAAAATTTAAATAAGATTTATTATAGTCATATTTGTGGCATGTGTTACATTTCTGCTAATAACTCATTTTTATAAATTGCTGATATAGACAACAACAAAAATACATTCAGTATAGGTACTGGAGAATGTATATTTTTAATTAGGGTAAAAACATTAGATTTCTATTCTTTTCCAACAATTTGGTGTAATTTAGAAATTAATTGAATGTGACAATGAGTTTAAGTGTGCTGCTCATGAATACCTACGGTTTTAACACTGCTGTGTAAGGCCACATTCTTGTTTGTTTCATGCAGTGAAATTGGGAGGTGCAGATCTGTCACTTAATTAAACTTACAACAGAAATATGACATGTTATGCCTGTTAAATTATTGTCAATGCTTGTTTAGTGAATAGAAATAATAAAGCAAGAATTAGATTATGGTTATTGATATAATTAAATATTACAAATTAATCAAAGTAATTAATCAATTGCAGCAGTGTTGCAGACATGAAGGATGAAGCATTTCATGAAATTAGCATCTCAAATATTCTAGTACTTATTATATTAAGAAAATGTGTTTAGATTTTCACTAAAAATTTGAAAGTGCTAAAAAGTGAAATTTTGTAGGGAATGCCTGATAAATAGATTTCAGAGCAAAATCCTTAGAATGTAGATTTTCTAGCCCCCAGGTATTACGAAAGATCTTTAAACACCCAATTTTTTCAGTTGGGGATTGCCATCACTCTTTACATAGCAAATGACTGTATGATGATTGACATACAAATAAGATGCATCATCAGGAATTCAGGACGAAAGGTGAATACAGTGAAGAAATATTGAAGATGTTGGTCATAAGCCCTGACTTGAATTCACCCTGACTTTGAGATCAGACCTGGGTAAATACGTCAATAGATAATATAGCATCGTTTCATCTAGTTAACACATGAAACTGATATCAAAGATAAAATGAATCCACAGTTTCTAAATTTTATCTTTTTCTAAGTCTGAAATTTTTCTTTCTGGAATGTATGTAACTTTGGAAAATAAAATGTTTTGGGGAAGAAATAAAATAATTATTTTTCCCCTTTTCAGCACTGTCTTTTTCCCAGTCTCCGAATCAATTTCTAGAGAGCAGGAATCACTTGGCCTTAGTATTTAGACTCAGCCCTGCCCGGCTGCACTACCTCTCCTGAGTTGTATTTGAGGGTCATTCAAAGATCTATGCCAGCACTAAGGGAATAATTTAAAGGTACCCTCATTGTGATTTGATTCTCTTCTGGTGCTGCCCCATCCTGATAACAGCTTCTGCCTTTTCCCTGCCACTCGAGTCCTCTGCCCACTTAGGACTTGATCCTTCCAGTCATAATTCCTGTGCCTTGTGTCATTGTTTGTGATCTGCCTCAGTGTCTGCTGTCATTTTATAATTGAAATAGTATTTTTTTCATGCTTTTTCTCTGCCCAACTCTCACCCACCTTTACTATTCAAAGCCTACATTAGAGGCTAAATCCCTGTCACCTGCCAAGAGACCCTTCATGCAAAGTGCTTGCTTCGCTGCCCAGACTTTCATGCTAATTCATCCGATATTCTCAAAAACTTAACTGTTGGGGTACTCCTCCATGTGGATTGCTTAACTTGGTAATAGCTTAAAGTATGAGACACTCTGATATTCAGGCAAATGAGAAATGGCAGTTCTTGAAGGCATGAAGGAAGGAGAAATCACAGGTATACATCAAGGGGTAGCTGAGTTCACTATACACAGCTTCACACAAGGGCATATTATGCACCTAGTGTGTTCATTAAGTGCATGTTGCTGATATCATCCTCAATGAAACTAACCTAGACCAAACTTGAAATGATGGAGAGATTAAAAAATGTACAGTTTTTATTTTTGAGGATGTTATATTCCAACTATAAAAGCAGAGTGAATCTGACTGCCTCTAGGTTAAAAAAAAAGATGCCCAATGTTTTTCGGCAGTTGAGGTAGGATGGCAGTGGGCATGGTGAGTGGTACAAAATGTTTGAAACATAATCAAACCTGTGATTATTTTAATTTTTGCAGCTGGTGGTATTCTATGTTCGCTGCTTTGGTTGCAAAGAGAGAGAGGTTTCTTTGCTCTTTTTGAATTTGGCATCTACATTTCCAGTCTTAGCACTACACCTATATATAAAAGATAGAGTGGTATCATCATTGAGTAGATGGCACATGCCTGATATGTAAGCAAGCCAGCAGTCAAAACACCCAAGGCTGACACTAACTGTTTAGCATGTAATACCTTCTGCATTTTAAATATTTTGTAATTCAGCCAAACATTATCAATCTAAACTATAGGAAGCAAACAGTGCCTAAAATCTCATTTGGAGACCTTAGAAACTAAACACTTCTTAAATGGTAATACAGTTTTTCTAAATACTGATGATATATGTTTCTCAAAAGACATAAGTAGGTTGAACATTATAGCAACATCTGTAGAAGCAACGTGAAAACCATCAATATGTGTCACTGACAATAGCAATACCTCTCTTCAACCAGATGCATCACTTACTAAGCATTCTGCAAAGGAACCATTACACTTTCAAAAATGTGAAGGCACCCATATCTTAACATTTGTTACAATGAAAAGCAATATCAGAGAATACAGCCGCCAAAAGCTTAGTATGATAAATTCATCAGGGTGAAAAGTTTAGCCCCTATTTCAATAAGGGAAGCCTCTGGGATCACTTGAATGAAAAGCAGAAGAGGGAAGAGCAAATCACCTGGGAAAACCATTAACATAATTGAGCACTTAAATGCATAAGAAACAAATTGAGACCACTTAAGTAAATAAGGAGAAAGCTATGTAAAGACAGCATCAAGATGCTACAATTGATCTTTAACTGCTGCCATCTCTGGAATTCAATAAGGCTGACACTCCAAGGACTAGTTCCTTAGCACTGAGCTAATTACTTATGCTCCTGAGCTTCCACAGTGACAACTTGGGTTTGAACCCAAGTACCAGCAGCTGGCAGACATGTCATCCTGGGCAAAGGTCTTCCTCAAGACTCAGTTTCCTTATGTATAAATAAGACAAAGTTGAATAGAGTGTCATGATTTTTGGATGAAATAATCGGATAAAGCATTCACCATAGTTTATGTCCCATAGTAAACTCTCTATAAATGCATATACTACTACTACTACTATTATTATTATTATTATTATTACTACCACCAGCTATAAAGAGACACATAAGCTTAAAATACATACAAAGGTAAGTGCAAAATAGTGGCATGGTAGTTAATAAAATTTTTGTTAATATTAAAAATAAATCAAATCACAACACAAATATTAAGACTATTTGGATCTTCATTAAAATTCTTTTTTATGGAAAATTGAAAGGGAATTGATTCATTGAGATTATCAATCTTATTATAACTAAGAAGGGAAAGATAAAAAGGTAAAGTTTCACAGATTGTCAGATTAATAAACTGAAACTGGGTACTTCAAAATACAGCATCAATCTTAGTTAATATAATAATTTGGAAACTAATTATTAGGTTGAATGTGGCACCAACCATCTACAATGTGGTTTGATCTAGTTAAAAGAAGTGCTTGTAGATATTTGCACTGATATTTCATATTATGTAATTATTTTGGCAAACTTTTTATTGAAGTGCAAAATATATGCAATGAAGTCACAATCTTAAGTTCACAGGTTGGTAATTTTTTATAAAGTGAACACACCAGGGTAATCAGTGCCCAGTTCATGGTATAGATCATTACAAGCACTGCAGAAGCTGTTCCTGCTTCTTCTCCCCAGTCATTACACATCCCTGGAGGGAGCCACTGTTCTGATCTCTGTCATCACAGATTAATTTCAAATGATTCTGTACTTTTTACACATGAAATGAGGTGGTATATGCTATTTTGTGTTGAGGTTTTTTGGTTCAGTGTGGGTCTATAATATTTATGTATATAACTGCTTGAAATATTGTCTTTTCTACTATATAACATATTTTGTTTTACTATTGATGGTGGTTACTTTCAATTTTTAGATGTTGTGAATCGTGCTTAATGACCATTCTTGTACACGTCTATGCTTCACATGAGTTGGTTGGTCATAAGCTATGCAAACATTTACTTACAGAAACTACTGCCAACAGTTTTACAAATGTGTACCAATTTACACAACCACCAGTGGTGTATAAGAGCAGTGTTGACCCATTTAAGTGCCCAAAATTTGTATTGTGTGTGTCTTTAAGTTGTACTATTCAGTAGATATGTAGCCATATCTCATTGTGGTTATAATGTTCATTTTCCTGATGCTTTATAACATTGGTTACTTTTAATATGCTTATTGGCTTTTTGAATATCCTCTTGTGAAAAGGTTGCTCAAATTTTTCACTCATTTCTTTAAGAAGTTTGTTGTTTTCTAATTAACTTATGAGATTCATTTAACAGGAGTTCTTTGGATATATGTATGACAAATATTTTCTCCTTTTTGGGAGATTTGCTTTTTGAATTTCTTAAAATATCTTTTAATAAACAGAAGTATTCATTTATAATAAAATAAAATATGTCAATCTTTTATGATCAGTGATTCTTTTTGTGTACTGTTTAAGAAATGTGTACCAGTCTCAAAGTCAGCAGGATATTGTCCTGCAATCATTCCTACAAGTTTAACTCCATTATCTTTTACCTCATTCCATAATCAATTTCTAATTAATTTTTAGCATATTGTTTCTATTAAGTTTTGAGGTTCATTTTTTCAGATGAATATTATTTTTAATTGATGTTTTTAGAGTGAGAGAAGGGAAGGGGGAGAGAGAGAGAGGAAAAAAAAGAGAAGAGAAACATGGATTTGTTGTTCCACTCATTTATGTGTTCATTGATTGATCCTTGTGTGTGCCCTGACTATGGATCAAACCAGTCACCTTGGTGTATTGGGGTGATGCTCCATCCAAATGAGCCACCCAGCCAGACTGAAATTAATATCATTTTAAAAGCCATATTGAAGTCATGTAACATCCAAGAGAAATTTCCCTGCTACTCTTTTGAGGGTGTTATTGCAAATACTTTTAAATTCCAACAATTTAACACTTAAATATGGCAGCAACATTTTTCAACAGTCCTAATTGCTAGGATTGTCAATATAGTTTACCCTTGCTTTAATTTGTCTCTTTCAAAACACATCCTTCAGGTTTTACAGTACCACTGCAGAAATAGAGTAAGCTTACACTTACCTTAGGTAATGACTATTTTGTGTTAGGATCCCTAAGTGCAATCAGCTGTATATTCATTACACAAATGTATACAAAATATAGGCTCAGTGTTAGGTTTTATGAATATAGTGGAGTATAATATATATGTGTATATATGTTTATATATCATATAATATAGGCAGTGTACACTTACTATGGAATTTAAATTCAACAATATATTACTACAATAACCAGATTTTTTAATCTTTAGAATTGGGACTTATGTAAGCCAGTACTAGTTTCTGAGGTCATAACTATATCTATTCTGCTAGAGAATAGTTTGATAGACCATCCTTATTAAAACATATTTTTAATCAATTTGATGCTATTAGAATTGAAAGGATAGAAAACAATGAATTTAAAACATGGCAGCATCTGCTTTTAAATTTTTTCTCTGCTGTAATTTTTATGTATATATACATATATATACTTTAATACATAGAATTTTCAGAAACTATGGTTCCAATTTATGTATATATAGAAACAATAGTTTGTGAAAATTCTATGTATTAAAGTGCCAAAATCCCTGAAGAAAAAAATGATCTAGGAATACATAATAAGGATAACAAGAATAAAGGAATTTGAGATTATTTTTAAATATGATGTAAATATGACAATATATGAAGTTTTAGATTCTCATGTGTAAATACACAGTATCCAGTGATACTGCATTGTATTAATGGTGGATAAAAGCTGATTAAAAATCCACTTAAACACAGAATATATAAAGCAGAAAAAGATAAAAAAATAACTCTTTAGCATTAGAAAGAATGCTGAAACAAAATTTTTATGTAGTTAAATATTAGCTTGATTATAGTACAGCCAATAATAAAATGTTATCTTAACCTAATAAAGCAGCCTAGGGAAATTCTGGATTTAGATGATACATCCATTGATCATGCAGCAAAAAGCATGTTCATGTTAACATAAACTATGTGCGCATCATCACATTGGCATATGAGTTGCCTAATCAAATGAAGGCAAAAATAATGAAGCTTGATCAGTTTGTCAGAATAATTGTATACCAGCATAGAAAGTATACTAAATAAAACAAATTCTGAATCTAGTCTGGAATTATATAGCTCAAATCAAAAAGCTGCAGACTATAAAATGTGGAAATAATAGAAAAAATGTAAAAATGTTTAGACAATCAGTAAAATTGTTCTTGCATAAAATCAAGCCGTCTAAATTACTTTGTGTGGAACACAATAGAGAATGACCTGGCCTTTTTAGAAAATTACAAGTTTAGTATAAAACATATTCTAAGTCTTCAATCTAGCCTTAACCTGTAATGAATATTCATAAAAGCTTAACATCTCCACTCTTCAATCTTTATATCTGATTCATGATCAAGCTCTAGGCAGATGATCTTTGAGATATCTCCATTTGAAATGTCACAACATAAATGTATTCTTATTTTACTCATGGTTGAATTAAATGCAAAAAGACTTAATAATGCTCTTGATTTTAGTCTCTTGTCTACTTTGTAAACTATACAATATTGTTGGACAAAACTATTGTTTTATTACAACAATTTCTCTTACAAAAATGCAATAATTTCTGATTGTTTCAAATATAATCATTCATTTTTTGTTTTCTGTCTTCACTCTCAAAGCATACATTAGCCATCTGCTGATATATATTTTTTTCTATTAAAATGGCTTAAAAATTTTTTCTCTTGACTCATGCATTGAAATGAAGAATTGAGTTATGGGTTACTTTGGTGTTTTTAGGTGATGTTGAAAATGTATTGGCACCTTGTAATACCATTTCTTTGTGAAAATGTGGTTTGAATTTTAACAAATGTGTTTGCAATAAAATTTTTATATATAAATTTTTATAACCTTGGTGCTATAGATAATTCTTATAATTTTTGTTTCATTTTACATTTTCATAAATATTAGCTATCGGTTTCTTGCATTATTATATTCCAATATATTTTTTATTATTTTATACTTATCTGAGTTACCTGTCTATTTCATAACCTATTTGCCTCTTTAGTTTTTAAACATGTACAGGCTTCAGTTTCCTGTTTATTGATTTAATCCACTAATATTATTCAATTTTCAAAATGAACCAGGCACTGTATTAGACACTAAGAGTTTACTAATGAACATTGTAGTTGTATACTCTGTAACTCATGAAGCAATTGCATTTCAAGAGAAACACTTAAACATATTGTATAAGTTTTCTATTGCTCCTTTAAGATATTATCACAAAGTTAGTAACTTAAAACACTCATACATTATCTCACAGTTCTGTGCATCACAGGTTCAGGCATAACCTGACTCAATGGAATCCTTTTTAAGAGCCTTTCAAGACCAAAATCAAAATATCAGCATGCTGAGCCTTTCTCTGCAAGCTTTGATTAAAATTCCATTTTCAAGCTCATTCAGTTATTTGGAGTGATATGGTTAAGTCCCAATTTCTTGCCACTTCATTTTTAAGCCAACACCATCTTCCTTGTGCTTCAAATCTCTGACTTCTGCTACCAGCCAAAGAAAGATCCCTGCTTCGAATGGTGCATGTGATTATATTAGTCACACCCACATAACACAGGATATTCATTCTTTCTAACTTAAGTTCAGCTGATTAATAACATTAATTATACCTGCATAACCCCTTTGCCAGTAACATAGCATAATCATGCTGTGGGAGTATCACCAAGGGGTAAAGGGCACAGAAGGCAAAATTCTACCTAACACACATGTGGACTAGAATATTTGTTATAAGTATCTTCATGGTATATTTGTTGGCAAGAATGAAAAACTGGGAACAACCCAAATACTTATCTAAGTATGATTGTCTAAGCACTATGCTGTATACCTGGAAATAATACAACATAATATAGAATGTAAACTAATTTAAAAGTGCAAAAACATTAAAAAGAAAGACAATGTACAAGTGAAAAAAGTACACAAAATACTATTACCAATTTAAAATTAATGAACTATACTACAAATTATAGTATGGACCCATTTGGACATTATAACACTGAAGAATAAAAAGTTGAGTTCTATTAAAATTAAATCAAATTAAAACTAAAACTAAATGTAGAAATAAAAAAATAGAATAATAAACATGATTTAGGGAACTAGTTATCTCTAGAGGGAAATTTAAGAAACAATTGGGGAAGGAATTCATAAATAAATGTAAGATAATATAAAATAATTTATTCTTAAAAATAAGGATTTACTCTAGTGTTGGATTTATGGATTTTTTTTGTATTATAAATAGGTATATACACAAGGAAGAGAGAGTTACATGTGGGAAAAATTTATAAGTGTGTCATGAACCAAGAAGTATGATTAATCAAACTGTACCCACTTGTGACTATCTATATGTATGGAGCTGCCAGAATATTAAAAGTTATATAAGAAAAAAGTACAGGGTGTTTTGAGAAAATATAACATGAATACTGATTGAGGATAAGGGCACAAAAACAAACTTTCTTTGGAATAATATTTAAGCTGATATATATGCAGGTTTATAATTGTAGGGAAGTGTGTAGGAATGTAGGAAAAAGCAGTTATGTTTTTCTGGAAATCTGTGTAAAGTTTTTGAGTCCAGAAAATGACTGAGAAAGAAGTCAGTCATGTATCTAGAGCTTGGAGAAAAGCACTAGGTAGCCTGAGGGGTAGGGGCAGGTGTTGCTGCAGGATGCAGAGATATGGTGAGACTGAGCATAGTTTGAAAAGATGACTTTGTTCCCTAAAAGTCTTGAAGCTGGAGCATAGAAGGCTATGTCTTGAGACTAGGGAGACCCCTGTGGAGGACACCTACTTCTGAAAATGAGAATGTAGTTAATAAAAATACAGTGTTTAAGAAAAATTATCACCATGATTCCATCGTGTTTGAACTCAATAAATGGGAGAATGGAATTAGCATTTACAAAAGTAGGAAACATTGATGGGACAAATAGATTTAAAAGGTCATTGAAAATTTAGATTTGAATTTAGGTTTGAGAAGCTTATTCCACTTTTAAAGGTAGATGTCAAGTACACAATTCTATATATCAATGTAGAGTCCAGGGAAGCATCAGAAATAGAAATGTGAATTTGCAAATTTGTAGAATATATGTAGCACTTAAAAGCCAAGATACTGGCTGACAATATGTAAGGAGCCAATGGAAACTGAATCCTGGGACTCTCCAATGTGGATCAATCTCAAAACAAACAAACAAACAAACAATCAAACAAAATGAGATTTCAATTTGCACAAAAATTTTATAATAATATACAATAAAAAGACTGTAATGACTTATAAAAAG
The DNA here is from genome assembly GCF_004126475.2 of Phyllostomus discolor. Taxonomy (NCBI): domain Eukaryota; kingdom Metazoa; phylum Chordata; class Mammalia; order Chiroptera; family Phyllostomidae; genus Phyllostomus; species Phyllostomus discolor. Next base: position 53,703,346 of record NC_040907.2, read on the forward strand.
CAATATGGTTGTGTGTATGTAGGGTGTGTAGTGCAGCTATAAAGCATATAGGCAGGAAGTGATCCACAAAAATGTGAGGATAACGGATGCCTCTGAGAAGACTGGAAAAATAATGACACTGGGAAAAGCATACAAATGGCTTTCAATTTTGCCATTGCAGTTTATTTCTAAGAAAAATAATTTGAAACATAGGAAAATTGATTAAATGGCTGGTAAGAGATTAGACAAAAATGACACTGTGTCATAAAATTCTATTAAAAGTTATTTTAAAAATGGAGTAGAGATGGGCCATAACTGAGGAAGGTTTTGGCTTTAGAAGTTTTTTTTTTTTGCTATTGTTATGACTTTGTTGTGTAATTTAGTAAGAAGAGCAGTAAGAACTCATTTGTTTCTGTGCTGATAGAGAGACAACTTTTGTTACGAGTGAGGTAATTTTATCATTATAATGGGACTGGGAAAAAAAAGAAAATGATAAATGCAATTATGCTGGTGTATTTGGTTTTGGTAAGATTAAGCAGTCCATATCTTTTGGTTTTCAGTTTTTCTAAAGTAGGAGGCGAAACCAAAATCTGAGAATAACAGCACTGGAGATACTAGAAATTTGAGGGACCTGGAGATGTCAGATAGTAATTGTGGACAATAGGAAAGCAATATTATTATAGAAATAATTAAAATTTTCTAAGTGTTTTTAGAGTCTTGTTGAGTTGAGGATGTTGTTAGCAACTGACACACATATGTATGTATGTATATATATGTAGTTTATTTGTTTCTTTGTTTTCAGATGCTTGTCTACAATTACAAGGTAGGTTGCTGGGTTGATCTAGATTTGCTGTATTTCTGAGTGTATGACTGAAGGTAGAAGAGGCTATTATCTGAAAGGAGAAAAGTTGCTTCAGTTGATGTCTTGGATATTTATTTTAGGGTGCATTTTGCAATTAGCAGAGCAATACTGTGAAACTGATTATTTGCAAGATCTGTGTGGGCACTAGATGACAGTACATGGCTTATATTACTTCTAGGGAAACCTTCACTTTCAACTAGATAAGGCAAAAAGGCTAGACTGTTCACTGAAAAGGTGGGAAGTGACTGTGGAATTTCAAAGGCTTAGTTAGCTACCTGGTTCTGTTCGGCCAAAACTTTGTCCTCTTCTAAATAGCAATGTTCCAGCTCCATGACTAGGAAAATTCAGGAATTAGGTGGAATCCAAGGTTTGCAGTCTCACCATTTAACAGCAAATATGATTCATTAAATTAAAGTTTGTCCTATTACATGGCAATCTATCTCTGAAGATGGCTGTTCTAAATGCTGGGTTGAGTCGAAGCAGTTTATCATTCACTGTTTCCCTTTAAATCCAATAATTTAATCTACTATCAGTTTGGGCTATTGTAAAAAAAAGACAATAAACGTAGTTTTGAAAATGAATGACTTTTGCATTTTAGATCTTTATTTATTTTCCAATAAGCCATATGTTTAGGAAAAAGAGTTTCTGAGGCTCCTCATAGTTTGGGCAGAGAAACATTTTACAAATGACATCATTATTTTATTTAGAACTACCCTTTCTTTAAAAAATAATTGTAATGTCCTTAGCTTTAAATTCCATGTATTGATCAATACTATTTGCAGAAATCCTTTCTGACTAGTTTAGACAAGAAAGGTGTGTATGGACTAACATATGGGGAGTTCAGCAGTCTCATGTTTCATGTGTGGATAGAGACAGTGGTCAAGCGATGTTTTTAAAAATCTCTCATTAACATTATTTCTTGTATCTTGCCTTGTCTTGGGCTGCTGTAAGAAAATATCATGGACTGGATTGTTCAAATGATGGACTTTTATTTCTCAATTCCGGAGGCTGGGAAGGCTCATATCAAAATGGTAGCTGATTTTGTTTCTGGGGAGGGCTCCCTTCTAGTATTTCAGATGGTTGCCTTCTTGCTGTGGCCTCCCATGGGGAGAGAGGAAGCTTGGTGTTCCTTCCTATTTTTATAAGGACACTAATCACATCATGGGGTCTCTAAGCTCATGACATCCTGTGAACCTAGTCACCTCCCACAGGCCCTAACTTTTGGATCAGGACTTTAACATCTGAATTTGAGAGGAGGGAAATGAACATTCAGTGCACATCTGTCTTTGGTTTTTTATCTTAAATCCATATTGTAGACAGTCTTCCTTAATGTGGCAGGCACGCCACGTATTGTCCTCCACAGATAGCTTCACAACTTCTGAATTGCCCTATAGTGATGAAACTGGCATATTGTCATGCAGCATAAATGTAAACTAGGGTTAACTAAAAAAATAGAGAGTATACCCAATCCCCTGAGCTGTCATTATTCCACAGAGAAGTGTGCTTAGGCCAAGCATGTTGGAGAATTAAAACAGGATCTCATCCTCCTAAATTACTCTATACATTTATAAGAAAGGGAGACAGAACACATCTAGTTGAAGATATTAACAATGGGAAGTTTCTGGTCAAGCAGAGCCTCTTGAACTGAGTTACTCTTTTCTAATTGTTCCCTGTGGGCTTCTGGGTGCTTCCTGTTCCCATAAGCAACACACCAACACCACTTTCTTTTTCTAAATGTATTTTTCAACTACAGTTGACATAAAATATTATATTAGTGTCATGTATACAACATAGTGATTCGACATGAGCAATCACTGATATTAAGTGGTCCAATTTAATAAATATAAATATGGTGGTGTTTTATATTAATTTACTCCAGTCATTGTTTCAGTTATGCTGTGCATAATATTTTGTTATCCCTCATCCCCAAAGTATATGGGGCAGATTACAGAATGCCTTGTTACTTTCAAATCTATGTGGTTCTCATCTTTAACCCCATCTTTACTTGAACTGTTTTTCCCTCCTCAGACATCTGAAAATATTACACTTCCACATTCAGTGGTGAAAGAGAGGGCCACGTCTGTCTTTGAGCACATCCTCCCCATGACTCTTCTGAATTTTGTGTTCGGCAGTGGGCTGGGCTCACTGACAGCAGAGGGAAAGTTACTTGCATTTCTTTATAAACAGATTATGTCATAGATGTCTTTCTTGGTTGGTTTGACAGCTTTCCTGACCACCACAGATATTCTGTGTGTGGGCAGTGTGCCAATGGCCAGGAACACATGTGTATGTTCTTCTGGAGGTGCTGTGGTTCTCCCCAGTGTGCAGTTTCCTGATTTGCAAGATCCAGCTCAGGCTTCCTAGGTAGAATACCCCACCACACCTGCTCCTGTGGTATTTCTTACAGTGGGGCAATTTCTCATGATACTTCCAACACATTGTTCAAATACAACTACTCGTTTCCCTTGAACAAAAGGAAATTTAGACATTTATATGGAATGAACATAACTTGTGTCACTGCTTTTTTCCCCTGGTATCCAAATAAAGAAGAATTGGCTATAGAATTCAATATCATGGTAAGGTAGTTGGTGATTAATTTGGCTGGACCACAGTGCCCAGCTAGGTGGTCAACCATTATTCTGGATCTTTCTAGTTTGTATGTTTTTTTTTTGTAAGACTTACACTTAAACTGGGTGCCCTCCATAATATAGGTAGGCCTCATTAATTACTTAAAGGCTTAAACAGAGTGTAAAACTGACATCTTATGACAAGAAATTATTCTGCAGCAGATGCCCATTGGATGTGAAGTGTTCATGAACTTTTCCAAGCCAGGTTGCCTGTCTTATAGATTTTGCCCATGCTAGCTTCCATAATGTGAACCAATTTTATAAATGCATATTTATTTTGTACACTTATTTTATCCAATTACACAAACACACATATATCTATATATAATATACACTTGCATATTCTATATCATATTTATTTACATCATATAGTCTAATATACATAATATAATAAATGGTATACAGTCTATAATATATAATATAATTTATATTAGTATATGTATATAGTATATAGTTTATATATAATACATATTTATATATAACATATAATATATGACATTTATATAATATATAACATATATCAGTAGTATATATGCTATTAATATTTTTCTGGAGGACCCTAAGACCAAAATATTGGGAAATTATGATTACTCTCCTGTAAGACTACAATAACAGTAAAAGGGATGTGGGGTAAAACGTTGGTCCTTGTGGTCTGCAATAGGAGATGTATCAGCCTTCCTTGCGGCTGGCCCTTTGGCCCTCTGGCCCTCTTTCTTTCCTTTTCTCCTGCTCAGGGCAGATCACTGAATTTGGAGCATGTTCAACAGAGGAATGAAACGCCAACTGTCGTGTCTGTTAGAGACCCTTAATTTCTACCTCTAATATTTGAGATACCTCCTCACTTAGCTTAGAGATGAGTGTGCATGAACACGGCAGTCCCAGGGAGCATCCCCCTTGCACACACTCCTACAGACCATCACCAGGTTAAATGTGGGTGTACTGAGGAGGTTCCAACAGACAGCATAGCTGTTTCTGCCTCTTTCTAATAAACCCTAATGATGTTATTTGCTCCCAACTGTTTTCAGTTTTCATTAGGAAGTAGGGTACTTTGCATTTTTTAAGCCCAGCTATGGTGATTTAGGCAATAAGAAAGTTCCATCCCACCTCCTATTACCCAAGACTGATTTTTCTGTCTTGAGGTCTTGTAGAGAGTAAGTTAATTTAATTCTACTTTCTTAGCATAATGATGAAATTTTCTGCTGCCTGTTCTTCTCCACTGGGATACTTCACCTCTCACAATGGCTACCTGAATTCCTGCCGGAGAAAACATGCATGCTTTTCCTCACTGTGAAAGTAGAGCCAGAACATGTGGGTAGCCACCTGGCTTGAGTACTGGTTTGGACTTTGAAACAAGAGCAAATGTTAGCAGAATTATTGGTTTCTGTGTGTCTCTAAGGGAAACTCAAACTGTGTAATTTCTTTCTTTGCCATGGGGGCAGCCACTAGGAAACAGGAGGATTGGAATTGACTGACGTAATCCACAAGGGAAAGTAGAGACCACCTACAAACTTCAGAAATGCAAACTCCTCCTAGAATTTATTAGCATATTTCTACATTTAGGTAACACGCATCTGTAGCCCTTAATTTACAACTATTAGAGGGTGGGGATCTACTTAGTATGTTAGCTTGATAACTTTTTGTGACCCTTTAATTTATAACCAAATATAAATTTAAAAGTATTGAGAAAATTTTGAAATAGCAAAAAGGATTCTATTTTCTCTTGTTTGGCAAATTGGTAGTGCAGAACTCATATGAAAACTTTAAAATTATAACCTGTAAGAATTTAGGTCAGGTTATAAAAGTCCTAAGTTATAAAAAAACTCAGTTAAATTGACATAATAGTGTAAAAACATTAAATTCTAGCCCTGTCTGGCATGGCTCAGTGGATTGAGCGTGGGCTGCGAACCAAAGTGTCGCAGGTTTGATTCCCAGTCAGGGTACATGCCTGGGTTGCAGGCCATGACCCCCAGCAACTGCACATCCATGTTCCTCTCTCTCTCTCTCTCTCCCCCCCTCCCTTCCCTCTCTAAAAATAAATAAATAAAATCTTAAAAAAAACACATTAAATTCTTTGTAGCATTTTTCTGATATAGAAATGCACACATTTCTTTATTAAGAAGTAGAAGTGCATTTGGAACCATGGTCCTTACATGTCAAACGACATCAAACAAGGTACATTAATGGAAAAGAGTTTGACGGCATTTGAAATGGCCGGCCACAACTATCCATCCCTCCTGCTCATGTTGTGAGTGTGGTGGAAATGAAGAACTGCTCTCAAAACTCGTTTCTTTTAAAATACACATTTTCTTCTGAAACAAACATACAGAGAAAAATGATGTCACTCTAAACATCTGGAGTCATAAATTATGAAGATCGTACTTACTTCAATGCCCCAGCTTTCCCTTGTCACCCCACTACTTTGAAAAGAACCTATGTTAGAACATTTTGTTAATATAATCAGATTGGGCAACTGTATAAGGTGTCTTAATACAAAGTAGGACACTAAAAAAAAATAGCTACTATCAAAAGGGAAAATATCTGGTTAATGGTTAAATTCTGCGAACTTTTCTAAAGTGCCTGCAGTAAATTATGCTGTGTTTTAACAGCAAACTTATATGTGTATTCAGACATAGATGCTGAATCATCATACATCGCTTATTGTTTGAAAAGGTAAAGTTTAGGTTAAATTAAATAATTTTTAAAAATGGAATATATTTGAAAATATGGGGACTTAAAGTTTGTCAAATAAACACAAATAAAAGATGGTCTATAAATTATATTATTTTAGTAGATAAAAAAAACAACCTTAAAAAATTCACCAATTCTATGCCTATTAAACACATTAACAAATGGTGGCACAATACTTGAATGTAAACAACTTTCATTAAAATTCTTAGAAAACCTGAATACCCCAAAATTAACTGGAAACAAACATAGAAGCACCCAGAGATATTTGTGGTAATTCACTCTAATGTTTTGCATAATGTGCTAAAAGGATCAGAATACTTTTCTTTTTAATAAAGCAATGGTGAAAAGTGAACAAATTTAGGAATAAGAATCCTGACCTTAATCTTTCACTTTTGCCAATTTAGGAAAGTGCCCTGTAGTTCCTTGAAGACAAGTTCATTGCTTCAGAACAAATGAAATAATATATGTAAATGTGCTTAGTGTATTTTGGAAGGCAATACAGAATTAAGTTGAACATAGAATTTGTTTTCCTGCAAAGTCGTAGCTCAACCACAGGGACTTATTAGAATATTAGGAGGGACCAATGAGGGGGAGGTATGCAAATATTAGGATATGATTTATATTAGAAAAACAAATATACCATGTGTTTTTACAATAAAAAACAGAGAAAATGTAGATTTTATATTTTCATAAGAAGACATGAGCTTAAAACTGAGCATCATGGATTTATTATACATATAGTTATATTCTAATTCTTTTTAAAATGTTTGTTTATGCAGTAATATTCATTTAGACTGATAACAAGTTAACCAATATATTTTATGTATTCTACATAAATGATAGTTTTATACAGGTTAATACTTAACTTCAGTGATTAAAAAATACTAAATATCAATCTGATAATTCAATGGACACATTAATTCATTTATCTAATATTATTAACTTTTTAATGTTATACATAATATCAGAAATCAGGACAGTGACCCTGAGCTATCTTGAGCTGTAACAAGGAGAAATGTATTTAGCAGAATACCAGGTGTGGACTTCTCCTTGTGAGAGGAGCTGTGACAAAGAGATAGGGGCCTCATTTGAGAGGGCTGTGTTTTGCAGGCACAGTCATTTTTCAGACTGGATTTTGGTATTAGGGCAGGGAAAGAGCTGCTTGAATAAGCAGTGTGACAGGTCAGGTGAATACACAGAGCAGCAATGTATTGAGTGACTGCACGGGAAAGAGAAATGAAGATTTTAGCACATTCTGTAGCAGCCTACTTCACTGAGCGATGATGAAAAATTAACTTATAAAAATTTATAGGGCTTATGAGGTGAGAAATAGACATCATATCTATAAGAAATCTATGAAAATTTATATACATTTCTTAAAGGATTTTGAATTTAGATTTATAAATTATTATTTGTTTGAGAAGCAGTATAGAGTTCAAAAAGGCCCTTAAGTGGCCCACATCATATTCAAGATTATATATATAAATACTGTGGCACACTACTTAATTGTAGGACTATATACACACACATATACACATATAATCCATATATATATATGCATATATATACACACACACATATATATCTTTTCTGTGGTGAACTCTGTTGAAAAAAGCTTCATTATTGTACTTGTTCACTCCTACAGGGTATTTAATATAAATATTGGGTTTGGCATATAAGTTATAGACATCCCCTAAATTATAAAATCTCACTTTAGTATTTATTTGATATAAAATGCATTTCACTAAAATTTGATTTTTTTTTGTAATTTTTGTTTTATCTAGCAGTTGTAAATTTCCAGTAACTCAATTTTGAACTTTTCATAAGTTTTTCTTACTACAAAAAACAATGTTTCATGCATTTAGATATGTTTATATACATTTAATGTGCATCTTGATTAAAATTCCAACATAAACACAGGTAATTTCATTTTAGTTATAGCACAATAAAAAAAACATTCTATTTTTTCCATTGACATTTAGTCCTCTTATACCACCCACACTCCCCAGCAATCACCACACTGTTGTGCATGTCCATGAGTCCTTTTTCCTTTTTGCTCAATCCCTACACCCCCTAACCTCCCCACATCTTAGCTTACATCCTGCTGTCTATCTATGGGCCTGTCTCTATTTTCCTTGTTAGTTTAGTTTGTTCATTAGATTTCACATATCAGTAAAATCATGCGGCATTTGTCTTTCCCTGACTGACTTACTTCACTTAGCATAATGTTCTCCAGGTCCATCCATGCTGTCACAAAGGGTAAAATTTTCTTCTTTTTTGTGACTGAGTAGTATTCTACTGTGTAAATGTTCCATAATTGTTTTATCCACTCATCTATTGATGGACACTTGGGCTGCTTTCAAATCTTGGTGACTGTAAATAATGCTGCAAGAAACATAGAGATGCGTACATTCTTTTGAATTAGTGTTTTAGGTTCTTTCAGATATATTCCAAGAAGTGGGATCGTTGGGTCAAAAGCAGATTCATTTTTAGTTTTTTGAGTTATCTCCATACTGCTTTCCACAGTGGCTGCATAAGTCTGCATTTGCACCAACAGTGGAAGAGTGTTCCCCTTTCTCCACATCCTCACCAACAATTGCTGTTTATTGATTTATTGATGATAGCCATTCTGACAGGTGTGAGATGGTATCTCATTGTTGTTTGAATTTGCATTTCTCCAACAGTTAGTGACGTTGAGCATCTTTTCATATGTCTATTGGCCATCTGTATGTCCTCTTTGGATAAGTGTCTATTCAGGCCCTTTGCCCATTTTTTAATTGGGTTGTTTTTTGCGGTGTTTAGTTTTGTAAGTTCTTTATAATATTTAGATATTAACCTCTTTTCAGATGTATCAGTGAATAAGTTCTCACATTCTGTGAGTTTTCTTTTTACTTTGTTGATGTTTTCCTTTACTGTGCAAAAACTCTTTAGTTTGATGTAGTCCCATTTATATTTTTATTTTGTTTCCCTTGCCTGGGGTGATATATCCAGTGAAATATTGTTATGAGAAAGGTCCAAGATTTGTTGCCTATATTTTATTCTATGATGTTTATGGTTTCAGGTCTAACATTAAGTCTTTAATCCATTTTGAATGTATTCTTGTGTATGATGTAAGAAGGTGATCTAGTTTCATTTCCCAACACCATTTATTGAATAAACTGTCTTCAGCCCATTCTTTGTGCTTGATTTCTCTGTTGAATATTAATTGACTATAAAGGTGTGGGTTTATTTCTGGCTCTCTGTTCTGTTTCATTGATTGATGTCTCTGTTTTTATGCCAATACCATGTTGTTTTGATTGCTATGGCCTTATAGTTTGATATTAGGTAGCCTGATTCACCCAACTTTGTTTTTCTTTCTCAGGACCACTATTGCTATGGGGGGCCTTTTGTGGTTCTATACAAATTTTTGAAGTATTTGTTCTGGTTTTAGAATTATATCATTGAAATCTTGATAGAAATTTTGTTAAATCTATAGATTGTTTTGAATAGTATGGGCATTTTAATGATGCTAATTCTTTCATGGATCTGGTATGTGCTTCCACTTATTTGTATCTTCTTCAGTTTCTTTCTTCAGTGTCTTATAATTTTCTGGGTACAAGTCATTTACATCTGTGGTCAGCTGTATTCCTAGGTATTTTACTCTTTTGAAGCAGTTGAGAATAGGATTGTTTTCTTAATTTACATTTCTGCTAGTTTGTTACTGGCATATAAAAATGCAACTGATTTCTGGATATTAATTTTGAATCTTGCTACATTGCTGAATTCATTTATCAGTTCTAGTAGTTTCTTGGTGGAATCTTTAAGATTCTCTATGTACAGTATCATGCCATCTGAAAATAAAGACAGTTTTACTTCTTCCTTTCCAGTTTAGATGCTGTATATTTCTTCTTGTTGTCTGATTGCTATGGCTAGGACTTTCAGTACTATGATGAATAAGAGAAATAAAAGTGGATCTTCCCATCTTGTTCCCGATCTTAAGGGAAACACTTGTAATTTTTGCCTGTTGAGTATGAGGCTGGCAGTGGGTTTGTCAAATATGGCTTTTATTATATTTAGGTATGTTCTTTCTAATCTCACTTTGCTGAGAGTTTTTATCATGAATGAGTGCTGGATTTTATCAAGTGCATTTTCTGCATCTATTGATATGAATATGGTTTTTATCCTTCATTTTGTTTACATGGTGAATCACATTTAGTGATTTGCAAATATACCAATATTACATTCCTGGAATGAATCCCACTTGATCGTGGTGCATGATCTTTTTTATACATTGCTGTATTCAGTTTGCTAACATTTTGTTGAAGATACTAGTATCTGTGTTCATCAGGAATATTGGCCTATAATTTTCTTCTCTTGTGTCTTCCTCTAGTTTTGGAATTAGGATAATGCTGGCCTCATAAAATAACTTTGGGAGTTTTTTTTTCTCTTGAATTTTGCAATAGGTTGAGAAGGAGAGGGATTAGTCTTCTTCAGAATGTTTGGTCAAATTTACCTCTGAATCCATCTGGTTCAAAACTTTTGTTTTTTGCAAGTTTTTTTTATTACTCCTTCAATTTCACTATGTATAATCTCTCTATTTGGGTTCTCTGATTCATCCTGATTTAGTTTTGGAAGATTGTATGTTTCTAGGGATTTATCCATTTTATCCAGGTTGTCCATTTTGTTGGAATATAGTAGTCATAATATTTTCTTGTAATCCTTTGTATTTCTTTGATGTTGGTTGTTATTTCTCCTTGTTCATTTCTGATTTTACTTATTTGGGTTCTCTCTCTCTCTCTCTTTCTCTCTCCTTGATGAGTCTGGCTAAAGGTTTGCCAATCTTATTTCTCTTTCCAAAGAGCCAGGTCTTGGATTCGTTGACCCTTTGTATCTTTTTTTAGAATCTTTTTGTTTATTTCTGCTCTGATCTTTATTATATCCTTCCTTCTACTCACTTTGGGCTCTTCTTGTTTTTCTTTGTTTATTTTCAAGTTCTTTTAAGTGTAAAGTTAGATTATTTATTTGAGATTTCTCTTTTTTCTTTTCTTTCTTTTTTTTTTTTGGCAGGGCATAAAGCTGTAATGCTATGAATTTCACTCTTAGGATTGCTTTCCTTGTGTCCCACAGGTTTTGGTTTGTTATGTTCTCATTTTCATTTGTTTCAAAAGGTATCTTTTGATTTTATCCTTGATTTTATTGTTGATCCATTCATTATTTAATTACATGTTATTTAGCTTCCATGTCTTTACATGTTTTTCGGTGTGCTTGTGATTGATGTCTAGTTTCATGGCCTTGTGGTTAAAGACATTTGATATGATTTCAATCTTCTTAAGTTTATTGAGACTTGTTTTGTAGCTTTTACATGTGGTCTATCCTAGAAAATGCATAACACAATTTTTGATCAACTAATCAGTCTTTTTTAAACCACCATGTCTATTTTTGGTATATTTAAAAATAAATTTCCATAACATGTAATAATCGATAGAGTATGCAAGAAGAGTAAAACGAAAAACCTATATAGTAAACCTTAACAGAAAATCTATGGGTTAATTTTAATATGTATTATAATTAAAAATCATTTAAAACTATTATTATTTTGATAAACTGTATATTGGCATATTTTTAGGTTTATAGCAAAACTAAGCATGAGGCGCAGAGATTTTGTATAAAACCTTTTGCCTCCCATATGTGTAGTGTTCCTAGTCACCACCATTCCCCCACCAGGGTGGTACATCTGTTACAATTGATAACCTATATTGACATATTGTTATTATTCAAAGTTCATAGTTTACATTATAGTTCACTGTTTGTGTTATACATTCTAAGAGTTTGGACAAATATGCAATGGTATTTTTTTACCATTACAGCATCACACAGAGAAGTTCCATTGCCCTAAAAATCATCTATGCTCTACCTGTTTATCCCTCCCTGTTCCTAGCCCTTGTCAACCACTGATCTTTTCATTGCATCTACAGATTCCTTTTTCTAGAATGTCATATAGTTGGAATCATATAGTGTGTAGTCTTGTCAGATTGGCTTTCTTTACTTAGCAATATGCATTTAAGTTTCCTCCATGTCTCTTAATGGGTTGTCAAGTTTTTTGTTTTTTTTTAAATGCTGAATCATATTCCACTCCCTGGATGTGCCATATCATGTCACTTTCCAAGTTTTGACCATTATGACCAAAGCTGTTATAAAAGTCATGATTTTTTCTGTGGACATAAGTTTTAATACCTTTGGGTCAATATTGAGGAGTGTTATTACTGAATTTCATGGTACACATAAATTTAGTTTTGTAAGAAACTGCTAAATTGTCTTCCCAAGTGGTTGTGCCATTTGAATTACCACCAGTAATAAATGAGAGTTTCTGTTGCTTTTACATCCTTATCAGCATTTGGTGTTGTCAGTGTTCTCAATCTTTATCATTCTAATAGGTGTGTAGTAGTATCTCACTGCTGTTATATTTTTAATTGCTGTATAACATACTTTGGAGCATACTTTCATATGCTTATTTACCATCCATATATCAATTTTGGCAAAGTATCAGTTTAGATCTTTTGCCCATTTTTTAATTTGTTTGTTTACTGCTGAGGGAAAGAGTTTTTTGTATATTTTGACAAAAGTGCCTTTTCAGATATGCCCTTCAAAAATATTATCTCCCAGTCCCTATTGTGTCTTTGCATTATCTTGACAGCATCTTTCATGGGGCAGAAAATTTTAATTTTGACAGACCAGTTTATCAATTCTTTTCTTTCATGGATACAGTGTTATATCTAAAAAGCCACTCTTGAACCAAAGGTCATTTGTTTAGTCATTTTATAATTTTACATTTATGTCTGTGACCTGATTTGTGTTAACTTTTAAGAAGGGTATGTGACCTATGTCTATTTTTTTTTACATTTGAATGTCCAGTTGTTACAGTACCGTTTGTTGGAAAGACTATATAATTTATATTAACCAATATAAATTCAATATAAAAGGCTACTTTTTCTTTTTTAGATAACTCATTGTTAGTGTGTAGAAATGCAACTGATTTTTGAATGTTGATTTAGTACCCTACAACTTTATCGAATCTGTTTATTAGTTCAAAAGTTATTTGTAGAGTGCTTAGGATTTTTGATATATAAGATCATGTCTTTTGAAAACAGAGACAATTTTACTTCTTCCTTTCTGATTCAGATGGCCTTATTTCTCTTTCCTGATTGATTTTTCTGGCTAGGATTTACAAGATTATGTTGAATAAGAGTGATGAGATTCAGCACCCTTGCTCCATTCCTGGTCTTAGATGGAAATTTTCAACCTTTCACAATTGAGTATGTTTGCTGTAGACTTGTCATACATGGCCTATATTATGTTGAGTTGTGCTCCTTCTATACCCAATTTGTTGAGATATTTTTAATCATCAAGGATGTTGAATTTGTCTAAATTTTTGACTCTATTGTGATAATCATGTGATTTTGATCTTTCATACTATTAACATGTTCTATCACATTTATTGATTTGTATATATTGAACTATCCTTATGGACCAGGAATAATCCCCTTTGATCATTGTATATAATTGTTTTAATGTACTGTTGATTTCAGTTTGCTAGCATTTTGTTGAGAATTTTTGCATTTACATTCATAAAGGATATTGGCTGTAGATTTCTCTTCTACTACTGTCCTTGTCTGGCTCTGGGATACAAGTAATGCTGGCCTCTTAAAATGTGTTTGGGAGTATCCTTCTACTGCAATTTCTTGGTAGTGTTTGAAAATTATTGGCATTAATTCATCTTTACATGTTTAGTAGAATTCACCAGAGAAAATATGTGGTCCTGGGTTTTACTTCTATGGGAGGTCTTTGATGATTGATTCAGTCTACTTACTTGTAATTTGTGTGTTCAGATATCTAGTTCTTCTTTATTCAATTTGGGTAAGTTGTACGTTCCTAGAAATTTATTCATTTCTTCTAGTTTTTCCAAATTTTGGGTTTATAGTAGTTTTTTATGATTCTTTTTATTTCTGTGATGTCAGTTTTAATATGTCTTCTTTCATTTGTTAATTAATTTATTTGGGTTCTCTCCCTTTTTTTGGTTAGTCTAAGTAAAGGTTGTCTATTTCATCTTTTTAAAGAACCAACTGACTCGATTTTGTTAATCTTTTCTATTGTTTTGCTTTTCTCTATTTTTAAATTTCTGTTCATTATTATTATTTATTTCTTTTGGTAACTTTAAGTTTAGTTAGTTTTTTCTGTTTCCTCAAGGTGCAAAATTAAGTTGTTTATTTGAAAAAATTTAAAAATTTTTTCTGGATGTATGCATTTGTTGCTATAAACTTTCCTCTTAGAACTACTTTTGCTTCATTTCATAGGTTTTGGTATAGTGTGTTCCCATTTTTATTTGTCTCATGACTTCCTAAATTTCCTTTTTTTTTAATCTATTTATTGTTCAGGTGTCTGTAAATTCTAATGCACTTTTCCCTTCGAAAAGTGGAGTCAGTGTTTCCTCTCCTTAAAAATGGGCCTGCCCTTGAAACAACCTAACTGAACAGAATGTGGTGAAAATCACACTGCATGCTTTCTCAGGCCATATTAGCAAAGGCCATGCAGGTTTTCCAGTAGCTCTTTAGTTCTGAGTTTCTTCAGTCTTTATGGAAAGGTCCCACTTACAATAAAGCTTTATTTGGAAATAACAAACACAAATCCACACAGAGAGAGACAGGCAGACAGAAAGAATGAAAGACAGAAAGAAAGAGAGAGAGTGAGAGAGAGAGAAGGGTTCCAGAGAAGCCTTAGCTTTTCCAGTGTTATATGTTGGAATCTTCCTAAATCAGGTGCCAAACATGCAAGTAAAGTATCTTGAGGATCACCCCATGAGAGAACCTAAGCAATAACTGCTGAGCCAGTTATTTCTAAGTCTTGAACAAAATAAATGATGCTTCATATTTTTAGCCACTCTTTTGCAAGTGATTTGTTATACAGAATAAGTAACTACAAGGGACACTAATCTTTACTGGATTCTATATTAATTATTTCTTTCTATGAAAGAACAAGTGTAAGAATAAACCTCAAATGACAGTCAATTTTTTTTTATTTAAAAAATGTTCAAGATGCTGTTATGTATCTTGAAATTTTGCTAAGCAACATTTAAATATAATTCCCCAGTTTTCTCATTGTCTACCACCATGAAGATTTCTTTCTTTTTTTTACCATTTTATTTTTTTATTTTTAAAAAAAAATTTATTTAAATTGTTGTTGCAGTACAATTTTCTATCTTTTACTCCCATCCCAGCCCACCCACCCAGCCCTCCCCTCCTCCCTCCCATTTCCACCTGCCCCTAGTTTTTATCCATGTGTCCTTACACTCATTCCTGTAAACCCTTCCCCTTTTCCCCTGAAATTCCCTTGAAATTCCTTCTCTTCTCCCCTCTGAACTCTGTCAGTCTGTTCTTTATTTCAGTGTCTTTGGCTATATTTTGCTTGTTTCTTTGTTTTGTTGTTTAGGTTCCTGTCAAAGGTGAGATTTAATTCATTTTAGAAATCTGAATAGGAGAGGAGCCTAATCACTCAATACATGTACAGTGCATGCCCTATGCCCCATGCTCCACCTCACACCACCCCTGCTTTTGATGGTAAAACAAGGAATAAGTTTCCCATTATTAAGATCCAGAGGCACAGCCTGTTCAATTATTGTTTGACTATTTTGACTTAAAATTGAGCAGTTGATACAGGAATGGCATCAAATCAAAACGTGTTTTGTTTAGCTGGAGTCCTGACAAACTCACCACCTATTCTCTAACAGAATTATGAAGTAGTGGGTAAGCATAATACTTCATGATGGAGCAAAAGACACTCAAGAGTGTCCTAGTACAGTCAGTGCTTTCATATTCTTCATTGATGTATCTTGTAAAAGTTATCTTTTTAGAATAAAATCATTTTAGGATTTCAATGAAGCATGAACTCTAGTGACAATTTATGAAGCCTGTTTTTTCTCTGAGGGAAGAGGGACAGACATATAGCTAATGGCCAAGAGTCTTGGTCTATAAACCCGGGATTTTCCAAGGGGAGCCTGGCTAATAAAAGTTTCCATTTTCTAATGAAAACATGGATAGAATTTTTTATTTTCTTTAAATTATATTTTATTGATTATGCTATTAGTTGTCCTGATTTTTCCTCCTTTGCTCCCCTGCACCCAGCAACTCCCACTCCCTCAGGCAATCCCCCCACCATTGTTCACGTCCACAGGTCAGGCTTGTCAGTTCTTTGGCTACTCTCTTTCCTATACTGTACTTTACATACCTGTGGCTATTCTGTAACTACCTAATGTACTTCTTAATTCCCTCACCTCTCACCCATTCTCCCACACCACCCCTCCTGTCTCTTTATCTTTAACTTTTGACATTTTAATTGTAATTGTTTTGGGGTGGGCCTCTTTGCATCCATCTTGTTTGAGTCTCTGTGCTTCCTGGACTTGCCTGTCTATTTCCTTCACCAAATGAGGAAAGTTTTATTTCATTATTGTTTCAAATAGAGTTCCAGTTTCTTATTCTTTCTTTTCTCCTTCTGTCACCTTCATGAAGTGATTGTTAGATTGTTTAAAGTTGTCCCAGAGGCTGCTTACACTATCCTCATTTTTTGGATTTTCTTTTCTTCTTCTGATTGGTTGTTATTTGCTTCCTTATGTTCCAAATTATTCATTTGGTTCTCAGCTTCATCCACTCTACTGTTGTTTCCCTGTAAATTGTTCTTTATTTCAATTAGTGTATCCTTTATTTCTGACTGGATCTTTTTTATGTTGTTAAGGTCCTCACTAAGTTCCCTGAGCATCTTTGTAACCAGTATTTTTAACTCTGCATCTGATAGATTGCTTATCTCCATTTCATTTAGCTCTTTTTTTTTCTGGAATTTTGATCTGCTTCCTCATTTGGGCTATGTTTCTTTGTCTCCTCATTTTGGTAGTCTCACTCTGTTTGTATGTATTAGGTTGAGTTGCTTTGACTCCATATCTTCGTAATGTGGCCTAATGTAGTAGTGTAACAGGGTGCAGCCAAGAGGGTAGCCTCAAATGGGGATCTGTAATAAGGTCCAGAAGAGCCTGGAGATAATTGGCTCCACACCACAGGGCCACACCTGCCCGGAATCTGGCAGCTGTAGCCAATTGTGAGAGTGTAACAGGGTGCAGCCAAGAGGGGAGCCTCAAATAGGGATCTGTAATAAGATCCAGAAGAGCCTGGATATAATTGGCTCCACACCACAGGGCCACACCTGCCCAGAATCTGGCAGCTGTAGCCAATTGTGAGAGGAGCCGGAAATGGGGCTTCAGAGGAAGATTGGCGCCGGGACTTAAACCGAGATGCAGCAGCCATTGGAGGGGGAGAGTCATGCGCAGCTCTGAAGGGAGAGAACCATGTGCAGCTCTGCAAGAGAGAACCACACAGCTTTGGCAGAGTGAAGACTCCCTTGGCCCTGAGAGGAGAAGGAGAAGCACGCGGACTTGACGGAGTGTAGACTCCTGCAGCCCTGAGGAGAGAACCACGCGGCCTGGACAGAGTGGGGGCCCCCACAGCTTTAGAAGGGGGAACCACCACCTGGTTTTAGCAGAGATCCCGGTGACTCAGCTGAGGGTGCCGGGAACCCAGGGAGGTCCCCCAGTCGAGAGGGAGTACTAACTGAGAAGAACCAGAGGACTACCTAAGCCATGGACTTCTATTTCCTTCCCTGAGATACGGTACTCTGGACTGGGCAAAGGGGGAAGGAAGGAAGGACTGTGTGTTTGTGGGTGTTTTAAGGGACTTTGGGATTTTGGTGAAGACATTAGGTCACTACTTTAAGTTTGTATATAGCATTAAATAAACGTTTCCTTTCCTTTTCACAAATCTCTGGCATTGAGAGACGTCTTTCCTCTGGTGGCGAACATAACGGACCCGGGGCCTTCTTTCAATAATAGTATATCATCCCAGGCCCCCCTTGTTGTGTGTTCTGTAACAGTAGGTGTCCTGTAGGACCCAGTGGCACAGCCTCGTATATCACCAAGCTGGGTACTCAAGGTGTGTCCTTTGTGTGGGCTAAATACACTCTCTTCTTGTCCAGTCAGCTTCAAGGATGGGCTGTGACCACTTACCATCAAAATTTGCCCTCCTTGTAGGATTAGCTGTGCATGGGCAGTGTGGTGGTGCTCCTAGGTCCTATACCCGGCCTCTGGGTGTGCTAGCTTTGGGGTTTTCCAGGTAGTGCAGGCCAGGATTAGCTCCCACGTGTGTTTTGCCTGGGGCCTGAGGGTTGCTTTGTAACCCTGCCTGAGTTACAAAGCAATCTGAGACAGCTGCTACTGTTTTGGGGCTTGGAGATTCCCAGGCAAAGTTAAGCTGTTAATTTAGGCTGGCTGCTCCTAGTGCTGGGCCTGAGGCTCGCTGAATCCAGCTGCTGCTTGTTTGACAGGACTTAGGAAGTTGTGAAGCATTAACCAAGTCCAACCATTCATATAGAAAAACAGTTTGGCAGGGCTGGCAAGTTGGGTGTGGCAGAGTCCCTGGGGTTCTCCAAGGCAGGTCAAACAATGTTAGCCAGGTTAATGGAATCTTAGATACTGTACCAGCCTGCTGGCTCTGTGCCCAGAAAAGGGACAATGAATTTTGCTTGCCTTTATGCCAAACACCTGAGCCTCCCCCTATACACCACTGGTGCCCCTTAAGCTGCCTCCCTGGTGCTACCAAGAAATCCTCCTGAATTTTTATCTACCACACACGAATGTAGGACCAGCCCATTCTACATCTGTGCCCCTCCTACCAGTCTGGATGGTTGTGTTTTCTTTAATTCCATAATTGTCAGACTTCCTTCAACTCAATTTATGTCAGTTCTGAATGATGGTTATTCTAAATTTTAGTTGTAACTTTGTTGTGGTTGTGTGTGAGGTGAGCTATGTCTGCCTATGCAGCCGTCTTGACTGGCAGTCTTGAAAATGTGGATAGATTTTTGGATGCCAGGATAAGCATTTGAAATTATACATTGTATTGATAATTTTTATAGCAATTCATAAAACAATAGAACTTCCTGGAGAGGACAGGCTAAACTATTGGCTTATTCTCTTCTCAAATCTTTCTTTGCATGTAAATTCTTAAATACTTTAGAAAGAGTCTGGGTTAATGAATGTACTAGGTTTGGTTGATTGTTGTTTTTTAACCTAAATATTGGGGTGACGTTGGTTAGTAAGGTCATATAGATTTCAAATGTACATTCCTATGATACATGATCTGCATATTGCATTGTGTCCCCATCACCCAAATTCAAATCACTCTCTATCACCATGTATTTGGTCCCCTTTACCCTTTACTGATTGTTTCTTTAAACAATAGTGTGTAGATGGTTAGGAATTTATTAAGGAAATGTTACCTTAGTTTTACAATACAAAACTTGTTTTTATTGTAGGTGAGTACATCTTTATAGATGAATTCAGAGCTACAGTCTGTGAAGCATTCAGAAGCAGATATCACTGCTCCAAAGTCTCTGCTGACACATGGTTTTTCTCCTGTGGAAAACTAACTCTGGGTAAGTAGCACTGAGAATAGTCATTCTGGCCTCTATGGAATTGTGCTTGTTCAAGCTTCACTAGAACCTTCCTCCTCTTCTGGCATCAGAGTGTTATACATTTTACCTGTAGCCACAAAATGAAACTGAACCACATGCCCAGAATTGACATGCCCAGAATGGAAACATTAATGTTGGCAGTTGAGGGGGAGACTCTCAGAGGAGGCCCAAGGTAATACGACAACTCCACTGAAGCAAATCATGCTAAAGGAGAGACTAGCATATGCAAGCAGTTTTTCATTATTATGCAAAATTTCCAGAAGAGCATAATATCGAGACTTTCTTCATAAAAGGATATTTTTTTCCTTATATTCCTTTTAGTAAGTTAGCTAAAGAACCATTGTGAGGGTTCTGAAATACCACTGGTTTGATGTGCATTCAGAAATCCTAGCATCCAGGTAACACCAATGTACCCAAAAGAAAGAAATATGTGTTTAGAGCTGTAATAGTATTCTATCTAAAATTGTGTCATCTATTAATATGTCTTGTGACCTAGATTCAAGATAAAAGCTAAATACCCACATTCCCAAATAGACAAACAAACATAGAAGGTGTAGAACTTTTCATATCAGTATTTAACTCAATTTTCCCTCTTTAGCAACAAAATGGAATTTTCTGTGTCTTGCTCTTCTATTTTGTATTTTTCTCTATTCATTTGTTAAAGCTTTGAACTTGGTATACTGTCAAATTAACTGTAACATAATAAAAAAATTAAATGAACTTGGGAAACACTATTATCTATTAGGGGGTGGATAAAAACAGACAAGTTTTCTTTGGAATGCAGCAACCATGTTTATAGAGGCAAAAGTTCAGAAGTTCTATAAACATATTTGTGTGCTAGAGAAAATAAAATACCACTGGTCTTTACTTATTTCTTTGAGTCTATCTCAGGAGTAGGTGTTAAGAATAGCTTTGTTTCCTTTACATGTAAATATGTGAAAACCCACCTGAAACCAATAAGGGACAGTATCATGCTTATATACTAAAAAGAAGGCAGTCACTAATACTCACTTATAGCATTATAATACACAACAAAGAGGGAGATGAAGGCATATATCATTTGAATAGAAGTTTTGAAAACAGACACTGGTTCAACTTTAACTTGCATTCCATTAAGTAACTTTTACTTTTTAAATTTGAGAAGATGGACCATAAAGAATGGTGTATATATCTCTGTCATTTTTATTTTTTGTCCTTATGGTTACTGCAAAGCTCTGAAAAAATTTTGGTGGAGTATTTCTTCCATTCCCAATGGATTCTTCATCTGTTTTAAAATGATTAATTTATTCTTTGGTCATATATAACACAATAAAGAATGCCATTATCAAAAATATAGTTGCACGCAAAAGATTTTGACTTTTCTGAATAAAGAACTAATACATAGTGCTTGAAACTGCACCTACAATTTTTCACCTGAGTGATTTTAATATAATGAATAATAGATATGTAATTTTGACTTTCAACTCTAGTAAGAGATAGATTTTCCTCTGCCTCATTAAATTTAGATTCACGTCTTTTGGCTCATTCAGGAAGGTTTCCGTACAATAGTATGTCAGTCATGAAAATGTTCAAATGTGTTTGTGATTATTTTGTTTTTTTTCCCCATTAAATGTTTATTTTCTTGGTTTTTATATAGTTCCAAAGAGATTCTGTGCACAGCTTGATTGAAAGAATGTTCAGTTCAATATAAGAAAATAAGCATTTTCCCTTAATTCTATTAAATAATTATTATCTCCATAAGTAGTAGTCCTCAAAGTGTGGTTCTCAGAACAGTAGCACCATTGTGGAAATTCTCAGATTTTATCCAGAACTACTAATTCAGAATCTCTGGGGGTGAGACCTAAAACCTAAGACTGATAGAGCTCTTCAGATGATGCTGATGTAGGTCAAGTTTGGGAGTCACTGGATATAAGAATAAAGTGAGTAGGATATTTATAAAATCTCCAGATACATATACTTGGTGGTCCAATATGTAGGACAATAATGTATTAATAGAAGGTAAAAGTGAAATAAACTTACCATTGCATGTACCATGGTAACTAACTTTAGATAATTTGTTGACATAATATTTTACAAATTTATAGTAAATTGAAGTTATCACCTTACTTTTAAACATTTCACCATCTTGGTTTCTCATAATAACCTTCCGACTGAAGTAGCACAAACAAAATGTTGGTCCCAATCTGTAAGTCAGAAAACTCAGTTTTGTTGAAGGCACCCAGTTGGAGATAGTATTAGAACTCATGTTTATATCTGGGGCTACTTGTAACATATCTTGTTATAATAGGTCCTCATGAAAAAATACCAATTCAAATATGGTGCATGTTAATTATTCTATATCAATAATACATTTGGCTTTGGTTATTACACTTAATATTAAGTCGCATGCTCAAGTGTATTAAAGGTAAGATCTTCACTTGTAAGAACTTTCATGATCTGCACGGTGTAATTTATTGAGAAAAATTGTCCTTCCATATACACTGCAGTTAAAGTTTACTTATTGTATTGTTGAGGTACTATTATATTATAAAACATAATAAAACACAAATATTTCAAGAAAGTTGTAGTTTCTTCCTTTCTCAGACTAAATTTCTAGTCAAGTCATCACTATTTTGTTCACATATGAGACATTTTGAGTGCCTACATTATAGAATGCTCTCTTCCATGCATTAGAAAATTAAATACATGCCATATGTCTTACACTCCAAGAACTTCCTTTATTTAGAAAGAAAACAAAGAAAAATGCAGAAAAAGCTGGGCCAATGTCATGTGGCCTGATGTATAGCAATAGCCTTGTGAACTTGCTCTCCATGCTCACACTTTTTCCTACTACAATAGACAATGAACCCTTTCAATCGTAAGTGATATCATATCATTTCTCTGCCAAAAACTCTCAAAAAGCTTTTCATTACCTTTAAAGAATATAATCCTTTGCTTTTCATTACACTTAAGAATAAAATCCTAAGTATTTCCCATACCTTCTGTACCCCTCTACTTCCTGGACTTTACCTATCTTCTTATTGTTCCTTCAGTATGCTAAGTACATGCCAGCCTACGTCCTTTGAGCCAGCTGGTCATTTGGTTTGGAACACTCTTGCCCTAATAATCTGTATGGCTCATTATTTCATTTCATTCTGAGCTTTATTCAAATATTACCTCTTTATGCAAAATAGCCCTGCACTCCCAATCTAGTCACCTTCAAATCCCTTATTTTGTCACATTTCTTCTTCAAAGCATTATCACTTTATGAACCTGATAGTATGTCATATATTATATATGAATTTTATGCTACTTACCAAATAATTATTATGAAGAATGTACCAATTATTATATATTAATTATATTTTGTTTATAATTAGTCTTTCCTACTAACACTTTCATTCCATGCAGGTAGAGATTTTTTTGGTATTTTGTTCACCAATATTGTTGACACTAAGAACTAAAAGTTAGGAATATACAACAAATTATGCATTAAGAATAGGTCACAATTATGTCCTAAATGACTTTATTACCTGGTATATATAAGATAGATTTGAAGAAGCAAATAAAGACACACAAAAATATTAGGCACATTTCACTATCCATTGTAAGATGCATACTGATCAAGCAATTAGATGTATTAAAACATACAGGAGATGAAAATAAAGAACTATTAGACTTGAAAAGAACCAGTGAAATAATAATACATTCTCATTTTACTCATTCCTTACTTAATAGGAAAAGTAAATATGAGAAATTACAAATATTTTTTTAATATATTCTATACAAGACTGACAAATTCTCCTTAACTAAGTGCCAAAAAATGGGGAGCTTTCTACTTTTTACTGAAAATCTGTAGATTTTCAGCCTCCACAGAAACTATTCAAGTTATTCAGAAGGCCACATCTGTGGGAAACTGGTGATTGGAAGCTTCATCATGACAACACATGCACTCATGCACCATGTCTCATGCAGAGATTTTGGTGAAATATCAAATCACCTAGGTGACTCAGCTGCCCTAGAGCTGGTGCCCTGAGATTTGTGGATTTCCCCTGCAAAACTAAAATCACATTTGAAAAGGAAGAGATTGCAGACCATCATGAGATTCAGGGAAATATGATGGGGCAGCTGATGCAATTGAGAGACTTGTGTGAGGTCCCAAGGTGTCTACTTTGAAGGGGACTTAAGCATTATTGTCCTATGTACAACGTTTCTTGTATCTTGTATCTTCTTCAATAAATAACTCTATTTTTCATAGCATATGACTGGATGCCTTCTGGACAATACTTTCTGTATACTTTTGTATATTTGTGATTTCTCTTACAGAACAAGTTTATTGAAGTAAGGTAGTTTTCTTTATCAATAAATCTTCAAAACATGTAAAAATATTTTTAGGTAATAGGTTCTTAACACACTGATGACAGAATATCATGAATCGATTCTTTTATTTCCAAGTAACTTAGATCTCTTTTCTATTTGCTATGTGAGGTAAGCTACTGGCTATCTTTTGTTAGTGGTAAGGCATTTTTCACTCCAATTTAGTGTAAAGTCTTATTCTCTGGTTCTGTCAGTCTGTAGGTAATGTTTTCCTTAATCATCAATCATTTTCCTCTTTCTAGTTATATAGTCTGGTGTGCAACCTGCAGGATTTTGTACAAGAAAAAAAATACCCCTTATAAGTAAGGTACTAATCTTCTGGACTATCATGCTAGTGAATGATGACATTTACAAAACCTCCAAACACATTTAGAAGCACAAGCAGCACACCATTTCAACTAAGTTCTTATAAGTAAACCTGGTAGCTTGGAAAAAAATAAGGAGAAGGCAATGCTTTCCAATATTCATTCTCCATGAATCAATGAGAAGAATATGACTGATTTTTAAGAAACATGTGCAATTTCTAGTATTTCTCTTTTGTATGTGTGTATAAATGTAAAGTAAAGTTGTAATGTTTTAGGGAATCCTACCCATCTAACTGGGAAATATTAATATATATCATCATCATAATTATGGTGAATAACAAAAATAATATGCTATTACTGGTTTATCTTAAAGGGAAGGTAAGTGCACCTGTATGTATCTGAAGAGGAACCAGAGAGTTTTAAACACTCTAAAGGAGAGTGAGATGTTGGTTTAAAAAATTTAATGGATTTGCTTCTCTTTTAGTGAGACTTAGATATTATTTCTTGTTTTTTTCTTGGTCTTAGTCACACTTATATATCCTCTCCAGAATATATTTTAAAGGTTCAAAATTTAAAGTCATGATATAAAATGTGTATTTAAAAGTTCAAAGTAGTAATATACAATAGTGATAGCATATTAGAACAAAGTACTAATAAGTAATAGTACTAGTTGTGTAATAAAATACACTTCCTTGTGGGTGGATTTAAGATATATACTTGTTGATATTTCTTTAGCATACCTACCACCATTGAAATTTAGATAGAGACCATTTTTTTGTTTAAATTTCTTATGATGCAGTACATGAAATTATTTTCTTTCGTCCTACCCTATGGAGTTAAAGCATAATAAAATGAAGAAATGCCATAAGGAGTTGTAAATAAATTATAAAAGTAACTATAATAGTTTTTATCATCTAACTGATGTATAATTTTCAGTAGGATTTGTCAATAGCATTTTTATTTTTTTTAAATGATTGCTGTTAACAATGATAATAGTCTCTGTTATTGAATGCATCCTAGGTAGTTGTCATTCTTGTCATTGTAGTAGGCAATTAAATACATTGTTTCACTATTCTTTACTATATCACTATGAGAAAATTGATAACATCTTTATTTTACCAATGATATGTTACTGGAGTCTCACTGAGCCTACATGGGATAAATCAATATCCTAAAATAAAATACTTAGAGAAAGTAGGAATAAAAGAAATATAAAAATAAATAAAACAATATATTTGACTCAAAATCCCCAGCTTTTCTCACATTGTTAAACTGAAGGACTTTGTAAATGTTTGCTTTAGGTGAGTATTTTTAAAATATTTTTTTACAATTCTTTGAGTGATCAGGAGTACCTTAAAAATACAAATAACTCCTTTGCTTGTCTTTGGAGACTGTAAGAGAAGACAGGAGAGCTATTGCTCTATGTGGCAATACAGCTAACAGCAGAACTCTGTGGAACCTAATGGACAATGGCAGCTGAGCAAAAGGAAACTGGTTGAATGTCTTGTAGAATTGGTGTAACTAGTTTAGGGCTGAGCAAAAGCTGCCTGAATGAGAAAATAAGTTTACATAGTCCCTAAACTCCTCTGTGTGGTGAACTGGGCTGGGAGATGCACCTAAGGCATTTAACAAATTTTGTTTTAGTTGGGTGTAGAATCAGAGCAAACTATTATAAATGATGTATGTTTGATGACTACAGCTGTTATGGCAAAGGAGTGACACACTCAATTTTGATGGATAAAGTAACTCAACATATCTTGAAACAGATACAATTGAAATTCTACTTGAGAGCCCTTTGCCCACCCGAATTCCCCAAGGCCATGAACAACAGGTTCCTGAATTCTGAAAAAAATAATCAGGCACCTTCTTCTCTTTTCTACCAGATGCTATTAAGGAAGTTGCTCAGCCAGTCATAAGCCAGGTGTAACCTGGAAATAGAGAAGAGTTTATACCTGATGGGGATTGGTAGTCAATGGACAAAACCCTTTAACTTACCTGTTGTTGGACTGCCTTGTGTAGTAATTCTACTTCAAGTTTCACATGGTTTTTCAAGGCTCCTCAGTGGGCCAGAGCTGCAGTTACCCACCGTAGTAATTCACTCATTAATTCACAACTTTCATTGGCTTTTATTGCTTTGCTGTCTCACTTTCCCACTTCCTCCAGTGTAGCTGCAGGGATCATGTCCCAAATAGATGGCATGTCCTTGTCTCCTTTCACTGAACCCAATCTAAGACTGTTCTCTAAACAATGCCTTT
Source organism: Phyllostomus discolor (assembly GCF_004126475.2). NCBI lineage: Eukaryota > Metazoa > Chordata > Mammalia > Chiroptera > Phyllostomidae > Phyllostomus > Phyllostomus discolor. The sequence continues at coordinate 53,729,960 of NC_040907.2, forward strand.
AGAAATGTAGGGACATTCCGTAATAAAAGTGTTTTTCACATTATCACATTTTATGCTGTCAATTGTTTAAACTTTGCCAATCTTAATAGACTACAAACTCTGCATGAGTAAGTACCACATTTGTTTTCTTCTTTTCTCCTCTCCTCTACTCTTTCCCCCTCCTCCATAACTTGTATCAGGCACAGTAGCTAGCACAAATTAGGTGTTTAATAAACACTTGTTTATTAACTCAGTTTCCCGCCACAATTATGTGTGGTTGGTGTTATTGGATTATTTTGTAAAACAAGTTAAATACTTCACCCATTGTTACATTGAGAATTGATAGAGATAAAATTCTAATTCAGGTCACCCTATCTTTAAAACCTTGTTCTTATCCCTGCATGTCATTCTCCAATAGCATAGATCAGGAAGAATGGTCATGTTCTAATAGCCCTTTCTGAGAGTCTAGTTTCTTGGCTACCAAAAAGAAGAATAATCAAATTGGAAAGCTTTCAGCTTTTGTAGTAAACTTCAGTAATATTTCATAAGTGTATGAAATCACTATATTCAGAAAATACCTTTATACAGTGTACATGTGACCTGTCACCCATGTGTATGCTTGGTATGCTTGGGTAGTATGAGAAGAATACCATGTATACAGTTTAGTGTGGGTAGCAATGGAGCAAAAGAGAAAAATGATTCATATTTGGGCCATTCCTTACTCCTTTCCCTGAATTCCTAGAATCCCTGTTTTGTAGTTGAAGAATGTTATACATTCACTATTTTTTTTTGAAGGTGTAAAATTAAATGAGATCTATATTCTACTTCCATTTTAAAAACCATGACAAGTTTATCAATCCGAATAGTGAAAGCACCAAGGAAGGGTCATCCTTTTAGAAACTAAATCTTTGCCTGTGATGAAAATAACAGAGAATTCCAGGATATTTCTATTAAATGTTTTCACTGGTGTCAAACTTCAGTTATGTATACTTTAAGGTACTTAATGTGCTCATATGTAAAATAACCTGATTTCTAATTGTGATTAATCAACCAAACATAAATTTTATGTAGCAAGGATATATAAACAGATATATTTTATATTTTATTTTAAGGAGTTTCATAGATATCTTGAAAATTATGCACCAACTCAGATTCAGAAACTGTTGCCTGAAAAAGAAAGTCTACATTTCTTAGTCCGACTTACTTTTTATTTTCCATGACTATTTAGTTCCCTTATACCCCCCACCCCCTGCAATCACCACACTGTAGTCCATGTCCATGAGTCCTCTTTCCTTTTTGCTCAATCCCTCCATCCCCTAATGCCCCCACTCTAGGTATCATCTGTTCTCCATAAACAGATATATATTTAAATAAATACATTTCATAATTTAAACATATATTTATATTTAGCTTAAATACATAAGCATTTAAAATTGCATATATAACATTTCAAATTAATTTAGAAAAGTTACTTTTTCACTCTCATAATTCATTAACAATTATTTCAAACCATATCATGTACCTTCAAACTTGCTGTTTTCATGACTTCTAGAAACATAAATTGCCATCAAATTTTCAAACTCAGCTTCATTTCTGTCCAGCTTATCTGAGATATAAAACTTTTTGAACCAATGGAAATTTTATACCGAGTCACAGCATATCATTTATATAGCATAGGATAATTCCTTTTCTTCCATATTTTCTTCATATGGAAGAAAAATACTGAGAATGTAAAATCATGATCTTTATACTGAAAATGTATAATTGTGATCTTTCAGTATCACTCACTGCTTCCTGTATTAATTTCTAGATTAATCTCTCAAAGTCTTCATTTTTAAAAAAACTCACACTTTCAACTGTGAATTAATTTCTTTCTAAGTAGTTATTAAGTCTTCAAGTTTCTGTTTCTTTTTTTAATTGTATTTTTTCTATGAGATTCAAAACTAGTATTAATTGAGGTCATTTCTGGCTGTGGTGCCTTTTGCAGACAAAACACTTTTTAGAACATAGCAATTTAGAGATTACCCTTTAAACAGAGAATATTTTATGGACATAAAAGGCAAATCTGTTTTTATAAAGAAAATATTGATTAAAAAGTTCTCATATTTGAGTATGTTGACAACTTGCCTTCTAATCTGTAATGTCTTGGCCCAGTTTTTCTGCATTCATAATGAATAAAAGAAATGTTCTTTTTTTCAACAACAAAAAATTAAGTGTTAGCATTAACATCAAATAAGAATTTTTATGCCTTTTATTTTTAAAGATTAAAATTACAGATATTTTGTCTTTAACTACATATGTATATTGTGCATATGTATATATGCACACATACATACATATATATATATATGTATGGAGCAATGGGAGCAATGGGAGCTGTTTTGAATACATTTTTGAGAAGTAGTAACCTTCTGGAATGAAACCAGATAAATATAGTGATAATGACATAACTATCATAATTGGGTAATATTTCTTTAATGTGTAGTTCATAGCAGAAATAGCTTTATGTAAATATATAAATTATTTTATATATCCTATGTTTTACTAGAGTCACCTGGTGGAAAATAAACTCAGATTCCTCTATCCCATTTAATCTAATCTACCATGTTTTAATGAAGTATATAGTTATCCTCCTGGAGATAAGGCTTGGTCACTTTTGTATTCTAATTATGGCAATTCTCTTTGGGGTAAACTTGTTACCAAGGAAGAGATGATAACTAAAAGTTGCCTGTCAAAAACCTGTGACAATGAGGTCTTTATTTATAATATTTGGAAGCATTTCATGTAAATTGTATAAGAGTGATCATTTGGTCATTGATATCATGGATATCCGCTTATCCTATATTTGGATAACTCTTCTGTTGATGGCATAAATAACTGAGCACATGGATCAAAACATTCTAATTCCATTTGTATACTATAAAGATTCATTTAACAGTAATAATTTGTTTTTGCTTTTGTATTGGTTTTTGATTTAATGAATCACTTGGTCTGTCTGCTCCTTCCACAAATAAATAAATACACATAATAAAGAAAACAGAGCCATGTGGGTCAAATTTGAACGACCTTTGACCCTGAAGCAAAACAGATTTGCAGATAGTATCACAGACAACAAAGCCATTTTGTGACATTTTATTTCCTCCTTTTTCTCTGCCAACCCCATCTAAATGAAGAAAAACCGATAAGAATAGTATTCCATGAAAAACCAATTGGATAATGTTTTTATATTAGTTCTGCTTCACTATTTTGGATTCACTCAGTAAAAAATTATGACAAAATTTAATCAAAAATATTAAAAAGAAATTGTCACCTGTTTTCTACAAAATGTAAAAACAATTGCTTGTGTGTGTTCTGCAATGATTTACTGTATATAGAAGTGAAAGGGCATACCAAAAAGCAGATATCTGATGGGTAGAGGTGATAAATATTCATAAATATAGTTAATACTGAAACATTTCCTTCTCTATTACTTATTCCATTTTACTTATTTCTACTTGCTGGAATGGTAGACATATTAAAATATTAATTTTCCGCTTTACTGGAATGATTTCAGAGTCAAGTGCCATTAAAATTCTGAACATAAATATGAAAAAAAGAGGATATAGTTCACTCTAATCCTCTTCAATGGTATTTTAATACTATTTATTTGCTTTTTTTTAAACTACTATTTCAAAAATTTAATTGCTTTGGGAGACTTATGCAGAGGCAAGAAAAAGTGTCACAGTCTTGTGAAATATTGTCTGTTACTCAGAAAGCACTGGATCGTCACCTATCATAAGCTTGTAAAACAAAGGATAGTTTTTGGGAGGCAGGGCAACCTGTGAGGATCAAGGCCACATTTTACTGCCACAAAGAACACTTCTGTACTTGTCCCTTTTGAAGCTATTACACATTTCAATTAGACGGATGGGCTGAAATATGTCATAAAGGGCAACTCTATGTGTGAAGCAATTGTGCATGCTTAGCAGGCATAGAGCACTGACCAAAAGTGAGCCGAAAAGCTCTGATAGTGACTTTTGTCATTGTTATTGGTCAAAGGGGGTTATAAACTATGGATTTGAATTTGACCTGATGTCCCTGTAAGAATGCTCAAACCTGTAGAGAATTTTTATAAAACTTTTTGTGAGCCAGACAATACAACTAAAAGCAAGATTTGAACAGAATGAGTTAAATGCTTCCCAGAATGACAATTTGCAGTTTCTTTTATGCCTTTGAGATTAATGAGGGGACAATAAAGATGATAATTCGAAGGTGGGAGAGCGCAAGGTGGAAATTGGGTCACCTCTTGCATGCGTTAGAAGGCGGATGTGAAAGGGTGGTCGTGCAGTAGCAGGAGGGGTCTTGAAAGGAAACATTTCAAAGGCGTATTAAGCTAGATGCACAGAAATAATAGCACTTGTTTAAGGCAAAGATAAGCCTTTTACTAAAAAATTATATGCAGGGGCAGGACTGCCCACTAGGACCTGCCCAGTCTGGAATTTATGATCAGATCACCCTGTGAGGTTACCTTCCATTGAACCTGTTTGTTACTTTGTCCACACGGATGTGAATGAAATGTAACAATTTCCATCAATTTTTATTTTATTCCTCATATTTTTTGTTTTTTTTCACTTCTTAATCTAACTCAGTTCATTTGTTGGTAACAATATCACATAAAACCTATTATCCCACCCCCTCTCCCTCAACACCAACAAAGACAGTTAATAGGAACAAATATAAAGGACACATGGACAAAAATTAGGGGGTGTGGCAATGGGAGGAAGGTGGGGAGGGAGGGGTGGGTGGGCTGGGATGGGAGTAAAGGACAAAAAAACTGTATTTGAACAATGATTAAAATAAAATTAGAAGAAAAAAGTAAACGACTATACCTAAGATATTTAAATAAATGTTATTTTTAAAAAATCTGCACCTTTTGCCAATATTCATTAAGTTACCAGTCCCAAGGCCTGTTCCCACAGTGTCCATTGCCACCTAGAGCCCTAGTATAATGTGCCACATCTGATATGCCAGGGACTAGTTTACTTTTAACCACATGATTCGAGGCTTCTGCTCCACGGGGAATAGCCATGTTCAGAACTAGGCCTGACTCTGAAGAAAACTTTAGCAGAGGTTGACAGGGGAGTGCCCACCCAAATGACAGCTAGCAGCTCTCAGTTCTTTGTTTTGATATGGCTATCTCAATACAATCCACAGTTCACTGATAACAAATAGCTAAAACTTGTTGAGCCAGGCACAATTCCAAACATTTTAGATACATTAACTAATTTAATACTTACAAACAGCTTGTGAGTTATTATCTCAATTTAACAGAAAGATTAAGTAATTACCCCAAGGTTACTTAGCTAATAAGAAACAAAGAAGGAATTCAAATTCAAGCAGCCTGCTTCTGGCATTCGAGCTTTTAAACCACAGTGATATACTGCCTCACCTTAACTATGAAATAAAGAAGACATATGCCTTGTAATTTGTCTTTCTGATATCAAAGACACTTATGCCAGACACTGCTGCTTCTGAATATCACACTACCTAAATATAAATTATGTAATTTTAGAGGGCTGAAAAACACTAAAGCTAAAATAGATGAAGATTTGTTTGAAATAGAAAAGTGATAAAGGAACTTCATTATGACAATGGAAGATATTCAAAGTCATCTACTCTTCTGGTAATAGTAGCAGTTTCCTGATGTCAATATAGTAAAAGATGCTTAAATATATTTTAATTAATTAGTTTGCTTGTTTTTTTGGATATTGTACTTTACTGTGAATATTAGACATTGTTTTCATTAATATCAATGTCTATAGCATTAGATTTATGCAACTATTTATCCAAGTTCTTTTACATGCTATATTAATGCTTGACATTTCTCTCCAATAAGTTACCATATAATATAAAAATTATATAGTCAATGTTTGGAGTAACATATACCTTATGCCTTATAAATGAACTTTAAAGAAATTTTAAAAAATTGTCCTAAGAAACATTAAAGTTGTTTACTGCACAACGTATTGACTTTAGCCACCAACATCAGCTGCATTATAATTCTAACATCAGTGATCTAGCTCTAACTAACTTGATACAGTTTGTCCTAGCTCTGACTAAGTCAATATGCATATTATGAGCATTGAGATGGTAGCTAAGGCTATGTTCACATGATGGGCACTCTCCCCTCAAGATATACCAAACTATTTGTACTTCTTGAACATTTCATATAGCATTTCTTATCTTTCTCTTTACATAATTTTTTTTCTTCCTGGAACTTTCCTAATTCACCTACTCATTCAGCAATTTTCTACATGTTCTTTTAAAAAATTCAAATACCAATTTATTACTTTCTCACCCTGCTGTCCAAATTGTACAACTTTCCTTTATGATCTCAGCCATATCACTTATCAGGTTAATAGTTAATTTGATCTTCTTCACTTGAGTGCATGCTTTAGGAAGAATATGAATCATATTTTACTTGACTTTGTACCCAGAGTGCATATCATGCAGTACACTCATATTATAAGCAGATTAATAAATGTTAAATCATAACACAAAATGTTTGTGTTATAGTAAATATTTCTCCTTAACTTATATATTATATAATAATACAGAACTGTAGTAAACAGAATACTGATGTGGCCTCTGATAATTCTGCTTCCTCCTACATACCCTTTGCAGAATCTGGTACCCTTAAGTAGGGGGAAAACTTGTAGATATGATGATAGTCATTCCCATTCCCATATTGCAAACACTGTATGACTCAGCAGACTGGTGAGACACAGGAACATATGCACTCCAGCTGACCTGAATGAAAACAACAGTCATGCTGCAAACTGCCTACAGGAGCCAAGTGTAAGGAAATGTGGGTGGCCTATATGAATCAAGAGTGATCATTATCTAACAGATAGCAAGGAAGCAATTGCAAGGGAATGAATTATGCTGACAACCAGTAAGTTTAGAAGATCCTGGGCCTCAAGTGAGAGTCAAATTCCTTGTTGACATGTTGGTTTCAGTCTGGTCCAACTGTAACCAAAGAACCAACTAACTGGACTCCTGACATTTGAAAAGTAGGAGATAATACATGTGATTGTTTTAAGTCATTATTTGTAGTAATTGCTACACATCAGTAAAAAATTAATGTAAGATGAACCCATTTTAATAGGTGGGGACATATTATATACTTCAATTCCTTGTCAATAACTTTTAAGCTATCTTTTATTTATTTTTTTATACTGGTTTTTCTGGTGTCTTTATTTTTTTTAAGATTTTATTTATTTTAGAAAGGGAAGGGAGGGAGATAGAGAGAGAGAGAGAAACATCAGTGTGCGGTTGCTGGGGGTTATGGCCTGCAACCCAGGCATGTACCCTGGCTGGGAATCGAACCTGCGACACTTTGGTTCATAGCCCACACTCAATCCATTGAGCTATGCCAGCCAGGGCCTTATCTTTTATTTTTTTAAATTTTATTTATTTTTAGAGAGAGGGGAAGGTAGGAAAAAGGGAGAGACAGAGAAACATCAATGTGTGGTTGCCTGTCACGCGCCCCCAGGCGGACACCTGGCCTGCAACCCAGGCATGTGCCCTAGACTGGGAATGGAATTGAGGATCCTTTGGTTCTCAGGCCAGCATTCATCCATTAAGTCACACCAGCCAGGGCTAAGCTATCTTTTATTAAATTGGTATACTTCCCACTTATATACTGCACAAAGTTATTGTCACAGTTTCTTGTTCTAAATGTTCACAGTTTGAAAAATATAGATATTAGCTACTTTACAAAAATATTTGTTTATGCATCTGTTATATATATGTTATTTATTTATTTATTTGCCTTTTATACTACATACTAAGCCCCTGCCTTAAGGAGTTTTTGGTCAAAGTCATTTCTCATTAATAGCAACTTATTAACATTATATACAAAAAAGTACTACCTACAGACTGACTTCTTTCCTCCTGCTAAATTTAACATAAAAACTACGAAAATAAAATTAAATAATTTAGGTATAAAAATACATTTCTAGAATCATATGATATTAAAATGAATTACCAAAATTTATGGCATTTCTTTTTCCATAAATATTTAAAGAAAAATTGGTAATTATATATTTTTAATATGCAGTGAGGTGATCACATGAACACTTTTAGTGTTTCCTTAGCTTTAGGAGTCTCTCTTGTAGCACCGTGAGAGCACTGCAAAGATCCTGCTGATGCTTTACTACTGCTTTACAAATGCAAACCATAGAATTGAATTTTTAGTAACATCTCTAGCATTTTAAATGCTTGATCCATACAATCTTAAAAAAGTTCAGATGGAAAAATAATTTGCTAATCTGAAATTCAAAAAACCTTTAGAATATAGCATAGCATACTATTTATGACTGTGTCATTGGCATAATAAATAGTTGTGTTGAATTTCGAGTCTACCAATCAGTTGAGTGATTGGGGTTGGATATTTTATTTCTCAAGCTTTATGTTTCCATGCAAAATGGGTGTAATTAACATCTACATAAAAGAGATCTGAAAGTAAATTACTTATTAGAGTAATTGCTTCACAAATGACATTGATTTATTATTTCATATATATCATTTTGTGTTTTTATATTCTAGCCATGTACCCTTTACTTCCCACACTAGTAAAGAGAAAAGCATAATCTACAATATTTACTCTCTCTAATGTATAAGTATTAGATAATATTTGAAAAGAATTTAGAAGTATGAAATAAGTGCACTTAGAATAACAATTATTGCATTATTTCTCATTTAGAAAATTTAAATATATGTAAATGGATGCTGTATACACAGTTTAGGTCTATTAATACTTTTATTTGCTTGTTTCGGAAAAAATACAAATCAAATATAGTAATTTGAGTTGTATGTTTTTGGAATAAAGTAAAATTGAGGAGTACTGAATGCAATTGATATAAAAATGGAAGTTCAGTGGCTATCAAAATTTTTTGAACTTTACTTGTCAAAAGAAACATATAAACTTAACCAAATATATAGTCACATATATGCAACATAATCAAAATACCTATGGAATAATACTTAATATGATTAGCAGACTAAAATGCCCACAAACTTTTAGACATTCCTCCTGGAATTCCATTCACAGAGAGGTTGGGCCTATGTTCCCCTCTTCTGGAATTCTGGCTAGCTCTGTAACTGTTTTAACCAATAAATATAGTAGAAGTAGTATTGTGCCCATTTTCTGGCCCCGCCCTGGAAAAACTAGAAGCTTTATTTCATGGTTCTCAGAACACTGGCCCTTGGAGTCTGAGGCAAAACATAGGAAGTTCAGCTGTCCCAAGTCACAGAGCTGTGAAGAAATGAAAATGTTGATCAGTGATAACTATGGGATGATGGACAGAAAGGAAGCCTTTAGGTGATTCTGCTCCCGAGGGAGCACTAGCTCCTTTTCATATGAGGTCGCTGGAGAGCAGTTTGTAAAAGCTCCTGTTGGGATAGCATGCTCCAATTTTACTTTCTTTTCAGAACTTATAATAATAGCACAATTAGGATACCCTCTATAGCTCTCCATAAGCCTGCTTCAGTCTTCTGTAGGAGGTATACTGTTGTGGGGGTGTCCAATCTTTTGGCATCTATGAGCCACACTGGAAGAAGAGTTTTCTTGGCCCACGCTCTAAGTACATTGCAACATGTAATCACAAAAAAAATCTCATAATGTTTTTGGTAAATTTGTAATTTTGTGTTGGGCTGTATTCATAGTCATCCTGGGCCACATGCGACCTGCTGGCTATGGGTTGGACACCCCTGTTTAAGATTGTGAATGTGGGCTTCAAAATCAGCCACACCAGGTTTTAATTTTACTCCCTTTCAGCATTCACTTGTCAGTTGACTCTGGACTTCACTATTATGACACTCAGATATTTATCTGCAAAAGCAAGCTAATAATGCTATTCACATAGACTTTTTTTCAATTAAATGAACAGCATGTATAAAACATCTCTTATATAGTGTAAAGGAGATGCATATTGCATGCCAGCTATTGCCATCCTTACTATACCATGTATAATTGAGATTTGTTCCATTTTTCTTATTCTGTAACCTGAGCAAGGGCTTGGAAATAATATGGAGTACCAATGATAAGGTAAGCACCACTTTCAGTACTCTAGATAGGTTATGTTACTCAAGCATTATAAAAAAACCCATAAAGTAAATCTTATTATTAAAACATTTTATGAGGAAATGGAGGTACAGAGAAATCACATAGCTAAATTGGTAAATGAAGTCCTTTAACAAAAACATGTGACTTTAATACCCCTGCTGTTTGACACTATGCTGCCCTGGCCCCCTCTACTCACAATATGCATTTTTAAGACTAGATATGTTTTATATTTTGGATAGCAGTTTACATAATTCCAAACTATATAAATGGGACTCATATTACCATTCTTTTCTTCACTTATTTTGCCACTTAAAAAAGCATCTATATTCCCCCAGTGATATTTTAATACTGGAAAGTATATTTATTTTAATGAAGAACTGAGACATTGAATGCATCTATATGTACTGTAGTAAAGACACTCAGGCAAACTAGTATTTATATGGTTGCTTTTAAACACTTTCAAAGAGCATACTATCTATCATTTTAGCTAAGCCTCATATCCATTTTATAAAATAGGCCCAGCACATTTAATTCAACTTTAAAAGTGGGATACACAGAAACAAGATACAGTAAAACAGACTAGACTAATTGGGTAAATGTAATGCAGACTAAATAAGAATCATGGTGAGAGCAAGCATGTATTACATACTGGTCATTACATGGATTAACTTGTATGAGCGTGTTAGAGGTGAGAGGTATTCATCCTAAGGAAGGCTGTACTGAGCACAGGCAGTTAGTTATCTTGGGATATCCTAACAGAAGTCTTCTCCTCACTCTTAGCTATAAGGGTTATTCAATATATCAGCCTGGATTTTTCAAGAAACAAAAACTAGAAAGAAATTATGCATGCAAAGAATTTACTGGAGGATATACTACAGAAAAATGGGGAAACAGCTGGAGGAGCCTGGGAAATGATGATTCTACAAAAATGTGTGATTCTGTGAAGAAGAGAGGGAAGGTGGGAAGGAGGGAAGGTGGACAGTCAGAGACTGCAGTACAGCTCTAGGCATGTTGGGAGAAACTGAAAAAAGTAGTGGTAGAGTCAAAGTTTTCCACTTTGTGAGTCTGGTGTCTCCCGGCAATGACCCTGCCTTAGTTTCTCTAGTATCCTGTTTAGTCATTGGGTGTGAGTAGCCCAGGGAAAGCATGGCCTTAGTGTAAAAAAGGAAATGGATTTCAGCTTGTACCAGAAATCAATTATGATCCCCGCACTATGGAATCGGAGAGGTAGATGTCATTGCCATCTCACTGAGGATGTTCCCTGTTTATTGAAAATAGCCCTAATCTCCTTGCTTATTTGTAGTAAAGAGTTTTGAGAATCAAACTGGTATGTGATTCAATCCTAGCTGTCGATTTTCTATCTTTGTGTCTTTAAGCAATTACATAACCATTCTATGCCAGACAACAGTCTGTAGAGGATATTTGCTTCTATCTCTACATCTTTCGAGTGTGTGTAATACACTTATCCCATAGGGTTGTGGCTGTCATAGAGACAATATATATTAAGGACTTAAGACTCATTAGGTAAGTAAATAAATAACTATTATTTTTATTACAACAGAAACTCTCATAATCAACCTTCACTGTCCTTCTCCATTTACTCCTGCCTCTTGCATGCTGAATACTAGAGAATATTAGATTTTTCTCAGAAACACTCACCCTGCTGCCACAAGCCCAGCTACAAGAAAATCAAAGGTCTTTTTTATTCCCCAAATATTCTTATGCCAGGTAATTAGATAATCTATTTAAAGTTAGTGTAAATGTGTTTATTATTTATTTGAAATAATATTTTATGAAAGTAATTAATGCTTTGGAAGGCATCCAAAAAGATGTCTCTAAATATTGATTTTGAATTACATATCAGCAAGAACAGTAAAAAGATTTGAGAAAAATGATGAAAAGCAAGGATTCTGAATTTTGAATGCTTCACAATTTCCTACTTTAGCATACTAAACTAAGGATCATGACATTGTGTTCTAGTTGTCTTTGTGAGACAGAACCTGAAGAAATTAAAATCAGTAGAGTACCCTATGTTTTCAGTTAAAATAAATATTTAATGCATGCGTATTCTCTTTATCCTAGTTTCATGATTGTCTGACTGACTTCCGTCAGCAATAATGCCTTCATGATCTTACAAAAGAGGTCTTCTACTCTATTACCATTAGTCTGAGGACTGCCACTTATAAAACAGTATTGATAACTCATGCCTGCTTCAGGTGGTTAGAATCCATTGAAATTGCTTATGGAGAAACACTAAGTACAATATCGAGGGTAGAGAATATACACAGTACTTATGAACCTTAACCTTTCCTCTAATTCTTCCCTGCTCTTCCTTTTTCTTTTACATCTTTTTCGTCTCTTTAGATCATCATATGTTTCATCTTTTCCAATACTTTCATACTGTATTGAACAAGAAACATTAATTTCAAAAGTTTAGTTTCAATTTTAATTTAGTTTCCACCAGAATGGTTACAATCAGAAGGAAGTACTGATTGGATTAAATCAGAAATGTGGTTTTCCATTTAAATGAAATATCACATAAAGACACAGCCACTCATTCATGTCCTAATGGTAATTCATTAATTTAAAAATCATCTGGGGAATTTTTGATATTTCTTGGTGGATTTAGGGGGGAGGGGTGTATAGAACCAATTAATCTCATTCTCCTTTTTCTTTTAAAGTTATATAATTTTCAAGGAAAAACTTATCCTCATAAATCCAATTTTCTAGACTAAAGTATTGCTTTTGAGAAAGTGTTCAAAAATAATAAGTTCAATATATTAAAAAATCAAGATTTGTAGCATATTCTTAGTACAATTTATTATCTGGGTTTAAAAAATATTCAGGTCCATTAATAATCTTGTGAGATAAGTGGGTAAGGGGAGTCTGACCTTTAACAAATTCAGCCTAATCAGTATTAAAGCGTTTTGTAAATGTCTTGTTAGAATTAAGGAATTTAGGAAAAACTCACACATCTGGGTTAAATGGGGTGAAAAGTTAGTTTATGTGTGTCACAGTCATATAAGTGAAATTTATTTGGTCATAAAATGCTTTGAATGTCATCAAAGAGAATGTTTCTAATGCACACAAAAGAGGCCTTTGCTGAAACTTGATATAATTCATTATGCTAAATATATTAATATTTTATGTGATATGACTGTAATATGAATTTTATGAATGACTAAAGTGCATATATCTGGTTTACTTGATTGCATTAAAACATTACTTATGGTAGTGACTTTAGTTCTTTTGAGGAAAATTTCCTGAACAATGATACCATGCAAGGAAGTGAGAGGCTATCAGTTTTAACTTCCAATGTGTTGGGTTTATATTGCACTGTGCCATTAAAAAGCCATTTTCTCTCTGTTATTCTGTGCCTCCTAATAGGCAGATATTAGGATATTTATCTACCTGGCAATATTCTCAGCCAACATTTGTCAGTCTTACTCTGCACAATTACAGCAGGAAAGGATTGGGAAGAAAAGAAATAAAGAAGTATAGACCACTAAAAAAGTAACTGTGTGTACTACAGAAGGGTTAATGTACTCACTTTTCTATACATTTTGCTCACCTTATCTATTTTTTTCACATGGTGAAATTTCTTAAGGATAACCATATAAAATAGTTTTTTCACCTATATGCAGGATTGTGTTTTGAAGGGGAGTTTGCATCTCTACTGTTACAGGGAAGTAAAATAACAGTGTAAAAGAAACTATTTAAATGTAGGATTTATTAGATTTGAAAATTCATCTTCTCTTGAAAAACTTCACAGTCAGAAGGATGCTTAGATGAATTGAAAAGAATGATATAAGTCAACTTGAGTGTGCCTTTCAGAACTTTTTCTTATGGTTTTAATATTTTAACTACCAATCTCTCGTATCTTAAAGCCACGGAAAGAAAAATATTCATGATAATAGTTAAGACCCATGCTGCTAGTCACAGGAAGTCTTTTAGAGTTATAAATATCATTGAAGAAAACAGTGCAATGGTTTAGTGTGGATTTTTCAAAAAGAAACAGTTGTAGCCAAGACAATGACAGACCCAAATGTATCCTTTTAAAGACATGTAATATAGCATTTCTTTCTCAAATAGGAGAATTAAATATACACATACCAAAACAAACAACAAAACTATTTTTCCACATATATATTCCTCCATGCTGAAGGATTCAGGTCATAATATAAAATAAAATTGCCTAAATGTTCATTAAAAATTTGTGAATTTGGTAATGTAAATGATGATCTCAAGGGATATAAAAAATTACACAAGCCAGTAATTATTTTGTCTTGATGTCAGGGTTGCTTCTGGAGATGGTAGCCAGCAAGAAAAAAAAGCATATAAGGAATTTTTGTAATCTAAGCTTGTACGTGGCATGCATCACTTCTGCTTATATTCCAGTGACTGTATATCATTTAAATGACTGTGGCAAACTTTGATGGAAGCAAAGAACAACATCCAGCTCAATGTGCAGAATTTTTATGCCATGTATCGTCTTCTTATTAAGCAAGGGTGTGATTATTTCTGGTCTTAAAACCAGTAAACTCAGCAGACAAGTCATCTGTACTTTCAAACTCAATATATACAACAGTCAAATGGAGAAAAGATATCCGTACAAAACCTGTTGAATGGGAAAAGTGGGAAAAGAAAAGCACTGAAATTGCAGGGGTGAAGAGAACTGTGACAGTCTCCTGCAGGGGAGCATTGTGAAGAACCCCACCCTGGCAATGTAGCAAATTCTTTGATTAGAAACTGAATGTTTTTCCAAAGAAAGCCTGGGTGTTCTCAGTTGGCTCCAACTTTGCCCTCTGGGACTTACTCCTTGTTTATTAGTCCCCATGCTCATTTCTGCAGTGAATGTTGAAAATCTAATTTGCTTAAGGGCTAGTCTACTTTCATTCTCTTCTGCCTGCTGGTGCAACCTTGGAAGCCCAGGGTTTATTTACAGATGAAACAATTAAAGACATTTACCCTGGATGCCTTCTTATTTCCTTGGGAGTGTAATTTCCCTTAAAAATCATGATAGACTGCTGTTATATTTCTTAGTAGTCAGTTCCAGGTACTGGAAACTATACCCAAAGTTCTCACCTAGACAGCTTTTAAGCTTATTTTTAGCATTTCGTGACCCCATTACTTTCTCATGCATTGTACTTAATGGTAACCACCATGAGACCATCTGAAAAAATTAGTCTTGACTGGGAATATAAATCTTTTATCTTATGTTTACCACATATCTATGTGTCTTAAAAAGTCTTATGGGATTTTGCTGTTTAGAGTCTGTTTCAGCTTTATCTTAAACTCTTTAGGGTCCAGAATCAATTGTTTTCTCCAACATTTTTATAGACTTAATCTTAGCTTTACCAATGAATAATTGTTTCCCTGAACAATTATTCTCTATCTTGTAATATCATGTCAAAAGCAGTAAGAGTATCTGTACTTATGAGCAGTTTGCATTTTCCAGCTATTTTTCCTAGAGCTGTAGGCACATTGAGACATTTATTTATTTATTTATTTATTTGCAGGTAGCAGTTTTACAAAATACCTTGCCGTTGCATAAAATAGGTCTCCAGATCTAGCCTGTAATTTCATTTCCTTTGCTTTCTTCTTCCTTATAGTAAGGCAATACCACATATTTTATATAATTTTTTACATCAGCATTCCACTATATAGTTTCAAAATAGACAATGAATTTAGCAGTTAAATAAAATAGGAGTATATTTTTTGCTCACAAATGCAGGACAGTTTCCAGACATGGTGGTAGGGCAACACGTTCCTATTAGAAGTTCTTTAGGGACTCAGCTCAGTGGAATCTCTGTCATCTGAAACATGTAGTTTCAGGGTCATCATGATCAATGCCATTTCAATAAGCTATGTGAGTTAAGAGTGTGGGGGAACATTTTCTAGGCCATACTTGAAAACGGTACATAATAATTCTACTTACACACTACAGAACAGAATGCAGTCACCATACCTACCTAAAAGGGAAGCTAGAAAATACAGTCTGTGTGCCTAGGAAGAAGAGAATGGCTTTATGGAAACCTAGTGGTTTCTTTAATACCTGGTTTATCATGTGGAAATTAGATTTATAATAAATAATTTAATAAAAGCTTCTAGGGTTAGATATAATCTATATTATGCAAGTGTCATTATGAGATATGTAAGTACTGTTATGCTTAATAATTATCATTATTATCTGTATTATTTACTATATTTTATCACATCAATTTGAGGCTTTAGTTAATTACCATGGTAATGAATCTTACCATGTGTTGTCATACATAGATTTTAAATGCTTAGCTGTCACATTCCAATTTTTTTGTGCATTAAACAGAGGGAAGAGGTTGGATTATTTAATGATCCACAATAGAAACCTTATTTAGTTGAAAACAACATTCAACTTTATCCTTTCCTTATTTCACATACAAATAAATTCCAAGTGGATCAAATGTTTAAAGTAAAAATGTAACTTAAAAGTTTTTGCTTTGAGCCCTGGCTGGCGTAGCTCAGTGGATTGAGCTCGGGCTGCAAACCGAAGTGTCACAGGTTCAATTCCTAGTCAGGGCACATGCCTGGGTTGCAGGCCACGGCCCCCAGCAACCCCACATTGATGTTTCTCTCTCTCTTTCTTCCTCCCTTCCCTCTCTAAAAATAAAATAAAATAAAAATAAAATCTTTAAAAAAAGTTTTTGCATTGAAAAATATAGGTGAATATTTTTAAAATTTTAATTGGGAAAGTGCTTTCTGAACATATGTAGAATTTGTACTAGACAAACATAAAATTTCTATACTGGAGTAGTTAATGAATATTATCAAGTCTAATAAATGGGAAAAAACTGCATAAAAAGGAACAGAGTCTCAGAAACCTGTGGGACATCCTTAAGCATATCAACATATATCTAATGGAAGATCTAAAGCATTAGAGAATGAAAGTACATCTGAAACTAATATAATAATGTATGTCAACTGCAATTGAAAAATTAAAAAATAATAAAAAGAATAGAATATTTCATGCAAATAGTGACTAAAAGTGAACTGAAGTAGCTGTATTAGATAAAACAGAATTTAAGACAAAATGTCTCTGGAGACAAAGTGCATTTTATACTAATAAGTACAAATATAGTGGATCCTAACAAAAGCCCATAATACATGAATAAAAAGCAAACAAAATAGAAGGAAGAAATGGTTGGGAATTTCAAGATCTATGTTTAATAATGGATACAACAATAAAGCATAAGATCAACAAAGAAACGGAACATGTGAACATTATAAGTCAAACACATCTAACAAATATTTATAGAACACTAAACCCAACAACAACACAACATACATTTTTCTCAAGTGCTCAAAGAATTTTTTTCCAAGATAGACCTGTTAGGCCACACAACAAGCCTTAATAAGTTCAAGCGATCATTTTTCTCTTTGATAATGTTGGCTATTTTATAGTTGATCTCTTTGCTTCCATTGTTATTCTGTAGTTTCTTCCAGAATTGTTAGGATGCTTCTCTGAGTATATAGGTGGATCCTCAGCTACCTCTCTGAACATATATCCTAACACTGTCTCTGTCATTCATTCTAGTACAGCTTCATCACCCTCCTTGCTATATGAGTATGTCGAAATCATGCAACACATCAATGTATTTACCTTTCTCTCTGGCTAGAATAATCTCATGTGAAATAATCCCATTTTAATCTTCCTCATTTCATTCTGTTCTCTATGAATATTTATTTATCAGACAGACTGGTCTAAAAGTAACAGCTTCTTTCTTCTTTAATGTTACCTAATTTTATTTTCTTTATAATGTTCATTATCACCTAAACTTTTACTTTTTTTCTTACTAGTTTTCCTACAAGAAGGAAGCTCCTTGAGAGCATGGTCTTGGACTATTTTTCTAACTTCTGTATTATTGATACTTAGTACAATATTTTATGTTGAATTTATAACCAGAAATGAAAAGGATGCATTATCTAAACTTCCTTAGTGCACCTCTCAATTAATTACTTATATATTTGTGTTTTTACTGTTTTGGCATTGTTGTAATAGTAAATTTTTGTGCTATCTCAGAACTAGGAGTATGGTTCTAAGTAATTACTAGCTGAATTTAATCATAGATAGAATATATTAATGAGAAATACTCTGAAAAATAACCACAGCTGCCTATAAAAAGATACAATCATTGTTTTTATTTATAATCTTTGAAATAAAAAATTAGTCCTTTAAGTTTTTGCTACCAGTGCTTATTCATAATCCCAACCATAAAATAAATATGAGGTTGAAAGTTACCATTTCAAAAGTACAATTTTTTGGCAATTTTGTCAGGTCAAGGAGAATCTTCATTTAAGATTACATTATTTAGTGAAAATTTTGTTAATAATATAAATGTTTGAAAAAGTAATTATTAATGAAGTAATATATTAAATATGTTCAGAGAGCTACTGTTTACCTAACTAATCAGTATACAAGTTTTGATTATTTGTGAATAGTTTTCATAGGTAAATTTTATTTTGCATTATTTTATGGTATTCAATGGGGTTGCAATACAAGTCTTTAATTCTGACTTTAATATTCCAACCCCAGTCTATCTTTTCCTAATTTTTCTATTCCTGAAAGTTTTGGTTGCAGAGATTGCAGCCGAGACTGTGTGTATCAACCAGGTTCATGATGGGCTTCTGTAGGTTTATGAGTGTTTATTTATTTTCTTGAATTAAATGTCTTCAAGCGGAGCTTGAATTCTATCATTTGCCCCAATCCCATCATATGTATTATATTCTTATACTACATAGCTTAATTTTTTTTTATGTTTGTTGTCTGCCTCTTGCAGATTTTGAATTCCTTCTAGAGTAAACTTTAAATTAAAAGACCAAAATCTGAAATCATGTTAAATAAAAATCAATCTTAGCTATTGTGGTACTTTGTAAATCTTTTCTATCATGTGTTTTCTTATTTTTATGGAATATTGCTATAAAATTTTTGCTATAAAAATCACCTAAAATTAATGAAAATCCATGGCAAGCTATAAATTTATTATTTATATAGGGTTTAGGTTTTTAATCAATTTTACTTTGCTTTCCACTTTGTAAGATAATATCTTTATTGCCGACAAGTATATATAGCAAACTGCACAATTATTTCAGAATTTTAGAAATGCATGTTTGTATATTATTGCTTTCAAAACTTTTTTTAATTAAAAAATGTCTTGAAATGGAAGCCAGGAATCTAGAGATTAAATTTTTCTTATTTTATTATTATCAAAGATTATTTCCCCCATAGAAAATAAAAAATAAACCAAGTAATAAACTAATTGGTGAAACTATATGTACCTGTAAATATATTGCAATATATGTACATATATACATCTTTTATATAAGATAATGGTGTTCATTATTTAGTTCCTAAAAAAAGAAGAATTCTCAAGAGTTGAGGTTTAAATATGCATAATATTATATTATTAATTATACATAAATTTATATTATTGATAATGTATTATGCATATTAATATATATTTGTTATTTATATCTATCAAGCATGAAAAAAATCAATATTTTGAAACATGTCTAAAGAAAATTCAAAGCCACAAAATATTCCTATAGTTTTTAGGTGTTCCAAAACAAAATAAAAAATGTAAATTTATAGATAATAACCAATATTTTATTATTCTATTTCCTTCACATTCATTTTTCATGCTTTAGTAAAGTGAAATTTTCAAATCAGAGTAAAGTATCATGGTGAAGGTGCTGATAATATATTTGAATCAAGGTTTTTAATGAATATCTATTTATTAAGTCAATTCATTAAAAGAAGACAAAGACTTGCATGGTTATCTCACATTATTTCATTGATTTTTACTTCATATATGATTGAAGATTAGAAATATATCCCCAGGAAGTGCTCTCATTTTAATCTTTAATTTGATAATGCAGTCCTTCTATTTACTTGTGTGGTTTGGAATATTTCACATGTATAAACTTTAGATACCCCAGTTACTGTAACTTTCAAATGAAGAATCAGAATTAGTGTAATGGTAGATAGTTAAGATTTTCCATATATAAACATTATTATTTTTTAGTAATCTGCTGTTTTATTTTCAAAATTTGACTTTTTGACAAAAAATAATAGGTCAGTTTTTTTAAACTAAGTATTTGCAGATCTGAACATGTTAAAATCAAATATGCCATTGGTAATGACATTACAAGAATTTAAAATAGGACACAAGATTAAACTCTAACATGGGATTTCAGAGCCATTTGACAGGCTTACCAAAGCTTATATCATCCCATATGAGCAGACTGTTTAACACACACACACACACACACACACACACACACGCACATATACAACTTCCATGCTAGTAACACGGTGCCTACACATGAAAAGTGAAATAGAGATTTAAGACAATTTTCTGGGTAATGCAACACTAAATAACAACCTTGATTGTCTAGAGAATTGTCTCAATTTTCCACTTCACTTTGTGTGTGAGACTACATCTCAAGTAACAGCTTTAGAAAGAAAATCTATCACTGTGATTGTAATTTTTGTAAGATCAGACGGAAAATCCACCTTAGTAAATCACAGACACAAAGCAACACTTAGAATTGTCCAACACCTAGGCCATTATGTGTAAATGTAGATTGATTATTAATGAAAATGAAATATACTCCACCATACTAGCTTGAAAAGGAATAATTACATACAACATAATGATTTTTAGTAAGTAATCTAGTATTTTTCTCTCCCCCTACTAGGCCACAGAATAATGGTCTTAATTTTCCTTTATATTTTCAGTTCTTTGAACAGTTTGAATACACACTCTTTTTAAAAAATGCATTTTAAAAAAATGAATGTAAAAGTGAAGAGAAGAAAAATTACATATAGAAAAATCAATCTATAAAGCATTGATACCACCAGGTTTTGTTGATGCTAACACAATTGTATTCTTGAACTTCTGTCAATAAATTGTAAGAGCAAGGATTAGTATCTTTCCTGTGAAGGTTTTAGTAATGAAAATGGATGGCTACACACATCAAATAGACTGAATTGGTTGGTGATCTTTTTGAAAGCAATCATACTGACCATTTTATATAATTAAGACCATAAACTGGATATTCAAGTATTTACAAATTGAAATTAATAGTAGGTAAAATGAAAACAATAATAAAATAATTATGGAACATAATTTACATTAATTATCAGTAAAGAAAACAGACTATTATTCTTATTATTACTGATTTTATTTGCTTTTAGTGTGCTAAACATACCAATCATATTTTAATATATACATGGATATTTAAAAATCTTTATGCAACAATGAATCAAGAAAACAAATGACCATAAGCAGAGAGTTAATTAATCAATATACTTATCACAACCCTAAACTGTTCAGCAGTATTCCTAATGAGCTGGCAGCTCTTTGATTGTAAGACGCACCAAGAGAACCTATTCTTCAAACTGCTTTATACAAGACTAATTCTAAGTTAGGTACAGTTTTATCACTTGAAAATATCTAGTTTCTAGTTAATATATATATTTTAATTAAAATAGAGTAAAAGATACTGATTTCATTCTCCCATTTGAAACAACTATAAAATCTATAGTATATGTGAAACAATGGTACTCCAAATGTTTGCTATCAGATGGTGATGAAGCAGTGGTCCCAGAGAGGCAAATAACAGATAAGGCCATAAGAGTAGTGACACAATTTAATGGCTGGAGAAAAATTCCGAGTTGCAGTGAAAGGAAAGGGAACCCAGCTAGAGCCCAGCACTTTCCCTGAGTTGTGGAAATAGATCTGGATTCTAGGGAAACCAAGGTCATTCAAGTTTGAAGGCCAAAGCAGCAGACTGAAGAGAACTACAGCAAAGAGAGAACTCTGGAGACCTACTGGGGCTTCCTCTTGAATATTTAGTTGAGTACCAAACAGCTGATGCATGTGGAAAAACTATTCGAGCCTAAAAAGAACTGCCTGAAATGATTATAGGAATAGTGTCTGCAGAGCTGTTCTAATTTAGGGCTGGAAAGAGTGCCCATTCTTTCCAGCCAAGCTGGGAGACCTCAGAGTTCATGGGGAATGTTAGAGCGCCTCAGGAGCTGGCAAAAAAATGAATCCTATATTTTTTGGTCCTACCAAAAAAATCAGAAAATAAATCTTAAAAGGGACAAACTATTTTCAAGATATATTCATCCCCAAACAAAGCAGAAGAATATAGAACACAAAAAAATATTCAAGACCCAAAATGAAATTCACAGTGATTGGCATCTAATAAAGTTACCAAATATGAAGAAAACACATAAAAGTGAGAAAAATCAGTCAAAACCTTCCCAGAATTGACAGTGATACTATTAGTAAACAAGAAAACTAAGTTATTATGACTCGACTCCTTGTGGTCAAAATCCTAGAGGAAAGATAACAGTAATGAGTGGAGACAGGGAACATATATTTCTTCCATGAAGAAATGGAAGTTTCAGAGATAAAAATTTTAATGCCTGAGATTAAAATCATAGTAGATGGCATCTTCAGACAATTTGACAGTGCAGAAGAAAAGACTGTGTACCTGAAAACAAAGCAATAGAAATTATTCAAAATGAAGCACAGAGATAAAAAAACACTTCAGGAAAGTAACTCCCAATAAACTGTGGAACAATTTCAAGAGGCCAGATAAATCTGTGATTGTAGCCCCTAAAGGAAAGAAGAAAAAGGGGGAACTGAAAATATTTGAAGAAATGATGGTAGAAGACAATTCATATTGGGTGGAATTCAGAATGCCACATCTAAAAAGTTAAAGAAAAAACAAACAAACAAACAAACCCTCTAATACACTAGAAGTAAGGGGGGGAACTATGATGAGATACATCTTATTCACATTGCTTAAAAAAAGTTATAAAGAGAAAATCTTAAAAGAAGTCAGATAAGAGACATTATTGTTGTAGACCCAAAGGATGACAGCATCTTTCTCATTGGAAACAATACAAGTAACAAGAAAATAGAATACCATTTAAAGTACTGAAAGAAAAAATATATACATCTGTCACCTAGAATGCTAAATCAGGCAAAACCTTCTTTCAAAATTGAAGGAGAAATAAAGAATTTTTCAGATTCAATAGATGGAATTCTCATCAGATATCCTGCAATACAAGGAATACGAAAGTGATTACTTTGTGTTAGTACAACAAGACAAAATGGACACCTGAATCTCCACAGATGAATGGGAAGACCTAGAAACAGTAACGACATGGAGAAATATATATATTTTTTGGTTAAAACTTAATTCACTTTAGAAGAGACATGAATATTGAATGTAAAAATATAGCAATAATTTAAGAAGTTTATAATGTGCACATGTAAATTTTATGGCTCAAAGATAGAAGTAGAAAAATTGAAGTTGTAAGGTTTTTATACAATATGTAATTTGATATTATTTAAAATAGACAAATATAAGTAAAATTATAAGTCCTAAAGCAATGTCAAAAGAACAAAAACAAAAGAAGAATAATAGCTAATAAACCAACAAAGGAGTTACAACATTTTCTTCATTAAAAAAATCAGTTAATCTGAAATGGGCAGAAGAACCAAAAAAAAAAGAAGAAGCAACCAACAGGAAATAGAAAACAAAAACAAGACAGATCTGACTCAATCATAATAAAATAATTACATTAAATATAAAAGGTGTAAACTCCCAAATTTCTATAGCTGCCAGTGATCGAAAGACAACATTAAATCCTCTTAACACATTTGGGTTTTAAAAATTTTATACTATTTATGAGATTTTCATGTACAATTTGCATTCTTTATTATCTAGTACATAACATTAATGATTGACATAACGCTATTATTGATTGAAATATTTATTTTATGTTTTATATAAATGCACACTAAAATAATATTTCATGTATATTCTATGAATTTTAGTATAATATAGACTTGTAAAACCATTATTATTAGAATATAGAACCTTCTCCCATGTTTAACTCCAGACAACTGTTGATTTGTTCTTATTCTAAATAGAAATTATTTGGCAAAAATAAGTCAAGATAGTGAATATTTATTTGTAATATAACCTATTGCTCCATGTTTCTTTGTGGTTTGGAATAATATAGTGTGGAGAGTAAAACTGATGACACATAAGAGAGGGGAGAGAGAAAACAGGGAGATTTGCAGAAAGAATGACTAACAATTTCTGGAACAGGTGAGATGGGTTGGTATCTGGGAACAAATAGAAGGGCAGACTTTGGAAGTGTGCCTGGAAAATTCATCCACAATAGTATAATCCACAACAGAGTATGTATATACGAGTATATTATATACATATATAGTTTCAATGTCAATGTCAGAAAAACGTATACCAAAATAACTTTGGTGTAGTCTTTCCCTAACTGTAGGAAAATAGCACAACCTACTAAAAATATCTCTCTTATTCTCAGTATTTGTTGAAAGTAGGAAGATTTTCTGACTTTATTTATTGATTTATTATTTTAAAGAGAGAAAGGTAAAGAGAGGGAGAGAAACATCAATGTGTGGTTGCCTCTTAGTGCTCCTTGCTGGGAACCTGGCTCGCAATGCAAGCATATGCCCTAGACTGGGAATCGAACTGGCAACCTTTTAATTCACAGCCTAGCACTCAACCACTGAACCACATCAGCCAGGGGGTACTTTCTGACTTTACATCCCATAATGGCAATTCACATTTAAACGTTTGGCTTAATCTACAGAGGAGTTAGAGTCCTGCTGTGACTCCCTTTCCTTAGTGCTGACTTAAAATCTTCCCTCTGACTGAACATTATCTGTATGCTTTATACCAGCATTAAAACTGACTTGGTTTGGACTTTATAAATCATTAAAAGAAAATAATTAATAATTTTAATTGTTTGAAGGGATAATGCCTTATTTAAATAAAATGCCTTAAATATGATAGAAAATAAATACTTGTATTAAATGTGAGAGGTTAGCATTCTAAATACAGGTTGGAATTATAGGCATCCACTCTCATTTGATTTGCATTGTTCAAGGTAATTATGTTTTATAATGTTTCATGTTTTCAACTACAATCAAGAAAAAAATTAAATTAGAGAAGATAAAAGGGTCATGCAAAAGATATTTGAAAATTATTAATATGTGTGATTTAGTTCCAGAAGAAAAGAAGAGGGAGACTGAGGCTGAATAGATATTTGAAGATTGTTATTTGAAATATCAAAATGAGTGAAAGATACCAATCAACTTACTATTAAAATTCAATAAAACAAAAGCAGGATAAAACAATGCAAATGTGACAGATACATTTTTGTATCTTACAGCAAAATTGATAAAACCCAAAGATAAAGCTGTATCTTAAAAGCAGTCAAAAAAGAAAGATATGTTGTATTCATGGAACAATGATAAAAAATTATACCTAACATTTCAACAGCAGTCATGAATGGCACTAAAGAATGGGATGGTATCAAAGTGCCATTGGAGGAGGGGAACTGCAAAACAGAATTATTTACATAAAATAATTAAGAAAAGAAGACTAAAAGAAGATATATTTTTAAAACATAAACAAAATTACTATTAACACACTAGAGAAATGTGTTAACTAGAACTAGAGAAATGCTTAAAGTTCAGGATGATAATGATCCCAAAAGGAACCATGAAATTTCAGATGAAGAGTACAAATTTGGATATAAATTCAGATGTTGAATATAAATAAATATTGACTGTACTAAGTAATAATAACAATTTCTTATGGAGTTTTAATATATAGAATGGATATTTTAAAAATCATGTCACTAATAAAGCTGAAGACAGAGAAGAAATTAGACACAAGGTCATCTAAATGTCTGATATTATCTGAACGCAATTAAAAATATTTTTACTAAGATGCAATGCATTGAAATTTAAGTTTCCATCTCTGTTATAACCATTAAAAGTGATAGAATGTAGAATATTTGTTAGAGAAAGGAAAATAATTTAAAAAACTATTTGGAAAATCCAAAATAATGTAACAAATAAAAAGATAAAACATAGAACAGTTTTTTAAATAAATAAAATAATAAATAAAAACTATGTATTTACAAGAAATACGAATGGATTAATTGTCCAAATAAGATAAACTAAAATCAGTAATGTAAAAACAAAACAACTGGGCAAAAAATAATTCACAATATACATTAGAAAATACTTGGAACCTAATGATGCAAGTAATGTCACCTTGGGCTTACTTATGGGATAAAGTTTGAATAGTGCTTTGAGGGAAATGTTTAGCTTTAAATACATGCATTAGAAAAAAGTGTTTAAAGGACCTAAGGTTTTAGCTCAATGTGATAAAATAGATATGCAGACTTATTCCAAAGAAGATATAAATAATTAAGTAATTAAAATGAGAGTTGTCTTGGCTGGTGTGGCACAGTGGCCTGCATACCAGAATGTCACAGGTTCGATTCCCTGTCAGGGCACATGCCTGGGTTGTGGGCCAGGTCCCCAGTAGGGGGCACGTGAGAGGCGATCACACGTTGATGTTGCTCTCCCTTTCTTTCTCCCTCCTTTCCCCTCTCTCTAAAGACAAATAAAATCTTTAAAAATAAAATGAGAGTAAAATCAAAGAAACAGAACCTATTTTAAAATCTGTATAGCTAAAGTTGGTTATTTGACAAGGAAGAAATACACAAACTGCTTGTATGTATGTATATAGAATTAGGAGATCATTAGACCATTCTATAACAAATATATGCTGTTAAACTTGACATTTTAGATAGAAAATACTTTTTAAAAAATTTATTTGGATTCACAAAAACAAAAAGTAATAAAAATTTTAAATATTTAAAAATTATTTTTCAATTATTGGTATTGTTTACCACAAGTGATTTTCACAGAAGAAATTCTTCATATTAGTTTTACATATGGTTTTACAAATACTTGAGGAAAATAATCATACCAAATTCTCACAAATTCTTCCAAAAGACAAAGGAAAAATACTTCCTGATCCTTTAAATATGAACATCAAGACCTTGGTAGCAAAAGTTTCCAAACATTACAAGAAAGGCAAATTATGACCTCATCTTTCTCATGAAATAATTAAGAACTCCAACACAAAATACTAGCAAATGAAATCTAGAAATGTATAAAAAGTACATCTTGAATTATTGGTGTTTTTCCATGAATGGTTGTGTAGCTTAACATTAGAAACTCAATCCATGCTATTTAGCACAAAAATAGATTGAAAGAGAAAAATCAAGTGATTGTCTAAATAGAAGGGGAGAATTATTTAATAAAATTCAAAACCCATTCAGACAAAACCTTTTTGCAAACTAGGAATAGAAGGAAACCTTAGAATTATTATAAAATGGATATTTTATATATGTATATACACATCAATATATAACAAATGTTATACAAATGGTATGAAAGCCATGTTTTTCTTGAGGTTGATAAAGAGAGAAGGATGTTGAGGTAAACTCTAAAATAGACCTCCCGATGTCCACACCTTAGTCCCTCGATCCTGTGAATATTATCTTATATATCAAACATTTTGCATGTGTGATTAAGTTAAAAAACAAAAGCAAAAACAAAAAAACCTTGAGGTGGGAGTCTGTCCTGGATGATATGGGTGAGCCTTAAATGAAAACATAAATTTTTTAGGACAGAAGGAAATTTCCTACCAGAGAGGTGGAGGCAATGTGGGCACAGAGACAGAGACTGGAGTGATATCACCACCAGAATTAGAAGAATCAGGACACAGGTTCTCCATCACAGGAGGATTGCAGCCTTGCTGACACCTGGGTTTTAGACCAGGAAAACTGGGTTTTGGTCTTCTGACCTTCAAACTTTATAACATAGTACATTTCTATCATCTTAAACCAATACATTTGTGATGACTTGTTGTAATGGGCTGACCCATTTACTGTCCTAAGAGCAGCAAGAGAGTAAGCCCCAATGTACAAACACTTTTTAAGTATGCTTTTATCATATTTGTTAGTGTCCCATTGGCTGAAGAACTTCACGTGGCCAACCTCAGAGTCAATGAGGATACAGCAAAGTATTAACAAATTAGGGACATTACTATAATCGATTCACTACAGAAGAACCATGTATTCAATCAACTTACAGTATTCTTTCCTTCTCCTTCACTTTAAAGAAATAAAATTGTTGATGTGCCCTGTATCAATGTATATCTCAATCA
Source organism: Phyllostomus discolor (assembly GCF_004126475.2). Taxonomy (NCBI): domain Eukaryota; kingdom Metazoa; phylum Chordata; class Mammalia; order Chiroptera; family Phyllostomidae; genus Phyllostomus; species Phyllostomus discolor. Next base: position 53,758,188 of record NC_040907.2, read on the forward strand.
ATGTATCTCTCACATATGGATGTTTTCCTCTCTTTTGCCTTTCCTTCCCATCTCTTTAAATAAATAAATAAAATCTTTTAACAAATTGTTGGTGTTTGGGGGAATAGTATGCAAGACACATCATTTGATAATGCAGTTGTCAAATGTAGGCTCGTTGCTGAATGAGTGTTTGTTTAAAGTGAAATATTTAAAGTTAAAAAATATATAAATGTATCCATACTGCATTAGTGGCATAAACTGCTATGTGGTCACCCTAAAGCAATAAACATGGCTAGAATGAATGACGGTTATATACTTTATTTATGAAGCAGGGGGTAGAGTCCCTCTCAAAGCACATGTGGGTATGGATTGGATAAGAAATATTTTCCCAGAAAATATTTAAAGTGATATGACTGAACACAGAGTGAATAGTGGCTGGGTAGCAAAATCACCAAACACCTATTAAAAGTAATTCATAAAGAGAAGACTGAGAAATGACTTTAAAGGACATTTGCAATTGAAAGGATGTTGGCAGTGTAAAGAGGAGTTAAAACAAATAAATGCTACAGTTGTATATGTTATCTATCACCTTAAATTGTGTAGCACAATATCTTTATTGAAACAATTAATATACCAATTTTTTAAAGTAGGTGCTGGTTCTAGTAAGTTCCAATGTAGTTATTTTATGTTCATTGTTGTTGCTCTTTATTTTTTATTTTTCAATCTGTCTTCCATTTCATTGCACACATATATTTTTGATATTTCCCTTAATATTTAGGTACAATTAATTCAGTGAGACCTTTTTTAAGTCCAGAATAAGCTACATAGTATTTTTTATTTTAAAAAGTTTATTCCAGAATTTTTGTATTGCACTAAAGTTTTCTTGGAATATCAGTAGCAAGCGAATGACATGTATGGGCAATTATAGTGTGTAGTGTGAAAGCAAAACTTTCCCAGTTGTAATTATTTTCATATTGCATTTTCATTACCCAGTATCTCACAAACCTACTCAAATGGAACTGGGTAAAATTTGTTTGTGTAGAAATGAGTAAACTTAATATGTATACTATAATATTGAAAATACTAATTACAATATTTCAAAAACAAGGAGAGGAATCCAAATAGATCATTTCAAAGTTTTGGGGATTTATGGCAAATACGTTGAATGTATAGGTTGAAAATTCTTATAGTATAGATTTATTCAAGGTACAAAGAACTCTAGATTCATGATAAGACACATTTAAGTTGTTGGATAAACAGGAATAACAAGTATCACAAAGAAGAGATATGGAGTTCACAAAAGATATATTAACTTTGGTTTGAAGTGTACTAGTATTATATTATACACACGCACACACACAACCTGTTAGTTTAATCCAATGGGGATTTATTATTATCTGCCTTACAGGGCTGAAATAAATGAGACTGATCCTGCTTTGACTATCTCAGCTGTTTATATAACAACTTAAAATATTGTTCAGATCAATACAGAGTTTTAAATTAATGTAAGTAAATGGAAACAACCTTACTAGCTAACACGGTGATTATAGAGGTGGGTATGGCAACGGGGGAGCATTTACTGAGACTTTGTGTGAATAGAAAATTAGATTTTTTACTGTAGACATTTTCACCCTCATAAGACTTGGTGAGCTGAGTGCAGGCTAGAGTATAGTCTTATCCACACCCACCCTGACACACACACACATTTTGCCATCATCATACACATCTGGGCACACTTTTATAGGGCATGATTTACACATGTGGATGTCCTGTGTGTCCTGGTTACTAGAACTGATTAATCTTTTCCATGTACCCCACATTCTGCAAGACCTTGAAATTAACATTCAATGTATGTGATCATAGATTTTTTCTTATGGAGAATAACCAGAGCATTAATCAGATATTCAGGTCAGTGCATTGTCCCCACAAAAGGTCAGCATCTAACAGATTATAAGATCAAATAATTCAATTAAAAATGAAATTAATTATTTTACTGACTTTGCTGTATTTACAATGTTTTGTCCTGGTAATAATGACCTGGTTACAATAATAAAAGCATAAAGGTAGTCATGTTGCAGGTCTGTTATAAGAAACTTTACAAACTGTGAATTTGCAATGACTGGCAAATGTAGACGGCAAAACTTGGAGGCAGGCTCTTCCTCTGGGACATATAAATAAAAAATTTATACCAATACAAATGAAAGAAGAAGGCTGAAAGGAAATTGCTCACTGATTAAACTGAAGTAGACAGCATACGGATCTGCTTGATTTGTCTAGGCTCTATCTGCTCAAAATTATTTTTTTAAAAAATGATTTTAACCATTTAAATCGTGTTTGATTAAAAATAGCAAAAACAACTTTTTGTTTTATCATATTTACAAAATTTTGTTTGTGTTTCTCTAGCCACATTATTTTGTGTTAATTTAAATTCTCTTGACAAGAATATAACTAATCTTTTAAATAATGTTTTTCATATAAATGACAATACCAGATTCTGCCTTTGTCAGTAATTATTTTACTTAATAGATATAGATAACATTAAGTATTGTTTTTTAAAACAACTTTTTATCTGGAGGTGTTGAACCTCTTACCTGTAAATCTTTTCCTACACGCTCATAAAAAGAAAGGAAATGTATTTTCGTCCACTCCTGAATGTGACCCAGTTTGGGAGTGAACAGGAGACTTTTTTTTCTCTCAGACCCACTTGGCTTTGCATGTTCAAAAAGGAGTTTAATAAAAAGGCAGTGCAAGTGATTTTGACCTTAACTTGAGTTTTTTCTAAGATGTGCAGTTCTGTTTTTCCTTGTTCTTTGACAGAAGTAAGGGATACTGCATGGTGGACCGCATGATTCCCTCTGATTGACTTAGGCAGGGTGTGAATAGTGTTGCAAAGCAAGGGAGCGATGTTGAGCTTTCAAAGTGATAGACTGCGTACAGAGTGATTGAAGAAGTGTATGTCCTAGCATGTATGTGATGGGCTTGGGGAGAATAAAGGAAGGGTGAGGAAAGGAACTCATCACTTGTATTTATACTAGTTTCTTCTTTTTTTTATGTGCATGATTGCCACTGTGTAAGAAGAAACATGTAGTATAAATACTATGGACCTATGTTCTTTTCATGCAAAGAATAAAATTTGTATGAATATATATGACATTTCAAATTTAAAGCAAATAAATATATGAATAAGCACATAAAAAGATGCTCAAGACATTCATTATTAAGAAAGTGAAGATTAGCCCTGGCTGGTGTGGCTCAGGGGATTGAGTGCCAGACTGTGAACCAGAAGGTCACAGGTTCAATTCCCAGTCAGGGCATATGCCTGGGTTGCATGCCAGGTCCCCAGGAGGGGGTATGTGAGAGGCAACCACACATTGATGTTTCTCTTCCTCTCTTTTTCCCTTCTTCTCCCTCTAAAAATAAATAAAATCTTTTAAAATATATGAAAAGAAAGTGAAAATTAAATTCACAATTAGACTCCACTACATAATTATTCAGATAGAAGATACTAAAGACTGACTATACCAACTGTCAGTTTGGATCATATACCACCAGTCAGTTTGGGCTGCTGTAACAAAGTACCATGGACTGGATAGTGAACAATGACAACTTCACTATACTAGTCAGTAGGGGCAGTAGATGCTTTTGAGTGAGCATGTGTACTGTGTGGCCATCGTATTCAAAATGACTGAGTCAATAAAGCAACACATCTGCATCAAATTTTGTGTTAAGGTTGAACTTTCCTCTGTGGAAACCATTTGGATGATTCAGAAGGATGCAGATATGGGCAACTGGTGACTGGCAGCTTCCTCACAGCAACGCCCCTGTTCTAGAAGAGGTTTTGGTGAAACACCAAATCACTCAGGTGACTCAGTGCCCCCTACAGCCCAGATTTGGTGCCCTGTGACTTCTGGCTTTTCCCCAAACTAAAATTACCTTTGAAAGGGAAGAGATTTCAGACTGTCAATGAGATTCAGGAAACTGCAACAGGTGAGCTGATGGTGACTGAGAGAACTGTGTGAGATCCCAAGGTGCCTACTCTGAAAGTGACTGAGGCATCATTGTTCTATGTACAATGTTTCTTGCACCTCCTTCAATACACATCTTTTTTTTTCATAGTATATGGCTATATACCTTTTAGGCAGACCTCGTAAGTGGTAAAATTATTTATATAATGTACCACTTACATTACTATATAAATAGAGTGTGACCTTCCCTTACACAGCTAAAGGGTAACCTATCGTATGATCCAGCCACTCAACTCACAGGTATTTAATTCAAAAGACAAGAAATCATTTGTTCAAGTAAAAACTGTATATACAATGTTTACAGCAGCTTTTTTGTATTTGCTAGAATTTAGAAAATAGAACAACAAAAGATAAATTAATAAAGAAATTGTGCCATATCAATGGAGTCTGTTCAACAATAAAATGAAATGAAACACTGAATGACAAAATAGCATAAATGAATTTCTGTTAATTGTGATAACTGAAAGAAGTCAGAAAGAAAAGAGTACTCTATTATGCCATTTATATAAAATCTAACTAATCTACATTGCATTTATATAACACAACTTAGAATCTATGGGGTCCTGGTGGCTAATATAATGACCTATTTAAAAATATATCATGCCCATAACCCTTCTCTCTTTAATTAGAGAATGTACAGAATGTCAAGTGCAGGCAGTTGGTTGTCTAGACTAAGTAATTCATTGGGATTCATCATATTCTTGGGATTGTCTCTCTGACCTTCCAGAATTTTCCAAACTTTTAGGTATTCATTAAGTGGAAACAAAGGTCAAAATTTGTTGGAAAAATAATTACAAACAATTAAATCAGGAAATAAATTTTATATTCATGCTTTTTTGACTCTGTCTCTATTGTCATAACTTTCATATTCTAATGGTTGTCTTTGGGTAGATATTTACTTGCCATGCAAAAGGTGCTAACACAGTGTCTAAGACCCTTAGAATCAAGTTCTTCCTAGAGCTTGAAATGTCTCTACCATGAACTCTGTCTTTCAATTAGAACACACAAGAATCTCCTGAAATATAAATTTTGTTCAGATTGAATTCCCATTGCAAAAATAAATACTTGAAAAGATAATTTGGAGGTATAAATAGAGGATAATTTATTTAGTCAATAAGCACATATTTGTAGAAGATGATCAAGTATGTTGCAGACATACAAAGGGGAACCCCCCAAACCCAGAATATATTAATAAAAAATTGTGTATTTATTCTCACATGTTTAAACTTCAATCACCTTCAAAGTACTCTGCATTTATGTAATACCTCTATTGGGACATTTTATCCACTGCTCAAAACAGTTTTTGAACTCATCAATTTTGAGGCCACTTAGTGTTTCTGCCATTTGTTTCCCTTTGAGGACTTTTTTCATCCAGAGAAACAAAAACAGTTGCTAAGGGCAAGACTGGTTGAATAAGGAGGGTGGGGCATGGGAGTCATGCCATTTCTGGTCAAAAACTACTGAACACTCAATGCAGTATAGACAGGTGAACTTGTAAGTAAATCACCCATCATGAATTGGACAAACGCATTGAAAGAGTCTTCAAAAAAATCATTGAAGCTGAACACAGCATCTCACAACACCACCAGCTGGTACACTTATACAGATGGGTTCCTAGAGCGCCTCCCACTCCTCAGCAGAGGAAGCCTGTACTACCAAGGCCAACACTCCAAAAGACAGTTCTGATTTTTGGGGGGCTCCCATAGTAGGTCTTGTGAATGGGGACATCAAATGGAACAAATAGCCTGCTATAAGAGGGGAAGATTTTTAGGTGGAACTGATAAATCTAGAGTTTTAAGTAGTCACCAATGTAATTCTGATCAAGAGATAAGCAGGTTATGTGGAGAAAAATTAGCTTAGAACATTTAGAATCAGCAATCCACTACACATGAGCTATCTCTCAGATATCTTAACACTTCGGAGAATTCTTTCAGAAATCTCAAAAGGGAAGCATTCAACTATTTTATTTTTTCCTGAAAGTGAACTACAATCTCAGTATAATCACCATCATCATCATAAATGTTTATCTTGTATAAACAGGATATGCTCGAATGACTTGCAAACTTGCATATATCATGGTGATTTTTCAAATTATTAGAACTGTATTAGCATCTTTACCATTTTTATCCCCAAAATACTTTCCATTTGACTAGTTTTTACTTCGTATATTTTTCTCACACATTTTCTTTGGAGTCTAACATGTAGTTCTTAAAATCAAGTATATATACTTCTTTTTAATTGTTTTTTAAGTCAGTGTTCTCCAGACAAGTGTCTTTAGTGAAGTTTCTTGTCAAACATTTTGTTTCATTCTTATATAATCATTTACTTATTTTGCTCATTTACTTATTAATGAATTTCAAGAGTTCTTTACATATTCTTGATATAAGTCCTTTTTCAGATTTACAATTTACATATATTTTTCTCTGAGTCTGTGACTCATTTTAGTCTCCTAATAGTGTCATTAAAGAGCAAAATATTACAACTGTAGGCAGTCAAATTTTTCAAACATTTTTAAAAATATGTTTTGGTGTGGTATCTAAGACATTTTTGCTTTAAAACAAGTCAGAACAAAGTTTTAATTGAAGTTTTACAGTTCTGGGTTTTATATTTAGAACTAAGACTTGTTTTGAATTATTTTTTCTTCATGGTGTGAGGAATGAGACAAATGTTTTAGTTTGTTTATTTAGCATATGAATATTCAACTCTTTTGACACTGATTGGATGAAAGAATTTTTTTTCACTGAATTACCTTTACCCTTTTGTCGAAAATCAAATGTCAGTTTAAAGATAATCCTATTCTTTCTGAACTTTCTATTTTTCTCTTGATCTAGTTGTTGATGTTGATGCTAATTCCCTGCTGTTGGTAACTGTAGATTTAAAATAAGTCTTAAAATTAAGTTTTGCTGTGCAATCATCTTTGTCTCTTTAAAGTTGTTTTTGGCATTGCCACATTAATTTTAGAATAAGTTTGTCAATTCCTACAAAAGAGGTTATGGGCATTTTGCTTGGAGAACATTGAAGTTATAGGTCAATTTGGGAGAATAATGTCTTAATCATATTGTAGCTCCGAATAGGTTATAGTTGACTCTGGAACCAGGTAGAGGGTTTGGGGCACCGACCCCTGAGCAGCTGAAAATCGACTATAGCTTTTGACACTTCAGAAACTTTACTACCACCTTGCTGTTGAATGGAAGACTTCCTGATAGCATACAATTAACACATACTTGCTTGTGTTTTATGTTATTAAGTATTGAAATCAACTAGTATGTGCATATATTTTATTCACTCATGACCTACTTAACTTTTTCTTATCTTTTGTTGACATTTCTAGGCTGTGTGGTTTATGTGCAAGTTTTTTCAAATTGCCACAAATCTCCAAAAATTTCTACAATATATATTTGAAAAAAATCTGCATGTAGGTAGACTCAACTCTGTTCAAACACATTTTGTTAAGGTTCAACTGTGTAGATGTCCATTTATTTATGCCTTCTTTCACTTCTCTTAGCAGTTCTATAACTTATAGGGTACAGGTTTTGCAATTTTTGATCGGATTCATTTAATTTTGTTCTAATGTAACATACTGCTTTGTTAAATTTAATTTTAAACATTTTTAGAACATGGAAATGCAATTCACTTTGTATATCTTGTATTCTGCCAATGTGATAAACTTACACATTACTTTTCATAGCTTTTCTTTTGTATGCCACAGTGAATTTTCAATAAGGAACAACATGCTATCTGTGAAAAAGAACGTTTCACATCTTCTTTTCAAACTGTGTGACTTATATTTCCTTTTTCTTTATGCATAGCACTGGCTGGATCCTCTAGCACAATGTTAAAAAAGAAGTGTGAAAGGGCATTGTTGTCTTGTTCTAATTTTAGAATAAAATTATTTAGTCTCTTACCATGAAATATGATGTTAACTGCAGGACTTTTTGTAGATGTCTTTCATCAGATGCCTTTCTTTCATGATCTACTGAGTTTTAACAGGAATTAATGTTGCCTTTTCTCTGTCCATTGGGAATGATCCTGTGGCCATTCTTTTTTAGTTGGTAAACATAGTAAATTATATTGAGGTGTTTTTGAATGTTAAACTAACTTTGGTTAAAATCCACTTGGCTATCATGTATTATCCTCTTTATCTACTGCTGACATTGATCTGCTAACATTTTGTTAATAATTTTTTTCTCTATCAATGATAATTTTTGGCCTGTGGTTTTCTTTTTAAACGCTTTTTGTTTGGTATAAGGATGATGCTGGCCTTATACAATGTGTTGGGCAAAACTTTTCCTCCTGTTTAATTTTATGGAAAAAATTGTAAAGGAAATTTTTCTTTAAATATTTGGTAGACTTTATCAGTGAAATCCTCTCCTTTTGGAGGTTTATTTGTGAGAAAGTCTTATGTTACAGGTTTAGCTTCCTCAGTACATAAAGTACTATTCAGGTTACCTATTGTTTTTTAGTAAGCTTTGACAGTTGTGTTTTTCAAAGAATTTTCCCATTTTATCTAAGTTGAATCTTGACAAAATGGTCATAATGTCCTCTCCTCTCTCAGCTTCAAATTCACCCTTCTAATATCATCTTTGTAACTCTGGATCCAAGACAGGCAAACTATTTCTGCACCAACTGTTCTTCTTCTTAGGCTGTGCCACTGAAGGGCCTTGGAAAGAGACTATATAACAGTGGGAAGAAGGTTTTGCTCATCTGAGGAGCTTCCTATTTGCTTTCTGTTCCCATTAGTGACTCCCACCAATATTAATTCACAGTGGCAGTGGATTCCAGTTTACATTTCCCCTTTAAGACTTATCAAACCAGGCTCAAAGCTCTCTAGGGACATCAGTACCCACCGATTGCAGAGGTCTGCATCCCAAACGCCAGGGCATCTCTTTGATCTCAGAGACACCACAGAGAGCCCTGTTTCTCAAAGATTTAACTTTCAACTCCACAGAAGCCTTCCCTTAAGCCTTTAAATTTGAAGAATTTTGAACTCTTCTTTTTTGTTCTCCCAGCCATATGTCTGGTGCTGCTTCCTGCAGCTGCTACCTCGTGACACCTCAGTGTTGCTCCTAGTTTGCTATTTCGGTTCTTCAGTCCCTAGAATCCCTAGTTAGCAATTATTTGTGTTAAATTTTATTTGTTGAAACAACTGGAATGGTTTCTGCTTTCTACCTACACCATGACTAATTTAATACATATATATTTATTTCCACTTTACTCAATTCTCATATATTATTTTCAATTTCTTTTCGGTTGAATCAGTTACAAAATAATATCTAAGAAAAATAAAGTATTTTTATGTAATTCAAACCTCTGATCTTTAAATTTCAGTGCAAGGAGAAATTGATTTTTTTCATATTATTATTTCTAATATAACACATGATACAATCTATTAAAAAACTAACAAGAAAATATGAGCAAACATGGTTAAGTGCCCTTGTTTTATTAGTCTGGGTAAAGTACAGGCTAGACATCACACATACTTTTATGTCCTAAACATTAGAAATCAGGATTGTATTGAGTCAGACTCCAGATTACTCATTAGATTTGATTTAAGGAAAAGATATGATAAGAAAAAAATGCAATTGAGATATAGCCTGGTTGTCTCAGATTTCCAGGTAGTGCCCATGAATTTGCTTATACTCATATTTGTTGGATTATTCCAAAGCTTTGGCATTCATTGCCTCTATCAGCAATGTGAGGTTTCAGAAAATATAAAGCTTTGTAACATTTTATTTTCTGCTTGATTATTATATAATACTTTGCAAACAGTCTAAGTGTGAGGTTGTTTGGTATGGCAAATTTATAGCTATGTATAAATATGTGTGTATATATACACATATCTATATATATCTCTATATCCGTATACAGATATAGATATATAGTCTCTAGCTATATATACTTTTTTTTTCTGGAGATCATAAACTCCTTTGTTTTTTTTCCCCAACCTTCTGAGTATACTTAGATAAGCCACATTACACCATTTTGACTAAGGGGCTGTTTTCATAAGTTGCACTGAAACTTATATCCTTGAAATTATGTATGACTGCTTCAGTCTCAGCAAGAGATAAACTGACTGAACATTGAAGATTAATTGTGTGAGATCACTACTGCTATTTGAAAAGGATTCTAGGTAGGTATAAAATTAAAGTAGAGACTGCTTTAACTTGGCTGCCAAACTTGAGCTAAAATTTCAAGCTGAAAATTTTACTGTGATGATTCATCACCTCAGCAGAGAGGAAATCATAACTATTTTCATTTCACATCCTCTAATTCTTTGATTTCATCATCTCCCATTTGTAGACTGGTGATGGATGTTCTTGTGGCTATGAGAAAGGTATATGATTGTTGAAAGCCCTTTATAAAGAAAACTTTCTGCAGTAACTCTGATAATGCTTCTGCTCTGCATGTAAAACTTCTATAACAAGGCAAACCTCAGAGATATAGAAAATCTTTGTGATGTGTTGCCATTTTTCATAATGTTAATTATTTCACTTTCTTATGCTTAATATAGGATCATGGACAGATAAAGAAAAACATGCAATTATTTTTCCTGTCAATTTGGAATGTCAAAAAACACCAGTCACATAATACCAGTCAAGGATCTGTCCACTGACTAAAAGAATAAATAAATAAAACTGTAAGATGGCCCTGAGGTCACAAAACATACCTGCTCTTTGCTTCCATAAATACATTCTTCTTTTATATAGGGTAAATTATGTAATACATGCAGAGAGAAATGAATAAAGAATAGATTATGTAGAAAGCCTATCATTCTCAAGTAAAAAAAATATTTGCAGACCTCACAAGAAAGTTCTATTAATTTCTTTCTTTGCAGTCTGTATTGACTGCAAGTGCTCTTCAAAATAGCTGTCAGAACTTTATAATCCTTCCACAAGTAATTTTAGAAGAGTTGGTTAAAGTAAGATAGTGACTAAATAAGAATTGAAATAGAATTATTGAGATTATTAATTTGTACCATGATAGGATTCCTACTTGCCAGTCTTGTGAAATAGCATGGGAATACCCATGCTACTTACCATTATAAGCAAGCATGATATTCTCCAAAGTTGGCTCAACTCCAATTGATAAATACTTAAGAGTGATTGCATTTATATATCATTATGATACTAAAATCATTGGTTAATAATCAAATAATTAGAAATATCAAGCCAATTTTTGCCATTTTTAATGAAGTGAAACAAATTTGTAGGTTAACTAATGTTTAATGTTTTCACTTAATTTTTTTGTCCTGGTGTTGGTGATGGAAGGTTAAGTTTTGCTTGTTTTGATCTACTATAAAAATTTCCACTTGTCTATTGACTATTGGGTCTTATTTAAACTCTTATCATGTTGTAGGTATAAAATCTCAGTAATGGCTGACTTCACTTAGTACTTTCAAGTCTCACTGTAAATATTTAGAATGAAGAGAAGCGGTTCATGTACACAGGTAGTTCTTTGCACATTACAACTCTTTCCCTGCATTGCTAAAATTGTTTACTATAATTCGTAAAACTACTATTGTTCTATTCTTGTGTAGAACTGTTTATTACAACATTATTTTGATTATTTGGGTCATGTATAATATTCATGTATCTGTTACAGCTCAATGAATCTCTTGGTAGCTCCTCAAGGTTCATCTTTCTATTCTCACTAGAGAGTAAAATCTTTCTGTTCTCATTAGAGAATAAATAAGTTATATATTTTTTATTTGTTGAAATTCCAGCCTTTGACCAATTTCATGTAAAACAGAAAATTCAAAAGTTGAAACATTTCTTGAGTATTGAAATGTTCACAACTTCCTTTGCACGGTCTGTGCTGGTAAATTTTCTTGCGAAATGCCTTTGACATCAGTTGTAATTATTTTATAATTATATCAGAAATAATACATTGAACCAAATTCTGATGACAGACTCTGACTAACACTTAAAACTACTTAAGAAAACTTTTTCTCTAGTTCTGCCCTCTGTTCTCTCAGGACCACAAGTAAGAAACTTGGAAACCAGTCTCTGCTTGCTGCCTTGTTGTTTTGTTTTATAACTCATTCTCACTAAATGCAAAACCATAAAACATCATACATTATAAAATAACTATTAGTGAGATTCACTTCTCTGTGTTGTTTAAGCATATCAAAATCTAAGGACTTTTACGTACAGAATGTTTAAAGTCATTTCTAAACTAGTAGAGACAAAATAATTCACCTTGTTTATGTTATGTTGGTAGACTATAGACAAAATGCTTATATATACTTTTTATAATACCTTGATTTGTATTATATGTTACAGACTTAGAGTTTGATTAGTACTCTTATTTTTAGTAACTAATTTTAATTTTATGACATTAGTGTTTGATAGATTTTTGGAGTTATTTAAACCTGAAGCCTGGACTATTTCTTTAGTATATAGAATTCTGTATGTAATTTATAGGGGATTCTTTTTTGAAAATGTTCTGTACTTACTACTTTGAATAGAATGCTGACACTTTATTTACATACATATTTTAACACACTATTTTGTTCAACCAAAATTAATTTGGTCATTTTATATATCTTAGAAATTTAACACTTCTTTCTTTCTCATTTTTTTATTGAGCAAAATCACATAATCCATCAACAGGAGTTCAGTCTCTGTAGATCCTAAAACTAGAACTTGATACAAGCTTTAATTTTAATGAAGATTTGTTTCTACTTTTGGTAGAGCCATGTATGTCTCAAAGTATATGATCCTAAATTAACTGCAGTTAAATTCAGTTAAAACACATTAAATGCCCACTTATTTTCCTATATTGAATCCTTGTTATTTCCTTATTGAATCCTTGTTATTTCACAAGGATGTAATATTTTTATCCCCATGTGCAAATAAGAAAATGGATATTTAGGAGATTGAAAAAGGGTAGGGTGCCAGCCTTCACATATTATATTACCAGTCTTCATTGTAAAGCTATAGCTACTATCATTAAAACCAGTGAATGGTTTCATGTAAGAGCCTTTGGGAATGACTCACTGATTAATCAAAAATATTGCATTATACCGCACCTCAATCCATACTGACTAAGTCTGTCAGTCTGATGATACTTTACTTTGAGCTTTCATAACAAGGATAATTTGCAATTCAAAATTGGATTCACCTTTTCTAATTAGGTGAAATTACAGTTGCCATATTATAATTAAAGGTTATATGACAGATAGGAGTCTTTATTTGGATTATATCAGATTATTTTTCTAGTTTTCTGAAAATTGTAGTTTATAATGAACATGATTTTTAAACCTTCTGACAAATATCTATTTTTATTTAGGATTAGGGCTGGTTTCCCTTTCTGAACTTGCAATGCAGCTGTGATTGTCTGTATTATGGAGATCCCATTCAAATGCATTTCTTTCTCTACCAAACTGCCTAAAGGTATCAGTGTCAGAATATTTCCCTTCTAATGAGCACATGATGTCTCCCAGAGATGCTACAAAAAATATCACTGTGCCTCAAACTGAATTATAGTAATACCACTTAATAATGCTTTTTAAAATGCCTGAAATTATACATCATAGAAATATTGAAATATGGAGGTATTATACAGAAAATACATTGGCAAAAAAATAGCTTTTAGTTTTTACTTATTGAAAAGTTTAAAATGTATGAAAAAAATCTCTGCCCAAAATAAAGAAGTTTAGACTTTGATGTCTCTTCTGCCCTTCGTAAACTTGAATAACTTAGGAACAGTTTAGAGAAATTACACAGAATATGAATAGGTTAGATATGAAGAACACTTTTCCCCTCCCTTATAAAATGGAACAAATGCCTACAATTTTTGCAAAAATTAAGACTTAATGCATATGAAATACCTAGAATATTATTTAGCAAAATTTTGCTCTCCAGAAATGTTAATTATCTCTCCTTTGGACAGAGTATGTATGATAGAAGTTTTGCTTACAATTTTCTTTTGAAGTTGTTTAAGATAATTCATCCTTTATTAAAATTTCTTATATACCAAGTTTTTCTTAAAACTATGCTTTTATGGTTTATGAGTAATTAAATTGATCTAAACATTATATAACTCTTATCCCTATAGGTTGTCTTGGAGTTTTAATTAATATTTTGATTTTAGTTAATAAAATAAATTTAACTCAGGACTGGATCCCTAAAGACCTTAAACAAAACACTTAATATCTATCATATGTTGATTAAATTTTGTTGTTTTTTAAAATCCTCACCTGAGAACATGCTTATTGATTTTAGAGAGAGGGAAAAGGAGGGAGAGGGAAAAAACATCAATGTGAGAAAGAAACATTGATGTTTGCTTCTTGTATGCACCTAGACCTAGGACTGAACCTGCAACCTAAGTATGTGCCTTGACCTGGACTTGAACCCCCAACCTTTCAACTTACAAGATGATGCTCCAACCAACAGAGCTACACCAACCAGTGCTGTTGATTAAATGTCTTACATATTTTTCATTTTAAAAATTATCTACTGAAACATTTTAATATATTTATTATAACAAATAAGAATTTATATTCAACTTCTAATAGATTATATAGAAATAAAACTGATAGCACAAATGTATTCTTTTTATTTATTTGTTTTTATTGCTTTATTTAGTTGTCCCAATTTTCCCCCACTGCTCTCTCTTGCCCTGTCCACCACTCAATATCAATAACAAAATAAATATAAAGTTAAGATTTATTGGTATTTAAATGGGCATTTTCTCTTGCATTCACTCAATAAAGATTTACCATATTCTAAATCCATATTCATATTAAAACACTGCTCATTCAGAATATTAACTTTAGGATTAAGCTAAAATATCAGAAATGTTTAATACTTTACATTTTAGGTTCTTATAAAATTTTAATAGGTATTATTCCACTGTAAATATCAAACAATTAATTACTTAAAAGTTTGTGTCTTGGTATCATTTATAGACACTTCCTTTTCATACTAAGATATTAGCAACCATTTTAATTCAATCAAAATATTTCCTTTCTGTACGATACTTTCTCTAACGATGTTGCCACCATGGCAACTGAAGCTCTCAATAACAATACCATGCAAACAACCAGAGTGAATTATGTTGACAGAATTTTGAGGTAATTAGATTATGAAGATGCTTTGTCTTTTCTAGTTCAGAGATTTGTGTAACATTGCTAAACAAATTATTCTGAAAATATTAGCCTGTTTACTTTAATCATTTATTGTCATCTAACTCTATTATATCTGTCTTACAATCTTCCATCATATACATGTTACAGAATTGCCTAGTTGATTCTTATCAATTCACTGATTATCTCCTGTTATGAATTTCATTTGATATCTCTTTCTGGCATCTTTTTGGCTTTGCGGGTGTGTTTTAGTAAATGGAGCAATGACTGACTATAAGAGAATTCATTTTATTTAGCTGGATAAGCTGGACACACTAGGGAGTGTGATTTGGAGAGGTTCCCTTTATTTCTTTTTGTATTCCAAGGGCTTTCTATTCGTGTATGGATTCTAAGGATATTTGAGTTATTTTTATATTCACAAAATGTGTTTGAAGTTGGGTCTGTGTCTATATGTAGAGGACGTCATCAGTAAATTCTTTGGTGTGAGTTGCTCAGTGATGTTGGGGCTGGGGAAACAGACCTGGCTGGGAATCTGTCACTTACAGATCTATAATACTGTGTCACTTTTTCCACCACTGTGGATGGGCAAGTGTAAACGAGTGTCAGAAAACAGATTACTTGGACGATGTTTTCCTTAGTATATTGAAGTTGCCTGGAGAATGTTTTAGTTTGTTATTGAAACAGAGCTATTAATCCAGACATAGCAACTAAATGGTTGTAGTGTCTAAAGCAGAGGGAGGAGTAAGGGCTTACTGAGTAAGGCCAAAGATGTTAGCTTTGCACTGGCTCTTCCCCATTTTAAAACAGAGTCTGTTCACAAAAATGTGGAGATAATAGAAACTAGGACACTGATGGCTAACCAAACACTTTTGCCTAAAATTTCTAGGTAACCTTTGGCAAAGGCTTTTTGTTTTCACAATCTGAGTAATTTGTCCAGGATTATGACATGATAGACAAATAGAGATATGTATATATACACATAGAGAGGGTGATAAATTAAATATTGATGTACAAAAAATGTCTTTTGTTTTTAATAAAACAGAGACAGATATTGCTATGAAAAAAGATTCCACCTACAAATCAATATCTACGTCTTATGATGATTCACTCAAAAGAAATTAATGCTTTGCAAATTTTAGTTGACTTGAAATAATGTAAACTTGTTGTTTTTTTTTTGCTAAATTTATAAATTTGGCTTTTTAAATTACATACTAAACACATGCAAATAAGGTGATCTACATTTTATTGGTTATGTAAGACATGGTCTACAAGTTAAGCCCAATTCACACTAAAAGTAATCACTACATGAAGTCAATATCTACATATATTCAATCACTTAAAAATACATTTAGAAATCTCAAATTTAATTTTATGTATAATTTTAAATTTATATTTCTTTGTCAGGCTTATTTCTTCATGGTTATTGAGCTTTCTTCTTACATCTTTAAATTATCTGCCATCCAAGGTAAATTAGTCACTTACATAACCACTATGTGCAAAAATATTTCAAACATCATGGATCTTGTTATAAGTTCAGTTATAGAGTCTCTGATTATTGGAGTAGAGAACTTACTAACTAAGCTTGTTAATTTTAGTAACTAAATGGATACAGAGAAAAATACCTCATATTGTAAGGAGAAAAGAAATGAAAAAACTTAGTACAAAAATGATTTTATAAGCCAAAGAGAACTAGGGTTGCTCATAAAGAATAAAAGAAAAGTAACTGGACATAAAGATTGGGGATCACTGACTTACTTATGTGGTTACAATATAATCAATAAATATTTAATGACAATTTATATTGAGTAAGGGGGTGTTTTCTGGAAATGAAGAGCTTAGAAAGTCATAAACACTGGCCTTAATTTAAATGAAAAAAGTTAATAATATAAGTTAAAAACTGATTATGGTTAAGTAGTGTTTTGTTAGAATTTTTGAAAAAGTAAATGAAAAAGAATGTTGTCAAATAGAATAACATTCACATATGCAGGTCATTCAAATTTTTAAAAATAATTTAGGGAATTTCAAGGACAGAAAAAGACCATTAAAGCTATAAAATGTAAAAGCAACTAATACAATGTTTTCTAGGGTTTCATGTATTCAGCTTTTCTCCTCTTTACCAGCCTCCTTCCTTTTCTTTAGCCCCCAAATTCACCCTACCAGATACACAACAACTAAGATCACTTTCCTTTTCTCTGATCAGATTTATATCCTTGAAGTCATCCTAATTCTTCTGTCTTCTTCCTATATTACTACTCCACCATGGTTTCCACCATGACCTTTCTTAAACAGAAATATGATTAGTCTTTCTGTTATTTAAAGACCTTCAGTTAACTGTTATCTTCTAAAATATCTACTGCTCAAGTGACAGGCACTCAAGATCTGGATCCACTTTATATGATCTTCAGTCTAATTTTTTTTTTAACACAGGCTCTAACACACCCAACTAATTACAGGTCTTCATATACATTTGCAGTTTATTCTACCATTGACCTTGTAGATGGCCTATTCACCCAAGCAAGCATTGCTTTCATTACTTTACCGAGTCATGCCTTGCTTATCACTAAAGGCATATATTAGAACTCTCCTGTTACATAGAAATGCCCATGCTGTCATCCTATTATAGTTAGGGGCCCTGAGGAGTGTGTGTGTAATCTCAACTCCTATATATTCTTTTTATTTATAAGCATCATGTTTTTAAAGGAAACTTTATCAAAACAACTTATGTACAATAAACTACATATTTAATATATAAAATTTTGTGAGTCTTGACACAAGTACACAATTGTGGAACCATTGTCACAGTCTGGACAGTGGACATATCCATCTTCCTCTAAAGATTTTTCATGACCTAGTATAACACACTCTTCTCTTTACCTCTACTATCTCATCCCCAGACAGCCACTGATCTGCTTTTTACACAACACATTAGTCTGCATTTTTTAAACAATTTATAAATAGAATCATAGATATGGGTGCTATTTTTTGCTTATCTTACTTTTATCACCACTATTATATATTTCGAGTTTCATCCATTTTGCTGCAAGTAACAATGATAGGTTCATTTAATTGCTGAGCAGAATTTATATTGCAATGATATACCACAAAGTTCTTTATCTCTCATTGTTGATGGTAGTTGGTTTGCAGGTAAAACTGTAATCAACATTTGCATATAAGCTTTTGTGTGGACACATGCTTTTGTTTCCTCCACAAGACTATGGAATAGCTGGGTCATAATACAGGTATATAACAAACTTTTTGAGCAAATGCCAAAATGTTTTCCAAAACAGTTGTAGCATTTCATGTTATATATGAGAGCTCTACTCTCCACATTCTTGCAAACACAATGAGCAGCCTTTTCAATTCCAGCCCTTCTAACAAGTAGTGGTATCTGATTGTGGTATGGTGTGCATTTTTCTAATGACAAACGATATTGAACAGCTTTACCTGTGCTCATTTGCTATCCATATATTTTCTCTGATGAAATATACAAATTGTTTGCCCATTGATGAGGAAGGGTATTTGTCTCTTTAGAATTATATTTTAAAATTTCTTATGTATTCTAGATAAAGTTCCTTGTAGAATTTTTTCTTTGCAAAAATTTTCTCTAGTCTGAGGCTTTTTATTTTCTTAACAGCATCATTTGAAATAAAATTTCAAATTTTGATGAAGTTTAATATATCAATTTTTATTTTAGAGTTTTTTTTCTAACTACTGAGGGAAACTTTCTGAATATTCCAGGCTATTTTGCATGAGTTGTGATGTCTTACCACTCTGGTGAGAACATAAATTATTCCTAACTACTATGTCAGTTCTGATGATAGTTTGACACGTTCTTTTCTGTCTTGTGGCTCTTTCCCCACTTTTAGGTAGTTTCCTTGCACACATGTGCTGAACAGTGATCAGCTAAAGACTTGAAGGATCCCTCTGTGTTAGCTCTATCTCCTTTACTCAGGGAGATTACTGGGTCCTGTTTTGATTCACCCTAGGTGCTCCATGGCCTAAACTTTTCTTCAGCAATAAGCTGGAACAATTATAGTGTTTACTATGGGTTTCTCTTCTCTGAGGGTTACTGTGCTAAGTTATCTACTGTCCAGTAATAATATATATAATTATTGGATATATTTTTCTCCATTTTTTAAATCCTGTGAGGCAAGAAAAGAAAGCAAGTTTGTCACATCATCATAGCCATGAGCAGAAGTCTATAACTTCCCTTTTATTAACATGTTTGTTGAATAAAATTAATGCATTTTATGAATCCACATGATTCATTTAGAAATGAGAAGGCTTACTTTTACTTTATTCTTCTATTTTAGTTGCAATCAATTCTATTGGAAATAACTAAAATGAGTAAAGAAGCAAGGAGTAGAAACTGGAATACAAGCTCTTTACTTACTATTGGGCATTTCTGTGCATTTTGATTCATTTTTTAAAAAACTTGCTCAGCTCAGCTTTGGAAACAGAATAAGGCAAACATGGTATTTATCTTCAAGAAGCTTGAGTAAATGAATATACAAATGGAAAAAAGCCAGACCATGTATTAACATCAAATTCTAACTCACAACCTGCAGCAACCAGCCCAAGAAGCCATACCACAACCTCTGCATTTTTTGGCCCAAAACAGTCAGGACTCAATCAATAATTGATGTCTTCTCTAATTTTTACCCCTACTTTCAATTTAGAACCAATTAAAGAAAGCCAAGTATACCACCCTAATCAATCACACGTGATGTCCTATTTCTAGGTAACTTGCCTCCCGCTTCCCCATGCCAACATCCCCAGTCAGGTTATACGTGATACTTTTCACTATTTTTTTTTACTATAAAGTTTTTCACTTTTCCACCTGCCTTTAAATCTCCGCCAAATGCAAGGGACTGTGGTTGCCCCCCTGCTTTAGTAAGCTCTGGTCAGCTAGCCTGTGCTTGTTCTCCTTGGGGTGGTCTTTATTATTTCCACAGGCATAGATAGAAAGAACTGTAGTAATATGTAAAAATGTTATATTGCATTCATTGACATATAGATAAGAAAATTCCCTTCTCATTTAATTTTCATGGATATTTATTTCTATTATTTGGTATTTGGGGGCAAGAGTTTTCAGCACCCTGATATACTATAAAAATCATGACATTTTGTCCAAATTATAGACCTTGCCATACAGTGTTGAAAAAAATAAATTTAAAATAAAATAAATAAAATAAAATAGTAAAAATAAAATAAATTGCTTTATTTTACTTCATTCCTGCATTACATCCTGGGAGGTAAGAAAAGGAAAATAATATCTATTGCATACCAATCTGATGTCAGATGTAATACTATTTTTTATAATAACTGACATCTCATTTAATTCTTAGAATTCTTAATTCTATGGAAATATTGTTATCATTATTTTACAAATAAGAAAATTGAAACACAAGAAAGTAGACTAATGCAAGATCTCAAAGCCAGCAAAGCCCTGAACCCCAGTGTGAACACAAGTCTCACTGACTATAGATTAAGTTTCCTCACATTGCTCTGTGCTATTGACAGTGGGGGGGGGGGGGCATGGTTCTTCATTGTGATGTCCTGGGCACTGCAGGACGTTTAGCAGAACTCCTGGCCAACACCTTCCAGATGCCAGTGGTGCTCCCCAGTCATGACAATCAAAATGTTTCCAGATATTGCTGAAAGTCCCCTGTGGGGCAAAAATTATACCTGGGGAGAATCACCCACAGGTGTAATTCAGCTAACCTACATAGTATTAGCATTTCATTAGCTAACCTAATCTTTCATAATTGATTGTTTCTGTAATATGTTTCAGTCAACTTTTTGAAGCAAGGGAGTGAACACACACAAACACCCACAAAACATAGAAACATACAAACACATAGAAATACACACACGTCCCTCACTATCTGCCTTATCCCTCCCCTGCACATTCCTATAAATTCTCCAATGAATTTAGGATTGATTCATTTTTAGCAGGAATCCACTTTTAGTTTATAACTGTTGTCCTGGGAGTTGATGTATTTAGCAAGGTCCCAAAGGAGATTCTGACAACAGAGCTGCTTCTCACCATCTTCAATTGCTTGGAAATGAAACTAGATTTATAGTCAACTTCCTACTGATCTTTTTTTGTTTGTTTGCTTTTAGAATCCTTTAAATTAGTCACCCAACCTTGTTCTCTGTCATTCTTCCACAATATTCTCTTCCAGGTGTCCCTGCTTTCCTTTGTTTTTACTTCTCCTTTCCTTTCCTCTCTTCTCTCTTTATTACCAACCCCTTTCTTCCCCTACCTCTTCTGTTTCCCTACTCTTTTTCCCTCTTTTTCTCCTGAGAGTCCTATAGGGCACTGAAATGCATAGGTGTAGAATGCCTTTCCTCTTTTTTTGTCTCTCTACCTCTCTCCCTTGCTCTCTTCTCTCTCTGCCTGTGGAACTCCCTGCCAGCACAGCTGTCCCATCCAGCCTTTGATGCCACTCTGTTATCTTTGGCACCAGCTCCCAGGCTTCACTGGGTTGAAATTGGAATTCTTCCATCTCCATCTCCTCTCTTTTGTCCTGCAATATGGTGATCCTGGAGGCCACTCAGCTGCCTCCTGATATTAGAGTAGGTGACAGGCACACTCTCTGAAGCCAAAGCTAAGCGCTGAACATCTTACAACAGTGAACACTTTTGTTGTCGCTAATACCTTTTCCAAAACACATGCAGGGGGTATTTTGAAATGAATTTCAGCATCTTTCACTTCTCCCTCAGCAAGGTGTGGTATCTGACAGTGGTTTTCAAGAAAGTACTTAACTTTGAAAATCAAATGGAGCTGAAATTATCCTGATGTCATTGTAAAACCTCAAACTTGAAGCAACGTATTTTCCAAATTTCATGAGGTGTGCCAAATATTTTTCAACTGCATAAAGTGAACTAAATAAAGGGGTATGAAAAACCTGAAATAAAGAATTTCTGGAGACTAACACTGCTTTAAGCCTACTTCCTCATCTTAAAAACGCATTTCTTATTTAGAGCTGAATAAAGAGTATACATTGACTCTGATCCTTGGACAAACTCTTCAATAAGAAAGAAATGACTCTAATCATAGAGCTGATGGTGTAGCATCAGAGTGTGGATTTATTTTGGCCTGTTACATTTTAACACAAACTCAGAATTGGTTAAAATGATTTGGAGGAATAGAAATGTTAAAATTTTGTACTGTTCCTGTTCCACATTATTGTAAGAAGTTCCTGTGGAGAAAAATCAAATTATAAGCATACCATGATTTTTCTGCATAAAAATGAGGAGTTAGGAACCTGAAGCTCCTCTTTAAAACACTGTTTGTACAAAAGATTGTTATCTGTTTCATTTTTGTTTGGTGTTATTCTATGCAGAAAACCATGTACTACATTTAGTCCCATTTCCTCTCTTACTATACAACCACCTGCAGACAGATTATATCCTTTTAAAGCGGGAGTAAAATCTCCACTTTCCTCCCTTGTCTAGGAAGCCTCAGCAAAAAGGAAGCTTATACAATAAATGTTTTGTGAGAATAGATCCCATTTACAACACCATCAACTTAGATTTATATAGGGCCTTATCACACATACAGCAAAGCAACTCCAGGCATTTTCTACAATGGAAAGCATTTTCTTTTAGGCTTCCAAAACAAATCCTTATTAAACAATAACAACAACAACAACAAGAAAAACTAACCTGAACACATGAACTAATAAGGGGAAAAATGTGTCCTTCTTACTCTCAGTGAGGCAGACTTTAAATCAATCATCTATTTCATTATTTTGTTAGCAGATAACACTGGAATTCAGGGCCTTGATGAGAAAGGCAGCTTTATTTAAAAGAAACTATGTTCAAATTCCTAAAGTACTGTTTGCCTTAATGCAATTGCCTTGTTCAGTATAGCATTTCTTTAGCAAGATTTTGAAGAACTTTTGATTTATTACAATGATGTGTTATGAAACTTTTTTCTAGGTCACATTTAAGGTGGAATGCTGATTTTCAATTTCTTGTTTAACTAGGAATTTAGCCAGTTGATTAGTCTTTATAAAGTAGAATCATTTTTAAAAGTTGTCTTTTATAATGGTACCTAGCAGCTGTGGCTATGGGTAGCATAATCAGTCCATGAATACAGAACCATTTTAGTTGCAAAGTAAGTAACCTGTATTAGCATAACTTCAGCTGACAATGATTAAAAATTGTAAACGCTTCTCTAATACAAATATCACAATATCATATTTATTATCTTTGTTTTTAGCTTTCATATAGGTTGCATTACCCCCTCAACATCCAAAGTTAATTTTAATTTTATGATAAGGGTATTTCTATAACAGTTTTGTTTATGGCTAAAGCATGGTGTGTAAAGTCAGACATATATTTGGTCTGACTATTGGACAGAGTTATTTATGATCTGTATAACCATGAGAGTGATACCAATAGACAGGCTGTCCAGACTACTGGGAAGGGACTAAGGGCCTGGCTTGCAACCAGACAATAGGGTTTTCGAACTGCCTAGGGCCATGGCAAGAACATTGAGTTTCACTGGCACTCCTGGCAGGCAGGTCTGTTGCCCAGGTAACTGAGTGAATTCTCCCTGCCCCCAGGTAAAATGGAGGCAGGAAGAAGTCCGTACACTGAGCCTGTGCAAGGCTAGCCAGATAATTGGATAAGAGAGAAAAAGTCTTCCTACTCAGTCCCCATACCAAATTGGGGATGGGAACAGGAAAAGGCAGGCACATAGGAAATACAAGTTAAAATATCAGCTGAGGGGAGGTATTGGACCAAAGAAGAATGTCAGTCTAGCCAGAGGGAAAAAGGGATTGATAGAGAGGTGGGCTCACTAAAAGCACTTGCAAGTTTAGAATGTTAATTGGACATTCTGAGAAAGCACCTGGTGCATCCCACACCCCAAACTAATGTAATCCCAGGGGAACAAAGAAATCTCTCTTGCTTGTGGTTGTTGCTTGGGACCTGATTCAGATGGTTTACTGGTCTGTCCTTGCCATGGGCCATGTGACTTCAGTCACATAGTCTGTGGCCCATTTTCCAGGAGAGAGTCTTTTTGTCTCTCTCTCTATTTTGCTGACCTGGTAGAGCATTCACTGGTGCCTTTGTGCACTCTCCAGCCTAGGACATAGGACCTTGTGGAACTAAATGCTGCCTAGCCAATGGTGGTGCTGGCTACACACTCAGTCTCAGGAGGGAGTATGAATTAAGTCAGAAGCTGGGAATAAGCTAAGCTACCTGGATGACCACTTAGCATCCTTGGGTTCCAAATGTTGGTACTCTAAAATGGAGCAGAAATTCTAGGCACTGCCTTAAGGTTTGGTATTGCTGAAGATAGCTGGGTTTTGTCTGGTTTTGCAGGGAAGATGAGCTTTGAGATGGGAGGCCCCCATTGTCCCAGAATGTTCAACATTGAAATAAAAAACTTTTCCTTTCTCACTGGTCTCTGTCTCTAAAGTTTGCATTTTGGTGGTGATAGAAGGCAGCCTAACCCAACTTTGGTTCAGTAACAGTTGTTAACTAATTTTTAAAAACTTGGTTTTCTTATTCCTTGAAAAAGCAGTTTTAAACTCATGTGACAAGAATTTTTAAAACATGTAATACCTGACTATTTAGTAAGGGATACTGATCTCTTTTCCCTTAGATTTTCAAATTAAAAAATGATAATAACCAAGACAACAATAGCCGGTCAGTGTGAATGAATCAAAATTATACCTTTTATTTGTCAGAATTTTAATAATTAGTTTATGTGTGCCATGAGATAAAAAAGGTTAAAAATTGCTGCTCTAAAATATAAGTAATAACATTGCAAGGGATAATTGAAACACTATGAATTATTTTATATAATGTCTGAAATTGATTGGGATTGAAAGTAAAATGATAGCCCATGTTTAAGGAGAAAAATGGGAGAGCTATCTTGAAACATTATCTTCAGAAAAGAAAATACTCAGATTGGGAGAGTTCAGAGAAGCCCAAATAATATTCATTCCAAGTTGAGGAGCAAACATGGAAGGTCCAATCAATACAAGCTTATCTTATGCAATGAAAAAATACCACAAAAAAATGTGAAATCAGGAGCCAGACCCAGTATGGTTCAGAAATTCAGAGGAAGTAGAAGTGAGAGAAAATGTACACAAATAGTTGTATTTTTAGGAAGCAGTTAACCATGAAAAGAAAAAGAAATAAGACAAACATTTAATACAAATATTCAGATAGGATATAAACCATATGGAGAGAAGTAAAATCTGAAAGAACTCACCTATACTGTCTCAGTCACCTGAAAAATATTCTGATTCCCTTAAGTATGGTCCTGGCCATTCCCACTAACATTTGGGGGGGCGACAGAAACTTACTTTATTTTATATTAATTTTCAATAAGTAATCAGCTGTAGATCTATATAACCAAACAACATCAGTGATGGCAAAAAGGAAAACAAATGACAAATGAGAAAACAAAAAGTTGCTATAGAGAGCTGATGCAATGATGACCAAATATTTTCCCAAGAATTAAACTGAGGAAAATAAAATAGCCCTGGCTAGTGTGGCTCAATGGACTGAGCACTGGCCTGCAAACCATGGGGCTGTTGGTTCGATTCCCAGTCAGGGCACATTCCCTGGGTTGCAGGCAAGGCCCCTGGCAAGGGGCATGAGAGAGGCAAGCACACATTGATGTTTGCTCCTTCTCTCTCCTTACCATCTCTCTCTAAAAATCTTTAAAGAATAAATAAATAAATACATAAATAATAAATAAAATGTGTGTATTAAAAGACGTACAAAACAGAGATAAAAGTACTTTTTAAAAAGATTTTACTTACTTATTTTTAGAGAGGGAAGAGAAAGAGAGAGAGAGAGTGAGAGAGAGAGAGAGAGAGAAACATCAATATGTGGTTGCTGGGGGCCATGGCCTGCAACCTAGGCATGTGCCCTGACTGGGAATTGAACCTGCAACACTTTGGTTCGCAGCCCATGCTCAATGCACTGAGCTACGTCAGTCAGTGCCAGATAAAAGAACTTTTAAATTCAGGGGATTGAAATGAAACAAAAGCAAGCAAGAATAAGGTAGCAGGAAAAAATACCATCTCCAGCCCTGGCTGATGTGGTTCAGTGGATTGAGTGTTGGCCTGCAACCTGAGAAGTTGCCAGTTCGATACTCAGTCAGGGCACATTCCTGGGTTGCAGGCCAGGTCCACAGTTGGGAGAATGAGATGGGGTGGGGGGAGAGGCAACCAATCCCCATCTGAGGTTTCTCTCCCTGTCTTTCTCTCTCCCTTCCCCTTTCTCTAAAAATAAATTAAATAAATAAAATTTTAAAACAAGAAAAAGAAAAAAATACCATCTCCAAAGTGATACTAACCAAAAATAGAACATATATACATATATATATATATCTTGAAGCAAAATGAGATAAACTATATATATATATATATATAGTAATGGAAAATTAAGATTAAGCAATGCAATTACATATACTTTTTTTGCATCATCCTTCACATTAACTAAAGACTAGAAATAGTCTAAATGTCCACGCATGTGGAACTACAAATAAATTTTAATAATAATTAAAATAAGTATTATTAAACAGGAACAAATTGGGAAAACTAGTTATACATTTACATAAAACACTTTCTTGGACATAATGTTAAATGCTAAGACATGTAAGCATATGTATACTGTCACTTGTGTAAAGTGTTTGTGTGTGCACTACACCTGTGTTTGTAAACAGTCTTCTTTTGTGAGCATATATTATCTCAACTCATACAAAAAGAAAAAACAATAGCACTGACTGTTTGAAAGGAGAGAAGTGGGTGGGTGGAAAACAGGGATGGAAGAGAATAATTTTTACCCTTTGAAAATATTTTGCTATGTGAATAAACTTATTTTAAAACGAACCTAGTCCTGGCCAGGTTGCTCAGGTAGTTGGAGCATCATCTTGTACTCCAAAAGGTCATGGGTTTGATTCTCAGTCTGGGCACATTCCTAGGTGCTGGGTTTGATTCTTGGTCAGGGCACATGTAGGAGGCAATTGATCAATGTTTCTCTCTCACATAGATGTCTGCCAATCTATTATCTATCTATCTATCTATCTATCTATCATCTATCTATCTATCTATCATCTATCTCAAATCAATAAAAACATATCCTTGGGTGAGGATTTAAAAAAATAAAATAAAATGAACCTAAAAGAAAATAAGTCACATGAAAGTATTTTGGTGTGCAAAATTTCAAATACTTTTTAAATTAGTTGAGTTGTGTTTAAAATATGCTAAATGTCAATGCCATGATAGCAGAATGTCTCACTCTTTTTTTATTCTTATCTAGCTGCTTGCTCAATGACTAAATGGCAATTTTCCTCAAATAACCACATTTATGGGAGGTCTGACTGTTTATGTTATGGTACTGTACCCAAGACACTATCTTTTTATTTTATAGTCAGTTTTTAGACTACTTCTAGTGCTGATGGTAATACCTACCACTATATGGGTCACAAGTCTCTCCTAAATATAGGCATGTAAATTTGGAAATAAACAATTATTTCATGAACCTTAAGACAAAAGTATCTTGTTTTCACCAATTTCCTTATGAAATTTTGTCTATAAGTTATATCCTTTATTGACTCTTCCCCCTCTAATAGAAAAGCATGTTGAAACCACTTGTAGTCTAAAAATGATCTCTTTATATCACCACTCTGCAGCCCGTGCTCGTGGGCTTAAAGAGTTAACTTTAACTCTTAAAGTTAAATTTAAAATTTTAAAAGAGATTTACACTTTCTACTTACACATTTTCCCTTCCTTTTGCTATAAAATCAATTCCAGTCTCCCCTGAACCCTAACATTGTCAGAAATTGCTGGTTCTAAAGGCCAAAGTTACTTTTGCCTAACATTCTTGCACTCCTTAACTTTATTGAACTTCCTCAAATTTCTTTCATCAGTTCTGCACATAGTCTTGTTCCCAATTTCTGCATTTCCCTTTCTCTTTCCAACTCTATACATCTTAGTAAACATTTCTACTCCAGCACTGGTACTACTCTGTTCATGAAGATCACCCTCATCACCTGCAATCACCTGTAAACCTATATCCAGTATGTGAACCACTGGAGCTTTCTGTCCAAAATTCTTTTAGATAACACTGTTCTTGTCTCCAAATTTGTTTGATTGTTATTCTACTACCATTCAATTGGTAGTAGAACCAAACTTTGACTTTTTAATCTTCTATATGTACCATGAATCTATTTTTTCTTTTCAAAACTCATTGGCCATAACTCAAATTGAGACTCTTTTCATACTTGCCCTGAACAGTGACCACACAAACCACTAAACAATATAAAATTTACTATATCTAGAATCCAATCAAAGTTTAGTAGTCATGTGAAAAAAAGAAGAAAAATGTGACCTGTTAACCAAGAGAAAAGTCAGTCAGACATACTAGCTAAAAAAAATAAATATTAAAAAGATACGGATGGTAGACTTTAGCAGACAAGGAGTTTTAAAAAGTTTTTTATGAGCCAAAGTAGAAATCTCAAAGGGAATAAAACAATACATATAATTGAATAAAAATAAAATACATTTCAAAAGATGTGGGATGTCACTGAAGCAATGCTGAGAGGAAATTTATAGCACTAAATGTTTATATTACAAAGTATGAATAGTGTCAAATCAATGATCTATGTTGCTACATAAACTCTTGAAAAGTAAGATGAAAATGTATCCAAAGCAGGCAGAAGGGATGAAATAAAAAAGAACAGAAATTATAAATTGGAAACAGAAAAACATTACCAAAAATTAACAAAACAAAAAAGCCCGTTCTTCTAAAAATTTAGTAAGTTGATCATCGCTAGCACAACTGACAGAGACAATAAATGAGAAGATACCAAGCAGTAATACCGGGAATGAAACAGAGAGTATCACAGTGGACCTAGCAGTCATGTAATGTTAATAAAAAAATACAATGAATGACCTTATACTCTAATTTCAACAACTTAGAGGAAACATTGAAAACTACAAATTACCAAAATTCATCTAAGATGAGATAGATAATCTTAACGATCCTGTTACCATTAAATAAATTAGAATTTAATTTTAAGGTTTCTATAAAAAATTAAAGTAACTGAAGAATTTTGCCAAATATTTAAAGAATAATTAACATCAGTTCTGTACATTCTCTCTTGTGATATGAAATTTTTTAAAGGGGACACTTTCCAACTCATTGTATCAAGCCCATATTACCCTTTAATACAATATTAGCAAGTCAAATACTACAATGAATAAAAATAAATATACATGATGGCCAAGTCATTCATGGTGAAATAACAATTGCTCTTAAGGGAAAACATAATATATTTAAAGATGGACAGAAAGATATAAAAATGTGATTAATTAAAAATGTTATGTTTGCATGGTTCAGACACCATACATAATCTGCAAAAAAGTACTAGAACTAATATGTAAACTTGGCAAAGTTACAGGATACATATTTAATGTACAAAAGTAAAATGCATTTTTATGTACTAGCAACAAACAATTTGAAAATAAATTTAAAATCACACAATTTATTCTAGTATGAA
Organism: Phyllostomus discolor; assembly: GCF_004126475.2. Taxonomy (NCBI): domain Eukaryota; kingdom Metazoa; phylum Chordata; class Mammalia; order Chiroptera; family Phyllostomidae; genus Phyllostomus; species Phyllostomus discolor. Next base: position 53,787,823 of record NC_040907.2, read on the forward strand.
AGACAACATTGTAGGCATAAACTAAACAGCAAGATTGTATCATTTTTCAAAGTTTACTCAAATCCATAATTAAAATGGGGACATTTTATGTATGTATGTATGTATATAGTTTATACCTCAATGAGACAAATAATAACAAAAAATAGATGTGATACTTAATAATAAATACATTAGTTTTCAAATGTATTTTTTATTTAAAAAAGTGAGAAGTGATTCTTGTTAGAATTCCAAATCATTAGTTATCTCCTCACCAATAATTTAATGTTGTGAACATAAAAACTTCAATGCTTCTGGGTAATTCACTGAACAACTATTTGTTGATCAATTGTTATGCAACACATAACTTGCAAGAAGAATCAGTGACAAACTTATAACATCAACAGTCTTACATTCCTGTTTAAAAAGAGTGGGAAAGAGAAATGTCCCAGTTCCCATCAAAGCTCAGTTCTGTTACCTCTTGCCTTTCACAAAGTCATCTCCTATAGCCCTTCATTCCTCAGTCATCAGTATCTCCAAAAAATAGAGTATTGCTATCAGAATAAAAATATGCCATGATAACTTCCATTAAAAACATAAATAATAACAACAATCTCTTGTTCCACCAGACCACTGCACATATCATTTCACAAATCTTTTCTCTTCAAAGCATAATTTCTTGATTATTCTATAGTTTTCACTTCAAAATTTCCCTTCATTCCAAAACACACTCAATCTAGCTTTTTGTCCTACCACATCTTTAAAATGAATAATATGACCCACAGCAATGTTCCTGTTGACAAACTAATGGACGTTTCTCTTTTTCCACTTGTTGTACCTTTCATTGTCACAACTAACTAGCCCTTCCTTGAAATACTCATGTCTTCCTTTAGACAATTGTCTTCTGTGTTATAAACTTCCCTAGTTTTTCCCTTTAGTCTCTCCTGCTTCCTCTTCTCTTTACCACTCAATCTTCCAGCTGTGGTACTAGCTTCCAGTGGTAGAACATAAGCTTAAGTAGTAAGACATTGTTTTATTTGCCTAATTTATAGAAAAAACAAGAGATATTTAGAAACATTTCTCTGTTTTCCTCACAAAACTGTGATTATAAAATGAAACAATGAGGAAAGTATGGGAGAGGCTTATAATGTTAAAAATGTTTTAAATTAAAGCCATGAAAAAAAATTCTGAAAAAAGAAAACAATAAAAACTTTTTTTCACCCCTGGTTTTTAAAATGTTGTGAATTCTTCAGTCCAGGAACAATGTGTGTATGTGTGTGTTGTTTTATCTCAGTAGGTTTATACATACTTTCCAGAAACTTTCAAGTCCCTGAAAACTATTATGTTCTAATTATTGTATTATAGTTTGAGATTAAATTTATTATTATTAATAAGCTTTAAAAATCCTATATCAAGTCCATTAGAATTCATCATAAATCTATCTTCTAAATCTATTTCTACATTAGGCTGGAGGTGTATGACAGTGTTTTCCTAGGATTTGGAGAGCCCTCAGAATGCATGAGACAATCCAGCGGTGAACTGAATAGGCTCTTTGTTGTATGGCCATTAGTTTCCTTTCATATATATTTTCTCTCCTGCAAAATTGTATGTTTTTGATAATTGAGTATACATTCTCACCATGTTATTTTATATGTATAGCCCTCCCACACACCAGCTAAACTCAATATAAATCAGTACTAACAAATTATTAGTCACTTAAATATTTTTGTATTATTATTTGAAGCTGCTTATAAAAAAAAATTTGAATGTGGTAAAAATGGCCCAGAAGGAAAAACATTTAGAAAACTATGGTGAGATCCAAGCTCTGAGTGATGGAAGAGGGGCTTTATCCTGGAGCATAATGAAAAGAAGAGGGAAGTGAATGGGAACGGTTGGCCAAACCCCAGCAGCCAGCTCTCTTGGAAAGACTGAATCAGCAGCCTCATGGACCTAAATTAAACATTTTACTAATATATAATTCTCTTAATTTTATCTAAATTTACTAGGGCATTAAATAAATCAGATGTGGGCAAACCTTTGGCCAAATTAGTGAGGTACTTTGGAATAACAAGGAAAATGATCATTTGCAATATTCATTGAATTTGTTAACATAAATTATAGTAAATGCAAACCTGCAGTGAGGTTTATTAAAATTTGAAATTTTTGACAAATGCAGCAAGGATTTGGCTATTGGCTTGTTGTTGGAGAAGAAAGACAAAATAAAACTTTTAACTTAGTAAATTAACTTGTTTAATCCTGTGAATGAGGGAGAAGAATAAGGATCAAAATGTTTCCTTACATTTAATAAAAGACTTGTGAAATGATTGAACCAGTACCTTGGAGCATTTTTGGCATATTATATTTCCACTTTAAAACCTAGCAATTTAGAAATTTGAAAAATATCTATTTTTCTTGCAGTTTGAAGAATATCTATTATTTCAAAAATTGAAATAAAATGATCATTTTAGCTTGAAAGTTTAAAATGTATTACATAAATGCATATATATAAAAACACACACATATTTCTTATAAGCGTGTGGCCATTATAGACCATTGTATTTTTGTTGTGCTCAATTGGATTTGCAACCCCCCAGTTCAGTAAACAACTAATTTTCTGAACACTGTTCATGGTGAGTTGAAGCCATTGCTCTTGCTTATTCAGCATATCTTTTAATTTGTAAACAGTTCCATAAATCTTCCATGGCTTCTAGGGACATAAAGACTCCTATGATGAAGTGGCCAGCATGGTGGCTTAACAAGCTGAAGACTAACTTTTTCTCTCCATGCATCCTAGGGACCTTTGTCTTATTCCTGGCAAAGCAGATCAGATTTTGAATTCCAGCCAGGGTAATTAGCACACTTTAGGAGCTCAATGCACAAAGCAAAATGGTCAGCATTAGCAAAGATGTCTTGTGAGTGTTTTCTGAGTGGTAGAAAAGAAAAAGGGATGACCAGCTGCAGCAGGTCTTTGGGAATCTAATGAAAGGGACCTACCAAACAACCAACCAAAATATAACCGGAGACATTGAAATAAAGAACAAATTGACAGAGTGGAAGGGGGAGAGGGGTGATGGGGGAAAATAGGGGAAGAGCCTTTAAGGAACATATATAAAGGGCGCATGGACAAATCCAAAGGGGGTAGGGTTGACGGTGGGAGGTGGGGAGGGGTGGGGTGGAGGGGAGTGGTGGTGGGGGTAAATGGATACAACTGTACTTGAACATCAATAAAGAAAAAATAACAATAAATAAAAAATTAAAATTGTATAGTTCCACCTAGGGGAGAGTTGTGTATCAACACTTGAAGCTTTGAGCCAATGTTTTTATTTGTTTCTGCATTCTAAAAAATAGGAATAAAGAAAGATGTAAGAGGCCCTCAACATTCTCTAGAGAGCAAATTCTCAATGAGAAATTTATATTCTCTAAAATAAAAGTATCAACAAAAAAATAAGGTTTTTTCCTAACTCTAGTAACAGTAATCTTCCTGGGAGTCATTTGGCTTATCATACTCTGACAAAACAAAATTGCAAATTGTCCTAAAATGGGTTTAGTGATGGAGTTAAAATGGCTGAGTTTTTGACATACAGGGTCCAGCACAAATAACACCTTGTTTTTATTACAAAATCATAAGCATGTAATTCTGCAACAGAATGATATCACACTCAAGCACACCATGTGCCATTTTAGGTGAAATGTTCAAATTAAAACTATAAATTATTACATCCATGTTATTATTCTACCAACCACACTGAAGCAGGCATTACTTCTGTTGGGTCTTGTATTTATTATCTGCTTTTCACAAAGGTTGTGTTATGAAGATTTTGAAGCAGTATTTTGGAAACTGGGTAACCGTAGTGAAATAATTTGAGATCTTTTAGGTAGACACAAGAGCTATGATCAACATTCAACATTCCATGCTTTAGGCTCCATGATTATTTATTGGTTTACCACCCAAGCATATGTGAATATACATAAATCAAGTTACATGTGTCATACTTTAAATATTCATACCATATACAATATATGTAACATATGTAAAATGCACACATGTTACATATATACTATATATAAAAAATTGAGTAGCAACTACAAATGACTTCCATATTACCTGCCCGCATGTATGCACAGCCTCTCTTGCTATCAAATTTCACATCGGAATGGTATATTTACTCACAAACAACCTACATTGACACATCATTATCACCCCAAATTCATAGTTTGCATTAGAGTTCACTCTTGATGTGCATTTTATGGGTTTGGACAAATGTATAATGACATGCACCCACCATTGCAGTATCATAAAGATTAATTTCACTGCCCTAAAAAGTCCTCTATGTCCTACCAATTTATCTATCCCTCTTCCACTCTAACTTCTGGTTCTTTCATTTTTTTCCATCATTTTGCCTTTTCTTGTGCCATATAATTGGAATCATACAGTACATACCCCTTGTTTTTGTTTTATTTCACTTAGTAATGTGCACTTAAGTTTCCTCCCTGTCTTTTTATGGCTTGTTGGGTTATTTTTTTAACACTGAATAATAGTCCATTGGCTGGAAGTATGACAGTTTTTTTATCCATTCATCTACTGAAGGACATCTTGGTTTCTTCCAGGTTTGTTCCATTGTTAGTAAAGCTGCAATAAACATTCATGTGCAAGTTTTTGTGTGACATAAATTTTCGCTCCTTTGGGTAAATACCAAAAGATACAACTGCTGGATTATATGGCAAGGGGATATTTAGCTTTGCAAGGAACCACTAAGCTGTCTTCCAAAGTGAACATCCTATTTTGCATTCCCACCAGCAATGAGATTTCTGTTGCTCCACATACTTGCTAGCATTTGCTGTTGTCAGTGTTTTGAATTTTGGCCACGTGTCATAATTTATGAAAGTTATTTTCATTGAGCAGCTCATTTCAGAATAACACTTTTGTATTGATTCTATTGTATATAAAATATTTAACTTAATGTAATATGATACAACATATTATAAACATTATATATTTTTAAATATACATACACATGTGTGTATAGGTACATTGCCCTGTGTATACAGTGTTTTAAAATCACATTTTTATTTGAATACTTAGCCACATAAAAAAGACAAAAAGTTATATTGTAACTTCTATAAAAAGCAAGTGCTTGATTAAATGCACATTGAAGATAAAGAATCTGGTAACTCTCAGGTATGGGGTTGTATGTGTTTCTATTTTGCAGAAGGTAACACACTACCTACTAATGAAGCTATCTCAAAATATGATCTGACATTGTTATAAACTGTGCCCTTAGCTTGCTGGACCTTTTGCATAGCTAATTTTCTTTCAGAGAGTACTTGATAAGTGCTCCAAATTGTTAGCTTGAATGAGGACAAGTAGGACAAATCCTCTCGGTATGTTTTTTTGTTATCACTATCTTTTTCTCATTAACCTGTTAGCCAAGTAGTGAGAGTTACTGATCCATGTATAAGAGATGAGAAAAAAATGCCATTTCATCTATCAAATTAAAAAAATATGTATCAAAAACTAATTTCCTATGAAAAGCAGAGCAGGACATACATTTTTTATTCTTTTAACTCTAGGAAATTATTGTTTCCTCCATTTTATTCTTTTATAAACAGAGGGAAGGTAAATATCACTTGTTTTTAAGACAAGCTAACATTTTGTCTGGCTCATTTTTAAAACTGTGATTTTAGCCCTGGCTGGCATAGCTCAGTGGATTGAGTGCGGGCTGCGAAACCAAAGTGTCGCAGGTTCGATTCCCAGTCAGGGTACATGCCTGGATTGCAGGCCCATGAGCCTCAGCAACTGCACATCAATGTTTCTCTCTCTCTCTCTATCTCCCTCCCTTCCCTCTCTAAAAATAAATAAATAAAAACTTTAAAATAAATTGTGATTTTAAATGAAAATTAACCCTCTACTTGTAGGACATATATAGAATCTGTTGAAGAATAAAGGTGATAAACTAAAGGACTAGGTTATTTCTTTAGCTTGAAGTACACAGACTTTTTTCATTGAAGCAGTTAGCCAGAGATGGTGTGTGTCTATGTGTGCGAGCACATGTATTATGCATACTTGCATCTAGCAAGAATAGTCCAATGTCACCAGCTCTTTTGAAAAGGTGGTAGAAGTCACCAAAGCCATAGATACAATTACTTTGAATAAAGACTATTTTACACAAATGTTAAATGAAGTTTCCCAATAATTACAAATAATGGGCTCTATTAATTCATTTGCAACCTCCATTATCCTAAGCACAAAGAATTAATTATAAAAGGTTGCTCAATTTTAGACTCAGATAAATATACAAAAATAAAAAAAAACTCACATTTTTACAGTGTGTGGTACTAACAATGAGACTATTTGGTTTATTTAATGTCAAATGATTTCAAATGTAATATGGGTGTGTATGTACATATGGCAGCCTTATGTCTCTTTCTAGATATAAGACAAACACACCCCCTGAATGTAACTCTATCTTATATCATTTGTCACCATTATCATTTACATAGGGTAATACTTGGTATCTGTTGTTCATTTTCTTGTCAATCACCAATATACTTATCCTTTGCTTTTTAAAATGTTTATTCTTATAAGTAATATATGTCTGCTAAACAAAATTAGGTAGTGCTAATTAGCAAAAAGAAAGAAAAGAAATACCAATAGGCTTCCAAAGATACTCACTATTAAAATGTTGATGGTTATAGAGTAACGTATAGCTGTGGTTTGGGAGGCACAGATCTAGATTTAAAACCATCTCAACAATTTATGAGTTCCATTACTCTTGATCAACTAAGGCTAACTTTTTTCATCCATACAATGAAAATGATGATCAGCATTTTTTTTAGGACAAAAAAGAAGAAATGTGGCTACTGCTCTTAACTGTTCTTGTTGTCACTATTATTACTATTACCTTTTGCTATTATTTGCTTAAAATATAACAATATTTAAACTATGCACTGCTTTTATGCAAAATACCATACTTTTAATATACTTTTTGGTAAGTTGTCATTTCATTTAACTGCTCATTTTGAAAAATTTTATATGCCAGTAGATATCATTTAGCAACACTTTTTTGAGTTATTCTTTAGTAAATGCTTCATTGTGTGAAGGTTCTATCATTTAGTTAGCAAATGCATTATTTTGAACACTTATTTCCAATATTCCATTTGTTAAATAATACTTCAATATACATCTTCATAGCCAAATCTTTGTACAAAATCTCAATTATCATCATAGGATTATTATATATACAGACAGACATATTTGTAGTTTGATTCATATTTAAAAACACCTCCTAGAAACCTTATACCAATTTACATCATATACTCAACTGTATATGAAAGTTCCTAGTGTGTCTGTTGTAGCCACAAGGATGACTGAAATATTTCGAAGCTGATCTTACCGGTGGGTAATATGGGCATATTTAGAGTCTCTCCAGTTACTTAAAAGAGTGTTGTCCCCCTTGGAGAATCTTGAAGGTAAGATTTTGGATTTAAGATAACATTTACAAATTTTTCTGTTGGGCTAAAGCAAATGAATCAGTAGGTTTTTGTAATCATTGTTGTTTGTTTTTTATCCTCACTCGAGGACTTTTTTTTGTTCATGCTTAGAGAGGGAGGGAGAAAAAAAGAGACATGGATGAGAGACTGGCCACCTCCTGTAAGTGTCCAGACCAGGGGCCATGCTTAATTGGGACTGGGGATCAAATCTGTAGTGTAGTCATGTGCTCTGACAGGAAATTGAACCTGCAACCTTTTGGTTCTGGAACGATGATTCAACAACTGAGCTACACTGGCCAGAGCCAAATTAGTAAGTTTTTTGTTTTCTGTTACAGTTTCTCCTGCACTCGATGTAATAATGTCCTCTAGTTCATTGGAATTTGGTCTTTTTTGTGTGTGGTTTCATTATTATTTTAATACTTTCAATATTGGTAATGTTCTCTAAATTTTAAAATATTAATTATTTCATACTTAATACCAGAAAATTTATTTCCTATTGCTTGGTCAGAAACAAAGTACTGAGGGTATTATAAGCCTATTCTCATATCTTCCTCTGAGTATTTGGCTCTTTGAACTACCCTAAGAAGGCTATATTTGATAATGTTCGGCCAAATTAATAGTAAAAGTCTGGCAGATTTGACCAAGCTGTTAGGTGACTACTGTCAGATGTGTCATGTCATGCATTTGTTCTTTGAGTATAATAGAATTCAGAAAATTTACATGGCTAGAAAGCTAACTCAAACATTGCATAGCTTATAATTTATGAAAACAATACACATGTGGAGAAAGAAAATGAGTAGTAATTTCCTCAGTGCTGGCTTCAAAAGTTGAGAAGTTACAAAGGGATAGAAGAATTTAACCAATGGGGACAAAAATTACAAATTTGTAGGCATTAAGAGAGCTAATTGAATTGTTATCCAGTGTTGTTGTTTAATTAAGTTTATTACTTTAATAAAATCTGTCTTTATTTAGTGAACCTAAGAGGTTTTGTACATCATCTCTTCTCCGGCTATTATTTATCCATGCTCCAGATTATGCCTTCCTAACTGTAAAGTAGAATATGCTTACTCTGTTTAAACTTACTTTTTCCTTGTCTGCTATCCTTATTACAATCATTCAAAAGTGAAAATCTCTATCATGTGAAAGAGGGGAAACAAAGATATTTTTAAAAGTTTTATAACACTGCTGATTATAGTATTATTGTTGTTGTTATTTAATCCATGAGAACACTAAGATTCAGAGATAGAAAGGGCCTCATCCTAATATTACTGACATTGAAGCTCTCATCTGTAGAATTACAATGTTTTTTTTTCCATTATCCAGTATCTCAAATGCCATTTTGCTCTCTCATATGTAGGCCTGTAGTACTAATTACATGGAATATAGTATATTAAGATAAAAAGGAGCTGGTGTTTCTAAGATATTCCTACTATTTATCTAATATTTTGACCTTTTCTTTAAGGATCCATACCATCATGGTACTGGCTTGTTCACTGAGTCATATTTTTCTTTAATTCAAGTACATTTCTTAATTAACTTTTCTTGAGAGAAACTGGTGGAGAATTCCACCAGCTGCAAATATATTGTGTTTGATTTTTGTAAATTAACATTAATACTAAAATTCCTAGAAAATTGATGGTTGGTGAAATTTACATAATTTTAGTCATATTAAGAACGTCCAGGTTTTACCCCAGCTGGCATAGCTCAGTGGATTGAGCACAGGCTTGTGAATCAAAGGGTCAACAGTTCAATTCCCAATCAAAGCACATGCCTGGGTTGCAGGCCAGGTCCCCAGTAGGAGGCATGCAAGAGGCAACCCTCTGCCTGTGAAGCTCATCCCTATCATACAACCAATGATTTCTCTTTATTATGGTATATACTCAAATATCAACTTCTTATAGAGGTCTTCCCTATTTATTCTATCTGTGATAGCACTTGTGTTTGCCCCCCTTACTATATATTCCTTAACTAGATCTGGGGGTTTTCAAAAAAAATGCACAAAGACTTTTTTTTGGGATCAGCTTTACATTCACAGCATTATTGAGCATACAGTACAAAGATTTTCAATGTACTCTTTGCTCTTCACATGTATAGCTTTTTCCATTACTAACATTCCCAACCAGAGTGGCACATTTCTTGGAACTGATTAACTATATTGACACATCATAATCATCCATAGTTTACATTAGGGTTCATTATTGATGCTGTATGTTCTATGGTTTTAATAAGTTTATAATGACAGTTATCCATCATGATGGTATCATACACCCTATTTTTACTATCCTGCTGATTCATACCTCCCCTTCCCAGAACCTTTGGCAATGACTGATCTTTTTATATTTCCATCATTTTGTCTTTTCTGAGAATACCATGTAGTTGGAATCATACAATATGTAACCTTTCGGACTGGATTCTTTCACTTAGTAATATACATTTAAGATTTCTCCATATTCTTTCATGACTTAACAACTCATTTCTTTTTAGTTTTGAAAAACATTGCATTCTATAGATGTCCCACAGTGTAGTAGACCATCCTGCGTGGTGTGGGTCCAGCCCCCAGTGGCAAACATTTACTGCAAAATAACTTCCTAAAAACTATGCTAAACCTTCCAAGGACCAGTGTAACTGGTTCAATCACTTTGGCCTTTTCATTTGCAAATGTCCCTCTTCTGTGATGTGATCAGCAGCACATCTTTGTTTTCTGTAAAAGGTAACCACCTAAATCAAACCAGTGCATAGTAAATGAGGACCATAATGTAATGGGTGGAGAAACCCAATAAAGGCCTGTCATGGTGGAGGCCGTGGCTTTTGTTCCCCTTGAGAGATAAGCCATGCTGTCCCTTTTCCTCCACCAGACTCTGTAGTCCGTGTGAATGTCCCATTTCATACATAATGATTTGGACACTGTGGGCTGGTGTCTGCATCACCACAGTTTTTATTTATCCATTCACCTACTGAAAAACTGCTTTACAAACAAAACTACTAAAGCATCTGTGTACAGCTGTTTTGTGCACATAAGTTTTCAACTCTTTTGAGTAATGCCAAGTGTGGATGCTAGAACATGCGCTGAATTTGGTTTTGTAAGAAACTGCCAAACAGTCTTCCAGTGTCAGAATCACTCTGCATTCCCAACAATGAATAAGAGGTTCTATTATTCCAAATTCTCACCAACATTTTGTATGGTCAGTGTTCCAGATTTTGGCCATTTTAATAGCTTTGCAATAGTATCTTCTTGTTTTAATTTTCATTTGCCTAATAACATATGATGTGGCACATATGTTTTTATGCTTATCTGCCATTGGCATATCTTCTTCAGTGAAGTGTCTGTTAAGGTCTTAGGCTTACTTTTTAATCAAGTTGTTTGCTTTGTTTTCTTACTGTTGAATTTTAAGAGTTCTTTGTACAATTTGAATAATAGCACTATATCAGATGTGTCTTTGGTAAATATTTTATCCTAATTTGTGGTTTGGTTTTTTTTTGTTGTTTTCCTGATTTTCTTTCTCATGGCAAAGTTTTTACTTTTAATAAAATCCAATTGTTTGTATCACGCATTGGGCTTTTCATGTTGTATCCAAAAACTCATTGTCATGCTCAAGGTTACTAGGTTTTCTCCTATGTCATCTTCTAGATGCTTTATAGTTTTACATTTTACACTTAGGTCTGTGGTCCCCTTTTAATTTATTTTGTGAAGGATATAAGATCTGTGCCTAGATTGATTGATTGATTGATTGATTGTGGATGTTTAGTTGTTTCAGCATCATTTATCGGAAATACTATCCTTGCTCCATAGTATTACCTTTGTTCCTTTGTTAAAATCAGTAGAATATATTTTCAAGGGCCTATTTCAAAGCTCTGTAGCCTGTTCTATTGATCTATTTGTTTATTCTTTTGACAACACCACACTATTTGCACTGTAGATTTATAGCAAGTCTTGATGTCAGATGGTATCAGTCCTCCATCATTTTTCTCCTTTAATGTTGTGTTGACTATTCTGAGTTTTTTTCTCTCTATCCTTGTAAACATTAGAATCAGTTTGTGATATCCATAAAATAAATTGGTGAAGTTTTTATTAGACTTGTATTTAATTTATTGAGCAAGGTGGGAAAAACTGGCAACTTAATATCATCTTCCTACTCATGAAAGTTGAATATTTTTATCTCCATTTATGCAGTTCTGTGATTTTGTTCACCAGAATTTTTGTTTTTCTCATGTGAATCTTGCACATATGTTGTTGAAGTTATACCTATGTTTTTATTTGTTTTGATGTTAACGTACCTGGTATTGTGTTTTTTAGTTTAAAATTGTACTTGTTTATTTCTGGTATATAGGAAAACAATTGACGTCTGTGTATTAGCTTTGTATCTTGCAACATTGCTAGAATCACTTACGAGTTCAGTGAGGTTTTTTTGTTGGTTCTTTCAAATTTTCTAAAAAGATGATCATGTCATCTGTGAAAAAAAGAGAGAGTTTTGTTTCTTCTTTCCCTATCTGTATATTTTATTTTCTTTAACTATTGCATTAGCTAGTACTTCTAGTGCATTGTCGGAAAGTAATGATGAGAAGAGATATCCATGCCTTGTTTCTGATCTTAGAAAAATTTCTCACCAAGTTTTCACCATTAATTAAGATGTAAGCCATAATATTTTAAAATATATTTTATTGATTATGCTATTACAGTTGTCCCATTTTCCCTGCTTTGCTTCCCTCAGCCCTGTACACCCACTCCCACCCACATTCCCCACTTTTAGTTCATGTCCATGGGTTGTACATATAAGTTCTTTAGCTTCTCCATTTCCTATACTATTCTTGCCCTCCCTCTACCTATTTTCTACCTACCATTTATGCTACTTATTCTCTGTACCTTTCCCCCCTCTCCTCCTCCCACTCTTCTGTTGCTAACCCTCCATGTGATCTCCATTTCTGTGGTTCTGTTTCTGTTCTAGTAGTTTGCTTAGTTTGTTTTTTGTTTTTGTTTTAGGTGTGATTGTTAATAATTGTGAGTTTTCTGTCATTCCACTGTACATGTTTTTTATCTTTTTCTTAGATAAGTCCCTTTAACATTTCATATAATAAGGGCTAGGTGATGATGAACTCCTTTAACTTGACCTTATCTGAGGAGCACTTTATTTGCCCTTCCATTCTGAATGAAAGTTTTGCTAGATAAAGCAATCTTGGATGTAGGTCTTTGGCTTTCATGACTTGGAATACTTCTTTCTAGCCTCTTCTTGCCTGTAAGATCTCTTTTGAGAAATCAGCTGACTGATGGGAACTCCTTTGTAGGTAACTGCCTCCTTATCTCTTGCTGCTCCTAGGATTCTCTTCTTATCTTTAATCTTGGGTAATGTGATTATGGATGTGCCTTGGTGTGTTCCTCCTTGGGTCCAACTTCTTTGGGACTCTCTGAGCTTCCTGTACTTCCTGGAAGTCTACTTCCTCTGCCATATGGGGGAAATTCTCCTTTATTATTTGTTCAAATAACTTTTCCACTTGTTGCTTTTCCTCTTCCCCTTACTGTACCCCTATAATTTGGACATTGGAACATTTAAAGATATCCTGGAGGTTCCTAAGCCTTTCCTCATTTTTTTGAATTCTTGTTTCTTCATTGTTTTCTGGTTGGATGTTTCTTCCTTCCTTCTGATCCACACCATTGATCTGAGTTCCAGTTTCCTTCCCAACACTATCGATTCCCTGTACATTTTCCTTTATTTTACTTAGTGTAGCCTTCATTTTTTCATCTAATTTGTGACCAAATTCAACCAATTCTGTGATCATCCTGATTACCAGTGTTTTGAACTGTGCATCTGTTTGAACTGTGCATCTAATAGGTTGGCTATCTCTTCATCTCTTAGCTGTATTTTTTCTGGAGATTTGATCTGTTCTTTCATTTGGGCCATTTTTTTTTTTTTAAATCTTGACATGACTGTTACGTACTGAGGGGCAGAGCTTTAGGTCCTCACCAGGGCAGGGCAACCCGTGTTGCTGTGTTGTGACACTGTATTTGGAGGAAGGGTCTGAGAGGGAACAGTAGCACTTGCTCTGCTCTCTGCCAGATTTCAGTCACTTCCCCTGCTTCCCACAAGCAAACTGGGCCTTTCTGGTGCTGATTCCCTGGGTGGGTGGGTTTGTGTAAGTTCTAAGACCTGATGGGTCTCTCCAACGAATTCTCCTGTGAGGCTGGGAGTTTCTCCAGCTGCCATCTCAACCCCCACAGATGTTTTCAATCAGTGGTCTGAGGCTTTATTTCCCTGAACTGGGGCCCTGGGTTGCGTGATCTGTCCTGCTCCCCAGTTGTTTCTCCGATTTATCTGCGTGCTAATGTGGGACTGCCTAGTCTGCAGTCTGCCACCTCGCCAGGTCTGCCTGCTGCCTTGCTGGCCAGCTGCAGCCTTGCATGCCCTGCTGCACAATCGCCCCTTCTATAGCTCTGGATGAGTATGTTTTCTTTAATTCCTTGGTTGTCGGACTTCCATACAGATTGGTTTTCTGTCAGTTCTGGTTGTTCTTTGTTTTTAAATTGTTGTTGTCCTTCCTTTGGTTGAGCGAGAAGGCATAGTGAGTCTACCCGGTGAGTCTACCACAGTGAGTCTCCATCTTGGCCGGAAGTCACATTTTTATAAATACTCTTTACCAAGTGCAGAAAAGTGTCCCTTTTTTCCAAGTCTACTGAGACTTTATGTAATTAGTGGGTATTGGATTTTGTCAAATGTTTTTTCTATATTTATTCACGTGATTATGTATTTTTTCTTCTTCAGATTGTTGATGTGGTAGATTTCATTAACTGATTTTTGAATGATGAACCAGTTTTACATACATGAAATAAATCACACTTGGTCATGGTGTGCCATTTTTTTATACATCATTTAAGTTGATTTACTAATATTGTGTTGAGGATTTTTGCATATATATATATATATATATATATACACATACATGAGAAACATTAATCTAGATTTTTTCTTCTTTTAATGTCTTGGTCTGGTTCTGATATTAGGTAATGCTGACCTCATTCAATGAGTTAGGAAATTTTTCCTTTGCTTCTGTTCTCTAAAAGAAATTATATAAAATATATAACCTTAATAGTCTTTTAATTTCTTCTTCATTAACTGGCTCAATATTCACATATTTGTTTACTACTTCTCTCTCCCTCTTGAGAATGTTAGCTTCATGATACTAGAGTTATCAGTTTTGGTTTTTCTATCTTTAGTACTAGTATAATATCTGATATATAGTAGGCATTCAAATATTTGTGGAAAATAAGTAAAAGGGGATATATCTGGTAAGTGCATTTATAAATTGAAATATTAATGTATTTATTTGCTCAGTAAGTATTTACTCATCATCTACCTATACTATTTTAAATGCGGTAGAAAATAGATTTTCAACTTTTTAAAATTCAGAGTGGCAAAAGCAAGTTAAAATTTCGTTGTTGATTAGTAACCCTGTGATTGTACAATGCTTCTCCATGGTATCCCAGACCTTTATCAAATCATCATAGATGTATTTATTTACAAATGTTAAGAGATGAACTTCTAAAAATATTTTTTCTCTTAGTTACAGATGCATCTATATTGTAGCTAAACTTAAAATATTTACTACTTTTACTAGCCTGAGCTTTCTTTTTGCATTAATAAGTTTTCATGACAGGGTTTTGCTACATTGGATAATTCAGGTGCTCATTAAAGTATAGTGAGGATTTTGCTTAATCCACTGAATAGTACTTACAATTTAATGAACATTAATGAGCTTTGTGATTGTGCTGTGGAGCAAAACTCATATCTCATTAGGTGAACTCCCAAAATGCCTAAAGGTGAGCAGACACAGCTTTAGATATATAAGGTAATTTCATACTTAATTGGTTCTTTACTTGCCACACCACAGATACATATCCAGAACTACGGCTTGAAATGGCAAACATGTTGTTTGCTGTGACAAGTCAATGAAATGGTAGAATTCACAGAGAACTTCTGTGAGTAGTTTAAGGCCATCCTCTATTATGTTAATAAATTGCCATGTTATGACTTGATTCACAGAAAATAGAATATAAGGAAGAAGAGTCAAATAATCCCTAATTTGAGCTGACATTGTTTTATATTGCATACAGAATATGGCACTGGAAGTATTACCTACATGTATATATCCAGATGTACATATCAATGGTATTGCTTGTTTTCATTAACTGAGCGCTTACCATGTGGCAGAAAATTTATGTGTAATATTTTTCCTTCTAATAGAAACCCTGAAAGTTGAAATTATTATTTTCACTTTATGGATGAGAAAGCTGATGAATGAATTAAGTTACTTGCTACACTAGTTTGCTAAAGTTGTCATAACATAATACCACAGACTGAGGGGCTTAACCAGCAGAAGTTTATTTTCTCACAGTTTGGTAAATTGAATATCTAAGAGCAAGGTGTGAACAGGTTGTTTGCTCTTGAAGTCCCTGTCCTGGGTTTGTAGATGTCTCTCATTTTCCTGTGTCTTCCCATGACCTACCCACTCTGTGCACATTCTTGCTGTTTCTTCCTTTCCTTATAGGAAAACTGTAATGCTAGATTAGGACTTCACTCTTATGGCTTCATCTAACCTTGATTACCTATTCAAAAGATTTATCTTAAATGCAGTCATAGTAGTATGGAGTTTAGAATTCAACATACAAATTTTGGGAAAACAATTTAGTCTGTAGTATTTACCAAATATTGCATTGGTAATAAGTGGCAGGTCAGTGATTTGAATTCAGGTCTTTCTAACTACAAAGTCCAGGATCCTATTCTGTACATTCCAACTATAAATCTACATGGAATTCAGAATAATGTGCATTACTCTTAAAAGTATTTATATACTTGAAGAGTCAAAATGCAGTTCATTGTGTCATTATAATGAACAGAAAATTCCAGTTTATCTAATGATTTTTAATCTCTCAGTTACTTTCAAGACAGATTGTATGCATGATATAAAAAACTCAATTAGAAATATGCTGATCAATCCTAGTTATTAATTATGCATGTATATAGAACATTCATCTTCAGTAAATTTTTGGAGATCTCTATTTTAGATTGGATTATGTAATATTGCTCCAAATATGTACACATTTTCAAAGATGACACTCTAGTTGCTGTTATCACTTGGTACAACTAAGAAGTAGAAAGTCTGGAGTAAAGTTACTTTATTATCAAAGGTTAATGTACTATGGCTCATAAGAATATAGAAAACAGAATTTGTTTCAGAATTGTGTAACTTTCTCAGGGCAGGCTTATAGTGCATCTGATGTGATTAAAGTAGAAAAACAGCCTCTGGGAACTCTAGTTAGTAGACCCTGGCTGCATATCTTGTTATTTCACATGTAAACACTCAGCACACACCAAATAAATAGTGAGCATCTATGACGTTTTTTATGGAGTTCTGAAGGTTTTGAGTTTAATCACAACTTTCCAAATACAATGCGCCTAAAGAATATCTCTGAAAATTGAAAAATCCTTATACTTTTTACTATAGCATGGTAATTAAAATGGGCATTTGGACGCAAAGAAATGTAACTTTGATCCCTGTCTGGTGACTACCATGTAGTTTCCAGCAAGCTACTTACCTTCTGTAAGCCCCAAATGGTGTGAATAATGAGGAAAATATCTATTAATCTAACAGGATATACAAGTTAAACTGAATCAGTGTTTGCATATCACCTAGTATGACAATGTATAATTTTCAGTTCAACTGTGTAATGATTTACTTAAGGTTTGTCTTCCCCTCTTAAGGCAAATTCCATGGAATTGTAGACTGTTTTTTTTGTTTGTTTGTTTGTTTTTGCATAACTCACTCTTGGTATTCATGGTATAGCTCCTGACCTATCGAAGACCCTGTAAATGGTTGTTGAATAAATGAGTTAATTAATAAATTGAATTTTATGATTTGCATGTGATCATCAGTTATATATGTGAAATTCCAAATTAGGTGTCTTAGAAGAAAACAAAGACAAAACAGAGTAAATATTGCACTATTCACTAGTAGTTTCCATTGCTTACCAATGGACTGAAAACACTATAAAATAAATAAATGGATGATAATCAGGTATAAGAACAGCTATGTTGATTTATTATCCTTGCTCTATTGCCTGTTGCTAGTTTCAGCTCAAGGAGAGAGAAACTATAGTTAAAAGATTCTTATTCTATCTCATGAACTCTTCCATACATAATTTTTCTCATATCTTATCCAGGAGTTCCAAGAGTTAGTAGCTGGAGAATCTGCAGCTTGATTCAGTGTGCCACTTTGTTGAAAGTAAGACTTCAGAGTAAAACAATACTTTTGTTCAAAGATAGTTTTATATTTATTCAGTAATTATGTGTCAGACACTTTTCTTGGAAAAGAAGACATCTCGTACTAATGTAACCATATTCCTGCCCTTGTGGAGTGGCAAAAACAGATTTAAAAATACATAAGTAAATAAAATAATATATATGCTGATGTCAATTACCATGGAAACAGAAGCCAAAGTGGTCTTAGGGCAGTGTAGCCAGTTTTTGAGAAATATTTGAGAAAAATGTTTGGGATATGAGGGAATAATTTAAAGAATATCTGAAGGAAGGCCATTCTAGGCAGAGAGAACAGCTACAATGGGTCTAAGGTGGAGACAGCGAGGAGGACAGAGGGCCTGGAGCAGAGGAAGGAAAAATGAGTAAAAGTATCTACAGTGAGGTCATACAGTCAGAGAGATTAAATTTATGGGAAATTATATTTGGCTTTTTGAAAACATTTGGTACTGAAATCTGATTCTATAAGTTAGCAAATGTTGGCTTCCAATTCTATTATGATTTCTTCAAGGTATTTACTATTCCTTGCTGTATTCCAGCACATGATATTGCATCTGCTGAGGAGTACATGACAGACAGGAACTTGTTGAAGAAAGGATCCATCATTTGGACAATGGTTATGAAATCTTTGTACCAAAAATATGATTTTTAAAACTGATAATCTAAAATACCAAATTTTCATTACTAAGACAGTTTGGTACATTGTTTGCTCATGTCTTTGTTATTTGTATAGCAAATATATTAGAGACAGTATGGATAGGGCAGTAGAGAAAAATATTCTCATGCAGCAACTCACAGAAACAGATTAAGAGAAAGAGAATAAAACACAGAATAGTAAATGAGCCCTGGCTGGCGTAGCTCAGTGGATTGAGTGTGGGCTGTGAACCAAAGCATCGCAGGTTCAATTTCCATCCAGGGCACATGCCTGGGTTGCAGGCCATGGCCCCCAGCAACTGCACATTGATGTCTCTGTCTCTCTCTCTCTGTCTCTCTCTCTCTGTCTCTCTCTCTCTGTCTCTCTCTCTCTGTCTCTCTGTCTCTCTCTCTCCTTCTCTCTCTCTTTCTCCTTCCCTTCCCTCTCTAAAAATAAATAAATAAATCTTTTAAAAATATTAAAACAAAGAATAGTAAATGAGGGAGGAAGGAGGCAGGGAAGGGAGTTTGTCAATTTGTGACTATATATTTGGTTTTCCTTTGTGTCATTTAAAAAATCACAATCTGTTTTTGTTCATCTTTAATTGGGTTTGTGAAAACCATGTAACTACAATCCAATTTGTTTGGAAGCCTCAATTTTCACTTTCTATTTATCTCTCTATTTATTCTCTTTAAAAAAGGCAAAAATATCTTTGTCCATTACTAGAAGCATAACTAAATTCCATAATAACTAGGAGATAAAAGATGGTCAGCTAGGTACATATATGTACTTGGTAAATTGAAAAAGATTAGTCTATATGTTAGTAAATATCATTTTTGTTAAAATATAGGCATATCTAGGAATCAATAGGAACTACTATATAGGTGACTCTTAAACAACATGGGTTTAAACTAAAGGGATCTACTAATATATAGATTTTTTTTAGTAAGTACCGCTATTATTTTTAATCAGAGATTGAGTTTATGAATGCAGACAGCCAATTGTATGCATTGATCTATACCATTATATGTGGGGGAAATCTGTGAATTTTGGTATATGTGGAGTTCTTGGAACGAGTCCCTGTAAATACCAAAGGACATACAAATTATGGGGGAGTCAAAAATTATGCTTAGATTTCCAGTTCCATAAGGGTTGGTGTCTGTAACCTCTACATTATTCAAGGGTCAACTGCATATGTATAGAAAAATAATAATGGTAAATTATTGAGCAAGTTTAACTCAACTTTATAATATGAGATGATAAATTATGGAATAACTGGAAAAGCCTTTTCTTTTTCATTTTAAATATTTTATTTATTTGTTTTTAGAGAGAGAGGAAGGGATGGAGAAAGAGAGGGAGAGAAACATCAATATGTGGTGGCCTCTCACATGGCCCTCACTTGGGACTTGGCCCGCAACCCAGGCATGTGCCCTGACTGGGGATTGAACCTTTGACTCTTTGGTTTACAGCCCACACTCAATCCACTGAGCTACACCAGCAGAAAAGCTTTTTTGAAGAGATAAAATAATGTTAAAATGATTTTGGGAAGAGTATAGTTGTGTCAGTGTTTCTTTGTACTTCTTCAAAGGTGCCTCAGATATTGAATTAATATTTGTTTTGCCACACATTACCTTTTCCCTTTAAAAAAATTAAAAATAAATGCATTTATTTATTATACAACTATATAGATTTATACATTATAAATTGATATTGAAGTATTTATCTACATATAAACTTTATAATTAAAATATATAATTTATTTAAGATTATATTTTTGCCTTGAACCATTGATACTATAAGGTTAGATGGCTAATTATTCTTATTTTTAAAAACATTTTATTTATTTATTTGTTTTGAGAGAGGGGGGAAGGGATAGAGAAAGAGAGGGGGAGAAACATCAGTGTGTGGTTGCCTCTCACATGCCCTCAGCTAGGGATCTGGCCCACAAACCAGTCATGTGCCCTGACTAGGAATTGAACTGGAGACCCTTTGGTTCACAAGCCAGTACTCAATCACTGGCCAGAGCTAAGTATTCTTATTTTAAAATAGCAAGATAATTACTACACCAATATTCTACTTAAAACGAATCCACCCTTGGCACACTTAAATTAGGAGTCTTTTTTCATTTTTTAAAAATATTCCCTTTTTTTCCCTTTTAAATGCATAGTTTAATGTTAGAAATCTCCATTAGCAGGAGATTCTGTGTCAGGTAAAGATGTCATCAATGCGATTATACTCCCTAATGCTCAAATTGTAAGGATATTCCATGGACATTCAATATCCACTGGAAACTGATTCTGTGGACTTTGCTCAGCTAAATAAATGCATATAAATTAGGGCATAGCAATGAAAATAGCATCAGGTGGGAAAGTTATGATCACATTATAAGTTTGGGATGAACTAAAACTATGAAGGCAGTCATTATTTTGATGAAAAATATAAATCTTTTTTTTTCTGTACCAGGCTGAAACAAATACTCCCCACATAGAGTCCTATTGTATGCTGAATGTATTTCTATAAAACACCTTTAATATTTTGCTGCAGCTATTCTTCTTGTGTATTTATTTTTCTTTGAGAACAAGAACTGCATATCACTCTTTTCGTATACGTCAAATTCCAGGAACATCCCTTGTATACAGTGTACATCTCAACTAGTGTTTGTTTCATTAGTGAATTCACAGATATGAACCACAGTGTAGTGATAGCCAGAGGGAAAGGGGGTGGGGGTAGGTGGAGGTAAGCAAAAGGGGGATAAATGGGAACAGAAAAAGACTTTGCTTTGGTTGGTGAGTGCACAATGCAGTGGATATATGATGTTTTGTTGAGTTGTACCCTTGAAGCTTGTATGGTTTTGTGAACCAATGTCACCCCAATAAATTTAATTAAAAGAAGAAAAAAAGAAAAAAGAAGTCCCTTCCTTTGTCCCACACAATTTAGCACATGATTATACAAGGCCTTAATATTAGACATAATTAATATGTGATACAAAAAGACAAACTCCAAAAGCTTGATGGTGTTACATACACACATGCATACATACCCATATCACATACTCAAGTCATTATCATAGGACTGAGTGCCATTCCTCCACTCCTTATGGCAATGTCAGATTGACCATTTGGCCTCAAGTTTTCTGTGGTCAGAAACCAGGGAGATGGACAGTCCCCAGGGCTCCTAACAATCTTCAATTACTTCTGCTTCCATTTCTTTGAGAAGCACCAATGAAGAATTCCAGACTGACTTCAAAGGACACTGAGAAGTGTAAAATATTGAATTGGTATTTAGCAACCCCACTCTGGCTGACATCACCTTTTCTCTCATAGTGTCAGAAGTGCTTTCCCAAGTAAACTGCAAGTCAGGAATGAAATATCTGGTTGCCCCCAAAGTTTGCTTTTTTAGCTTTTTTCTGTAAGATGGCTCTAGTAGTGCTTAGTTGTTTTTAACTTCATTTGAAACAATTTTGTTAGATTGTATTGTGATAGCTGTCATATCATAGTAAGTTTTAAAAAAAAATCAAAATGGTGAATTTTTATGTAGCCTTTTTAGTATTGAAGATAGAAGAAAATGCACAACATTTTTGGCATGTAGTGCTTTATTATTTCAAGAAAGAAAAAATTCAACTGAAATGCAAGAAAAGAAAGATTTGTACAATGTATGGAAAAGGTACTGTAAGTGACTGAATGTATCAAAGTGGTTTGCAAAGTTTCGTACTGAAGATTTCTTGCTAGACGATGTTCCATGGTCAGGTGGACCAGTTTAAGTTGATAGAAATCAAAGGGAGGCATTAACTGGTAACAATCAACATTATACCACATGGGTAATAGCCGACATACTCAAAATATCCAAATCAATAAAGTTATTTGTGAAAATGAAAAAAATATGCCTTTTATTTTCTGGAAAACACTAAACAGACTTTTTTGCCCCATCCAGTATATCATCTTATTTTTATATTTCTTAGAGTAAGAAAATAAAAGTTGTGATATATATACTCAATGTGATCAATATTTTAGAATTTATTCTGTTAAAAAGCTTTTTTCCAAACTGTAGTGATCAAGTGATCATTATATAAATATCCATATTTGTCCATCTTTTTCATAAAAAAATAAGTGGAGATATTACAAGTTTTTAAATGGTTGATATCATTAAAACCATATAATTCCTTTCAGGGGTAGGGAAGAGTGGTTGTGAAGATGCAGTTAAAATATGAGCATCAGAAACACTTGTGATGATTTTCCAAATGTACATGCTGAGGCTCTCCCCTTGAAAAGTAATTTGTTTTGGGTGTGGCTTAAGGGAATGTTTCTTTTTAAATTTATTTTAATTATTGCTCAAACACCAGTGTTTGAGAATAATTGTTAAGCCTTCTAAACTGTGAAGAACTAAACAATTTCATAGCTGTTAGGAACCGCTTTGACAGCTCTACCAAACTTTTGAAATGCAGAAACATTGCAAATATAAAGCATACCATCTTACTTATGTGAAAAGGTAAAATTTTATATGTCTGATTCCTTGGGATAATCATGACTTTGCTGTCTGTATATGAATATTCAAGAAAAAAATAACTGTATTCCTGTGTTCAGTTTTTAGTAGGTTTCTGGGGACTGACAATTATTTTTTCCATATAATATTTAGTATGGTTGGCCAGAAAATGTGAGCTAGGCTTGTTACTGAATATAGAACTATACCACCTGGCTCAGCCTCTCTTGTGGTTTTTATCAATCACAGTCTATGCAGTAGAGAAGTGATGTATGCCACTTTCACTTCTGCATCATGAACAAAACAAGCAAACAAAGAAACACCTTCATACCCCTTCTCCATCTGACTTGAATGGAGAAATATTAAAGCTGTATTAAATATAGGTACCTTGTTAGTTGTAAAAAAGCTTGCATTCCTGAATCATGGCTTGGAGAAATTTTCATGAAGAATATTTGTGTTGTTCCAGAACATAAAGGAGAAGTAAAAATTTTAGAGCTGAGTCCTTGAGCTTTTAGAGTTTATTTGCTTCTGCATTTGGTACTATCTTAATTGTATCTTTAACATTAATCGGATGATTTTTACTTATTTTAGGTGATCACTAATAAATGTCATGTTTACAATCTTAAATCTAACCATTGCAAAAAAGTCTCCATATATCTTTGAATAACTGTCTCATGGTCTTTCTGCTATTAAATTTCATTATGTTTCTATTTCCAGATCTTTTTTGGAAAATACAAGTGTCTAGGTATGCATATCGAAATGGTACTGTGTGTATACACACACACAAACACACAGACACACACACACATATTACCTACTTTCAGTATATACATATATACACACAGATGCTCACACACAACTTATTCTATTAGTCACCATGTATTATAAAATAAGTCAGAGATACTTTATCAATTGTGCTTGAGTCAGATGTAAGCATGTGTATAAAACAGAAATTTTCACCCTTTTTGGGGGACATATACATACATGTTCAGATAAAATTCACACAGTTCTTACATTCCTAATGATTGTGGTACAACCAGGATAGACCACTGATTATACACATTTCCAAAGCTAGAATTCCATTCATTTGCTTTTTTTCTCAAGAAAGCACAACAGTCAATCTGGCACTAAAACAATAGCCTCTGAAATGTTCTAATCAGGTAAATCACCTATTTTGAATTTTTTTAAGTAAATTACTCAAAAGTCAGTTGTCTTAACTGTGATTAATAACAAATTATTTGTGGCACTTTCTGTAATGAATCTCATTATAAGAGTGACCCTGTCTCTGACCAGGTTCCAATCTTGGCTCTGCCATCTACTTGCAATATAGCCTCTCAGAGCTCAGTAAGAGTGGGAATAACAATATTAATGATTTGAGTGATAATTCATATATACTGATTTT
The DNA here is from genome assembly GCF_004126475.2 of Phyllostomus discolor. Taxonomy (NCBI): domain Eukaryota; kingdom Metazoa; phylum Chordata; class Mammalia; order Chiroptera; family Phyllostomidae; genus Phyllostomus; species Phyllostomus discolor. The sequence goes on from NC_040907.2 coordinate 53,812,103, forward strand.
GGGGGGATATCTGCTTTACATTAATCATTTAGCAAGTGTTAGCTGTTATATCATTCAAGATCAGTACCAGAAATGAAAAGCAATATAACTATTTTAGGCAGAAGCATATTTAATACATGAGAATAGGTATTTGGAAGCATTTTTGGAGGATTAAGGAACCATGCTAAAGAGTAGGCTACAGAAATAATCTATTTTCAAAACCGCAACTCAAACTAATGCATCCAGGTTGCTACTCACACTCCTCAGTCAGAAAGTTGTGGAGTCAGAAAGCCACCGCTGCCTCCATGAGTCCCAAGAACAAAGGGCTGTAGTTGTAACTGAAAGGTCTGAACAGAGCCACTGCCATTGCCATACTTCAACTCTCAGGAAGTGAACCATCGGACACTGGAATGCTGCTACAGAAAAACTCAAAGTGTCTACCAATCTACTTGCAAAGAGCAAAAGTAAAAGTACAAGGAGTACTAATGTACTAGGACCCATCCTAAATTCTGCTTTCCAAATCTCATACAAGTGCATGAAAATGGTACACCTTAATTTGAATGTATAACCCTAGAAGTAAGGGTGTATGAGAAATTTAGTTACTTGTTTTCATTACCAATAACCAAGATGTCATATTGGCAAATATGAGTGCCAAATCACAGATTTTATAGTTATTATGTTTATTATAGACATTGCTATTCTGTGCTATTTTCTGAAGAGTGTATCATCACCATTATGTGAAGTATCCTCATTAGTAATCAGTACCCGTGTCACGTAAAATAACCTGCTAGTCCCTAGGATATACAAATGCACCTAACACAGCACTCACCCTTAGAAGACTTACACTAATATAAATATGTTATTGATATAACATAATTAATATGAATATATATGTTATGTATATAAAAGATAATGATCTAAAATAAATTTTACCAACTGCTAAGTGTATGCTTAACTGGTCACTATACCTATTGACAAGCATCTTCTCAAATAGGGTTTGTTTTAATATTAGACCATTTCCCTAAGATGTTTGGTAACTATACACAGGAATTTATTGTTTAACAATAGGATATTGCTCTTAAATTTTGATGATAAGTAAATATGAATTTATTCCTTGTGACTACAACCTTTACAAACAAAACAAAAAACGAAACAAAACAGCATCAACCTTAAATGTAGCAACTGCCACTGAGAAGAGCCAGAGAGATAGAAGGTTTGTGAATAGTACTTTAAAAATCCTCTATTTTATTCTTCTCTAAATCACTCTTGGTTTTCATTATCTTTCTTTCCTGGGACATTCACTATTCCTTATCCTGACAAACAGCAAGAGAAATGATCTAAGTTTGTGAAAAACCTGTATTAATGACAAAAGAGGACATGCTATTAAACTAATGGAGACACAAGTCAAACAGCACATTAGACTGGCTCTCTCTGCTCAAGGTCAATGTGAGCAAATGTGGTCAACTTGCACTGAAATTAGCTATTGCACTTAAGAAAGAGTAACCATAATTTTAAGTATATTATTTGTCTATATTGAAAAATACATTCCTTTGTTTTGATAGACATCATTATAAGTCCTACCATATAATCCCAGTCATATTTGCTCACACAAGAGAAAGAATATCTCCCTGCATTCCAGGGATAGAATTAGGAATTTTGTCATGATGAGCAAGATCCTGAATGTGCAATATCTCTCTAACAATAGGACCAAAAGAGTTTTTCCAACACGGTAATGTTCATATAAGTAGGAGCTAAAGAGTGGATGAAAGAAGGAGGTAATTGTTAGTCCCTTCATTTTTTGTTGGTGTCAAACATATGTTGCAGGAACTAAAAATAAAAGTATAAGTGCTATGTTTCTCATTGCCTATTTGCTACTGAGAAACAGACTAATATTTGTAAAATAATCTACATTAATACAAAGATAAATGATAATGCACTTGACTAGTGCATATAAAACCTATAAAAGAAGATATTATAATAAGTTTCAAATACAAATATTAAAGACTTTAACAGGACAATTTTAAAAAAATTTTAGTGATTTTATTTATTTATTTTTAGAAAGAGGGAAAGGGAAGGAGAAAGAGAGGAAGAGAAACATCACTGTGTGGTTGCCTCTTGCATGCTGCCCACTGGGGACATGAACCACAACCCAGGCATGTGCTCTGACTGGGAATAGAACACATGATCCTTTGGTTTGCAGGCCTGTGCTCAATCCAGTGAGCCACACCAGCCAGGGCAACAGGATAATTTAATTATATTCCTAATGAGAAGATGAAAAGCATGTCATTAATGGGAAGGTAAAAAAATGTATGTGAAGTTTAAACATCTAGATTTCTGAAATAAAGATAATGAACTACATAAAAACAGCAGATCTACATTCTTTTCCAAAAGCCTGTTAAAATGAGAATTTCTTAAAAAGAATTAAATACATATACATATTGGAGAGAATAATAAAGGAGGTAACAGCAACAAAATTCATAGAAGTGGGAAAAGAGATGGTTGAGTAAAACTTAAACCAAGAACACTCATAGTTAATATGTAGAAGGTAAAGTTAAGAGGCAACCCTAATTTTGATTGGAGATTCCCTAAAATGCTCAAGAACTATCTGTATAAGATACCTTTGGAAGCAGCAGAAAGTTGAAACTCAGAGCCTTAGATTTGTGTTATATGAAGGAACAAGAATTAATAAAAGAGATGGTATATACAAGTTATATGAGCATAAATGTTTAGTTTAAAAAAATAAAATACTTCGGCCAAATAACATTATTGATTAGTGATTTTTAAAATCAGTCCCAGTTAGTCTCTAAAAAGAAAATGGAAAAAATAAATAGAAAATATGAAAAGGAACCCTGGCTGGCGTAGCTCAGTGGATTGAGCGCGGGCTGGGAACCAAAGTGTCCCAGGTTCGATTCCCAGCCAGGGTACATTCCTGGGTTGCAGGCCATAACCCCCAGCAACCGCACATTGATGTTTCTCTCTCTGTCTCTCTCTCTCTCTCTGTCTCTCTCTCTCCCCCTCCCTAAAAATAAATAAATAAAATCTTTAAAAAAAACAAGAACCTCATTAAAAAAAAAGTCAGCTTTAAAAAAAAATATGAAAAGGAAAGTTAAGAACTCTGGCCCTGTGTCTCAGTTTTGAAAGATTGCAGGTGTGATCCCAGTCAGGGTACATATGGGAGGCAGCCAATCAATATGCGCTCTCCCTCTCTCTCTCTCTCTCTCTATCCATTCTTCTCTCTCCAAAATCAATAAACATATCCTCAGGTGAGGATTTAAAAAAAGTTAAGAGCTATGAAAGATGAGAATTTTAAAGTGCTACCCAATATCATAATATGCTAACAGAAGCCGCAAGGAGAAAATATTAAAATATAAGAAATAAATTCTTTAAAGAAAGAGCAAAGATCATTTTAGAAAAATAAAAGGATGAAAGAAATAAAATCAAAGGACCCATGGAACATTGTAATAAATAAAGAAAAATATTTTCAAAGTTTTCAGAGAGAAAAAGGATACCATTTACAAAATAATCAGTATTTAACTGATATCAGATGTATCAAGAGCAATAGTAGGATAAAAACAAAGTAGTAGACCTTTTAACAAGTGAGGAAAAATAACTAGTTCTAGAATTTCATATCCAGTCAAACTGGTATTTAATTAAGACAGCAATACAAAATTAAAATAATGTTCTCAAACATTACCTTGTGGTATTACCACAATACCTTGAATTTTACCCTCAAAAAAAACAAACAATAAAACAATTTTAAAAAGTACTTAGAAAACAAAAAATATATACAAAAGATGCTTAAGAGATATGTGAGTAAAATATAATAACATAATTTGTAAAACCTGTTACTAAAGCAAAACAAAACTAACAAAGCCCTGTCCCTTAGGAAAAATAAAAACAAAATATTCTACAAAAAGGAAAGATGAACATATACACATAGTAATCCCAAATTAAACTTCTACATGCATCTGTATGATAGGACTTGTCAGGAAAGACTCTAAATGGGGAGAAGGTATGAATGTGGAAGATATTGGTAGTAGTCAATATGTGTGCATATGAGCACATGTTTGACTTTTTGTTTGTGTTTCTCTGATTGAAAATGTTAAATTGATTGAAACAAATTTAATATTAACAATTGACTATTCAGCATTCACAAAATAAAATGTTATAAAGCATTTACCTAATTAAAATTTCAAAATATATATTTTTAAAAGTTTTGCAATAATTATCCTTCTGAAGTTATTAGAGCTTAAAACTGCCCCAAAACATTTTTTGAGTGTGTGTGTGTTTAGTAATGTGGATGGTCCTAATGGAATTGAAAAGGAAAGCACAGATAGAAAAGAAAACTGACAATTGTGAATAAAACCAGGGTCATAAAAATACATTTAAATTAATGTTTTAATATCACATACATGTATGTGCACACATAATCACACACTTCTGCACATATGTATTACTCATGATTAGGTGTAATGTCAGCTTGTAAGTAAAACCAGATTTTTCAATCTTTCCTTTGCTTCTGATGATATTTGGTGAAATGGGGAAAATGATAGGAAACAGCAATCGGAATCAGTTTGGAAATACGAGAGATGACCTTCAGCAAATTTAGATTGAATGTGTTTTGGAGTTGGTTATCAGTGTGTGTGTGTGTCTGTGTGTCTCTGTGTGTGTTTAAACCACTGTGTGTGTGTGTGTGTGTGTGTGCATGTGAAAGTATGTACCTGTAATTTTGCCCTCTACAAACATTCAAGTTCAGCATTAAAACCTCTGCTTTGGAGTTACACTTTGCTTTTTGTAATAAACTCATTCACTGAAGGGGGCCTTGACATGTGTTTAAAAACATTTTTAAGAAAAGCTAAAAATAGATATTTTGAAAGAAAATATTTTCACTGTGCTTTTCAGCTAGTCTGCAACAGAGTGGTTCAACACAGCTTCTCATGACTTTTCCCAGATTTTAAAAGACAGGGCTGAGCTTTCCTAGAGTTCTCCTTTGTACTTGAGAAAATAATGAATCAATCAATTAAAAATACCTCACTATGTTGAGGAATGCTCCCTCTATTTCCACTTTGCTGAGTGGTTTTATCATAAATGGGTGCTGTACCTTATCAAATGCTTTTTCTGAATCTATTGATATGATCATGTGATCCTCCTTTTGTCTATGTGGTGTATTACATTTATTGATTTGTGAATATTGTACCATCCTTGCATCCCTGAGATGAATCCCACTTGGTCATGGTGTATGATCTTTTTAATGTATTGCTGGATGCGGTTCACCAATATTTTGTTGAGGATTTTAGCATCTATGTTCATCAGCAATATTGGCCTGTGATTTTCTTTCTTTGTTGTGTCTTTATCTGGTTTTGGGTTTAGGATGATGCTGACTTCATAAATTGAGTTTGGTAGTTTTCCATCTTCTTGGACTTTTTGGAATAGTCTGTGAAGGATAGGGGTTAGCTCTTCCTTAAATGCTTGTAAAATTCTCCTCTGAAACCACCTGTCCAGGGCTTTTGTGTGTTGGGAGTTTTTTGATTACTGCTTCAATTTCATCTGCTGTTATTGGTCTATTAAGGCTTTCTGCTTTTTCATTCAGTTTTGGAAGATTATATTTTTCTAGAAATTTGTCCATTTCACCAAGGTTTTCAAATTTCTTGGCATACAGTTCTTCATTGCAATTTCTTACAAGCCTTTGTATTTCTGTGGTATTAGTTGTAATCTCTCCTCTTTCCTTTCTGAATGTGTTCATTTGGGTCCTCTCTCTTTTTTTCTTGATGAATCTGCTTAAAGGCTTATCTACCTCATTTATCTTTTTAAAGAACCAGCTCCTGAATTTATTGAAATTAAGAACATACTGATAGTAACCAGAAGGGAGGTAGGAGGGGATTATGGGGGACAAAGGAGGAAGGGTTGTCAGGAACATATACCTAGGACACTTGTACAAAACTAAAGAAGGGTGGGATCAAGGCTGGGCAGTGGGAATGGCTGGGGTAGAGGAGAATGGTGGGGGTAAAATGGAGACCTGTACTTGAACAATTAAATAAAATAAATAAACACATAAATAAAATGCCTCAAATACAATCTATAAAATACAATTTTTTATTCTACAATCGACAGTGCTGATCAATAAGTGAGCTCTCTTTCTGTTCTTTGGGGCTTTATCAAAAACTTTTTCCATGGAAAAGAAAGTAAAGGAATAAAAAGAAATCCAAAATTACAGTGGAAATGTGTAACCTTTCTGCAACAGGAGATAAGTTAACTGTGCAAACAGGTTATTTAAAAGGCTCAAATGCATCTGTGCCCCTTGGATGAAGTGATGGTCATTTACTTAGCAGATTTACCCCTGACATGGACCTCCTGGGTGGCCACTAAAAAAACCTTAGGTTGTTATGACAGTCTCTTTATTAACACCAAAGTGATAATTTCACACAAGTGGTCAATTCTAGAACAAAACACAAGAATAACATTTACTTACAATGCAATGTTCAGACCTTGGCCAGCATAATAAAAATAAGGTCACAGGATGCATTTAATTTGCATACTATTTTATTAACATTTACATCAATGAAGCAAATAGAGGCCACATACGGATCCCAGAAGAAGTCACCACCCCTGTATAAAAGGTTTTGGACCTAATTTACCCAGCCCCAGGGATCAGGACAAATAGGAATATGAACACATGCAACTTGGCTACAATCCAATGGTGTAATTACTTTCTGCTTACATAAAAGTCTTCCTGCCATTCTCACTTGAGATTATTTTTTCCTCTCTCTTCCCAACTTCTGTGGTTCTGTGGAATGGCTATCACACTGGACCCAACAGGTGCCCACATTTCAGCTCCAGGTGAGTGATCACTGTAGACAAAACTAGTGAGGCATTTGGACACCCTTCTGTGTGAAAGACAGGCTGCACACGGAAAGCGGTGTTCATCTCCCTTGGGAGGCTCAGGTAACACGACATGCCTACATGTATTATTGGTAAGGCAGCCAATAACTCAATCTGTTCTCAAGACTTGGTTCTACTCTGAGAGACAGCTTTAAAGTACACCTCTGATTCTGCAAGTGCCACATAATACCAATACTCGGGACCTCAAATGTACCTTTCCTCTGCTGTTTTGGATGTAGGAGGAGTTGACTGAAGTGCTGCCAGCAGTGAATAGCCAACTATTTTAAATTACTAAAAACCTGTGGTGCTGAGGGAGCTTACAGTAAATATATGAAAATGCATTTCACAGATATTAAAAATGAAACAACAATAGAAGCCATTCAAAGTATTAGTATAACACTAAGTTTTTATGCTGGTGTTGAGTCTGAGTCCAGTTGAATCCGGGCAATGAGGCTTAATGTTGCATTGTAATTATAAGGCTATCTCTGTTAGGATAGTGATTTACCATCTATCCAATCTACAACTTACCACAAGCATGATAAAATGTATTCAGCTTCTCAAGGCCTCAGTTTCTTTACCCAAAAGTACTTCAGAGTGTTTGTTGTAGTAATTAAATGAGAGATATTTATTGACTGTATGTAATATAAGTGCTCAATATATGATATATAGCAACATTAATTATAATTATTAAAATTAATGTTACAATTTCTATTTTTAAAAGAATTAAATGTACAGATGGCATCCATATATACCTAAAATATGAAAAAGAATATGAAAAGATACTTAGAATCACAAAAAGAAGAAGTAGGAAGTAATATCAGAAACTCAGGACTAAGAGTTAATTTTTTTTCCATAAATTACTTTATTGTTGTTTGATTACAGTTGTCTGCATTTTCCCCTCCACAACCCCTGACCCCAGCCAAATCCACCTCTCTCCCTTGCTTCCATCCTTCCCCTTGGCTTTGTCCACGCGTCCTTTATAGTAGTTCCTGAAAAACTTTCTCCCCACTGTCCCCTCCCACCTCCCCTCTGGCTATTATTAGATTTTTTTTTTAATTTAAATATCTCTGGTTATATTTTGTTTGCTTTTTTCTTTTGTTGATTAGGTTCCAGTTAAAGGTGAGATTATATGGTATTTGTCCCTCACCTCCTGGCTTATTTCACTTAGCATAATGCTCTCCATTTCCATCCATGCTGTCACAAAGGATATAAGCTCCTTCTTTCTCTCTGCTCCATAGAATTCAATTGTGTAAATGTACCATAGTTTTTTGATTCATTCATTTGCTGATGGGGACTTAGGTTGCTTCCAGCACTTAGCTACTGTAAGTTGTGCTGCTATGAACATTGGGGTGCATAGGTTCTTTTGGATTGGTGTTTCAGGGCTCTTAGGGTATAATACCAACAGCAGAATTGCTGGGTCAAAAGGCAGTTCCATTTTTAGTTTTCTGAGGAAATTCCATACTGTTTTCCATAGTGGCTGCACCCGTCCGCATTCCCACCAACAGTGCACTAGGGTTCCCTTTTCTCCACAACCTCTCCAACACTTGTTTGTTGATTTGTTTATGATGGCCATTCTGACCGGTGTGAGGTGGTATCTCATTGTGCTTTTAATTAGCATCTCTCTGATGGCTAGTGAAGCTGAGCATCTTTTCATGTGTCTCTGGGCCCTCTTTATCTCCTCCTTGGAGAATTGTCTGTTCAAGCCTTTTGCTCATTTTTTAATTGGGTTTTTGTCTTCCTAGAGCAGAGTTGTGTGAGTTTTTTATATATTTTAGAGAGCAAGGGACACGAAGGAAAGAATAAACAAATGGGACCTCATCAAAATAAAAAGCTTCTGCATGGCTAAAGAAAACAACATTAAAGTGAGAAGAGAACCAACTGTATGGAAAAACACACTTGCCAATGATACCTCAGACAAGGGTTTGAGAGTTAAATTTGAGTTTGAGATTTTAAGCAACAAATGCTAAGAAATGTGAAAACATAGAAGACATACAAAACCAGAAAAAGTTTAGATAATTTTCTTTGATAAAATAAATTTGTCAGATAATTAATAAAAATAAATATTTTGTAACATTAAGTGGTAGGTTGTCTTTAAGTTATTTGGTTTAATAAATTCAAAAATGTTTAGCATCTTTAATGGAACTGTTCTCTAGTACCTATTAGGAGATTTTGACTCCAGGAGTCCAACTCTGTTCAAAGGTTCTGTACCAGTGCTGTTCAATGCAGATATAATGAACACTGTCACATATCTCATTTTAAATCTTCTAGAAGCCATGTTAAGAAAGATAAACATGAACAAGTAAAATAAATGTTATAAATATTTTATTTTATCAATTGTACTTAAAATAGTAATATTTCCACATGTAATAAATATAAAAGTTATTAATAACATATTTTTTATATTTTCCATAACAAGTCTTTACAATCTATTGTGTATTTTACATTGACAATACATCTTCATTTGTACTAGCTGCACCTTAAGTTCTTAATATATTGTGTAGTGTGATTCTGGGTTAACTAGCACTTCCATGTTTGATACCATGGCTCAGAATTAACTCTACATGGACATAAATGATATTCATTAATGTAGAAAAATAAACACAGAAAAGGACATACAGGCATGTCTATGTTTATACACATTCTTACAATGATGTGATCATTCACTGCTATGTCCAAACTTGCATTAATTTTCCATTTATTCTTATATTTAACAAATATATGAATATGTATTATATTTTTGAATATGCAAAAAATGTTTAACCTTTCCATAGTAAGAGGATTGTTAAATAGTCAAACCATTAGCATCAAACAATGCAGAAAGTGTTCTAGTTACTGAGGAAAAAACAGTAAGCAAAATAAAATCCTTTCTTTTGGATTCAAGGAAAGGAGACAGACACTAAAAAAATAATAATAATTATATGCGTTAGGGGATGATGTCAAATAAGAACTTTGGATGTTTCTGAGAGAGGTGGGAGGTCAAAGAAAGGATATGATTAGAGAAATGACATAATGCCATTTAGGTTTTGAAAGTCCATGTCAGGTTGTACTTTTCTTTGGAAAAGAGATGCAGTAGAGGAAGAGTGCAAGCAGTGACAACACAGATAAGGGACTATGACATCTTGGCCCAGACTAGTAAAGACAGTAAATCCTGTTGGTGAAAATCAAAATTATATACTAAATACATAAAGCCAATGGCTTTTTTCTGCTTCCAATTGAAACCATTATTGGGTGAACTGTTCTACTAGCAGGTCAAGCCTATTTGTATTTTGCAAATTTAGTGTCCTATGTGGTATTACATGCAAATTTCAAAACTGAATTCAGTACAAGTTATTCTTTTATGCCTTTGACATGCAGTGTACTCTGCTAGAATAAAACAAAAACAATTCAGTGTCCCCTGTCTCCTTTCCAACTCCTTGTCCAGTGGCTCCTGGTATGACAGACAGTCACCCACATGGGTTTATACAGAGGCAGCCAGACAGTGGTACATGTTATCTGAAAGGGTAAGTCAAAATCAAATGAAGAAATAAACAAGAAAAAGATTAAATTAAGGTAATTTATTCATGTAACTGTCTATTCTGTACAGGTAAATGACCATTCATGTATCATGTCTTTGCACATGTAAATGACCATTTACTGTGCCAGGGACTATGGTATGTGTTGGCTAGTCAGAGATGACTAAAATTATAGAGTTTGGGAATGGTTCATGCACAAAGATTCTACCTGTGAGGGCTTACCTGGAGTATAACATCACAGAATTGTATAGGCTGCTTGGAATATTTACCCAGGACAGTTACAAGTAGCATAGTTACAAAAGGATTGTGAAACATGGTTGCAGGAGGCAGCAAATGTCACAGACCCCAAGGAGAAATATCAGGTGCCAGGTCCAAGAAAGAAGGTGGGACTCAAAGTGGGGAGCCATGCAGATCAGAAACTGATATAAAACAGAATATGAGGTAGGTGGCTTAGAGCAAGATGATTAATACAAAGATCGTGTGCTTGAATCTTACACAGAGAAAATGATGGGTATACCAATCAAGTGTGAGCTTGAAGGTTTGAAAAAGCTGGCTCCCCCAGAAGACTGTGCCTTTGGCATATAACCGAAATTGACAATGTGGGAGGACACTAACAGATGGATTTGGATAGAAAGGGTTTTCTTCATGAAATAAAATGTGAACAGTGGCATGTATGTTGAAGATTGTAGGACATTGCCAGGGAATAGGAAGTATTCAGCATGTGAGTAACATGTCCAGTGTTTGAAAGAAGAAAGGCAAAGTGAAACTGAGCCAAAACCACACTATGAAGGGTTTTGTTTACTTATTTGTATTTATTTATTTTAATTAAGTTTATCGGGGTGACATTGATTAATAAGATTATATAGGTTTCAAATGTACATTTCTATGGTGGCTTTTAAATGTTAGTATCTATGTAATTTATTCAGTGTCTTAGTAAACATTCCAATAAAGGTTTTGTTAAAAGTGTGAGTTACATGATACAAATTATCATTTAGAAATATAGCTCAGGGTTCAGTGTGTAAGACATATCAGAGGGAAGACTCAGGAATATTGGGTCCAGGAGAAAGTGCAAGAATGAGATAATTAAGTGCAGGACCAGGGTCAGGAATGGAAAAGAGAAAAATATGCAAAAAACAAATAACTAAAAGCGAAATTGGTATTAGTTAACATAGGCAGGGCATTGTTAGTTGTATAATTTCTACCTGGTCATGCCCTCTAAACTTCTCCTAATTTATATAAGTGAAAAAGATCACATTTGATACAGATTTTTGGCCATGAAGGAATATGTTTTATAACAGAGGAGAGCATAGCAAACCTCTTTAAAAAGAAGGGACTTAAGAATAAAAAAGTATGTTGAGATACAGGCTCTCTTTTACCCATCTATTCCATAATTTCTACTTTCCTACCTTAGCACTGACCATGTGAGATTCATAAATTCACTGTAGTTTGCTTTGTATAATGCACATGCCTGTTTCTGGCCCAAACTTTCAGGAAAAAATATTTTTAAATTTTTAATTCAATTTTTATTTATATATAAAACTGATTATTGTATTCTGGGGTGTTATTTTCCATACAGATATAATTATTGCTTTCTAGAGTTATATTTTTAATGTATAAGCATAAATAAAAGAATTAGAAACACATATACAGATACAGAATTAGTACTACCCATGTATAATGTGCATCTTCATTTTTCCCTCAAAATTCTGGGCAAAAGAGTACAAATTATACACAGCAAAATACTGGTATTTAGAAATATTTGTTGAGGTTATACTTTTGCCAATAATTGTACTGGACACTTGACCACATAGCTTTTTAAACACTCCGCTTAGACACATTTGATGAAATTCAGTTGAGAACTATGAGAGGAATAAAATGCTTCCAGATTAGGGCATGAATACCTAATTCAGATAGATTAGGTGTCAAAGAGATCTCAGGAGACAGAAGACATCTGAACTGGAGATTGTACCAATATGGTAATATTGGAGTTTACAGGCTTGGGACAGTGCATGTACTGTTTGGGACAGTGCATGTACGGTTTGGGACAGTGCATGTACGGTTCAACTCAAGATTCAGTGAGACAAAACTCCCAAGAAAACTTTTCTAGGTGACCTTAGGGTGATAAGATACCACAGCTTCTGTGGGGGTGGAACAAAGAGACCTACCAACTAATTTTAAGAAATTAATTAATAACTAGGGCTCTGGCAGGGAAAACATACGATGAGCCAGGAGGATCTTATAGTACCAGAAAGTAAGAATGTGTTCAAAGTACAAAAGAATGGGACACGTCACAGGGACACAGGGAGACAAACTGAAAGAGCTCCCAAAAGCCAAAGCTGGAACAATTTCAGCAATAGAATAAATGGCAAATAAATAGCACAGAATTAGATTCTAACCCAAAGTAATATATATACACACATATATAAACATATATAAAATACATATAAATATATAAATTGATGATTTTATAAGTAAAAGACTGAATAAATGGAGATGAGAGTAATCTTTCTTATAAAAGAGTCCCATATTATATATATATATATATATATATATAATATATAATATATATATTCCTTCCTTTTGCAGTAGTTCTAAGCTCCTTAGTTATACAGTTTGATTTTTCACTGAGAACAATGTGATAGATTTTCTAAAGGCTGAAACTTGTTATCCCTGCTAAATATAAATACCCGCACCCTCCCTGAGCTGACAGCCTCATACAATTTTGGCTTATACAAATGGCACTTATTGTGCTGGTGCTTGCAAGAAACAAATTGATCCAAATGAAGTGTTTTGTTTTGTTTAAAAAAGATCTACTGTAAAATTTTTCCAAGGAGAGGAGAACAACCAGTAGTTTTGTGTCTTCCATTGATTTTTATAGAAAAAGAAAAATGTACTTAATAGTTCATTTACAAAGATGTGTTCACTATTATTTCATCCTCTGACTTCGGGAGGATGAAAGGAACGAATCTTGCGGGACATGGAAGTGAGAAAACTTTCTTTCCACTCTGGCCACTTCAAACACGAATCATGACCTGAATAGAGAGACTCATTTTTCCTAAGAAACTTATAGGCATCATTTCCCTTTTGCTCTTGAAGAACTATAGGAAAGAGTTATCACAAACATTGAAAAGAACAATAAAGCAACACAAACCTATTGAACAACTGTTTTTTCAAGGTAATTTACGAGATACCAGTAGATTTTGGGGGTGGAGGATAATGTATGTTTCTAGTATTACATTGTATCTTTTAGAGAAAAGAAGTCTTGACAAGTTTTATGAAAAGCAGTGTCCTTTTTGAAATATATACAGAAATAGTTACATTGATTGAGAAAAGAAGTTAAGAATGAATGTGACATATGATCATAAATATTTTTTGGCTGTGAGGAGTCGTCTTATGCCCCTTAACTGTTAAAGCAGCCACATACAGGCTAGCATTAGGAAGTGTTGCTCTTACTAATAGGAACTTTGAGGAACGTACTTCTAATGAAAATTGATTTTAGAAAGAAACATGTAGTTCCCTTAGTTTGAGAAACATAATACTATATGGTAAGACAGCTCAGCAATCAAGACAAAATGTGGTCTGAAAATTCTGATATGACATCAAAACAACTCAATTTTGCAGACAATAATTAATGGGAAAAGTATCACATAAAAATAGATAAAGCAAATCTCTGTTTTAAATATAAGATTGAATGAAAGAAGACAAAATGTTGAAAAGATTAAAAGTCACAAAAAGTCTTCAGAAGTGTTAAATTACTAGTAATCTTCACAAGATGATTTATTCCTTAATTGTTTAATTAAAAATGCAAAGAAACATAATTAAGCATTTCAGATTACTCTGAAGTTCCATATAACCTGGTAAACAAAACTTCTTTGGATAAATAGACATAATTATTCTGAACGCTGGCAACATGTGTAAGGAGCAAGATGGCTAAATAAAATAAGCTTAGCTAAAATATAGTGGTCAAACCCAAAGAAGTTTATCAGCAGAGAAAAAGAAATTGAGCTTATCATTGGTCTTAAAAATATTGCAACTTTTACAAATGTCATTGCTCATATTTTTATCAGAACATCTAAGACCTTATTTAGAAATACTTACTTAGAAACACTCTTTCTATGGCAAAATCCTAGTTATCCTTCACACTCTGTTTTTTTAATGGTTTTCTAAATTCCTCTTGTCTGTCCTGCTTTAGATTTGCAATGTTCATTCATTTGAATTTTTTCTATTTTCACCCGGAAAGTATATTGGCTACCTATTGTATTTTTGGCCTACCAACATTTGGATTTTTTTTTCCATCATAGATGAAGAGGGATGCTCATCGCTGTTAGAAAAATCTTAGCCCAGCTAGGAAAAATGTAATGGAATATCTGTATTTTAAATAATTGTTTGGATGTTGTGATGCTACAGGATGTATTCAAAGTTTCTTTTAAGTAGTTGATAATTTAATACTTGAATAATCAAGTAATAAGTTGGGTTGTGTCAGTGGCCATTTTTGCTCTTGGCTGCTTAGCTCAGGGACAGAGCTTTTTCTAAAAGATAGTGAATATTATTCTCTATAAGAAAGAAAGGAAGATGGAAAACCAAACTTGCACAAGAATCGGTTAATAGTAGAGACTTAAAGCTAGATAGACACAGCATGGAATTCCAGTTCTACTACTTACTATTTGTATGAATTTGGCTAACTTCCACATGAAATTGACAATGAAGGAGCATTTGGAGCTTTGATGGATTCTCTTTAAACAAAATCTCATCAAGTTAACTAATATGAAAACAAAGATCCTATCCTAATGCAAATGACTGACCAGAAGTATAGGACTTTCCTACCATATTGGAGAAATGACATCAGATATGTTACATTTCAAAACATCCTAAAAATCCTCTTAGACTGTGACTACCATTTTGACAAAAGCTCTGCTCTTTATGGCTGCTCTTACATTTATGCTGTTCCTGCATTTATACTGCCCTCACATTTATGCTGCTCACACATTCATGGCTACTCTCATAACTCTCTGGGTTTCCCTCAATGCAGCTGCTGCTCTCTCCTCTCCAACTCTCTGAATTCCCTCTTTGCTCACTCATCTGTGTCTCTCTAATCTCAAGTAAAACAATTTGTTGTCTTTTAACTTCTCCAATTCTACTAGTCAGACTTACCTCAGCATTCACCTCAGCAAAAAAAAAAGAGCTGAATAAAGCATCTTGTGAGGCATCTTGAAGAAGTGAAAGAATCATCCTACTTAAGAAACAGAATGGGGTGATATAAATAAATGCTTATGTATTTTTGTATTGTTATATTTAATCTCTCTTAATTTTAGTTATTTGATTTGTAATGATAATAATAGAACAGTATATACTCTCTAAGACTGTTATTAGGATTTTAACAGTATTATACATATAAAACTGTATAATTATCACATAGAAGAATAAAAAATACTAGCTTTATAATATCTTTTTTTTAAAGATTTTATTTATTTATTTTTAGAGAGGGAAGGGAGGGAGAAAGAGAGAGAGAAACATCAATGTGTGGTTGCTAGGGGCCGTGGCCTGCAACCCAAGTATGTACCCTGACTGGGAATCGAACCTATGACACTTGTTCGCAGCCCACACTCAGTCCACTGAACTACCCCAGCCAGGGCTAGCTTTATAATATCTTGGTCAAAGCTCTAATGGATTTACTAGACACTTTTTGGTCTTTTTTTTTTTAAGATTTTCTTTATTTATTTTTAGAGAGAGGGAAAGGAAGGGAGAAAGAGAGAGAGAAACATCAATGTGTGGTTGCCTCTCATGCTGCCCCCACAGGTGGATCTAGCAAGGCAACCTAGGCATGTGCCCTGACTGGGAATCGAACTGGCGACCTTTTGGTTTGTAGCCCATGCTCAGTCCACTGAGCTACACTAGCCAGGGCCACTTTTTGGTCTTTAAATATGTCTTTACTTTGCCCACTAATTCCACTGACAAATTCTATTAACTTTGTGGAAGTTGTCTTCATTCTTTGCCTAGAGCTTACTTCCATTTTTTTGAGGTTCTTGATTATTCATTGAAGAACACCTGTAAATTTAGCCCAGATAGTCTTCTAAGCACTTTCCAAACAAAATCCTCAACTTTTTTGAATAATAAAATGCACTTATATCTCCTTCTTACAATATGAATTTTCTTACAATTAAAATAATTATTTTGACACAAAGTAAAAACCTCAAATGCAAATCCCTCCTTTTGTAAGATACATGAATTTTGATATTCATAGCTATGAGATCCTGGGGGAGATTTTTAATCTCTCAGAGTTAACACACTGAATCAATATTTTTCTGTCTTAGATTGTCCTGAAACCTGTGCATATCTAAGTTGGGTATATGGAGAAATGCTTCCATCTATAGATTGCTGGCGTGCTTCATTATACAATATATTTCAAAATACTAACCTTGATTATGTGTCTAAAACATCCTAATTTCAAGGCATATCTGTCATTTAAGTAAAAATGGTCAACTCGGTAAATTTCTGTAGACTCATTGACCATAGTTTCAGGTCTTTTGATAAGTTGAACAATGATTAAGTACAGTAAAATACATAGAAAATCCCAGAATTCGCAATACCTTCTCTACATTGCATGTGTGCCAATATGAATAGGTAGTATATAAGAATAGTTATATATTTCTCTTTTCTGTTTCAGAAGACAGATTTACTCTAATTTCATGGCTTATGTAGCTTAATGATTGTGCTATACAGGTGATATATTTGATAATATTGCAAATAAAATTTCTCTAGTTGAATAGCTGAAATGAAATATCTTTTCCTTCAAAATGAAAAAAATTAAATGTATCTTTCAATTCTAATTGCTAAAAGACTTTAATAAGATATGAAATCTTTTATCCAGAAGCTTTAAGAGTGAGACTCAAGGTAGAAACTTTCTATAGCCTATTATTTGATTAAAAAATTTCTAATTACAGATCTAATAGATGTATATACAATCTTTCCAGAAGGTATCCAGCCATGTAATATGAAAAGTAGACACATTTCTTGAAAAAGATACAAGATATAAGAAACATTGTGCATAGGATAATGATGCCTCAGTCTCCTTCAGATAGGCACCTTGGGACCTCACACAGGTCTCCCAATAGCCATCAGTCATCCTGTTGTATTTTCCTTAATCTTGTCAATGGTCTGAAATTTATTCCCTTTCAAAGGTGATTTTAGTTTTGAGAAAAGCTAGAAGTAACAGGGCACCGAATCTGAGCTGTAGGGGGGCTGAGTCACCTGGGTGATTTGATGCTTTGCTAAAATACTTTGCAAGAGACATGAGAGGGTGCCGTGTTGTGATGAAGCTGCCAATCACCAGTCGCCCATAACTGTGGCCTTCTGAGTCATCCAAATTGTTTTGAGAGGAATGTTCATGCTTAAAGCAAAATTAACTAATTTCACTCAGTCATTTTGAATGTGATGGCCACATGGCCACACAGTACACACACTCACTTGATAGTATCTACCACCCACTCTGACTAGCACAGTGAAGTCACCATTATTCATGCATGCACATTCCAGTCCATTCTACTTGGATGTTAGGTTACATCAATGTCACACAAACACTTCTTGTTAAATTAGTAAAGGCTGGAGTTTTTCCAGACAGACTTCATACACACACACACACACCACACATATATATGAATGTGTATATATGTATATATAGGCACATACACAATTATATGCATGATGACATATTTATATACATTGTCACACACATACGCACACACATGTATATGTGCACATATATGCATTGTATATTTATACACATTATTACATATTGTTGCTCGTGGGTCACCGGCCAGCAGTGATAATGGAACGCTGTGGATGGCTTGTCGAAAAACACTCGAGAAAAAAACAAACATGCACAGAGACAAACTAGTTTCTGTGGGGAAGTAGGGACGAAATGGCCACCCCCCTAGTGGGGAGCGTGCCGATTTACCGTCCATACCTGCTTTTATTGGGCTCATTTTGCATAATAATTCAGGTAAAGTACAGTACTCATTAGGGGGAAGTAAGGAACTATAGAAAACAAGGAACTCTGCTGGTCTATTGAGTCGGGGTCAAAGAGCTGTAAGACTTTGAGGAACAAACTTCCTCCTTGGACCCCTCTCATTCAACTGAGAGCATTCTAAACAAAGAAGGTTTCACAGTAATTTACTTATTCTTTCTTAGGCCTGATCACCCGGGGAATCTGCCCTTTTCAGCACAGAGCTACACCACCCTGTCATTATTTCAGGCTTAGCTGGAGCAAGGGAGCTAAGGCAATAAGGAGATTTTCTCCCAGACGATGAGAACTCAGGCTATGTCAAAGCCGAGGAGCGAGGGTCCATCACCCCCTTTTGCTGCAGCCCCCAAGTCCTTCTTTTGGGGGGCCTCCCAAAGTGATCGTGCCTGTCTTAGGTCGTTCCCCCCCATGGGGAATCTTACCCGTCTTTGGCTAACCGATCAAGCTTTTGGGGGTTCAGTTATGAATAAAACAGCATTCCTGCCAGGGAGATAAGCTTTTGTCTCCTTGCTGGCTTACGGTTCCAAGGGCATTCCCTTAGCCTTAGCCTAGGTGGGGGTTTCAGCTTCTGATACCAGTCAGGGCGGTTCCCAACAACATATATACATTATTACATATTATGTATCAATATGTATATTAGCTTGACATCCTGATTTCAGATTTTTCCACTTGCTAAAATGTGGGGTGACCTTTTCAAACAAAATGCAATAAAAAATTGAGAAATTACTCTTATTGCTACTTGACAACTGTTGCTTAAATATGTCTTTAATAGTAAGAATAATTTTACTATTTTTATCCAATTGTTCTAGGTAATATTAAACTTTTACATATTAAAAGTAAATTTTTAATGTTTAGATACATGTATTTCAAGTAAACCAAAAGCATGAAAGAAAGTCTTTGGCTGTATGTATTATAAGTACACATTATATGTTTATTATGTTTTAATTGGAAAAGAGTTATCAAAGAAACATGAGCAATTATCTGAGTTTGAGCTATTTTTATTGCTTAAGCCTTGATTAAATTACACAGACTTATAAACTTCATGAATTTTTTCTTAAAATCTTTCCAAATTATCTTGAATGGTGTCTAAGGATGGTAAGAAGGAAAATTTATCTGCTTTTGCTGCACCTCAGCATCAAATTATCCAAGTGGTGATTGACTTAAATAATCTGTTCTTTCATCATGTCAATTACTTATCTGCTTTTTATAAATTATATTCTCTACCTCTAAATATTTTAACTCCATAAAGAGTGATCATACAGATATCACGCAATGAAGTATGCCCTGCAGAAAATAATGAAGTGATGAAAAGCCCCCAAGAATAGACCAAGTAGCATACAAAAATATGTTATCAAGTATTTCCTGGCACTGGCTAGATGTTGGCTGGAGTATTATTCTAATCAAACCTGGGCTTTCATATAACAACATAGGAAAAGAAAAATATGGCAGAGGAAATATGCATGACACAGTCTCATTTCTAAAATGTAGATCTAGCTTTTAATTGGATATCTGCAATAGTATACATCAAAGTTATGAAGACAGTGGGTTTTTAGTTAGTGTCACTTTCTTTCAACTCTTAGTTCTGTTGCGTACTGGTTATCTCACATCAGACAAATTTCTCTAAAAAATAGTTTTCCTCTTCTTTAGTATAAATGTACCTACAAAACTCAAAAGTAATGGAAATAAGGTATTTAGTATTACCAACTAAAATATTTAGTATCCTGTGTATTGTACATACAGAAGCTAAAAATACATTCTGTATTGTATATGCAGAAACTATTATTTATGCATTATTATACGTTATGTATTCATTGACTTAAATGTGTATATGCCTTTTCTCCTACTCTCTTTCTTCCAGGTATTTGTGGCAGGCTGGGATCCCTGGCATCAGTCTCTGAGAAAAAGAGCAGGGAGTACAGTCCAATCAGCACAGGGAAGGGATGGAAACAGGACAGACAGTGGGAGATGCTAGGCCACAGAGCAGTCAAAGCAATGTTTCAGCTGGCTTCATGAGGAGCTCTTCAGTTGGTATGATTCTTTAGAGTCATTTCTTATTGTGCGGAGAGGCCTCTACTTTCATACCAACCAAGTTATTGGATATAGGCCTCACCAGGAAGTGGGCAGGAACTAGCAACACAGCTCTCCCTGAACTGAGTTACAACTGAGTGTCCTCTTCCAGTAGCATTCCCAACTGCTGGCATTATAAGTTCTCCTCAAGAGGAATCTAAGCAGCCAATTATAGCTTCTATTACAGTAGTGTAATATTTCATAGGCTGTTGTTCTGGTGCTTGTTCAGAGCTAATATTTTTCCTGTTTTATTTTTAGTGACTATCAATGGCTGTACTTTTTTAAAAAATAAATTAAAGAAAGATAACTTTGCTAGTAGTAGATGTTATTCCTAGAATGAGCCCTTTGGCAATTTGCTATGCTTTTTGCATGTATTGGGCTTGGATACGGGACTTCAAAAAAGATAGCTATATACTGAGTGGCTGGTGTTGACAGATAAACAACACTCAACTAAAATAAACTTTGTAAAGTAAATAAAAGAAAACTTGCAGGTAAGTAAAGTGATTAATATAAGGAATGCAATTATCATTATTTAGTCTGGGAACTTTGCTTAGGATTTGAGATGAGAGATCGCTCATCTCCATTGTGTGCAGAAAAACAAAAATAACTATTTTTTGTTTAATAACAAGTGAAAATTTGGCAACAGTAACATAGGTTGTATGTGCATAGGGCCAAATAATGGGACCAAGCAGACACCCAATTTTTTTATTTAAGTTGATTTGGTTGTGGTGTTGCAGGAACATGAAGAGAAAATAAATTTATTGGAAAGATACTTTTCAAAAAGATCCCAGCATATTCCAAGGAGGAATTGGAAAATAAAAGGGCATCTTTCATGGTCTCTGCAGAAGGAGTTTGTGGTGTTTCTCTCTAGAAGACAGCCATTAATGTGATTTAACAATCTGAAGTCCTAATATAATATTTCTTACTTTCATATTTGAATTCTCCAGGGGTGATTTTGACTGTCTCAGATTCACTAAGGTGCCCATTCCTTGATCAAGTAATAATGGACAATGGGTGGGATCATGTCACTCTTGTGTGGCCTCTTATGTTAATGGGATGTTAATGGGGTGCAGTGAAGAGGTAGTTCCCAGCAACTTGAGACTCTATCTCAGCAATCATTTATTTTGTTGAATTAATTATTGGCCAAATTGGGACTGTATTCTGCTTATTCTGTGCAGGCAAGCATCAAAAGTGTGTGTGTATACATGTGACATGTGTGTATGTTACAATATGGAGGTAAATGAGAAGGAATAACTCAGATGTACTTTAAAATAAGATAAACCCCATCTGTTTAGAATGATTTAAAATGTGTTTCTTTACTACATTAAGAAATGATATGATTTATAGAATTATAATTATAAAATAACTTGCCCCAATACACCCCACCAGAAATAAAATTTGTCTGCTTCACAAATAGAATAACAAAGTGGAAATATTTATGCATGCATGTGTATGCAGGTACTTCTATATGTAATTATAAAACCACAGAATAGTATTTCTTTTCACCTCTTCAAGTTATAATAGTGCTTAGCATTTTTCATTAATTTGGTTGGTAATGTATCCATATCATTCATTATTTTACTGCCTACCATACTGGTCAAGTAGCTGTGCCATGCTGATTGAATATAAATATAGACTTAATTTAGAAAAAGAATACCTAGGAATTTAGTAGCTAGCTAACTGTGCAATGAGAAGCCTATATGAAGTATATATTTCAAAGCAACTGTTGAACTTTTAACCCATAACAAATGCTTAGTCGGACTATAAACCCAAGCCCCAAAATAAATCTGCATGTTAGTAGGCTCTTCATTTATAGAAAATATATGCATAATATTTTCTTTAATTACTAAGTCATTTAGACATTGATTATAACACTGTAGCACCGTTGCAAGCTTTATTGTCATCATTCTGACTTAGCAAGCTTGTATGCTGCCTTATATGTTGCAGTAGTTTTTGGTTTAATATTTGGAATTAATTTCTAAAATTGCTTGAACAGGCTCAGCATTCAGCCTGTCGTTTTTCTAAATATGATAGGATGGAATAATAAGTAGCTGAAATATTCTAGAATTATATTACAGGCTCCAGTGATCACAAGGGTCTATGATTCATTCCCAAAGCAAAGTTTCATTCCTAATATGTTAGATGTATTGCTTTTTATTGGCAATTTTCACATCTGAGTTGGTGACTCTGCCATTTGTTTTTATTGTTATTGTTCCCTTTTTGTGGCATGGATAAGAAAACTCATTCGGTCCCTCTGCTTGTTTGTATGTGCAGCCAGTTACCAGTGCCTGTGCCCTCAGCTGGTTTCCCTTGCTGGTGTCCTTGTCAGCCTTTTGTTGGTTACCTGATTTCTGACTAGATGCTCTTTTCAGTCTTGCCTCATGTTAATTATAAATATTAATTCATCAAATGTTTCCAGTTTCCAATAAACTGGTTGTTTTTATGGCACTCATTGGGTTTTCTTATAATTTACATGGCTGTCTCTTTCAAAAGACTGTTAGCTTAAAGAGGGCAACAGTTTTGTTTTTGTTATCAAAACTAGATAACTTTGTTTTTTTTATAGAACTAGAATCTAAGCACAGAACCTTACACATTCTAAATACCCAGCAGCTTGGATTGAAGGAACAAGCAACACCAAGAACCTGACTGTAGAATTGGGATTTCAGTGGATAGAAATGAAAGAAATCAAGATGTAAGATAATGGGACGGTACTATATTATTGTTCTGAAGAGGATGGTATAAGAATGAGAGTTGTTATTTTGGGGGTACCAGGGTTTGCCTGTATTTTTCTCTCTTCAGATGGATCTGACTGACTATATATTATGACACATGGAACAATTTAGTCAGCAGATGTCAGCATTTTCTGTCATTTTAATTCTTCAAGAATGTCTATCCAATGCATATTGGACCTAATATTTTTTTTTCCATTCTCCAACTTTGGATTCTTAATTCTATATATCATTCAAACCTGTGTCCTTATTTTGATGATCCTTTTGATATATTTTATCCAGCTTACTAAATTTACTTTTTACCCTCTTACTCTCGCCCTATTCTAACTTTCCTTGTTTACTTTTTATTCCTTTAGTTTCAGCAAATGTACAACTCAAGTAATAGATCATCTATAAGTAGCTACTTTACTTCTCAAGATTTGTTTTCAAAGTAGGAGGGCAAGTATTGGGTTCCATGATCGTATGTAACTGTATGATTATTTTACTTAAAGCATGGGGCTTGCATTCATGTGAAATTAATCCTATATGTGAGTTTAAAAAACACCCAATATGTATATTTTGTGTTTATCAATACAGAACACATTTTTTTCAGTCCTCAGCATTTTGTGCTAAGCCAATAAGAGCTAAGCCTTGAAAAGTACAGGAAAAATCATAAAGATGATGACACAGAACCATACTTTCAACATATGTTGCCAGTTTATGTGTACTTTTTATAGCAACTAATGAACAAGATCCTATATGCCCTCCTAGACAGAGGTACAATGTTTATGAGAATGAGTGCTGAAGTCAGAAAGACTGACAGCATCTCTCAGCTATGTTATGTATGCATTTACTAGGTGAGTCTTGGCAAGGGGTTTTCTTTCTCTGTATCTCATTTGCTTCACAGTACTGTGGAGAAGACTGACTATGTAAATGAAGGTGAATTTCCTTACTGTTACACAGCAATTAAGTATGCAATAGCAATCATTACTCAATTAAATATAAGCTTTTACTATTATCCTTATTATTTTTACTATTATGAAGGAAACTTTATTCTCTAAATTGTTCTTACTCAATTTTCTAGATCAACTATAATGGCACAGGCAAGAAATATGCTTTTAATTACAAAGAAAAATGACCAAGCTACAACTTAACACCTATGCTCTCATGCTGTTGAATAAGTGTTGGTGTTTCTAAAATCAGAGATTTTTGACAAAATCAAAGATAGTCAGCAATTAATAGAGTTTGCTTCTTTGCCCAAACTGCTTCAAAAATTTACCTTTTCAACCAAAAGAACTGTTTTTGTGTTCTATAAACATAATTGGAAGTTTTATCAGTTAAATACCCTATTTATTTTAACTCTGCCATATGCAAATCTAGTCCATCCTATGCCACCAAAATTAACACCTCCACAACAGTATTAAAGCTCATTTATTCTAAGAATACTGATTCTTAGAATGAGCTCATTTATTCATCAGATACTGATGAACTCCATCCTTGCCTTTACTTATGACAATAAAAGCTGTAGTCTATTGGGTGTCTGGGTAATGCACTGGTTGGAGGTGTCCTAGCGGTGGTGAGATCTGTTTGTTTTTTGTACATTGTCTTCCCAGTATCCATTTCCCTTTTGTCCATGCCGTAACAACTTCATTTTGGGTGGGAATAATGCCACTTTTAATACAATGAGTAGGTTCCCAGTTGTTTAAATTAATCCGGGTTGTCCTATCCCTTTACACAATATTTAAAAGCCCAGGTCTGAGCCAATCAGCATATGACACACCCTTGAACAGAAGGATATATTCATGGTTGTTTCCATTCATAGGACAATTAGATATTTATTTGATGATCCTGAGATGATACTCTCTCCTGCTGAGTGAGAATATAGTATGTAGCCTTCTTGCTGGTATCCATACTAGGACTCACAGAAGAGCCAACTTTAGATTGTAGTCAGCTCTGTTTATGGCAGAACAGAGAGTATGAAAAAACTGGGTTAACTTTCAAGTTACATGAGTCAATGATTCCTTTTTATTTTTAAGCTACTTGGAAGTAGGCATTTCCTTTATAATCCATTCAAATGGATATGCTTTCTTTGGGTGATGTGTATATAAACTCATCACCCAAGAACAACGTATGGTTGCAGTCCAAGAATCAGAAAACAAATGACAAGAGAATGTCACCTCTCTGAGAAATTCTCATACCTGAAAGCTAAACATTGTTTTTACTACAGCAATTTCTAACTAACAAAATTTAGCTTTGGCAAATTTTGGCCCCTAATTGCAGAGATTTGCTTGAATAAGATCCAGAGACATCTAGAGCCAGGCACAAAGTCCTCAAAGATTAGAGAGAAACATATTGAGTCAAGACAGCCTGGTAGTGGATCCCAATCATGTAGAGTTTCCTCCAAATACAGAAGTTTTGTGACAGCATCACATGCATAGAACTTTCTGAATGCTGAATCTGGTTCACAAGAACTATTTGTAGCCCATAACACAGGCGCATAGTAAACTATTTCTGCCTGAGGCCTTCTGCTGGCCTCTTATTCCACTCGAAGAAAGAAATAGAATCTTTTGCATATTCTATAAAATACTACCCAATCTAGGACTCATTTAGATCTCTAAATTTATCTCTTAGCACTTTATTCTCCACTCAAGACTGGAGATTAGCAAGCTCCAGTCTTGTTGGCTACCTCACGTTTTCCACCAACGTGCCTTTTTCACTCACTGGCTGCTGCTTTGCCTAGAAGGCTCTTCCCACACATGTTTGCATTGCTCACTCTTTTAACTTTCCTCCAATGCTCTTTTCACATTGGCCTTCCTTGGCTAATTATTTTCTTCCTTTTTTTTAAAAAAATTATAGTTTGGGGTGACATTCATTAATATGTTATATGGGTTTCAAGTGCACATTCCTATTATATATGATATGTATATTGCTCCTTGGCTAATTTTATAAAAAATAGCAAATACTTTCCTTACTATCACTTTTACCACACTTTCCAGTGCACGGATTTTCCTATCTATGTTCCTGGTTTATAGTGTGCTTAGTCCTTAGTATATAACATTAAAAAAATTAAAAATAATGATCTTTTTCTTTGTTTAGTTTCCCATTGAAACATGATTTCAATGACCTCAAAAGAGACGTTGGTATTGGACTCACTTACCCTCCCTTATTTAACACAATAAAATTGGACAAAATATATAACCAATGCACTTCAAGGAGTAGATAATATGTAGCACGAGATTATAAAAAAAGACATAATGGGAATGGAGCATAATATCTTAGCTGGCTTTTAGTGTGGGACACTTCTCTGCACATACCAAGAAGTTAGAACCCTCAAGTGGAAAATGAGGTTAGGGGATGCTGAGATAGCTGAGATTTGCAAGGCAGCAGGGATTGCAGAGAGTCATGAATAATGACCTAAGGGCCAGGAAGTTACAGGAGAGAAAGACTCATTATATAGGCAGCACAGACACAAAAATGATGCCTAAATTCTCATCAGGAATGGTAGAAGGCAGAAATCAAGGTATCCTTATCATTAAATTAGAAAAGACTAACTTAGGATCCTCTATACAATGAAGATATCTGTCTCAGACCCCGGCTTGTGGGGTCCACAGTGGCATTATAGCTGAGACAAAACAAATTCACAGGGACTACCAAATCCTGTAGAGGAAAAAGGATGGGTGGTTCTCTCAAGAGGAAAAAATAGCTTTGACCCTTGCCTTGACCAGCTTTTATTGCTTTTCTGGGCACATTACAC
Organism: Phyllostomus discolor; assembly: GCF_004126475.2. NCBI lineage: Eukaryota > Metazoa > Chordata > Mammalia > Chiroptera > Phyllostomidae > Phyllostomus > Phyllostomus discolor. The sequence goes on from NC_040907.2 coordinate 53,839,022, forward strand.
AGTGGTCCTCATTTACTATGCACTGGTTCGATTTAGGTGGTTACCTTTTACAGAAAACAAAGGTGTGCTGCTGATCACATCATAGGAGAGGGATATTTGCAAATGAAAAGGGAAAAGTGGTTGAACCTGTTACACTGGTCCTTGGAAGGTATAGCATGGATTTTAGGAAGTTACTTTAAAGATATGTAATAAATGCTTCCTGCTTCAATTCAGGGAGAGGGAGTTTTAGCAAAAGTAAGTCTCATAGCAGTCTAGGTACAATGCAGATCTCATTCCCCACGGGAGAACCTATCTGTGAGCATGGGTCCTATGTCCCAGTGGGAGCTGGGCCCATGCCATGCAGAATGGTCTGCTACAAATATCCTTCCTAAATGAAGTTCAATTAAAGATATTTCAAAATAAAGAAACCCACCATCTAAAGAATATACATTGTTTACAAGTGCATACATGGAATAAAACCAAGATACATTGTTTGACATCAATGTATAAGACTCACTAAGTCTTAATACATTTTGAAATGAAATTTTATAGAATGTGTATTGAACACAGTTATGCTAATTAGAAATTGCTTTCTGCAAGGGAGAATGAGACACAGGTATATAGTGTCCATATCAGAGATTTTATGTTAAAATTCTAATAGGTGTATGGACAAAATATAAACACTTCTTGTTCATTTAATATATCTCCTTTCTCTCCTTTAGAAACACTGACAAGTTTTTTAGACAAATTTTAATATCTACAATTTCTTTTCCCATGACTATTAAAAAGTGTGTTTTTCTCACTTCTTTCAGCAATAGATTTGATTATATTTGTTCATCCTTGAGGCATTGAGATTTTTTATTTATAGAAATTCAGAATTCCTACTGATTTTATTTCTGGTCAGTTTTTTGTTGATGTTTTTACTCCTGTTATGTTTATAATAAATAGTTCACAGTTTTCAGTACATGTAATTCATGAATTTTTTTGGCTGTTCTTTCCTCCCTCAGATCAAAATGAAAGGAGTAGCTCTTATATGAATATGTTCTTGCTTGTTTTTTTTCTCTTAATTTTCCTTAATCCATTTTGGGCTGGGACAAATATACTCACATAGCTAGGTGAAAAGAGAACAACTTCAAAGTCTCAGCAATTTCTTATTGAACAATGCAGAATACAAGGATCCCAAACTATCTGCAAAATATTCACTACTGTTGAATTTCTATGAGGTATATAAATAGTTAACCCATTCCATAAAAATACAGACTCTAGAGCTGGCATCTAATTCCTATACTAGTTTTCTAAGTTTGAACATATATATCAATAACTGTTTGTCAATGTCTTATTTAAATTAAATTATTACAGACATAACAGCCTCCTTGGTAATTTTCTCTAAGACCCCTAAAAACTAAAAAGCATTAAAAAGAGATTTTAAAATTTATGTTAATCTTGTTAACATAGAATTATGTTAATTCTATGGGGAAAATCTATAGCTTAATATTATACATGAACTGTGTTTCTTTAAGATTGCTAGCATTGTCTTGGTTACAAAGAATTTTCTCCCATAAGGTTATGTGGAAGGGAAAAAGAGGCAGTGAAGCAAAAATTTCACCAAAAGTGAGAACATGTACCCAGTACTCTATTATACTTCAACTGTCCATATTTGACTTAACCTTTAAAAAAAAACCCTTAAAGACAAATGGGGTTTGTCTTTACAAACACTTCTTGTTCATTTAATAAGGGTCCCCCTTACATCAATTTCATAGCAGAAGAAAATAGTACAGAGAAGTTAGTCCACTTACTTAAAATCACAATATTCTAAAGGATAGGATTGGAGGCTGTGGAGGATAGAAGGGTTTAGCAGAAAAGGGAAAAAAAAGAGAAAAAAACTTGTGGACACAGACAACAGTGTGGTGATTGCCTCAGGTGGGAGGGAGGAGGTCAAGGTGGCTAAATGGGGAACAAATGGAGATGGATGGAGACTTGACTTGGGGTGGTGGACATATACCACAGCGCACAGATGACATGTTGTGGAATTTTGTACTTGAAACTTGTGTAATTTTGTTAACCAGTGTCACCCAATAAATTCAATAAAAAGGGGGGAAAATTCAGGGCTCTTGACACTAGAGTTTTTAATTCTCACCTCTAAATCACTACTTATTTGAAGGACTTTGAACAAATGATACTGCATTGTAGTAGACCTAGCAATAACACTTTGTTTCATGCTGTGACAAATGCCTAACTTTGTGATGTATAAAACAACATGACATAACTGTCATATAGTCATTTTAAAATATTTTTATAGCTACCACAAAATTGCTTTTCATAATTTCCATTGTGAATAATGACAAGAGAGTTAACTCTTGAAGTGTTAAATTATATGTATACCCATGCTGTGTGTATATTCATGTAAAATCTATTTTATGGAAAATAGATAATACATGGATCTAATACTTTACAAATGCCATTGTTTTCAGTAGATTGAGCTGTCATCTGCTCTAATAATATGAAACTCTTATTCTACTGCAGTACCACAAACAGTTATACTATGGTTTTCTGACAAGCTGTATTTTTATTTTATGCTTCATTCCTGAAGCTTCAAAAATTGATACCAATTTTTTCAAGACAATATGTTCAACACAGTGAGGTAAACATTATTTTCTTTCTTGTAGCATGAGTAGAAGAATTTGAGATGATAGAGTTTTAATATAAACTGTACCTTCACTCATAACTCAGAAGCTTATAGAATACCTCACTAGTTACACAAACATATTAAATTTCAGTCATAAATCATCATACTATATATATACATATATATGCATATATATATATATACATATGAATGCATTCATATTGGGAAAGTGTATTTTCTTGTTTATAATTCAGGATTTTAAATATTGGGGTTTCTGCTACAAGTTTCTTAAAAATTGCTTTTAATTGTATCTATGTATGCATATATATATGCATGTGCACATACAGATAATTACACAGTATTCTTTTATTCTGGGCAAATAGTGTTTGTGGTTAGTTTTATAAAAACTTTTCTAATTTTTTCAACTTTCTATTTCTTTTCACTCTGGCTGTCTGGATTTAAAATCATCTATGATGTCTTTACTTTTTTAATTCATCCTATGCCTATATAAACCTAATAATCTAAATGCAAATTGAAAATGTCTCTGAATTATGAATAAGTAGACCACATGATGTTAAAATTGGATACTTACAAAAATGTGCATTCTCTTTATTGACATCTTTATGTGCATCAAATACATAATTATGGATATGTTTGTATATATGCATACAAATAATATAATACATGTTAACATTTATCAAGCAATTACTATGTAACTTGTGCAAATCCAGATTATGTAAATCCAGAAGGTTTTTAAATTTGGAAAATCTTCAATAAGAAAAAAGTATAAAACAACATGTACAAAATAAAGTATGAAAGCAGATATTTACTTATTTGATTTTAAAAATCAAATCAGTAATTAAAGGTCGTGAGTATAGAAAAAAGATAATACTTTATTGTTTTAAAGTTCTATGTCCATTCCATAACTTATTTTTTTAAAGATTTCATTTATTTATATTTGGAGAGAGGGGGAGGGAGGGAGAAAGAGAAGGATAGAAACATCAATGTGTGGTTGCCTTTTATGCACCTCCACTAGGTACCTGGCCCATAACCCAGGCATGTACTCTGACTGGGAATTGAACCTGTGACCCTTTGGTTCTCAGGCTGGTGCTCAATCCACTGAGTGACACCAGCCAGGGCTATAATACTTTATTAAAATATCTCTAAAATGCATTCTTTCCTGTTATATGTTATTTTTCCTTTGTGTGGAATGATTTTGTTATTTATTTTTTAGACACTAGAAAGATAATTCAGAATTTTTACTAAAGGCTAGTAAATTTTTGTAAACTATTGGATAATAATTTAGAAAAGATTCTCTGAGCCTCAAAATTTGTTAAAGTAATGTCGTGTAATTTTTTTATTGTTGTCAAATTTGGGAAAATTATTTATCAAGTTTCTTTAATATATTGTAAGATTTCAAAGTATTTCAGGTATTCTTTTACAGTGACTCATCAGTACTTTGAATTGACAATACTTATTAAACAATTTGTCATCCATGTCTCATCATGCAGTGGTTTATCATGAATATGTCTTTATCTTTGTCCATACCAGTATTTTATGTCAAATCAGTAATAAATTTAAATATTTTCCAATGTGAAAAGTCTTCATCAATTAGACCATCAAATAATTTAAGAATATTTTACTTCTATTTAAAAGTATCTTCTGCTTAATGAATTGCTGATTTCTGAATGATCTAAAGAATCACACTTCTCATTGTTGAAGTAATTTCCACTGCTTTTATGTAAGACATGCAGAGATTATTTTATTATATAGTCTGTTTTAATTTTATGCCCTTCTCTATCAAATATATTTCTGACAGGAGAAAAAATCATTTTGATTGGGCCTCTATAAAATTGAGTTCTCTGCTCACATTGTACATGTTTGATGATTAGAACAATTACTCACTGATTTGATTCTTGTGTTGTACACTTCAGCCTTTGTTTTTCCACCACTTTCTACATGCTTCTGCTACAGGTGTCAGAGGACATTTTCCAAAATTGGGACTCAACCTCTGGCCCTGCTTTTTTATGTCAAAATTCTGGGTTATTTTTCAAATTGAGCAGTAGCAAGAGTTTTCCTGGAAACCATTTGTGCATTTCCCTGACTAACATATCTACCATGGCTTCTGTGACTAAGAAGACCTAACTGTACAAAATGACTACAAACCACATGAGTGTATGCCATGGGACCCAGACACTTCCTGATCTCCTCAACTTCCTTCTAGCAACACCCCTGAAATAACAGTTGCAATTCCAATGCAATGATAGAAAATGGAAAAGGTAGTAAATCACAGAACTGAGTAGAAAAAATTGTTGGTCTTCATTAACTATAGGTAACCCTTATTTATTTTTTTTCAAATTTTCCAAAATCATAACCATTGGAACACATTGCCATGACCTCTTTTAGGGAATCGATGTGTACTTATTTTCAAGATATTGATACCTCTGGATCAAAGTATTTCACATAGATTATTTGATACAAGTCTAAAACAAAAATTTTAAAGTATGAACCAGTTTAGTCTCCTTTTGCAAAACAGAAAGCTGAGAAAGAAAAGATGAATAAGTTTTCTGAAGATGACAGCTAGAACTCAGGCAATATGCATAGGAAGTTTGCCTTCTCATCCCTCCCAGGGATCTTATTTTGATAGGGAAAAGTTACTCCAGGACCTTTCAATGCCTGTGATTGGCCTTGCGCCTGAACAATTTCCCCAGTGCTTGCATTACACTTCATTTCGATTTTTATTCTCTTCACTCACACAAAACTGAATGGTGTGTAAGACCTGAACTTGACCTTATCCTAGGCAATCCTTTTATCTCCAACAGGGATAAGAACTAGAAAAGTGACTGTCACAAAGCTATTTTAATGAGTAGAATATATGTTAAGATGCATTTTGATGTATAGAACAAAAATAAAGGAATTACAGCTACACATATCAACACAGATAAACAGAAATGAAGATAATATTCACTATTGAAAGGAAGTGAAGTTTGTACACAGTATTATTCCATTTACATAAAGTTTAAAATATACACTATATGTGTATATGTGTGTGTATGTGAAGCAAGCAAGAAAATTAAAATAATAATCACAACACTCAAGACAGTGGTTACCTTAGGTTTTGTGGTTAGTGGGGTCAGGGAAACAGAATTATAAAAGGGTACAAAGAGAACTCCAAAGATATTGGTAGGGTTCACCGTTATTTTTATGCCTTAGAAATATATTTAAATATCTTAGCTGTTAAGTATTTTATTAAAACAATGAACACTTTCTAATGAGATTTGCAGTAACCAGGTAGGTAGTGCAACAGTTTCAGCCTTAGAAATACCAAGCCAAAGAAATGTAGACAGGAGTAGAAGAATTGGGTGAAGTTAGAGACTTGAAAAAAGGGTTAAGACTGGTCATTGTTATTCTGAGGACAGCATTATGGACAAAGCACAAGTAAATGTAGGTCAGAATTTGAGAGAGTGAACTCACTGAAAAGGCCAAGTGAGATAAAAACATCAATGGCCAGTGTCCAAGTTGAGTCAAATATCCTTGATACAGAATGAAATAATAATGGCTCTATGATTAGCACTGCCCAAATGGCAAGTGTTTGTGGGCAATTGGGAGAGCTAGAGGGTTGATACAGCAATGTTTGGTGGCATTTCAGTTGCTTTCAGAAGATATATGTCAAACTTTTACTATAGGCCATAGATTGTGCTAGGCCTATGGTAAAGAAATAGTCACAGGAATCCTGTGATTTTCAAGAGCATGGGTTCTTGTGTCCTTTAGAAGCCATGCTTCACAGAAGATGGAAAACAAGATCCAAACCTAATTTCTGAAATACTGGGGCAGATAAAGCACAACTAGTTTGTCTACAGAACCCAACTACAGGGGAGTATTATTAAAAACTCAGCAACTGAAGAGTTAAAATTTAAGGTAGAATTCTAGTCATTGATGAAACAGACTAAGGGGATTAGAAATAAAACAATAGCAATATGATAATTGAAGAAAAACCTCAAAACTGAGTTTGTAAACACAAGGCTAAATGGTACTTTTGTCTAGGATTTAAACACAGCAGAACACATTGTGATATAAGCCATGTAAGAATGAAGAGTTTTCTCTATTGCTGAGGTTAACTATAGAGACATACACATACTGTGTGTGTGTGTGTGTGTGTGTGTGTGTGTGTGTGTGGTGAAGGGGAAGAGCAGGAATGCTGAGAGAATGTTACAACAATAGATTGAAACCAACTTGACTTAAAAAATGTGAAACTCTGGATTTAAGTTTTTAAAAAGTACTTAATAAGTATTAGAAGTGAGATTTACTTAGCAATATTTCGTGTGAAATGAGTTAGATATTTTAAATGAAGCACACATTCAAAAGAATATTTTATTCATCAAACAGTAAGATCAGGTCTGTACTATTAGTAGTCTCATAGTCTCTTTAATTTTATATTTTTTCCTTATGTGTAACACAGTAGGAATGCTTTTTGTTTATGGTTTTTGTGATATGTTAAATGTTCATCTTTCTCAGTGCTCTGTGAGGCTATTCTATTAATCAGGTATAGTTTTCAGTACATAATGTGCCAATATTTAATTTTTACTTTCTTTCCCACTCTCCATTTTTTTCTGCTTATCTCCATGCCTAGGGAGGCTGATCTTTATGGACTGACTCAGTGAGCATTCTGTTTCTGGCTACTGGTAGCCTTTGACTAATAAGAGGTATTAAGAGAAGTTCAGAAGGCAGGATGTTAGTATGATCAGGCATTTAATTTCTTAACTCTCTCAAGCTGGGCTACTTGGTGTCTACCAAAACAGCTCCTGCCAAGGATTCCTCTCTTATAACAACAACTATGCTCACTGAGTGATGTAACCACTTCCTTCTCTTGCCCCACCAAGACAAAAGGAAGCAAGAGCTCCTAATTGCTTCCTAATAAACCCCAGTTTTTCATCCATACTTGGTTGTCCATAACTCTGCTCAGTGTTTGTAACAGGCCCTTTATTAAACTCTTCAATCTCCCACTTAAAGGGACATCTGATTCTTTCCAAAACCCTATTTGTCACACAAAGCACATACAAGTTATTATTTTAATGAATTGTTTTCAGATTAAATGAGACAGCAGTCCTGATTTATTGGCATTGTTTAACACACACTTGAGATCATTTCAACAGGTACAATGTGTAATGTGGTGGATGGAAACATGGCCTCCAGATCTCCTGATGACTGCAAGAAAATCACATTCAAAATTTTCCTTATTTTCATTTATATTTTCCTCAAGAGAAGGCAAAATGTTGTTAGTGACCATAATTAGTCTGAAATAAAAATAACAGCCTTTAGATGCAATGCATAGTTCCATTGGAATGTGCAGGCAGAGGACTGACCACCATTGTCAAGGCCATTTGAGTAATATTCTCACATTACATACAAGTTGAACTTCATGAGTTCTCAGGCTTCTTATTATTCTGAGGGTTTTTTTTAAGATATCATTTGAATGTGCTTGTAGAACCAATTGCTTAAATGTGGGAAAATGCTCCTAACAACCCTAATTGTGACATACTTTAAATTGAGGCTCTTGAATGTAAAAATCTAATTCCCAAGGTATACATTTGCAAGATTAAGAAAATTGCAATACCTCATTCTTTTCCATACTATTTTTATTCTTTCAGAAAAATAGTGGATTTTCGTTTTAAAAAAGTATCACATTTTATTAAAAGAGTATGAAGACTGAGATTCTTGAAACTTTGCAGATATTGAGGAAGAAGGGAGAAAAGAAAATTAATGTTGTTTTTGGACTATAGCAAAGTCAGTGATTTCATATTTTGTTTTATATATTTATCAGATTAATAGTGATTTTATATAACTTAGATTTAAATTGTACATAGATTTTATATCTTTCAAAATATAGATCATTTGACCCTGTATCCAACACCTTTAAACTTCATATTCCAAATCTAAGAAACATAGAATACAGCATATGTTTTGAAAAAGTATATTTCTAACCTAATGATTTAGGAAGAAAACTTTATGTTTTTTGTTTTCAAAAAGAGCTTTTTTTTTCAGGATTCATGAAGTGAACCTATACAAGAATCCAGTACCACCTACATCACTAGGGCATGCTACCATCAAGTTGAAAATCTTATTTTACATGATGGAACTTTCTTTCAAAAAAATGCGAAAACAATGAATTTGCCTTAGATTATGTGGAGAGTCTTGAAATAATTCTTTCAGTGAAAAAGATCAAAGATTTTTCATTTGCAGTTATAAAACCTACCAATCTCTTAACTATCCCAAATGTCAAAAATCAAGAGAAAGTAAATACAGCTTTAGCTCTAAATATGGGGTAAACTTTCTCATTGCATGGTTCTCTTTTCCTTCATGAAACTCAGGTCTGAGGTATTAAAAACTGCAATTATTTTTTAAACTAAAGCATTATCTTTCATTATTTAACTCAGAGACCATTAAAAGACAATCTTATGTGCTATGTCCTCTGTGAGTGTTAACTTGTGATGGGAGTTTTGATGAAAAGTTGTTAAGTGACCATCTTTCTCCTTACTCTTCTACACTGATTATTGGAAGGAGAAAGACACAATTGCAGGACAACTTTTTCCATTTAGGCTTCACAGATTGAGTGCACACAGTTTCCGATGATTAAACAGAATGCAGCTGACAGACTGCTGGCCAGCACGCTTTCATTACTGAATCATGGAGAGATGACACAATTTATTACGGCATTGGCTTTTACTTTTTTAGATATTTAGGTCACGAGTGAATACAATTTTGGAAGTTCTAACCTTATCCTCCTTTAGTCACATGAAAATCCTCTAATTTGGCACCCCAAATGTCAACTTTTGATTGGCAGCTTCTGTGTCAGAGTGATGGATAATCACACTCAGAGGTTTATTATCAGTCAAGTTGTTCAAAGAGATATACAGAGAAGCCTACAAGTACTTGCTCAAACTCTACCTCAAATTTTCAGGGAATAAATTTTGGGTTTAATTATATTTTTACAGAAGATAAGGGGTCAGACAGGTTCTAATACATAGATAACTAGTGGGATTTAACCATAGACCTTATGTCCACCCTTATCCCACAATCCATTTATGTTTCTGCCTAATTGTTTTTAGTTGCTGGCAGAGTCAACAAAAGGTTTTGGCCTAAGATGGAGAAAAGCAGACTTTAGGGTGCATGTCAATGACAATTCAGTTTGATTTGACTCAAGTCTGGTTGATGCAATAGGAACCAAGATCATGGGGATTGAATTTAATTAAAGTGATTCCTGAATTTCTGAGCCATCTCCATGGCTCAACAAGGCTTACACTAAAAAAAAAATTAGGTATCTAACTTTAAGGTGCTTTGCTTTAAAATGAAATTAATATTTTGATTAATTGTAGTTATCAATTGATTTTGTGAGCCAGCTAGGCCTTATTCTTTTTTTCACATAAGGGTAGGAATATTGAAATGCACACATTTTAGAAATTAAAATTTAACAATATCATTCAACTCAAACTTTATTTAATTTAGAAATTGTTTTCAAGGTATTTATTTTGCAATGATACTGTTTCTCACTTCCAATTAGTTCAACAAAATAATTCAATTCAACCTTTCTAGTATTCTACCACATGCAAGTTCTCCTCTGGCATTTAATATGTGCTGGAACAGATTCTAAGTTGAAGGATACAAGTGCAAAAGTTTCCCTCCATAAATAGTTTTCTGTTCTAAAATATGCCTCTTTTACAATGGAAATGATATAAATGATAAAAGAGTAGGTGGAGAGAGAGAAGTGAAAAGAGATTACAAGGGTCCCCCTGCATTAGATAGTAGGCAATGGTTTATCAGGTCTTGCTTTTTTCCCTCTCTCACCACTGATCAGACCTTGGGCCTCCTTTCCAGGGTTTATTGTGTTTTGAGTATATGCTCTCAAAACAACTCATTTTAAGTTTGGTCTTTTTGCATGCCATTTAACAACTTAAATGGTGTGAGAGTAATGTATGTACAAGACACTTAAAAATTAGTTACAAATTAAATAATTTAGTATAAATTAACAGGTAAATTTCAGTCAAGATAGTTTTGATTTTTACACATAGATCTAAATTCTAATTCTGGCTCTGCTCCTCACAAGCCAAGTGTAGTAGGTAGATTTCTAAAGATGGCACCTGCTTAATTCTTATCTTCTTGTTATTTAATGAAGCACTAATTTAAGCACTACTGTAAATAAATTTTTTCTAGGTAATTAAGTTCTCAATTCAGCTGATCTGAAAATACAAAGATTATTTTTGTAGGCCAGACCCCATCAGTGAGTTCTTTAAAAGCAGAGAGTTTTATCTGGCTGGTGGCAAAAGAGAAAGTGAGTTTGAAAGCACTGGATGGATTCAACATGCCACTGGTGGCTTGAAAATGGAGGAGGTCACATGCCAGTAAATGTTGCAATTCCAGAAGCTGAGAACAGCCTCAGCTCATGACGAATAAGGACATAAGCACCATAGTTGTACAACCATGAGGAGCTGAATTTGCCAATAATTTCCATGAGCATGAAAGTGGATTATTCATCAGTCTTCAGATAAGATCTCAAGTCAACAAACATCTTGAGCATAAAAAGAAAGGTAATTATAGTACATGCAGGTTTATTGAGATACTTGCATATGTGAGAAAATGCTAGTAAAGAATAAATCTAATGCAAAATTTATTGTCACTATTAATAGGCCATTAGCAGGGCATAAATAGTTGAATTCAGAATCTAGTTTTGGGTATAACTGCTGCTAATTTTCCAACATCATAGACCTGTATTTCATTCTATTCCTGTTCTGGGGTCCTTTTTTACAGAGACATAAGATTTTATATCTTCTTTGGTTTTCTGGTTAGAGTTGTGATTTTTGTAAGTGTCTAATAAGTATGTATTTTAAAATTTTTAATCTTCTTTTTGCTTTCTTCTTTAAAAAAATAACAGTGTTTTTGTCCATTCCTATTTCTATTCAGGTAATTAAGAACATAGTCCTGGTTATCTGTAGCTTCAATAGACAGATTAAGTGTAAACAACCATGGATAAATCAGTTTACCTATGAAAAATCCCATATTTATGCAATGGAATGGACCAAATCCCCTTATATCTTTAAATAGAAATCTACCATCCTCATAACTGGCTTTGTGGAAACTCATTTTTCTCTATAAACACACACTAAAACATTTCAAGGGTTTTTGGAGGTAGAGTACAAAAGTACTGTGAGAGAGAAGATGATTATCTCTCATAGGGAGGGTTATATATTCAAATTGGTAACTTGACTCTGTGTGAAAAGTACATTTTGCAAACTTAGCAATGTTATAATTTATGAGATTTCATTAATATTATACCTATGCCTCACAAAACAGAGTACATATTTTATTATCGTAAATGTTGAATAAATGTTTTAGTATAAAATTAGAAAATTGGAAACATAAATAGATGAATGAAACCATGTCTGGATTGAACCAAAAATGTTGATTCAGCTCCCTGGAATAAAATTATTTTCAATGTGGATCTCAGTCAGGATAGCCAAATTGACTTTATTCATGTTCATCAAGACATTTTATTCATATTTATTTCTAGATACATGAGACTAATTCTACTAATCTAAAAGTATTTTTGAAATTATATGAGCTGATCTTATATCTCAACTACCAATACTATATCTACTTTCAAATTATTCACAAAAAGTAACTCTTCATGAAATGAGTAGCAAATGTTGGACTATTTTTATTTTCTCTGCTTAAATTAATCTTGTATCTGTAGCTTTAACTGTCTCTAAATGAAAACAAAATATTTTGAGTGCTTTTAGAATGTTAAATCTTCACCTAAATATTCACATACATTTCCACATGCCTTTCTATGTTTTAAGAAGTTTTGTCTGAGGAGATAAAGATACACTTTGAAAACTCTGTGACCTACAGGACTGCAAGAGCTTTCAGAGATTGTTAAGTTATATCACAAAGAAGCAGCATCATATCAAGACTAGACAGACAGCTGGTCTGCACTGTTTGCCAATTACTGTATCTTAGATTGCAGTCTGGCCTTCACATACAGCTGTACAGTGTCTGAGATTATCTTTGATAGTATGACAGTTTTGAAAAAGTTGGCCTAATAGTCAATTAAATTTCCAACTGTGAGAACTCATTGATTTGGCAAATGTATGTCATTGGGCTTATTCTCTGATTTATTTCAGTTTCTCACTGATTGGCAATCATTAATTCCATGTATTATTAAATCCTTTCTAACTGGAGCCTCAGCTTTCCAATTTGTAGAGACTAACTAACCCACAAAATCTAGGATCCAGGATTCTCTTGGTTGACATTAAATGGAAATGCATTATTATAATGTGAAAAATGTGACGGCAAGAGAGAAAAGTAGAAACATTCTTCTTTGTACATTTATGTAGTTCAGTGGCAAAAGGATGTAATAATCATTTTCTTGACATTATGCCATAATTTTCTCTTGTGTGGCTGAAACTATGTGGTGATTATTATTTTTATATTGTTTTAGTAAGTTTGCTTCTATCTATTTCTCTACCACTGTTTATACAGATGAAGCAAAACATATGCAAATATATTCAAAATACCAATTGCTGATGACCCTGGACTTGTGAAAGGCAATGCTATATTTGATTATTCCAGAATTTCAGCTGCACTGACTGCTGTGGACCAAACCAGAAAAAATATTAACTCAAGAGTCCTCCAATTACTGTCAATATTTCCTACTATTTGGGATGAAAATGGTATGGATTTGTTATATCTATGAGAGCAGGATGGCTTTTATCTCTTTGTGTTATCCCTTCCTAGCTGAGTACCGTCCAAACTACAGAAAATTTCCCATTATGTAGGAATATTATGTATACTAAAAACCCAAAAAGCACTCTCCTTTACCATTATTGATGGTACTACCATGTAGAGCATATCAACACTACATTGTTTCACAGATTGCAAGTTCACATCACTTCTTTGTTGAAAATTTGTTCCTGTGGAATAAAATTCTAGTTACTTTTAATGAAATTATAACTTTTCAATAGGCTAGTAGAAAACTACCATACTTTTTTTTCCAAGATCATGTTAGCCACTTGCTTCTTTCTCTGACTCATCTGTAACTTTCTATCTCCTAAATGCTTATTTATGGGGCATCTTCCCCATGCCTTTTTAAGTGATTTTCCATCGATCTGTAGAGTTCTTCCTAACCATACTTTCTATTTATTTTTTCATATAGTTTATTGATATGCTATTACAGTTGTTCCAATTTTCCCCAACTGTCTCCCTCTGCCCAGTACCCCCATTCCCTCCAGCAGATCCATGTGTCATGCATGTAAGTTCTTTGCTTCTCCATTTCCTATACTATTCTTAACATCTCCCTGTATATTTTGTACCTACCATTTATGCTTCTTAATCCCTGCACCTTCCCTCCATTTCCCCCTTCCACTTCCCAGGTGACAATCCTGCAAATGATCTCCAAATCCATGATTCTATTCCTGTTCTGGTTGTTCCCTTAGGGTTTTTTTTTTCTTCTTCTTTTTTTAAATTCAGTTGTTGATCACTGTGAATTTGCTGCCATTTTATTTTTCATAGTTTTGATCTTCTTTTTCTTGAATAGGTCCCTTTAACATTTCATGTAATAATGACTTGGTGATGATGAACTCCTTTAACCTTACCTTGTCTAGGAAGCACTTTATCTGCCCTTCCATTCTAAATGATAGCTTTGCTGGATACAGTAATCTAGGTTGCAGGTCCTTGCTGTTCATCACTTTGAAACCTTCTTGTCAGTCCCTTCTTGCCCACAAAATTTCTTTTGAGAAATCAGCTGACTATGAGAACTCCTTTGTAGGCAACCCTCTGCTTTTCTCTTGCTGCTTTTAAGATTTTCTCTTTATCTTTAAACTTTGGCATTTTAATTATGATGTAATTGGTGTGGTCTTCTTTGGGTCCAACTTGTTTAGGACTCTCTGTGTTTGCAGGACTTGTATGTCTATTTCCTTTGCCAAATTAGGGAAGTTCACTTTCATTATTTTTTCAAGGAAGTTTTCAATTTCTTGCTCTTCCTCTTCTCTTTCTGTCATCCTTATGATTCAGATGTTTATACATTTAGAGATGTCCCAGAAGCACCTTATACTATCTTCGTTTTTTTAAGTTATTTTTCTTCTTCCTGTTCTGGTTGAATGCTTTTTTTTCTCCCTTACATTCTAAACCATTGATTTGAATCCCAGTTTCATCCCCTCTATTTGGTTTCCTATAAGTTTTTCTTTATTCACTAAGTACAACCTTCCTTTCTTCCTGATTCTTTTATATTTTGTTGTCATACTCAATGAGTTCTTTGAGCATCTTGATAACCAGTGTTTTGAACTCTGAATGTAATAAGTTTGTTATCTTTGTTTCATTTAGTTCTTTTTCTGGGGTTTTGTTTTGTTCTTTCATTTGGGCCATATTTCTTTGTCAGCCTCCCTGTGTTTGTTTTTGTGTATTAGGTAGAACTGCTTTGACTCTCATCTTAATGGTGTAGCCTATTGTAGAAAAGGTGCCTGTAACTTTTTTGGAGCAGAGCCTTAGGTAATTGCTGGGGAGGGCCAACCCACTTCACTGCTTTGTGGCTTTGTGTTGAGGGGAGGACTTGGAGAGGAGACATTGCCACTACCTGGCTTCTGGATGTTTGCCTGGCACTTGCCTTAAGCAACTGGTGTCCTTCCAGTTATTTCCCTGATGCCGAATCCCAGAGTAAGTAGGTTTGTCTATGTTTTAAGTTTGTGCAGGCCCCTTAAGAGAGGTCTCCTAAAAATCCAGCAGTTTCTTCCAAACACCACTGGTTTTTACAGACAGAAGTTATGGGGATTTATCTTCCTGACACTGGAACACTGTACTGTGCAATCTGGCCTGAGGCTGGGATTGCTTGCTCCTAAGGTATCCCTCCCAATTTTTATCCACTACACATGTATGTTGGGCTGTGGGTTCTGCCACTGCCATATCTTTACCCATCTTCACCTATCTCCATGTCTCTGCCCCTCCTACCCATCTGGATGAATGTGGCTTCTTTAAATCCTTGGTTGTCAGACGTCCTTACAGCTGGATTTTCTGATGGTTCTGGGTGTTATTTGTTTTGAGGCCTAGTTGTATTTCTTTCTGTGGTTGCATGAGGAGGTAGATCTCCTTTATCTATGCCTCCATCTGGATCAGAAGTCTTTTTGCCTATTTCTTAATGCAATGATCTTAAACTGCTATTTCATGATCAAGCTTAAATACTAGTATCCATTTGAAACCTCTAATTCTTTAAGACAATTTTCTGGGTGACCACATCACTTGTACAGACATCAATCATTAGGAGTCTTCTCTTTTATATACAGTTCCCCATTTTTTCTGGGTCATTCACTCAAGAAAGGGTTCTTTATGTCGAAACTATGTTTTATTTATCTTGGATACTTACTTAGTTATTGTACAATGAAACCCATTCTAACAAGATATCTGATCCAAAGGCACAGAATTGCTTGATTAATTCTGAGATTTACTTCTCTTGCATGACCTAGTCTAGCTGGTCAGGTGGTTATGCTCTCTGACAGCAATTTTCAACAGGTATGCTGTGACAGGCACACCAGTGTGCTATAAGAATTTTTAAACATGCAATACCTGACTGTTTAGTCAGGGGCACTGACCTCTTTTTCTTTAGATCTTACACCTATTTTTTGTCACATCAGCAAAACTTATAATATTTTTTTGGTGTGCCACATAATTTTGGTAATGAGTTTGTGTGCCATGAGATGAAAAAAAGTTGAAAATCACTACTCCATGAAATCATTAGGGACCCAGGACTTTTCATTGCTTTATTCTGCCCTCTTGGCTGTGACTCTCATCTACATGATTAAAGGTGGCTCCTGTCTTCTTTACTTTCTGCAGAAAAAAAAAAAAAAAGAGGCAGTGCTGGGACAAAAGTTTCAGTTTTATAGACGAACTGAAAGTTATGCACAATATAAATGATAACTTATGCTCACATCTACTGGTTTAAATTTAGTTTAGGGCTGTATTCATATGCAAGATAGGCTAGAAATGGTCATTAGGTGGTTAGGTGCCAAAATCCTATGCACAAAGTGGATTGTATTGCTAAAAGGAAAGGTAGAATAATGTATACAAAGGAATAATTAGTAATCTCTTCCAGTGTACCTAAATAGAGTATCTAGCATATACTAGGAGGTGGATAACTGTTGTTGACTAAGTGAATGAATGAATGAATAGAATTACATATGAAATTTTACATAAAAAAGAAACTACATTTTCTAGATATTAAGTAATGATTAACAAATAAGCATATTCTATATCATAAAATTTGCAATATTTTAGCTGAACAAAATTATTACTATGATTCATTTCAATGAAACTCATTTTTATCTGCCAAAATCCCATAGGTACACACTAACATTTCTCAAAACTGAAAGAGTTAAGAAAGCTAATTTTGTATTATGTCAGAGTGACCTAGTTTTGACACTATATTAAATATGAATAGCACTGTAGGTATTTTGTGTTTAGCACTCTTAATTGTGGTCTTAATTTCATTGGAAACAGAGAGTTTCTCCATAGACAAAGTGAAATGAGTGATAGCAAAAATCTAGACAATTGTAAAATCCAGCTAAAAAAGAAATTATTTTTTTCTTCTGGGAATCAATAATGGCTATTTGATTTTAATTATGTATCAATTATATATTTAGTTATAATTACTTAGACTTTATAAGTCCAGTCTATTATATTATAATAAGAATATGAAGAATTTGTCATCATTTGAGATAATCTTTTCAGATTTATCTATTTTCTGCCTTGATGAGATCAGGTGGGAATGTAAATATAGGTAATTAAAGAAATTTATTTTTAAAATGGTGTATTATTAAATAAGAAAACGAATCTACCTGTGATTTACAAAATCTGTAAACACTAGATGGAGCTCTATGACTAATGCCAATACTACTAGTAATATATAATATACATGTATATGAGTGTGTTTGTGTATCTTCGAAAACACACGCATATAACCTATTCTACAGACATCTCATGTTATTTTATTAATTTTAAATTAATTTACTGGGGTGACTTTGGTTAGTAAAATTATATAGTTTCCATTGTATAATTCTGTAATATGTCATCTGTATACTGAATTTTGTGTTCACCAACCCAAAACAAGTCTCTTTCCATCATCATTATCCCCCCTTCACCTTTTCTACCTCCCCTTACCCCTATTTCCCTCTGCTAATAACCATAATGTTGTCCATGTCTGAGTTTTTTTTTTCTTTGCTTAATTCTTTCACTTTTTTCACCCAGTCCCTTAAATCCCATCCCCTCTGATAGCCGCCAGTTTGTTCTCTGTATCTATGAATTTGTTTCTCTTTTATTTGGTACTTTATTTTGTTAATTATATTCAACATATAAGTAAAGTCATATGGTACTTATCTTTCTCTGACTGGTTTATTTCACTTAGCATAATACTCTCCAGCTCCATTTATAATGTCACAAAAGGTAAAACCTATTTACAGATTTTTTTTTTTATGACTGAGTAGTATTCCATTGTGTAAACATACCACAACTTTTTTATCCACTCAGCTACCAATGGGCACTTGGGCTGCTTCCAAATTTTGGCTACTGTAAATAATACAGCAATGAACACAGAGGTGTATATATTCTTTTGAATCAGTGTTTCTCATTTCTTTGGATATAATCCTAGAAGTGGAATTGTAGGATCTTAAGGCAGTTACCTTTTTATTTTTTGAGATAACTCAATACTGTTTTTCACAGTGGCTGCACCAGTCTGCATTCCCACCAACAGTACACAGGGTTACCTTTTAAAAGTCAAAATGCAAATATGGAACCTGGGAATAGTGCAGCATTGTCAGTTACACACGATTTCTTGCTAAGATACATGAACAACTTTTAGCTACTTTTCCACAACACTCTCACCCTCCTCAAATTCATGATGGCTTATACATAAAAATACAAGCACATACTAGTAAGAAAGAATACCTTTTAAGTCCTTGGATAACACTTAAGTACTTCCATGACACTGAAGGAGCACTTATGCTGCAAATTTAGAACCACAGCACTGCACTGTAAATAGATACTTTTCTTTCACATCCAGAAAAGCTGATTAAATAAGGAAAAAAATGCCCATATATTTTGGTACTCAAGACATAGTTTAGAGATTCCAATATTAACCTCCAGAAAATTCCAGAATTGAAATTAAGTACCTATAGTTCTTTTTAATTTTCTTGGAATAGTAGTTAGCATTTTTACTTATATTTATTTTATTTATATTTAGCATATAAAATGTTTCTAAAACAAAAATCCACCTTTTTTGTTTTCTTTAAGATATGCTCTAGGTGTGCTTGATCCACCTAAGCAAACGGAATACTGGGGCAATTTAGTTGTAAACTCAACTATGGATTATCTGTCCAAAACAATAAAAAAAGACATTTCCTCTTGTTGTCACACAGTATCTGGTATTCTTTTGTCATGTCATACAAGGATTTTGCTGAATACCTGATTGGCCAGATGGAGATTATTACATTTTACAACCTTCTTTTGCTGGGTAGACTGTATGACTAAATTTTTTTGATGTATGTATGATGTGTCCAACTTTCCTGCTGCGACCTTAATGGTAAGTTGTCTACTCCTTGACCTCTCTAGTCACCCTGCCTGACAGCTTCCATGCAGATTAGCAGGCTGGGGCTAGGGCAGAATCTCTGAGTGGCACAAAGCGGTATAATAAAATAGAAGGAATTGTAGTCTGGACACCATGAATCACAATACTTAGCTTGGATTGCCTTTGATCGGGTGATAACCTGAAAAAGAAATAAAATGTTCTCTCCATTTAGCCACTGTTATTTCAAGTTTCTTTGTTGTAACACCTCAATCAATACCCTATTACATGTCCCTTCCTTTTAGAAACATTCCTAAGTAATTTGGTTCTATTTTGTGATAAAATTTATTTCAAAATAAAACAGTCCATTTAGTGCTGATTGTTTACTTTTCTAAGCTGATAGAACAAACTTAGAAGGAAAGGATTTCAGAAAATATTTAATGTGACTATGTAGATACAGGAAGAAAGATAATTTTAAAAATGAAATATAATCTTTTTAGTATGATAATTTTTTCTTACAAGATGAATTAGAGAATGGAATTTGATATCAGAGAGAATGTGTTGAAGTTATTGCTCTTCCAGTAATTGTATGTTTGTGCCAAATTAAGTGGACTCTGAGTGCCTTAGTTCTTGCATCTGTACATTGGACATAGGAACTTTTCCACAAAGCACATATGAGGATTGAATGAGGTAAGTAAAACATTTAGCATAGAGTTTGACACATCATAGACACTGAAAAATTGAAACATCATAGAGCCATCGTGAGTTTCATCAATAATTCACACTATTTTTTTCACTACTGTCGCTGGGGCACCACCCAATATCACATGTAAAAGAGATATCCTGCCAACCCCAGGTTCAGAGGTTCAGAACTGCCTATAGTCTTAGATCTCTTGAATATTATTTATTCTTTGCAATAAAAACAAAAGTCCTATTAAGTTACCTTATACATTAAAATTATGATTAGGATAATTCTCAAGACCTGGCAAGTTTAAGAGGTACATTTTTTTTTCAATTGTAGCATCATAGTACAGATATAATAATTTGTTTGAAATTGTAAAAAATTATGCTCTGTTATTTCTCAGTAATCCTAAGTAGATACCTCTTTAAAAATGAGTCAACAGAAAAAATAAAATTAATTTAAAGTCTGTGTGGGAAAATATTCTGAGCCACAACACACTGAAGATTGGAGATAAATATTTTCCTCTGAATTAGACATTTTGAAAGTAACAGAGACTAGCCATAATTTCTTGTTAAAATTTTAAGGTAAAATAAAATAGACACTGAGTATGAAGCAACATTAATTCACATTCAGAAAATAAAATGAGATAAGAACAAATTGCATGGAAAGGATTTCTTCTGTAACTCTCGAGTCACTACTTATGCAAATGAAGAGTACCTATAAAATGAAGAAAAGAATGAGACTTACCAGTATAATTTATTGAGAAAATAGAAACAATTCCATAGATAGTAGAAAATACAGAACATCATAATTTATTATTAGGTAAAATGAAAAGGCAAAATTATCATTCAACCCCAAATAGTAAGTAAAAGAAAACCAAAACTCAACTGACCAAAGGAAAACAAAATTGATAGAACAATAAAGATAAGGGTAGTGATAAATAAATTTATAATCATAAAATTAAAATCAAGATATTAATACCTGTTCTATATTCTTTTTGATGGTGAATCAAGCAAAATAAAAATATATATAATATAAAAACAAATATAATAAGAAGTGAATAGTGGCTATAATAAAAGTTAGTGAAGATGTCAGTGCTATAAACAATATAGACAGAAAGTAAAATTTCAAGTTTCACTGGGCTTTCATCTGCTTTAACTGCCACTCCCTGACCTTCTTCAGGCGCCCTCTGCTGCTCCTTCACTCCAGTCCTGGCATACTGGCTTCCTGCGTGTTCCTTACTCAGGTCAGTCCCTCTTCAGCCTCACACCCTTTGAACTGTGCTTGCTCTGTCCAGATTGCTCTGCCCCTGGGTGTCAACCAGATGAATCTTCTCTCTTTGTTCTGGTGTGTGTTCATATTTTATTTTACCTTCTTCAGCTGCTTTACATACAATAAGCTACTTATGTTTGTCATTCTCTATTTTCTTTAAACAACATTATTTTTCTTCAAAACATGTATTGCATAACATGCTATATACTTACTGATTTTTTGCTGCCTCCCCTTGAAATATAAGAAACTGAGGGTAGTCATTTGTTGTTTCAATGATGTTTCCCTAGTATAGAATACATTAATGAAGAAATAATTTTATACTTAACTGACATGAAAATTTACCAACATAGCTGGTTATCTGGAACATGTAAATTAGCATAACTGATTCACCAAGAAATAAAAATCTTAATATTTCGAACCTAAATAAGCATTACTTAAAGTTCAAGACAAAACTTGCGAGGAGTAAATTAAATAAGTAAAACATTTAGCATAGGGTTTGACAAGTCATAGGCACTAAAAAATATTAAATGTTGCAGAATCATCATGATTTTTATCCTTTGGTATTGGGGATTCTCCATCCCCCTATTCAGGAAGGAATTCACTTACAGACCTCAGAAATCTCTAGCCACTAGGCACCCATCTCTAGATGCTAGTGAGGTCTTCATTATATTTAACACAGTGACTCCAATCTCCCCTCAGTGTGACTGGATGAAGAGAACATTGGGAGACTTATGGCTTCTAATGCTGAACTATGACTTGTACATTTCCCTTATAATACCCACTTCTCAACCTACTATTATAAGATAGTGAACACAGCCATGTTCCATGACTGATGGCAACCTTAATGGGATATGGTACTTGTCCCCCCACCTTAAATGACAATAGGTGTTTTTACCTTAAAAATTATGCTGATTTAAAATTATGTTACTTAATAATTGCGTTAGGCCAATGGACCATATGGAAAAAGGATGTGCAGCAATTGGTGGTATTTCATATTAGGAAAAATCAAAATGGAATAGAAAATGCTTACTTGATTACCTCTTTAAGAACAATGTCTGAGTCTTTTGCAGAATAAAAGGAATTCATTTCTTAGCTCTTTTTAAATTTTATTAAGTGTAATTATTTAGAAAATTATTTTCACAACACTCATTTTATCTTAGCCAGTGCTGGAGGTACCTTCCTATAGTCCAGAAATCAGTAACCAAAGCATCTTCTTTGTTTCTGCTGTTTGCTTGTGTTTGTGAATGTGTTTTAGTTTGAAGATGGTTGAGATAAATCCTGCTGCCTAAGTAAATCATATAGTGTGGCCTGTCCAAAGGAATATGCTATCAAAATCTCTCTTGCAAGTCTTCTTAGGCCGTTTGTAGCTCTAACACGTCTGTTTACAGTAATCCTACTTAGAACTACTATGTGATTTTGAGTTTCAGATGATGCATCCTCAGGATTCACAGAACAGTTATGTGGTGCTTCTTATATACTAGATGCTTTACTGGGACTCATTGCTTATGTTTTTCTGCATAATGGCATTTGTAATGCACCTTGAGAATTTGGGGGAGAGTTCTATGACAGGAATACAACCTATAGAATATCTTATAACTATTAACAGGGTTCATCCCTGGTTCCTTTTCCATCAATGATTGCTTACTATGGGGCAGATGTATACAAAATCCAGGGAGCAGTGATAGGAAAGGAGAGTAGGGTGTAGGCAAACTTAGCAGTAGTCTGGTTCACTGGTACCAGTACTTACATATGCATTGTTTCTGAGTAACTTATTGATAAATACTTTTAAATATTATCCTTGCCATTGAGATCATTAGAATTAACCCTTAAAGTCAACAACATGACAGATATAACACAAAGTTTGGCTTCATATTTCCCACATTTAAAGAAGTTTTCAGTTTTACCATACTTGACTGTACTATGATGTACTAAGTCATTTAACTGTTGAAGAAACATGGTTATAGATTATTTTCCATAAATAAAACAGGATATTTTATGAAGAATACTAGTGCCACTAATGCCTTGCTATTAGTACTACTACTATTATTACTACTACTATGTTTTCCAGTGCTAAACTAGTCCTCAAATGACTTCCCAAAATATACTTCAAATAAAATCAAAGCTCCTAACCCTGGCCAATAAGACACAATTTGAGCCAGCCTCTGCTTACCACCCCTAATGCTTTGTTCCTTACCCTTCCCTCTGTTAGAGTATTCCAAAGCCATAGTTGTCCATCTTAGAATTTTTTGTACATGGTGTTTGCCACTTTGGAATGCTCTTCCTCCAACTTTAGATGGCTGTGCCCTTCTGATCATTAAAATTTAAATTAGGTGTCAGCTCTTCAAGATACTTTCATCCACCATCCTAAACAGAACAGTATCTTACTTTCCCTAATGTCAAACTTATTTTTTCACTACACCCAGTAGTTCCATAAGTTTTCTCTTATTTTTGGTATATTTACTCATGTATAGGTTTTTATCTATATTTCGGTCATGAAGCTTACATTTCTCTAGGGAAGTGATTTTGTCCTATTCACTACTATCAGATTCTAGAAGAGCGTGTAGCATATATTATACTTATATGTTAATGAACCTACTAACTGACACTTACTGTGTATTTTCTCTTTGATAGGTGGGTACTAAGATACATAATTTATATAAACTCTGTCATGTAATTTTCTCCACAACCACATTAGGTTGGGAATATTAATATCAACCTCATTTTTGTAATAAAAAGCTGATGCTTAGAAAGGTTAATAAATGCCCAAGGCCACAAAGCTGGTACAGTCAGAAACTGAATGACCGACTGCTAATACTCTGTCTCTTCCTATAATCTGTTGACATGGAACTGCATACATAAAACTTTCAACCCAGTTGGGTATCAATGAGATAAAAAGAGGGACAATATCTGTTTATATGTATTTGTAAGTATTTAAGGAGGCTATTTTGCTATAAATTTTATATTATAAAAATTTCACTCAATTTAATTCTCTAATATTATATGCATGCCAATAATACCTTCCTGTGTGCAAAATCACAATTATGAATCTGTGGTAATGTTTCAAGAGAATTGAAGGTAGAGAAAGGTGAGAAGTATTGTTACCTATTATTCTAATATTTATTATTTAGAACATTCTTCATATTTTTAAGATGAATTCCAGCCATTAATTATTCCCTGTCATGTTGCCTTGGTTACAATTACTCATAGTAACTGAAGCTGTCGGATGCTGTAGACAGAGCATGAAAAGTATCAAGTCAGATTAACACTGAGTTACATAGAATGAAAGTCTAGTCTTCTTTTAATTTAGATCACTCTCAATTCTCCTGAAATGGTTTTATTAGAAACATATGACATAAATAAAGTATACATTTAAGTAATTTTTCCTTATAAAAATATTCCCTTCAAATCAATGCCCCTTATTCTACGCTAGAACATCTTGCCTTTTATAAATAATCTCATTCAGCCCCATATTCTATACTTTACATGCATTTACAATGGACTTCAGTTAGTGTGTTTCTGCTTAGTAAGTAAATATTTGGAACACAGAGTATAAATGACAAAGATATTACATAATTTCACACCATAAGGAACCTGGATTTGCAATGCTAGCAAATTATTCTTATCTTGGAGAATATATGTATTCCTCCCTCCCTCAAGGATGTGGGCTATAAAACATTTTAAAATCCCTAATGTGTATCAAAGCTATGCTTGTATGCACCAAAGAAAATAAAATTTAAGAAAATAGCACTGTTCATTTTTATGTATGCTGAGAAGCTTTAACTCGTATTATTTCCCCCCTTAAGTCCTATTATAAAAAAGAAATGCAAGACAAATGGCTTATAAGTGTCAGACCAGCTTCCAATCACCAGCATGATAAAGAAACAACACTCCATCCCCAGCATTTTTTTAAGGAATTATTTGTATTTTATAGCTAGGATGTGTTTATTTCTGTGACACTGCTTATCTCTCACCTAGCGATAATAGTGCCACCACAACTGACCTCATAAGGTTGCCGTGCAAATGAAATCATCCTGAATACTGTATTATAGAGATTTTGTTTCTGAATAGGAGTTTATAGTACGCGTATACTGTAAAAAATATTATCTGAAAAAGGCTTCAGAATAATTTAGATATAGGGATAGATGGGTTTTAATATGATAACTCAAAAACAGTTCCTAGATAAAAAATCATGGAGAAGATAATTTGAATTGTAAATCCTATCATGTGACTACCTAATAGTATAGCCATGTGTAAGTAAGGGAGATAGGATTATAACTTCTTATTCTGGAACAATAGCCTGAGTGCTTGGATAAAAAACTGATGAGGCAAAATGCTGATCTGGCTGCTATTCATTCTGATAGTCTGGATGTTAGTGAGAACAGGTGCTCAATGTTCATACAACTTGTTTCTTGTGAATGTTTTTACCAAAACTAAGCAGTCACCAAGAAAAAAATGTATTTTTTCAATGTCCAACATTGTGGCAAAAGTATTGAGAATGCCAGCAAAATGGGCTAAGGGAGATTACGGTACAACAGTGTCTAGTGTATCCTTAGACTGAATGGAAGAGTTGTTGACTATAATTTATGTAGGAAATCTGAGAGTGGGAAGTAGGTATAGGGTACATTTTGCCAAGGTAAGGTCAAATCTCAGCTCTTTGCCTTTGAATATGAACTTACAGATGCTTCCTCAATCATGATGAAGTAGCAACCTTTTTGTGTTTATGACCTCATTCTAAGCTGAAAGTTACTCTAGAATTAAGACCAAAATAGGCCAGACTGCCTGTCATTTCACGTAGTCAGAACTTAGACCACATGCTTTTCTGACTCTACCTATCCTTTCTATCTCCCCAACTCTTACCTTCTCATACCCACAAAATACCTATATTACCTTTTTCTTGGAAACTGTGTTTAATAACCACACTGAATGGCTTATTCCAGGGATGTGCTAGAAAACAATTTATCTCCTTCCTTTCCCGCCTTAATCACATTTAAAGAAGATTGAGTTTTACTTAATTACTTCAAAGTAAAAGAATTCTTTATGACAAGATTTTTTTTTCATCAAACACCTAGCTTATGTCTAACTAGACAAAGAAGAAATAAAATGAGACAAAAAAGTCCCCATAATGCTGTCTAGTAGGGAGAACATTCCCTGTAATCATAGATTTCCCCATGTCCTTAGAAGTGGATTTGGAGTAAAATAATTGCAAATCTAGAGCATTTCCTTTAAATATTAATACATGCAAATAGAAAACTATAACTAAAATTTCCTTCACAATGCCATTCTAGAAGTTGCTGTCATGATCAATTCAAGAAAAAGCAGAAAGGAAAACTTGATTATCCAACAAATAGAAATGTTTAATCACTTTAAGCTTAAGCTAACTTTTAAATGACTTTTTAAAAATATAAACTCAATTATTTTGGCTATGTTAAAAGAAGGAAGAGTCAGGACTTCTGGTTATGGCCAAATGAAGATGCTGGCAAATCTTACTCTGCGGGGGGAGAAATATATATAAAGCTAAATAAAAATGACAAGAACAGCTATTTCTATGCTCTATACATTTGTGAAAGGCATTTTTTTTTGAGAGGCAATTATGCTAAAGGACTGCTGAACTTTGGGAAGTAATACTGAAAATCTGTAGTGTTCTTGCCTGTGGCTCTTCTTCATAGTTTAATTAATGTAGATATTTGGCCAGGGCCAGGAAAACTGAAAGGATAGACTACTTTTTTTACTGTTGTGAAAAGGGCTCAATCTATTGACTCATGAGCAATCCCCATAACCAATGACATTATTGATAAAATAGACAATATTTGTGGTATGTGAGTAAGGACAGCCAGTGCTTCTACTCTGCTTGAGGTTGTTGTCATGCTTAGTTGAGACTACATGCATGCACGGTGGAAACCACAGACAGATGCACTTCACACATTCCTGGAAAACCCTGAGTCTGTGTTCATGCACAGAGGATACTTGAAAGGAACCACCAGAAAGAAAAGGAGGCATCAGGATGAGAAAAACTTAGAAGTTTGCATGTTCATCCTTTAACACACATCGACATATTGAAAGCCTTACTAACTCAAGGTTGGTGAACACATGAAATATGAGTAGCTGCTAAACTACGCAGACACAGAAGTGACTTTTAAGAAGCTTGAAAAGAAACAAACAAAACAACAACAATGAAAACTAAACTAAACATTGTCATTACAGACTACAAAATTGGGAGGAAACATATTTCACAGATTTAGTAGAGGCAAGTTCCTAAACTCCAAAACAAAACAAACAAGCAAACAAAAAACTTTAGCAATATTTTTAAGTAAAAACAGTAGCAACATTAATCTACAAGGGTAACACTAGAATCCAGAGTTGCTGTAATATATCATTTATAAAAAAATAAGAGACATGGGGCCCTGGCTGGCGTAGCTCAGTGGATTGAGCACAGGCTGGGAACCAAAGTGTCCCAGGTTTGATTCCCAGCCAGGGTACATTCCTGGGTTGCAGGCCATAACCCCCAGCAACCGCACATTGATGTTTCTCTCTCTCTCTCTCTCCCTCCCTCTCTTCTCTCTCTAAAAATAAATAAATAAAATCTTTAAAAAAAAAATAAGAGACATGAAAAGAAACAAGGAAGACAAATGGTGCCAATGTTAGATTTAGCTAATAAAGACTTCAGCACAGTCATTAAAATAAGGTCAATGAAATGAAAGAAATCATGTTTAGAGTAAAATAAAATATGACAACAGTGAATCAACAAACAGACACAAAATAAGGAAATATAAATTATAAAACAAAATTAACTGGAAATTACGGAGTTGAAGAAATATAACAATTGAAATTAAAAATTTACTAGAATGGTTCCACAGCAGATATGAAATGGCAAAGGGCAGAAATAGTTAGCTTGTAGATAGATCAAGAGAATTTTTCAATAGAAAAACAAAGTAGAGAAAAAAAAGGCAAATAAGTAGAGCTGTAGAGACCTGTAAGACAACATCAAATGTATCAATATATGTGTAATAGCTCACAAAAGAAGAGAAAGAGGGACAGATAAAATATACATTGGGGTTTACCCTGCCTGGTCTCAGGAAACTGTAACCTCCCACAACTTAGGCTGAGTGAGAGACCTCTGAACCAGGAGCCACTAAGGAGACAAAACTTATTTCACTGGCATGAACGCTGCCTGTTCTATGCCTGGCCTCCTATGCTTGATCAGTTAGCCAATGAGGTTAAGATTTCCCATGGGGGGAATCATCTAAGACAGGCATGATCATGAAGAGGCCTCAGGGAAGTGACTCAGGGGACTGTGGAAATGAAGGGGTGATCGATATCGACCCCTGCCCCCTCAGCTTTGTCAAAGCCTGAGTCCTTGGCTTGGCATGGGCAGGAAATGAGACTAGCCTTTTAGGTCCTGTAGTCTTTTTAAGTGATAAAACACAAACTCTGCCTGGTTGGCGTAGCTCAGTGGATTGAGTGCGGGCTGCGAACTAAAGTGTCGCAGGTTCGATTCCCAGACAGGGTACATGTCTGGGTTGCAGGCCATGACCCCCAGCAACTGCACATTGATATTTCTCTCTATCTCTCTCCCTTCCCTCTCTAAAAAAAATAAATAAATAAAATCTTTAATAAAAAAAAAAAACACAAACTCTGCCCAGAACCCAGTGCAAGTCTGTCAGCACCTTTGAAAATTATCTACATGTTTGATCTTCCCTGCCAGACTGGAATCCACAAACTGTGTCTGTATTCTTAATAAAAGCCTACTCAGGCGGAGCTTGGGGTGTTCTCCACTAGAGAGGGTGGTCATGGCACTCTCCACTAGAGAGGGTGGCCATTTCGTTCCTATTTCCCCACAGGACTCAGTTGTCCCTGTGTATGTTTTCCTCATGTTTCGACAAGCATCCGCAGCAGGGATGGATACTATTGGCCAGTATCATCCACAAATATATGAAAAAATAATAGCTGAAAAGCCCTCACATCAATGAAAAGTATTTCTCTATACATTTGAATATAATAAGTAAAACTTAAAGTACAAAAAATACACAAAAACACATACCTAAATATATCATACTTAAAAACAAAGGTCATCAAGAATCATGTATAAAGGACCCATGCACAAAGCCAAAGGGAGGGTAGGATTGAGGGTGGGAGGTGGGGGTTGGTGGGGCAGGGGAGAGTGCTGGAGGGAAAATAGAGGCAACTGTACTTGAACAACAATAAAAAATTAAATTAAATTTTAAAAGAACTGATTAGGCATAAAGTAATAATAAAAAAGTCAAAGAGCACACTTTAAAACAATAATAGGAAAACAATAAATTCCATATGGGGGAGAACATCAATAAAGTTATTAATTAGTTTGGCATTTGAAATACAGAGACAAAAAATAGTGGAATGAAATATTTAAAGTTCTAAAAGTAAACAAAAATAACCAAAAACAAAGACTTCCATTTCAAACAAATAAACAACAATAACAAATACTAGCCTTCAAAAATGAGGGAAAATATAGACATTCACAGATAAAGACTGAGATAATTTGTTGATAACAGGTCCTAGACAAAAATGCTAAAAAAAATTTTAAAACTGATAGGATTCACATCAAAGTGAAGATAGAAATGGTAAATAGGTAGATTGATATAAATGATGATACATAACATGTTTATTCCTTCTCTGAAGACATATGCAACTGATTGGAGAAAAAATACTTAACACTGTGTTATATGGTTTATAACTAGTAAAATAGCACACTGAACACAAAGCAATTTGAAGAAAGGGAATAGTAGAGATGAAAGCAGAAGTCAATGAAATACTTAAAAATAGTATCTAAAAATAAATGGAACCAAAAGTTCATTCTTTGAAAAATCTGACAAACCTGACAAACTTGTTGGATTGGCCAAGAGAAAAAGGGAGAAGACAAATTACCAAAATGAGAAATGCAGCAAGAGACATTGCTATCGACCCTAAAGATATGAAAATCTTATAAAGGGGTATTATAAATAACTTTATGACAATGAATTTTAAAATTTAGATAAAATAAATTCTAGGAAAACATAAACTACCAAAATGACTGAAGAAAAACTAAAATATCTATATAACACATAATTAATGAAATTCAATTGGTAATTTAAAATATTTCCATAAAGAAAAATCTAGGCTCAGATAGCTTTTGTGGTGAATTTTACCAAATATTTAAACAAGAAATAATAACAGAGATAGTCTTTAAAAATTCTAGAGAAGGAGGGAATACTTTTCAGTTCATTTTGTGAGATAAGTATTATCCTGTTACCAAAGCCAGACAAAAGAAAATAAAATTACAGAGGAGTATCCATCATGAAAATAAATGCAAAAATCCTTAATATAATATTTGTAAACAGAATCAAGTTAATTGTTTTAAAGATTGTGTACTATAACCTAGTGGAATTTGTCTCAGTGATACAAGGTCCATTTAACATCTTCAAGCAATTAATTCAGTACACCACATTAACAGAGTAAATCAGAGTTGGTGAGTTTTTCTGTAACCAAATAGTAAATATTTTAGACTTTGCAGTTCATGTAACAGCTGTTGAAGTTACTCAACTATGCTGAGGAAACAAATAGCCATTGTGTGTCCCACTAAATACTTACAAAAATATTTATTTACAGGTGGTAGGCTGGACTTGTAACATAAACTTTATTTACCCCTGGAGTCAAAAGGCAAATCACATGATCATTTCAATAGAGAAATAAAGAATTTGTCAATCTAAACACTTGCCATGATAAAACAAAACAAAACAAAACAAAACCCAAAAAGAAAGTGGCAACAAGTGAGGAATGGAAGACTTTGTCAATCTGATTAAAAAATAAAAAACTGCACAAAAAACCCATAGTTCACATCCTGCTGAGTTGTGGTAGACTGAATACTATACCCTTAAAACCCAGAACAAGGAAATAATACTCAACCTTACCATTTTTATCCAAAAAAGTAGGTCTAGTCAGTAAAAAAAATCCCTCCCTCTCCTTCTCAAAAGTAAAGTGATCCATATTAAATCAAGAAGCAAAACTTATTATTCACAGATGTCATATTTGCTCATGAAAATAATACCAAGTAATAATATAAAAAATATTTAAGACTTTATTAAGTCATAAGATAGGAAACAAAAGATAAAAATTTAGTCACCTATATCACAAAAAAAGAAGACATAAACAAGATTGGAATGAGGTGTTCAAATGTTACTAGGTTGTTGCTCACTCTCTTCTATGTTAGTGGGAGAAGCAATAATAACATGACAATGAGGAACAAATACCATAGTTCAGTCAGAAAACAATGTAGCTATAATAATTCATCAGGTGGATTCCAAAGCTGAAATAAATGGTGTTAACCATGATGACCTATTCAGTATAAAACTATAGGCATTCTAAAAATATGAATTCATTTGGTTGAACCTCAATTAAGCAACCACTGAAAACTAAAAACAAATGCAAAATCTTGCTCACTGGTGTGGAGTAATCTCTTCTTTTACATTCCCTAATTTCTTCCTTCAATACATTCCAAACTTAGCTGCTTTAAGATAGAAGATGTTTAAGAATGGGGCCAAAATCCTCTTTTCCCCAGTAAGGGCCAATGCCCATACACATGAAAGTAAGCTGAGGAACTTGGGGGAGGAGAGGGATTCAAACACAGGGCTCTGTTAGATGCAGACAAACAAGTAACCATCCTATTAGGCAGGAATATATGCATTCATCTGATAAAGTTTAGACAAATTTCACTGTGGGGAAAAGAAGCAAATATGACTTTGTGGGTAGAGCCCTTTAGGTCAACTTAATGTATTTTTGCTGTGGTTTCCACTGCTGAATGTATATTGTATTTGGTTTACATGTTTTTACTGTGAATGCTCGTAAAATGCCAGATGAGATTATCTTTACCTGAAAGGGCTGTGTGGATGAGTACCACCAATATGACTGGGACAGCACAACTCCCTTGACCCTTGGAGCTCTAGGTCTCTGGGACTGATGATTTTGCTTATTAGAGTCTATGGCAAAGGGAGGCAAACCAGGAGACACTCTTTATCACTTTGCTGACATGCTAACTATCTGTTAGCTTTCTACTGGGTTCTGTCTAAAACAGAATAACTAACCTATAAAGGTGTTGTGATTCTCTGGTCAAACATTGTCAATTAAGGGTGAGTCAATTCAACCTCAATGACTAACAGGAAAGGAAGGACCAAAAAACCTCTTACATCAGGTGGACATTAAATATAACTGACCTCCAGTGGCACCTCAGCTTTACATGAAAAAGTAATAGTTAGGTCTTTGTGGGAAACTTTCTGGTCATTCTCCTCTGTGAGCAAAACTGCCAGTTCAAAAGTACCTTTGACTCACAGAGGTTTCTGAATATGCCTGGACCTGCTCACTGATGGTTTGACTACTAAGCTACTCTAGTTGTTCAGCCTCAGTACTAGCTATTCAGAACCAAAATGGTATGTGGCCACTTCACTCAGGAAGCAGAACTCAACCTCATTTTCATATCTCTTGCCAATACTCCTCTTAATGAAGCTCATTATATTTTATTGGCTCATGGGCTATTGCTTGCATATTATTTTGTTTTCAATTTCAAAAACTACAGATTTGAAGATTAAAGAAAAACCAAATGGTCTAGGTCACTCATACAGTTGTCCCTAATAAGGTCCATTCTTTAATGAGACCAACTGGAATCAGATTGTGGGTAGAGAATGCACCACCCAAAATGCCAACATGGTTGCCTGGACCCATCATCCTATGAACATGGAAATAGGTCTACCATTATAGACTGGGCATATGGAAAAGGCCCCTGATTTTGTTTCAGGGACTCTCATGTATGCTAGATTTGTGAGTCCTGCCAAAACTTGGCTAACTATCTCACTTACTTTTCAGTAGCCCCAGTAAAAACTTTGGACATCAAGGCAAGGGCTGGGTTAAGGTCCCTTATTGGCAGCACTCGACACATGTTGTCAAATAACTTTGTTGGAAAAATTAAGTTCATCTTCATGAAGCTGCACTAGGAGGGAACCTTTGAAAGCTTGTGCTTGATTTCTTCTGGGCCTTGCCCTATCTGCCTTTTCCTTTAGCTGATTTTGACTGATATTCTTTTGCTGAAATAAACCATAACTTTGAATATAATAGTTTATTTGAATCCTGTGTGTCATTTTAGTGAATCACTGAGATCAGCAGTGGTCTGATACACTCTGACATAGTCTACCATCCTCTGCTAGATGTCTCTCACTGTGATTTGATTGTAAGTAATTTTAATGTTTCTGATAAGTAAATAGCCAAGATCAGGGGATGGCCTCTAGCTCTTGTACCTCTATTCAAAACACCTGTCAATACCCCTAGATGTCTCCCAATCCCCATCCTGCAGCCATCACTCAATCATTTCATGGACCAGTGGAATGCCACTCGGCTTGTGGTGAGGACAAGTAGAACATGTTGGAAAGACTTAAGCAATCCTTTCAAATAAGAAGTTAACTTAGTTATTTCAACTATAAACCCTAACTACCAGCTAACCAAGAGTACACATTGCAAGTAATGCCAATCTGTACCTCCAGACTGGTGTTATACGAGGGGGGCCCCAACAACTGTTAACAACACATTTTTTGTTTGTTTGTTTGTTTGTTTGTTTTTTACCAGAGTTACTGCACGTACCCCTTGAACTACACTTCTTTTGTGGAAGTCAGACATTATCTTGAAATCTTCTCCAAACACAACTTTCACCTTAGAGGTGGTCATAGGAGACCTTCAAGTGTTTAAGGGATTAGCAATAGATCATGCAGTCCTCATGACTACAGAAAACTTCAAGAAGCACAACAGACCCATTATTTATGTAGATCCTGTGGTCATGTATTTCTATAAATCAATCCATTCAGTTAGAAAAGGTGGTCTAAAATGAGTTCCTGA
This sequence comes from Phyllostomus discolor, assembly GCF_004126475.2. Classification (NCBI taxonomy): domain Eukaryota; kingdom Metazoa; phylum Chordata; class Mammalia; order Chiroptera; family Phyllostomidae; genus Phyllostomus; species Phyllostomus discolor. Next base: position 53,873,063 of record NC_040907.2, read on the forward strand.
CTTTGGCTGAAGTGAACAATAATATTGCCTCGCCTTTGTAAAGCATTCAGGTCTGATTCAGCTGCCTGAACATGGCTGTTATGGATAATTGAATTGCCCTAGATTTCTTCCCTTCAGGCTAAAGCAGAATCTGCACTTTCACAAATATATTTTTGTTGTACCTGGATTAATTTTTGGACCAAATGGCAATATAAATATAGAAACATAAAGAGAAAGCCACCTGGCTTTTGAAAGCAGACTATAATGGTTTAAGGAATCTGTTTAGATTGCTTATTCTGGCTGGGTCCTTAGGCCATGGAAGAGGTCAATAGGGAAGGTTAACTTCATCTTGCTAATTATGGTCCTGTTGATTACAGATTGAGTTTACTATTGTATGGGGAAAATTGAACAGAAATAGTCCCAATCTCTACTGGCCAGATTAACCTGGGTGGCCAATAGTATGGTATAGCCATCGGAAACTTCATTAGAAGCCAGGAGGATATAGAAACAAGAGATGGAGATTGTTAAGAGCTGCTCTTTTTTCTGAATACTTTTGCAGTCCTGTTTGTTAACAAAGAGCCTTGATTGACAGAGACACTTGTTTCCACTGTAGCCAAAGGAAGGTATGCTTCTTGACCACTTAAAAAGATGTAGGAGGTTTCCCAGACTTATGAGGTCCTCTCCTGAGAGGTTCACAGGCATCTATCTGGACTGATCCATGCCATACCTGTGGAACAAGGGTAAATGGAACAAATAGGCTGATGTTTACACTGCCTTTTATGCCATGAGTAGTAAGGACCTATATTTTTGACTCAGGAATCTTATCTTTAACTAATATCTATGAATAGATGGCAGACTAATTTGTTTGCTTATAAATAAGATAAAATACCAGACCCTTCACAGTAACAGGCAGAGCAGAAGTAATTCTCTTGGGATATCCCAGGATATATACTCCCTGACTATCATAAAAATTTAACAGCTCCTGAGAGGTTATTTTGTCAAATCTGGAAGAGCATAGGTTTTGAATCAGAAGAACCTGGAAAAAAAAAAACCCAGATCAGCTGCTTGTAAGCATGACATCAGTAAAACAGGGATATCATAATGAATGAACGTAATTGTTACAAAACACACACAGGGCAAGGGGGGTATGATATACTATTACTGAAAGGACCTCCCACTAGGTTCGATTGTCTGCCGCCTTAGGAAAGATGTCTCTCAATGCCAGAGATTTGTGAAAAGGCAAGGGAATGTTTATTTAAAGCTATACAGACTTAAAGTAGTGACCTAATGTCTTCATTAAAATATCAAAGTCTCACTTCACACCAGTCAAAATGCCCATCATAAACAAAGCAATGCACAATAAGTGTTGAAGAGGTTGTGGAGAAAAGGGGACCCTAGTGCACTGTTGGTGGGACTGCAGACTAGTACAACCACTATGGAAAGCAGTATGGAACTTCCTCAGAAAACTAAAATGGATCTGCCTTTTGACCCTGCAATTCCACTGCTGGGACTATATCCTAAGAACACTGAAACACCAAATCAAAAGAACCTTTGCACCCCGATGTTCATAGCAGCACAATTTATAATAGCTAGATGCTGGAAGCAACCTAGATGCCCATCAGTAAATGAATGGATCAAAAAACTATGGTACATTTACACAATGGAATTCTATGCAGCAGAAAGAAAGAAGGAGCTCCTACCCTTTGCAACAGCATGGATGGAGCTGAAAAGCATTATGCTAAGCGAAACAAGCCAGGCAGTGAACGACAAATACCATATGGTCTCACCTTTAACAGGAACCTAAACAATAAAACAAAGAAACAAGCAAAATATAACCAAAGACACTGAAATAGGGGACAGACTGACAGTGACCAGAGGGGAGAGAAGAGGGAATTTCAGGGGGGAATGGGTAGGGTTTACAGGAACAAATTTGGAGGACACATGGACAAAAACTAGGGGTGGGGAGTAATGGGGGAGAAGAGGGGAGGGTTGGGTGGGTGGCCTGAAATTGGAGTAAGTGGGAGAAAACTGTACTTGAACAATGATTAAAATCAAATTAAAAAATAATAATAATAAAAAAAAAATATCAAAGTCTTTTTGGATACCTAGAGATGCCCACAGTTCTTCCTTCTCCCCCTGCCCTAATTTGGTGTACCATATCTCAGGAAAAGAAGTAAATGTCTGAGATTCAGGGTGCCAGGTACCATCAGCTGTGTAGCCATTCAGGCAGGATCTCTAATTATTCAAAGACATGTGGCACCTTCTCATGGCCTACTGGCAAGAGTTCTTTCACCTTTCTTCCAGGTAAAGTCTCTCCTGCTTCCCAGGCCACGTGGCCAAAGGGAGAACCCCAAAGCTGTATGGTCCTCTTCTACCAAAGCTGTGGGGGTCCTCACTCTGGCCAAAATTGCATGGCTCTCCTCTCCACAAAAGCTGTGGGGTCCCCACTCTGGCAAAGCCACTTGGTTCTCCTCCAATGGCTGCCATGTCTGAGTTTAAATCCCTGCACCCATCTTCCTCTGTTCTCCCATTTCCAACTCCTCCTACAATCAGTTATGCCTGCCAGCATTCCTGTATTATTCCAAGTTTACTGGGCTGCCATCATGAGTCTGGGCAGGTGTGGCCCCATGTCATAGAACCAATCTTCTCCAAGCTCTCACACAGGTGCTATAACCAGGGGGACCTGTCCCCCAGTTATATCTTGGGTGGAAGTCCTTTCCATCCCCCTGGCTCAGAGCATGGTCACAGCTATTTAATGTATCTAAGCAACCAGTTAAGGGTTATAAATATGTTAAACGACCATGCCAGAGGTTAGCTGCAAAGCTGTTGCTGTACAAAACAGCTATGCATGTTCCTGTTCCATGTGTCCCTTCCCCCAACTCATACCTGTGGAGGGAAGGGGTGAGGACATCTTATATGTATCTTTCTAATATTTCCTAGACACCTTGATTTCTGGACCCCATTCCAAATCCCTATTTGGGGTCCCTCTCTTAGCTGCACACTTTTATAATGATATTAATGATAAAGCTCTTATTTAATCTCTGACCACTAAAATCAATTAATGATATCTTTTTCTTTAAGATTTCTTAAAGATATGGACATGATGTTGAGAGGCATAGGAAGAAAAAAGTACAAATGAAAATATTTTATTAGCATCCATATAAAGTCATATACTTATTTAAAAGAAACTGAAAATATGAAAAAATAAAGTAGAAAAAAATCAACTGTAATCCCACCATATAAAAGAAACAATTAATAATATAATGTATCTTCTTTTTATGTAATTTTGAAGAGCAAATTCTAGAAAATAAAGTATATGCAATTTCATATCCTAAAGTAGAAACATCTTGACAGTGGTTCTGGTGAGTTTATTCTCAAGAAAAATGAATATAGTAATATCACATGCCAGAAAGCATGGCTGTTGAATTTTTGTCAAATCCACCAGTTTAGAACACAAATGAGAATTTCGCAAAGACTTTTCTTTAGCCCAACCATCTGGACACTTGCTTTATTTTGTTCTAAAGCAAAAAAGAAAAAAGAAATGACAAAAACATATAAAACAACTCCAGACCACTACAGAGAGAAAACCAGAGGTAAAATAATACATAAAAAGTCTGAAAACATAGTTGCTGCATTAAAAAAATTATTACTTATAGTAATTATCTATGGTTGAAACTTTTCAAACATCTGCAGTGACACAAGAGGCTATGTTTGAACATGCTAAATTCATTTTTCAATCACTTCAATATAATTGTTAAAGTATTAGTTGGAGGTCATTAAGAAAGTAACTTTTGAAAAGCAATTCTAGCATGCCACAGAGACAAAATAAAAGGATTAATAAAAGAAAATATGCCAAAACATTGTGACTACAATCATTGCAAAATCCAGTTGACAATTGATTCAATTATAATTCCTTATTTAGATATTAAGATCATTAATTCATTAACTAATTAAAATCTGTGATCATGCAATGACTTCTTACTCAATGAAGACTAAGAGTATTTAGTTATTTAATAAGCATTTGTCGTGTAATAGCCACGCATGTATGCCTGGCCATGCAGCTGTCATTGAAAGTACAGAGAAAATATGGCAATGCTTGCAATTCTTATTACCCATTTTAATTACTATTTATCTAGAATTAGAAATCTCTTTAAAACTGAGAGTGCATAGTGTTGAAAATATGTAATCAGAGAAGTATCACATGCAATTTATTTTTGTGATAAAAGAAATTATAATTAATAAATAATTGAAAATGTTCAAATATATGTTACTAAGTTAAAAATGAATAAAACAATATGTATATTACCTTAATTTATAAAATGGAAGTATTAAGTAGATAAACTCAAGAAAATATTATATATGGATGGTGGGGCTGCAGGTAATTTTTTGTGTTTTTTGAATATACAAAATTTTAGCAATGGGAAAGTATTACTTTTATAATCTGAAGTATTTATTTTTGAAATGTGTGTGTGTGTGTGTGTATATATATATATATATATATATATATATATATATATATATATATCATAACCCATTTCCTCGGGTCTTTATTTTGCTGAATAAAGTAATATATTGCTGCTAATGCATGAGTACAGTTAGAGCAGAAAGGCTCAAATCAGATGACCTGAGTTTTTGTCTGAGTCACCTATTAGTCATCTTCCTGATCCTGAGCATAAAGTTTTGCACCTGTTTTTCCTTTAATTGTATTTTGATGGATTTTGCCTGGGTGGGCTCTATAATCTTTCTCATCTCTACAAAAATAATTATTTATTAAAATAGCTGTAATATAATGCCAGGCTCTTTAAAAAATGCACACACATCTACTTAATATTGATAACTTTACATTAGAGATACCAATATTATCCTCATTTTAGATATAATAGAAGCTCAAGCTTATAGATAGCAAAGGTTAGTTTCAGAACCACGTAGTCTGACTTTAGAATCTATGATCTTAACTCCTATCTGATATTGTTACCTTATATAGTTAGCTAATTATTAATAGGATAATGGAAGTAAAGGGAATTAACATCAAGTTTAATAGGCTGGGAACATAAACCTGTTTACTTGACCAGGAAGCTACAGCTTCACACTCCAGAGGATCACAGCAGTGCACCTCCAAGGGGATTAACATCCCTCCCACACCCCTTCCAGAGCCAGATTGTTGGGGGAGTGCATGGTAGGTACTTGACCAAAGAGGCCTATCAGTCTGTTCAGGGTCTGGACCCATCAAGAAGCTTTGGAAAGGCTGAGAATTTAATTGGTCATTTTGAAAAAACCCTTGACCCCACCAAAAGCAAGTTAATGTAATTCCAGGGGAACAAAGAGCTTTCTCTCTCTCAACACCTCTCTCTCTCCCTCTTTCTCTCTCCCCTACCCTGGCCCCCGACCTGGAGCATACTCTCTCTGTGCATTCATGCACTTTCTCTCACTTGAGAGCATATGACTATGTGGGTCTAGCGGGGTCCAGCAGCTACAGGAACCCACCACAGATGACGTGGGCTCCAAAAGACTACGCTTTAATATGATGCAGAAACTCTGGACACTGGCTTTTGTTTTTGTCTTGCTGAAAACAGAGTTGGATTTTTCCATGACAAGATGGAGGAAGATGAAACATTGGAAACCTGGGGGCATTCTTCTACATGAATAAACAATTTTGTCACACCACAATTTTCTGTGAATGGGTCCTTGGAATGCTTTCCTTGTGACCCCACAGAAGAGCCTAATTTCCACTGACAACATTTTGTGAGCCAGCCAAAAGGAGGGAGAAAACATGGGTGTGAATTTTGGTGAGAACTGGAATACCACATCCTTGGGAGTAAACTTCTGTTCATCATTTCTCTCTTTCTTCCCTCTACTGGTGCCTGTTTGGGCTTTTCACTTCCTTTTCTCTGCCTTCTGTTGCCACCCACAACTTTGCCCTGTCGCTGCTACTTCAGACTCAGATCCAGGACCAGTTTCATGGGTGTCAGACCAGGGGCCTCCACCCCAACCACAGCCACTACCCATGGGACAGCATGCAGTGGGAACAGGGCCTTGTTTTTTCAGCCCATCCCAGCATCCTTTCAGCAGTCGTGGCCCAAGAGAAGCAAAGTGAACCTACTTTGTTTCAGCCCTGCCTCTGCAGCCACAGCTGGCCCCAGTGTTTACAGCCCCCATGGGGCAAGAGACTGGTTGGCACTGGGGAGCAGAGTGTGGGTGAGTGTGAGTGTACCTAATGCTGATTCCGTGGGTTTTGCTCCTGGCACATAAAACCTGGGATGTGCCCCGGTTTGTTTTCTATTCTGCAGCTTCTGCTCTCCCAGCCTAGCAAGCAGAAGGGAGGACCCTTCTCAACTGTTGTGCCCAGCTTAGCTGTGTGCAGCATATGCAAACATATCCAGTGCTCTCTCGCTTCCCACACCCATGCTGGTTTGCCCAGTCCTGGGAGCAGCCAGCTTCTCATGCCAATAACCCTGGAGCCTTAGGGTGTGGCTTGCAGCACAGATCTCCCAGCTTCATCCAGCACTCAGTCCCTATTCTCCGTAGTGCCCCACCTGGTGAGCAGAATGGGGGCTCCCCCTCAGCCAATGCTGAGCCAGCCAAGCTGTGAGCAACATGGGTACACAAGAGTTCCCCTTTTGGAGTTCCCTGTCCTCTCTCTGCCACTCAGACTGTGCAGGTTCTCCAATTCTTGCTGATCAGCAGCATGGGCTTGCAGTTTCCTGGACTCAGACTGCACTCAGGTCCTCTGCCCAGAATGGGCTTAGGAACATCGTCCCCCGCACCATCTTCTGGCAGTCACTCACACCCTCAGCCCCATCAGCTTATGCTGCAGCTCCCTGTGTAGACTGCCTCTTATGCAGCCTGGGGCCACACCAGTGAGGAGCAGCGTCAGCTGAAGCACTGCTCTTGTACACACAGCACAACTCACACAGCTTGATCAGAGGAAAAGCCACTAAATGGAGCTGCTGCTGCTGCCACTCCATCCAGAGACCTTCTCTAGTCCCACAGCCAGAGTTCCCCTACCAAACATGTGTTGCAAAGGTGGTGGGGGAAGCAACTACAGCACGAGTGTTCTCAGCCACTGCTTTTGGCTCCTAATGCAAACACAGCTGCTTGTCTATGCCGTTAAGGCACCAAGTTCTAAGTCCTCACTAATTCTCCTACAGGTATACCTAACAAGTAAAAAGCCTCAAATGTAAGTGCTCACTGATCTTGGACATGCCTAGGTGCTTATTAATTTCTTTCTAGAGAGAAGGCCAACAGAATTTTCCCCAATGCCAAGATGTTAGATCTCTGCCAGGTTAACAGAAATCCCCCCTTAAGGGAGGCTGGCTCACTTTATCAGGACTTTTAAAGGATGTAGGCTGCTAAAGTCCAGAGTTCTAAGATAAGCTTTTCTACCCATGGCAGCAGAGGCATGGGCACCACGTGCAAACAGAAGGTAGAAACTTCCAGTAACACTAGTTAAGCCCAGAGGCCATCAGAATTGCCCACATGGAGTTAAGTGAACCCCCAAAATCAGTGTTTGATCACACTGACTATTGGTGAGGTTCCACACCTGGGCAATTGTATTGCTCTTTCAGGAAGCCTCAGCCCACGTGGAAGGGGCTAGACATGATCCTGAGGAAGCTGAGGATGGCATTGGGGGTTTGTGCCAATCCTAGGCTCTGGTGACATGACAGTGAAGTTAGGGAAAACTGGGGGCACTCATATTTTCCCTCAGTGACCCAGTACCTCCAGTCTTTCATAAGGATAAAGGCTTATCTCCTTAAGGACAAAAGTTGTCTTTTTTTCTTCAGACTGTGCAGGTTCTGTGCTTCAAGAAACCACCTTAGAGTGCATACTTTCTAACTAGTAAAAATTTAACCCTGGATTTCTCGAAAAAGTGCTTATAAGATAATTTGGTTTGTGAAACTAAAATCTGCCTTTAAAATGCAAATACCTAGTCTCCAAGAATTCTTACCTGGACTGTCTTTTAAAATGCAAATTTCTGTAAGATAGATCTTATCAAAAAGAAAAACCTTAGCCATCTGAGCAAATCAATTTAACTTAGTTCACCTGTAATTTCTAAATCAGTGAGTTTTGCATTACAATACCTGTCTGGGGAGAATGTGTTTGCCAATCTAAGGAATGCTAATTGCCTACTTTTAGTTGTCTGACACAGAATTGGGGTTCGGTCCTGCCCACTCTGTTAAAAGGACACGGATTTTCCTTTTGCTTTGTATTTTTCTCCCTATCTGATCCCTCCAGAATTTGGCAATTTTTAAGGACTGAGTCATGGCTATACATTTCTTTGCATGAATTCAATAAAATCAGTTTCCAATTGTGGTTTTACTAACCAAGACTTTGACTGGAATATTATGTCTGAGGAAGGCATGCCTCAATTCTGGATGTCACCAGGAAAACTTGAGGAATTAAGACTGAATTTCAAAGCTAATAAAAGCTCATTGAAGAAATAATCTGGCTCCTCTCTTGGTCATGTGGTTATGGCAGTGTTTTCAAGTAAGGAACAAAGGTTACTTTCCTGAAAGATGGCAAGGAAGGAACCTCAAGACATGTTGAGGAACCTCAAAAACTTGAGGACTTTACTCAAACATCTAGGTATTGCAGGCAAAACCTAATGGCAACCATGTGGCTTGGCCCCTTTGACCTGAGAGGCTGACTAAAGCTTAATCTAAAGATTACTTGTGAAATTCCAGCAAACTAGATTTGCAAAGAGCCTAGTTGTTACAGGGTGCAGCCAAGAGGGGGGACCCCAAATAGGCATTTGAAATGGGGTCCAGAACTCAAGGTGTCCAGGAGATTTTAAGGTGTCTTCACCCCTTCCCCCACAGGTGTGAGTTGGGGGAAGGGGCACACAGAGCAAGAACATGCAGGGCAGCTTTGCAGCTAATCCAGGGCATGGTCATTTAGCATATCTATAGCCTTTGGCTAGTCACTTAGATATGCTAAATAGCTATGGCCCTGCTCAGGCCAGGGGGATGGAAAGGGACCTCCCATGCAAGATGGGACCTAGGAGGCAGGTCCCCTGAGTTACAGCACCTGTGTGGGAGCTGGGAGAAGATTGGCTCTATGACATGGGGTGACACCTGCTCAGACCCATGATGGCGACCAGAAAAGCTGGAGAAGACAGCAGATTGAGGGCAAGTGTGCCCAAGTGTAGGAGGAGTCAGAAATGGGTCTGCAGAAGAAGATTGGCGCGGGGGAATTTAAACGCAGACACGGCAGCCACTGGGGGGAGAACCACGCGGACTTGACAGAGTGGAGACTCCTGCAGCCCTGAGAGAGGGAGAACCACGCTGCAGCCCTGGACGAGAGAACCATGCAGTTTTGGCAGAGTGGGGACTCTCCCTTCCTGCAGCCCTGAGAGAACCACGTGGTCTGGCAGAGTGGGGACTCCCGTGGCCCTGAGAGAGAAGACCAGGTGCCTGTGCCAGAGTGGGGACCCCCACAGCTTTAGAAGGGGGGACCACCACCTGGTTTTAGCAGAGATCCTGGCGACTCAGCCGAAGGTGCTGGGAACCCAGGGAGGTCTCCCAGTCGAGATGGAGGACTAACTGGGAAGAACCAGAGGACTGCCTGAGCCATGGACTTCTATTTCCTTTCCTGAGATACAGTTCTCTGGACTGGGCAAAGGGGGAAGGAAGGAAGGACTGTGTGTTTGTGGGTGTTTTTAGGGACTTTAGGATTTTTTTATAAAGACATTAGGTCACTACTTTAAGTTATTATAGCATTAAATAAACATTTTTTTTTCCTTTTCACGAATCTCTGGCATTGAGAGACGTCTTCCCCAGGGCGGCGGACATAACAGACCCAAGCCTTCTTTCAATAATAGTATATCGTCCCAGCTCCCCCCCCTTGTTGTGTTCTGTAACATAGTGATCAATTGCTATTATTGTTGTGTTTATGCAAACAATCAGGACAAATAAAACTGGACTTAATTCAGTCTCTTTGATAAAAAATAAGGGTAATTTAAGGAGAAAAAAAATGTTTCCCAATGGAAATCACAATGCTCAGTTGTGGATATTGAACTTTAGTGCAGTTAACTGTCCTTAATTTTTGTTTTTACTTGTAAGCTGAACTGCTTCCTAAATATTTTTAGCTTTCTTCAACTCCCTAAGCTAGTGTTTCATTTTTACTCCTATTTTTGGACTAGGAATTCTTGGTAACTAAACTTTTTTTCTAATCTGTGTCTGTATATGCTGTAAAGAATTTACCTCAGTGCCTGATGACATCACCAGAAATGTTTAAACTACAGAAAAAAGAGGTTCTGTCACACTGATAGTACTTCATCTTATTCCTGCAAAGGTTTTGCATTTGGAAATTGTCTTAATTGACAGTCTTACAGACTCAGAAACTAGTTTGTGATTTGTTATTTTCATTAATCTTTGTGTTCTTCCTTGTGTTTTCATAGGGTATATGCCCATGGCCTTATTTACCTGGTTGCTTATTTACATGACATAGGCCTCACGTTGGAAGCCCTAGAGTGGTCTATTGGCTTGGCTTGAAACACTTTTTCTTTTTTCTGCAAATGGTTCAGACAGAAAAGGTCCACAGTTCTTCAAGGGCAGGAAGAGTCTTGAAATGTTTCTCTCAGCCTAGTTTGAGTTAAATAAGGTAAACAAGAGGGCTTTGGACAGGCATGACATACTTTACTCCTTGGAAACCTTTTTGCAACTCAATATGAGACACTGTAAAGTTAGTCCCTCTCTCTATTACCTGGTTTTTACTTCTTACCAAACCTTTAGTTGACATAGTACTCCTTATTCTTGGACTATGTGTTTTTAACCTTCTCTTCAACTGTATGACCTCTGTAATACAACGAGGATGCAAACTTGTCTAGCAGTGCTGCCCTCTAGACAGCACCATCCTCTGGACATTATATATGCTGCCTCCCAGGGACAGTGGACTGACCTGGACTTTGCAAAATCCCATTTCCCTCCATGATGATTCCCCTTCCCTTTCTGCTCCTTTCTTCCTTTAACAGATAGGAAGATCCTCTGATCATGGAAATATGCGGGACTATATCTCTTTAACAGCGTTGAGCAGCTATAAAAGATAAAACACCATCCATCTACATTTGAAAGATTACAGCATTCAAGATATTCAGGTGGGGAATGTTACCAGATGTAGTTAGCTAATTATTAATAAGAAAATAGTTGCAAAGAAAATTAGACATTGAGCTTAATAAACTGATGAGTTTCAGTTTATTAAGGGGATTACAGCATTGCTTTGCCAAGGCGATTAACACTCTACCCTTTCCCCTCCATATAGCAGACTCATGGGAAATGCAGGAGGAGGTGCTTTACCAAAGAGGCCTGTCAGTCTAACTAGGGGGTAGACCAATTAAAAAGCCCATGAAAGCTTGGGAAGTAAATTGATCATTTTGAGAAAGTACCTGGTCCATCTCAAACATAAATCAACTATTTTGTCACACTACAGTCTCCTGTGCATGTGTCCTTGGAATGTTTTTCTTATGATCCTGTGGAAGAGACTAATTTCCACTAGCAAAAATAATGCTTCAACTTTGTAACATTTTTTCATTACTAATATATTGTATAAATTACTTATATCCAAATAATACCTGTATTGATCATGGTTCTTTAGAAAATCAGTAAGAGATAGATGATAGATAGATGACAGATAGATAGACAGATAGACAGATAGAGTAGGGGCTAAAAATATTAGTACTTATTACTAATTCTTCTACTTTCTAAGTTCTTCTGGATAAGCTGATAACTAAATTAACAGCAGGAATTCACTTACACACAATAAATCTATGAAAATGCCAAAGACAATGAGGCAACATAGGGCATATAAGACATGTTGGACAAAGGGAAAAACGGAGGTTATGGAGTATTAGATTTTAGAAATGAGAATGGGAGATTGACGGATAGCTGGAGAAGGGCAGAGCACTGTGGCTGGCAAATCCTTTCTAGGCTCAGAAACAATGGGACACCTATGCATCCCAATGTTCATAGCAGCACAATTTATAATAGCCAAGTACTGGAAGCAACCTAGGTGCTCATCAGTAAATGAATGGATCAAAAAACTATGGTACATTTACACAATGGAATTCTATGCAGCAGAAAGAAAGAAGGAGCTCCTACTTTTTGCCGACAGCATGGATGAAACTGGAAAGCATTATGCTAAGTGAAATAAGCAAGGAGGTAAAAGACAAATACCATATGATTTCACCTTTCAAAAGAACCTAAACAACAAAACAAACAAACAAGCAAAATATAACCAAAGACAATGAAATAGAGAACAGATTGACAGTGACCAGAGGAGAGAGGGGAAGGAATTTCAGGGGAATTTCAGGGGAAAAGGGAAAGGGTTTATAGAAACAAATATAAAGGACAGATGGATAAAAACTAGGGGAGGTGGAAATGGGAGGGAGGTGGGGAAGGATGGGTGGCTGGGATGGGAGTAAAAGACAGAAAACTGTACTTGAACAATGATTAAAATAAAATTAAAAAAGAATATCAAGTACAAATAATAATAGTTTTATAATTAATTTCTAACCTGAAGAACCTCGAGGGCTTCAAAATAGATGGGAATATCAGAATGATCAAGCCAAACTAAAATCTTCCAGAAGAGTCTAAGTGATTTTTTTGTATTAAAAAAACAAAGGCCTATATCTATCCTCAAAAAAAAGGGAAGAAAAAAGAAAAGAAAAAAAAAACAATGGGACATAGTGAGTGTCTAGATAAGAGGCACCTTCCTGACACCCTCTTGTTTACCATACTTAATTCAAAAATCTCCCTGAAACAGTTTTCTCTGTCTAAATATCTTGGGCAGGGAAGTGGGGGAGGGTCAAAAATTCTTTCTGTCTTTTGTTTCTTAATAAACAGCTTAAAATCAATATCCCTAAAATAGTAGCTTCAGAGTGACAGGATTTTGGTCACTTCAATAAATATGTAGATAGATGATAGGTAGGTAGATAGACAGATAGATAGATAGCTAGATAGATAGATACTGACTTTTTTTAAGGAATTGGCTCACACAATTATGGAAGCTGGCAAGCACAAAATGTATAGTTGAATTTTAAAGGATATCAGTCTGGAAAACCAAGAAAGAGCTAATGAGACAGTTCAAGTACAAAGGCTAAGTGCTGAAAATATTTCCTCTTGCTCAGGGGAAGTCTGTTTTTTGTTCATTTATTACTGGACTGAAGGCATTTATTTCCCCATATACACCAAAGCTCAATAAGACATGAACAGAAATTTGCAGCCAAGAAAATAAGGATTTATTAAGGAGATGGTGCCATGCCCAGAGCCACAGGGCCATTCTCAAAGAGTCAGGGTCACCTGGCTCTCTGATGACTTCTAGAGGATGGGTTTTGTATGGGGAGAATTATTAATCATGGTGACTAAGGGAATTAGAGTCATGACCAGGGTCATGGTTTCTACTGATGGGTGAGTTCCAAGATAGGGGTTAGTTGATTATTGCTATTGTTTTGTCTGGTTTTGTAAGGATAAGGTCAGAGGGGTTGTTCTCAAACTGAAACACAACTAAGGCCTACATGTTAAGTCTAGCTTGACCAAAACTCTGTTTCTGTGGTCAACAGACCCAAAGTTTTGTTCCTAAGACTACTGGATGCTTACCCAAACCTCATTGTCCTGAGAGCTTAATGATAAGCCAGGGAGAGGGAAATAGGTAAGTCAGGGCATTGGTGAGGCCAATCCTAATCAAAAGAAAACATCAGAATAAAAGGGAAGATTAAGGAAAATAACATTTCTATGCAGTTACATCTTCAGGCTTTCAACTAGTTGGATGAGGCCAATTTGCATTATTGAGGGTGATCTGTTTTATTCCAAGTCCACTGATTTAAGTAGTACTCTAATCCAAAATCACCATCACAGAATCATCCAGAATAATGATTTACCATATATCTGGGCACCATGGCTCAGACAAGTTGACACATAAAATTAATCATCACAATGATTAAGTGCTAGTTATCATTTATAATCATTTAATATCAGGAGATATTCAGACCACAGTAGAGATGTTTTGCTGCCCTAAAATAGGCCTTGCATGCAATGCTTCTCTAACTTTTTACAATAACTTCATATGTTCTGTCACTTATATAAAAGAGCCAGTTTTCTTTAGGTGTAGGTACATTTCAGTTTGCTAATAGATTTGCTCCTAAAACATCTGTGTGTATGTGAATTGTTCCACATAATTCCCCATGTAATGTCAGACATGTTTTCTCTATATTTCTCATTGATTTTCAGTTGGATATGGCTCTCAGACTTTCAGCCCTAAGTCTTTAACCCTTTATATTTCCAATTCGTTTATATTAAATATTGAATAAATCTACCAATAAGTAATTTAAAATATTTTATCATTTCATGTTTTTGGTGGGTTTTTTTTTTGGAGAAATGTCTGATATGACTACTGAACTGTAAGGATAGTTTCTGGGTTTTGTAATGTTAAGTCCATTGTTGAAAGTCTATTAGTTATTAAGTTACCTGTTTAATGATTGTTATAAAGTAGAGTGTACTGCCTGGGGTGAGATAAAATTTAGAATTCTTGTTTTTAACCATTGTTTTTATAAGATTTAAGTACTGAAAATTATTAGTGCTCCGAATTATGTTTTCCTTTATCAAATGATTTATTTAGTTATTGAGAAAACTATTTATTGAGAGGCTACCATGTGTCAAGAACTGTTCCAGATGCTGAGGTTACCATTAGTAAAAATAATACTCCTTCTTTCCCCCAAATCAGCACTTTAATAATGCCTATGATAAATTAGTCATAAAGAAATAATAAATGCATATGTAAATGTGTAGCATACTTTAACAATTGTTATAAAAAATAAAACAGTAGAAAAATGAATAGAAGTTCAATTATAAATGAAGTGAGATTTTAAAAAAGACTCATTGAGAAAGTGATATTTTTAAGTGGTGGAAAGTGCAAACAAAAAGGACCTAAGGACCTAATGTCCCCTGCAGATTCTTAGAATGCCAGGTCAGCCCATGTAATGATTGACTTGTATAAATAATAGTGGCCGAGTAGCAAAAGATTAGGTCAGAAGTGTTCTGAATGAAGCATTGAGCTTTGGGAGCAAACTGTGGGGTCAAGTTTAAGACATTGATTTTTACTCTCAATGACATGGGATAATATTAGTGAGTTTTGAACAAGGAGTGATATTAACTGGCTATAACTTTCAGTTTACTTGGACCACAGGAAAAACACTGCTGTGACACAGGACCAGGTGAAAAATGATGGTGGATCAGACTAGTGAGAAAAATGGGTGGGAAACATAGGCTTAGTTGGCGCTATATTTTAAAGATGGAAACTTTGGATTGCAGAGAGAAAGCGATGAACCAAGAACAGGTGTTGCTCTTTACAACAGAAAGCGAGAGAAGAGTGTGAGAAAAATAATTCCAGATTTTTTTCTTTAACCAACGCTTTTAAACACAATGGCAACATGAATAAGCACATGTACCTTCCCCTGCCATTTCTCCTGCATGGGGAAAGCAAAATTCCTGAAGCAGTAATTGTTTTTGATTATACTGTTCCAGAGAAATGATGTATAAAAACATATTCTAGTAAAATTTTTCTATAATCTGTTTCTCCTGTCCCATCAAGTGTGACAGTGTATTATTATATATTGACAGAATACATCAATACGGATGATGTCAGACAGTGGGAGGAAAACATTTTGGTGTGCTGGTTTTGTCTTCATAATAACAGCATTGATCTGTATTTCAGCTTCCACATTGTCAGCAGCTCACTGTCAATGTTCCCATATCTACACTGGCATGAGCAGTAATATGGTGAATGTCAGCTGGGATCTGCAATTCACAGTAACAGTTCTGCAGCCTAATTATTTTTGTCAATTGTAAATTCATCATTAATCTGATTTGCCCTTCTTTGTTGAGATCTCTACAAATTGGCATGATAATGAGCAGCCACTTTTGGGTTTGCTTTCTTTCCTTTTGCCTGATTAAATAAACTATTCTGGTACTTGTATGGCTTGGGGATTGCCATTTTCTCAATTTTACAATCATTTCCTTAAAATAAATTACCTGCTTGGTGATTTTCATAATTTACAGTCTTCTTTCTTGGAGACTTTTTAGCATTCTTCTTTAAATGACATGAAGGCTTCCATCTTATTCTTAGGTTACAAATCATGTTAACCAAAGGAAGTGGTTTTGGAAATTGAATTCACTCAGTTAATACTTAAACACTTAGACAAGTTACTATAGGAATCTTCATATTTTTTCACCTATGTTAGTGAATCAAATATACTTATTTCATAGGCTTATAGTGAGCATTTAACAAAATAATGTATATATGTACCAAATAGTAATGAGGGTTCTGCTGCTCACCACCACTGCCTAGGTGAAATTCCAGAGGCAGAGATTTGGTGAAAAAGGAAAAGAGTCTTTCATTCAAAAACTACACAGTTTTGGAAGAATGGGCCTCAGAGCCCATTTCCTCTAAAATACCCAAAGAAAAACGCTGCCTCCTTTGCCAGATTAGATCAAGACTTTGCCTGGAGTTCCTTCTCCCATTTAAAATGCCATTCTTTGAACAAAGCAGATGGCTGCAGCATAGTCATCCCAGTGTCTTAGCTTGTGCCCGATCACAGTCCAGTTTCAGGCATCTGCCTGGAGTCTGTATGCACGCAGCCCATGCAACCACGCCACCTCCATAGCTTTCCACAGCTGGGCCCAGGAGCTCAGGGCCACTGCCAGACCATATGGTTTCCAGTGCCTGATGGTCCATGACATTCCAGCTCCCCGACTTGGGGAGCAGAGGGAGGGAGAAAGGCTGAGTCTCTGCCCTCCATTCATTTACATTCCCCAGCCCCAAATTCCATGCACTCCAAAAGGGGTCAGCTCCTCAGCCAATCCTTCCTTTTTTCAGGCTAGACTGATATGTCTGTACCTGTCCCTGCCACCATGTTCTGGAAGGGAGTAGGAGGGTTTTGTGTCCAATCACTTACTGTCCTCGAGCAGACTCTGTGCAATATCTCCTGCAGCTGCATCTCCTCTTGGAGAGAGGAATCTGTCCTCATGCACAGTGCCAGCTCAGTTTTTGGGCAATACTATGGTGCTGCTGCGGCCACACTGGTTTGTTTACTCAGGAAACACAGCCTCTTGCAGGGTGCCCTAGCTTGGGGGTAGGAAAGTCTGTCACACACCTTGTGAGCCGAGGTGTGGTTTTGGTTCCACAGCTCTGACATTTCCTGTGACCTTTCCCTTACTCAGCCCCTCCAGTGCTCCGTGGTCTGCTCAAATCTCCCTGTATCATATAGAACTTCTTAGTTCCTGCCAATTGCTTTTTCAGTGTGCCTATAACTGTTAGAATTGCAGGCATACTGTATGCCCTTTAAATCGAGTTATTTCCTTTCAGAGATAACTAAGGGTGTGGCTCTTTATTTACACATAGTATGTTGAATATTTTGATTCATGTAGCTAAATATTTAGTCAAATTATTAACTGCATTTGTAATAGGCAGTTAGGCATAAGCAGAGCAAGGACAGTGGGCTATGCATGGAAGGTCACCAGAGCAGAAAATCACGGGTGCCTAGCAATGGGCAAACTTGGGAAAATAAGGACTTTGCCCCCAGGGTCACTTTCTCCTTTAGTATATTGCTGGTCTTGCAGTCTAGATCCCTTGACCTTTCATATTGCTGGTCATTCAGATACTCCCTTAACATTTCCTCCCCTGGTATGTCGCCAGTAATGTGGTAGACCCCCTGAGAGGAAGAATGAAGGGAACTGAGAATAACCTCATGACTCCCAAAGAAGCCTTTTCATGGCCATTCCCTTAAGCATTAAGCCCTCAAGTCAATGAAGTTCTGACCCACATCAAGAAATCTTAGAAACAAAGCCTTTGTGTCTGTTGGCCACAGAGACTGAGTTTTGGTCAAACTAGTGATAATATCTGGGCCTTAGCTGTGTTTCAGTTCTAGGCCCAGAAAAGCACAAAGGCCAGGAGGGGCTGACAGCAGGTCCAGCTGCAATGACTGATGACCTCAGGTGGCAACCAAGCAGTGGAGACCACAACCCTGAAAGGTCACACCTGGAAAGTTGATAAGGATTCTATTGAGATTCTCCCCTGGTGTTTCCCCTACAAAATCCCACCCTTAAAAGCCCTTAGGACAGAGGGCCCAGCAAGGCTCTATCTCTCCAGCAGGTTGAAGCCTTTTCCCACCCTTTTATTTCCCCAGTGCTCTTCGTGTAAAGAACCTTCCCCCATCTCCTCATTCCCAAGCACATATATCCTTGCCTTCTTTCTTCTGTGTTCCAAGGGCCCCCTTTTTTTGTGTGTCTGTAACTTGTTTCCTGAGCCCACACAGCCTCACTTCTTTTACCTCTGTGACTTTCTAAGTAAACTTTTGCTTGTATTTGACTCTTGGCTCCAAATTCTTTGTTAGTCAGAACTCAAGAAGGTTGCTGAACTGAAGTCAGATTGCTAGTAACATTCCGATGCCGTTTAGCTGCCAAACAAATTGATGGAAAATCAGCACCATTCACTAATTGTCATTGTGGAAGCTAAAAAATGTTTCCTTCCACCTTCTAATTCTTCTAGCTGGACTAATAATGGAATTAACAGAGACATAGTAACAAGATAAAAATGTCCAAAGTTTACTTTATGAATGCACATGTGGGAGTGTCATAAGAATGAGACCCAAAACACATTGGGCAATTGAGGCTTATTTGCCATTATGGATAGAGGAGAAAAGGCAGTGGGGGGTCTGGGATTTCAAAGGGAAATTGTCAGTTTACAGGTAGCCAAGCCATTGATGAACAGGTGAAAAAACCTTGTCAGGAACCCCAGAAACAATGGGATGTGAGCTGGTCATGGGAGGAGATGGGGATTTAGTTAACAGGTCCCTGCTGGGATCCTTCCTGTGTAAAGCTAAGATTCCCTTCCCTAAGCAGACCTTTCCACCTAATCTCTTAGGCAGGAAAGGGGGAGGAGCAAAGGTTCTTTCTCAGTCTTTTTTTTAAATAACCAGCTTAAAATTAATATCTCAAAAGATACATTTTAGGGAGGCAAAACTTTGGTTCCCTTCAGCATACAAATGATTATATTAAAAATCATTACTATGCTATTCAACTGACCCATTCATCTTCCATAGATAGAACCTTTAAAGAAAGCTGTGCGTGAAAGTGATTTATATTCTCCAGTTAAAAGCTGAGGATCTTTATATCATCTGGGGTTAAGATTTTTTCCTTCTCATAGTCTATTGGATGAGTTTGAAAGCAACTCAAAGTACGAAAGGCTGTGAGGGCCACAATAGATTCTCACATACTAAAGTATGAGCTGGGTTTGCAGAAGTTGTTCGAAGCAGTGTAGCTTCCCAGTTCACAGGCACACGTATGACAAATAGAAAATTAGAAACGTGGTGTTACAGAACAGGGCCAAGGGGGGGTATGATATACTATTACCAAAAGTACCCCCACTAGGTTCGCATTGTCCGCTACCAGAGGAAAGATGGTCTTGATGCCAGAGATTTGTGAAAAGGAAAGGAAATATTTATTTAAAGCTATACAGACTTAAAGTAGTGACCTAATGTCTTCATTAAAATATTAAAGTCTTTTGGGATACCCACAAATGCACACAGTCCTTCCTTCCCTCCGTTGCCCTGATTTGGGGTACCGTATCTCAGAAAAAGAAGAAGTCAGTGATTCAGGCTTCCAGCACCATTAGCTGTGTTGCTGTCTAGGCTAATCTCCAATTAATCCAAAGTCATGTGGCACCTTTTCATGGCCCACCAACAAAAGTCCTTGCACCCCTTTTCTTTCAGGCAGTCTCTCATTTCTTAAGCCAAAGGATCACCCCAAAGCTGCAGGGTCCCCTCTCTCAGCAAAGCTGTGTGTGTGTGGGGGGGTTGCCACTTGAATAAAGCCACGTGGTTCTCCCCTCACCAAAGCTGCGGGGTCCTTACTCTGGCAAAACTGTGTGGTTCACCCTCACCAAGGCTGCCATGTCTGGGTTTAAATCCCTGCACCCATCTTCCTCTGTACTCCCATTTCCAACTCCTCCTGCAATCAGTTACACCTGCCAGCATTCCTGTATTATTCCAAGCTTACTGGGCTGCCATTGTGAGTCTGGGCAGGTGTGGCCCCATGTCATGGAACCAATCTTCTTCAAGCTCTCACATGGGAGCCGTAACCAAGAGGAGCTGCCCTCCAGTTACATCTTGGGTGGAAGTCACTCCCATCCCCTTGGCTCAGAGCATGACCACAGCTATTTAACGCATCTGTGCAACCAGTTAAAGGTTATAAATATGTTAAATGGCCATGCCAGAGGTTAGCTGCAAAGCTGTTGCTGTACAAAACAGCTCCACATGTTCCTGCTCCATGTGTCCCTTTTCCCAACTCACACCTGTAGGGGGAAGGGGTGAAGACATCCTATATATCTTTCTAATATTTCCTAGACACCTTGAGTTCTGGACCTCATTCCAAATCTCTATTTGTGCCCCCCACCCTTGGCTGCACACTGATTCAGTGGCAGCTACAATGTTTTGGCTTTATGTGTTTAGATTCATGGCCAAGATTACTTTGGGAGTGCCAAATCACTACCTTAATTTAAAAGTAAAGTGGCACATTAGATGTTTACCACCTAGAAAATCATGTTATATCCTGGCTTGCAAATATCCACATTTAGTAGAAAAGGTAAAGAAAAATATAAAAATTAAAAATTACCTTCCATTTTGTAGGATTTAGACCTTGAGAAATGTCTAAAAATACTACTAAACCATTGGAATGGTTTCTGGGTTTTGAAATGTTAATTTCACTGCTGAAATCCTGTTAAGACAAAGGTATAATGAAGTGACTTAAGAATTGGTGGTAATAAGTGAGAGTCAAATGTCTATAAGATTTTTTTTTCTGTTTTAGTTTTTACTAGCAGTGTGGTTTCATTTGGATTTAGCTTTAACACAAGATGAAAAAGAAAGTTGTTTAAAAAAACTTTATTAAGGTAAATCAAAACTCTATAGATTACACTTGACTCTAATGTTCACTTTAAAGAAAGCATAAAACTGCATTTAAGCTAAACAAAGTCCAAGAGGCAAATATAGCACAGAATTCCTCCCCAGGTAGTTAATCAGTCAGAATTTAATGATAGAGCATGTGACTATAAAGAAAACTAGTGACAAAAGAATCAGAGAAAATACTGCATCCTACTGTTTGATAATAAATTGATTCGCTAAAAAAATGAGCTGATTTGCCCAATGTCTAAAAAAAGGTGTTTTTGTCTTTTCTGTTACATTTTCAAGTTTATTTAAGCTATCCAATTGTGACATAAATTTGGTTAAGCAAAGACGAATATGTGTGGCAAGGCCACTAGCAGTTTTGAGTGCTTCCTTACTTTGTTTCCTGTCCATCTATCTTCTTTCACAAGGTTTTGCCAGATTTTCCCCCAGCAACCCACTCTCTATGCCAGACGTCTGTTTCTATTCAACATCCCCATGCCTATTGCTTCAGAACTGTTCATTCGGACCACTTGCACTGGTCCCTGTTCTAAACCAGTCACATCGATTTAGGGAGTAACAGCCTTGGATCATATGCAAGTCATTTTTCCAAACTTTTAATCCCTTCCTAAATGTCTTCCAGTGCAAATCAAATACAGAATTAAGTATTCCTGCGGGTGGCCGCTACGTGTTTCCACTGAGACAGGGTATGAATTTTCCCTTCAATCCCCCATTGGTACCATTTTCATGATGACTCTCTAAGTCTCTACTTATGAAAATGTTAATTATATCAGGCAATGTTCAAAACTGGGACCTACCAGAAATTGTGAACAATGGGAGAGGTCTGTCATTTGCCTTGTTTCTATTGCCTTACACAGAAGCAAAAATAACCTTAGCATATTATTCAAAATCCTTCTAAATTGGTCCCAAATTTCACTTTCAAGTCTCATTACCTGCCCCTTCTCCAGGACACCCTAACCACCTTTCCTAATGTGTGTGCTGTTATAGAACATTCTCTCCTTAAACTCTTTCCTCTGGCTGGTGTTCCTTTTCTGCTGTTTCTTACCCAGTTTCTACTTATCTTTTTAATTCAACTTTAATATTGTCTCCTCCATGAAGTCTTTTTCTTTTCTGTGAAGCCTCTAATTACTCATAAAATGTAATTATAACTCTTCCAGAGATGCCATAGTACTTTGAACAGCTCTAGGAGAGCCCTTAGGATCCAGAAGGTAGTTTAATTTGCTCTGAACAAGGTTATCCCAGAATACAGTGGCAATGAGTAATGGAGAATCTTGCCTCTAATCTCACCCCAAGTAATGCAAGAGATGGTCCAGAAGGCAAGTACAGACTGTACCTTATTATATAAGTGACATTTACTTCTCAAAAAAGTAGGTAATTGAGATTCAGAGATTAAATAATTTCTCATACAAAGTCTTCTTTTGCATGGCTAGTGCAGAAAAATAAATTTTATAATATTGTACAAACGTGTTTTAATTTTAAATTTTCTTGTCTGAAGTTGGAAAAAAATGATCTTGGAAAGCAGGATACACAGATTCTTGACAAAAGAGCTTTCCCAGAGCCACTCCAAGATATGGAGTAGTGAGGATATACATATAGAAGAAAACCTGTGTTCGTCTCAGTTCTGAAAACCTTGTTTCAAATTAACTAAGAATAGAGGCCAAAGACGTGTTAACATTATAGAGGAGAACTACTCAGTGAAAAGGCTGGGTGCAAATTTCATCACTAAGAGGTGCTGGATTGGTGCTTTTTTGTTGTTTTCCCTGTTCCTCTAAGGGAAGTTATCATTTGCATTAGATAACTAAGTGAAAGAAACAAACAACTATGGAGGATGGACAAAAGTAGAAAATCATGGAATTTGTTAGACAGGAAGAAGACTTGACTCAAGAAATGGGTTGAAAAATGCTGTCTAAATGAGAGTCTTGGGGGAGAGGGAGGTGGTTTGAATAACTTGTAGAACTTGTAATCTGCTGCTTTATCTATCTTAGTTGGACTAATAGTGAGGAAGATTAGGAAAATAATGTGGGGTCAAAAAACCAGCTCTGGCCCATTGCACCCAAGACAAGTTATCGGAGAAAGGCTACCTGCAATAAAACCCTGTCAGGTGATGTTTGAGAACTGGTCTCTCTACTGGGCAGAACTGAACGAATGGGATAAACTTTTGGAAAATGAACAAAATGGAGCTGGGAAACTGAGAAGAGTGCTGATAGTCAATCCCCACCAATATGTAGGGAAATGCTGCACAGGACTAATGAGTGGACTGAGAATATCCATGGACAGATGTAGATTCAACAAATGATTTTAGAAAAATCAATGGGCTATTTCACCACTAGTGTTGTTTGTTTATAACATAACAGAAAAGAGAAAAATTTAGTGCCATTTATGTAAGATATTTACCACCTCTAGAGTGAATTCTTGTCTTTGGTCACCAAAAGATTGAACTACGAATAAAAAATTTTTCAGCATAGACAGTGTCTTTCTTCAGGAAAAATTGATAATAAGACCAATAAATGAATTGTCAAAGATCATACTGGATGAGTCTTGAAACCCTTGGGAAGATTCTGGTATTTGAAATTTCAAGTTACTTTTTCAGTTTTCTAAAGAACTCAAAATTTTCCTCATTTGTTTATGATCTTAAATATGTGTTTAATTTTGCTTTTGAAAGGCTTATTTTCAGTTTGCATGCTCACCTGAGCAGTGAGATTTTTAAGTGATCAGGTAAACTCATTTTTCTTTTACTTACTACATTCCTAACCTCTCACTTTTCTGTGCATCTCTTATCTGTGAACTTCTGATATATATAAAGGTAACCTATTCAATTACTTTCTTAAGGACCTTTGCTTCTGTACTGGATTGTAACATCTAGAGAGTGGTGTCATTGCCTTTTTTCATTTGCTTGGTTCTAAAGTTTAATATAGTGCTTCATATATAGCTACTCAGTACATATTCATGGTTTGATAAGTGAATGCTTTAACTCATTTCATATAAAATTCTGGGAAATAGAATAAATCTTCCTATACAAAATTGTGTAAAGTAGGCTGTTGCACTAATCTATTCCTGAGTAACAAATTATACAACCCCTAGTAGCTTAAAACAACATTGTAATTTTGTGGTAAGTAGTTCACACAGGACCCAGCTGGGTGATGCCTAGGCTCCCATTAGTGGTATTTATCTGGTGTTTGGGCTGGGCTTAGCTGAGTTCCTTCCATCTCCATGTAGTCTCAATGCCTGCATAGCAATAGACTTTTGATATAATGCCCCAGGGCTCCCAGAAACCAAGATATAGATTTTCAGTTTCCTTGAAGTCTGAGTTTACATCTGCAAAATATTACTTTAGTCATACCTTATTGGTCAAAGTAGTTACAAATCAGCCCAGAATCAAGAGAAGAAAAAATAAATTGTATCAAAATGGGAGAATCGTAAAGAAATTATGAACATTTCCAGCCTCATCCATATATGATGAGTAGAAACTTATTATATATTTATCTTCACTTTCATTTTTCTTAATAAAGATTTTATTTGTTTATTTTTAAAGAGAGGGGAAGGAAAGGAGGATGAGAGGAAGAGAAACACTGAGTTAGAAAGAATCATCGATCAGTTGCCTCTCACACAAGCCCTGAAAGGGGATTGAATTTGCAACCCAGGCATATGCTCTGACTGGGAACTGAACCAGCAACGGTTTGCTTTGTGGGATGACAGCCAACCAACTGAGCTACACTGGCCAGGACTAACCTTACTGCATTAGACCTACCTCCATGGAAGCTTGAGTAAAAGATACTTTATTGAAAAGACACTTGTTCATTTTGTTGTTCAAACAATTTTGGCATAGATTTCTCTAGCCTTAATTGTGTAAGTTTCTTCAGTGTCCAAGTTACTCTGATTTATTCTTTGCAATGTTTCTGTCATTGCCTTTTACATTTCACATTGAATGCTGTTAGCTCTCCCCAAAACTGGTTAAGTCCATGGAAGTCCATGAACTATGTCAATACTTTTACAAATAGGAGAGAGGCAAACAATGGTCAAGACCTCCAGAACCCGCCTTTAGGAACCCATTGCCCTTTATCCACACAACTCTCATACTTTCTTTACTTAAACTCTATATTATTGTCCCTGCTCACAAACCTGTCAAAATAAGTGCTAGCATTTTCCTTCATATGCCTATTAATTTATTTTTATTCTAGCTTATTTTAAACATTTTAGGGGTCAAATCAAACACATTTAAGAATAAAGCATAAACTGGTTAAATATAAACCTAGTTTATAAATAATAAACTAGTTAAATATAAACCTAGTTTAAACTGTGTACCCTGGCACACAAAAACTTTGCAAATCAGTTTTCAATTTATCTCATGAGAAAAGACCCCACTCAGTATTTACATGATATTTCTTAAAACTGCTGCAGTTTCCCAGACCTCTGCTCTGGCCGATGTCCCTCCTCTGGCTCTACCCATGGGACTATGGTTATCTTTTGAGCTCCTACTCAAATATCACTATTTTTAGGAAATTCTGCCTCTCACAACTGGAAATTATTTGTTTCTTTTATAAATATTTCTAAACAGCTTTCATTGTATTTCTTAATCTAGTTCTTATACTACAATCCTTATAATAGTGATATTTTCCAAGGAGTTTCTCCTTGCAAAAATAGAATGCTTCAAATGAGCAGAAACTGTGTAATTTGCACAGGGTAAAAACTCAGTAGCAGTTGGAATTCATAGGTGCATGAATGAAAGGTTCACTAGTAGGCTATTTTTAATAGTTCTATCTTAATAATAAATACATATTAAATATAGTATACATACTTGATATAATATAAAAATAATAAAACATTTGTAAAAAATAGTAAAAAAATAATAAATATGAGGAGAGCAATTTTGAGGGGGGAAAAAACTGTGCAAAGGTCCAATAGAGAATCCAGACATTTGATTAGGTATAATCACTCCCTATGTTTTCCAAAAGAGTCTTTTACAAAATAGTAGGTAATAAAATATTTTTTTACTTGAGAAATCAAAATATTTTTTTAAAAAGATGTTGAATCATATTTGGAAAATCCAAGTGTGTTTTTAGATTCTCAACGTATAAGCAAAATAATCATACTACATTGTTATCTGTATTTTAAAACATGTTAATCATAAAAGTTAAAAAACAAATAGCATGTTTTGCTGTGCATTCGAGTAGCTTGAACATTAACAATATTTTTATAACTTGAAAACATAATCAATGCACAATTTTATTAAATTGTACAAATCACTTTGTACAATTACACAAATCACTGATGTATGAATCACTTCTTTGAATATCATAAATATTTGTTTACCCAAAATCAGATACGGTTAAGGTTAATAAGGCCTCATATAAGAAGATAGTTCCTTCATTCTATTTTAAACAAAATGATACTAAATGCAACTAGAGAATAAGTAGATTGAAATATCTATATGAATTTTGTTGAAGCTTCACAAACATTTTAAGTTGAATTGATTTTCTGTTTCAGTAATAGTAGTTACTAATTCACTTATGATTAACTAAAGCATATCACAGACTGCCGTGGCTTAGGAATAAACCGAATTTGGAGTTTTTGCATGGGTAGAATAGTTATGAATAACTTTAAGATATTATTAAAAGTCTTAAAACAGTCTTTAACATTTACAGGAATGTCTCACTTTGCATTAATATAACCTATTTTTAGTCTGTAAATGGATCAAATGCTTTTAGTCCTATATTGAATGTCTCTTTAGGAAGGTTCCTGGTCTCTCAATGGCAGTATATATGATGAAATGGAAATTTCAATGACATTTTTCCAGAGCTGTGGAACAATTTAGGAGTCTTCGGAAATTAGTATCATTAGATAGCTCAGTAGCCATATGAAACTTGTTAAAATTTGGTCACCTTATACTCCCTGTAGTTCCCCCTGTAAAAAGCACTCATATATATATAGAAGGTCCTTTCTTTTCTCCCTTGAAATAGTGAAAATTTTCAACCTATATTGCCTATTTTAATCTTTATATTGACTAGTTTTAAATACTCATCATTTATTGTCATATCTAGAATGTTGTTGTAGGATCAGGTTTCTGGTGTGTTCAAGGAATAAAACTAAGAATGTTCATGATAGTAACAATACTAGTACCTATTAAGTTAATGCTTAATTAGTGCATACCTAATAACTACGATATAGTGAACATCAATTATTCATCAAGTACTGTAGTCACCATTTCACGTACGTTATTCATTCCATTTGTGATCACATGAAAAAGCGGATATTTTCCCTCTCTCTGGAGGAAAAATTTTAGGTTTAAGAAGGTTGAGCAACTGGACTAGTTAAATGCCAATTATGTAGCAGAAATGAGATTCAACACAGACCTAGGAGACCCTACGTCATTTGCACATGTCCAGCACACATGTTATATGACCCATTCATTCATTCACTTAGTCATTAAAATCTCTTTCTAATATATATCCAGCTGAAAGGAAAAACACATTAAAGACAAGGTTCACCTTTCCTTTCAATTTTGATCAACAGAATCTTACCAGTATTTACTATAGACTAGTTATTGTGTGAGAAACTTGGGATAATTACTTAAATAAATAATTAGAAAACATAGCCAAATTCAACACCATAATACACTTAGGGCAATATAAGTGGACAAAGAAAAAACAGGAGATAAAAAGACTTATTGAAAGTGTGGACACTAAGTTGAGTTTTAAAGGATTCTGGAAAAGTAGAAGATGGGATGTGCTTCCGAAAGAGCGATGGGATATGCAAAGATACAAAGATGAGAATATTCAACAAGCACTTTATAATGCTTAACATGGGACTTAAGATGAAGCTGGAGAAGTAGGAAGGACTGCGTATTGGAGAAACTTTTGTCCAAGTCTGTCCAAACTGCCGAATTTTGCTTATCAGAGGCTGAAGAGCCTACGGCTTAAGACTGTTCACTCCAGAACAATACTAACTGGGTTTGAAATCCCAATGTGGCCAAAAGGCATTTGTGTTTAGAGACTAGTTTATTTATTTATTTTTAATTTACTCACCTATCATATGGTGTCAGTTGACATTAAAGTTATTAACAAGTTATTACTATATTTCTTTTTTTTTAGATTTTTATTTATTTATTTTTAGAGAGGGAAGGGAGGAAGACAGAGAGAGAGAGAGAAACATCAATGTGCGGTTGCTGGGGGTTATGGCCTGCAACCCAGGCATGTACCCTGGCTGGGAATCGAACCTGGGACACTTTGGTTTGCAGCCCGCGCTCAATCCACTGAGCTACGCCAGCCAGGGCTATATTTCTTAAAACTCCAAATCCTACATTAAGTTTTCTAACTATCCCTGAAGAATTAATTACTCACTTCTTTGTGTCTGCTTTAACATACTTGTAGTAGATACTCAATAACAGTAACTGAAGGAAAGAATGGTGATGTGGTTTTTTGATATGTAAGCAGTGAATATTTAAAGGTTTCATATTTCTCTCAAACAAATGAAATTAGCGAGGAGTTTGGGTTATTCCTTTAATATCTTAGAAGTTGTATAATATACCTTATGCAATTTATATATTTAATTTTATAACCACACAACTACAATGAAACAGTTAACAAAACTATCTTGAACTTCTATAAATTTGGCTAGCTCTTTCACCTGGAGAGTAATTTATAATGTCTTTTACTATCATTTTCATAAAAAACAAAAAATATATGATTTAATACATGAAATACTTTCCTGTGGAAATGTTTTTCATAGTCTAAGAAAGTATTATCCTTCAACTAACAGATGCAAGATTATACAATTCTAAACTGGCCAAAATCTTATTAAAATTGTATGAGAAGAATTATGTATGCCCCATTTACAATTTTTCTTTATAGCAGAATATTAAGTAATCCATGATTTGAGAGCAAACTTTACTTTTATCCTAGACCTACTTGACCTGGTAAGTGTTTCTTGATTTTAAAGGATGACATTTAATTAAAACTGCCTTGCTGAAGTATGGTAATTATTGGTGCAGATAAAAGAGATTTACAGAAACCCAAGCCAGTGGATTTGTAAAAGCAACACAGATTTTTCTTAACATCATGATGTACCATTTACAAATTGTAATATACTATCTAGCTTTGCATCATTTAAAAGCACATCAAGTTTGCTGGTTGAATTACCAAACACAATTATGGAAAAGGCATTTCAATTAAACCAGAGTCAAGCAGACTTCAAGAATTTTCTACCTTTATTTGTAATGTTGTGCATAAAATTATTTAAGCATTACATTGAAGAATGAGAGAACTCATGGAGTATGAAATCAGACCAAAGTCGCCTCCCTTAACAGATAACATCTTTGCTTCATAGTTTGCTGCTCTTCAGTGAGTGACATTTAGTAATATGTATGAGTAATTGCTGAGTTTACTGCTCATTACCTCTTTAAAAATCCAAGGAAGTAATAAACACACTTTGATCTTTTTATGAGAATACAATTTGCATTATAAAGGTTAAAAAATAAGTGATTTTTATTTATAATTTAATAGCTTAGCTACTTATGCTTTTCAATACCAAAATACTTACAATTACCCTTTTGATTATGTTTATGTACACTTTCAAAAAAATAAAAGTTTAAAGGACTCAAAAAGCAATCTATTCTTTTCATACAAAAAAAACTCCATCATTATTCTTTCAACAGTACTTTATCATAAAGAGTTCTAATAAAAATTAAATCTGATTTATGTCCCCAGAAAGGCATGAGAGATATCCTCATATATACATTTGTAATTAAGTATATTATGTGAAAATCATGTATGCATATCAACTATACAAATTTAGTGTGGGTGTAAAACCTAAGATATTCTCCTAAGATTATACGCAAAATTATTTGAAATAATTTTGACTTCTATGCATGAACCATATTTGGTGGCTAATATCACTTCAAAAGAAAACATTTTTTAACCAATTTTTAGTATTATTTACCTTATTTGATTAGTATTCAAATGATTCTTTCTTAACAGATTCTGCATGCTAACATATTATAATACTGTGTAATCATTTCTTTTTGAACCTAAGATAGCAGGTGTTTAACATATTTGTTCTAAATTTACACCAGTATATAATGAATTTCCTGGTCCCTGAGGCATTTAATGGGTGTTTTCAGAACCACCCTAATGACTAAGATGATAAATTGATTTTAAATAACTTTAGCTAATTGTACATTTTTATTTCAATAAAATGACCTATCTTAGTTTGCCTACATAGATCTTAGGTTATATTTATTATTCAATTTGATGTCTGTAAGTGCTAAATCAAATGGAAATATACATTATTAAATTTGGGGAGTGCATGAAGTAATCCCATATTAGTATTTATCTTCTACAGGGTCAGCTATTGATTTTATATCATAACTCTTGGAGGCATAATTTTGATTCATAGAAAGGTGATACTGAATATTAAAATAGCCTTAAATTTGTGTTATGAATATAACCATGTTGTTGATGATGATGACCATATTGTAAGATATTCATAAAGAGCATTAAGTTTAGCTATATTGAGTTTCAAATTACAGTTAAAGAGGGAAACCAGGATCCACAATTTTAGAAACACCTACTTCTTAAACTTTTATAAATGAAGGACAGTTGAAAATGCAAAATTGTATAATAAGAAATGTGTGGAATTCAAGCTGATTCCCACCCCCTCTTTTCACCATAAAATATAAAGAATAATACAAAATACTTTAGCTAAATATTATTTTATATATATTGATTTAATGACTTCTGTATGCCCAGGGATAAGGTTCATTCAATTTCTGTTTCTTAAATCTTTTAACCACATTAACATTCCAAACAACTTTCGGCTATAAAATTGCCCTTCTTTGATTCTGCCAAAGATGAAAATGAAGTAATGCATAACTTAAGTATCCTCATATATATTTATAATATTTATTTTGTTGTTTTAAAATTAATATTTTAACACATTTATTGATATGTTTTACCAGTCTTTCAACTTCAAAAATACTTATTTCTCCTATTTTTGGAAGAGGAAATTTAGATTCAAAGATATTACAAGAGTTAATTATTTTCCTATAGAATGGTTTTTGTAGCCACTCTTTTTCTCCCCCACAAAGGGTTTCTAGGCAGCACATGGTTTATTGAAGATAAGAGAGAAATGTAAAGGTAAAGGTATAGGTAAGTGGGGAACCAGAGGGGAACAGCAAGGTATTTTAGGTTAGAGAAAAATTGTGCAAACTCTTCAGTAACCTAAAAATGAGAAATCACTGAAATGGAAAAGAGGGAAGATACAGTAGAAAGAGAAGGTGATAGGGCTTGATCCTACACAGAGAAGATGGGATCAAAGAAAGTTCTTTGAGTAAAAGTCCTCCTCTGAAATATCAATAGAGAGGAGGAAAAGATAAGCAAAGGCAAAGGGACATATTCAGTTAGAAGGAAGGAAAATTAAGAATACATACAATGAAAAGAAAATGATTGTAATTACAATTAAAAGATTGAGCTATCTGTAGAGATTAAGGCATTCAGGTATTGTAGAAGATTGAAAGATAAGGTAATCAACTAGGAATGTTAAAATTATTGCTAAGTAATATTGAATGTCAACTAAAAATCAATATCTTATTTAGCTCTTCAACAAATTATATAGATGGCTTCTAACAACATTTTCCCAGGGAAAGAACTGATTGGAAAAGAATATGTTCTTCCAATAATGAGTCTTGAGGCTAAACAACTGACTTTTAAAATTTTGTCTTTTTAAATTAAATACATTGGGGTGACAGTAGTTAATGAAATTACATCGGTTTCAGTGTAAAATTCTATGATTCACCATCTGTATATTGCATTGTGTGCCCCCATCCAAAGCCACATCTTCTTCCATCATCATATATAAGGCTGCCTTTACCCTTTACCATCCATTGCTCAAGTCTCCTCACTCCAGTAACCACCATACTAATGTCTGCATTTATGAGTTGTTGCTTGCTTTTCTTGTTTGTTAATTTGTTGCTTTCACATGTATATCCCAAATATGAGTGAAGTCATATGGTCTTTTAATAATAATGGATGTAAACTGTTTGTGTTACTATAAAAGTGCTTTTCATTCACTCAAGTATTTATGATATATCTATGAGGTAGACATTTTATTTTATAAATGATGAAACTAACATTTAGAAATGCAAAAAAAACATGTCCAATACCACATAGACATTAAATGTCAGAATCACATTCAAACAAATGTTAGAATATAGAGATATATGACTACAAATTTGGTGTTCTTCCCAATATGCAATACTGCCTCATCCACAGGGATGTACCTCTCAAAATAAATAATGTTGACTAAAGAATCCTGCCAGTAGATTATAATAGAAACTCATCAATTGGGCAAGCAGGCTCTGTTCTCTACGTCAATTGCTATAGAGTTACCTTATTGTGTACAGGTAAACGCAAACCCTGGTATTGCATTTTGGGTCATGGGGGTTGGAAGAAAACACTGTCTTTTCAATCAGCAATGCTGACTCCTTAGGGTATTTGAGGTTACAAAAACAACACTAACTTTTAGTAAATTTTCAGGGATTAAAATAGACTTCCCTTGGGTACCCATAATCCAACAATGGACCTATAGGAATATCACTAAAATAGCAACCTGCTTTCTGATGTGGGTAACTTTTGTCACTTAACTCCTTATAGCTATATAGATTGACCTTCCAGGACCTCCAGCTCCTTGTTGCAAAAACTGAATTCATCTAGTTGTTTTTCTTGCATTATGTAGTTTAGATTAGAAAGTACAAATTCCATTCAAGCTTCTAGACCCAACAAAGATAGCAGACTCCATATTACCACTGGATAAGACCTCGGGGAAAATGTGAATTGGAAAATTCCATCAGTCCATCACTGATACAGATTGAAGATGGATTTAATGTTTCTATCAAGTGAGATTTCTAAAATTGAGGATACTAAATTTACTTCCTATACTCAATGGTGAAAATAAGAATAGAGTTTATCTTTGTCAGACACAATGGGGTAAGTTGATAATGAATAAGAGAACCAACTCAGGTGATGAGATATTAGTAAATAATGAGATAATTTCATCCTGGTCATTTTCCCAATTCTTAAAAATATCCTGAGTGGCTCAACTTTTCAGACCTCTAAAAATCCCAAGAATTCTCTATGGCAAGAAAGAAATCAGCTCAACAGACTTTAGTGAAAGACAGTAGTTACTCAAAATGAATGGTGACAAACATTTTAAAAAATGAAATAAATTCTGGACTTTTTTGTCCAGATGAGAAAACCTCTTGAGGAACAGGCAGGCTAATGTTGGGGAAGACAGAACCTACCATCCAGAGACAAGCCTTCTGTGTTTGTGTGCCAATGGATACTATCTCAGACAAGAGGGTTTTTATAATATTGGCTTTGATGCTCCTAGTAGGATGTAAGTTGAAGGCAAATATATCATAATGTAAACTGTGGCACGGTGTGGGTAACAAAGTAGAGACGTGGAAACATTCAATGCTCCAACATCAGCTGTAGAGCACATAGTACATAAAGAAAAAGCAGAAACATCAAGCTGCTAAGGAAGTGGAAAATACAGGTAAGAATCAGAACAAGAACTTAAGCAATAGGAGTCAAAAGCTAGACAAGTACACTAATAGCAGGCACTGGAAATCAGGCTGACTCTACCCTGAACCACTGTTGTTTCTGAAGTAAACTTTACCCTAACAAAGATGGTTTGCCCCATGCTACCACATTCAGCACGGCTTGTGAGAATTGTGCAGTTTATTTAGGCAGGTAGAGGAACTAGAGTACTAGAATTACAGGCACATCTCAAAATAGTTTACTATTTATTTACATGACAATGATTTCCTAAAATTGGTCTCCATCTGGCACATTGTGTCTATGTCAAGGAGTGCAGATACTTTAAGTGCTATTACTCCTTAGATTCATTCTGATCACAGCAAGTCTTAGGGAACATTTTCAAATGAAATAAATACGCAACTCATTACAGTGATACCTTGGTACTTGTTAATTCATCCCAGAACTTGTGAGGAGTACTGAAACCAAGGGTACCAACCAATGAAGCATGTTCTCTTGTGGGGTGAACTTGATGCTTATACATGTTCTAGTCAGTGCAATGAGTCCTGAGCAAGGGCTGAATATTGACACATTTTCTTTCTTATCAAAATGTGACAAGTACAGGGTTTGATCAGTTCTGAAGCCCAGTACCAAGGTATGACTGTAGTTTTTAATTTCCATCTTCTTTTTAGGAAGGCAGGGTAGGTATGGTTGAAAAAACAAGCCCTATGGAATTGCCCTCTTATATGAGTTCTTGTGCTGACAGGTAATAGTTTTTTTTATTATTGTTGAGTTAGTTACCCTTCTGAGTTTCATGTAAAATTTAATAATGTATAAAATAAGACTATGTAATAATATGCATGCATTTTTGGTTTTTAACTGCTGCCAGATTCAAAGTGTTATTCTCCTTCTTCACCTTCTGCCTCACATCTGAGCAAGCTGTAAAGAAAGTCTGCTTGCTTCTGCCTTTAGTATGGACAGGAAATACAAGACATGCAGGATCAAATAACCTCAACTCCAAAGCCTAACCACCATAAAAACATCATTTTAGTCTCCTTTCCTTGCTTCTCAAGCAATTTCAAGACTTTCTTGG
The DNA here is from genome assembly GCF_004126475.2 of Phyllostomus discolor. Taxonomy (NCBI): domain Eukaryota; kingdom Metazoa; phylum Chordata; class Mammalia; order Chiroptera; family Phyllostomidae; genus Phyllostomus; species Phyllostomus discolor. The sequence goes on from NC_040907.2 coordinate 53,907,606, forward strand.
GGCCCACTCTGTTCTCCCAGAAAGGCTCACTATGTACGTAATAAACTTTTCATATTCCCTTTGTGTGCATGTGAGTGTAGCAGTTCAGTCTTTAGGGTAGGGGACAATTTCACTTCTATAAGTACGACTCCTCAACAAGCTAATTCAGTGAAATGCAGCACAAAGGAATAACTGAGGTCCAAAATTCTACCAAGTAAAATGCAGGGTTGTATTACTGCCAGATGAGTAAGCATTGCTTTTTTCCATTCAATCTATACTACAAGGATTAAGAAAGCTTCAAGTGATTATGAAATTATGAATTCTAAACCCATCTTTCCCTTTTTAACAGAAAACAGGAACATTAATCGTTTTCTTTTTTGAGGACTGAGTTTGGTGGCCACCTGAGTATATTTGCATTATCACAAGGAATGTTTCTGTGAGAGCTTCTATACTACCTCCCTTCTAAGAATGCTGCAAAGATTAAAGAAGCAGTCTCCGATCAAAATAAATGTGTTAATAACATGTGTTTCCTCATGTCTCCTCCCACCAAACCCTAATTCCTCGTGAGATGTAGGAAATTCTGAATCTGCAAGCTCATCAATCAGGCTGCAGTAAGTGAATGAGGAGCGGGCAACCAGTTAGTTTCTATTACTTTTAATAACAACTTCTAAATAAAGTACATTACATAGACTTTCATTTATAGTGGCTGTAACTCTATGATGATATTACTCCACAGAGGGATTAAGGAATTTAAATTTTACGAACTCTCTGAGGCTTGAGGGAATAGAGCAATAAAATTTCTACAGCATCTCTCTGGGGAAGGAGATACAAATTCATAAAAATCTACCCTTTGACTTTCCAAATGGCATTTGTCTTGCCACTCTTTTTATAGGCCAAAGTCATGGGAATTGTCATAGCAGAACAAAAATAGCTGATTTAAAAACTCTAATACCATTTGTTGGAGAGTAAAATAGTGGCCAATCTTTCCTTTTTCTAAAACCCAGATAAATTAATAATTTATGGCATAGCAAGGCCTTGGGCCAGTGATATTTAATAATTTTTAACATATGATGGTCTTGTGATAGAAATATAACTGAATTAATTCATGATACACACTAATTTCATCAAATACATATTAAGCACTTCTTATATACTGTGATAAAACCTGGTAGATAGGGTGGGAATTTAGGCTCAATCCACAAGCAATATAAATTTAGAAGTAGGGGACATTTACTGAATAATTAATACCCTAAAGAATGGAGTAAGTACTAAATAAAGTTATAGGCTTATAATGTGGACAAGAGAAGAATTAGCACTTCACTAAGGTCTCAAGGGCATTTTAGGCTAAGGCAATGTTGCAAGAACAGACCTATAATATAAATTTGAGCAAACTGCTTTGGAATGATAAAGTGTGTATTGAGAGAGCGTGTGATAAGAGATGAAGCCAGAAAAAAGTGGGGGGTAGGATGTAAAAGACATTGAGCAACATACAAAGGAAGTGTCTTTGCTTGTTTTTCCTCTGAGTTTCTTAGGTAAAATCGAAAGTTTCTGGTAAGAAAGTAAAACTTATTTTTGGAATCTAAATCTGAAGTAGTGAACATAGTGCCATTTATTGGGCATGTGGTACACCTAGCATGTGCTAAGATCTTTGCCATTCTTTTGGAGGACTGGTCTCCTTGACTTCAAATATTTTCTTTCATGTGTGTTTTCCTTCCTTTTTTCTTACCCACTCTCACTTTTCTCAAGGAGAAGAAGAGGTACCTGATCTGATTTGTGAATTTACAGAAAGAAGCTAGGCAAGTATAGCTGAATTCTAGATCTCTCCGCTTTCCTGGAAGTGAGGTGCTCATGGGACCACGGAGTTTACTCTTTTGTGCCACGACTTTTAAAAGAAGTGTACTCTGCTCATGTGGTGAAGACTTATCCACTCAGCATTATCTGTAATCAGGTGGTTAAGCCTATTTAATTCTGAGATTCAAATTAGGAAGCCCTTATGACCACAGACATATGCTATACTTATAGAGGTGTACAACCTTTTGGCATCTCTGGGCCACCCTGGAAGAAGAAGAGTTGTCTTAGGCCACACATTAAATACATTGTAACACATAACCACAAAAAAACCCTCAAGTTTTAAGTAAATTTACTATTTTGTGTTGGACATCATTCATGGCCATCTTGGGCTGCATGTAGCCAAAGGGCCCACGGTTTGGACACCCTGCTTACAATGTAAGAATAATAAAAATAAATGTGATGTTTCAATTCTACAGCTAAAGATATTGTAATTTCAAAATTGATCTTCAACATGGGATGAAAATGGGGGGTATTTCCCCTTCCAATGCTCCACTACTTATTAGTTTCACAATAAATACGTAGCAAAATACTTGATGTATTTGATGAAAAGTAATGAGCCCTTATATCTCAGATGACAGATGATTTACATGCTCTTAAAACTGAAAGATGTTACCCCTGGCTGGTGTAGCTCAGTGGATTGAGCACAGGCTGCAAGCCAAAGCATTGCAGGTTCGATCCCCAGTCAGGGCACATGCCTGGGTTGTAGGCCATGGCACCCAGCAACAGCACATTTATGTTTCTCTCTCTCTCTCTTTCTCCATCCTTGCCCTCTCTAAAAAATAAATAAATAAAATTTTTTAAAAAACCCTGAAAGATGTTTTGTTATTCACATGTGAGAGCTGACAATATTGAAGTTTAGAACAGTTATGTAATGTTCCAAAGATTACTCTGAGGGGTTGAAAAAAGACCAAAATTAGCATTACTGACTCAAAACCAATGTTTTATTCATCATTAACATGAAGTCCCTCTATACACTGAGGTCTGTACAGAAAAAGTCCTGCCATTGTTAACATAACAAGAATGGTCTATATGACATCAATGCAACCCAGCAGTCAAGGAGAGTGGACTGGAATGCACATGCACAAACAATGACAACTGTACTGGTCAGTGGGGTTATAGGTGCCATTGAGTGAGCATGTGTATTGTATGGTCATTGCATTCAAAATTACTGAACGAGTAGAGCAATGGATCTGCATCAGAAGTTTTGTTAAGCTTAAACATTCCTCCGTGGAACTATTCCTATGATTCAGAAGGCCACAGCTATCGGCAACTGGTGATTGGCAGCTTCATTATGACAATGCACTAGTTCATGTATCATGTCTCATGAAGAGTGTTTTTTGGCAAAACATCAAATCACCCAGGTGACTCAGCCCCACTGCAACCCTGATTGGGCTCCCTGCAATTCTGAGTTTTCCCCAAACTAAAATCACCTTTGAAAGGGAAGAGATTTCAGACCATGATGTGATTCAGGAAAACACTATAGGGCAGCAAATGACAATTTGGAGAACTGTGTGAGGTCCTGAGGTCCCAAGGTGTCTACTTTGAAAGTGATTGAGGTGTCATTGTCCTAAGTACAATGTTTCTTGTATCTCATGTCTTCTTCAATTAAATATCTCTATTTTTCATATTACATGGCTTGATACCTTCTGGACAGAGCTTGTGTATCTATAAAATAATCCATATAGATAGGTATGTTTTTAAGAAGATTTTGTAAACAAGAATAAGCAAGTTATATTTTAATAGTATAAACTTGAGTAATACTTAAATTAGGGGCTAAGAAAGGAGTTAAAAAAGATGGACAGAATATGAAAATTAGGGGTGACAATAAAAATGAGAATTACTGGTATGGCATAAAGGAGAGCTAAGAATGAAAGATTTTCAAGGCTGATAACCCTTATTGCTAAGCAGGTGATGTCTATAACAAAAAGAATAATGATGATGAGCTCATCTGTGGGAATAGTGAGTTTCAGGTAATGAAGTAATACATATTCGTCAAGTAAAAACTTAAATAAGGATCTAGACCTAAAATGGAATCTGCAAACCCTCATGGTAGGGGTTCACAGATCAACTGTGACCATATAAATTAGAGTAAAATAAAACTAAAAATATATAGAAGTATGTTTTGAGGTGCATCAAGGGATGGAGGTTTGGAAGAGGAGATGCTATATAAACCAAGGTAAAAGAAACAAGTCTTGATATATCTAAGAGGAACTGGACTCCAATGGCAGTTTAATTATGTTCTCTGAAGGAATTAGGTATATTATTCCTCTGAGCTTTCGAAGCAATATAGGTACTCATTTATTCATTTACTTAGCAAATACTTAGTAGTGTTTTGTTCTGTGCTGTATGTTCTTTTGTTGCTGTATGAAGATTGCAGCACCTCCAGTTCTATGGTATTACAAAAGATAGACTAACACTACCTGGTGTGGGGAATTTGAGGAAAGTTTGACAGAGTAGAAAATATTCTAGTGAGGCAATTGGCAAGGGAAATATTACATTCTAAGGTCCAGAATGGCATAAACAAATACTCAGAGTCATAAATGTATGCATGATTTTCCAAGCATGTTGGGTTTTTTGGAACATGAGAGCCGTAGTACATATGTGGGCATGAGCAGGATATGAAACTAAGTAGATTGCCAAGGGCAGATGTGAAAAACCTTTTATAAAATATTACAGAGATTACTGATATAGTCAGTATCAGAAAATCCTAAAGATAGTGAAATATGGAAGGCTTACAATCAGATATGTTTAGAAAGACAACTGGGAAAACTCTGGAAGATGTATATGAGTCAGAGAGACAAGGAAGATAATAGTTTGAAGGTTATTGCAATGATACAGAAAAGAGAGAATTATCATCTGAATTAGGTCACTAATACTAATACAGAAAGGAGAAAGGATGAAGGTCTTTTTTTTTTAATTATAAAAGTAAATTCTATTCCTTGCAGAACATTTGAAATCTAAAGTATGATATGGATACTTGTCAATGTGTTGATGACCTAAAAAAAAATAATTAATGTTTTTTATATTTCATGATGGTGCATGCATATGTTTGCATGCACATGTGTGACTATATGTATATGTATGTTTGCTAAATACCAAAGATGATTTTCACATGTTTTACATATATATGTCATGTATATAAATGTCATATATAATATAATTTATTATATGTAAGTACATATATTATAAACATTTCCCCATATGTTGATATAATGTCAAAATACTAGGTATGATTTCATAGTATCACTAGAATATATCATTGGAATCTGGAATATATCATAATATACCTAAGCATTTTTAAAAATTTAGATTGTTTTCAATTTTACCATTATTTAATATTTTATATCTTGATTTATACTGGCAATAGCTCAACAGAAATATTATAGTGATTCTTATTTTTTCAAGTTATACATGAAATCCTTATCATTTCACCCTTAACAATTAGTAATGTTTTTTTAACTATTCTCAATTCAGATGATGAAAATAATATCTTGTTGTTAATCATTTACACAGTTAAATTTTCCTCACATTTATTTGCCATTTATAAATCAACTTGAATTAATTACCTATTCATATAAGACATATTTTTATGTTTGTATTTTCAATGAGTCTGTATTATAGTGACTTCATAAATTGAGCATAAATTTCTAGAGAATACTCAAAATTTTTCATTGAGTAAATGTATTTGTTTCCTTCATAAGTTCCAGAAGCAGTTTCAAGTTATTTACATTAAATGCAGTGGGCTTTTAATAAACTTCAAGTCCAGCATCAATAAAATTTACATCTATCAACCATCCTCCATTTTACTTTGTGAAACATCACGTTTACCCTCTCCTCAACTCATATGCTTTGGATGATATTGGCCAAATTTCCGGTCACTAGAGTTAGAACACGTTACTTGGGAAAAGCCAGTTGGTACATTCTATCTTTCTTGCAATGATTCATCAAGGAGGTGCACCAGCCCAGGGGAAGTCAATCTAAGCTAATGAGAACCAATTGAAATCAAACTCCCTTGTCCACTTGGCTTGTTGATGTAAAACTAAGGAAATATGGGGCAGTTGAGTACCATTTGGGAATGGAAGCAGCTCAGTAGGAGCAGACAAATACAGTTTTGAATGTATGCACCTCCAAAGCCATATCCAACCTTGCACTGGTTATGTCATTTTATGAAGATTATTCTTCCCTAAGCTGTTCTGGATTTGATTTTTCTGTTATTTACAACAGTTTGAATTGATAGAGTAATGAAAAACGTAATCGTCCCCTCAACTTTTTTATAACTACACTTATCAGTTATTCATTTTAGCTTGATTTAGTTTGGAACATAAGTTTTCAAATCCTTCAACATGAGAGTGTGTCTACTTGGATACTGGAGTTATTTATTTTTTTAATGTAAACACAATATAATGATGTGTCCCAGAATTTGTCATTTTGGGAATTGTGTTCTTATTGTTCTTGAAAAAGCTACATTATCAATGAGATTAAAATTCATGAATATGTTATGAAACAAATGAAGGGATTAACTCTGTATATTTAGCAGAGTCAGTTGCCTGTGTCATGGTGTAGTTCAAGGATTATAGGTGTTTTCTACATTAAAAGGGCAAAGCAAAGACATACACCTTTAGTCATGTTAATAAATTCCTGTTTTTAACTCACAGCTTTCTTAGCTTCTTAGCTTCTAGGAAATGATATAGGATTTAGGCACACAAATTTAATAGCAACACAATCGATGTGACTTCATTTCTTATTTCATTTGGAATTATATTATTGGTGGAACCTGTCTTTGCATTTATCATATAATAGAAGACCATTGATGAGAAATAAGATAGTTTGTTCTTTGATCATGAAAGTTTAGTTAAAAATAAAAGTGTTTGACATTCTTATTATAAAAAAGCAGCAGCTTCCTAATTCACCACATGTTTTTCCTGTTTTATAGTCTCAACATGAACAAAACTTGACTCATTTCTCTTTCCCCAGCTCTGTTACCTAGCTTATTAAAGGCACAAGATAGAAACCTGGGTTTGTCTGATGCTACTGTCCATACCTTCATTCAATGTTCACCAGACCATGTTTACATTCTACTATTGACTACATTCATGTTTACCTTCTAATATTGACTACAGACCTCTTTTCCTTTCTATTCCTAAAATTTTAGGGGGGGGGTGACCTAATAGTTTCTTATTTGGATTACTGAAACAGTTTGTATACACTGTTTTCACGATTCTACTCTGTGTGAATCACTCAATCTGTCTTAAATTTGGCACCATGAGGACAATATAGTGACTTATCTAAAACACAAAAGTTATCACACATTTGCTTTTCATTATAAACACATTTGGTTAGGATCTTGTTTTTATTAAAGATTTTATTTATTTATTTTTAGAGAGGGAAGAGAGGGAGAGAGAGAGAGAGAAACATCGATGTGCGGTTGCTGGAGGTCATGGCCAGCAACCCAGGCATGTACCCTGACTGGGAATCAAACCTGTGACACTTGGTCCGCAGCCCGTGCTCAATCCACTGAGCTACACCAGCCAGGGCTAGGATCTTGTGGGGTTTTTGTTTATTTGTTTGTTTGTTTGTCTTCAATAATCATATTCAGAGCTAATTTGAAGCTCCTAATATGACAGAATTTCCATGTCCCCTCACTTTTCCTCATGGCTACATGTGAATTTCAAGTTTTCCCATGTTCTTCCATTCCCTCTTTCTTCCTACCAGCCATTTAACCATTATATATTAAGAACCTGCTTAACTAATAATACATTTGATATACCCAATTCTCACGCCAGCCTTTACAGATAAGAAAATGGAATGATAGAGTTTCCCAAGAAGAAACGATAATACTTTTTCAATGGTTATCAAGTGAGAGATAGGTTGACTAACTACCCCTACACAATATAACCTTTAATTACCATCAGTTACTTTCACTTTAACAAAATGTGTCCTTCTTTCTCTTCCCTCTATGACATTCTTTCTCTGTAAAGCTCTCCTTCCTTCCAACCCACTTTTGTAAACCTGCATGTAGCTCAATCAAGTTGAGTTGAATTTTGATCCAGTATAGACAAACTGATGTTTATTTGATATGGAGTAAAGCTGTATAACTTACTTTGTTCTTAATTTCAAGTGCTTAGGAAGCTATTCATGTGTTTTAAAGATTCTCAATATTTGAAGGGAAACCACTAGAGAATATTCCAACAGCTTTTTTTTTAAATTGTCTTTTCCAAAGGCATCATTTTCATACTATATTTTAAAAGTTTATGATCTTGTGATCTAGGTCAGAAGAATAGCTCTTCCATTAACAACTAGGAAGTCACAGTTATAATTAAAATCTGTGAAGGGAAACTTTCTTATGAGTAAAATGAGATAATAAAGATATTTTCTTTTTAGTACTAGGTTACTGTGAATATTAAATGATATGGAGCATGGAAAAAAATAATCACAGTGCTTGCTATGTATTATTTCCTTAATAAGCATTACATATCAGTTATGAATGTTATTAACATTGCTGCTGGGCTTCCTGAAACTTTGTTTCCAAAATCTGTTTGTTAAAACACACAACATGCTAATTATAATAGATTTGATGGTAATAACCTTTTCAGTGTGTCAATATGCTAAGGAGACAGACATAATATTGATATCGTGCAAAAACTGGTTGGATATTTTTTAGTAATTATTTAGCCTCGCTTCTTCTCGTCATCCTGCTTTTAGAATTCATGTTTACAAATGAAGCAAAGTCAGACTATCAAAAATATCTAATGATATTATATGCTGCTACATGATAAAATAACTTGAGGAAAATTTGAAGGATACAAGATTAGTTATCAATTAGAACATATATTTCTTACAGTATGCCTGGATATTATTATTATTATTTATTATTATTACTTCCAAATGTCAAATTACAAGGGCTAATAAGACACCTTCTAAAAACCTAAAACATTGAGTGGAGGGCTCTGGAATGCATCTGAGAGAGTGGAGAGGAGGTTTTGTTCAGGGGAGATAATGGAATGCTCTGCTGGGTGTGGAGTTCAGGAGAACAGCACAAGTTCTGATTGTTGTAGCACTCTGCAGGAGGAGAGAGCACATGAAGACAGAAAAAAACAAGAACTCAGAGTGGTCTCCATGTAGCATAGCAGCTCATTGCCCTGACGCCTTGTGACAAAGGAGAGGTGAGTGTGGGCCTTTCAGCATTTCCAAGCCCCTCTGCTAGTGATTGTGGTGAGATTAGATAAGAGGGCTCTGCCTTTGAAGACACATTCTCAAAATGCAAACTTGACTCCTCATCATATGGTCCCCTGAGAAAAGAGCCCAGAGTAGGAGGAGGAACAGGACCAGGCGGACATGGCAGCTTCTTGGAAATCTTTGACCTTCAAGAGTGTGTCAGTAGATTTCTCTCAGGAGGAATGGAAATGCCTGGACCAGGCTCTGCAGAAATTGTACTTGGATGTGATGTTGGAGAACTACAGAAACCTGGTCTCCTTGGGTCTTGTTGTTTCTAAGCCAGTGGTGATCACATTTTTGGAGCAAATAAAGGAACACTGGGATGTTTGCAGAAAAAAGTCAATATCCAACCCCCAGCTGTGTTACCTGGAGACAACCAGGACTTCTTGCAAAGGTCAGGAATAGAAGATTTATTCTTTAAAGCAACACTGAGTACATGTGATGAGGACAGAAGGAGTCAATGCAATGAACACTCGAAGAATTTTAACCACGAGTCAAATTCTAATGTCCATCCAAAGAGTCAGCTTCCAGAAAGCCAGTATGAAGGTGGAAAAGTCTTTGACCAAACGTAAAATCACAACACTCACCAGGTTGTTCCTATATTGAAGAAGACAAACAAGCAAAGTAAATATATCACATGTTTAAAAGAATCTTCAAACAGCCTTGAAGAAACTAGTATTGCTCTCAGGGAGAAAGTTTACAAATATTTACCATGCATGAAAGTTTTCAGTCAAACATCTAATCTAAATTCACTTAACAAAATATGTTCCAGGACAGAACATAAATGTAAAGACTGTGGTAAAAGATGTCATTGGTTTTCAGGTGTACCTCAACATAAAAAAATTTACCCCGGACAGAAGCCTGATATTTGTAAAGAATGTGGCAACACATTCTGGATTGTGTCAACTTTTACTGATCATCACAGATTTCACACTAGACACAAGCCTGATAAATGTAGAAAATGTGCTAAAGCTTTTAGCCTGTCCTCAAATTTCAATGAATATCAGAAAATTATTACAGGAAAGAAAATTTTCAAATATAGTAAAGGTGGCAGTGTTTTCACAGAGTCCTATAATCTACCTCAACATAACAGAATTCATACTAGTGAAAAGCATTATATGTATAGAGAATGTGGTAAAGCGTTTCAGTGGTCCTCAAAACTTATACAACATCAGAAAATTCATACTGAAGAGAAGCCTTATAATTGTACACAGTGTGGCAAAACCTTTAGGCAGCGATCAACACTTACTGAACATCAGAAAATTCATATAGGAGAGAAACCTTATGTGTTGAGTATGTGATGGAGTATTTTAAAGTACTCAAACCTCGTTCAACATAAAATAATCCACACAGAAATAATGCCTTACTTATATACCTAAGGTGATAAAAGCTTTAACCTGACCTCAATTTTCATTCATCATAAAATATATGTATACGGTAGCAAAGCCTTTTAAATGTACATAATGGTCTAAAGATGTTAGCCACTTCCAACCTTTACTAAACTTCAGGGAATTCATACTGGACACAAGAGTTATGAATGTGGACTATGTGGCATCATTTTATGACATCAGGTCACTCATGCTGGAGAGAGACCATATAAAAGCAGTGTACATAACAAGTCTTTTAGTAATCAGAGCTTCCTTATGCAATATGATAGACATCCATCTGGAGAAAAACTGTACAAATATAGAGATTGTGGGAAGATTTTAACCTATATTCCAATCATACTCACTATATTAGGGCTCTTTTTTAATACTCATTTCTTATGTGGCATATGCAATTTCACACTATAAACAGAATATTAATAGGGAAATTGTAGAAAATCTTATAGCTGGACCTACATCCTCATTATAGATTGGAATGTACAGTGGGGTGTAATTCTGCATTCCTAAAGAATGAAAGACATTTATGAAATTACACAGTATCCCTAACCCCAAAGAATTTATATCTGAAAGTGGGTTGAAAGGTATAAGAATTCAGGAAAGTATGTAATGGAAAAAGAATCTCAAAATATTGTAATTCAGAGTGGAGATTTAATGATAGGCTTCTGGTATTGCTCTAAATCAGAATAGTTACTATAGAGTATCACACAAAGTTTAAAAACATCAATCAATACTTTTCAGTGTGTTTTACAATGTCAAGAGGATCGATACCTAGATATGTATAATTACTCAGAATATAAACTATTGTACATTGAATGCATTTGAGATATTTTACAAGCAAATATTAAATTGGTTCCAGTCTACTTGCAGTTGTTGCTATTATATTTCTATTCCTGGTGTGTGCGAAATGAGTGGGTTCATTGTTGGTTCCTTGAAAACCAGTGAACTCTTGTATATTAGGTGAACATCACTCACAATTACATTGCAGAGAAGATTGAGAATCCTATCATGCACAATATATCAAAAAATCTAAATGAAATTGTTGTTTTTATGTTACTCAGGATTTTGTTGTATGTCACGGTAGAAGTCTTCCTGTTTAGCATTGTAGTAAGATATAAAAATGTTATAAATTTTAAGTACTTTTCTAAGCCTCCGTTTAAAGAAAATGGCATTTTATTAAAATCCTGATGTATCTTGGTAGTCATAGTTGAATATTAGTCAATGTGGTTGGGATGAAAAAGCCATCAGCGATATGTGAGGGAATATGGATGGTTCATTCCTCAGTGCATAACATTGTTGTATGTCCACATTTACTCAACAGCCAGCCTCCAGTTAGAAATGAAGGAAAAGTGAACTATGGGATCATGACCTATAAGAACAGTAACACTCCCCAAATTGTTCCAATGTGTGTGTTGAGAAATGGTAACACAATTGTACCGTGATTCTTTATTTAGATGATGTGTGAATTTATATTTTTATTAATAAAGGTGAATGTACTGGGGAAAAAAACCCTAAAACGCTGAAAAGGCATAATTCCTCTAAGGAAAGAAAAAAGCTCTTTAACAATAGTATAAATTATGTGTAGACCTCCTGCTTGAACAAGATAAGTTATTAAGATTTTCTGAAGTGATTTACTGCCATATTGTTAACTGCCATTTGTATTTCAGTACAAGGGTAATAAACATACTTTGAATTGGAAGTCCAGAAGCTTTGTCTTTTATTATGGCATCTGGTAAGGCATTTTCTCATCACAGAAATTAGTGACTTTGAATGCATAATATCTAATCTACCTTAATAGCCATGCTGTGGTGTTATGGAAAGATCTTGGAATTGCATAGATCTAGAGACTCTATTATTTACAATTTGGGTAATTTGGAACATTACTTAATATAATAGAGCTTCATTTTTTATCAGGAGAATGAATATAATTATATTTACTTTACAAGTATGTTGTGAGAATATATGTTAACTTTTGTATTTTGCAGATAGTAGGCATTCAGTAAGCATTCAATAAATGTTAGCTAGTATTAATATTTTATAAAAGCTATCAAAATATGCAGCCCGTAATTTTCCTCAATAATGTTTAATCAATATGCATACCCTTTCACTTAATTATCTGAGTACTTTTCATTTATTCATTCAACAAATATTTTATTAGGCTTAGACTATTTGCTATGCACAATACAAGTCCCTGGGTATATAGTACAATTAACACAATAGTCATGGATCCTGCCTTCATGGAGTGATGTGGGGAAAAGGCAATATGCAAGTAACACATAGTAAGTATTTAATTAGAAAGCATGGTACATGACAAAGAGAAACAAAAAGAAATTTTTTTGTGAGTGTCAAGAATGGAGGAGATATTTTAGAATGAGTGGTCAGGGAAGGCCTCTCTGAGGAAGTGCTATTTAAACTGTAATCTGACATTAGAAAGAAAACAACCAAAATACAGAGTAACTTCATGGGTAATCCAGAAAAACAAAAGGGCATGGGTTGCAGGGAGGAAGGCAGAGGAAAAGGAGGGCAGGCATGCTGTAGGGAAAGAAAACCTCTCTTGGCTAAGAAGTGTCAATGAAACAGGATGAAGAGAAGCACGCAGTCAAGCTGAAGAGATGGTCAGGGCTAGATTATATGTGGCATCACATAATACAAGTATTTTGAAAATCAATCTAAGTGTGAAGGGTTATCATGGAGGATTTTCAGTTAGAAGAACAATATGATTCCAATTGACTTGTTTAAAAGATCATTTCAACTGCTGACAGACATGCATGAGAAAGCGGCATCAGTGAGAAAAGAGTGAAACCAGTTAAGTGGCGTTTTAAAGGATGAGGCCTACTGGCATGAGCTAGGGTTGCAGCATTGAACATGAAATAATGACAATACCAACAATTAAAACAGCTAAACTTTACTGAGAATGTACAATATGCTACACACCATCCTATACCTATCTTCCTTCTGAAGTTTCCTCTGGTCTCCTCTCTTGGCCACCACTGATCTTTCTAGTGTCTCCCTAATTTTGCTTTTTCCAGAATGTCATCTAGTTGTAATCATACAGTGCTTAGCTTTTTTTAGATTGGCTTCTTTACTTAGCAATATGAATTTAACTTTCCTCTACATCTTTCCATTAGTTGATAGTTCATGTTTTTTTAGTGCTTACTAATATTCCATTTTCTGAATGTACCACAGTTTATTTTTCCACTTACTGAAGAATATTTGGTTGCATCAAAGATTCAGCAATTTTGAATAAAGCTGTTAAAAACTTCTGTGTGCAAGTTTTTCTGTGGAGATACATTTTCAATTCATTTATGGTAAATATCAAAGAGAACAATTGCTGAATTTCACCCTATGCTAAGCATATGTTTTTTTTAAGAAACTGCCAAATTAGCTTCCAAAGTGGCTGAACCATCCTATATTCCCATCAGCAGTGAATGAGAGTTCCTCTTGCTCCACACCCTTGCTTGCACTGATATTATCAATGTTCTGGATTTTGATCATTCTCACAGGTATTCAATGGTTTCTCATTTTGTTTTAATGTGCATTTCCCTGATTGAATATTACATGGGCCATCTTTTTATGTGCTGTTTTGCCACGTGTATATCTTTTTTTGTGGACATGTCTCATTTTTGTCAGGTTCTTTGTTTTCTTATTGCTGAGTTTTAGGAGTTCTTTGTATATGCTGGATACCAGTCCTTTTTCAGGTTTTTGTTTACAAATATTTTCCCCATTCTGTGGCTAGTCTTTTCTGAGTCTTGAAGTGTGCTTTACATAGAAGAAAATTTTAATTTTAATGGAGTCCAGCTAACAATTATTTCCTTCATGTATTGTATCTTTGCTATTATATCTAAAAGGTCTGCCATAACCAAGGTGATCCATTTTCTCCTATGTAACTTCTAGGAGTTTTGCAATTTTGTGTTTTACATTTAGAGCTATGATCCATGTTTAATTAATTTTTATGAAGGGTGTAAGATCTGTACATGCTATAAATTTTTATGTGAGTTATTACAACTAATATATAATGACAAAATTGTGGATGAAAGGGCACATATCATAAAACTGACAAGCTGAGGGTAGGCCTACATGGTGGCCTTACAGACCTAAACTAACCACATAGGATGGTCTGAAGTTAAAACTTTCTAACTAAAAACAGGTCATGGCAGGTAGTCACATCCTGGGCCAGTATCTTTCTTGACACAGGTCAGTCCTTACCTTAACTGAGCATGTCTATTATCTTATAGCTTCTAAACAACATACATTTGTCATGTTAAGGTAGTTTCCTTTCTCCAGACCCCTCAGGATACAATTTCCCATCACAACAGGAGACCACAGATCCCTGCATTGCTATTATTATGTTAATTACCTATTAACTATTCTATACCCACCTATGTAAAAGAAGTATGTGTCTATTGTTTCACTTTTTATCAGTTTCCAGAGATTTCCCCCACTTTGCTTTCTTCCCTCTCCCTAATCTATCACCTAGGAATTCCATGTAACTCTCTTATTCTTTCTTCTTTTATTGTAATGTATAAAATAAGTTGCAAATTGCCACTCTCTGGAGCATTTGTTAAGATTTTGCTTCCTGGCAATTGTCATCAGTTTGGCTCAAATAAACTCATAAAAATTCTTACATGTTTTGTCATTTCTTAACCTAACAAAATAACAGCTTGTAGAGTTTATCATTTCCGCAGATCCCACTACTAGTGAAACAGAAAAAGTCAGTGTTTGTGCTGCCTGTCACTACCAGAACCAATAAGTAAAGATAAGGATTGAATTATTATGGGCATTTTATTCAGATGGCCAGCAATCTAATAAGATGGTGGGTTATGCACCCTCAAAAGCCATCTTTTTAAAAAATATATATATTTACATATTTTTTTTGAGAGAGAGGAAGGAAGGCAGAAAGAGAAACATCAATGTGTGGTTGCCTCTCGCACGCCCCCTAGTGGGGACCTGGCCTGCAATCTAGGCATATGCCCTGACTGGGAATCAAATTGGTGACCCATGATTCCCAGGCCAGTGCCCAATCCATTGAGCCACACCAGTCAGGGCATCATAAACAATCTTAATATCATATTTCAAGATGACCTTTTTACAAGGAGAAGAAAGGGTGTATAAGGGGCTTAGAAAAAAATGGGATAAGAGTTGAAGTCCTGCAGTGATTTTCCTTGTACTTCTTTATCTGTTGATTTACAATTCTGTATCTACCTCATAGGCATTCCCTCCCTGGAACACAATAGCGCAGATACTGGCTTCAAGGACTAGGTATAATTTCTCATTTTTCCCTTCTCTTTCCAATAGAAGAATCCATGAGGCAATATTCTAATAAACAGGCCAACTGATGCTTTTATTCACCCGTATTTTTAATTTTCAGAAAAAAAAATGTACATTCTAGTTTTGGTGTCATAGAGTACCTCTGTTGCAGGAGAAACTCCCAGAAACTCAGCTCTTCACACCAGTGTGTAAAGAATTAAAGATCAGCGAGGCTATTAGCATGTAAGCAGGGTTTACTGGTAATCCAATCTCAGGAAAGAGAACTGGCCTAGCTAAAGTGGGGGTAGGGGTCTGAAATACAAAGGATCAAGGTGATGCAGGGTAAGGGCAGTGAAGGTAAGGGCAGCCAAAGGCCAGGATGGCAAGTGCAGGGGTGGTGAGGGCCAGGGTGGCAAGCACAGTCCTGAGGGCAGGCATCCAGAGAGCCAATAGTGCCAACAGCCACAAGCCCTTTATCCTGAGGGCTTATATAGTTGGTGGGATGGGGGAGGGTGAAGAAGTTACATATTGATTGACAGGTAAAAGTGGTGCTAGCTCTCCAGGGTGGCTGATGGGTGGAGGGGAGGTGCCTGAATACCGAAAGGTACTAATGGGCTTCCTTTAGGCACTATGGGCCCTTTTCAGACTTTCAGGCTCTACTATGAAAGCACAGTTTCAAAGGCTTACTTTCCCAAATAGTGGAAAAGTTACAGAGAATTTTAAGACCTGCGGAGTCAGTGGGTGAAAATGTATCCCTCCTCCTCCCAGCCTTGGTTTGCTAGCTGTCCTACCTAACACTTCTGTTTTGTTTTGCAATTCATATACTTGTATTATTTTCAAAATGCATTTGGATTTTGGAGAAGTTAGTCTCTCTAAGCCTTAGTTTTTGTCTATTGACTATTCTGAGGTGAGGGAATATAAATGAACACTTTACTATTAATATTAAATAGATAATACATTTAATAAATGTTATTTAAAGGTAAATGTTTAAAATTATAAATATAAAATATAAATATAATCCATATATACAGAGATGTAAAATGTATACATTAAATACAAACATAATTTAAAAATATATTTTGTAAATAATATTTTAATAAAATTATTTATAATATCAAAAATTATTTAACACTAACATAAATTGAATTGCATTACTACTATGCTATTAATTTATAGAGTGCACTCTTTTATGATGAACTAAACTTTTATGTACCTGAGTCTTGTTTCTTAAACATGTTTGTAGACACAGGAAGCACACATCATAATGATATGATTTGGCTTGTACTCACCACACAGTCTCCTAAGATTTTTAAGTTTTGAAGTAACAATCACTCTCCTTTGAAGTCTTAATTATAGCCAGTCAAGCACTGGTAACAGAACACTGAACAAATACAGACTTTTTCCCACCTTCTCGTGAAGGACATGAGAGAGACAATTTAAAATTGAAGCTGTGTAGGGCTATGACAGAAAAGTACATATTGCTAAGGAGTTGTGTGACAGGTCTTTTTTTTCAATATTTTTTATTTATTTATTTTTAGAGAGGGAAGGGAGGGAGAAAGAGAGAGAGAGAAACATCAATGTGTGGTTGCTGGGGGCCATGGCCTGCAACCCAGGCATGTGCCCTGACTGGGAACTAAACCTGCAATGCTTTGGTTTGCAGCCTGTGCTCAATCCACTGAGCTACTCCAGCCAGGGCTGTGTGACAGGTTTTTAACTAAGAGTTTATTCAAGAAAGCATTCCTGTGGCAAAGACAAATAAATATTAAGAAGGAATAGTCATAAACCAGGCAAAAAGGAAATGAACAATTTCAAGGGAGAAAAAAATCGAACCTGTAAAACTGTATGGCAGGAGTAGTCAAAAGGAGTTTGGGGACTAAAAGAAGCCATTGCAACTGGGACAGAACAGTCAGAGGGGCACAGAGTGGTGTGACATTAGAGACCTCAACACGAGGTAGACTGGGTAGGCCTTTCTACTCTTTTTATTTTCTTAAATTTTAATATTTTGTTTTCTAGGAGTAATACAAAACTAGTGCAGGGATTTTAGCAAAAGACTATCACGTTAAAATCTGTGCTTTTATATAATCATTCTGATTGTGATATGAAAAATGGGTTCAATGATGAAAGAGTGTGAGAAAACTTGAGACAAGTACAGTAGTTCTAACAAGAGATGGGGGGACAATCTTTATTATCTCTCTCTGCTCTATTTTGAAGTCTTTTAGAAAGTGACCCAGGCAATTCACCCTTAATGGTATTTTCCTTGTTATCAGAAACTGATAGGAATAGTTTACATAAGGACAATTGCTTCTCACCGCATGGCCCATGTCTTTTAATATCCCAGTTCATAACAGATACTGCAGTCATGTGACAAATACTTTGTTAGTGACAAAAACAAATTATGATCACATCTTATCTTCATTCACTATATATTTGAACATGCTTCAATCTGTTTAATAATGAGCTCTTACACAGTTCTCCTGTGTTTGGTTGATTCCATCATGGCTGTATTTAAAAAGAATATTTGGAAGGAATATCTCCAGATTACATATCCAAAAAAGGCAAAAATTAAAATAGTAAGTACACATTGATAAACTCAAGGACGGTAACATATTTAAGACTGATTGTAAATATGATTCTGAGGGCAGGAAAATGCAAATGGTGGTTTCGCAGTGTTGTTACTAGTAGTGAGAACTGTTCTTGATTATGAGTGTGAAGTACAATGTATTTGAATTTTTTCATAATGTACAAAACTTTGACTTAAGATAATTATATTAAAATACATTAAAATATCAGGTCTTCCTCTAAGTGAACATTAAAACATGATTAGCCGTTTCAGTACTTTTTTCCTGTGTTTTATCTATCTTTCCTCATTTTTGCTGTTTCCACTCTCTCTCTACAGTCCTTTTTTTATTTTTAACATGTATTTATTTTTGCAGTTACAGTTGACATACAATGTTATATTAGTTCCAGGGAACAACATAGTGATTAAACATGTATATACCTTATAAAGTTATCATTCTGATAAGTCTAGTATCCATCTGATACCATGCATAGTTGTTAGAATATTAATGACTCTAATTTCTATGCTATATTTAAATCTCTATGACTTTTTTGTAACTAGCAATTCATACTTCTTAACTCCTTCACTCTTTTTACCCATTCCCTCAATCCCCCGCCTGTTTGACAACCATCAATTTGTATCTGTGAATTTGTTTTGCTATTCATTTATTTTGCTTTTTAGATTCTATATGTAAGTGAAACAATATGGTATTTATCTTTCTCTATATGACTTATTTTAATCTTTATTGTATTTTTCCATTACCATTTAATCCCTTTATACTCTCTGCCCCTCAGCAAATACCACACTGTTGTCCATGTCCGTGAGTCCTCTTACATTTTTGCTCAATCCCTCCACCCCAGACTCCCCCACCCTTCAACTGTCATTCTGCTCTCCATCCATAAGTCTGTCCCCATTTTTTTGTTAATTTAGATTGTTCATTAGATTCTACATTTGAGTAAGATCATATGGTATTTGTCTTTATCTGACTCTCGTATTTCACTTAGCATAGTATTCTCCAGATCCATCTGTACTGTTGCAAAGGGTAAATTTTCTGTTTTTTAGAAATGGCTTTCTCTATGTATAAATGATAAGTAATATTAGTTTCCTTGCAACAATGTGTTCTCTAGGTCCCTTCTTCCCTCACCTCACCATGGCCTTTTTCTTCACTCAGTTTGCTTTTCTCCTGATGTTTAAAGTTTTGATGTTCAGATCAGAGGTTTTCAGCCTTTATTTGTAGGCATTATATGATTGGTCTCTAATGTATTTGGTTGTATGTACTATGAATTATTTTTATTAATATAAAGCAATTAGGAATTTGCTCCAATATTCTAAAACCAAATTTATTTCAATATTCAGGTATATGTTTTTCTCTATAATTTAGGTGTAAGGTAAAATAACTACTGTGCATTTATTTGGTAAATAGATTAAATTAATGCCATAAATTTAATGGATTTTCTTATTCTGGAAAAGTTTCTTAAAAAAGAAACTTTAAGATACATCTCATTTTGTTTTACATCCAATTAAATATCAAGAAGCATAATCTTTCAGGCTAGTTTGCTTTTTTGTTTAAATATCAAATAGACTTAGGATATTTCTCTCAGTACACAATGGAACATTTTTTATCAAGAATTTGCTGAAGTAAAATTTGCATGTTTCATATGCATAATAGCATAAACATCTCAAACTTCCCACTAGAACTTGATCTCTAATTTTGTGGGTCATTTTTAGAAAATAAAAGTTCTTCCAAACCATTTTCATCAGAAAAGAATATAAAATTTGTCATTCTGACCAGTTTAATATAACAATGATAATAAAGCTTCTATTTTTTGTTTAAGATTAAAATTTCTCTCCTCCCTTTTGAGTTGGCTGCCTTTAATAAAAAAAAAATGTGTTAATTCTTTATGTGTCACTTACTCAAAGCAATTCAGCATTAGCTTCCTCTGGCTGTGGCAAAAGTTTAAACTGACTCTTTCAGAGATGCTGTTGCCAGTTACTTTGGAATTGCTCTCATCATGAGGCTCTCTCATCTCTTCATTGACACATGCAGGTGTGGCTCCTCTCACTGAACATTCAAGATTTCTGCCTCATTTCTAGGCACTTGGCAAAACTCCACCATCCTCTTTTTGCTGAGATCCATTTGCTCTGTCATTTGCCCCTCTTTGTAGGATCTAAGCCAACTCTTGCCAAATTTCTTTTACGTACAGCAGAGGAAATATGCCCCTTTGACCCACTGTCTGTGGGAGTGTAGTTATTTCCATTATACCTTGCTTTTTATTTAGCTGCCCAGCAAGCAGCTTCCACTACAGACATTTGCCCTTTAAAATTCTCACTTGTGAGTCTGACCTTCATCCAGGATGTTACAACACTACTGGGCACACAATCAAGCCTGCTGACTTATCTCTTTCAAGCTCTTCTCACTAAGATTAAGGTCATAAGATAGCCATCCCACCCCAATTCCCCTTGGAAAATGGGACTCACAGCATAGTTCTTGTCAAAAAAAGAAAAACCTTTAATTCCCAGCTCACCTCTTGACTTTTCCAACTTCTCTGATAGACTGGAGATAGTTGGTCAGGTAACAGCAGTAAAACAGATAAGTTCTTGCCCATCTCCTTGGCAAGTTAATATGTTCTTGAACTTCACATTAAAGTAGGGGTTTTATTCTGAGGTAGAGACAAGTTAATTCTGAGAGAGAGAGTCTCATTTTACATATTTTTGGTGTGTGTGGGGGCATATGTGTGTGTAACATAATAGGCTCTATTTTAATAAGCTCTGCTCATTATAAGTTACTAAATGATGTATAGTAAATGTTACATTGCACATAAGGACATCCCATACTGAAGTGGTACAGTTTCCAGTGGTTCCCTGTGCTTACAAATCTGTGGGACCTGCAGATGTCCTGCTGGTACTTTCCAACACTGATTACAAGCAAAGGAATATGAGATGGGCTTGCTGGGAATGTGCAGAACAGAAAAACACAGAGAATGGATAAATGGAAGGCAAGTGGAAGATATCACCACACTTGGGTTCAAATTCCAAGTCCTTGTCTTAGTGTAAGATATAAAGAATTCACTTAAATTCCTTGGAGAACACCACCAACCTTTCAGAGATATCTCTAAGGGGTAATGGTATCTGTTGACAAGATTGTTGTAAAGATTAAACAAAACAATGTAAGGAAAAGTATTCTTAGAATGCAAAATGCAGCCTCTATGAACGTAAACTAAGAAATGTTCTCATGCCTTCATAGTCATGGAAGACCCAAGGGAAATGCTTAATAAAGGAAGGCACAAAATGGTAATCTGATAACAATATATATAATGGCTTAAAGTGGGGGCAGACTAAAGGCAGGCAAATCAGTCAGGAAGTCATTATAATATTTCACTTGTATAATAAAAATGATAAACCGAAGTAAGGATTAGAGAGAGAGAAAATATCCCAATTTACTTATTGCAGTAACTGAAAATACAGTACAGGACAGAATATATACAATTTCTGTATGTAATGTATAATGAATGATAGTGCCAAAGTGCTCACAATGTGTTTAAATCTATGTATGAGATGCAGCAAAGGGAATGAGTAGACGTAGTTGCTGTCCCAAAGATATCCCTTGGTACTCACCATTTTCAAATATGTTTTTCAGCTTCTTGCTGGAGACTGTGGTCTGGATCTGTGAGCCTCTGCTTGACATCCAGCCACAGGAACGTGGCTGGCTGTGCTCTGGGTAGGTAGGTTGGAAGTGTCTAGGAGTCTATGCAGCTTGCAACTGCCCTCCACCGATGTTAAGAGAGGAACTGGTGGAGAAAGAGCTACCCCTCTTTTCCCTTTCAGCAGGTTAACTCAGAAACATGTCCCGGGCAGCCTCCCTGCATTTCCAGTGGGATTTTGTCCAAGATACCATGGCAATAACCTGCTCATTCAATGCAGTTAGTACTGGCTTTCCTCTTTTCTGGTCTTATATTTTCATTCCCCTAGGAGTTTTCTAAGATTACTTCCTAAATAAACTAACTACGTGCACCTGAATCCTGACCTTGAGGTCAACCTAAGATAAGAAGGGATGAGGGATTACATAACACAGTACTGACTTTAAGGTGTCTGTAAAATTGACTTGAAGAGAGCAACTTATAGTTCCTTCTATTATATTTAGATGCTTATCCATCCCAATAGATTTTAATCTTTTGGAGGGCAAAACTTAGGTAATGCACACCTGTGGCTTCTTTAGTGAGTGGCATATAGTACTGCTCAGAAAGATCCATAATAAATATTTGTTGAAAGGACAAGCCAATAAAGAACATTCATATAAGCGCTGCTCTTGGTTGTTGTAATAGCTGATAACTTCTGCATTCAAACCTTTCCTACATGATTTTCCTGCCAGGTGCCTGTACTCTATTCAGGAAATGGGCTTTATGTTTTCTTTTGAGCCTCAGCAATATTATTGTTAGGCATATGCAGTAACTCAACAGAACAAAACACAAAACTGCTCAAAGGTAGGTGGGTAGCAGATTCATCATAGCTCTTTTTCTGTGGCCTTTAGTGCATATTGACAAAATCATAAGTTAAATGCCAGACTTTCACAAATAAAGCAAACTGTTTCCTATTACGGAGTAAACAATTGTTAAGCGTTTCAGACTGATAATGTATTTCACAGCAATTGGTATTCTGTTCTGTGCATGCAGTTTCAGGAATACATCCTGATTCGAAAAGGAAAACAAGACTTACTGTGGTTTGAATGGAGCTGGAATTCTGTTCTCAGTTGAGGACACTAATGTGAACATAAAACAGATTTAGAACCCAAAATTGGCAGAAAGCATTCCCTGCAGAGTTACTCAGTACTGTCTGCCATATGCAGCAATCTCTCAATTCATGTGTTCGCCTTGCTTGATTGAGAGCTGGCTAACGAAGTGGCAACAATCCAGTTAGTTTTATATGAAGCAGAGAAACACCACACACACAGGTATAGAACCCTAGACATTCTTCAGAAGATTGTTTCCCCTTCAAACAATAAAATTTTGCTATATATTTAGGAAAATGTAAATTAAAGTAGGAGGAAAAATAAAGTTGAATATGACATGTAAGTTTTATTTAGTATGCTATAAAATGCAACATATGTGTGAAATAATTATTTCTAATCACCTCACTACAAAGAAAGAACAATATTCATTTATAGGCTGTTTCATGGTCAGATGACACTCTTTTAAAAAGTTGGCAAATGTATAAACTGACAGTTTAACTTTACAGTGGCTTGGAGAAATATTATTTTCCTGTCAGAGCAGATTGATAGTATTGGATGGCCTTCATAACGCACACCTGAACCAATTCTCATGATAGGAGAACCTGAGATGCTTTCTAGCAATAACAAGTCTCTGCAGCTTGCTTTCTCTCCTGAGAGGAAGCACAGGTTAGCCCCAGGCTAAGTGTTGAATGGCCCAGGTGTAGCATCCAACTGGCTATTTCCATAGTCTTACTAATGTACTGCACTCCTGGAAGTCAGATTGGTGGTTGCACTCCTTCGTCCCCAGGCTGCAGCCATTAAGGCACCACTCAGGGCTCTCTGCGGCTGGCTCAGAGCATGTGGGATTTTCCCCCAGTTCTTTTCATAAGTGCAACTGGCTGAAAAGTGAATTTCTCTTGCAGGCTGCATCCAAACAGAGCAAGTGGAATGGAAAAGGAGAGAAATCACCCAGTTGTCTGTAAAAACTTGGAGTATATTATCAAAGCTTAAACCCATAATTGACTTCTCTTGTCTAGTCTTTCTTAAAAGCCTTAACCTATCATAGTTAGGGCAAAAGGCTTTTATCCTGACAGAGGAACACAGAAGAAGAGAAGTATTATTCACAGAGGACAGGGAAAAAGACAAAATTTTTCTTTTTCTAAGGAACACATTCTCCACCAAAGAATAGATTCTTCATTTTAGAAAACAGCACAGTCATCCCTTCAGTTAGTTCCCTCATTATGAAAATGCAAAATCTGAGGATAAGAAATTTTTAAATGTCCAGTATGATACATGTGCAACAGTATCCAGCTGGCAAAGGCTAAAGTTTGGGTTCATTAACATCTGCTTGCATAGGGAAATCTTTCCTAGAGAATTATGTCCACTTAATGAAAGTGAAATTAAGAATTAATTTTGGGTGGTGTAGTCAGCCCTATTATATCAAACTCATAGTCACATCATTATTAAGCATGAAAATCTTCAAAGATTATTTATTATAACTTTATCATTGTGAAACTTAGAAATACATAACCCAACATAATTAATTTCCTAAGTAATAAGAAAACCAGCGAAATGTTCTTGATTCTCAAACAAGCTTTCTACCCTGTTCTACTTAAACACAAAAGAAATGGTTGACACATATGAAATGTAATCTTCCCTCTCACTTTGGTTGTAGAAATTAGAAAAATTTTAGAAAATCCTGAATATCGTATTAAGTGGTAGGGATGAATTTCTACTTAGAATCTGTGTTGTTTGGAGATTGCACCGGAAATGACAAAGGAATGGAGGCTTCTGCAGAAGCACATGACTAAAGAATAAAAGCACCAAGTCTTAGGTTTTATCTCCATGAATGTGTGAGAACAGAGACGCTATTAGACTCAGTGAAAAATAAGTATAATAGAATGAGACTCTTAGACTGGAGATTGAGCATATTGTTCCAATTCCTGATGCATCACTGATACAATTATGACATCTGCCCAACCTTGAATGTCCTAAGAAACCCAGGTGGGCAGATTAGTCAAGTTTGCAAATCCAACCTGAGAGAAATCTAGAGTCAGGTCAGTTCACATGTCCCTTTCATTTCAAATGTAGGATGCCATTTATCCTCTAAATTAGAATATACTGGCAGATAAAATGTTTGATAGTTTTATTTTGGGCAAACAATGTGTACATAGTAACCGAAATCTTGGAAATCTGTGAGCTGTGGCAACTGTATCTAAATACCACATTGTGTGGCTATTGAATGTTTGGTAGAAGATGCTGGCCCGAATCACTAGGAAAACAGCATATTTTGTGGTTAGAGTGATGAGGATGAACTTAGTGCCTCGCTGATAAGATTGGCTAAGTCATTCTAGGTCTATATCCTCAAGTTTTTAACCTCAGCTCTTCTAATTCTCCTCATATCTACTTTCCTGATTTGTGGGCAGATACCTAACATCTAAATTTAGATGTTAATTTAGTCATATGTATATATTTTTATAACCTAAGAAATGTAGATTCAATAGAATCAATAATTCTGCTTCTCTCTGGGAGATCTATAAGGTACTGTTCTAAAAAACTATGTGTAATAACCCCTTCTTTCCCCCGTTCACTGTGGTTTGCTCAGTGAAGATGAGCACTACTCCAGGGTGATTTTTACATGTCAAACTGTGTCTTATCCTACATTTACTCTTCTGAGTACATTAACCTCAGTGACATTAGGAGAGCTGGTATCAGCCTGCTCAAGGAGGTCATCTACTCTGATCTCAGGGGAATTTACATCTGTTTAAGGGTACGACACAAGTAAGTACAAGAATGTTACCATCTTTAGAAATTTGCAAGGTGGTTTTCTGGTACATTGCTCGCCAAAGAAGAAACACAAAGGCACACACACATACACACATACAAAATTCACAGGAGCATACCAACACACACATACACTAGAAGTAAATAAGTGTGTTTTTTCCCCAGAGTACCCCTCTATTATGGCAACTTGTTACATTATTAATCATAACTTGTTCTCTATGCCAGTTTTGAGTATACTTAATTGCCTTTTCGGGCAGTCCATAGAGAATATTGCCACTTGATTATAATAATGTATTTTCCCATGTATTAGAGTAAGTTAATTTATGTGCTGTAGGAAACTACAGAATAGTGAGTAAAATTTGTAGAAGATTTTGTTATTTTAAATAACTAATATTTGTACAGCTGCTTGCAGTTAATCTAATGCTTTGATGTACAGAATTTTATCTACAGAATCAGGGTCAATGAACAGCAATTACTCTGGGAATAAAGAGATACTGTTTGATATGATAACATATATTCTGTTAGTTTCCTCCCTTCATTCATTCCTTCCTCCCTCCCTTCCTTCCTTTCTTCCTTCCCGCTGTGGTTTATTCACTGAAGATAAACACTGGACTTAAGTGTTTATCTGTTTATCTGGCTTAAGTATGTCAAACTACAATGCTCTTTGTTGTAAACAGCATCTTTAAAGATAGCTTTAAAAGTTCAGACAGAGGCAAAGCACATAGTTTATAGAAAAGTGGTGGCAATGACAGCTTCAAGTGGTGAGATGTGGCCCTGTAATTGAAATCACGGGTTTCATCTCAGTTTCATTTGCATGGGCTACTGGCTATAATTAACATCAAGTGGCAAGACAAGATCACATACAAAAAGTCCTGGAATATAATCAAGGCACCAAGATTGAAGTTACTGTTACTTAGCTACGCAAGACTGGGTCTGAGTGGTCATGGAGAGATGACTATGAAGTGTGCAATGAGTAGCTGTGTGTGGAAAAGAAGTCAGGGTATAATAAATTCACTAGTAAATGTAGTAAATAGGATTTCATTTTATTTTTATATCTTTTTACTTGTCTTTCAAAGTATGACACCTAAATGCCGTAGTAACTTGGACTTTGCCAAGTTACTACACAAATGTAATATGAAACTCCTTGCCATAAATAAGATAAAGTCAATCTTTGCTTCTATGTCATCTCACTTTTCATTTCATAGGCAAGAATGCTTTACACGTGCTTCTTCCCTCCCTTTGTTCTTGTACTAATTCTTATTTATCTTTTAATATTCAACCAAACTGTGGTCACTTCTGGGATGATTTTCCCAGGCATGCTTCCAGACTCTGCCTCTATCATCACTTTTATCACACTATACCATTTTTATCTGCCTAAATGTAAAGTACAAGTCCTTAAATTTTTTTTCTATTGTTCTATTCTTATTTTACACTACTCATATAAAGAGATCAATAAGAACTTGTGTAATAAATAAATGGCTCCCTCTCTCTTCCATAGTATTCTTCTGTTATGTCAAACACCTGATACATGTTAAGTTCATGAAAGTTGTTTCTACATTGTAGGTTTTATTTCCAAGTAGTACTCTTAATTTTAGAATTAGAGTACTTTTCAAGTTTAGAAAGTCTCTAAAATTAAGGAGATATTGTTGGAATGATAAGTGAAACTTGCATTCTTCCTGGAGGTGGTGGTGAATTTCCAAGTCGTTCTTCATTTACTTTATCCATCAAGTAGAAGGCATATTGCTATCTTTCTAAAAAATTGTTGTAATTACTAAATTGAGAGTGAATGACACTGTGTCCTCTCATAAGCAATACCTCCTCAGAGGAAGCTTGAGGTAATCTGTAGATAATTATTTCTGGCTGGGTTGGTCTAATTATATGCATACCTTGGGCCCCAGACTCTGAGCTCTTGAAATGCTGGTTGCTTCTCAAGAGCCTTCTTCATTGCTTTAATGGGATGTGAATGAGATTATCTCTCACAATTGTTCTTCTTTGTGCTGTATCCACATGCTACATAATTGAATCCACAAGTAGTCTTGGTAGATCTAAATCAAACCATGGAGATTCAGCGGGTGTGTTTCTTATTACTATAATTTGCTGCCAGGAATTCTCTGATAGTGAAATTTGAAATTTGTTTTTAATGCTTTTGTGACACATAGAAAAGCTGTTTCATTGATAGGGTCCTTTTTTTTTAGCCATGATGAAAATTAATTCAGTTTTGTCAAAAGATACCATTGGAGTATGCTTTCCACAACATGGAACAACTCCAGTTTTTTCTCCATATAAGTGATGGGTAGATAGTCATCACTTTAAATAAATAACAAAGGAATTTTAAAATTATGTCATCACCATTCTGCATGCACTAATAAAATTATGTGCCAAAGCAATCATCAGCAGAGGCTACTAACAATACAAAGATATACACAGCACGACATTATGTGACATCTGATGGGAGTACAATGATGAAATATTCATGCCCAAGCAAAATCAAGCCTTGAGTTCTGAGGCTTGTCTATAATTATCACTTTCTGATCGTGTTCCAAGTTCTAACCACCAATGAAGACACAATATATCAGGAAAATGTACCAAAACTTACAATCAGTAAAGTCTAGGCTGTATGGATCTTTACTAGTAAGTAAAATATAAGATATCTTAATTTCTCCAGCAAATAACTTGCAGAAATAAGATGAATGGAGAACCTAAAAAATCAGCATTGTCCACTAGAAATAAAACATAAGTGACAAATGTAAGCCAGATATGTAATTTTAGATTTTATATTAAACACATTAGAATGTTTTTAAAAGATGAAATTAATTTTTAACACATTTTATTTAAATGCATATACATATACATGAAGAGACTTAGTTTAAGGAACTGGCTTACACAATTGTGGGAGCTTGCTATTTAAGTCTGAACTCAGGGGGCAGGCAGGCAGGCTGAAGACACCTCCTGAGAAGTGGATGCTTTAGTCTGCAGGGAGTCCTTTTTCTTCTTCAGGGAAATCTCAGTTTCACTCTTAAGGCCTTACAACTGACTGGGTTAGGTTTACCCAAGTTATCTAGGACAGAACAATCTTCTTTACTTAAACTCCAGTGATTGCAAATGTTAGTCCCTTACAAACCACTTCACAGCGGCACTTAGATTAGTGCTTGGTCCCGTAGCTGGAGACTATAGCCAATTCCAGTTGGAAACCAAAAACAAAACAAACAAACAAACAAACAAACAAACAAAAAACAGGCTACCCATCATACCAAGGAAATATTTATGGAAAAGTTGACACATACAACAAGCCATCAAACCAAGGAAACATTTATGGGAAGGTGATAATTACAGACTAAAACTGGGTTCTAGGGGGGTTTAGGACTATTGGATTAGTCATTGTTTATAGGTCTTTTCAGCAGAGTTAGGGAATATATATATCTTAAAAAAATAAATTACTTTATATTTACACTTTATGCTTCAAGTTCAGCATTGTGATATTTTTATTTATTCCTACACATTTTATTACATATTCTTTTCTCATTTCTTTCATACTGCCATTCCCATTTATTGATTATATTATTATTAATATTCACTTCCTTTATCCAAAAATACATATTTGGCCTTAAAACCACTATACCAACACTACCACCAAGAATCTGATTACTGAATCTTTCGTAAACTATTTATGAAAGTTCAGTTAAATTTTCTAAGTTCATAAACTTTGTAAGTTAATAAACTTTTTCGAGCAGTTTCAGATTCACAGCAAAAGTGAGAATTCCCATACAACCCTCACTTTTGTGAGTGATGGCTCCTATTTAAGGCCTGTCTTCATACACACACGACCTCCCGAGTATTTGACATTCCACACCACAGTGGTGCACTGCATACAGCCGATGAACCTGCACTGACACATCATTACCATCCGGTTTCCTGGTTTTTATTAGGGTTCACTCTTACTGTTGTTTGATCTGTGCATTTGGACAAATGTATAATGATGTTATCCACTATTATATTATCATATAGAATAGTTCACTCTCTTAAAACTCCTTTGTGCTCCTCTGTTCATCCTTTTTTTTCCCCTTAACCTCTGGCAGCCACTGAATTTTTTACTGCCTCCCTAGTTGTGACTTCTAGAATGTCATTTATTTGAAATCATACAGTATGCAGCCTTTCAGATTGACTTCCCTCACCCAGTAATATGCACTTAAGTTTCCTCCTTGTCTTTTCCTGTTGATAGCTCATTTCATTTGAGCTAAAGAGATATACCACAGCTTATCTATTGGCTCACTGAAAAACATCTTGTTTCTTCCAAGTTTTGTAAATTATGAATAAAGTCGCTATAAACATCCGTGTGAGGGTTTTGTGCAGACATCAGTTTTCAACTCGTTTTGGGTAAATATTAAAGAGCTCAATTGCTAGACCTTATTGTGTGCTAACAGTATGTTTAGCTTCGTAAAAACACACTGCCAATTTGCCTTCTAATGTGGCTGAGCCATTTTGCATTCCCACCAGCTATGTATGAAATTGTCTGTTGCTCTACATTCTTGCCAGCACCTGGAGTTGTCAGTGTTCTGTAATTGACTGAACTGATACATATGTAATATTTGCTCATTGCTGTTCATATTTTACTTTGCATTTCCCTGATGACGTGATGTGGAGCATTTTTTTATATGCTGATTTGCCATCTGTGTGTATATCTTTTTTGGTGAGGTATCTGTTAAGGTCTTCGGGCCATTTTTAAATAAGTTTACCTGACTTCTTATTTTTGAATTTTAAGGATTTTTGCATATTTTGGATAACATTTCTTTATCAGATGTGTCTTTTGTCGATATTTTCTTCTAGTCTGTAACTTGTCTTCTCATCCTTTTGATGTTATCTTTCACAGAGTAAAAACTTGTGATTATAATAAGTTCAGCTGATTAATTATTTCTTTTATGAATTGTTCCTCAGGTGTTGTATCCAAAAAGTCATCATACCCAACCTACATTTGGCAGTCCTACTATGTTTATTTCTAGTAGTTTTAGTTGTGCACTTCAAATTTAGGTCTGTGATCCATTTTGAGTTGATTTTTGTGATGGATATAAGACCTATTTCTAGGTTCATTTTTTCGCATGCATTAATAATATCCAGCTGCTTTAGCACCAGTTGTGGAATGGACTATCTTTGCTCCATTGTGCTGCCTTTATTCCTTTGTCAAGGGTCAGGTGCCTATGTTTATCTGTTTCTGTTTGTTGGCTCTTTATGCTGTGTGATCTGTTGTGTATTCTTTCACCGATACCATGTTGTCTTGATTACTCTAGGTTTATATGTCTAGGAGTTAGATAACGTTAGCCCTCCAACTTTGCTCTTTCACATTGTTAGCTCTTTTGTATTTTTGGCTTCTCTGTGTATTTTGGAGTCAATTTGTCAATATCCACAAAACATATTGATGAAATTTTGATTGTGATTATGTTGGTTATTTAGATCAAGTCAGAAATAATTGACATCTTGACAATTTTGAGTCTTCCTATTCATAAATATGAACTATTCCTCCATTTATTTCTTCTTTGATATCTTTCATCACAATTTTATAGTTTCCCCCCATATAGATCTTGTTCATATTTAGCTTTCTTCCTAGGTATTTCATGGTGTGGGCTACTAATGTGAATGGTAATGTGTTTTAATTTAAAATTTCACCTGATTATTACTGGTATTTAGGAAAATAATCAACTATTGTATATAATCAATCTTTTGTCCTACAACTTTGTTAGAATTACTCAGTGGTTCCAGGTCATTTTCTATTATATTCTTTCAGATTTTGACATAGGCAATTATGTCATCTTCAAACAAAGGCAGTTTATTCTTTTCTTCCCAATCTGTGTACTCTTTTTTTCTTTTTTTTTTTTCATTTTGTTGTCTCATTGCATTAGATAGGACATCCAGGACAATATGGAAAAGCTTAGTGAGAGAAGATATCCTTATCTTTAACTGATATTAGTGAAAAGCTTTAAGTGTCTTACCTTAAAGTATTACATTAGCTCTAGATTTTTGGAAATGTTAATGTAAACCTAAGAAAATTTTCCTTTTATCTTACTGGGAGTTTTTAGTATGAATGGTTGTTGGCTTTGTTGAATGCTTTTTTATTGATGTAATCATGTAATTTTTATTGTTTAGACTATTGATGTACTGGATTACATTAACTAATTTTTGAATGTTGAACTTAGCTTTGCATACCTGGGGTAACTCCCACTTGTTTGTGGGGTGTAATTCTTTTTACATATTGTTAGATTTGATTTGCAACTTTTAAGTGTTTTTGAATCTATATTCATTAGATATTGACTTACAGTTTTCTTGAAATATTTTCATCTGTTTTTGGTATTAGGGTAATACTGGTCTCTGAATGAGTTGAGAAGCATTCCCTCTGCTTCTACTTTCTGAAAGAGACTGTGGAGAACTTTATAATTTCTTCTTTAAATATTTGATAGAATTCACCAATAAACCAATCTGGGCTTACTGCTTTCTGTTTTTAAATGTTTTTTATTGATTGATCAATCTTTAATAGCCATAAGACTGTCTATATTGTATATTTATTCTTCTATGATTAAATCTTTCAAAGAATTAGTCAAATTCATCTAGGTTATCAAATGTGTTGGCATAGACTTGTTCATAGTCTTCCTTTATTATCCTTTCAATGACCATGGGATGGATTTCTAATGATATCTCTTCTTTCATTTATGTTGAATGCTTTTTTTTTATATTTGTTGATATAATCATGTAATTTTATGTTATTTGAGTCTCTCTCTCTCTCTCTTAGCCTGACTACACACTTAGTGATTTCACTAATCTTTACAGAGAATCATCTTTTGGTTATATCAATTTTCTATATTAATTTTTATTTTTCAATTTCATTGATTTCTGTACTAATTCTTATTATTTATTTCATTCCTTTTACTTCATTCTCTTTTTTTTAAAGATTTTATTTATTTATTTTTAGAGAGGGAAGGGAGGGAGAAAGAGAGAGAGAGAGAGAGAGAGAGAGAGAAACATCAATGTGCCATTGCTGGGGGCCATGGCCTGCAACTCAGGCATGTGCCTGACTGGGAACTGAACCTGCGATACTTTGGTTCACAGACTGCGCTCAATCCACTGAGCTATGCCAGCCAGGGCTTTACTTTGTTCTCTTTTTAAATCAGCTTTTTTTTTTTTCTGGTTTCCTAAGGTGGATACTTAGATGATTGACTTCAGGTCTTTGTCCTTGGTAACATATGCATTCAATAGTCTAAAATTTCCACTAAGCATAGATTTGCTGAACCAAATAAACTTTGATGAGTTACATTTTATTTCACATTTAGTGTAAAATATTTTTTAAATTTCTCTTGAGATTTTTTTTCCATTGAGCCATGTGTTGTTTAGAGGAGTGTTATTTAATTTCCATTTATTTTAGCATTTTACAGCTATCATTCTATTTCTGACTTTTAGTTTAATTCCATTTTGTTCTGGGAAAAGACAATGGATAATTTCTATTTTTTTAAGTTGTTAAGGCATGTTTTATAGCCTAGAATATCTCTCTTGGTGAATGTTCTATGTGAGCTTGAGAAAGACTATGTATTCTGATGTTGTTGAATAAAGTAGTCTATAGATATCCATTATACACAGCTGGTTGATGGTGTCATTGAGTTCAACTATGTTCTTACTGATTTTCTGTCTGTTCTATTTCCTATTTCTATTATAATAGTCTTGAAGTCTCCAACTATAATAGTAGAATAGTCAAGTTATCCTTGAAGTTCTATCAGTTTTTGCCTCATATATGCTGATACTGTGTTATTAGGCACATACACATTAACTGTTGTTATGTCTTCTTGAGGTATTATGTCCTCTATAATTATGTGTTATCTCTCATTATCTAGAATAACATTTCTTGCCATAAAAATCTGCTCTGTTTCAAATTAATATAGTTTCTAGCCCTTTTTGATTAATGTTAGCATGGTATATCTATTCATTCCTTTACTTTTAATATATATGAGGCCTGTCCAAAAAATATCCAGCCATGTTATACAAAAAATAGAGATATTTATTGAAGAAGAAACAAGATATAATAAACGTTGTATATAGGACAATAGTGCCTCAGTCCTCTTCAAAGTAGGCACTTTGGGGCCTCATGTAGTTCTCCCACCATCTTTTCCACTGTTCAAAACATTCTGCAAAACCCTTTTTTGTAATAGCCATCAGTTGTTCAATCCTATTTTCCTGAATCTAATCCCTTTTGAAGGTGATTTCAGTTTTGGGAAATGCCAGAAGTCTCAGGGTGCCATGCCTGGGCTGTCGAGGGCCTGAGCCACCTAGGTGATATGATGTTTCACCAAATGACTGCATAAGATGTGATGCATGATCAGGCACATTGTCATGATGAAGCACCAGTTTCCCATAGCTGAGGAATCATCCAAATAGATCCATGGAGTAATGTTCAAGCTTAATGCAAAATCTGAGGCAGGTTCATCATTCTACTCATTCATTTTGAATGTGACACCCACACAGTACACATACTCAATGGCATCTACCACCCTCCACTGAGTGACTCCAATCTCTTATATAATTGCTGCCATTCATTTCACTTAACTGAACATATGCATTTTTATATAACATGAAATTATTCATAATCAAGTATATTATTGCTAATATTATGAACAAACTGTTACCTGTTATATCATTAAAAATAAAACATTTATTTTAGGTGAGACAAGGTAGCTACAGTGAAGTTATCATTATTCATATATGCTCAATCCAGTCCACTCTCCTTGGCTGCCAAGTTAAATTGATGTTGTGTAAACCATTCTCATATTAACAATGGCTGGACTTTTTCTGGACAGACCTCGTATGTCTTTGCATTTAAAGTGGATCTCTTATGAGCAGCAAATACTTAGGTCTTATTTTTTGATACATTTTCACCATTTCTGTATTTTAATTGGTGTATTTAGAACATTGGTGTTTAAAGTGGTTATTGATATAATATCTGTTACTCTTCTATTTTTTGTCCTTCATTTTCCTTTAATATTTGTTTTCCACATAATTTCTGTCTTCTACGATTTCAACTGATCATTTTTTATTATTCAATTGTCTCTAAATTTCTAGCATATCTGTTATACTTACTTTTCTTTTTTAAATTTTTAAGTGATTGTCCTAGAATTTACAAGACATATTTTGTACTTATCCAAGCTCATTTTCTGTAAACACTATACTACTTCACAGGTAGTTCAAGTACATTATGACAAAATAGTCCAAATTCTTTTCTCCAATCTCTTATATAATTGCTGCCATTCATTTCACTTAACTGAACATATGCATTTTTATATAACATGAAATTATTCATAATCAAGTATATTATTGCTAATATTATGAACAAACTGTTACCTGTTATATCATTAAAAATAAAACATTTATTTTAGGTGAGACAAGGTAGCTACTGGGGTTGGATATTTCACTTCCTCTAAGTAAATTAGACTCTGATTAGACTCTAACTCAGCAGGTTAGAATCTGATAAGTGTTTCTCCTTGTTAAGAAGAGAGTGTTCTGGTGTATTTCAAATGATTCCTTTCACTCTCTGGCAGATGCATGAAAGAGTTTTTCTTTGATAATCACTGTAAGGATCTCCAGGAGGTCCTGGAGATCTCCAGGAGGTCACTGATAGATCTTCAGGAGGTAAAGCTCACAAAAGTATGGGACCCCCCAACAACTGGGTTCTTCTAGAGATATTTTCTCCCAAATTGCCCATACTAAGCCTCAAGCTAGTCATCAATTATAGTCCACATGTTCCTACCCCAGTTCTAGTTCCCATAGAGGTTTCTGCTCAGGGGTTTCTGTACTAGTCATGTTGGAATCTCCACATCCACCTTTGTGTTCAATTTCAGGGAACTGGTTGTGCCCTTAGTAACCTCAGTGACCTTAGTAACTTGATAGTCCAAGAAGAGATGTCAACTTTTAATCCACCTATTAAACATAGCCTGGAAAACAGAAAACCTCTTAAACAACTGCATTTTAGTCTATTGAAATAATTACTGACTTGTATAGTTATTCCAGTGTGACAGACTTTCAAATGACCCTGATTATCCTGATTTCTGATATTTATCATTTATGTGATTCCCAACTCTTTAGTGTAGACAAGACCAGTGACTTAGTTTAGCAATATAATATGACAGAGGTAACATATACATATGTTGATTTGTACATAATTACCTTAGAGTGTAATGCCAGCCTGCAAAGAGTTACTCTCTGTTGCTGAGTTTAGGAAGCAAGCAGCCATATTGGGAGGCCTATGTGGCAAGGAACTGAGGGCAGCTTCCAGGTCTTGCCTACAGATACTGATAAATTGAGCCTGTCTGTCCAACAGTCCACAAAGAAATAAAGGCTTCCAACAATGATAAGAATGGATCTGTCCTTAGAGCCTCAGAAGAGACCATGGCCCCAAGTGATAGCTTAGTTACAGCTTCGAGACATCCCAAAGCAGAGGATGTCTAGACTCTCTAACCAAAGAAGCTGTAACATAATACTTATGTTTGTTTTGAGTTTCCAAATTGTTGGTAATATTTTTATACTTCAATGGCTAATTACTATAATTAACACCTCAACAGAAGATTAGAATGAATTGTTTAATTTGACGTTCAGTTTTTAGAGTGTCAACCTACATTTGTGTTTAAACAGAATCAAGTCTTCCTTGATGGAAGGAATAATATGATATAGTAATAGTGTTCACCAGTTATCCTTGGTAAAATTCATCAAGCAAAATCCTCGGTGGTCAAATTGTTTCTTGATTTACTATAGCCTATAAACATAGGAAACAAAAAAACAAAACTCAATGCTTCACTAAAAAAGAAACTATTGTCCTTTAAGTATAAGCAGATCAAAATGTTTTTTATTGCAATAGAGTGATAATTGGTGTACCCCCATGAGTGTTGTGCCAACTAGTTATAAATGTTTTGACTCATATATGTTTAAACTTCCTATCTCATGGCAGGTTTACCAGTCATATAATATGTAGAGGAACTAGAGTTTACAGTTAGCTGTTTTGGAGAAAGTTGTAGGCTAAACAAGATTACCATTATATTTACTTACTTCACTAATTTTATATTTGGAAATAAGTTTTTCCTCTCTTAGTTGTAGATTCTGAGTTAAAAGATTTTAGTACTTTTTATTTCCATGAAATAATATAAAAACACAAATTATATTACTTGATTAAATGAGGTGATTTACTCAAAGAGATAGAAAAACAAACTGCTTTTATTTGTATTGGCCTGCTTACCTGAATTCATTTAAAATAAATATTCGAATTTTAAAAATGTGTTTATTCAGTGAATCACTACTGCTAGTGTCAGATGTTACTTGAACATTTACACAGAAATACTCCGTAAAATTCCTGCACAATTAGGAAATCACTGAGGTTAAGCAAACCTATGAAGAACTCTTGAAAAAGCAGGCTTCATTCAACTTTTCTTATCATAAGAAAACCTGCCAGTACTGTACACACTAATTTAATAGTTTGAAATAGACTCCTGAAATGAACAAACAAACAAAAGCACCTTCAAAGGTTGATGCTTCACATGCTTATTAATGTAGCATGAAAGAAAATGACAATGCAATAGCATTTCACAGTAGGAAATGTACAAAGTTGGATAGAGACAGCAGGTACTGTCAATGGTTAATGTGCGAATGTTCACTGCCAGGGTGGAGCAACCAGGAGTGAACCATGAAATGATTGCATTCACCCTTTGATTTGCACGTCAGCAAAACAAAGAAGGGATGAGTAGTAAGCAACTTTGTCTGAGTGTGATGAAAGTACTCACTAGAGCAGCAAAAATAACTTATTTAATATTTATATTTTGTTAAGAGAAGGACACTTATGCTTTTGCATAATGTGACTTCAGGAGGCAGAGGCTGGACTTAATACGTAAATGCTTATTTTGATATCACCCTATGTAGCTCCTTATCTTTCCAGATTGCTGGCCTATTGCCTCTCTCCTTTCCTGTATATTGAACACAAAACTCACCAGGAAATGGTTTCTAATTAACTATATCTACTTTTTCATTACACAGTTTCATGGACTTTTAGACTCTCAGCATTGGAACAGGCTTTGTCAATAATTTAGTTCAGCCTCATTTGCCCCATTGGACATGTGGTTCTGGTTCTTCTGTATTGGTACACCTTTTTCATCAACAAATTATATTTTAAGTCATTTGGGAAAATGTTTACTTATTCAATATTTTTTGCAACCTTGTATAATTAAGAAAATATTATTGAGAAGATAATTTGAAGAATTAATTATCAACTTTGTAGTTTCATTTAGGCTGTTAACCTGATGTTGAGTGCACCTCATGCCAGGAATCACAAAGGCAAATGTTGTAAAAGGACTGTTATTTAATCTAATACAACCATATTTTATTTTTAAATTATTTTATTGTTGTTCAAGTATAGTTGTCTGCATTTGTTTTAATAATAAGTAACATGGCAGCCTCAGAAGAATGAGATATACAGTATAGGGACTTAGGAAAGTAAATAAATCTGTGTATATAGCCTTCAATGTTCTATCAACTTCAAAGATACCCTTTAATTAGATATTAGCTAATTTTACCTAATGCTGGAAGAACAACTTTCTTTTTTCTAAGCCTAAATGTTTACCTTTGTCTATGAGATGTTATTCAGGAATTAAAAAATTGAGTGATATCACGTTGGCAACAGTACCAACAGCTTTGATTATTGTTGGCTGATGTAGTAAGGCTTCATATGCATTATCTTCAGAAAAAAATGCTTCATGGGAGGTAAGTTCATTAGAGATGAGCGAGCTGAGATTTAGGGGGGGGAACTTGCCTAAGAAATGAGAATTACTGGTAGAATTGGAACTTGATACAATAGCACAGAGATGCTATCACTTGAGTATTCTTACCCATTCTACTCTTCTCACCCATTGTATTACACAGTAACCAGATCTAGTTAGTTTAATTAGAAATGGATTTATTAAGAGATCTCTGTCACAGAGTTTTCTGAAGGACTGGAGTAAAATAGAAGTGTTTCCAGAATCAACTACCAGAACCACAATCTTAAAGAAGCCTGACAAAGTCGCATCTATTATTTGAAAGCTCTTAGCTCAGAAAAGCTGCCAGCTTTAAAACAATTCTACCTTTGTCACCATCAACAAGCTGCTGAATCCAGAAGCTACTGATGTGGCTGAAAATTAGAATCCTACTGCCTCTATCACATTTAACATTATGAAAATCAATGACTCACATTTCTTTTCTCCAAGTAATTTAATTCCAAATCTAAGCTTCGTGTGGGTGTATTTGATTAGCAGAAGCTGTATCATAATTCTGTAATTTTTGATCCAGTGGTGGCAAGTCAATGCAGTTGTGGGGTTTAGCACTGTTAATTTCACCATGCATAAACCAGCAAAATGTGGAGAAAGCCTTGTGAAAGAATGTGAATCACTGTCACTGAGAACTGTTTACTGCAGAAATTTATTCACTGACAAATTTTATATGTATATATACACATATATACATATGTAAAATTTAAAAATGTATATATATGTATAAAATTAAAAGATTCACACCTGAAAGATTCACACCTGATTCACTTAAAAAATAAATATTCAATTAAAGAATAAAGTGCACTGCTTATATTTAGTTTGTTGGTTAGGGCCTGTGAAGGAGACTGGGAAAGAAAAACAGGAAGACAACAGATCCAGGTCAAGATGGAGACATAGGTGAACATGGCTTGCCTCCTCACACAACCATAGCAAAATTTACAACTAGACTACAAAACAACCATCACCCAGAATCATCAGAAAATCAAGCTGTATGGAAGTCCAACAACCAAGGAGTTAAAGCATCACATTCCTCCAGGTAGGTAGAAGGAGCAGAGACACAGAGACACATGGAGAAGCACAGATGGAACATGCAGGATGGGCAGTCCCACACTGATGTGTGGTGGATAAAAATCTGGAGAGATACCTCAGGAGTGAGGGATCCTAGCTCCACACCAGACCACACAGCCCAAGGTTCCAGTGCCAGGAAGATAAGTCCCCACAACTTCTGGCTATAAAAACCAGAACAGGTTGGGGAAGTAGAAGAAACTGAAAGATTCTCAAGAGTTTCCTTTTTAAAGGGCCTGCAACAGACTTAAGACTTACACAGACTCACTTTTTCTGAGATCCAGCATGGGTAGAGCAGCTGGAAGAGCACTGGTGGCACATGGGGAAAAATTGAAGTGTCTGGCATCAGGACAAGTTCCAGGGGACACCTTTTCCCCAGAAAAAACATTAGAGGTTAGGCAGCAGCATTGTCCCCTTTCTGAGCCCTCTCTCACACAGAACCAGAGTAGTGACACTATATCAGAGACTCCATCAACCTGGTTTACAAGGGTTGTTCCACTCAGGTGAATACTTAAGGCTCTGCCCTACCCAACTTACTGGTGTGCTTCTGTACAGTAGGCCACACTACTAAGACAGGGAGTCAAAGCAGCTCTACCTAATACATAGAAACAAACACAAGCAGGCTTCCAAAATGAGGAGACAAAGAAAAAAGGCCCAAATGAAAGAACAGAACAAAACTCCAGAAAAAAATAACTAAACAAAATAGAGATAAGTGATCTAAGAGATGCAGAATTTAGATACAGTTTATTGACATGCTCAAGGAACTCATTGGTTACTTCAACAGCATAAAAAATACTGAGGCAGAAATGAATTTTACATTAAGTGAAATAAAGAAAAATGTACAGAGGATTAACAGTGGAGGAGATGAAGCCAATAATCAAATCAATGATTTGGAAGATCATTGATGTTCCAAAAGAAAAACATTTAATCAGGAAGAAAAAAACACTTAATCAGAACAGTAAGGAAAAAAAGAATAAAAAAAGCAGGGGTAGGCTAAAGAGCCTCTGGAACAACTTCAAAAGTACCAACACTCAATTCATAGAGATGCTGGAAGGAGAAGAGAAAGAGCAAGAAATTGGAAACTTATTTGAAAAAAAAATAATGAAAGAAAACTTCCCTAATTTGGTAAAGGAAACAGACATACAAGTCCAGGAAGCACAGAGAGACCCAAGGAAGGTAGACACAAAGAGGACCACATCAAGGCACATCATAATTAAAATGCCAAAGATTAAAGATAGAGAACTTAAAAGCAGCAAGAGATAAACAGATAAGTTACCCACAAAAGACTTCCCATAAGACTGTCAGTTGATTTCTTACAAGAAATTTTGCAGGTGAGAAAGGACTGGCAAACAGTATTCAAAGTGATGAAAAGCAAGGACCTATAACTAAGATTACTCTATACAACAAAGCTATCATTTAGAATGGAAGAGCAGATAAAGTGCTTCCCAGACAAGGTAAAGCTAAAGTTCATCATCATCAAGCCGTTATTATGTGAAATGTTAAAGGGACTCATTTTAAAAAAAGATCAAAACTATGAACATTGAAATTCACAACTATCAAGAGTTGAATCTAAAAAACAAACTAAACAAACAAGCAGAAACAGAAAGAGAATCATAAATATGAACATTGTTTAGAGGGTTATCAGTTGGGAGGGAAAGGAGAAGAATGGGGGAAAAGGTGCAGGGATTAAGAAGTACAAATTCATAGGTACAATAGAAAGGGGGATGTTAAGAACAGTATAGAAAAGGGAGAAGCCAGAGAACTTATATGCATGACCCATGGACATGAACTAAGCAGACAGGATTGCTGGAGGGGGTAGGGAGTAGGGGGGCAAAGGGGGAAAATTGGGACAACTCTATAATCAATAAACTTTATTTTTTAAAAAGCACAATAAAATATGCCTTGTATCTCTCAGTATTCTGATGATGTAAATCAAGCTTACATCTCAGATTAATTACTTATTTTAAAGTAGAAATTAACATATTAATATAACAAAAATCTTCTGTGCCTATCATTTACCCTTATGTCATATGCATATATAAATATATATAAACATATATAAAACAACATATAAGATTAATTCAATGTCTATATTGTTTAATTATGTATTGGGAAAATTAATATCAGGTTGATACTATTATAATTGGATAATACAGGGTGCAAACAACGCCTATTCTTAAGCAGAATTTTATTTTCATCTGGAAAAATGAAGTTGTTTATTAAATATGAGCATGACGTTCTCTGTATTGCTTAAAGAAGTCATATTTCCCATTTAATTTTTATTGACATCAACCATAATCTGGATGGTAACACTAACAGCTAAAAGAGTGTTTGGGATTTACACATGGACTATCAAAAATATTTCTCAAGTTCTAGAGCAGGTAACGTAAATATTATCACAACTATATCTATTTACTGCAAAGGAATTAAGGCAAGCATGAAAGAGTCCACCCAGTTGACCTGGGTTGCTGAATTC
Source organism: Phyllostomus discolor (assembly GCF_004126475.2). Taxonomy (NCBI): domain Eukaryota; kingdom Metazoa; phylum Chordata; class Mammalia; order Chiroptera; family Phyllostomidae; genus Phyllostomus; species Phyllostomus discolor. Next base: position 53,949,679 of record NC_040907.2, read on the forward strand.
CTACACACTCCAGTAAAGGACCTGTCTTCAGGACTGGCCCCTAAAACATTCCACCTGGTAAGATTGCTTTTGTATGCTTGAGGCCTTGGACTGCTCTGCTATATCGTCTATCCTAACAATGTGAATTGAAGTGAAGCTGGATTTTTGCTTGGAAGAGTAGGGGAGGGCTGGAATCAGAGAAACTGAGGCCAGCCATGTGGTTGATCCTCAGTAAATACCCCTGCACATCAAGATTTAGGTGAGCTTCCCCAGTCAGCAACACTTCATACATATTATCACAAATCACCACTGGGAGAGTTAAGTGCATTGCCATGCAACTCCACTGGCAGGGAAACCTGGGAATTTTCACCTGGCTGTTTCTGGACATTGCCCATTTGCCTTTCTCCTTTGCTATCTTTAATCTGTATCTTTCTGCTGTAAGAAAATATAACTGTGAGTATAAAGGCACTTGAGTTCTTCTAGCTTATCACTGAGCCTGAGTATGCTTCTAGGGATTCTTCACCAAACAAGATGTGCTGAACATCACACAGTTTTCCAGGGTAATTACTGGATTTTTTAAAAAAATGAAAATATTACACATTTTCTTTTAGAGCATATTACTTTTACACATATGACAACAGCATACTTTTTCAGAGCTGCAGGCATATGCACCTTCTCTTTGGTACAGTGTGAGCAGGGGTGAGTTGCCTTCAAAGCTCATCAGTATTGTCCTACAGAGCTGGAGCACTCATTGCGCATGAAAAGAAAAGCACAGCTATGTTCTGTAAATGAGGTATTAGTGTTAAAGTGGGATGTGTAACTTTCACTTTTTTTATTTTTAAGCGATATGAGGAAGTACTGCCACCTCTGATACTTTCCGTTGGAATTAGCACATGTCCAGAGGAGAAAATACTGAGCCTTCTTTTCTTTTGTCTCTGTGGGCAACTCTTTCTCTGGCTTGGTTTGCAATAACCTCAAGCCTCCTTTTAGAAAGTGTCTTTGGCTTGGCACACTGCAGGTACAAAAACTGGAACCATCTCTCCATTCTTATGTTTTCCTGGTTTAATTACTTTGTACTTATATTGTACTTAAGACATTAATTTGTATTGTGATGACTTGCTTTTCCATATCCTTATTTGTTTTGATATGAAGAAGTCCATATGATGTTCTAATATCTCCACAGTTGCTAAGATGTGGAAATACTTGTTAACTGAGAAGTCATGTTAAATCCAGATACTTCCTGGTTTTGTTTTGTGAATGTGAAATGGATTATACATCTATATATGTGAAATCATAAAAGTGTATATGTATGCATTTATTTGAAATTTATATACATAAAATAGACATTTACATACTTGATGGACATAATACGCATTTCTTAACTAGTGAAAATGACTACATATTTAGAAAGAAAATTATTCTATTTCTGTTGGTAGATACATAATAACTTCATAAGAAAACGAAAAATTCATTGGTAGAGTTAAGACTTCTTAAAAAGTTTTACTTCATTTTTGACTTTAAAATACTATATGCTATTTTAAGAAATTGGAATACTTAAGGTAATTTCGAATATTGGCAATCCACAAAAAGAAAGGAGAGGATAATTCAGTAGTTCAGTGCGATATAAACTCTGCAGGCCTAACTGGTAGTTATATTCCATATGGCTCACGCTTATTTCAAGGGAAGGAAGACAAGCTACACACAATGAACCGGATGCTTTTCCATAGCTGGCCAACAAGCTGTTTCATCTGAGACAGTTATAATACTCATATGTTATTTGGTTAGCTTTACTGTGAAAGTACTTTTCTAGTCTAATGAGATTTATGGAATTCTTTTTACATGGAGGTTCTCTACATGGTTTATATGTTTACTATTATTGCCTTGTCTTTTTTTTTAAACCTTGCAAAATCAGAAACTATCACAAAATACTATTTCTTCTTATTTTGACCGTAGGGCATATGCATTATTCAAGTAGCAGACCAACTGGAACACAAGCACGGCACGGAAGTGTTTTTATTATGGTCATATAGGATTGTCTGAATTTCATTAGCTGCTGCTGGTGTGTGCCTGAAAGACAAGCCCTTTATTACCATTGGAAACTCGCAAAATTGCATTCCCTAAAACTGGGACAAATTGAGATCTCTGGCTTAAAACAAATAGTTAGAAAATGGTATATTTACATAATACTAATTTAAAATGCTGATAATTCATTAACTTATTTACTTTTTATCCTATTTGAGGCAATATTATTTCATGGCAAAGTGTGCCCACTCTGGAGGTGAACTATGGAGGTGTGGATGCCCACTTTCACAGTTTCTGTCTAGGTTAGCTTGGCAAGTTATTTTATCTCTCTAATCATCAATTCCCTTACCTGTAAAAAGGAAATAATAATATCTATCTCACTGGACCTTTCTGAGAAGTAAATTAGATAATGCAAGGGAAGCCTCTAGAAAAAAACATATTTTCTAGTCTTGCCTTACTTAGACTCTGTTTGTATCAGTTTTTCTAGTTCTGCAAAATGGTTATAGTGCTACCTCACAAATTTATGTTGACTTAAATACAATGCCTTAGAAAATGTGTACACTGTAACTTTCAATGAGTGTTAGATTTCACCCACAGATACCTAGATCTGATCACATAATGGGTACCTCCGCATTGCAGCCTTTCATTGTTACAAACTCTCTATAGGTTAATGCCTAAACCCATCGCTCTTCATTCAATTACATTATTAGTTGTTGTCTTTAGATTAATCATACTCATTCTTCCCTTTTACTCAGCCATGCTGGAACACTCCTAAAGTTGGACAATCTAGGCTTTTTGCTCAAACTGGTCCACATGAATTTATGGCTCTTACTCTCACCACCGGTTTTCTTTTGAACCCCCACTGGTCTGTGAGGCAGATAAAAAGGTTACTTTCTTTAAGAAGTCTATTTTTGACTCCATGAACTAAACCACTGGATTAGTTACTCTTCCTTTACACACATCTTCATTCATCCTCCCCTTCTTTCCTGCTCACCATAGATACAAATCACATGCAATACATTTTCTAGAATACTTCTAACTAATGTCCATTTGTGTGATGTGATATATATATATATATAATTTCTAGGTATATCTATCTTTCTACCAATACATATTGTAAACTCATTTTTCTTTCCCCATAAGACTACATGGTTTAGAGATGGAAACCTCCATTTCACATCCTCAGTGTCTATCCTTGTTAATAAATGAGTTCCATCAAATGTTTTCTCCAGTTTTTGCCCCAGTATTTTTTAACTCACTTTTTAATCTATCCACCTCACACACCTTGAGAATAAGATAACTGTTGTCAGAAAAAGGGCTGCTTAAGGTCCGCCTTTAAAAAGTATGGGCAATATAAGAATCCAAAGAAGCAGGTATATTATGGAAAACTAGCTCATATGACTTCAGTGTGCCTTCTGAGTGTCAAAAGATCAAGTAGTTCCTAAACAGCAGTAACTAGGCCAGTGGCTGCATGGGCTTACCCCACTTCCCCAGATTCAGCTGGGAAGGAGACAATTAGCCTAAACGGTATTGGGCAGTATATTGCTTGTGGTGGAGCAGGTAGCATAAACTTCATGTTTACATCAGTTTCCTGTGTCCCTCCAATCCCATAGGGCTGATGTGCAGGTGGGCCCAAGAAGATGTTGTGCACACAATGAGTCTGTTGCATCTTAGGGACTCTTAAGTTTGTGAGAGCCTCCTGTATGTCAGTGCTTCTGTCAAACTCTCTACCCCTCTTCTCCCCTTTCCTTCCCTCCCCGGCCCTCCCCTTCACTCATTGTTTTGATCTAATATAATTACCTGCAGGTCACGTGTTACTTTTTCCTATTTAAGAACAGAAACCCAAAGACTATTTCTCTCATAACTTATTAGAGGGGAGATAACAATCAGGTATCCAAAAACAAGGTTCCAGGCAGGAAGAGGGGCAGGTTGTATTTCATGGAATTTACAATCCTGCCTTAATTTACAGAAGATAATAATGCAGTAATTCACTACCTCCTAAATTCAGGTAAATCAAACCCACATTGGAGTGGTACTAGTGATAGACAATGGAAAGAAAGTGCACAGATTATATTTCCCTTTTTGATACACCACTCTTGACTCAATTATCCTACTTACTTCTTTAGCAGTAACATAAGTAATATTTGTTTGTATTATTCCAGCCACTGGCCTAAGAACTTTTACTAACTTATCTCACTTAATTTTAAAAACAAACCTATGAAAGATACAATTACTTTTGTTTCAAAGATTTTATCTATTTGTTTTTAGAAAAACAGAAGGGAGGGAGAAAGAGAAGGAGAGAAACATTGATGTGTGGTTGCCTCTTGCACACAGGCTACTGGGGACCTGGCCCTCAACCCAGGCATGTGCCCTGATTGGGAATCAAACTGGAGACCCTTTAGTTCACAAGCTGGCACTCAATCTGCTGAGCTACACCAGACCAGGCAGATACCATTACTCTCTAGATGATGGAACAACTGAATATCCACTACACGGAGTATAAATTTCAAGAGGGCAGAAACCATTTTTATTTTGTTCATCGATTTATATTCCATACTATGATACTTGACACATAGCAGAAACCAATAACTATTAACAAATAAATAAATAAATTCCCATTCTAATGTGAAGATTCTGGGTTCTCATTTACCAAGTAAATTGTTTTTGGTTTCATAATAAAAAAATTAATACAATTAACTCACTAGCCCAAGCCTCTTTGATAGTTTCAAAATTCAATCTATAATTCTGAGGAATCATCATACCAAACTTTGAAGAAAAATGCATTGCATTCCTCTTACCTTATAGATTAGGAGGTCTGAAAATTAAAGAACCCACATTTAGTTTCTGAGACCTCCGCATATTGAATTTGTCCTGTTGAACTTAGAAGTATGAATTAAATGCAACATGTCTACTTGATGGGTTGCAGACATTATGCTTAAGTAAAACATTTGTGTCTATATTAAATAATGCTTCATTATTCAGGGAAATAAAAAGATAACTTAATTGTCTGTGATCAAATAGAAAAATAGTCTAATGGCCTGTCTCCACCAATCCTACCAAAGACAGGTAAATTGATACCAAGCTGTACAGGTGGAGGAGTAGTTTTATACTAGAGATCATATCCAAAAGTTACCTGCAGTTTAAATGTACATTTTCATTACATTGCTGAACTTTCTTTACCTTTTCAGTACAGTGCCTGTCTGTTTGAATTTATGATCAGCGACATGCACTGTGCTTTATTCTTCTAAAAGTGTTTTAAAAGCATTCTAGAACTCTCCAAACAATAAAAAAAGTTAACTGGAGTAATGTTTTCTAAACAATAACTCATTTTCTAAATGGCCAATAAATACAAACAAGACAAGTCCCCAAAGTTCTCTTTGGTTCTTCCTCGTGAGAAGAAGAACTAGGAAGAAAAACCCACATGGACTTGCTACATAGTGATAGCTATATGGATCCCTTCCAGGCAGCACTGAACCCCCAGCCGGCTCACCGTGGGCCATTTAGCACAAAGTGCTTGGAAAACATCACCTGGAAGCAATGGCTCATGTCTTTTAGGCCAGTTTATCTTCAGCAGTTCCACTAGGCAGGATTGGATTGGAAGGGGAAATTCTACTGATTTTGAAGCTAACTTTGCCTGTCTTGAATCCCAAGTATCAGGTCTCATATGATTAATGGTGAACATATTAATATTCTGAGTCAGAACAACTTCACTGTAAATGATGCTATTAATAATTATACTAGGACTGGCTCAAAGAAAGATTCTCATAGGCAAAGTGAGACCTATGCTTATATTGAACATGACAAATTCTGACTAATTCCCCTGTGCCCTTGGATCTCATGTAAATAACGTGAATCAGATATCCTTGACACTTATGCACACACACAATGATAATATTTGCATGATCTACATCCTACCATAATCATACCTCTGCATTTTTGAAACCTCCCCAATAATTCCTAAAGAGTATCGAAAACTTTCTTTCTTTTATCTATTCTTCAATCCATTTATTAGTATAAAATTGATTATGTCATTTACAGCCTCACAATATATTAAAGGCAATTATTCAGAAATTCAATGTTATTTTATAAGAAATAAAACATGATACATTTACTTGTAAAAATAGTGAACTATATTTCTAAAACAGCATCTAGATTTTTCTCTTCAATTTTTTAATCTGGGAATCTCAAAAATGTAGCCAAGTATTTTTTATTTAAAATCATAAACATGAAAGCCTTATTTGATTGTGCACCATTATCTGTTACCTACTTGACTGACAGATTCATGTCTCTATCAAAGCTTCATTTTCATGGGCAAGGAAAACTATAGCCTTAGGAAAACAGCCATTGGATGACCCTCTGCCTCTCTCTGGGCTTGCCCAGTCTGAGCTGGGGTCTGGAATACTTTCCTGGCTCTGGGTGTTTTCCTTGGTGACTCTCCTACTAAAATGCATTGGGAAAAGGTGTTTGGATTTCTACTTCTGATGACAGGCAACAGACATCTTTTATTTTACATGCAGGTTCATAGCCTACAATGTAGAAAACTGAGTAGATAACTTTGATTCTGATTGTTGTGCCCCTCCAATTGTGTGTCCTAGAGACTGTATCCAAAATTTACCCATAGCTAGAAGGTGTTATTCATGGTCCATTAAGAGTTTGAGCACAGATAATAAACTTAAATCAGAAGCAATATGACAGTGGAAAACAAATTTTAACTTCCTACTAGGTAATGTTTTAGAGTTTCTCAGGCCATGCCGGAAGCATTTTTTTATTGGGCCCTTTTCTTCTTTCCTTCTATCCTGTCCTCTATTTCTACACCCAGGGCTTGGTCCTGGCTGTAGATGCTCCATGCTCCATGTGGTCAAATCCAGTGACATCATTTGTTCCTTGACTCTGTGGCCGAGTCTTGGGAGAGCATTTAAGTGTCCCATCTTCTCTCAGCCAGTTCTAAAACTACCATTGAACAGAGTTTTTAACTTGTATTGTGCCCTAGGAAGATACTCATTTCTATCATTTATGAAGATTACACAGACTTATCTAATACTACAGATAGTGAGAATCATATTTATAGCATTTTACTTTAGTTAGGTTTAAATGGATTATTTTCTTTTTATTGAATTTATTTGGGTGACACTGATTAATGAAAGTATATAGGTTTCAGGTGTACAATTCTACAACACTCATCTCTACTCTGTATTGTGTGTTCATCATCCCAAGTCAAGTCTCCTTCTATCAACATTTATCCCCCTTTTCCCTCCTCTGCCTCCCCCTACCCCCTTCCCCTGGCAATCACATATCTAATAAGATGATCTAGCAAGAAAAATAGAGACAGACTCACAGATAGAGAGTGGGCCAACAGCTGTCCATGGACAGTGGGGGGAGTTGGGGAACTGAGTAGGGTTGGTGGTGGAGAGACTGAGCAAAAAGAGAAAACAGCAAAAAGCTCATAGAATTAATATGTAAATTTGGCCAAGTTTCTAGAACTTTGTGAGGTTCCTTCCCTTCCACTCCAGCCACCCAATATCCAGCCATTCTTTTATCAAGGATGTTAACTAACTTTGTGTACAGTATTTGTGTCCTATATTTTACACAAAAATGTCCTTTGTGTACAATATTTAAGCAATATTGTATACAATATTGTCCTCCAATATTTTGTAGCTAACTTGACTTACATTTTAAATTAGAGCATATTTGCTTTTTAGGTTATTTAGTATTAAGCTATGTACCAAATGTTTGCATTTCATTTAACATTTACAATGATCATACAAGATGACTACTGTGATTGTATTTTTTTTAATAAATAAGGAAGTTTTAGGGAATCACATAGTTCTAAGTGGGAGGGCCAGACCCTTGAAGTATTTGCTCTTCAATCTTCAAAATTCTGTACATATATGACTAATTGCATATTCACCCATAATTTTCTACTAACAAGAACATAAATTCAACTTCTAATAACAGGTATTCTATTGAACTGCATATATATATACATAAAGGTAACCAGAAATTAGAGCTGACTTTAAACTTGATTTTATATTTTGGGACCCAAAATAGCATCTCATTTTAAATTTCATAGGTTCAATAACATCAGTGAATGTAACTTATTACAGCATTAACAAATGAATCATTTTTGGTAAATCACAGCTGTTTCTTCAAAGTTTCTATAAATGCTGTTTCCTGAATTGACAGCCACAAGCAAAGCAGTTTTACCTTCGACTTGACTTCACGGTGCAGTGTGTGTTGCCGTGCCTCCTGTGAATGCTTGCAATGGCTCGGTATGCTTTAAATTCTACTTAATTGGGTATTCCAAATTTTATTATGACAATAGGTAAGGTACAGAAAAATAACAAATACAAAATAAAACAGTTTTTTTAAGTATTAGAGTAATCTTGTATTCAAATGTCTGAAGTTCACATGACAGTCCTGATAAAAGGCTGTGCAAGGAAATCATAGCGCCCCAATGAAGACAGGACTTCCTTGATGGGTGCAGCTTAACTGGGAGCATTAAAGATTTTCTTAATGCAATTAGCAACAGAGAGGCCTAGAGTGGTCATTTCAGACTCTTTTCTCCTCAGAGATCACACATTTAGCATTCATTCCAGTTGCCACTAAATGAAAACTTCGTTTCCTGTTTGCTTTTCTATTCATAGATGGAATGAATGAGGGAGAAAGAAAGAGAAAATATATAACATTTCAAGGAAGAGGAACCCATTCAAACAAGCTAACATTAAGGGGTTGGGCTGTTTTAAGGGCGAAGATCAACCTCAAGGATGTTGAGAAAACTCAGAGCATTCTAACATTTTACAAAGAGAACAAAATCTGACATTTTCAGATAGATCTGGCCAGCAGGAGTTTGTGCACCTGTGTGTTAATACTGGGCAATTGACATCAGTCAGTTACATCCAATATGTCTGTTTTGTTTTGATTTATTTCTATCTTGCTTCTGAGGGAACACCAGTTCATGTACTTCTTAATTCAAAATCCAGGGAAAGAGCACATTTATTTTATGCCAAACAATGAACTGGAGGCCCTGGCCAAGTAGCTCAGGTGGTTAGAGTGATGTCTTGGTATGCCAACGCTGCAGATTCGGTTTCTGGGAAAGGTACATACAGGAAGCAACCAACGAATGGTAAATAAAGTGGAACAACAAATCAGCGTTTCTCTCTCTCTCTTTCTCCCCTCCTCCTCTCTGTCTCACAAATCAATAAATAAAATTAAAAAAATGAATTGGAAGTCTATTCATCCCTAGTTGGAAATAAGGGATCATGTGATATGTAAAGTTGATGAGTTCCAAGGGTTGTAAGGAGGGTAGGACATATGAGGATAAAATGGGATGATAGACATTTCAATTCCTTCTCTACCATGTTTTCGTATAATCCATATTAGGGCAAGTTAGTCTTTTCTTGACCATATTATGTATTGCAAGTCATATAATTCATGTCCTTGCATCAGAGTGAAAGAACAAATGCAAATTCCTCTCAGTATTGATGCTTTAAATTATCTAGAGCTCAGTTTTTAAACTGAATGAACAGTTTTCTTAATACCTCCAACAATCACTGTTCTTGTTTTACATTTTAGAAATTCATGAACTGCTGAATCTCTTTGTCTCTTAGCATTGTCAAGGATTCTGCAAATGCTTCCTACAAATCACCATGTGTGTGCCTTCACAGGACACATTCTCATTGTTTGTATAGTTTTCCCTAGGATAAGTGGGGCTGTTAAATTCTTTTATCCTTATTTAAACGTCCTGGATTCCGTATTTCCTGCCTTCTACCATGATAAAACACTTGCTCTTGTCTCTTCTGGTATTTTTGCTGTTTAACTATGTCTGTCTAATTCTATGTGACTTGTACTTGTTTCTAATTTGTATTTAATGAGCAATAGTATTTAAGATAAAATATAGAGATTTTGAATATTATTTCATCCTTATTTGAGCAGAATGTTTATGTAGAACCACAGAAACTGATAATTTTGGGATAAGAAATAGAATTGCTATAAGACATGTTATTTTGTACAGTGAACATTACTGAGTATAAATTGGAGAAGTACATTTGTCAATCTGTGCTGCCAGAATACTGAAAAAATCCAAAAGATCAGAGATAGCTTATATATATGCATATATATAATATATAATATATTACATATATATTTTTTAAAGAATGAATTGTGACACTAACCTTGCAGCTGCTGTGTAGTGAGTTTCATCTACTTATATAATAAAATCAGAGGTAGAGTTATCACTTATTCTGAAATATGGTACTGTTACATGTCCCTGACTTATCAGTATCATAATTAACTAGGGAAATGATAGGAATATTAAATATGGAGACATACAGGTACAGCCTCAGAATTCTGATTCAGTAGGAATTTGTATTTCTAAACATCACCCCAATATTTTTTTAAAGAAATTACTGAGTCTCATGCATTGTTCTTGGGAGTTAGATTAATGCAAACCTGATATATAATACTGATTCCAAAATTTAGTAGTTGTCTCATCATGGGCAAGGTAAATACTTAATCACTCAAAGCCTCCATTTCTGTCTTTATAAAATTATATATATGTGTATATATATATATACATGCACACATATATGTACATACATATATATACACACATATATACAGTTATATATATAATAAAATGTCTCATCTTATGGCCTAGTACAAATTTCCTGAAGCTCAGTATTTGATGTTAATATCATCATCATCAACACTTCCTTTTCACTAACCATTACATTAGACACATTACAGGAATTTTCTGAGTCTGTTTCTTTATCTGTAAATAATGATCAAAGAACCTATCTTATACAACTATGGGGCAAATACATGAAACAGTGCTTTAAAGAACCTTTAAAGAACCAGCACATTACTTGGTATAAAATTGATGGTCTAATTGTAATAATTATCTCCAATGTCAGTGAATTAAAATAATTATTGTTCTACTGAAATCTGGGAAGCTGTTAATTAAGTAAGGTAGTTATTGAAGAAAAAGAGTGCGACTCTTCCAGGTGGTGTTTTAAAAGACTATAGTCACATAGTCGCTGTTCATCCATGCCAGTGCCATCATCAGGCAAAGGGCAAAATGCCTCTTACTTTTCCTTAAACATTAAACAAGAAGCCGTCTAAGACAAGGTGTCTCTTAAACAGGATTGCCAGCTTTAAAGTAAAAATACAAGACACTCAATTAAATGTGAATTTCAGGTAAACAATAGATACATTTTAATGCATTAGTATTAATATGTCCTAGGCATACTTCAGTGTAAAGATATTCTGTGCAATATGTGAACATACTTGTAGTAAAAACAACCATTATGTATCTGAAATTCAAATATAACTGGACATAACTGGACAAATATAACTCGGTCTTTGCTTTTGACTTCTTTTTTCCAATCCTGCTCTTCATCATAGTGCTGGATATTTGTCTTCAACTGATTTCTTATTTTGGTGAAAATGTTCCTGAAGGTTGAGTCCACATGCAAACTGATCCTTTCTTCCCATCAGATGTGTGGCTGAGCCTCACTGTAGGCAGCCTCACAAGGCATTTTCTGATTCTCAGTTCCAAAGAGTCAGAAACATGGGCAGTAAATTGTTATCTATTTGACTAACCTATAATTTTTCTCAGTTGGCTAGATAATGTCAGTCATTTTAATTCCATTACTTGGCATACTCTTTTTTTTCTCTTGAGCTCTTCAGCATTTCACCCTCTTCACAAAGTAGAAGATGTCTGTAATGCATTCCTTACTACTAATTTGCTGAGTGCCCCTGGGGCCCACCTGTCTGAGACTGCTCTCCTGTCAGCAGCAGGGGCTCAGGGGTGGCTACTAACCCGAGAAAGGCATTGCCGCTCTTCTGGATACGGCACTTCCTCTCATTTCTCAACTTTCACATCAAAACCAATTTAAAAACAGCAAGCCTTACCTTATAAGTAACACATAATAAAATCTTGTCCAGGACTGATGAAAAGAAAAGATTTCATATATTTATGCATTGCAAGATCAAGGGACCTAGTATGCACATGAAAAGCTGGATTAAAAAACAAATAAGCCAAACTGCCAGTGTGGAGGGTTGCTCAGGACCCTGAGCGAGCTATAAGATAGATCTGTGTTCTAGCCCCCAATCTACTGAGTGATTTTGGCAAATAAGGTATGAAGTGTATTTCCCTACTCAATATGGTAAAATATCTGCTGAGAAATAGAAATGTCTTTAACATAATAATACTCTAAATACTTATCTGGTTTTATTTTAGAGATTGTATTGCATAGTTTCCAAAAATATTAGGTGCACTTTTCAAATGACATCTCTGGAGACTGTATAGCAAGATAACATCAGCTAAACTTAAGAGAAATGATTCTGCAGCTATTAGTGTTACCCGGCAGTAATCCGCCCAGAGCTGGTCTGCCTCAGGTTGGTGGTAGTGTGTGGGTTCTTGACTTCATGTAAGAAAGACTCCACAATATGAGTTGAGGTGACTTTGAGAGTATGTTTATTAAAACCAGGGACCTTGCAACAAAGGAAGGGCTTTAGGTAGAAGAAGTAACAGGAGAGAGCCTAGGTGGTACTCTGCTTTGGCTTCCTAGAAAAGTTATAGGAAAGGAGTGAGCCTAGGCAGAACTGCATTTAGCTCACTGGGAAGTCAGAAAAAAAAGGGGAACCCTGGAGACAGGATCAGGGGGTAGGCCTGGGTTTCAATGCTACTGCCCGCCGGTCCCCTGGCATGAGTCTTCTGGGGACCCCTAGAGTTTAGGAGGAAATGAAAGGTTCAAGCCTGGAAGGGCATGGAGGTGCTCTAGAGCAAACCCACTCTGAGACTTTGTTCTGAGGGCTTTTTTTTTCTGTGGGTGAGAATCTTAGAGGAAGGTTTGAGCAGAGTATTTGTCATCTTTCCAGGTGCATCTTTAATGTGTTGATGTGTCAAAATGAACACATAGTGGGGTTTGAAAATGTTCTTTGGTCTGTTACACTGTTTTATTTTTATCTTGGGTTTGTCTGGCTTTTAATGGGGTTTTGTTATTTGTTTCACTGACTTCATTTGTCCTTGGGTTTAGCTTGCACAAATGACATTAATTGGGTCTCTATAATCTATTTCCTAGGCCAGGGATATTTAAGCTAGGTATTCTTTGGTTAGGGAGGAGAAGTATAAACCATTTGCTTTTGATCATCCCTGGTTAGGGGAGACAAAGTCTGGTGATTCACCAGTTCAAACATTTTGGCTTCTTTTACTTGTCTTGTCTCAGTTTCCTTTTGCCCAGGAATTTTCTAGCATCGTACTGTCCTGTCACAGCAAGGCCACGGCACTGAGAAACAGGGGCCTTGCTTACTCCTTCATTACAGTGCGCACAGTCACAGACCCGAGACTGAGTTGTGGCGAACTGCATTCATCTTCTACAGGCTTTTCTCGCACCCTTGGTTCACTTCTCGCTTAGTTACTATCACAGAGGGCAGGTGTGGTTGATTCTACCAAGCTGTCACTTCTGAAAAACAAATTCCACCTCTACACAAAAAACAGCTCAAGTAGCTCTGTGTATTGAGGGATTACATGCTGGGCACCGTAGGGAGCTCTTTCCAAACATTATCTCCTTTATTTATCACAATTGTATGAGTTAGATATAATTATTCTATTTAAGTAATTTGTTGTGGGTGACCCAGATATTTGGAATTTGAATTCAAATTGTAGTCTAAATTCAAAGCATCTATTCTCTCTACTATAAATACCTGTATTTTATGTTAACATTCTGCCCAGTACTTTGCTTAGTGACTAATACAATATGTGTGGAATGAAAGATTATTGAATAAATTAATTAACTCCAAAGTTATATGTTCAAGACCCTGATTCTGTTGTTACTTCTCTTTAACTCTTGAATTTAACTCAACACTTCTTTCTATTTTCTGAGAAAATGAGCAAGACATGCCATTGCAAAAGATAGTGCCTGTTGTGAATACTTTGTTATAATGGGTGCAGTAGTAAAACATAGTAATTATGAACAGAGTACCTATATAGTTGTCAGAATAAATGAAATACTTATTTAAACAGGAAACACTTATGCCATTCTGACTGTAGGAAATTAAACTTCCCTCAAAATTAAAAAAAATAGCATATTTTGTTTAAAAAGATGAATTTTTTGTCAGCTATTCACAAAACACCTTCAAGGAAAAATTAACATTCTACTTTTGCCATACCATCAACTATATACTAGTGAGTATCAGTTTGTGAAAATATACCCACAGAGACAGAGTGAGATATCTTGAAGATACCTTGATATCTTTCCTTGAAGATACAATGTCTTCAAGGAAACCAAGGTTAAGAAAAGAATAGCAAAGAAAGTGCAATTATAGAACCATGAGCTTTAAAAAATGGGTGTGGTATCAGTCTAAAATGCATTAGGAATTTATCAAATGCTGGATAATGGAGATAAAAGTTGTACTTCCTGAAAAAAAGTAAAAAAATATACATGGCTCTGTGACTATTTTTAATCCAAAAATATATAAAGTGCCAGGGTTTAGTTTCATTACAGAGATTAATTAAAAAAAATAAATCTTCAACTTGAGAGTATAACTACACCTATGAATTATTTTATTTTTATTATTTCATATTCTTAGAATTCTAATTTATTACATGATTTCCATTTTGCAAAAGAGGTAAAATACTTCAGTATGATGATGGTTTCTGAATAATAACTTCTAAGGCAATGCATTCTGCTTTTGAGGAAGCACATTCATCTAAGTACTCCAAAGGAAATATTAGTAATATTTAAGGAAAGCTTGGAAATGCCTTTGCCCTTATTCTAAACTGCTCAATATATGATTTATTTGTGATTTCTTCCTATTGTTATTTGCTTTCTGACATTAAACTTCTCATACAATTACCAATAAAGGTTGTTTTTTTCTCATAATGTCTATGAGGAAATATCATAAAAAGAACAAAAATGCCCATTAGTAATAAAATATGATTATCCTAATCATTTATATAATAACAGATTTTCTTAAATTCTGTTAAATCTTAGTAAAGGGTTTTAGTATTCACAATAACATTTTGTGGTTTTTTCTGGTACTTTTCATTTTAAAAGTATTGATTCCTTCAGTTGTTAATTTGTATGTTCTATTTCCTGAGTAAAGGCACTGTCATATTATTCCAAGTTTTGCTTCTGAACAATTTGTATTTAAATTTATATATTAACTGGCATTCCCATGTATAATATTTCTCGAGTCTTCTGCCTCACTTTATTAACAATTACTATAACATTGCTGCTGAGGAACTTGGAGATAATTTCCAATAGCTCTTCCACAAAAGAACACAACCAAGAGGAAATGTCTGTGTCCTTTATTCAGATAATTCACTATCAGCCAGCAGTATTCAATTTCCAAAAATCTCTGACCCTGACTTCACTCAGTTTGGACTTATCATCATCTTACAGGTAAAAAAAAAAGAAAAGAAAAGAAAATCCATCCATTTTTAAGTGGAAATACATTTTCTCATTTAGACATCCTCCCAAAAGGCATAAAAAGTAATTTTCTACTCTTGAAACTTCTGTGCTTAACATTTTATTTGGTCTGATCTTAAGAAACGTGATACAAGCATATTTCACTAGGGTTATGTGGAACAGAGAGTGTTGAGAACAATTAGATTGTTCTTGCATTTACTAGGCACCAAAATGAAACAAACATGATATTCAAAATGATTCTGAAAAAAAGAGACACTTTACCACTGAATGCAATTTTATAAATGCATTTTATAAGCATTTATTATAATAAAATATGTACCCTTTTATCTTAGAAGAAATATTGAGGAACATTTGATTTTCACAAAAATGTTACAACTTGGATACTAAGACATTATTACCCCTGCTTTATAGTGGAGACAATTAAAGTTCAGAGATATTAAAAGATTGGTTATAGGCCAAATAGCTAGCTGGAGCAGAGTCAGGACCAAACAAAAGGCATTATATACCCAAATACAATGTTTTTTCCAGTATTCTATTCTACTCCCATATACAAAACATATGTAGCGGACTATGGATAATGATAAAACCAATTGGGTCCATGACCCTGAGGGGTTTATAGTATATAGAGGATAATGGGCAAGTAACCTAAGAGTTAGAATCTGGGCAAAAATAAAATAAGTTATTATCACTTTGCTTATTTATTGGTCATTGCTTCTCTTCAACTATTAGAATGCAAACACCATGAGTGCACAAATTTTTATGTGCTTTTTTTCAAGATTGTATTCACAGAGCCTAGAACAAAGCCTGATAGTCATGTAGCAAATGGTTTAAATGACGAATGAAAGTCAAGACTGAAAATACCAACAAACAGATAAGAAAGCACTGAAGTGAGAAAATGTTTTCTGTCTGGTACTGGGGGATGACTCTCTGATACTGACGCTGCCTCTGTCTGAGACCTTCCCTCTTGCCACGCTCCTGCCCTGCCACTGTGCTTTAGCTCTTCCTGTCTGCACCGAGATCCCCAGAAGAAGTAACTAAGTAATCTAACACATCCTAGCACTTGCTACTACCTCTTAATTGATTTATTTATCTTAATCTGTTCCTTCTGATAGCTATTCCCACTTGTAAGGAATAAGCTCCATGACAGCAAGGGTCTTTCTTTTCCAATCTACAGCCTTATTCACAGGACTTAAAAAGTCAAGTGCTATAAGAGTTTGCTATTTTATGGCTGAAGAAGTTAATATAGAAGTAGGACGAGGATTTGGAGATTAGATTAGTAACCTAAGAGATAGCTGATACAAAATTCCGCTGGAGTGGGATATTGGTAATTGCCGAGACTAGTAAAGTTCTTTTAGGAATTTAATCTGAGAAATATAGAGAGAATCTAACTATTGGAAAAATGACACAAAAGGGAAGGAGCACTATTTTGGAGACCAGCCTAAGGAACAATGACCACAACCATAACCCCTGAGAGAGAAGGACAAACTTCATCTCTAGAGTTTACTAGGACCCTGAATTACTTTCCAGGACTAGTTTCCATGAAGCCCAACAATACAGTGGCTCCTGGAGTTGTGACTTTGTGTTCCCTGATACAGTGTGTATTTTTACATCACAGTTTTACTTGATGTAGTTTACAAAACCTGCTATTTACAACAGAAAGGTGTCAACACAGTCAATCAGACTACTCCTTAAATATATCTTTTTTTTCTTATTAGTAGACTATTTTCTTGGCTTATTTGCCTTAAAAATTTAAACAAGAGTCCATTCCTCACGTCATTTTATACACACAGACCATGTTCTGTCAGGGCAGATAACTGGAACATAACACCTCCACCCTCTATCAGCCTTGTTGGTCTGTTTCTAAAAATAGGGCCATCTCAAGGAGCACTGCTATCTCTCAATGTGGTGTAATTTGAAGGACACCTAAAGGTTGCCTAATGCAGCATACTTCCAGATATATCCTCCTATGATGGCAAAATGTCTATTTTTTGAGCCATTTTTAGCAGACCCTCTGGATGAAAGCACATTTAAATACAGCTATTGAATCATTATTTGTCAGTTTGTGAAATCTTCAATATTAGGAGTTACAATAATAAAATTGTAGAATTTTATTGTGGGTAATGCATAGGAAGAAAAATTGGCTTGAAAAAGACATTTTATAATTTCACAAAATATATGGAACTTCAACTTTTCTTTGTTTTCTTTCTTTTTCCCCCAAACTTGCTGCCATTGTCTTACATTCTGATCTTAATACTATTTTGCTTCCTAATTTTTGTCCCAGCTGAAGAAATGTTTCACATAGATTTGAATGATTGATATTTAAATGGAATGATTATATACATAGGTCTCCTGGGGAATAATAGATCTCCTAGCTACATTTTAACTGCTTGTTAAGCTGTCACAATCTGATTTCTTCTTTCCAAGGAAGAAAAATTTAAAAAAAATAGGTAGACACAGAAAAAAAATTCTGAGAGCATTCAGACTGATCACTTCTTATTTAAGATAAAGAATGATAACAAGAGATAACACAACTTCATAAAGAGTCACTTGGAGAACCCCTGGACTATGTTAATTCAACCAACCATTTGCGGAAATAAGAATTCCAGGCAACAAAAGCCTTATAATCCTTGGAAAAGTACATTAGTACCGTATTCTCTGTGGTACTTTGGTAAATATTTGCCGATTTTAATAATATTTATTTTAATGGGATCACTTCATTTAAGAACAGCATTGATATTGATCTTTGTCTCCTAATTCTAATTATTTCAAGACCTCATATGTGTGTTCTTTTTAAATTTTCATTAGCTTTATGTCCTAGTTTTTGTCCTTTCCAAGTAAATTTATAAGAAAAACAAAATCTCGATTATGCACTTGGCCAAGAGAGATTATAGTGCAGTTAGTTCCATGATTACATATTTTAAACATCTGTATTATGTATGTCCTTCAAAGTCAATCCATTTTATCAGTTCATTATGTAATTAAAGCAATTTTTCCCCTGTAACATATTATGCATTTCATAGAATAGAATAACTCCTTCAAAATCATTCTGGTCTAACATATAATTAAGTAATTAAGTTTGATGCTCAATAAAGAAAATACTCTTTGAATAATTAGTGAAAAAAGACAGACCATGAGCAGCATGCAATGTGTTTTCTTTCACTGATGTGTTGCTGAAGACATAATGCATCATATGATAATACACATTCTTGATTACCCTAATATAAAAATGATTGAACGGTATCTCTGACTACAATGAAAACAATTCATCCACATGCAAATATAATTTCCACATAGTAAAAATCTAGTGTGCTTTGCAAAAGTCTGAGATTCATTTGATTGTTCAAGAAATATAGGTGAGTCTTTAAAGACAGTATTAAAATATTTTTATAGTTTCAAAAAACTAGAGAAATGGTTAAAAGTTTCCAAAAAAGGTACAATTTTCTCAGAAACATATTATAGTCCTCACGTGATTGTGTTTTATTCCTAGACCTAATTTAAGTTTATATGTTAATAATAAATTAATTTAAGAGTTATAGTAGATTAGTTATGAGGTGGTACCCCCCAAAATCAGAATTATCTTTTAGAGGGCAGACCCCTTGTAGCATAGGCTTCTGCCTCTACATGAAGTGGAACCCATCTGTATCAGTGTGCCAGCTGGTGTTGTTGTGAGAGGCTTTGTTTGGCTTCAGTGAATTTTTTTGAAGACTCTTTCAATGTGTTTGCCCATTTCATGATGGGTGATTTACATGTGCACCTGCCTGAACTGCACTGAGCATTCAGCAGTTTTTGACTGAAAGCAGCATGACACCATAACCCCCGCAATTCACTGGATATTACTCTAAGCAACTTTTTGTTTGTTTTCTGCAATGAAAAAAATCCTCAAAGGGAAATGTTTTGCCTATGTGAAAAAGGTGAAACAAAAAACAGCAGAAGCACTGAAAGGAATCAAAATTGATGAGTTCAAAAACTGTTGTGAGCAGTGGGAAAAATGTCTCAATAGGTGAATTGCATCAAATGGACAGTAGTTTGAAGTTGACTGAAGTTTAAATATGTAAGAATAAATACACATATGTTAATAAATAAATTCTGAGGTTTGGGGGCCTCCCCTCCTATGTTTAAGACTTTATTTTTAAATAATAATAGTATTTTAACATAAGTGGACTTAGAGAATAATAAGAGAAAAATTAATTTATAAAGAATATTACTATAATTTTTAGCTTATCTCTGAATTATTTAATTTTACAGATTGCTAAAACCTAGATCAGAGAGTATATTCAGCTCTAAATACTAGGTTAAGAAAATTCCTGTATCATTTCATATTTTTTCAGTGAAAATCAATTATTTTACTTTTGTAATAACACTCAGGATGGATAAGGCTGCTTACCACCCAGGAGCAGGTGGCCTCGGACCCGAGGAAGTCAATCTGAAGCTTGAGAGCTGTAAACCCCTTCTCAGCATACTACATTTCTGCTGCTCAGCTGGGAAAAATCTTCAGTACAATATGATGAGTTCAATTATGGTCATGGCATAGAAAACAAGACTCAGTAAATTGTCTCTGGGGCTAGCAAAGTCTTCAAGTAAATGAAAATGACTAAGAGAGTTCCAGGCAGAAAACAAATAGGAAAGGGCATTATAATGAAGGAGACAACACCTGTAATGACGGACTATGATAAAGCATTTCATGCTCAGGGAGACTGCAAGTAATTTTATGTTACAATTATGTTGAAGGGAGGTTGGGGTTGATGTCACCTATGACAGAGAATGAGACCAGAATGTACACAGAACCCAAATGTGGTTTGATACTTTAAGATTAAAAATAAAATAGACAAGCAAGTGACCTGAAGTAAAGAACCCAGTTGCCAAACAACAATTCAGAAAGAAAAATTAAATTCTAAAATAAAGTAGCAGCAAGTATCAGAGCAAAGGATATACTTCTCTGAGTTATTTCAGAGCCGCGACTGATAGAACAGGGGCAGATGATATAAAGGGGAGAGAGTGTGAGAGCAGTCAGCCTTCAGAAGAGCCCCCAAATGATCCCCATGTCCCAGTATTCATAGCCTTGTGTAGTTCCCTCACACACTGTATCGTAATTGGTCTGTGTGACTAATAGAATACAAAAGAATTAATGGTATGTCACTTCCAAAAAGAGGTTTGAAAAGAGCTTCCCAGTCAGGAACAGTCTCTCTGTTGGGTCATTTTCTCTGGGGGAGGCCATGCGTCGGTCATGAGGAGCCTGGTGCTGAGATCTGCACAGGCAGGGACTGATCTAAAGGCCAGCAGTATCATGAACAACCCAGCCTGGACACAGATTTTCCAACTTCATTTGGGTTTTCAGACAAATGACAGCCCTGTTAGCAGTTCTACTGTTACTTTGTGATGGTCCTGAGGTAGAACGGCACAAAAATAAATATTCTTCACTATGTTTTAAGCTGCCAAGCTTAGAGGCCATCTGTTATTCGTGAGAAAACAATTGAAAAGGGGAACAAAATATGATGCACAATTTTCGGCTTTGTGCAAGTAGGACAATGGCACCATAAAGGAAAGCATTTTACAAACCAGAGTGAACAAAAATAAATAAATAAAAGAGGAAAAACTCATGGACACAGACAACAGTGTGATGACTGCCTGGGATGAGGGCATGTGAAAGGAGAGTATGGGGGGTAAATGGTGATGGATGGAGACTTGACTTGAGGCGATGAGCACACAATATGGTGTAGAGATGATGTGCTGTGGAATTGTGTGCCTCAAACCTGTATCATTTTATTAGCTAGTGTCACCTCAATAGATTTGATAAAAGAGGAAAAGATAGGAGAGAAGAGAGAGAGAGAAAGAGAGGAAAGAAGGAAGGAAGGAAGGAAGGAAGGAAGGGAGGGAGGGAGGGAGGGAGGGAAGGAGGAAGGAAGAAAGAAAGAAAAAGAAAGAGAAAGAAAGGCACAAATCCCTTATTTCAGTGTCTTTGGTTATATTTTGCTAGTTTTTTGTTTTGTTTTGTTTTGTTGTTTAGATTCCTGTTAAAGGTGATAGTCTCACAGTGGCCAGAGGGGAGAGAAGAGGGAATTTCAGGGGGGAATGGGTAGGGATTACAGGAACAAATTTGGAAGACACATGGACAAAAACTAGGGGTGGGGGGTAATGGGGGGAAGGGGGGAGGGTTGGGTGGAGGGGCTGGAATGGGAGTAGGGGGGAGAAAACTGTACTTGAACAATGATTGAAATAAAAAAAAAAAAAAAGAAAGGCACAAATCGAAGTGGATGAACAATGGCCAAAGGGACAAACTAAGTTGTTAGCTAAGAGCATTTGTCAGTAAGTAATATGTCAATTAATGTAGAGCTCTAAAGAATGATCTCAACTGGAGATAATGATTGGCTTAGTTGATCAGCAAAAAGTATGATTGAGAAACAAATGAACCTTAATTAGGTAGTTGTTTCATAGCAGCACAGCAACACAGTTGTTATTGAACATATTTTAAAGGAGAAAAATTTATGATATCTCCCAATTATATGCTGACAATGTCTGAACTCATTGGATCTGCTTCCCTTGCATTATTTGCAGTTAATAATTTATATGTACCCAATTAATAATTTATCAAATCTGTATGGCTATTATCACAGCTTCTGACCTAAATTCTCTACTTCAGTGTTTTTCCTTATTAGGTCTCCTGCTAACAATCAAGTTTACCAATCAAAATTCTTTCTACTTTATATCCCCAATTCAGCTGCCATGTTTTTTATTAAAAACTCCCTCAATCTCTCCAAGAGAGTGTGTTGTCCTTCCTTTGAACTCTTGAGCACAATGTATACTACTGTTAAATTATGTATTACATTTGGACTTATATCAGAGGCACTTGCGTATTTCTAAAATTAGACTTTAGGGCTTATGGACTGTGTTTACTTATTTTAATATACTACAGAACTCAAGGATGTCTTGCACATTGTAGATCTTAGTCTCCAAATGAATAAATTCATGACATGTCTCAGCTTCAGAAGCATGCTGACCCAAAGCAGTGGTTTATTTCAGTAATAGATTTTTACTCTGGAGAGGGTGTATCATGCAGTTACTATATTTTCTTGATTCTCAAAATTACATTTAAACAGATATAACTTTTCCATTTTCTTGAATTTCATTGAGGTGACATTGGTTAATAAAATTATATAGATTTCATGTGTATAATTTTATGATGCATCATCTGTATATTCCATTGTGTGTTCACCACCCACAGTCAAACATACTTCCATCACCTTATATTTGACCCCCTTTTCCCTTTACTACTCCCTCCAAATCCCTAGATCCCATTTTTACTGTTGATATCAAAGGAACTCAGAAGCTACTAATCAAAGGAAGACATCTGATGCCTTTATTATTGTCGACACATGTGAAAAATATTCTACTAATTGTTCACGATTTTCAGACCTCATGATTTGAGTTATTTATCTGGGCAACACCCTAAAATAAGAGTGTTCACCAAAATGTGGAACCTATATATTAATTAAAGTCTCAAAACAGCCTGTATTTCTGCTCTGGAAAAATATTACCATATGTATGTATGATTGGTTGACCCATTCTGCAAAATATAATTTCTAAAATTGCAAAATTTCTAATATAACACGATGATTTTAAATAGTGGTAAGGCTGGTATGACCAATTTATAAATCTTAAAGGATTACTCTTTAGGTACAAACTATCCATCAATAGCTTCTGACTCACTTTCAAAAAAATTATTTAAATTACAGTGTCATGTAACATCCATCACAGATTATATAGGAAATACAGATAGAACATGTTAACTATGCTACAAAAGTGTACCATCAAGTTTAATAGAGCTCATAGAATCAGTTCACATGTTCATTGCTATATTGCACAAACCCAGGGAGTACTTTTCACATTATATCAGCTTGAATGATGTATTTGAAGGTGGACAATGAAAATGCTTTGCTGGTGAGCCCATTTTGGAACAGTGTTTTATTTTGATATTATGCCATCTCTCTGATCCGAATAATTTAGAAAAATATGCCAGAATCTGAACATGAAGAATATGTAACTCAACCTCTAATTCGATTCTTATCTTTACTAAGAAAGTAATAATTTTATATTAAAATACATGCTCTTGGTGGTACAGTTACCTGTGTATTTAATTTGTGCAGATTTTGTTAAAAATTTAATCTATCCCATCTCCATCTGTTATCAAATGAATGGCAGAACTAAAACAATAAAATATTAGAGTGAGAATACATAGTACTCTTAACCCAAGGAAGAATATTCTGTCAATTTAAATAATTATTTTATCTCCTTATTTAAATAAAGGTTATTACAGAGTCTACAGCTTTTGTTTTAGGAGCAATAAGGGTTAAAGGATTGGTTTATTATGTTTGATTTTTTTTAAGGACAGTCAAGTAAATACAAAGCATAAAAATAGCTAGGCAATTTGAATGTGCATAACTGCGTAGATTTGAGAAATAGAGATTTTTCCCTCTTTGTCCCATTTTGTTTCATGTTATAAGTGTGTGTGTGTGTGTGAGCCAGAGAGAGAGAGAAAGAGAAAAGGAATGTCACGAACAATTGGAGAGGGCACATGTTCTCTTAGCAAAAATGAATTAGGTGCATTCATAGATTTGAAAGAAAACAGCTACTGAATTAATCAAGACCCAGGCCCTTTATTCATTTATGAATGTAAAAAATAAAAATAAAATCTCTATTTTTCCTTAATGATAAATGTCATTTTTATTATAGTGTAGTTTAGAAATTATGGGTAATTTCCTAGTATGTTGAAGTTTTAACCTTTTTTTTGTTGTTGTTTGGAGTCTTGTGTATAATTAGAGTTTGAAATTAATGTATTTGATAATACTTCTTATCTTAACTATGATTTGAGATTTGTGATTTTCCCTCTTTTCAGAAGTGTTGAAGCTGGTTACTTTATCTGTTGTTATGCTAACTGTACTGTGAGCCTTTAACAAAAAAAACTATTATTTTTTATTCTAAATGTTTGTTTTATATTTATTTTTAGTGATTCTGTAATTAATCCATATGCACTAATTGAGTCTGCTATGCTTTTTTCCTACCTGTGATATTTTGAGCTCCTTTTCTTCCCTTCTGAATTTTTCTAGAAAAAACATGTCATTATTCATCTTTATTGTAGTACCTACCCAATATCCTCTGATTTCATATAAAGTATTTCTGTAGACATTTTAATAATATTTTCTTAGAAACATTATTCAATATTAATTTTAATTGCCTAAAATTCTTCTGGACAATTAAAGTATTATTTATTGACCCATGACTTGGTGAAGATTTATTCTTCAATGTAAAATTGAGTACAATTGGATTATGATCTGATAAATTTATTGTAAGAATATTGCATTTTTTTGTTTTGAAGATTCTCCCTTGGGCAGTAAACAATGATCAATTCCACTGTGTCATTTATTTATTACAAGGAATATGTAAAGCCTTTTTCATTAAGATGGGTTCAATCCTCATGGTTCCAGTTGCAATATAAAATTATATTTTAGTTGTTTATAAGTTGATGTGTGTTCTATTAGAGTATATCAATCTTCATAAATGACTAATGCATAAAAACAAATTTAAATTTGCAATGCCACTATTACAATTTTATATTCTTTAAAAAATCCAAACATGTAATCACTATCCTGTTTCACTTGATAAGTGGTCCAAGTCAGAATAAACATTCTAATGATTTTATATTAAAATATATGCTAGAGTCATTACTCACAGTTGAATATATTTTTATCCTGATAAATGTCTGGGTTTCTCAGAATGACTGAAAGCAGTAAAAAAGTGCTTACTGGATTGAAGCAACACAAATTCTCATTAACAACCTCTATTATAAATTAGTATTTCAGGAATAAGGTATTCGTATAAGGCCAGACAAGGAATGCAATGTAGGACCTCACACAGACTAATACTGTGGTGTCTCTTCTGAAATATTTGTCCAATCTATATTTAAATGAGAGGCTGAGTATTATATGAGGAGAAAACAAAGAGGAAGGTCTACTGATGGAAGAAAATTTCCTTTCACAGATCAGCCTTGCTGTGGACTGAATTGTGTTGCAACCCCTTTACCCCTGACCCCAACTCATATGCTGAACCTTTAACCCCCAATGTGATTATATTTGGAGGTGGGGTTTCTAAGGCTGTAATTACGACTTGATGAAGACATAAGGGTGGCACCCCGATGTGGTAGGATTTGTATCCTTTTAAAAAGAGAAGCTAGAACTCTTCCCCACCCTTCCCACTCTGACGTATGAGAACACTGTCTAGTCAGCTACAAGCTCCCTGAAGAGAGCTCTCCCAGAAATGTGAAAAAATACATTTCTGTCATTTAAGCCACCCAATGGACAAGGTCTGTCCAGAAGGTATCCAGCCATGTAATATGAAAAATAGAGACATTTAATGAAGAAGATACAAGAAGCATTGTACATAGTACAATGACATCTCAGTTCCCTTCAAAGTGGCCTTGCGGTCTCACACAGTTTTCCCAATCACTATCAGCTGCCCCATCACATTTTCCTGAATCTCATTGATGGTCTGAAATCTCTTCCCTTTCAGAGGTAATTTTAGTTTGGGGAAAAGCCAAAAGTCACAGGGTGAAAAATCTGGGCCGTAGCAGGGTTGAATCACCTAGGCGATTTGAAGTTTTGCAAAAAAAATTCTGCATGAGATGTGAGGCATGAGTGGGTGTGTTGTCATGATGAATCTGCCAATCACTAGGTACTCATAGCTGCAGCCTTCTGAACCATCTGAATAGTTTCTGTGGAGGAATGTTCAAGCTTAGTGCAAAATCTGATGCAGATTTGTTGCTCTACTCCCTCAATCATTTTGGATGTGAAATCCACAGAGTACACATGCTTGCACAGTAACAACCGACCCCATAATTATCTGCCTCTTATCTTTCTTCACACAAAATTATCAACTCCCTTCAGCTAGAAACAGTGTTTTATTCATTTTAATACCCTCAGAAATTAAAACAATACCTGGTACATTTTAGGAAATCAGCTATTTGCAGAATTTACAAATGGATTAATGTATTATAAACTTTACATACATATATTTTATCTTTACAACTCAACACATTGTTTATTATTATGTTAGATATGAACAAGATGCTTAATGAAATTAAGGAAATATATAAAGTCAAAATAATCTTTTATAGAAGCACAGATATTCACTGCTTACACAAAGGGATGTGAGAAAGAATACCACACATGGCAGGTGCCTGGCCATGTGATGCTCAAAGATGCCCACAGGAACTTGTACAGTCCCCACTGTCTCCACCCCTAAGCAGGCAGTAAAGTCAGCCTGAGTTCAAACCATAGATGTGGCAGTAGAGGTAATTGTATTAATCTTATTAAACTATTTGTAAATTAAATATAAAAATGAAGGTAAAATCTTTATCCTACGGACTAAATTAAAAATAAT
The DNA here is from genome assembly GCF_004126475.2 of Phyllostomus discolor. Taxonomy (NCBI): domain Eukaryota; kingdom Metazoa; phylum Chordata; class Mammalia; order Chiroptera; family Phyllostomidae; genus Phyllostomus; species Phyllostomus discolor. Next base: position 53,976,543 of record NC_040907.2, read on the forward strand.
AAATATACTACCCTCATTATTATGTCTTTAAAATTGCAATTACTGCCTTGTAAACCACACTTAAAGTGGAAAGTAATACTATTTTAAAGTCTAAACTATTTCTGTTAAAAATGGGCTAGATTGAGCAAAAGCTTCAATTTAACTGATTTTTCCACCAACTATTGAACATAATCACTGAACAATTCTTGGATGGCTCTGGGTAGTTGAAATGACTAATTCATCAGTTCTTGAGAAGATGGGATATGCATTGTCAATTTATGTAGTTCTTTAAAACTTAAAAACTCCATGTCCAGGACTTCAGTTGCACTGATGGAGATAACTATATTTTTAAATAAAACTAAATTCATGATATTTTTATTAAAAGAATAATGAGACATTTAAAGCACCTTACGTGACTCAAGGTTCCACCTCAATGCATTCTTGCCTAAATTCCCTCAACTACATGTGTTAATAATAAAAGATTTTTTTAGCATATACAGTGTTCAAACATAAAGAAAAAAAGAAAAAAATATATACAGTGAGCACCAATACACAATTACCAACATTTTTCAATTATAATTTTGTAATAGTTGCTTTGTGGTATGTTTATTCTATCCATTCTTTTTTTCTTCAGTGGGTTATTTGGTTACTTTTAATCATTTCTTATTGTTATTCTATTAGAGTTGTCCCAATTTTTTCCCCTTTGGCCATCCTCCTCCTATCCCAATCCCCTCTCCCACAGTCAATTCCCACACTGTTGCCCATGTCCATGGGTCACTCATACATGTTCTTTGGCTAGTCCCGTTCCCTTCTTTCCATTATCCCCTTCCCTTTCTACCCTCTGATCACTTTCCATCTGTTCCATGTTTCTATGCCTGTGGTTCTACTTTTGTTCATTAGTTGGTTGTTCATTAGATTCTTCTTATAGGGAGATCCTATGGTATTTGTCTTTCACTGACCTGCTTATTTCATATAGCATTAAGAGTCTCCAGTTTCATCCATGCTGTTGCAAAAGGTAGGAGTTCATTTTTTCTTCCTGCTGCATAGAACTTCATCGTGTAAATGTACCACAGTTTTTGATCCACTCATTTACTGATGGGCACTTAAGCTGTTTCCAACACTTAGCTATTGTAAATAGTGCTGCTATGAACATTGGGGTGCATAGATTCTTTTGAATTGGTGACCTGGGATTTTTAGGATATATTCCCAGCAGCAGAATTGCTATGTCAAAAGGCAGTTCCATGTTAGTTTTTTGAGGAAAGTCCATACTGTTTTCCAAAGTGGCTGTACCAGTCTGCATTTCTACCAACAGTATACCAGGGTTCCCTTTTTACTGCATCCTAGCTATACTTTCAGGGATCATTTCTATAGTTCATTCCATGTTGGATTTTAAAGTAACTTACAAATTGTAGTACAGTAAGCCCTTAAAAATGCATATCATGAACCAGGGAATGTGACTTTTTAAAAATTCTTTACATCATGTGATTGTCACTACATAGTGAAACATTATTTCTGTTTTCCAATTGTTTCAAATTTTCCTTACATGGTTCTCTGCTGGAACTTTACCTGTCTCTCTGGCTGGAAATTTACTTGTCTCTCTGCCTGGAAAACATATTTCTCACTCTTCTTTAGCTGTAAAATCACCACTTTTCCTTCAAATATCAGCTTTAACTTAACTGTTTTAGACATTTTCTTTATGTCCTAAGTCTAAATTATTAGATGTAGCCAATTCTTCTTTCTCAAAGCAACTGGTTATTTTCAATAATGTACTTGTTATTTGTTAATTGTTTGTTCCATGTAGGATTCCCTCAGAAAACTATAAGCTTAATATTTTCCATTATATACTAGGCACCTAGCACAGTGTTTAGCACATTGTTCCTAAAATATCAGTCAGATAAATATATGAAAAATTACAAAAATTGTAAAAAACAAGTAATATAAATGCAGTGAGGTGTTATGTGAACATGGTGCTATTGCTGAGCAGAAAACCTGTCTCCTTCATTTTTGCAGATATATACAGGGTCTGTCACAAATAATGCCCCTTTTTACTACATAAAAATCTTTTATTCCAAAATCATAAGTATGTAACCTTGTAATATAACAGTATCACACTCAAGCACACCATATGACATTTATAGGTGAAATGTTCAAACTGCCATCCACCTCGTGTGAGACATTCATGTACCCTACTGACTACACTCAATGGTGTTACTTCTGCTGGACCCTGTATATACTATGTGTGCATATGTATACATATAATTTGTGTGTGTGTGTGTATACACACACATCCTGAATGGGTCCCAGTTTTGTTTGTCTATCATTTTATGATAAAGCCATGATTCATCTCCTTTCATATCATGTCTCCCAGCTTCTTCTCACAGCTCCTGAAAATATATCTCTAAAAATGTCTCTGAGTCTGTATGCAGTCACTGAGGAGACAAATAAAGCAAGGAAAATCATCACAACCTAAAAAAAATGGAAAACACTTTTTGTGAGCTGCATAACTTGTCAAGCAAGTCTACTCCAAAAGATTCCCAGCAGTCTTAATGTCTAAAAAAATATTATCTGCTTTTGGAAAATAAAATGTAAAATGCTGGGTCAATGCTGACAAGATATTTTCATAATTTTCCAGGTATTATTTTCAATAAATATATGAAAGAGCATGGAAGCCTAATCTAAACCTCCTACCATATAAATATATCATATATCATGGCCTCTGATACTAATGGCAGACTGGAAACATTTTACAAGCTTTAGAAATTCTATCGTTAAGGAACATTGTCAATTTTAACATTTTCCAAACTCTTTTGACTGAATACTTCCCTGTTATGTTTCTTAGTAATATTTTTAATAGACTATAATATTACCTCATGTTAATAGCCCATAATTCCATAAGTTTTGACCCATGTATGGGTAACGTATTGATCTTAGAGTAATGATACATTTACATAATCATGAAAAGACCTTAAGTCATTTTTTTTAAAAAGCCTGTTCCGTGTCTGAAGCCAATGGACTTGTCTTTGGCACACTGGTAGAAGCTGCCATCTTGATTCAGGGTGTTAATACTACAGTAGTTTGGTAGAAATGTTGTGTCTCAGGCCTATATTGTCCTCCTCCCCACACTGTTTTGTTTGCATTTGCCACCTTATAGTGAGGTTATATGGTAAAACATCTCTATCACTTGGAAATTAATCATAAGGAAGGTCTTATTTCTGATAGGAAAAAATACCCCATTTATAAATACTATACTTCAAATTTCTCAGAGCATATGACCTTTGCTATCATTAAGATGGACTATTCCAGGACTATATTTTTTCATTGTTTACCAGAATGCCTTTCTTCCTTTCACTGTCCAATATGCGTGTGATATCTTAGAACATATAACATTATAAATACTAAAAAGTCCTTAGATTGTCATTATATGAGATAAAGTCAATGGTTTTCTTTAATCTTACTTAGATTTTTTTGTTATAGTCAATATTTTCTAAAAAATATATGGCACAATTTTTGAAGTGGATATTACTAATTTATTAGGAAATGTCTCAAAATTGAAACAATTTTAAGAGATATATGTAAACATTGTCCAATAAAGCAATGCACGATGCATTTAGAGCATTTTGGTTGGGTAGCATCATGGCAAGGCGTTGGAACAATGACAGTTTTAAATAAAGTATAAATAATTCTAAAACAGTCCTTTATCAAAAATTGCCACTGTTATTTATACACCATTCCCTACCTCAATTTTATATAGCTTATCAAAAGTTTCCATTTAGGTTAAAGTTAGTTGCATTTTAATTGAAGAACTTTAATGGAATTAAGATAAACTCACCTTTTTATATAAAAGCTCAAACTGTACTTTTTTATTTATATGATATTTTTATTTTTTATCTTAGCGTAAAAACCTTGTTTAAATAATGAATACATTAGAAGGTGATATAACATAAGTGTTGGATTCTCATGCTACAGGAAAAATGTTAGATAACTTAGTACTGAAAAATATATAAATGGGTTTCATCTCAAAATTTCCCTGAAGCGATATACATTTTTGATAAATAAATAAATAAATTAGAAAACAATAATTTAAGAAGTTCCTTCAGCTAATTCAGAGAGTCCAAAACCTTTCTGGAAGGGAGCCAGACATAATCAAATGATAATGGTATTTTTATATTTAAAAACAGATATTGGAAGTTTCTGTCATAAACCAGATAGTATAATTTTGAAGATGGTACTCACCTTTTACTTCTGAATAATAACATTTACTTCCAATAATGGAAGGCCAAATCAACCTCTAAAAAATTAGAAAGGCATTTAAAACATATTTTTGAAGTCATGGGGGAGCATACAGGAACATATTAATGGTACACTGAAAGTAGGTCTCAGGAAAGGCAGCTAGTAAGCAGTAATTGACCTTGGTTGCTGATGTTGGATTGAGATTATCTCTGATTCCAGGTGTCTATACATAGCAAATACATGTCCTCTTTGGGAAGATATTATGTTAGCCAGCAGCTTGTTTTTAATCACAATTTTACATTTATAAAAGCAAACAAAGAAACAACAAGAGCTCACTCAATAACATGAAAAGTCAAGAAAATATAAATGAATAATAAAAGAAGCAAAATCAACAGAAACAGATACACAAGAGTCTTGCCAGTAATTAATCAATTTTATTGGTCTTTTCAAAACAATGAACACTGAATTACGTTCCTTTTAATATTAGTTTGGCTTTTCATTTCATTATTTTTTGTTTCTTTATTATTTTCTACTTAATTTTTGTGTTTAATTTACCATATTCTAATTATATAGCCCACAGAAATATTAAAAATATCAAGCACAGATTTTAAAATAACTAAAAATTCTTCCCAGTCAGGGCACATGCCTGGGTTGCAGGTCACAGCCCCCAGCAACCACACATTGATTTTTCTCTCTCTCTTTCTCCCTCCCTTCCCTCTCTAAAAATAAATAAATAAAATCTTAAAAAATACCCTAAAAATTCTAAAAAGGAAGTAGTGGTTTTTAGAGCTAAAATTTAATATCCCCTTAATTCAGAATCCAATGTATGACCTACCTGTAAATTAGACAAAATTGAAGAATTACTGAACTGGAAAGTAGACAAAATTTTTTTAAAAAAGGAAATTTAGGAAGAAAGTGTAAGAGACTGGCAAAATATACAAAAGAAAGAAGATTTAACAAAATTATATTTGAAATTCCACAGAGAAAGGAGACATGGAATGAAAGAAATTTTCACATTGATAAGACTTGTAACTTTAAACATGACACACACATTAAACTGTACATTTAGGAAGTCTTAGGAATTCTAAAAAATAAAAGAAAGAGGGGAATTCTTACTAAGCATACCATAATAAAAGTGCTTAAAATCAAATACAGTTACATGCCACCTAGTGATGCAGATACTTTCTCAGAAATGCACCCATAGGTGTCATTGTGGGAACATCACAGAGTGCACTTGAACAACTGAGATAGAATAGCCTACTACACACCTAGCCTGCATTGTGTAGGCCACTGTTCCCGGGCTACAAACCTATACAGCATGCTACTGTATAAAACAACACAAGAAGAAGTAATGCAATCAAGAGATACTATAAACAAATGTATTTTTAGCATGGTAAAAAAATATAGTTACCACACTGGAAGCTTATATCCAGCTAACATATTCATTGGAAAAGAAAGTGAAATAAAAGCAACCTCAAGGGAAAAATAGAAAAACACTAAAAGGATTCATTACTTTTAGATTAGCACAAAATAAAATTAAAATGGAGGTTCTATTGGCAAGAAGAAAATGATCTCAGATGGAAAATAAATCTAAATGAATACTAAATGTAAACTTAATAATTTTTGTCTACCAGTTATTGAATTTATATATAAAACCAAAATGCTATATAATTTGGGAAGTAACATAAATGTAGTTATCATCTACAAAATAACCTCGTGCTAGTTAATCAAGAACATCTCAACAAATAGCAAAGGATGAAATCATACAACTGGCTTTCTCTGATTACAAAACATTAAAATATAAATCAATTAAAAATATAGCTAATCATCATAGGTTTACAAATAAAATAAATAACTAAATAACTTAATAGGTCTAAAAACATAATCATCACAAACTTTAGATTTAGTAAATTAAACACAAAGAAATTTTAAAAAGGAAATAAAAGGCAGAAATTAATGAAATAAAAACCTATAATATTGGAAGGAATATTAATATAATTTAATATTAATATAATATTAAAGGAAGAGTTTAACAGTCATTTCTTTAAAAATTTAATATAATTAACTGCTGAAAAAAGTAATCCCTAAAAATGAGAGATGACGAAACTAATTAATATTATAGGTAAAAAGGGGACATGTTATATCTTTCAAAGGTTTATGAGGATGATAAAAATAATAAAAATATCATAAACAATTTCATTCCCATAATTTTGATAATTAAGTAAAATGGACAAATTCTTTAAACAGTAAAGACACCTAAAACCATACGAGAAAGCCTGAGTTTTCTTTTTACTATAGAAAAACTGAATCTCTAATTAAAATATTTTCATTACGAAAAATCCTGGCCTGGATGGCTGCCTACACCAGTGAATTCCACCAAGAGGTAAGGAAGAAATTTTCAGTAACTGTTTGGGACTAAAGAAAAAGGAATTCACTTCTAAACTTGTTTTGTAAGCCAAATTTAACTATGATATCAAAAACTTAACAAGAATGTTAGGAGAATGGAAAATTGTAGGTTCTCCACACTTAAACATAGGTGCAAAAACCCTTTAAAAAGTCATATAATTAATTAATTTGGATATGTCACAGACAAGCCAAATCTTTTCCAGTAATTTGAGATAGATAGTATGTTCAAACATAATTGAGGTGAAAAGGCTTTTGCTTACTTGACTTTATTTGGAAAAATTATAAAATAAATGTTAACACTTATTCAAAATAAAAGACTTTTAGCAAATATTCCTCAAAGGATGGCATAAGGGAACTTTCTTCTCTTCAAAATTACAAAAAGGGTAATAAAATTATAGGAAGCTCATATTTCTTTTAAACCAGTAAAAACTTTTCCTTTAAGGACAGAAAATGGACAAAAGTGTCTGCTACCATTTTATCAATTATCTTGTTTTATAAGGAATATGTGTACAAGCCATTGTATCATATTACATTTGTAATGTTTCGATGCACCATTTAGTATAAAATATGAAAAATTGATAGCAAAAAGAGTTGGTACACAACTAACTTTGTTAAACCAACACTGTTCACACTTAGATTAAGGAAAATGTATAAGAAGATCTCAATCTTTCTTGTTATTGGTGAGTCATTGGTTAATTTCTTATGCTGTCAATTTCTGAATTTTATTATATTGGGTTGGACAAAATGTTCACTTAGTTTTTTACATATGATGGCTCTAATAGTGCTTAGTTGTCTTTAGCTCATTCAAAACAATTTTGTTAGATTGTATTGTGACAGCTATCATATCAACGTGCATTCAAAAATCAAAATTGGTGAATTTTGGTACAGATATTTTTATGCTGAAAGGTAAAAATGCAATTGAAATGCAAAAATAAATAAATAAAAAGACTTATGCAGTGTATGGAGAAGGTGCTGTGACTGATCGATTGTTAAGAAGTGTTTTGTGAAGTGTCTTGGCACTATTGTCATTTTGGCCAAATCTTTGGTGTGAGCCTGTCTTATTCATTGCAAGATGTTTAGCAGTGCCCCTGGTCTTTACCCACTAGAAGCCAATTGTGGGAGATAGCCAACATTCTCAAAATACCCAAATTAATAAAGTTATTGGTAAACCTGAAAAATGTGTCTCTTATTTCATGGAAAAACTGAGTGAACTTTGTGGCCAACACAGTGTATTAAGTATTAAATGCATTATCAAATTATCTAATAAAATATTTAGAATTTTCTCCCAGTTTTGCATAAAATAATGCAACTTAAAGGATATTTAATAGGCAAAAAAGGCATCTTCTTGTCAACTAGGACATGGAAAATTTCCTTTTATAACATAACAAGGAGTTTCTCTTTACTCATATTTCTTGCTTGGGCCTTAACAGTTATGCTTATTCAATCAACAAATGCTAATTAATTATATCCTGGATCCCATTTTTTTTCCTCGAAAAGACTCCACTCCATCTTAGTAGAAAATGTGTGAAAACACAAATAGCAGTAATAGATCAAAGAAAATGAGAAGTGTCACTAGAAGGGAACAGAGAGAGAAAGGTGTTTAGAAAAATTAAAAATACTCTCTAATAAAGGGATGTGTGGAGTTTGTTAAAGATTCCATATTTAGATCTATTTAATATCTTATTTATAATTTTTGTCCTCTTCAGAGGAAGTGAGAACAAGATGTTCTTAATTAACTATTCTTATAAATTCATAATATGCCTTCTCTTTGATCTACTCTAACACTTTATTTTCTCTCAGATAGAGGTATATGCCACTAGATATAATGTATGTGTTTCAGAAAGTTTATATATATGAAATGTGGATTCACTGCATTATAACTTAGGATTTCAAAATTTTCTCAGTGTTTTAGGATCCTTTGCTACCTCCTCGGAGACGATTTTCAGCAGGTGAGAAGGATGTACCTTGTTGGCAGGGCTCCAGCTGCTCACTTCACACAACTGACCTACTCAACTTTCACCTCTTCCACATACCCAGTGGTCTTCATAAGATTTCATTTGCATTTGGACAATAGTCTCCAGTCAAAAAAAAAAAAAAAGGAAAAGAAAAGACAACCACATCTCTGTTTGCCACTTAAAGGAGATGTAATGATTCTTAGTGTTGTAGGAAATGAAAACCTTGTACTCCATGTGCTTTTTCTATTTCATCTGCTGGTTCTGCTTGAATCCCAGTGCTTGAAGTCTTGCTTTACCTTCCCAATACCACTGAAGTATCTGTTGATAGTCTCTTAATCCCAGAACATATATCATCATTTATTTATTCACTCAAGAAAAAGTTGTTTATTCCTGTTGTGTTTCAGGTATACATAATACATAAGTGGGGGAGAAAAAAAACTTTTCACTTTTTCCTTGTTTTTGTTTTATTATTTTTAATAAAAAGTCAAAATTTTTATTTTTAATAGTTTATTTCTATTGTATTTTTTCATTACTATTATCCCCCATAGCCTCTTCTACCTCCCCCAAACCCCTCCCCGCCTCAATCACCACACTGTTGACCATGTCCGGAGTCCTTTTTCATTTTTGCTTGATCCCCCACTCCCCAGACCCCCTGCCCAGAGCTGTCAGCCCACTCTCTATGAGTCTGTATCTATTTTGCTTGTTCGTCCAGCTTGTTCATCAGATTCTGCATATGAGTGAAATCATATGGCATTTGTCTTTCTCTGACTGGCTTATTTCACTTAGCATAATGTTCTCCAGGTCCATCCATGCTATTGCAAAGTGTAAAATCTTTTCACAGACCAGTAGTATTCCATTATGTAAATGTACCATACTCGTTTCATCCAGTCATCTACTGATGGACACTTGAGCTGCTTCCAAATCTTGGCTATTGTAAATAACATTGCAATAAGCATAGGAATGCTTATGTTCTTCACAGAACTTAACAAATAATTCAGAAATTTATATGAAACCATAAAAGACCCTGAATAGCAATAGCAATCCTGAGAAAGAAGAACAAAGTAGGGAATCATGCTATCCAATATCAAACTATATTATAAGGCCATAGTAATCAAAATTGCATGGCACTGTCATAAAAACAGACACATAGATCAATGGAACAGAATAGAGAGCCCAGAAATATACCCACACCTTTACAATCAACACTTAACAGAGGAAGCAAACATATACAATGGAGTAAAGATAGTTTATTCAATGAATGATGTTGGGAAAATTGGACAGATACATGCAGCAAAATGAAACTAGACCACCCTCTTACACCACATACAAGAATAAATTCAAAATGAGTTAAAGACTTAAATATTAGATTCAAAACCATGAAAATCCTAAAAGCAAACATAGGCAGTAAAATCTCAGACATTGCTCATAGAAATATTTTTGATATATCTCCTCAGGCAAGGGAAACAAAAGAAAAAATAAACAAATGGAACTACATCAAACTAAAAACATTTTTCCGTAACAAAGGAAACTATCAATAATGTGGAAAGACAGCCCACTGAACAGGAGAAAGTATTTGCTGATACATCTATTAAGGGGTAAAATATTTCCCTGTTTATAAACATTTATTTTAACACTGAAACTTTGATTTTTGCCTCCAGCCATACCTGGTTATTGACTCTGTACATCATTTTTCTTGCTTTATTATTTCTGTTTTTGTTTTTTGTTTTTTACCTCAACCCTCTCACTTTAACCTTTCTTACTGTCGGGAATTTATTACTCTCCCCTTTCTTATGGTGTTTTAACTAGTAGAGGCATACACTGTCTCCCTAACAATAATCTGTTTCTGCCTCACCCACCACTGCATTTGTTTTTTGAAAGACTTGTCAAGACTCTCTGGGTGAAAATTTCATTTTCATTTGTTCCCTTGACCCATTTCAATCAGATGTCAGTAAGTCACTTTGGTCAAATTTGTCAATTCCATCTTAACAAACACAGAAGTTAATCATTTCTAATATTAGTCAACATCTCTGCAGCTTTTTCTTTACCTCTCCTTTTGCTTGAGAAGCCTTCTTTAATTTCTCTTTAAGGAAGTGCAATTTCAAATGATTTCTTACGTGGTTATCCACCTTCAGCTCCAATGCTGGATGGATATTCCTCAACTTCACACTAGTGTCATGTAACAGCACTCAGTTCTATTCTTTTTTTTTAAACAGTTCTTTTTTTTAATAATTTAGTTTATTTTTTTAAGATTTTATTTATTTATTATTTATTTTTAGAGAGGGAAGGGAGGGAGGGAGAAGGAGAGAGAGAGCGAGAGAGAGAGAGAGAGAGAGAGATTCAATGTGCGGTTGCTGGGGGTTCTGTCCTGCAACCCAGGAATGTACCCTGGCTGGGAATCGAACCTGGGACACTTTGGTTCCCAGCCCGCGCTCAATCCACTGAGCTACGCCAGCCAGGGCAGTTCTATTCTTATTCCATGTTTTACCTGCACAATATTTTCTAGTTAGTGGTCTCCTCCTGTCCCACAGATTTAATACCATCTCTACACTGGTTACTCACAAATTTACATCCTGGCTGGGGCATTTCCACTGTGAAACAGACTGACACATGAGAGAACTATCTGCTGGATATCTCATAAACTGGCATGTACCAAATTAGCAGGTTTAAGATAAAACTTTCACTCTCTCATCCATACCACACAAGCACAAAAGTATGGGCATACTGGCATATACACACACAAACACCAACCTTTTACAAGCAGAGTTTGTACCAGAGTACATGGTATTTATTCACCCAGTTCTCAGACTAAGGCCTATCATCTTGAATTCTCTTTTTTCGTTATGGTCTCTTCTGAGTTACCTTTAAATAATCCCTCTCTTCATTTTTTGCCTCACTTTATTCACTTACTTTTATTCATCATTATAACACATCATTATCTAAAATATTATATATTTAATAGTTTACTCATTTATTTGCTACCTTTACTACTATAGTATAAACACCACGAGGGCAGGGACATTGTTTTTCACTTTCTTAATGTGTCCTCAGAACCTAGAAGTTCTGGCATACTATAGGCACTATATAAATATACATTGAAAAAAGAAATGTGTGTGCAATGGAATTGGATATAAGCACATAACTTTGTTAGTACTATCCACGCTGTTGGTTAAGGTTTCCTCTGCTTGTCTCTTCTTCCTCCAACATGTTCAGGATAAAATATTGCTTCATCTTTTGTCTATACTAAAATAGCCTCTTCTAATTTTTTTCTTGATTTCCCCAGGAAGTTTTAAGCACTTGCCCTGCTGGGTTTCTCTGGTTCCTCGTACAAATCTCCACTGCAGTAATGTTAACATATATTGTAATTTTGTGTTTTTACATCTTTTTGATCTCTAGTTTGTATGTTATTTAAGTATAGAATGTGGCTTTTTTCAATTATCTTAGCACAAAAAAGACACTGATAGATATATATGATATGCAGATGAAATTTAAAATATTTTATATTAATATTTATTGGACGGGCACATTAGAAACTCATTTCATACTAAGTTTATTTTTAAAAGAATTTTAAATAACTCCTCTCAATAGGCTCTGATGACAATGTATTATTTTGCTTTAAAACAAGGCTTCTACATTCTAATAGAGGCTTGTTTTGTTCTCTGTTGAGAGAGGGATGCTTTTATAGTTTCTAAATTTTAATTTCTGCCTAGAGACAATTTTGGAATAAGATAAAATACTTTAGTATATTTTGGGACAAAGTAATACTAAGAGCTCTATTGTTCAAAAATAAGATGGAACTTGCGCAGAGGGTTGGTTCAGTCTGCAAATGTGGAGGATTAAGCAACTTGTGTGGTGCCCATTACCCATAACTTAATATGTGTTTAGCATTACAATAGGAAAAATAGTGAGCATGTATGATTATCTAAAATTCATATGAATGCAGCTTTAGCAATAAAACATACAATGTAGAAGTCCATATCAAGATATAGGAAAGCTTTAATTTTAATGTAACAGTAGGTAAATACTGAACATGATTTTAGGAAGACAGAGACGATTTTTTACTTCTTTCCTTATAGTTCTATTGAGGGATGGATATTTTTACTTTACTCTCTGACTCTCACTTTCCTTTTCAATATTTCCCCTAGAAAAGAAAGAGTAAGTTATCAAATTGGTAACACCAGGTATAAAAAGAAAACTGTACAAGTCTGGCTCAAACAGTAGGCTCATTTTGTGTATCTTGCCCGCCACATTGCCCAGTAGATGGACCCTGAGCTCTTTACCCCCAATAGCAGACATAGCTGGAACTGAACCCAGAACAAGCATGAAAAATTACTTCCAGCTTGCAATTTGAACTTTAAACTTGATGATAAGATTTGTGGCTGGCAAACATTTCCCCAAATTTCCCCAAATTTTATGCAGACCCATTTCCTCAGATTTTATGCAGTCCATTTCCTCCCCATGTGAGAACCAAGCGCTATTTAGTATGAAGAGTGGGTAGCTGAGAAAAGAATAGAAAGTTCAAGTTTTATTGATGGTCCATACTGATTTCTTTATTCCAACTTTATTACTGATAAAGCTGGGGCAATATTTTAACCCTTATCTGGTATCTTATACTCCTTCTTTCCCAACTTCATTCCAGAAACATAAATTAGGATCGGGATCTAAACTCATGTTTAGTTACTTGGATTCTAAATAAAGATATTCCAAATACCAAATATAGGAGATGATATTCATAGCCATGAAGCAATTAGGATTCAAAGATAAGGTTGTAGAAGCCTGGCATGTATAACTACATTTTTACAAAGGAGAACCATATGAATTCTTGCCCTCCCCACTGCACCCAAGCATATCCATTTCTAATTTTAACACCATAGATTGTTGTTGTTATTTCTGCTTTGCTTTGTTTTGACATGCACTTGCCTTTTCTTTTGGCATATTATAATAAAGGTGCCCCCTGGAAAGTGACAATTATATTAATATAAGTAAACCTCCCATCCTTCTTTGTTAAAGTTCAATGGATGCAAATTGATTATCTTACGTGTTTAAGTTTGTAAAGCTTGTTCAGGTTCATTAGAACAGAAATGAAAATATTTGAATAATATCAAAGTAATGTCTTCAATAATAGAAATATGACTTGGGGCCTATTAGCTTAAAAAGGGTGTATGCAATAGGAAAACATCGTATCTTTGAAGTCCATAGGCACACTCTGAGATGCTGGACAAATTACTTCATCTCTGACCTTCAGTATGCCATTTGTAAAACAGGTCTAACGATACAACAACAACAACAACAACAACAACAAGACTGTAGTGAGAATTAAGTGAGAAAACCCCTGCAAAATCTTCTTAATTATTTACTGATTCAGGACAATTTATCTGAAACTAAATGTTATTTGGATTATGTTTATGACTGCCGTACATTTTGTGATGCATGCTGAGAAAATAGTTGTAGAATAAGTTATGGCTTTATGTATGAGTATTGTTGAATTTAAGCATTTTTTCTAAAATTTTAAATATTCTTCACTAGAAAAAAACTTTTGATGTTAAACTCTATACTAGGCATTTTGAGTGTTTCTCTTGGTTTCTATAGAGTTTAAATTTTAAAAAGAATAAGCAATTCTTTGGGTTTTCCATTTAAAGATTTGTCCTCTGAAGTCCTTTGATGAATATTGTATTTATAGCTTCTGATGTCGGCACCTTTAAAATACAAGACTTTTTAAACTGCCTCTTTCATTTGTGGCATTAGAGATGGTCAGAAGACAGGCGACACAAAATAGCATGATTTGCATTCAGTGCAAATGTGTATAGTTAAACTTTCAAGTCTTAATGAAAGGTCATAAAATCTTACAGTACTGACCAAATAGATTTCTTAGAACATTAAATCCCCCGTGAATCCTCCTGTACCACTTTAAACACAAGTTAAAACTGCAAATCATAAATACTGAATGCTTTCTTCCCTAACGTAAGTTCACTATTGTAACCTTGTCTGGCAGAGATGCTCCACTTAAAGGTCTGTAACATTTTCATTATCAGTTCTATCTCTGAGGGGTTGGTAATGCAGCTGTTTCTGTTTGTAATGGGCTGAAAATGCTTATACTGATTTTTCCTCTAAGTCAGCTGCTAGTGTAGCTCTTTTGGGACTTGAGTTAAAACAAATGGATTATTTTTTTTTGTTTAGTTTTCAATTGCCTTTTCTACTATCGTCCAGCTAAAAGTATGATTCTGTATAGCACATATATTTTTTGAATATATTATATCTAGAGTTAGGCTTCTTTTAGACTATGAGCTACCTCATGGTATGTGCATATATGCATATAAATATATATGTATGATCAAATAGTATTTTCTCAAATTTTAACTTTTTTTGTAGAAAGGAAACCAAAAACAAAAATCCCATTAAAATACATGAGAATGCCTCTATAGATTAAATTCTCTACTTGAATGGGAAAAGTAGGTTCCTACTAGTATAAAGTGCACTTGAAGACTACAAATGATTAAAATGTTCTGACTAATATTGCATTTCATGAAAGCAATGACTTCACTAGTGGATGAGAGTATATGAAATCGATTTTTAAATGAAATGTTAATCAGAATCAATGTCACTCTGTGTTATGTGCAGGTATTTGCTAAAATGCATTCAGTTTTAGCAGCGTCAGAGGGGCACAGGCTGTTTCCTCTGTGTAGGAAACCTTCATCACTGCTGCTAAGGAATTTTGATGCATTGATTTGTCTATCAACAAATATGGAATAGAAAAAAAGACATTGAATGGCACAGGAGAGGGCTCACTGAATAGATTAGTCCCTGATTTCATCTCTAAAATGGACCATGTCTGTGTAAAGATATCTGTTATCAGCCACAAGATTCATCATTCCCATTTTCACCGGAACCTTAAGTTCTTAGAGTCATTTACTAGAAAGCAGAGGATAATTGAACCTGTGGGCATTGAGAAGGTTGAACTGACCACTTGACATTTGCCAAGACATTAGAGTCAGGCAATGACCTGGCCCCACAAATACAGAGTGAGGCTCATTATTCTAGGACATTATAATATCCTAGTCATCTCCCAATTCCACTCACTGCTATCACCATAGAACATACAGGTTACGAGATGTTATTCTTTATGGTATCTTGTCCAAACATGATCTCATGCTTTGATATTCTAAGTTTTACAATAGCACAAAATAAGTCACAGTCAGAGACTTGGGGCATCACGCCACATTCCCCAAATTTCAAATTATGTAGCTTTAATATATTATATAAGAAGTATAAAATATTGTATCCTTGTTTAATTAACCCAAGGGAATATTCTACCAGACCTAAGTATACATGTTTTAATGATTTGGGAATAGAAATATATAACATCATATTATATGTAATAGAAAATAAATAAATGCTTATTTTAAACAGTTTACTTTGAGAAGATAATGTCAGTTTCTATCAGAGTTGAGCTGTAAGAGATAGATCCAAAATTTTCTGGGTAGCTTAATTTACTTCAATTACATTTGAATACCTCATGTACTTATTATAACTCTTCGGCATTTACCAGAGCAGGTCCCCTTTCCGTGAGCAAATATAATTGAGCTTACAACAAAAGTAAATAGCTCTTGTGCTTCCAGTGGAAGATATTCTGCAACCTGATGCCACTTGAAATATTTCCCTCCATTTATCAAGTAACAACTTAATTATTCTTTTTATTATTTTCACTGAAATACTTGAAATGCTAATAGATCCTGTCATCAATGCAGAAGGAGTAGAAACTGGTACTGAGTCCAAAAAGAGGCAAATGGAGTTATCAGGGATTCCTTCAAGACCTTTATTCACCCACTAGGTGAGTGAGAAAGGTCTTCCCTAGGTCCCTTTAATCCTATTTGACTCCACAGCTCTGTCATTGGATATCAACTCTCTGACCCTGCAGTCCACTTCAGCGGCTTACATAACTTATTTCATTCATTTTCTCTGTTGCCAAGTTGCCTTCTGCCATTGCTATGTGCTCTAAACAAGGACATTACTAACTGTTCTTTTCTCTCTGAACTGAAAATACCAGGCATTTGTGATCAGTCTGGTCTTTGTCTTTAGAGTAGTGATTTGCGTTTTGGCTGGTTGCTCACCAGTCCTGAGGGCCTGCTACACACAGCCATTATAAGTTGTGAGAGTGTGCATCCATGGAGTGTATTTGGCACATCTTCTTTAGTAATTGTACACCTATTATAGGTAGGATATATAAAAATAAGTCAGATTTCACTGACCTATCTTTCCTTTTTATTATCTTTCTTTGTTATTGTATTGCCTCATTACAGAGATTCAGAAGACCTCCACTTCTGCTGGGTACTAAGAATGTCTTCCTTTGCTAGGCCTTGTCTACTTCTGACCAATAAACTCATGTTTTGAACTTCTATTTCCTGTTCACCCTGTTGCTATCAAACCTGGTCTCACCTAGTGGAAAGAATTCAACAAATGTTTAGATAAAGAAGATGTGGTATGTGTAAACAAAGGAATACTACTCAGCCATAAAAAGAATGAAATATTGCCATTTGTAACAAAGTGAGGTGGTCTGGAATATATCATGCTAAGTGAAATAAGTGAGATGGAAAAGGAAAAGAACCCTATGATTTACTCATATGTGAAATATAAAACAAAAAGTAACAAATGAACAAAAAAGAAACCCACAGACCCAGACAACAGTACGGTGGTTACCAAAGAGAAGTGGGGGGAGGGTAGGTGAAGAGGGCAACGGGCACCAAATAGATGGTGACAAAAGGTGATTAATCTCTGGGGTATTGAGCACACAGTGTAATGTATAGATGAGATATTATAGAATCATACCCTCAAAACTTGCATAATGTTATTAACCAATATTACCACAATAAATGTAATTTAAAAACATTGATGACTCATAATAAAATTTAATATCAAAATATGTTTATTTTTTACTTAATATATGTTGCCAAAATTAATGCTAAGTATTGTAATATACTCAGTGTGAAGAAAGAGATAAATATTCAAAGAATTAAATGGGAAACAAGAATAAGTTAGTCACATAAGTAAATGTAGGTGATTTGTTTCCCTACATCTTCCTGGCATATTTTTCCTTCTTTTATAACTAGTTCTTTACTCCAAATCACAACTATTATCTTTGCATTCATGGCAAATCAAATTCAGGAATTCAGAACTTTTGACTTACTAATATACCCCCCAAAATCACATTAAATTCTTAGGGTAAGCATATCACAGTTTAAGAAACTTTTCTTTATTTCTAACATGAATTCTTAATCTTTCAGGAAAACCAAGGAACCCATGAAAACGTGTTTAGACAGGGCAGTAGATAGAACCGTAACCTGCACAAACCTGAGATTGTTAGACAGGTAAAGAAGTATGAGACTGAAGGAGTATGGATCTGGAGACTAATTGATTATTGACCATCTTCCAGAGCCTAGTGTTTAGAAGAATAATGTATGAGTGGACTCTGAGTAAACACAGGCAAGAATTATGTGTCATTTGGCTATTAAACATATCAATTTAGAACAATAGCATTTCCAAGGATATTTGAATTTTTAAAAATTTTTAAAAGATTTTGTTTATTTATTTTTAGAGAGAGGGGAAAGGAAGGAGAAAGAGAGGAAGAGAAACATCAATGTGAGAGAAACATCGATCTGTTGCCTCTTGTCCTGACCTGGAATTGAACCAGTGAACTTTCGCTTTGTGGGATGAACCAACTGACCCACACCGGTCAGTAAAAAATAACTGAATTTTTAAGGTGCAGTTGTAAACATCTGCCAAAGGTATGTGGAACTGATGGACTTTGACAACTGTCAGTTTTTAAATCACATTTCACAGGCAAATTCTAAGTTACAATGGCGTGTGTTATCTTTAATCTCTGTCAGCGTGGCTCTGTGCAGCAGAACCACATAAACACAGACTTCTGGGACCCACCCACCGGGTTTATTATTCTGAAAGACTGGGGTGTTTCCTGAGAATTTACTTTTCTAACAAGTTCCCAAGTGATGCTGCTGCTGCTTGGCTCATGAATTACACTTTATATATATACCGAGATGCTGTTATAGAGGATATATTTTTGGTTTCTTTTCCACTGCAGTAAGTAAAATTACAAATTGGCTTAAAATCAGTTTAATTGAGGAAAAAAGGAGGAAAGGACCATTCAAATAACTATGGTGATGGAATGGACTGAAAGAAATACCATTTCACTTAATACTGAAATATTCTTGACCATGCTGTGATACTTACTGTATAATCACTCATCTTTACCTGAAAAACTCTGCTGACCTGGACAATGTCTACAGCCCGATTCTTCCACTGAGGTTTTCTCTTCTAGGTACATAGATTTTGTGGATCATGATTGCCCATAATTTTCTTCTTTATGTTTACATAAGAAGATAAGAACTTGACTTTCAATAAGTAGCAATTAAAGATATAAAGAAATATTGTCACTTTCTCTCTCTTTCCAGCCGGCGCCAAGCCATGGGCATCTCTCGGGACAACTGGCACAGCGCCCCAAGACCGGGGGCAAGAGGAAGCCCTACCACAAGAAGCGAAAATATGAGCTGGGGCGCCCCGCTGCCAACACTAAGAACGGCCCCGGCGCTTACACACAGTTCGGGTGCGAGGAGGCAACAACAAATACCGAGCCTTGAGGCTGGACATGGGCAACTTCTCCTGGGGCTCAGAGTGTTGTACGCGCAAAACAAGGATTATTGATGTCGTCTACAATGCATCCAACAACGAACTGGTCCGAACCAAGACCCTAGTAAAGAACCGCATCGTGCTCATCGACAGCACACCGTACCAACAGTGGTACAAGTGCCACTATGCACTGCCCCTGGGCCACAAGAAGGGGGCCAAGCTGACTCCTGAAGAGGAAGAGATTTTAAACAAAAAATGATCAAAGAAAATTCAGAAGGAATATGATGAAAGGAAAAAGAACGCCAAAATCAGCAGTCTCCTGGAGGAGCAGTTCCAGCAGGGCAAGCTTCTTGCATGCATCACTTCAAGACCAGGCCAGTGTGGCCGAGCAGATGGCTACGTGCTAGAAGGCAAGGAGCTGGAGTTCTATCTGAGGAAAATTAAGGCCCAGAAAGGGAAATAAATCCTCCTCCCTGCTTTCACATTAAAAAGAAAAAGTAGATTCCTCTAATAAAGGTGATCTGTGTTTTTAAAAAAAAAAGAAAAAAAAGAAATATTGTCACTCTCTGAAATGGAAGAATAGAAAGATAACAATTATTGTTTACATATTACATTAGTGATTCACTATGCCTTTTGTTTATACCAGAGTTCTTTGTTCTACTTATTTTATTTCAAGATTTCTTCACGTGTAACTCTATAGTTTGTTTTTTTTAAGATGTAAAACACTAGTTATTTCAGAACACAATAATCTGATATATTTTGTCTTTTTTAAAAGCAATCACTGCAAAATTCAACACAACTTTTTAATTATTCAGAAGCAAATTATATAATGTCTGGAAAAATATACCTCTATCATATATATTCTCATATGTTTACAATTGTGGAGCTTTTATGTTAGTTAATAACCATTCAGATAAGTAGTGAAAGTAAGAGGAAAATAATATGAGAAATAAACTTCAGGAAGTTCTCTGTAAACTTGATGTTGGGTAAATGAATGTTCATTTTATTGATCTTATCTGCACATTACATATAAGGCCTAAATATTTTAGTGTTTAAATATGTGATAAAATTAAGAATAAAATTGATAAGGCCTTTGCTTCTGTAAGTGTTAAAGAATAAACCAAAGTAGCTATTATTTTTAAATACAAAATATCTAAAGATTAGAATTCCATTCCATTGTCCTTGTCATGCATATTAAGTTCTTTATGTTTTGAACTCATTAAGTGATCTTGAATAAGACATTTGTTTGATTGATGCCTTTGTCTGTAAAAATTGGACTAGATGATGTTTACATTCTTCTCAAAGACAACACACCGACATTTTCTGATTTCCTTGTACCTGAACTTAAGCAATTTTTTATAAAGAGAAGCTGGAGAATTGGGCGGCAGCATTAAAAAAAACCCTCCCTTTGTATATTTTTTATTAGAACAAGTTCTTGCTTTCTTTTTTTTACATTCTAACTTCTAGAATGATTTCAAGCACCAGATTTTTCCTGTCACATTTCTATCTGTGGGCTCATGTAGCAAGCCTTGGTATTTTTTGTGCTGAGAAAGTGGGTAGCAAAGATATGAGAAGGAATTATAGGCCAAAATAAAACAATAAGAATTAGAAGGATTAGAGCTCTGCTTTTTCATGTGAGAGAAATATCTGTTGTATTAGGCTCCACATTTTCCCAGATATGCACAAAGGCCAAGACAGTTTAAATTTTATTAAGCTCTAACTGAACACGAGGTCTGTTTGAGCTCCTTCAACTCTCTCCATTCAGATCTAGACTTGGTCCCTGTAATATCTGGTAGCACAAACACTGAAGCCTTCCCAAGCTGATGATCTGTCTTTTGAATGTGTTCATTTTAGGAAGTATACATATTAAAAACTTCAGAAGAAGAAATAGCAGGAAGAAATGTTTACTGTATTGCTTGAAATTCTTCATCTCCAGGTTATCACTCTCTGGTAGTGTCTGGTCTGCATCATTAAAACACCATTAGAGACTTAAAAAATAGAAGTTATACTTTTTAAAATGCAGAAAGAAAAAGTGATTTTTCAAGAAGAACATTATGTCAAGTTATTGGACTCTCTTCTTCACCTTACACTATAAACTAAAAGATTGTTAATGCTAAATTACATATTTGAAATCAATAAATACTTTTCATTTTCAGGTAATATTTTCATGGGAATAAATGTAATTAGAAGAAGAAGAAAGAGAACTAACATTTTATATATGTTTATTATACTCTGGGCACTCAGAGATTTCCTTTTAATGAGAAAGATACTATGATAACAAAATATAAATGAAGTTTGTGCCCCGAGTTATATTATTGTGTTGCTTCAAACTTTTAAAACTTTTTGCAAAATTAATTTAATGGAGATGTATCTTTGAATCTTCAAAGAAATATATATATATAACATATATAATATGACTAATATGAGTAAAGCTAATAAATTATCTCTCTTAGGTAGATAGAGAATAGATAGATTGACAGATAATAGATAAATTGATAGATTTAGAGAGAAAGAGAGAGAAATTGAGAGGGAGTCATTTCACAGAAGTGCCAATTGATTCACACACTGAAGTTTAAAATAGCTAATGACAGATGGAAGAGTTTAAATTTCATTCTGGGTTCAGATAATTCCTTCCCTTAGTTTACACTGGACCTTCCATGGATATGTTTAAGAATATGACCTTTTAATTAGACTGTAATCTTCCTAAAGGAATATGTTATTAACTATACTGCTTCATTTTGTTCATGTGTTTGATTTACTCAAGAAAAGTGACACAGATTTGAGTGGAGGAGATGGGTGGGTCCCTATGAGTTTGGTGGATATCTATTCCCTCTCCCCCTGCTTGACATACATCTTTATCCTAATTGTGTTGTCCTACCTTTACCAATGATACAAATAAATTAACAATGTTCAGCATCTCAAACTTGATTTCACACTTCTTAGTGAGTTCATGAAATTTCCATGCTTCATCATTTCCAGCTACTCACAAAAAGCATGTGTGAAATAACTGTGAAGGCAGAGAAGCCAAACATAAAGTTGTAATAATTCATCTGTAAAAAGAAAAATCTGTATATGGTATTTGAGTACTGAGAGGACTTTTTTTCATTTGACATTCAATGCCAACACTATACAATTCTGCATCTGTCTAAGAAACAGGAAGATGAATATTATAGGGCTGCCAAAACAAGGTGACACTGTAATTATCAGGCGTTTTTAAACTTCCCCATATTTTCCATGTGCTGACAATGGCTTCAGCCATTGTCTTATAATCTTGTCTTATTCAGTTGAATTATTTTTCCCCTTTTAACTAAGCTTTTTTAGCAACGCTTTGTTAAACTTCAGCTGCAAAGTAATTTTAAAACCTTATAATTTATCACTTTCTACATCTTTATATTCAACTTATTGACAAATACTAGGTATGCAACTGTAGACACAGTTTTCAAAAAGAAGTATAATTGGCATGGTTATTTATGACTTTTCCTGTTATATAATTTGCATTCCTCTGAATGGAACAAATAATACAGAGGCAATAATTCTACTTTTCCATATGCCACTATTAACATATCTGTAAGAATCTTATCATACTTCAGATACATTTATTGAATACTACTCTCAATGAGAAAAAATAAAAGCTTGATTGTAACTATTAATATAAATTTTCTCTATTCAATGTCTCAATTCATCAGGAACTAATAACATTGCACTTTTTATTTTTTATTCTTTTTGTGGTCAACACATAACAGAGCAGCTGAGGTGTATGATAATCAAAGAATTGTTCATGGTTGAATAAATGTAATACTCTTGCTTCACCAGTGCAGCATATTAAAAAAGTCCCCTGTAATATTTAGGTTAACTGATTAAGGCATTCTACTGGATTTCTGATGTTACAGGCTTGAAATATAACATTGGTGGGGCAAGGAATTACTTTATCCATCTCTTATATGACATTAAAATTGAATAGAAATGTTTCTTTTTAAAAATAAATGCAAATAAATTAATAAAGCTGTAGTCCAATCTTGGCTATGCTAGTGGATAAATAAACATTAATTTTCTTTTTGCAAGGAAGACTACCACAAATAGCTTTAGATATTTGGAATTGCAAAAATAATCCAGTGGTTTAAATATGAGAAAGTGTAGATATTTATTTTTGCAGAAATCTCATAAAAAACCTTTTCTACCAAATTCTAAATGGATTGGCTATGGAGGTCTACATTAATATGCATTTTAGCAACACATTATCTTTCTCAATGCCTCTTTGCTGAGTTAATATAAATACACATACTATATTCATTTTTATTTCTTAATCTATCCCCACAAAAAATTCTTGTTCCCTCAGCTTTCTTTGCTAGTGTTCTCTCAAATTTTATTATATTGTTAAAATTAAAAGAACTAAACAGAAGCAACCACAACAACCCAGAGAGGAAAAAGTTTATCCTGCCATATCTAAATTTCTTATAATTTTTATTCATATAGTTTACATTACCCTATTGTTCTTTCTGGATTAGAATTCTTTTGGAAAAAAAGGAACTATGTATTTTACTTCTTTGATTCCCTAGTGTTTAAGTGTGATATATGCTGTATGATGTATAGCACATAATAATCTAACAAATATTGGTCAGATTATACACATAGATACATTTTAAGAGTAGAACATGACTTTCAGTGAAAAGTTCTAGGTATACTCTATGGTATAATGGAATGCCAGTAAGTGGTTAGTAATTATGGTTCTTAATTATTGAGAAAAAGAAGACAAGTCAAAAACACATTTGTCAATTGCCTTAACTTGGTAACCTAAGGTAAATTCTGAATTATAAACTGTATTAACAATAAATACACACATTTTCCCAATCAAAGGTTAATAAATTTTTCATGAAAATCTTAAGGTAATATCATATTCGATATTTAAGTAACTTGAAATATAATGTAAGATAAAGATAGTGAGCATAGATTTTTAAATTCTATGATTTTTTGTGAATTAATATTACCATTTTAGATGCATATTGAAACCACAATTATTTTGGGGATCCAGTTGGTAACACAATTTTATTCCTGTATCTAGAAGTTAATCTAAATAACTTACATGATTCTTAGGTAGATATAAAGGTGTCAAATAGCTTTTGAAATTCAGCTACCAAGTAGTTATAAACTGCTTATTTAATATGATATTTAATATCTTAATCTTAAAAAGACAGTCAGTGAAAATGAAGTTTAATACTCCATAATCTTGTGCTGCAAATTTCACTGAGAATTTAGAAGTAAAGGTTTAAGTATGAGTAATAGTGATCTGTCACCTCAGGAAAAGCTAATTAGATCACTCATGCTTCCCTGGAAAATAAGCAGAGGGCACATGAGAATGTATATAACATCGGTTCTAACCTGATTTTATTATAATATGGACATTTAAAAGTAGTTAAAATGATGTAGAAATATAACTGGAAATCATTTGGCTCTTTCTCTCTAATTAAACCTACCTGGTTGAATTAGCAGTCCATGATATAGGGACAAACTTAGTTCTGATATTATGAATCTTAAACATGTAATTGGTCTCCAGTTTCTTGTTAATGATGCTGTTTTCCAAAAGATTACATCTTTTTATGATGTGACAAAGGGTTTTTCCCCCTCAGTTTGGCTCAGTTCTGTGTGTATTACTTTTTAAATCAGGACTCACTTACCTAAAGCTAATAATCTTCATGATATACCCATCTTTGTGTTTCTATCCACAAAACCCCAATGGACCATTGGCCATATTGCACAATAAGAGAATGGCCTCTTAAAAGTCTTAGCGTTCCGAGACTGAGCCATGCAATGGAGAAATTACAGGGTTAATGAACAGTTAAACTTTAGAATCAGGTTGAATGCAGTCTGTAGCTTGGCTACCAATTTCTTAACTGGTTTACTGGATGATTTGCAGACTTACCTTCTTTAGCCTCATTTTTCTCATATATCAAATGCAGATAAAAGTGGTTACCTCATATGGTTTTTGTGTAAACCAAATAATACCAGTAAAATACCTGATGCTGTATACTATGGACCAGTATTATTTTTTATTTTTAATAATAAGGATAATAACAACAAGCAATTTGATGGCCCACATTGTACTCTATTAAACAGTAGCTTGCTACAATTTGTCTCTTTTTTAGATTTTACTTATTTATTTTTAGAGAGAGGGGAAGTGAGGTAGAAAGAGAGGGAGAGAAACATCAATATGTGGTTGCCTCTTTCATGGCCCCTACTGGGGACCTGGCCTGCAACCCAGGCATGTGACCTGCATAGGAATTGGACACTCGACTGTTTGGTTCTCAGGTTGGTACTCATCCCACTGAGCCACACCAGCCAGGGCAAGTTTGCTATGATTTCAGCTGTATTTTTTCTACCACTGGTAAATTCCAAAGTCTCATTTTTTTTTTCGACTCTGAATGTGTCCAACTAAAAGGAGAGGAGAATACTATCTCCCACTAGTATTTCTGAAACTTATTTTGTTATTTAACAAACATTCATAGAGTGGTTAATATGTAAGAAGTATCTTATAGACACTTAAATACTACTTTATATAATTCTCATAAAGATTCTACTTCTCCTCATGTTACAAAAGACACAGCTGCAGCACAGTGAAGTTTTATAACTTCCCTGATGTCAGTTAGCAGCAGAAAGTGACAGAGCAAGGATTTTAATAGAGGCAGTCCTTGGTTTTAGAAAGAACTATAGGATCTGCTTGTCTCTCACATTGGATGGTGGGCACACAATGCAATATACAGATGATGTATCATAAAAATGTGTACTTGAAGCCTATGTAATCTTGTTAACCAAGGTCACCTCAATAAACTTAATAAACAAGTAGAAAACTAATTAAAATAAATAAATAAAACTAAATAAAAATTAAAACTATAGGATCTGCTTCTCTCTTATGTGGTTCTACAGCACCAGGTTTTAATGAGGCTGCTTCACACCCCACTTCCCTCTAAAGTAGCTGATGATGCTGCCAGCTCCTGGCCTGCTGCTGCTCCACTTTTCCCTCCTTCTCAGCCACTGCTGCTGACAAGTCAGTAGTCCTCTTCCCAGCTGCTTCCAGCCTCCAGCTGCTTTGAAGAGAGACACAGCTCTTTTAACCTTGGAACAAAGTACATTTTTATCTTGTGGGTGTTAGCAAAGATAAACACTCATGTATAAATCTTGATATCCCCTTGCTTTCATTTCTATTGGACAGACTCCCAAATTTTGGATCGATGGATTCAAGAAAACACACACTTCAAATGTTAATGAATCTGACAAATTATATTCTGAAAAGGCAATGCCAAATTGTACTGCAACCAATAATATGTTGGAGTGACTATTTCACCATGTAACTGAATAATTAGAGGCTATCAATGTTTTTAAGTGCTATTTTGTCATTTAGATAGGCTGAAAATTTGTATCTTATTATTGCAGTTTGCAATAAGGTTGAGCATCTCAAATTTATTGGACATTTTCTCTTTCATAAATTGATATAGATGTTAAAATGTGTCCTTTACTTATCAATATGCAAGGAATTTGTTTGTGTACTCAATAAAAGAGAGCTGGGAAAGGGAATAGTAAGGAAGAGTGTCTTCAGCAGTCTTTAAACCCATCAACTGGGATGGACAAGGATCACATACACACACAATGAATGTGAAATTACTTCTCCCTACATGGGTCAGTAGGAAACCAGAGCATTGGTACGATGGTGCACTTCAAGGCCTTTCCCCCTTCTTCACAGATAAAGGGAGAACCCCCAGAAACTAGTCATGACTATCCCCTTTGGATCCTGTGGGACTAATGATATTATGTGCTTTATTTATTGCCCATGTCTCTGCTCCAAGAACAATCGTGCTCCTACATCACCCAACACTCATCCCCAACTTTCTATTCTTTCCCAGCCTTACAAAGCTCATAAAATCTTTCCACTGGGCTCTGGGGAATTCATGGTTTGTTATCAGTAAAATCTGCCATATCTTCAAACTACTAATAAAAAATCCCATCACTGTTTTCCACTTGAAGAAAATAAACCCTGATGTAAGGACAAAGCGTTCTCTGCACCCTCTCAAAGGGGTGGGTTTTTTATTTCCTTCAGCCTTTTACTCTAGGCTGGAAGGTGGTACATGTCTTTGATCCCCATTTTGACTTTCACACTAGTTTTTCTTAACACCCTCTAGCTTTATATATTGTGTTATCATATTATGTCACCCCTATTTTATTGGACACCTATTGACTCCCCAGCTCCATTTCCTCTGTCTTCTCAATAATGTTATCTCTTTACTCACAGTCACTTTTTCTAAGACTATGCCATCTGAATCTTTAACAATTTTGACATGCATGCAAATGATCCAATAACGCCTTAAACTTTCACTTCTTGAAAGTGCTACTCCCATTAGCAAACTTAATTTGATACATTTCCTTTTGATGACCATTGCCTTCATAGCAGCTTACTTTTACCTTATACTTGATATAACCTGTTAAACCTCCAATTCATTAGCATTACCACATTTTCATTGTTCCTAACTCCTTTAATATATCCACACCTTTCCTTAGCCAAATTAAATTCTATGGTTAATCTTTGTATCCGTTGTTTTCATAGTGTCTCAATTTTCTCAAACACTTCTCTCATTTCTTTGAAGTTTCTTCATAACAAAAAATTATGAACATAGTTAAATTCAATTCTCTGCCTTGCCAGTCTCTGTCTTTTTCAGCTGGTGACATTGATTTCTAATGCATTGAGACACTGAATTCATTCATTTCCCACCAACATATAACCAACTACCAGCCTCTGTACCCACATACTTTTCCTTCCCCTCCTCTGACCATAAATCAAGGTTTCTCAGCCTTGGCACTATTGAAATCCTGAACTGGATAATACTTCATTATTGTAGCTGTCCTGTGCATTACAGGATGTTTAGCAGCATCTATAACCTCTACCCATTAAATGTACATAGAAACTCCTTTCCCAGTTGTGACCATCAAAAATGTCTCCATGAATTGTCAAAGGTTCTCTGGCAGGGGCCAGGGAGTAAGCAAGTGATCTCTCTTTTTGTGAATGATATCTTTTGAAAATCACTATCATAAATGAATTTTTTGTAGTCTTATCTAAAGCCAGTTTCTCCCCTTGTTTTCTCATCCTTTTTTACTTAGCTAAGAACATGGCTCCAAAACTTACATCTTCCTTGTCTCTTCTTTATCATCTGTGTTTCACTCTCATTTTATAAGCATGCAAATATGTGGTCATTTCTTCCATTTTTTTTAAAGGACAATAAATAAAAGGGGACCCCCATTTTCTTTTCATTTTTGTCTACTTTTCTACTTGTACCCTTCATTTTAGAGCTGTCTAAAACAGAAGAAAATCATAGATAAACACATAGCAAAGCATGTGTAAACAGTGCAACTTTTCAGGAGAATTGGATAGCACAATAAAATGGTAAATTTATTTTTCAAAATGTATACCATAAACAATTCTATTTGGATAACATTTGGGTCAGTTTTAATGTAAAAGTAGATTTTCCTGTTCTCAAAAACAAAACAAAACATAAAAAAATCATTTCAAATTTTCATGGCTTACCTCAGCATGACTTACCTCAGAGGTCCTTACTGTTCATAGCTATCTTGGAATGCAAAGCTTTCAGGAATGTGAAACTTCTCCATGATATGTTGTATGGTAACTTAGTCAAATGTCTGAGGCTAGGGAAAAGCTGTCAGATTTACTTTCTTAAAAGAAAAATTTCTGAAGAGTTGTGTGTACTCACTGTGTCTAATTCTTCTTTCTTAGACTCATTGTAGTCTGGCTTTTGCTCCCACCAATCCACTTAACCTGCTTTTGTTATGGTCTCTGATAACATCCACATTGCCAAATTAAATTGTCAGTCCTCTTCTTGCTACATCTACTATCAGCATTGAGCACATTTGATAACTGTTATGCATTTTCTTCTCACGGTTTCCATTCTATCAAATTTACTACATATTTTCCCCATTTCACTGGTTGCTTCCTGTCAGATTTCTTTGCAGGCTACTCCTCATTTTTGTGAACCTTAAATATTAAAACACACCAGAAATTACTATTTACTATTTTTTTCTTTTCTCTCTGTACTCATTATTTTGGTGATCTCAAATGTGAGTTCTAATTTCAACTGTCAATCCATGACTACCAAATGCATTTCTTTAACATATCTCTCTCAAAAACTCAAGTTCTTTCCTTGACATCTTGACTTGAACATCTAATACCTTCCTTGAAATTACCATATTGAAAGTCAAACTTCTGATTTTTAACCACTCTACCTGAGGTTGTTCCAATCTCTGTTATTGGCACCACTCTTCTTTCAGTTATTTGGGATAAAAAAAAATGGAGTCATCTTTAACCCCTTTCTTTCTAATGAATCAAACAGTACTTTCAAAATCTTTCCAGAAACCAGCCACCTTCCAACCTCTACTACTACTATCACTGGATTGAGCCAGCATAAGCATCATCACTCACTTGGATTGACAGTAGCCACCTATCAAATTGTGGTAGAAGGTATTATTATTCCTAGTTATCTACAAATTTATTGTCCTTCCCTTCAAGAGTATGATTCAGACCTGCCCATTTCCATGTAACTTGCAGTCAACGTCAGCTTCATGGATGTTTGACCTTCACTTGGTTTTGTGCTCTGCTATTGCCATCTTGAAATGTCTAGTGATTGTCAAACAAGAGTTCTCGTATTTTAATTTTGCACTGTAGTCTTCAAATCATATGGCCAATACTGCTTTCAATGCCATTCCTTTTAGGAGAAACATTGATTAATGCAATGCATGGATGTCAGGTGGCATTTCTAGAAGCTTAAAGAGTTGTTTTCTGTCCCAGATATGAACAATGCCTTTATCCTGGATGCTAAAATGAACAAAGACTTGGGGAGAAAAGCCAAAGCTGATCCTAGCCAACATACAACATGAATGAAGAATAAGTATTTCTTGTATAAGTACTGAGAATTGGGAGTTTTGCTATCTTAGAGTAAACTAGTGAAAACTGACAGATTTCTCTGCTTCGTCACCTTGTCTAACCACAGTATATTTTAGAATCAATAGTCAAACTGAGTCTTTTAACAGTGTGGTTAAATCATAGCATTACTCTGCTCAAAACATGCCAATGATTGGCTGTTTCACTGAAATGAAAAGCTGAAGTCCTGGCACTGGCCAAGTATAATTTCTCTCTCACTACTCACTTTGTTGACCTCATCTCTTTCTGTGCTCCCACATTTTTACCATACCATAAAATACTATTCTCCTTGTTGTTTCTTGGATATGCCAGATGTGGTCCTTTTCTGTAGCAGTCATATTTTTAGAATGATCTGTGCTTTGCTAACTTTGCTCAAATCTTACTTTCCCAATGAGGCAAATTTTGACCACTCTGAATTAGATACTGTATTCCCCTTAGCAAATTTGACCCTCTATTTTTCTACTTTTCATTCAACTATTTATTAATTATATATATTTTATTTATACTCTGTATACTCCCATGAGAACATAGGCTTCATTGAGAAAGAGGTATTGTTTCCACCCAATTTTTCCAAGTTCCTGAAATACTGTGTAAAACATAGATGATGTTTCATAATCATTTGTTGAATATTTCAAGATTGAAAGAGGTATATGTATGAATACATTATTTTAAATAATTTCTGCTCATAAGCCTTTAAGTCTCTTGGTCCTCTCTTATGTCCTCATATTCCTTTGGCAAAATCCTAACTTTAATTAATCTGTATACTCTGTTCAGTGACTCTACATAGTAGCTGAATATTGCTGGAGTAAAGCAGACAAGTATGTTGAGTTGTTTCACTTCACATTTAGGACTGCCGACCTTTCTTGGGCCCTTCGTTTTCCTTAATTCTACCTGGCAGTGACACTATAGTTCCCTGCTCCATTCACTCTACATTTCCCAGATGAAAACCCTCTGTCTTTTGCTTTTGTTAAGCATCCAACCTCTTACCTTTTATTCTAAGTCTTACCTAAATTTCTTACTTTTAAATTCCATGACAAAATAGAAGCTCTAAGAAGAGAACTTCTATGAACTCTCATACTCATAAACACTAATAATCCCATGTTTTTGCCCACATACTATGCCATTGTTTCGATTATGTTGGATAATCTCTCCATACTCATATTAAATGTCAGCCTTTTAGGTCGTGTGGTGGGAATCATATATTCTTGCTTCTTCCGAAGTAGTCTAAACCCTTTATTTTTCTAAAATTTGCAAATTAGAGGAGTCAGTTAACTTTGTAAAGTGTACACAGCTTATATAGTACAATTAATCTCCTATTTGTTATTAAACTTTATTTTAAGGGAATGTTTTATGATTCCTTAAACCTAAGTTGACAGTATACATTTGCCATATTACCCCAGATTTAACATTCTTATTTACATTCTTCCTCTATATTTAATCACTTATTTAATAAACTGTAAATTTCACAAGGGCAATAAAGGTATCTTTTCATATTTCACAATTAAATTCCAAGATTTTAATAAAATTTTACTTTTACCACCATGGTTCTTCCTCTAGTCTCTTCAATTCTATCTCCATTATTAATAATGACTTGCTTTTATTTATCACTCACTGCTATACCAGCACCATGCTGGTTCTCAAACATATTAGCTTGTTTATATATCACAATATGTTTTATAAAATCATTACATTTATTCACTTTACAATAAATCCATAGGCCTATCCTATAGTTAGCCATGGCCTACTGTAGTCTTTAGTGTCCTACCAAAGCCTTCTAGTGCATGCTGAAATCATTAGGAGGCATCCCCTCTTTCTATGAGAGTTCGGTAACTTTTCTACAAATGGATCAAAGGGCCAGGTAACCAGATAATTTTTCCAGGGACAGAAACATCTAAAGTGTTTTTAAGGCCTTACTTCAGACAAACTGAAAATAGTGTTTATGATTCTTCTCCTAGAGGGACCAAAATATATTCAAACTTTCCCATTTTCTTTCAAAAACAGATTTACTTTTATTTTCCCTGCTTTTCCTTGTCTTTTTCCCTCAGTCTGTCACCTCTAAAAAATAATTTAGGGCATCATAGTATATAAAAATATATCCAGTATATGAAAATACTCTTTCATTTTTTTGAATTGTAATTCATAAGATTGGTAATGGGGACAAACATGGGTTAATTTTTTCTAATAATGAATACAAATGTATAAAAAGATTATCATAAATTGATATATAATTAAAGTAGAAATATGAAATTGCTTCTCGAAATTTAAAACTCATAGGCTTTTCCTTTATTTTATACTTTTTGCATGCTATTTGTGACTTCTCACTTTATAATGCTAAATAAAAAGTTGAGCTTTAAATTTAAGCCTTAACTTATATCTCTAAGTATTTGGAAAGTGTATGGAATATTAATGAGAAGAAATACAGAATTTAATATTCACAATATCCTGCCTTGTTTCCTCTTTTCTCTCCAGGAAACAGTGAGCTAAAATATTAAATACATATATTTGGATAAAGTACACACACATCAGTGTGTCTTGCTGTATGTGAAAAACATTATCTAGGTATAGGCATGGGTGCATTTTTTCTGATGGGTGAGAAAAGACAAAAGCCACTTCATATAGCAAAGTTCTTTTTCTAAATCTTCCGTATAATCTCAGAAATTCTTGCTCAGTCAGCTGTTAACTGGCATTTGAATGGTCACATTTAGAATTCTATGGGCTTCAGCATCTTATTTAATTTTGCAACCACCGCTGCTGACCCAGAAATGTTTGCTTATGTGACTTCTTAGAAAGTGTTCAAATTGCACTGGGTAGGCCCTGGAAATACATTACTTTTTGTTGTTGTTGTTGTTCAATTGTAGTTGTCCCCATTTCCCTCCATTACTCTCCCCATGCCCTACCCACTGGAAATACATTACTTGGGAGTTCAGTGTTCTGTAATTAAATGTAAGACTTTAAGTAAATCATAGCTTTGAATGAAAGGGAAATAGGAAAATTAGATAGACCTTAAAATTTGTAACACTGTCATGGGGCTTTTAGAATTAAGAGGACCTGAAGGATCATTCAGCCCAACCTTACTGTTTTACATATGTACATTTTCAAAAACACTAAGAGAAAGTGATTTTATGAGGACCCATTACTAGATTGAATCAGGTCTAGGCATAAGTCCTGGTCATGAAAGCAGTATTAGTTAATTAGCAATATGGACACTGAAGCTCAGGTAGGTTCAAATTCCTAGCTCTGACACTTACTTGGACTCTAGAAATTATAAGTGTAACTTCTAAGCCTAGGTTATTTATCTGCACAATGTGTGCTGAACCTGCACTGGTCTATTGTGAGAAACAGGTGAGATAGTACATGTAAATACTCAACACAGTGATGGGCACATGATAAACACTCAGAGAATGTTTGTGATCTTAAGGAAATGTATTGGTTCTATTTGTCCAATAAATATTTCATCTTTACTAATACTAGTTGTCAGTGTTTATACTCAGGAATATTAAGGGCAGACAAAGGTATGTTTACTTAAGAAGGTAAAATTTCATAGTTGCTTATTAGTTTAATTGTAAAACAAAACATAAGAAGTATTATTATATATTTTAAAGATTTTATTTATTTATTTTTAGAGAGGGGATGGGAAGGAGAAAGAGAGGGAAAGAAACATCAATGTGTGGTTGCCTCTCACACACCATCTACTGGGGACTTGGGCCACAACCCAGGTATGTGCCCTGACTGGGAATTGAACCGGCTGCCCTTTGGTTTGTAGGCCCACACTCAATCGACTGAGTTATACCTGCCAGGGCTCTATTTTTATATATACCTGCTTATGGATTAAAAGAACAGTTTGCTTTTCTTTAGGCAACACTTAATTCTTTATGTACTTTTATCACTTTGTATGAAAAAATTTAAAGCCCTTCATTCCAGGAATGTATAAAAGTAGTTGTGAATGCTGACCATTAAATATTAAAGACATAGGTATAGCTTTTGAAAAGTGACAGTGATCTAGTTTAACAGTGAGAGATTAAACAATAAATTTCAGACATGCCTTTTTGTGCCCATAGGTTATTAGAAGGTAGAAAACCTGTAACGAACTCTACAGTTTCTGAGCCTGATACTGATATTGAACTGACAATTACAAAAGGCAGCTTGAGGGGATGGAGTGATGCATTGGCATTGAAACTAGGGCATCTGTTCTGCTTCTAGTACCCATACCATTTAAGTAAATATCAAGGGTCTAACAGTTTGATACGTATTCATGGCCCAGAACCCTCCAATTATACCATGTGTCATGACATTGATGCAAATGCTATCCTCAACCATTTGAGAGAAAAAAAGTTTAAAAATACACTATTGTGGCAGTGCATTAACCTGCTCTCAGCTGCTCAGCAAGAGACAATATAAGTGTGCTTCAGTTAAAGGATGACACAAACCTTTGCCTTTGAGCTAAAAGGGCTATTAAGTTAAAGATGGTGCTTAAAGAAAGGTATTTATTGTTGGTTTGAAGACTATTGCTATGCCATTACATTCAGCTAATGAGTTTTGTTATTGTAATAATAACTTAGGAGTGCAAAATTCTTTCCTGCAGGTTCTGAACTTTAGAAAGGCAACGTATTAAACTTTTGAGTTCCTGCAGTGTATCCTGATTCCCCTAGGTTTAAACTTCATCATAATATAACATCTCCATTTGGTAGATCTGGGAATAAGAAAGGGCTTGCTCAAAGGTCAGAACCAGAAGGAAGGGGTTGTTTTTGCTCTCCTGTAAGTGCCAGCTGGCTTGGAGTGTGCTTCACTCTCAACTTGTAGGCTTATCATTATGTTTAATAATAACTCTTTAAAACATAAAACTTGAAAAATCAAAGAAACATTTCAAAAACCAGCTGTGCCCTAATAGTAGACTGATTAACTCCTGATTCTCTTTAACATAACTAGGATAACTTGAATCCATTTCGGATGAAAATACATTTCTTCTAACACTGAGTTAGCATTTATCTAATAATAACTGTAATGAAGGCAAATGTTACACATTAATATTTCTGTAAAACTGGAGGGAGCTTACAAGAATCAAAGGCACTTTTTATTTTACTTTGAAGAAACAACTCTAATCTGGAGGCTTCCACAGAGCTTTAAGATGATTCAAACCCTCTGTCTCTGTTTCACCAGTAGGATGTCTTCTGTGGGAATAATTATCCTTTTGATAGAACAAAGGCAGAGCGGAGCTGCCATATTGTAAGAGACCTTTGTCTTATCTGGCAGTAGCCAAAATAATTTTCTTTCATAACAAGCCTATATTGCCTTCCCATGATTTGGCTGGGCTTAAATTTCTATGATGTAATTTTTACACATAAGTGGTGGTAGGAATTAGATATTTACCAATGGAAAAACTGGTTTTTACCAAAACTGGTGTTACCAAAAAAAAATTTTTTTTCAGTAATCCTGGGATGTAACAGGGGTACATAACTAGAGGCTGGAACAAAATCAGATTTCTTTCATGTACAATTACTTTCTACAATGTTTTATATTATTCATATAATTTAGAGTGTCGAGAATATGTAAAATAATATTCAGGTACTCTAATATTTTCAAGCTCATGTTCAGTACTATGATGGTTTCCAAGATAATTATAACTAGACTTAACTTTTATGAACATGGAGTTTCACACCGACAATGATACAGAGTTCATCTGTGAATGTAGAGAAGAGGGTTGGCGCTTTAATTCCCAGTATATTAGTTATTGATGCGGAATCTAAATACGAAAAAAGTCCAGAACTTTAAAAGTGTTGTTAACATTACATAATTTTGCATGAAAACTGTTAATGATCCAAATTTATCTTCATGTATTAAAGATTTTTCTAAAATGTGTTTTTACCTAAAATTGCCTATAAGTAATGCTTCCCTAAATCATTTCAAGATCTTATGCAAGCATCCTACAGCTCAAATATATTTTAAGTACAATCACAATTGTGAATGTGGACATTCTGTGCCTATAATTCTCTAGTCTTTTAATTTTCTCATCTATAAATCAGTAAATTGCACTGGATGGTTTTCAGTGACCTAATACACAAAGGCCTTGGCTCATATCTCCTCCTTATTACCGTGATCACAGTATTCATGATCACTATGCTTTCGATTTCTCTCATCCCAATAGATTTATTTTTTCCTGTGTCAGAGGCTAAAATAAATTTATTTCTTTTATCAGTCCATCAGGTTATGATTTTAATACTAATTAATTAAGTCTTGAATTTCTGAGGAGATCCTCTATAGTTGAGAGTTATTCTGTCAATTATTTATGATGCAGTGGTTTTAAAAATACTGTAATACATTGATATGCATCTACTTTCATCCTAGTTAAGCAAGTGGGTGATAAAGACTTTGTGTTGATTTTTAATGTCTCAGTTATAGTCCTCTTAAAGCTTCATTTTCTCATGTAAAATTATACATATACATGCTTTATATATATATATATCTTTGTGTATTTGATATTGCTATTGGCAATACTATGTGTCACAATTGCATATTCTGAACTCTCAAAGATAAACTTTGTTCAATATTTGCATGCTTTAACTGAAGTAGCTGCTGGACTTGAAAATGTAGTATTTGTTTTGTTATCCATTCATTCATCTATTCATCCATTTGTTTTTGAATTTCTCAACCAATTCCTTACTGAATAAAACTAATCCTTTTCTCATCCTTGGTGTTTTCTTAGTGTATTTTCACTGTTGCTAGCTTCTTGATAAACTCAGTTCAAATTTGATCTCTAAGAAGTCGTTCTTGTACATTATAACTTACATGATTTCATTTTGCTTTAACATGCAATGCCTATAATGTGTAAATTGTCTGGTAATTAATCACACATTGTCTTGATATTTTTTGAGTTGCTATTAACCTATTTTAGGATTATTTGTTTTCAAATATATAGGTTTAATTTATACTATATAAATTTTAAAATCCTTACAATCATAGAGTATAAATTATGCTTCTCTATATTCTTTTACTTATAGAAACACAATGAATATTGTGTATTAGTTTATCTGTAAACAAAAGCTATGTATGCCATTAGTGTCACAACTGAAAGCAGCAATGCTGTTAAGTAAAGATCACTTGAAACTAGGCCCTATCTGGCGTAGCTCAGTGGATTGAGTGTGGACTATGAACCAAAGTTTCGCAGGTTTGATTCCCAGTCAGGGTACATGCCTGGGTTGCAGGCCATGACCCCCAGCAACCGCACACTGATGTTTCTCTCTCTCTCTAGCTCCCTCCCTTCACTCTCTAAAAAATAAATAAATGAAATCTTTAAAAAATCACTAGAAACTGAGGCTTAGTGACTCTCAGGAACATTGATTCTTCCTTTTCCAATTTGGTCAGAAAATGCCAGATTCTACTTTCTTGTTAATAAAGAGAAACAACAACAACAATAACAACAAAAAGTCTTACTTAAGCATGACTTAACAAAACGTGGTTTAACATGACTTGAAAACATAGTTTGCCTCTAAAAAAATTTAATGGGACAATTTAAATATCTATTTATGTACCAAGAAGTACTCTAAAACATGTCTTGAACAAAAAAAAAACACTTATTTTAGCCTAAATTTAATTTTGCAGGCTGTGCCTTATTTCTCTGTACCTATCTTCATATTTTTCTGCAGCTGCTGAAATCTCTAGAGAATATCTCTCTGCGGAGGCAGCCAGACAGCCCAAGTCTCTCCTCTGTTCTTGAGTTCCTGTTTTCAAGTAATGATTCGGATAAACTAGAGACCAGTTTCTTTTCCTGCAACTCTGGCAGCTGAAATGAATTCTCCAAAGACTTCTCTTTGGAGGCAAGCAGATGGTACACACGCACGTGTTTTAGTTTTGATTGTAGCAGTTCTGAATAATTTAAAGTTCAAATCTCTATAAAACTACTATATTCCCATTTCCCAACACATTTTTTTTTCTTTTGCCTCAGAAATTCCTTCCTTGTATTTTGACATTTGGCTGAAAATTCCTTCATCTTCTACTGTCTTCATTGTCACACACTTCCTGCTGTTCTTTGTTACAATTTTAGATAAGTATGGCTTTAGAAAACTAAGATGTTTTTAGAAACTATTCTGCTGGTGATTTTCCCCTTACCATTTGCAAAGAATTTTGTATACATAAACAGCACATTAGCCAAATGATGTTGTTATCACAGTTCCTGTTGGTCTGCAC
The DNA here is from genome assembly GCF_004126475.2 of Phyllostomus discolor. Lineage (NCBI taxonomy): Eukaryota > Metazoa > Chordata > Mammalia > Chiroptera > Phyllostomidae > Phyllostomus > Phyllostomus discolor. Next base: position 54,014,901 of record NC_040907.2, read on the forward strand.
TTGGCTCTCGCTTTAGAATTACCCCAAATAAGTTTGCAGGGTTTTATAGTTGCATTATGAGGCACTCAATAATATGGATGAACTTAAGCATGCTTTTTTCCCCTGCCATTTTGTTTGAGAAACAGCCAGTACTATCTCTGTTGAAGATTCACTGCTGCTCCAGGTAGAATACGATAAGAAGGGGATATTCAGAACGATCTGCAGGTAGGTTTATTTCATCATTTTAAATTGCCAAACATAGTCCAGAATTTTCTGTGAAATTTAGTGATTTGCAAAGTTAACAGTGTCTGTGAGGTATTCACATATTTTTGCACACACACACCCATGCACACATGTCTAGAGCCACCGAACTCAATCATAAGGCTTTGCTACTGTAGACACTAAAGCTATGATTCAATTCTGGATGAATTTTCTAAGTTTTATTGGCCAAGATCTCTTATCTTATTATGGGTAAGGCACAAGAATAACTATAAGATAGAGTGTACTGTATTCACACAAGAAAAAAGAAACTTAAAAATATGAGGTCTGTCCAGAAGGTATCTAGCCATATAATATGAATAACAGAGACATTTAATGAAGAAGATACAAGATACAAAAAGCATTGTACATAAGACAATGATGCCTCATCCCCTTCCAAGCAGGTACCTTGGGACCTCACACAATTTTCCCAACCACAATCAGCTGCACCGTCATATTTTCCTGAATCTCAGTGACAATCTGAAATCTCTTCCCTTTCAACGATGCTTTTAGTTTTGGGAAAGCCAGAAGTTGCAGGGCGCCAAATCTTGACTGTAGAGAGGCTGAGTCATCTGGGTGATTTGATATTTCACCAATAATCTCTGCACAAGATGTGATGCATGAGTGGGCATGTTTTCACAATGAAGCTGCCAATCACCAGTTGTCCGTAGCTACAGCCTTCTGAATCATCCAAATAGTTTCCAAGAAGGAATGTTCAAGCTTAATTTGAAATTTGGCACAGATTTGCTGCTGTACTCACTCAGCCATTTTGAATGTAGTGGCCACACAGTACACATGCTTACTCAACGGCATCTACCACTCTCACTGACTAGTAAAGTCACCATTGTGCACGCATGCTTGTTTGAGTCCACTCTCCTTGGCTGCCAGGTTATATTGATTTAATGTAAACTATTCTCATTATATTAAGAATGGGTGGACTTTTTTAAAACAGACCACACTATTTAATCAATTTACAATGTGATGGTAATCTTGACTGCTTAAATAAAAACATTGTTGATGAAGATATGTAATTAGCCTTTACTAAATGATGTTTTTATATTACTTTGTGGACCATCCAGCCCTTATAAAATTATGTCATTTTTGACCACCATATTATAAATGCAGAACCTAAGCATCAGAGATTTAAGAGTTTTGGATATACAATCATGTATTATTATTATTTTTTAATTATCTTTTTTAATCATTGTTCAAATACAGTTTTCTCCTTTTTACTCCCAATCCAGTTCCCCCTCCCAACCTCCCCACTTCTCTCCCATTACAACCCTCCCCTTAGTTTATGAACATGTGTCATTTGAGTTTGTTCCTGTGAACCCTTCCCACTGTCCCCTTAAATTCCCTCTTCTCTCCCCTCTGGTCACGGTCAGCCTGTCCTCTATTTCAGTGTCTTTGGTTATATTTTGCTTGTTTCTTTGTTTTGTTGTTTAGGTTCCTGTTAAAGGTGAGATCACATGGTATTTGTGTTTCACTGACTGGCTTGTTTTGCTAAGCATGTTTTCCAGCTCCATCCATGCTGTTGCAAAGGGTAAGAGCTCCTTCTTTCTTTCTGCTGCATAGAATCCCATTGTGTAAATGTACCATAGTTTTTTGATCCATTCATTTACTGATGGGCATCTTGGTTGCTTCCAGCATCTAGCCATTGTAAATTGTGCTGCTATGAACATTGGGATGCATAGGTTCTTTTGAATTGGTGTTTTAGTATTCTTAGGATAGAGTCCCAGCAGTGGAATTGCTGGGTCTAAAGGCGGATCCATTTTTAGTTTTCTGAGGAAGTTCCATACTGCTTTCCATAGTGGTTGTACCAGTCTGCAGTCCCACCAGCAGTGCACTAGGGACCCCTTTTCTCCACAACCTCTCCAACGCTTGTTGTTTGTTGCTTTGTTTATGATGGCCATTCCGTCTGGTATGAAGTGGTATCTCATTGTGGTTTTAATTTGCATCTCTCTGATAGCTAGCGATATTGAACATCGTTTCATGTGTCTTTGGATTTTCTGTATGTCCTCCTTGGAGAAGTGTCTGTTCAAGTCCTTTGCCCACTTTTTAATTGGATTCCTTGTCTTCTTAGAGTGCAGTCTTGTAAGTTCTTTATATATTTTGGAGATTAAACCCTTGTCTGAGGTATCATTGGCAAACATGTTTTCCCATACAGTGGGTTCCCTTTTAATTTTGATACTGTTTTCTTTAGCTGTGCAGAAGCTTTTACTTTTGATGAGGTCCTATTTGTTTATTCTTTCCTTTATATCCCTTGCTCTAGGGGACAAGTCAGTAAAAAAGTTTCTGTGTGAAATATCTGAGATTTTCCTACCTACGTTCTCCTCTAGGATTTTAATGGCGTCACGTTTTATATTTAAGTCTTTTATCCACCTTGAATTTATTTTTGTATATGGTGTAAGTTGGTACTCAGGTTTCATTTTTTTGCACGTGGCTGTCCAGTTCTCCCAACACCATTTATTGAAGAGGCTATTTTTATTCCATTTTATGTTGCTGCTTCCTTTGTCAAATATTAATTGACCATAGAGACTTGGGCTTATTTCTGGGCTCTCTGTTCTGTTCCACTGGTCTATGTGCCTATTTTTATGCCAGTACCAGGCTGTTTTGATTACAGTGGCCTTGTAGTGTAGTTTAGTGTTAGGTATTGTGATCCCTCCTACTTTACTCTTCTTTCTCAAAATTGCAGCAGCTATCCAGGGTCGTTTTTAATTCCATATAAATTTTTGAAGTGTTTGTTCTATGTCTGTGAAATAAGCCATTGGTACTTTAATAGGTATTGCATTGAATGTGTAAATTGCTTTGGGTAGTATGGACATTTTGATGATATTAATTCTTCCAATCCATGAACACGGTATATGTTTCCATTTGTTTGTGTCTTCCTTGATTTCTTTCTTCAGTGTTGTGTAGTTTTCTGAATATAGGTCTTTTACCTCTTCGGTTAGATTTATTCCTAGATATTTTATTTTTCTTTTCGCTATATCAAATGGGATTTTTTCCTTGATCTCTGTTTCACAATCATGTATTATGAAGCAGGATGCAAACACCAGGTAATATGAAGACCAAATTCCTTTTTTCCCACATAAAGTGAAACAAACAAGTAGCATAACCTTTATAAAACACCCAAACACATTTTGTGTAGGGTAAGTTTTTGTTATTTTCAAAATGTAACTACTTAGCAGATAGGATACAAAACACATTTTGTTGACTGTTGTTGTTTTGTATATAAAATTTGGGAAACAGAAACTCGGAATAACAGAAGAGAGCCTCAGAAATCTCATCCGTTTGATAGAATATTTCCCTTAGATGTCCTAACAATTGCTATGCAGAATCAACTAATAAATAACTTCCGGTGGTGTTTTATCTCTCTTGATTTCAACCATTCAAGTTATGCAACTCCTATCACTTACACTGAGGGATAATCCCACAATCTAGCAGTTCTCACTATCAGGAAGTTTTTCATGTATTTTAACCAATTATCTTCCTCTAGCTTTCATTCCATTTTCCATTGTTACACCAAATCTGAGGAAAGCACTGAATGATTTCTCATTCCCAGTGAGGATCACTCTTTTAAACATTGGACTGTCTTATGTTTTTGTTTATTTCTCACTCTCCCAAAATTTACCTATTTACCTGCAACAGACTTCTTCAGTCAGTCTCTCAACTGTCTTTATCAATTGTATGCTCTTCCCTGATGAGCAGCCTCTACATTTGTTTACTAAATGGTTTGAAGTCAGGCATGTAGAGATTGTGGCTCTTTACTACAAAACTATATCCTAAACTTAATACAAACAAAAAAATATAAACCAGCTGGCACACCCCAAATAACTAAAATATTTGAAGCAGTAAGATTTTCATTTTAGGGTCTGCTTTAATTTGATACCTTAGAGATCACTTCTTGAGAAGCTGATACAGAAGTGTAATAACAACCTCAAAATCTCCAGAATATTAAGGTAAGATATGTTTCAAAGTACAGAATATTGAGGTAAGATATATTCCAAAGGATTCATTTCTTCATGGGAAAAGACAAAGAATATTTCCATGGCTACCAAAGTAGCAGTTTATGCCGAGATGAAGGCTGGCCCGTTAGCTGGCAATGGGACAAGTGAATTGGGATTGTAATGGGAAATACAGAATTGATACTTTTCTTTGAAATGATATATTCAGAACCTTGGGATTTTCATAGATGATGATTATATTTCCTGTTTTTCTTTCCTTCCTTAAACTCCAATTACATCTTTTTTATTTTTCTAATTTTCATTATTTATGTAGGATTTTTAAAGACCATTTCCATGGTCTTTGTTTGCTGTGTCTCTACAATTTTAATTTTTAAAATAACACCGATGACCTTAAATCAAGATGCTTACAGTGTGATTAAGATTTAGATATATTAATTTTATGATATTGCTTAAAGAATGCCATATTTATACATATTTTATAGTATATACATATATACATACATATACACATACATACACATACACACAAATATATATATATATACGCACACACACACACACACAGCTGCATATTACAAAGCTCAACACAACCTACCTTGGCATAAAATTGTCCCACTTGAATGTATTTTGTTCAAAAGCAATTATTAAATGTCTCTAATGTTATGGCAATGTGTTATGTTCTAGTTAATCACACTTCTCATCCATGTATAGTGTTAGGGAGGATATGCAACTAAATTTCAGTTATATATTTTAAATTGTATAGTAGACTTCTGTACAAGGTATAACAGAAAGAGATTAAGCCTGTGAGCAGGGGACAAAGAAGGAGGGATGGGAGATGCCTTTAAGGTGATGCATCATCTGAGTATTCAGTAGGAATAGCTTTTTACCAAACAGCTGGAAGCCACTGCCAGATGATAGAACACTGTGAGTTTACAAAGCACAAAGTGACCTGTTTACTCTAAGGACTAGTCATAGTTTTGTATCCTGCAGCACCAGATTGCAGTGAAGATGCAAGAAAAAAGACATTTGAGATGGAGCTAAAGAATTGAGAAAGGCAAAATGTATGTCATAGAAAATACTTTGGATTTTAACTCAGGATTGTATCAGACTACGGCCTTTGTGTCCAACTTAAACTCACCTCTTTTTGTAAGGAAATATTTACTGAAACACAGCCACACCATTTATTTACATTTTGCCTGTGACTGCTTTAACGCTACACCTGCAGAGTTGAGTAGTTGTGGCAGAAACCACATATCCTGCTAATCTTAAAATGTTCTTCATAAAGAAAAAATTGTTTTTACCTCTCTGGGCAATGTTGAGTCACTAAAAGGTTTGAGCCAAGAGGTAGCATGATTGCTTCTCCTTTTCAGAAAGCTGGGTTTGATAGCAGTAGGATGGGAGACTGGAGGTTTTGTAACATGTGTAGTCTGGCAGGTAATCAGTGCTTCCTGTCTGCTGTGTCTAGTTTCTTCCCTTTCTTTTTCTTTTCTATTTTCAACTTAAAATCTGTTAACACTGATGTCTTCTGAGACTGTAGCTTTTTGCTTATTATATTAATTACTGAATATTTTACATCTGGATTTAGAGGGAGACAATAGTTTTACAAAAACTGTTTCACAAGTAATATATGATACATGGTTTCTATAAATCTGAATGTCTACTCTTGGTTACATACATTTCCATTTGTATATAAAATCATCATCTGCAGCAGCAGTAGACATTTCTTGTCCAGCCACTGTATATAAAGGACTTTGCTAAGTACAAACTATATATAATGGGAGTTCTTTGTGCTGAAAGACAATGTACTCGATCAAAGTATTGTTAAACAATATATGTTTCTATCTGGAGGTATAGCAGTGCTATCAATATTTTGAGCTAGATAATTCTTCATTATGGGGGGCTATCTTGTGCATTCTAGGACGTTAGTATCATCTTTGGCCTCTAACCACTAGATGCCAATAGCACCCCCACCCCAGTCATGATCAAAAACATCTCCAGATATTCCCAGATGCCATATGTCTCCTCAGGGAACAAAATCTGTGCTGGTTAAGTACCACTAAATTTTACTACTTTCTCTTCTGTGTTCTCACAGAATCTGACTTTGGTGAAAATAACAAAAAAAAAAACAGAAAAGAGAAAGAAAATAGCTGTATGTGTATATATATTTTTTCCTGCAAGGAGTTCTTTAATCAGAAAGTTGAGATCACAGGCTAATGGTGTGGTGAGGATGGATTCAGTCTGTCCGTGTACCCGTCTCTTCCTGAAAATTGACTTCATGTTGTGACATTTTCAATTCTTGCACAAATCTTCGTCACAAAAATGAGGTATCAGATTTCAATTGTCTCATTTTTACATTCCTCCACTGTAGTTTGTTGACCTTTTCAGTATTCTACGCAAGATTTTGAGAGAGCTGACCATTCCCTTCTCTTCTTATTAAAAAGTATGAGTAACCTGTTGCAGAGACTAAAATGACTAGCCAACTGAGATGAAGAATTTTAAAAAGGTCAAAATGGTTCAGCACATCATATATTTCACGTTTGTAGCATCGTGAATATGTGTTTAACTGTCTTTTAAATAAAAATTAAATCATTTAAAAAATTAGAGCATACTCTGATTAATGCTCTTCCTAAAGGTGGTCTAATTTTTGATATAACCTTTGTCTTGTGATCATCCTAGGAAATTAGGATTTAGATAACCCCATGTCAGAATGTTTCATACTGTTGGACAACTATTTATCATATTTCTCAGTCTTGAAATACTTACATCTCTGTGAGTCTACTCAGCTTTTCTGAATTTCCAGATAAAAAGGTAAAACTCATTCAAATAACAGACATTAAATTTTCTGCTTCTTCAGCAACACTGCAAGAATTTTCATTTAACAAAGTGTCAGCATCAGCAATACTATTATCAATGGACATCTGGTTTTCATTCTCATACACATAGACAGCAAATTTAAGGTCTGGTTTAGCATATTCAGTGAAGTAAATGTATAGGGGTGGAATTAGGGGAAGTAGACGTGTTTCAGCACTCCTTTTTGAGTTAGAACTGAATTTGAAATTACTTAAATATCAAAAAGCCAAATGCATTAGAACACAAAACTTGTACTAGCACAGAAGCTTTAAAACATATTTGTGACACATGTAAATGACATAAATTCTTGAATAAAACAATCATGTAAAATTGCCTCTATTCTCTGTATTTAGTACCTGGAAGTACCAAGGGACACAGCTGCTGCCTAAGAACTCAACTATACAAATACTGAATGGAAACAAAAGGTAGCAATTAGATATTAAAATGCATGTTCTACTTGCAGCATGTGAAATCAACTTACAGGTGCCATGAGACCTGAGGGAGAGGAGTGGCAAGAATAATGTGAACTAAAATAAAAATCGTCTTGACACATGTTTAGTTATATGTGAAATGAAAATGACTTCACCTCAGATTCAATATTAAGTATTTTAATAATATATTTATTTTTGACCTATGAGCATACTGCATCTCCTATATCTCCTAAGGCTACAGTTGCAGAGAAGCAAATATGGCCAGTACACAGTTTCTGTGAAGGAGCATACAAAGGCTCATCCTCAAACAGAATCCAAGGTAGGAATCATATAATCTGGCTTCAAATATAACATCTGTGTGTCTTTAATTCATTTCTCTAGGTATTTATTGGACCTCTTGGCAGGTTATCTTTGGTGAAATGATGTTGATAAAAGATCCTTTATTTAAAAGATCTGTTGAGTTAAAAGATAGAATGAGTTAATAGTTTTATTTTATTAAATACTTGCAATTGTCTAAGGACATATGTGCTGGAAATATAAAAACTCACTCACTCATGCAAAATGCTTTGTTAGGTATCTACTACCAACTCCATGTGCAAGGGGGATAGAAAATATGCAATGCACTTCCTCTGTCTGAAGACACAGCTGTTCTAAAAGAGTAGTTAGGACAAAATGAAAATACCTTGATGGGTAAAGTATCTTATAATTTTTAAAGTAATATTCAGTTATTTAGATATTTTAAATAAATATTTCCTTCTAATTATGACCTAGATATTCTGGTTGGCCTAGAAACACTAAATGAATGTCCTTGATTTTGAGTAATTTATAGTCTAACTGGGGCTATGTAATTTCTAAGTGGTATAGATTTGATATAGTAGCAAGGATGTCACAAGGTACAGGAAGAATGGACTGGTATTAATTTCAGATATGAAAAATAAGTTTAAAGCAGCTAATTGATTACTCATGGTCAAAAATCAGAAGACACAGATTTTGAATTCAAACTTTCTGCTTCCTAATTAAACACATTTCCAATGAAAATCACATTTTAAAACTATATTTACAAGTAATTAGGATGCAAGCTAGAAATGAATGACTAAAATAATTAGGTACAAAGTGTAATGGGTGTTGAAAAGTGGAAAAAAAACAATGCTAATAAAACAAAAACAACAGTTTATGGTCAAGATGGCATATAGGAAAATGAGGTGCTCACAGCACCTCCCACGACCACATCAACATTACAGCTAAACTTCAGAGCAGCTGTCATGGAAAACTACCTGAAACCTAGCTGAACAAAAGTCCTATAATTAAGTATATAAACAAGAGACCATGGAAAGACTGGTAGGAGGGGCAGGAAGCAGAATAAGCAGGTAAAAATCAGAAAGTATATCTCAGTTGTGGAACTCCCCCCAGAGGAGCAAAGGGTTCCAGCCCAACACCAGACTCCCCAGCCCAGAGTTCTAGTGACAGGAAGAGAAGTTCTTATAACTTCTGGCTGTAAAACCCAGCAGAGATTATGACTGAGTGGGGCAGAGGGCTTCTTGAGTTCTAGGCATCCCTCTTAAAGGGCCTGTGCATGGACTTACTTGAAATTAAACAGCTCTGAGCTCCAGCACTGCAGCAGCAGCTCAAAAGATATATTAGAGACATATGAGGAGGAACTGAATTGTCTGACTTTGGTGTAAGAGCTGAAGGGCCAGCTTTCTCTCGGACAGAAGTGCTGACAGAAACCATTGTTCCTATTCTAAGCCCTTCCCGCACAGAACTGGCAGGCTGGTGCCTCATCTGAGTCTCCATCAACCTAGCTAGCTAACACTGTTAGAACAGCCATGGTAGATCCCTGAGACCCCACCCCACCCCACCCAACCTGTGGACCCACCCAAATTGTTTCCAGTGGTTTTGCCATATAAACAGCTAGTCTTGGCTCATGCTGTAGACTTTCCTAAAATCTCTCAAAGGTTCACAAACTGCAAACAAGCAGCATCTGTCTTTGGCGCCACCCAAACCTCTTGGTAAGTGCCCCCAGGCCCAGCACTGGTGGTAACCAACTTCATTTCAAAGCTTGGCCTCTCCTGGGTACTTCTAAACCCAGCAAAAGTAGCAACCACCTGCATATTGCTTTGTTGCTCATACTAGGTAGACCTAGGTGGGGTGAAGGCAGAAACTGATCTTGGCATGTACTTCCTAGGAGGACCCAGAGCCAACACACAGAGTTGACAGCTTCAATAACATTTTTGAATATCACCTAACCAACTCACAAACAACATACTCAAGTGTAGACTCATGTGGCACCAGTACCCCACTGAAGTGCTTCATGGAGTAGGCCCTTGCACAGCAGCCCCTCCTCTATGGCCTTAGCCAGTCATCAAAGCTGATCAGTCTAGAAAAAAGTCCCTCCTATTGATGTGCCAACAGCAATCAATACTCAACTGTGATGGGAGAATGCACACAGGCCACAAAGGGTTGTACCCAGAGCACCTAGCTGAGGTGAACAGGGAGGCTGTGCCACTGACCCTACCAGACACCTGCTACACAAGATCTCTCCACCAAGCCTGGGGAATATAGCAGCCCCTCCTAACACAAAGAAACAAACATAGACAAGCAGCCAGAATGAGATGACAATGAAACATGTCCCAGATGAAAGGAACAGAACAAAAAGCAACAACAACAAAAAACTAAACTAAATGGAGACAAGTAATACACTAGATGCAGAGTTCAAAACACTAGTTGAAAGGATGAGCAATGATCTCAGTGAGAACTTCAACAAGAAATAAGAAACATAAAAATAGAGACAGAAAACATAAAAAAGGTACCAGTGAGAAATGACTACAATAACTGAAATGAAGAATACATTCCAGGGAATCAACAATAGAGTATATACAGAGAATTAAACTTGCAAATTGAAAAAAGATGAAAACAAAAAACACCCAATCATAACAGAAAATAATCCAAAAAATGAAGATAGTTTAAGGAGCCTCTGGGACAATTTCGAGTGTATCACCTTTCATATCATAGGGGTGCCAGGAGGAGAAGAGAGGGAGCAAGGAGTTGAAAAGCAATCTGAAAAATAATGACTGAAAACTTTCCTAACCTGGTAAAGAACATAGACCTACAAGTCCAGGAAGTGCAGAGTCCCAAACAAGATGAACCAAAAGACGCACACACCAAGACACATTATAACTAAAATGTCAACGTTTAAAGACAAAGGAAGAATCCTAAAAGCAGTAAGGGAAAAGCAGTTAGGTTCCTATGACAGAGCTTCCATAAGACTGATTTCTCAACAGAAACATTTTAGTCTAGTACTGATTGTCACAAAATATTCAAAGTGATGAAAAACAAGGACCCACAACCAAGATTACTCTATCCAAAAAAAAAAAACAAACTATCATTCAGAGTAGAAGGATAAAGAGCTTCCCAGACAAGAAAAAGCTGAAGTTCATCACCACCAAATGAATATTACATTAAGAAATGTTAAAAGATCTTCCTTAAGAAGAAAACAAAAGATCAAAAATATGCATAATATAATGTCAACAAATACATATCTATCAAAAATTACTTTAAATTCAAATGGGCTAAATAATCCATTGAAATACATATGGTGGCTGAATGGGTAACAAAACAAGACCCTTACATATGATGTCTATAAGAGACTCACTGTAGATCAAAAGACACACAAAAACTGAAAGTGTGGGGATAAAAAAATACTTCATGATAATGGACACAAACAAACAAAAAGAGCTGTGGTAGCGATACTTATGCCAGACAAAATAGACTTTAAAACAAAGGTTATCACGAGAGACAAAGAAAGACCCATTAATTTCACTTCTGAGTATATATCTAATGAAATCTAAAACACTAAGTTGAAAAGACATGTTCACTCATGCATTTATTGCAGCATTAAACACAGTAACCAAGATACAGAAGCAACCTAAGTGTCCATCAAGAAATGAATGGATAAAGAAGTGGTATATAGCAAAATGGAATATTACTCAGCCATGAAACAATTGAATGGAATCTTGTCATCTTCAGCATGGAGGGATTTATTGGTTATTGTGCTAAGTGAAATAAGTCAGTCAGAGAAAGACAAGTGCCAGATGATTTCACTTATGTGTGGAACCTATAAAACAAAATAAATGAAGAAGCAGAATGGAAACAGATTCATAGATATGGAGAACATTTTGATGGTTGCAAGATGGGGGTTTGGAGGGATTGATGAAAAAGTTGAAGGGATTAATAAGTACAAATCTGTAGTTACAGAATAATCTTGGGGAAGTAAAGTACAACATAGGGGATATAGTCAATAATATTTTAATAACAGTGTGTGGTGTCCTATGGGCACTAGATTTATTGAGATGATCACTTTGTAAGTTATATAAATGTCTAATCACTATGTTTACACCCAAAACTAATATATTACTGAACATTTAATTGAAAAATCAAAAAAATATATTTAAAAAAAGTAAAAAGTAATAAAACAGAGCAAATTCTTACTCGTAGCATAGTAATGACAGTAATATTTATATTTTTCAACCCTTTCAAGACTACCCATGTGTATGTATATATGTTTATGTTTTGCTTGTGTTTGTATACCCATGTATGTGCATATATATGGTAACATTACTCATGATGTTAACTCACAAAAGCAATTGTATTGTTTCTACAGAGACCGATTATAGTATTTACACATCTAGTATCTCTTTTGAGTGGATGTGTATGTATATATGGATTCAAGGACCTCTTAAAATAATTCTAAATTCTCTCAAGGCCTTGATAAACACTTTATAGTATTGATAAACAAATATGTAGTATAAAGACATATTTTGTTAATACAACAAATAACTCTTTATGCCATGCGCTATGTCTGAACAATAATATTAATATATTTCTTCATTATATTTGCAATTTTACTTTAGTTGAATCCCTTATTTTGTAAGTGATGAAAATCTAAAGAATGTGCTCAATAAGTAACAATAGCCAATTAACTACTTTATAAACACATGATAAAATTTGTGTGAAGACTTTTTTATGCATCTTCAGTCTGCAAACATTTCTGCAATTAGAATTTATGATCAAGGAAGATGTGTTGAAAATGCCAGACTGTACTTCAGGTGATGCGTAGTTCAGTCTTTTTCTCTAAAGCTGATAGACATTCAACTGAGTCCCTTTCATCTCGTCTGTAAAATAAAGAGATTGAACCCAGTGATTCCCAAACCACTTCCCTCTCTAACATTCACGAAACTCATAATTCTGTGAAATTAGTCCTTCTCCCCTCCACATACAGACACTGATTTATCATAATGATTAAATGTTTTTTTTTTCAAGTTAACCTATTAAGCCCAAAAATCTCAAGATATTTCAATATCTGTATCACACAAATCACATATTTTGTACCATAATAACATAAAATTTGAAATCAACAACAAAAACAGCAAACTAAAATATTAAACTAAAAAAATCTCAGTAAGACATGGGTTCTAATCAACCATTCATTTTTTAGAAACTATTATTTTTTGTAATAGATATATATTTGTTTATTTTTTTAGATTTATTTCATTTTCACATTGTTTTCTTTCTATGAAATTCATGTAAACTTCAGGTAAGCTTCAAAGCAAAACTATATCCAGGGCACAACAAATTGTTGGTTGTACCATACAATATCTACCGATTTTAAAACTCACTTGGAAAAAAAAAACAACTGGGTTTTCAATGGGATTTTTAACGGGAAATATAATAGTCAGTTTCTCTCTCTCTTTCTCTCTCTCCTACTCAGAGAAAAAGAGAATCTATTTTTTTCCACTAACAAACTATTTATTTTCCTTCTGCTGTACAGAAGATCCCTGTTATTAATTCACTTTTTGTGCACTCAACAATATGATCTATTTTAAATAATACCTTGTATAATTGTGCTCTACTCAAATGACTTATATGTAATTTTTTAAGTTACAAGTATATAGTATAAAGGTATATGTTGTTAATCAGTTGAATATGGCCCTGCTCATTCTATCCAAAATATTGTACAATGATAGTTTGTCAGGAACTTAATCTTTTATTACAATATAATTAGAAAAATTGTTTCAACTTACAATACCTTCTTCCAAGTACATATCTGAATGAGGACTGCATGGGTCATATTTGAAATAAAATTGAGAAATGATTTAGTATTTTTTAATTAGAATGATGCCACCATAATCCAATATGAATCCAAGTTTTGCATGAATTCTTGAGTCATCTCTTTAAAAAGCTGATTGATTTTACAGTATTAACTTACTACACTAATTAACTGTACAATAAATAATTTAAAAGACCTTAAAGTAAGTTTCATACAGATTTTACATAATTGATTACAATTTATAGACGATTACTTTGATATTTTATATTTTGATCTATTCAGTAGAAATAACTAAAATGAGACAAGGCTTACTATGTAATATAATCATATAATCTAGTTCCAGAAAATGAAATTTGAGAGGAATGTTCTTTCTTTCAGGCCGCAGGGGTACTATTTAATGAACTGCCACTTCAGTGTGCTAAATGATGCCCCAATGGATTGAAAGAGAAGACCTGCTTCCAAAACTAATTTGCACTGTGGGAGCACTTTGCTCACCTGACAAGTGCTGACCTGATGCATCATATTCTAAAATGCCATCAGGGTTATGCAAGTATAATTGATGGCAAATGAAAGCTGCAAAAGACTACTTTTTTTCTTTTTTCATTTCCAAACATTAGGCCCCTAATTCACCAGTGTATGATTTTACAAAGCAGATGCTTTATTAGGGCACATGAACTTCATGTGACATTATAATTCAAGAGCTCTTTCAAGACTTATGATGTGATATGACCCATTTTTTAATCAGTTCAGGTGTTGTCATTAAAGATAAATTAAGTTCCTCAAAGGTCATTTTTTAAAACAGACTTAATAACCTATATATTTTTATAAAATGTTTGAATAGTTTACAAAATAGAGAAAATATAACACATTAAAAAGCAATGCAGAGTGTTATGAAAAAAACTAAGAACATATTTTGTCTTAAAAAAGACCTTTAGAAACTATTTTAGACTTTGCCAAAATGGTGACGAGTGCTGGACCATTAACACTGTTCCAGCTCTCTGGAGAAGAAGTGCCATTAGTATCAATTTCCTAATGTGCCCAATAAGACATTTCAGTGTAATATTAAATATACTCTGACATATTCTTTTGGGGCCATTTTAGAAAATGTAAATGAGAGCATCCTATGAAAGATATAATAAGTAATTCTAGCCAAGGCTGTTCAAAAGTTTGTGTCATTCCAAAGGGACGATAGACAAGGAAGTGTGCTATTCAGGTGGCAATTGAAGGGAGGGTTGGAAAGGTTGATAGCGAATCCCCTTTGCTTTCCTTTAACCTTGTTCTAAAGTCTGTGCGTTTTTTTTAATATAGTTCTTCAAGAACATACATGCATGACCCATGGACATGGACAATGGTGTGTGACTGCCTAAGGGAGTTGGTGGGAGCCTGGGTTAAGGAGGGCAAAGGGGAAAATATCGGGACAACTGTAACAGCACAAAGAGAATGTAATTTAAAAAAACTTCTCTGTGTTTAGCATACTATGCAGTTTATAGTGATTGGCTGAACCATAGTATTTTAAAGATATAAAAAGGCATAAACCATGTGCTTATAATATCTTCTAATAAAGAATCTGAATCAAAGAAAAAAAAGAACCCTGGTAAACTATTATACTCTTAGATAATATCAGAGCCAGAGTAGAACCAGGAATTTCGTTTTCTTGAGCCAAATTATCTTTTAAAATATTCAGTAATAGTTAAGGAGTTTGAAAGCTTGAGGAAAATTAAGATAGAAATCTTTACTTCTTTAACTGAGAGGATCCTATATTTTATTTAATAAATCTGATAACTACTTCAAGGGACACATGTAATGGCATTGCAACCCTATTTTTTTCTGCCCAGTTTAGCAAAACTTTTAGAAATAATGTAGTTTTGGAATACAGTGATTTTACTAAACATTGTTTAAATAAATATTCATCTAATGGAATCATATTCAGAATGGAAACCTAACATTTCTATTTAGGAGAACATTGAGCCCCTAATTTCCTCATGACAAAAGAAAAATCAATCAACTTGATCATTCAGTAATGTAAGACTAACTGTCATTCATCTATCTATCCATTTATCTGTTGGCATGGTGAATTCAGAACAGACTGCAGTGGAATATGTCCACATGCCAAAATGGGTGTGAGTAACACAGCAGAAATAGAAGGAAGTATCTAGATGAGCTTGAGGTATGTTTCTGGTTCTCTCTTTTCTGTAAGTTATATTCAAGGGATCCAGAGGTGGTCACATGTAGAGGTGAGAGAATAGACAACAAATGAGGGAACAAATAGATGGGCCAACAGAGGACTGTGTTGACAATAAACAGACCTTATTATTTAATGATTTACAACTGGATGTATTGTTGAGAATGATAGTTTCCTGATGTAGGTCCAGCATGGTATGACCAAATGTCAGCTATGGCATGTCACCCTGACCTGTCACTAGTCCAGAGACCAAAGAAATGTACAGTATGTGTCAATCCACTAGGCAGTGTGAACACCAGGTGCTCCTTTCTCCACTGCTGCTACAGAAATGCTTATACCCGCACCCAATGTTTATCAACTTAAAAGGAGAAGGGGGCATGGAAAATGGACCACTGAAAATTTACAAAGAAGGTAACATTTAATCTGCAATACTCTCTAGAGTGAAGAATCCTCATCCCAGGCCCCTCAAGATCCCTCAAAATTAAATTTTGTCAAATGTCATCTCGTAATAGAATATTACCAAACACAACAAAAATATGCCACCATGAAATGAAGACAATAAACAGCAGATTTACATTTCTGAAGACTTTAATATGGCAAAGACCGTCTTCAGTGGCGTGACTCAGTGGGCTGGGCTTTATGCTGCAAACTGAAATGTCACCAGTTCAATTCCTGGTCAGGACACATGCATGGCTTGTGGGCCAGGTCCCCAGTTTGGGGCATGAAAAAGGCAACTGATCATTGTTTCCCTTGTGCAGCGATATTTCTTTCCCTCTTTTCCTCCCTCCCCTCCCCATTCTCTCTAAAAATAAATAAATACAGTAAAATTTTAAAAAATAAATACAATTGCAAAGATCATTTGCATAAAATAATTGTACATGAAACAAAAAGTAAAGGTTCCTCATAATTCATAACCTCCATTATGTGAATTTCTGTTTTAAAATTATATGACATGTATAATTTGGAAAACTTTGTGTCAACATTTATTTTAATATTGATTGATATTGCCACAGTAGCTTGATAGATGCAAACACAAATACTCTGGACAAGTGAACTTTTCAGTGCAGACTTACAAAATTCCATCTAATTCAAACTGGGAGAAGCATGCATTCATAGTCAAAATGTCTTACCTCTGCATGTGTTAACACACATACACACGCACATACACAAAACTTAAGAAAAGTTAAGTTTCTTAAAACTTAACTATAAAGAAACAAGGCATCATGAATGAAATCAACAGAAAAAATAATAACCAGCATAGCTGTTTTCATAAGATTTCAAATTTGGGGGTTATCAAAGACAAACTTAAATAAGTACACTATTCAGTAAATTAGGAAGAGAGGAAAAATAAGTAGAAAACATGATTTTTTTTAAAAATAATGCCCAGTATATTTTAAAAATAACAAAATAAAACTTTCCCAAATGTAAAATATTATCATTCATTCACTCATTTATAAAAATCTTCAAAATCTTCATATGCCTGATAATTTTTCAGATTGTGAAGACAACTGTGACCAGAAAAATACTTCATGTATTTGTTAATTTTATTCTAGAGTATGTGTGAACAAATGATGAAAGTGTTGTTAATACATGGTACCAATGCAATGGGTGTGGAATGAGGTTCAAGATGGGGTGCAGGCCGAGAAGCCTCTGGGAGTGTAGAAAAAAGGAAAAACAGATCCCAAAGCCTCCACAGCAGTGGCTGGGGATAAGGAAGCAGACAGACCAGTTAAGAGGTACTTTGCATAGCAATAACATCTGGATAGTTTCATAGTCATGCTAAATAGTTTGATTGCCTCAGGGGTGAGGGAGATGGGTTTGACTTTAACCCCTGATGTAGTCAGGAAGTAGTTCCCCTGTGCCTGCAGGAAAGCAGAAAGAGGGTCAGCTCCCAGTCTAAGGGCCACGTTTGCTGGGACTAACAACAGCAGCTAGAGAAAGGCAGAAGATACAAGAACAGACAGGTGCAACCCAGTGTGGGAGGAGTCATTAGAAATAGGGTTACGGAGGAGGTGACAGGATTTAAATTAGTGGGGGAGACATATCTCTGGTTTGACCACGAGGTTTGGCAAGAAAAAGCGCTCTTGGTTATTCAGGGAGTGGTACTGAGGGAAGAGACATGCTGTCTGTAGTAAGGGATCTATCTTTTCCCTGTGGCTTGAAAGAGAACAGTGAGAAGAAAGGGGTAAATGCCCTGTCTGATTCGGGAGCTGCAAAGGGCTTCCTTGCAAGATCCTGTCTTGCTGCACCTGAATTTTACCTGGACTATTAAGACCTTTGCATTTCCTGAGTTTCACTAAGATCCAGAGTAACATGACACATCTTTTTGTGGACTACGGTATAGAGAGGGATGGCAACATATTCCAGATTCTGTACAGATAAGGGCTTGGGAAACTTTTCAGAATGCTTTTGGCTAGTAATGATAGGGGACTCAAGAGTTGGAAAATTTTAGTTTAAGGCAAAAAGTTGTAAGTCTAGCAAGTAATGTATATGTTTATGAAGCTTTTGTTTCAGAAACTACAGATAGATAAGGCCCATCCTGGCTCCTGGGAAAACAGCTGACCTCCTGGGGCACTGCTAAAGATTACCGCCTGGGGACAAATGGAGGCATTCAGGCCTTTGAGTTCTAGGGAGAGAGAGACAGGTGACCACCTGTCTCTGGGAACAGCTAACCGCCCAGGACAGGAATGTTGCAGTTTCTTTCACCTAATCCTCTCTGTACTTCAAAACCCCTCACCACACCTTGTTTATTCCCTGCTATAAAAACCTTGGCCTGGACAGAACATACAAGGTGGTCTGTTAGGGTATGAACCCACCATCATCTCAGATCTCCAGTCATCTGAATAATGAGCCCCAAAAGATTCAATCTCTGTCATTGCTTATTGGGTTTGGTAGTGACAGGCAACCCAAATGCCGCTGTCTTTTCTGGTTTCAGTAGACTGGTGGGGAGCATGGGAAGTGCTGGATCTCGTGGGAAAGGAGGGCTCTGAGCTAAGGTTCTCTGAGCTCCCCCCATGGTTGGAATGTTGCAAATACATACCTGCCTGCCCCTTCCAGCATTCATTGTTGGGTTATTCACCAAGGCTCCCTGTGAATGGGCCCTAGTCTGCCTAGTAACACTAGGAATATCAACTAATGAGGTAATAATGGAATTGGGTCCATAGATCACATCATACAAAAAAGTTAATTTCTAATGGGTTAAATAATAAAATATGACTTTAATACTTCTAGTAGAAAATATAAGAAAATATATTTATTACTTCAGGGTAGAAGTGACTTTCTTAGTCAAAAGTAAAAAGTGCTAACCATAAAAGGACCTATTCACAAAACCAACAGTGTTGAAATTAAAAACTCAGTTTATCAAACAGCAGCAAAAAGGTAAATTGGGGAAATAAAAAAAGCAGAAGAATTTATAACACATTTAAAATAACCAAGAATTAGTGCACTGAATCTATAAAGAACTTATAACAATGCGTAAAAATATGCACCTTAGCATAAAGCTGAGTAAAAGGCATAAACAGACATTTGTACTGATGAGGAAACAAGAAAGATCGCTATTTATTAATAATATAAGAAATCAAATTATTTCCACAATGGGACACTATTTTTCATGAACCAGGTTGAAAAAAATAAGAAATTTTATTTGAGGCTGTGAATCAACAGGACCATGATACACTGACATTGAGAGTGTAAATGAGTACAGACATTTGCAGGACCCATTTGTCTCCTGCTTGTAAATTGGACAACTATGGAACCTGCAGCACTGAAGTTAGAGTCCTGGATATGTCTTCCTTTAACTTCCTCTAGAAGGAGCCTAAGTCAAAGATTTCAGGAGACACCAGAAAGAAGGAACTTGAGATAGGGAAGGGAAGGAAGTCAGAACAAAGTAGATTATAAAGCAAGTTACCACCCTGGGCGACTGAAGTGTTATCAAACTGGTAAACTCCTTGTGATGTTATCTCATGTGGATGGGGTGAAGGTAAAGCAACGGGATATATTTATGCACGAATTCCCCTTGTCTTTGAGTTCTGCCAGGGACTTCTGACCAGCTGAGAGGCAGATAATGTTTCAAAAGCCAGAGGAAGACCTCAGGCAGAGGTATGCATCAGCTTCTGTGTGCCAGTCAGATCCCCCTGGATAAAGGGGAAGGTGACTACATGCATTCAGGGGGAGCACCAGCAGTTTCTGCTACAGTGTATATACTAGGGAATACCTTGCCCATGTGCAAGTAGGAGTAGAAGGCTCAACGAAGCATTGCTCCTGGGAGATGGCACACATGAAGAAGTGAATTCTCAAATCAGGCTCAGTGAATTAGAAATTTCACACAGTATACTATTTTACTAGTACTG
Source organism: Phyllostomus discolor (assembly GCF_004126475.2). Classification (NCBI taxonomy): domain Eukaryota; kingdom Metazoa; phylum Chordata; class Mammalia; order Chiroptera; family Phyllostomidae; genus Phyllostomus; species Phyllostomus discolor. The sequence continues at coordinate 54,035,021 of NC_040907.2, forward strand.
TATTTTTCAGACCATAAGATGCACCTGGGTTTTAGAGGAGGAAAATAGAAAAAAAAAAGGTTGAAGCAAAAAATGTGGTAAAATATTTAATAACATAAATAATATTTCACCAATGTAAATGTAACAGAACTCAACAGCAGCATTAATAACCATTATTTATTCCAAATTTGGGGAAACAAAAATGTGTCTTACAGTCTGAAAAATATGGTATTTTCAAGGATACAATGATCAAGAGACAAAGATGAAGCAGGTTGAAGTTCTGGACATTAATAGCAGCTCTCCAGATGCCTTAGTGATTTGGGTAGAATAAAATCATGTAACATATACAAAGTACTTAGGGCAGTATCTAGTCACTAGATTCTAGTGAATAAAAAGCACACAGTGTTTTATATTTTAAATAGATGGAACATTATGTTAACTTTTAACTGACAAAAAATCAGCAAATAACAGATAAAGTATATCTCTGCCTCATTAATTTATATGAAGTAATTAAGTGATCAATATCTGTAAATATGTAAACTCAATCAATTGGAATTGTGGTAAATGGATAGTTTAACTTTTTAAAAAATTAAAATCAATATAAAGATAGCTTTGCTTTTTGGGTTACTTTGAAAAATAAATATTGTGATTTGCATGATTGCATGTAGTTTATATCTAAAATAAGCTTGTATGACACTGGCCATTTTGAAACCATATAACAAAACAGAAAATGTATATTCTCTGTTAAGCTCTTGTTTTACCTAAAATTACTGCTTTTCTCTATCTAAAATATAGATAGATTGAAGTAACCTAATTTCAGAGTCATTGTTTTGCAAATATGTTTTTTTTCCCTCCAGCATGGAGGCTAGTCAGTGGTATTGGTCACCCCGAAATGCCATGGAGACCATTTGGTTAACATTGAAACTGCCTTTAATGCTTTTTTTCTCTCTAAGGCAATATATTCTGAAATCATTTCAGGAAGAGCTGGTGAGCAAATTTACTATCTTTCATATGTAGCAAAGTATTACTTAAATAAATTTAGCAAATAAAGTGAGACTGCAATTAAAAAGGCAAAGACTATAGTAAAATGACAGCAAACTCAGAATTATTAACAACTACGCCTAAAACGAAAACAAAAACAATCTAAGCAAACAACTAGAACAGGAACAGAACCACAGAAATGGAGAACACATGGTGGGTTAGCAACAGGGGAGTGGGAGGAGGAAAGAGGAGGAAAAGGTACAGAGAATAAGTAGCATAGATGGCAGGTAGAAAATAGACAGGGGGAGGGTAAGAATAGTATGAGAAATGTAGAAGCTAAAGAACTTATGACACATGGACATGAACTAAAGGGGGGAATGTGGGTGGGAGAGGGTGTGCAGTGTGAAGGGGAGTGAAGGGGGAAATGGGACAACTATAATAGCATAATCAATAAAATATATTTAAAAAGGGCAAAAACTAAAAAATGTAAACTCTAAGCTTCTTTTCATTTATCTTTGAGTTTCCAAATAAGGGAGATAGTGGCCCTGTTCCTCTCTCCTACATTACGCATTGTGTTTCAGTTGCTATTGTTTTCATCATAGGTGTTTCAGTGTCATCATGATTGTTTGACATAAAACATTTAATAACATAGAACTTTAAGGTAATTTATACCTGGTGAAGACCACTCAGAGCAATGCCATTTCTGCTGAATGAGGAAAAAGGGTTCTGAAACTGAGCAGGAAGTCTAAGGGGGTCTTGTTGTAAACTGTCAATTAGATCATTTGCATCTCCATTCCCTGGCAATCACTTTGGGGGCCCATGGCTTGGAGGGGCATGCCTGGAGATACTTTATCTGCTCTTGGGTGTTCTTTTCTGAAAGGTGATGCCTTTATGGACCCTTTTCCTTAATCTCAAAATTTGTCAGTATTTATTTTTTTCTTCTGTTGTCAGACTGTTCTGTTAATTAGGTTAGGTTTAAGGGCACTCATTCTCATTTCTGCATATACACCACAAATGCCTATGTTTTGCCTTGGAAATGATATTTTGCTGTGTTCAGTCATAGCAGTGCACTAAAAACCATTCTTTGTTAATTTAGAAGGTTTCCCAGTGCAACAAATTTCCTTATGGACATGAGAATTTCCTTTCTCTCTCTTTCTTTCTCTCTCTCTCTTTGAAAGAGTATGTTTAGTTAGGAAAACCTTTTATTTTTCTTTTCTTCTTTTTTGGGGGGCGTGTTATATTTCTAAACTTTAAAGAGAGTTATTTCCACCCCTCAACCATTTCTGTTATTTCCTAAACAAATAAAGACTTCCATTTGTTTCAATTTATTTTAGTTGCTATCCATCCTAGAATATTAAAGCTCTGAGGTCTGTTTAGATATTCCCATATCTAAACATGCTAAATATTTTCTTAAATCTAATACAAGCATGTCAAATAACCCATGGTCTTAGAGACACTTCACATTGTGTTAAGAATTTAACACCATCAGAAAGTGTTATTCCTCAGCTTCAACATTATATATTTTGTGGTTTAATAATGGTTCTTAAATGAGTACAACATTGCAGTGTATTTTTCATGCTCTCTGGTATGGTTAAATTCCTTAGCAAGCTGCATATTCAACACTTAGCAAGACATAAAATACAGTAACCTGTTTCCTTCAATATGATTTCCATTTATAACTCAGAATATTCTTTGGAATCATTATATTCTATAATCCTGCCAATTTGCATTATTTACAGTTTTACTTTCCCTTTGGAAGACACAATTCTTTACAAATTCACACTTCATTTTTGTTTGTAGAAAACAACCATACTGCCAGCAGTATTTTCTGAATTCCTTCTGTAAACTGCTACCTAAATATTGGCGTGGCCAAATGTGCATGGCTTTGGGCAAAGTCAAGAAGCATAATATATAGCCTAGTGCAAAGTTACATTACAGCGTGTGCATGTATTTTGTATTTACAAATGTCAAGTACTGAATTGGTTTCTTATTGGATAAAAACACTTTGATTCTTATATATGGATTCTAGTAATTTTGTAAATCTACAATATTTATGTGAGAGTAGAGATAATAGAAATATTACATTTAGTTTTCTAAAAATAGTCCAATTAATAAAAATGTCTGAATTTTAATTATAATTTATATCATATAATACCATAATTGAATGAGTCCAATATATAAAACATTGCATGTTAAAACAAATCTTTTTCATAAAACAATTATTAATCCAGCCATGTTGATTTAATGAGTATTAAAAAACATTATTAATTTAGTGTTGACACATGTAACTGTCCCTCTAGTTTAAGTTAAAATTTAATTAATGTTATAATAGACTAGAAAGAAAAATTGATAAGCTGTTGACAAGCTATATATTTTAATGTCACTCTCAAATTGTAGCCATAACCCTTCCTGTTTTTATTAATTCAATATCATGTATCTACCAATAACCAAATAGAGATAAATATTAAATAAATACATATAAACAAAATTGTTATAGGACCTAGAATGGAGAACATAGTGTGAAAATTAGAGTAATATTTCCTTTCATTTATTTAAAAACTAATGTTATTGTTTATAATTTGCACTTTTATTAATACATATATAATTGTCCTTAGTGAACATGTTTTAAAGAACTATTTGGAAGGAGTAATTTTAAAAGCAAACAATATGTCACAGTATATGCCTTTCATAGACACACTGACAATCTGCATGAAATCTATCATACGATAATTATCAGCTAGCAAGTTTTCTAGTTTTCAGTGGGCCAAATTTGTGTATATCTATATCTATATCTATATCATCTACATCTATATGTATATCATCTTTCCAGAAAGAGCCCAATCATTGTTAATATAATAAGAATGGTGAGTGGCTTTGGTGTAACCTGGTAGTCAAGGAGAGTGGACTGTAATGCACATGTGTGAACAATGATGACTGCACTGTACTAGTCAGTGGGGGCAATAGAACTGTTGAGTGAATATGTGTACTTTGTGACCATCCCATTCAAAATGAGTGAGTAAGCAGAGCAACAAATCTGCATCAAATTTTGTGTTAAGTTTAAACATTTCTCTACAAAAATGATTCAAATGATTCAGAAGCCCACAGCTATGGGCAATTGGTATTTGGCAGCTTCATTGCAACAATGTGCACACTCATATATCATGTCTCTTGCAGAATTTTTTGGCAAAACATCAAATCAGCCAGGTGACTCAGACCCCCTACAGCCCAGATTTGGCACCCTGTGACTTCTGGCTTTTTCCAAACCTAAAATCACCTTAAGAGTGAAGATTTCAGACCATCAATGAGATTCAGGAAAAAACAACAGGGTAACTGATGGCGATTGGGAGGACTGTGTGAGGTCCCAAGGTACCTACTTTGAAAGGGACTGAGGTGTCATTGTCCTATGTACAATGTTTCTTGTATCTTGTATCTTCTACAATAAATGTCTCTATTTTTCATATTACATAGCTGGATACCTTCTTGACAGACTCATTTATTCTTTCTCTTTTCTACTCTCTTCTTCCACTTTCCTTTCTCATCCATTTCTTCTCTTTTCTTTCACCTGCACTAGAATCTCTCTGTCTCTCTGTCACTTTCTCTTCCTCTCCCCCACTCATTCTCCACCATCTTTGGGATTTGCACATGTAAGCATTTGTGAGGGCATATGTGAACATGCATGCACATACACACTGTAGTGATTAAAAGCAGATACTGAAGCAACATTGTCTGCCTTTGAATACTAGCTCTGGTTATTGCTAGACATGTAACATTGGGCAAATAACTTACTGTTTATTAGTTCTATTATCTTCAAAACAGAGATGATAAGTTTGTTTAAATTAGTCAGTTTCAAAAACAGTAATTATTAATACACTGATAAACTAAACTTATTGCAATAAATATCTTCAAGCTTATACACTTCTCATTTGAAATGGGAGAAGTTAAAATTCTATAAATATCACATCACAATTATGGGAACTGTGTATTAGTCATATATAATAAATTTGGGCAAATTTATGAATCCATATATGTAATAATAGAAAATATTTACTAAACATTTATTATGAATCAAATATACTTTAAATATATTTATGGCTTAATATATTTAATTATAATAATGTATTTAATTCCCCAATAATTCTTGAAGGTAGATATTATTCTTATTACTATTGTTATGTGAGAAAATCGTGGTAACCAAGTTAACTAGTAAGAAGCAGAGCTTGAGTTTGCACCCCCTCAAAAAGACATTCCAGAGTCTATATTCATAAGTACAGTGTGTTGTTTAGATTTCTCTCTTTACTTACTGGATTGAAATCATTTATTGTTTAAATTATATACTTTATAAAAATTTTGAGTGTTTGGCCCTGACCAGTGTGGCTAAGTTGGTTGGGCATTGTCCTGCAAACCAAAAGGTTGAGGGTTTTATTCCCAGTCAGGGCACATGCCTGGGTTGTAGGTTCAGTCTCCAGTTGGGACACATGCCAAAAAGCAACTGATCAGTATTTCTCTTACCTCTTTCTCTCTCTTTCCTTCTCTCTACTTCTTTCTCTCTCCCTATTCCCCTTTCTCTCTAAATTAAATAAATAAATAAATATTTGAATATTTGATCTATTTGTTTCTAGGTGACTTTTTAATCATTTGCCAAATATATATCTGTCAACTTTTCCTTGTCACTCTGTCAATTTTATATATACATTGATGCTATAGCATTGGGTGTTATAGACCCAGGATTAATATTGCTTTCTAGAAAATACTAACAACTAAATTTAACCATATTTGCTCTGATTTATTTTTTCAGCATATATCATGAAATCCACTCTTTTCTTTTGAGTTTGTCTTTTCTTTTAATAAAGCATTTAAATAATTCTTTTAATGACACTTCTAAAGTCAATCAGTAATTGAGAAAATTCTATTTTTATTCTTGAATGATAATGGAAGTAAGTGTAGACATCAAGATTGTGAGTTAGTTTTAATAGTAATGTCATGTTTTTTTTTACTTGTTTTTACCTACTTACTGATTTGCAGTATGTTGTCAATTTAACATTTAGTTTTTTTAGAATACATATGAATATGGCTTAGTCTAGTTGTCTGTAAGAAATTATCATGAACTGGGTGATTTGCTTAACAAACATTTATTTCTCATGGTCCGGGGACTGGGGAAACTAAGACTAAGGTGCCTGCAGACCTTCTGTCTGCAGAGAGCTCAATTCCTAATTTTCAGATAGCCACCTTCTTCCTGCATCCTCACATGGCAGAGAGAAGAGAGAGGGAAGACACAAACTTTGGGATGTCCCTTCTTATAACTGCACTAATCCCATCAAGAGGGCTCCATACACATGATCTAATTACCTTTCAAAGGCCTTACCTCTAATATTCCATTGAGTGTTAAGTTTTCAACAAATGAAATTTGGGAGAACACAAACTATATAGCCCCAAACTATGAAACCATATAGTCACACCTCCATACTTGTCAGCTTCAGAACTCATGAAACTTCATACTTATCTCATTTTGACAGGAAAAAAAATGTTTCTGTACTTAGCTCTTGCCTGAGACTCATTGCACTTGCTAGAAATTGAGTCACCAAGCTGTCCTGAAAGAGAAAACGCTTCATCTTCACTCAGCACTCATTGGTTTCAGCACTCATCCTGAGTCTGGAATGAATTAACGAGGAGTACCAAAGGGAACACTATATGACAGCCATATATACTTATGTACTGTATGGATAAATATGTAAATATAAATAATGTTTGTTTTTCTGAAATGTGTATTGTTTCCATTTTATCTGTGTTTATTATTTTTTATCCCATTTCTGATATGTAATTCTTCCTAAATCTGAAGATTTGAATCTGTAATCAATTCTGGAAATTTATAGTAATTCTTGTTTGGGATATTATTATTCCACTTATTCTTTTATCCTTTAACTCCTATCAGAATGATTTTAGAAATCTTGCACTATTTTCTATGTCTCTTAAGTGCTTCTTCATAATAGAAAAATGTTTATCCCTTCGTGGCACATACTGAATCATTCCCCATGTCTGCTTTTCACATCACTTACATGGTCTTTGTGTCCAGTATATTTCTTTTTTCCTTTTTTAAGTATATTATAATGATTATGCTATTTTCAGTTGTCCTGATTTTTTTCTCCACTTTATCTCCCCTTTGTCCTGTACCCACCCACCCTCCATCATTCCCCCCACCCTTAGTTCATGCCCATGGGTTGTACATATAAGTTCTTTTGTTTCACTATTTTCTATACTATTCTTAACCCCCCCTTCTATATTATGCCTACCAATTACACTTCTTATTCCCTATACCTTTTCTCCCCCATTCTACCCTTCCCTTTCCCTCTGATAACCCTCTATGTTATCTCCATCTGTGATTCTGTTCCTGTTCTAGTTGTTTGCTTAGTTTTTGATTTTGATTTTTAGATTCAGTTGTTGATAGTTGTGACTTTGTTGTCATTTTACTGTTCATAGTTTTTGATCTTCTATTTCTTAGATAAGAGTTAGATAAGTCTTAACATTTCATATAATAAGGGCTTGGTAGTGATGAACTCCTTTACTTGACCTTATCTTGGAAGCATTTTATCTGTCCTTCTATTCTAAATTATAGCTTTGCTGGATAGAGTAATCTTGGATGTAAGTCCTTGCCTTTCACAACTTCAAATACTTCTTTCCATCCCCTTCTTGACTGCAAGGTTTCTTTTGAGAAATCAGCTGATAGTCTTATGGGCACTCCTTTTTCCTTTCTCCTTTCCTCTTGCTGCTTTTAAGATTATCTTCTTATTTCTAATCTTGGGTAACTTAATGATGATGTGCCTTGGTGTGTTCTTCCTTGGGTCCAATTTTTTGGGGACTCCTTAGGCTTCCTGGAAGTCTATTTCTTTTGCCAGGTTAGGGAAGTTCTCCTTCATTATTTTTTCAAATAAATTTTTAATTTCTTGTTCTTCCTCTTCTCCTTCTGGCACCCGTATGATTTGGATGTTGGAGCACTTAAAGTTGTCCCAGAGTTTCCTCAGCCTCTCTTCATTTTTTTGAATTCTTATTTCTTCATTCTGTTCTGGTTAAATGTTTATTTCTTTCTTTTGTTCCATATCATTGATTTGAGTCCCAGTTTCCTTCCCTTCACTGTTAGTTACCTGTATATTTTGCTTAATTTCACTTTTTATAGCCTTCATTTCTTTCCTGATTTTGCAACTGAGCTCAGTCAATTCTGTGAGCATCCTGATTACCAGTGTTTTGAACTCTGCATCAGATAGGTTGTCAATCTCCTCATTGCTTAGCTCTTTTTCTGGATTTTTGATCTGTTCTTTCGCTTGAGCCATATTTCTTCATCTTGGTGTACCTGTTATGTTGTAAGAGGAGGAGTGTTAGGTATTTGCTGAGGCAGGACACCCTCTTTGCTGGATTGTGGATTTGTCTGTGGGGGAGTATATTTTTCATCCTATTCATTAAATATTTTAATTCAGCATGTTTTTTTTTTTTTCATTGTTAGTAGTCCTATTTGGATCTCTTCAAATTTGCCTTTTCTTATATTGAACTATCTTATTTTTTATTATACCATTTCTTTTTTTAATTTTAATTTTTAAATCAATTAATTAATTTATTTTAGAGAGAGGGTAAGGGAAAAAGAAAGAGAGGGAGAGAAACATCAACGTGTGATTGACTCTTGCATGCCCCCCAGAGGGGACCTGGCCTGCAACCCAGGCATGTGCACTGACTGGGAATTGAACCAGTGACCCTTTGTTTCATAGGCCTATGCTCAATCTATTGAGCTACACCAGCCAGGGCCCCGCCCCTTTTTTTTTTACTTTAATTATTTTAAGAGTGCTTTTCATAATGTTCTATTCTATATTTTTAATTGATTTAATTTGTTTTATTAACTGACTCTTCTTAAACCAATTGGTTATTGGTTTTCATGCATGATTTAGTTTTCTTTAATTGTGAGCAGAGATGGCCTAACCTATGTGACTCCTATATTGGGAAATTCCATTCATATTAAACCAATTGATACCCAGAGATTTAATAGTGTAGACTGTTTTTATAATCTTATAGCTTATGAATTTCATGCCATGCAATTATTTTGAATATTGGTCTGCAATTTGTTTTGTTTGTATAAACAAATACTTTTGTTTATTTTTGTTTTATGTATATATTTTTTACTCTACTCAAAATCCATTATAAAGATTAAAGTTTCTTGGTGATTCTGAAACCTAGTAGGCAAGATTTATTTTGTTTTAAGCTGTTGAAAGGGCAAAGAAGTCTAATGCATCTGACTCTGGCTGAATCTGACTTCTATGCCTAATGTCCAAATCAAACTAAATCCAGTTTAAAAGGACAAAGCACTGGAGTTCTCTTACCATCCTTGATTTAAGTTATTTCTGACTTTTTATCATGCTGAGTTCCCTTCTTTTTCTTTGCAGTTTTACCAATTAATTTAAAACTGTTTTCTGTATATTTTATCCAGAATTTCTAAAGCTTACAAAAGAAATGTTTCCCATCCTTTTGAGTTCAATCAGTCATCTGTCATAAATCTCTTTCAAATATATTTTCTTGAAACTGTTATAAATTTAATATATTTTTAACTGACCACTGAATTTTCTAATGAAATCTTAAATATTGTAAACATTTTCTCTAGAATTTTCCAAGTAGTCAATTAAGATCTCTAAAGATAATAATTAAGCTTTCTTTTGTATGATAATACTTCCCATTTCATATATCATCATAAGAATTGCAGTTCAAAGGGGAAAGTGAGTTAAAACACTTTAACTCACTGATTACAACAGACATTCTTGACTTTTTCATGGTGTTAGGATTTCATTATTTTGTCATTTCATAATGATTGGTCTTTGAGATAAATACTTTTTTATTCAATTAAAAAAGTGCTTGTTATATATTTCTCTAAAAACTCTTTGTATTAGATATTTCTATTTTTAAATCTATCTTTCACAATGATAGCTATAACTCTGTTGTGTTCTTTACCTTTTAAGTATTAATATGTTAAAATATATTTATATAATTTTCATTATCAATCTGTATTTATAGAATAAATTCTCCTTGGTCAAAGCATATTTATTATTTATTAACTAGTGTGATCCATTTACTAGTAACAAATTTGAAATATAACATTTCTATTATTGTGATTGGTCACACCAGTATACACATGTGATTCCATGTATGTGTATGTATTTATATATACACACAAAATTTATATACATGCATACACATATGTATTCACTTAGGACTTATGAATTTTAATGCATCTATATGCACTCTGGAAAAGTTGAAGTAATTTAAAGAAGATATGTCCAATATCAGTGAAGTTATATAATTGCAATTATATAGTAAAATTTTAAGTATTTAAATATTTTACCATAGAAGGCACTAAATATGAAGATCATTAGAGAGCTCACTAATCTCTGGAAAAAATGAGAGAAATTCGCTTTTTTATTGAAAGTCAGAACAACTTTCAAAATTATACAGCATACTTGCTGCAGTTCATAAATCTCTGCTGCTCCCTGCAAATACTGGGTCCTTCTATCTTTCACCACCAGCTACACCTGTAGCACTTGACAATAGCCTCTTTCTCTTTTGCCTCCAGGACTCTATCTTCCTATAATTGAAATGGCCACCAGAGGGCTCTCTTCCTATGTCTGGGGACAAGTAGCAGCAAACAACTCCTTATTCAAGTCTGGTGTGAAGATCTGATTTGTGGATCCTATTTCACATGTTTAGACCTTGAATCAAGAGAGAATGGTGAAATTGTTTCTGAATTTCTCTTAGATTAGTGAACTGTGTACTTTATCTTCCTCTAAGATACATAGTGTACACAATGGGCTCAGTTACTAGAAATCCAAAATGAAAGATGAATTCCTTGGTTATTTTGAAGAAAAGACCTATAAAAGTTATATGGACCAGCAGAGTACTTGACATGATGATTTTATCATTCATCTGATGAAAGAACCCACTTCCTCATGGATACAGGATTCCACAAATACACCTTGGGAAAGTCATAAAAATCATATCTCCATTTTCAGTCAGGCTTTGGTTTAAGATGGACCTGTTACCCAACAGTGTTATAACAGAGTCTGATAATTATCTGAAATGTATTCACTACCTTCATTTATCCTGATGTTATTAATAAATGAGTCTATAGAGAAGCAATGGTTCCAGGCCACAGAAACAAGCAAGACAGAATATGGCTGCCACCCAGACAGGGGAAGAGGTGGAAATAGAGTCTTGGAAGCCAAAGTCCATGGGTATAGCCTCATACCCTGGCTACCCTGGTTCCAATTACATGAGGCAAATAAAATCTGTGGTGTCATCAGATATTTTTATTTTTCAATTTGACTGGGTCCTTCTATCTATTAAAGATAGGGCTTATGGCTTTTTCTTTTCCATTTTCTCCCAGGATTTTCATTGTTCAACAGTTTTTCATCTACCAGAATTGATTTGAAATTGTCTATATTTTGCATATCATCAAGACATTCGAGCACATTGACATTAAGTTTTAAATAAATTTTATACTTTAAAATTTAGGTCAATCTGCAGTTACTTTTCCTAAGTGGTACATGTTAAGGCTTCTTTTTTATTGGCTTAATTTTTTTTCTCAATTATTCAAGCACCATTTCTTGTAAGGTCATCATTCTCCTGATGATTTATGTTGCACCTACATTGAAAATAAATTGACTATATGTGTATGGGTTTATTTCAATATTTTCAATTCAATTCTGTTGATTTTTATTCTCTGATTACTTCAGAATTACTGAGCCTGGAAATATATAACTATCTTATTTATTTCTAATAGTCATTTTCAGTTGACATATAAATTATCTTATTTCAATGTATTGAAAAGTTTATCATTTACATGTCTCATAATTTTCTTGAACATTTTTTTTTCTAGCATCTTACATCAAATTACTTTAATCACCTTTTTTGTTTATTATAAATACTTGAGACATTACATCTATATAATTTCTTTCTATTTTTATCTTCTCAAAGATATGATAGGTTGTTTTCTTATTTTAACTCCTTATCAAATAGTAACAATATCCATATTTTATTCTATATTTCATTGATTTATACCTATTGTCATCATTTGGTGTGCCTTTTTAACTCTTTAGTTTTTAATTTTATTATATCTCACATTGTAGACTTAAATGTGTTATTATTCAACACACATGGTTTTGAATGATTCATTTTCATTAATATCCAATGAACTGAATTACATGAACTTTATATTATTCCTGAAAATACTATTAATGGCCATAAATATATAAAAATTAAAATGGTCCACAAAAAATAATAAACATTACCCACCACCAGATATCAGACAGATTAACCAACAATTGCAATTTTAAAAATGGTAAATGGCATTAGAATTGAAAAAATAAGTACTCTGCAATAGCTTATCAATTTTAAATATAGAAGTATATTTGCTGAGCTTAAAAGCAGCTGCCTTTGCTTACATAATTTCAAATGTGCCCAGAGACTTAAATATACACTAATAAATCAATCAGAGAGAAGCCATCTGAATTTCGATTTGTGGAAGAGTTTTATGATCATTTTCTGCTTTGTAAGAAGAACATGCTGTCTCTAAAAGTACATTTTTGCATATGACTTATGAATATCCATGCATGCTTATAGCAAGGAGAATTTAATGGAAAAGCTTGTAATTTTAATTGAAGAACAAGTTTGTTTGCTTTTGATTAAAATGCCCTTCCACAAATTCTTGTGTCTTTTCTCCAGAAACCGAGTTTAAGTACCTTTAATAAAATTTAGTAAAGTGAACCTTTACAACAAGTAACAATACACCTGGGGAGACAAATCCTAGGCCTGTAATGAGAACAGGAAGACAAAAAACCATGCCTGTAAGATTTACTATGTACTAACCTCACATTCATTTTAGCTTTCTCATTTTTACCCAGACTCACAGTATTTTGTTTTGACTTGAATTTAAAAATCCATCTTCAGAACTGTAATTTCCCTATGTGTGAGTGGCTCTTATTTTTCTATCTCGACAATGTAACTGCAGACACTCACTCTTCAAGTCCTCTTATGCACACTCGAGTCTGGTGTTCTGCTTACGCACTTGTGGTTTTTTAGCATTTAACTAATTCTCATTTCTACCTGCCAATATAAGAATTATTACTGTGCTCCTATGCAGAACACCTTACATTGTTTTCAGCCTGTGCACAGGAGATTGACTTAATTGGAACTTGCGAGAACTATCTAAGGTGATGGAATTGTTTTAGATCTTGTTGTAAATGGTTGTCATATGAACATTTGAACATTTGAAAAGAAGTGAACATTTTATTTTATATCAATTAGACCTCAAATTTTAAAAGTAATAAGAGGAGTGAAATTGAAGTCAACACATAATAGACTCCACTTTTGAGGAAGCTTCATTTTGACCAGAGTAGATAACCAGTAACTGATGAATTGCATGAAGTCACAAGAGATTTCTTTTTAGATTTTATTTATCTATTTTTAGAGAGGAAATGGGAGGGAGAAAGAGAGGGAGACAAACATCAATGTGTGGTTGCTTCTTGTATGTCCCCACTGGGGACCCTGCCTGTAACACAGACATGTGCTCTAGACTGGGAATTGAGCCAGCAACCCTTTGGTTTGCAGGCTGGCACTCAATCCACTGAGCCACACCAGCTAGGGCACAAGAGATTTTTTTTTTTATTTTTACATTGTAAGATGGGAGAAATGGCAACCATTTCATGTGCTGATGAAAATCATCAATAGAGAAAGAAATAATGAAGATGCGGGAAGACAGGCAAAAATGCAATAACAGTGTTCATGGGTAAGTAAGCATGGATGGCATCCAATGTATTTGGTATGGATTGATCTCCAATAGAGAAAAAGACTGTATATTGATAGTAATTAAAGAAAAATCACAAAGCAGAGGGATCAATTGTGCTGATGAGCATCAACCAAAGTTATTTTTTGATTTTTAAAAAATCATTCAGATAGAGAAACAGTTATTCAAAGTTAGAGGAAAAAGGAAAGCTAGGACAGACTAAAGATGTATTTCCAAGGTTACACTAGGTGGCTTTGGTAATGAGTGAAAGAACATTCAGTGGTGACCCTAATTTAGTATTTTTTATGTATTCTATGCTTAACTGATTTATTGATGATACTACAGAAAGTAAATCCGAAACTCTCAGAATAGAAGTAATTTCTTAAAATTGTTTCTTCATATAGTTGCTTTAACTAAAGTCAAGAATATCAGAAAAATATTTTCATGAACTTTTTTCAGCTTTTTGTGAAATATAAATAAAACCAAAAATGGTTTTAGAGTAAGAACTTGGGTTATAATGTATTAAAGTTTTACGGCTCTGTGAAAGTTACTAGGCAAGAGATTTTTAATTTCTAACATAGCAAAAAGAGATTGTTTTTCCCTGGAGACACTTTATTCTTTGTAAACTTAGATGTGATTTCTGTCATTTGTTCTCCACCCAGAATTAAAATCTTCATCACTAGGATGCCACTATTATTGGACTCATATCTCTATCATAACACTCATCATGCTACAGCATTTTGCCATGTATAATGTGCACCCATGTTTTTGGCCCAAACTTTCAGGAAAAATATTTTTTAATTGTTTGTTTGTGTGTGTGTTTGTTTGTATTTAGATATTTGTTTTTGTATTATAAAGAATTTTAGCATGTGTTTTTGAATACATATGGTATAAGAAAATTTATGTAAAAATAATTATAAAACACAAGAACAGATACAAGGTATTTCAAGTACTACCTATATATAATGTGCATCCTTATTACGCCCTAAAAAATCTGGGCAAAAATGTGTATTATACATGGCAAAATATGGTATATGATAATTATTTTTTCCCTTTGCTATGTTTCTAGTCAGTCTATGGACAAGTGACCATTTTTAGTTTATTTTCTGTATCCAGAATATCTAGAGCAAGGATGTAGAACTAAAAGAAGCAATAACATTTTATTGAAATGACTTAAATCCTCTACTTCTGCCACAAATAAACTGCATTTTAGAATGACTAATAGACATAGATTTATTCTCTTTTTAACACATTTTTAAAATAAAAAGTAAATTATTAATTCAGCAGTAGAACTGCCCACAAACAAAAAACAGTAAAAATATTTTATTATTTGAAATACCAGGAAAATGTTTTCTACATATTAGTTTTATCATAAATAGGAATATTGTTTTCTAGAGAAATATACTGAAAACTCAGACATTAGTGAGATACTTCAGCACATAAAACCATATACAATATTCTGACATCAGATGTGACTTTGGAATGCCATAAGACACCATGGGGCCAAACCCTTTTCATACTTTCAAATGTAATTTCATGGCACTGAAGAAAACAAATGCATTCTGTCTCAGGTGACATTTTACAATACACAGTACAAATAATGGTATTTCTTATTTAAAACACTATGCTTCCTACAAAAATTGCTATGCATTTAGTGTTTTCCTACTAAGAGCTCTTTTACTTTCTCTCTAATATCTGAAATTCTTAGAAATAGACTTCAATTTCATTTAATGGGATAAGAGTTTGAAAAGAAGC
The DNA here is from genome assembly GCF_004126475.2 of Phyllostomus discolor. Lineage (NCBI taxonomy): Eukaryota > Metazoa > Chordata > Mammalia > Chiroptera > Phyllostomidae > Phyllostomus > Phyllostomus discolor. Next base: position 54,050,541 of record NC_040907.2, read on the forward strand.
CACTAGAATAATAATGGTGAGTAGGGCAACACTATAACTCAGGGAAAAGAAGTAAGTATAGATACATATGTCCTGCTTGTGAAAAGATTGGTGTCATCTTTAGAGGTGCCTGTACATGTAGATTTTAAGTTGCAGATAAATTACTAACCATGGAAAAACTATGGCAAAGTAAAAAAGAATACTTGTGATGAGATATTATCATAGAAAACCTAAAGTATGATCTTGTAAGTGCTTCAACGTGACATTAGAGTTTATTCCTGTAGATTAATAGTTTTGGTTGCACAAATTCCTATTGTAGTTGCTAAATTTTAGCTCCCCTGAAAATTATCCTCTCATTTTACCCCATGAATCATGTAAAACCCAGGTCAAATAATTTTGGTGAGTGAATAACTCAAAAGTCTTCAGTCTTTGGATTAATGTAGAGTGTTGTTTTTAAGATAAAGTTAGATTGTAGCTGTACTCCTCTTTTTGGGTAAGTATGTTTCCAAAATAAATCCTAAATACACCTGACTCCTACAGAATTACATGGGCAACAGAAGGTGGACTGACTGTGGACTAGAGGGGTAAACTAGCTGGAGGGGGGAGAAAAGGAAAGATTGGGGTCACTGTAATAGAATAAACAGAAAAAGGAAAAAATTCTCTTTGTCTTTAAACTTCACCATTTTAATTTTGATGTGTTTTGGTGTGGGCCTCTTTGGATTCTTCTTGAGTGGGATTCTTTGTGCTTCCTGAACTGTGTGACTCTATCCCTCACCCAATTATGGGAGTTTTCTCTCATTATTTCTTCAAACAGGCTTTCTGTCCCTTGTTTCCTTTCCTCTTCTTCTGGTATCCATGTGATGCAAATATTATTACATATTATGGTGTTTCAAAGGTCTCTTAGACTATCCTCATTCTTTTTAAGTCTATTTTCATTTTGTTGCTTTGACTGTGTGGGTTTTTTCCCTCCTTTTCTTACAAATAGCTGATTCAGTTCTCTGCTTGCTATGGTCTGCTTTTAATTCCTTCCAGTATATTTCTCATTTCCCATATTACATTCCTTATTTCCAACTGGTTTTTATTTATAGCTTCTATGTGCTTTTTCCTGCTGGCATAGTCCTCATTAAGTTCATTGAGTAATCTTATAACTACTACTTTCAATTCTATGTCTGACAATTTGTTTGCCTCACTTTTATTTAGCTCTTTTTTTTTTCTGGGGATTCCTCCTTTCTTTTTCATTTTGAGTGTTTTTGCCTTCCCATTTTAGCTGTCTCTTTTTGTTTGTTCCTAATATTAAATAGATTCTATCTGACTCCCTGTCTTGTGGAGTGGGCTTATGTGGTAAGAATCCTGTGCGACCCAGTTGTGCAGACCCCTTGACCACTTGATCTGGGTGCTCCATGAATGTCCTTTGTGTGGGTTACGTAGTCTTTCATGTTGTATTTGGGTCCTAAATGTTGTTGTTTGTTCATTGGTAGGGTCTCCCCTCGGGCCAGCTGACTGAGAGGGTAAACCCACAAGATGTCTTGTATGCTGCTGTACAGGTGCTAGCAGAATAACGCAAAACAGCGTGTGCACACACACACACACACAAACAAGTAATCCTCCCCAACAACAGAAGCAATATCAATGACAAAAGATCAGAAAATAATAAAAGTTGAAAGATTTGTAGACTATTAGGCAAAAGGGGAAAAAAGAATGAGAGACCAAAAGACTGAAAAGTGATTATGGGAGGAGAAAGGGGAAGAAGGCCATTAAAACAATGAACTGAAAGTGGAACAGAAGAAAAAGGGACAAAGACAAAGGATAATAAAAATAAGGAAAAGAAAAAAGGGATCAATGGAATAATCAAAGATAAGAGTAAAATGAGAGCTATAAAAGAAAAATAGAGCCACTAAAGTAGGAGAAATATAAAAAATCATAAAATGCTATGAAAAATAAAAACATAACAAAAATAATGAAATATAACAAAGTGGAATTTGTCTCAGAAGAGTTGTGCTTGCCTGCTAGGTTCTCTCTTTGGATATAGTTCTAATGCTGTCTGAAGCTGGTATAAACCAGTGTTAGGTGTTCTTTACTTCTAGTCCTCAGCAGCCTGTTTTGAGCTACAAAATCTATTCAATATTAGAAGCAAAAAAAGCAATCTGCAGTTTGTGGCTGTTTCCTTTAGGCTTGGCTACAGCCAGATTTGGCCAAGCTGCTGTGCAAAGCTGGGTTTTATCAACAGTGGGTCCCGGGTGTGTCAGCAAATGACTCGAGTCACTGCAGGTCTGCTTCTGCCTGTCTCTGTCTGCGGGCCTACTGTCAGTTTTAGACTAGTAGCCTAGTAGCAGCCTCGACCACTTCTGAGAGGGCTTTGTAGAATCGAGGGGATGGCACTCCTTGATCTCCCATGGTGAGTGCCTTTCAGACTTCAGGAAAAATCTTGGGTGCATTCCCTTGCTCCCAAGTACTTAGTCTGAGTCTGTCTGGGACTTTTTTCCCCTGTACTTGACAGGGCAGGGCCCATGGTAGGCTAAGAGTTGGGATCTCCAGAGCTCAGAGTTTGGATCTTTCAGAAAGTAGGAGAACGTTTCTATGGCACTTCCATGAGGAGGAAGCACCAGTCTATTTCCTGTGAAAGTATAAATTATGGCTGCTTCTTACAGCCTATCTGTGACAACCCCTGAGTCTGCATATGTTACTTTCTCCTCAACAGGGGTGAAGATTCAGAAAAAAAGAAAAGAAAAAAGAGAAGAAAAAAACAGAAAAAATAAGACAAAAAAAGAACTAAACAAAAAATTAAAAAGAAAAAATGCAGTGTGAGTGAGAAAGATTCCAGAAGTTGTGGGGAGCAGTATCCTACAGAGTAAAGCAATTGATTTTCCCCTGAAAGGGGCTTGCTTTTCTCAGGAAATATGGTTGCTGTAGCCTCCAGGTATATCCCAGGCACATAAATTTCCACAGCTTCTCCCCCAAATCTCTCCCCACTGTCTCCCACTCCAGGCTGTCTTTGCATGACTTCAGCCTATGTTGCACTTCATTTGTTGGGACTCGAGTAGTTGTGAACACAAAATCCGTGCTTTGGCACCTTTAAGAATTAAGAAAAAAATCGTGGCTTTGTCTCCTGCAGGTCTCATCTCTCCTCAGCAGACACAAACCCTATAGCCTTTCCTTACTGGATGCTATGAGGTTTGCTGACCCCAGGACTGGTGCTCTGTGCTTGGGAGCATGGCCTGTGGTCCTGGTTTCTCTCCTTTATGGAAGGGGAAGCTCCCAAAGCCGTGCAGCCACCTTGGCCCACTGCCTTTGTGAATAGGCCAGTACCTTTAATGACCTCACCCTTCCTACCAGTCATGGAGTTTTTTTTCCTGTCCTTGACTAAAAGTCTCTTTTTCAGGTTCTTTTTGGTTTATTTTGGCTGTCTATTCTCTGTTTGGTGTCATTTCTAATTTGGTTCTGGGAGGAGGCGCACCATATATCCTTCTGCTCTGCCACCATCTTGCTGTCCACCCTCAATGCATTCAGTTTGGCATGCTGACATCAACCAAGGAAAATGGTAGTGAGCTTGTTTTCTTTTTTCTTTTTCCTCTCTTCATATAACCAACATTAGCTTTTCTCTCATCGGGGAAAAATAGTTTAAGTACTATTGTAGTAACAGCACCTCTCACAGATTTGAAAGGATTTAATATGTATTTATGACTATAATGCATTTAAATTTTTTAAAAGTTCCTAGGGCATATAACTAAATGATCTCATTCTCTCACAAATTAAGACCAACCATACAGATTTTTTTCTTATTATTATTGCCTATGAAGTTAATCCTCACTGAGCTCTCATAAAGAGTTCTTTAAGCCTCCCAGGTGAGGGAGAAGCTGCCCTAATGAACATGAATCAGTGGCATTTGATCCCCATCACAGTAAAATGCCGACAAAGTTATCTTGTGCTCTTGCAAAGGCTTTTAACTCCTAGAATAAAGAACAAAAAAATCTCCAACATCAGCAAGCTTTAAACTAGTTCCCTCTTCTATCCAACAGCTTACCCTCCATTATTTTGCAAAAATAAATCTACAAGTGTTTTATGGGTTTCATTTGGAGGGAATGGGGAAATTGCAGTAGAAAAGGGACCTATATTCCTTCTATTAGAGTCTCTGTTTCTTCCATTTGATCAGGGAAACTTTTCCTTCCAGGGCATATTGAGCCAAATTGGCAAATAGAAAGAAATGAGTTTATACCATATGTCAGTGAAGTTATCACAGAAGTGTGGATTTATATATGAAATATTTTAGATGAATTAAGTGTTCCTTTGGGAAATATCTGGGAAGGACACAAAACATATAAGGCAAATAGAAACAGCGGCCGTAAATTAAGTACATTCTCATTACATCTTCACGCCCCCTGACTAGAAACAATAACCTCTCCCCCAATAAATACGCGGTCTCAGAAAAAAGATTAGTGTACCCAAAGGGCAAAGCAAACAGATATATCTTAGACCATGTTCAAACAGTTGTAAAGCTGTACCTCTGGCAGATGATGGGTGGGATTGAATTAGAAAGGTCTAGGTGAATTACAGAGGTGGGGATCTTCCATCAAGGAGGCCCAGCTGTCTGCCTCAAGGTGCCTGACCCTGGCAACAGAAAACAGGGGGTAGCTAAGCAAAGACAGCTGTTGAAGAATTAAATAAACAAAACAAAACAAATGGTGAGATTCTTATAATTGGGCCTGGCTATGATAGGAAGTATATTACACCATCACATCTTTTAAATGTAAGTCAAAATCAAAGTCTCAGGACATTATTAAGCAGAGTCTGTAATTTTACATGTAATATATTAAACACACATATTCACAATACACTTCACACAATGTTGCAATTAGTATAGAAATTGGATCTTTAAGGTTTTTTTCCATCTTAAAGACAAGCTGAGAGCTTAAAAAAAGCACAATTATATGAAACTATCTCAATAAACTTGAAGATTTATCTCTCACACATACTCAGTACTTTGTTTTCTATGGCTGCTCTCATTAAATTTTATACAACAGAAAACCTGAACAAGTCTGTGCTATGTAAGTGAATAATGATTCACTTTTGTAAGGAAAAGGAGATTTATGGAGAAAAATCACTTGTATGGAACCATCACTGACATCAGTGCTTATGTTACAGTAGAAGCAGTGGCCAGAGGGAAATAAAGGCAGGACCCTCACTGTTGCAATCTAACAAAGGACTTAATACAGGAGGTTAAACAAAGTCTGACCCATTAACCCAGTAATCCTGAGCCTGGTTCGATAAAGCTGTCGGGTATTCTGAACAACATAAGCAAAACTATGATAGTGCAGGGGGAAAGCCTTTGAAACTCTATGTGTATCATCTCCACTAGCTGGGAACAGGAAAACCTTGAGATGGTGTATTCATCCCAAAGCCTGGAAGGGAGAAGGGGAGAGGGACTATGGTGCCCAATGAAAAAAAACAATATGACAACTTTAGTTAACTGCTCTCTTCGCATCATGTACACAAAATGAAAAAATAGAGTCGAGAGAGATCAGGATTCAGGCTAACAGACCCCCACAGGGGGGTCTGTTATGTCTCTTGGGTAGTCATATCTCCCCAGGAAAGTGGGCACCACTTTTAACCATCAATCAATAAGTAACTTCTTCACCCCCACCCCACCAACTTCATACGTCCTCAGAAGAAAAGACATGCTCCATTTTTGGCCACCTGGGTTTTAGCCACCCAGCCTCTGGCCACCCCTGCTCTAGCCACCCTTGCTTTTGCTTTCCTGTTAGAACTTAGCATCAATAAACTTTGCTTCCTCGGTAGTAGGCTTACTGACCTGTAATTTTTGACTGTGTCAGTGAGAAAAACTGAATTTCTAGGAGTTTCTCCCATAATATTTAGTTTGTGAAAAGTCACTGGGGCCTGATAGATTTTTCTCCATTTATCATAAAGCTACTGTTTTCCTTGTCTCAGCAATAAGTGAAAAATGAATAATGTTCACATTGGTGTGCGGGAAAGAGAGAAAAATATTTATAAACCAACATCAAATCATTAAAACATGCAGATTAGACACCCAAAAGTGTTTCACAGAATAATATTCATTCTTTTACAAGCAAATCTCTATTTAAAACAGGTTTCAAATGAACACATTTAAAGAGTACAACTCAAAATGAAAATAATGAACTATACTATCTGGCAAGATGCAGCAGAAGCATTGGGACAGAAAAATAAAAATGTAAAACAAATGATAAATATATTTGGGGAGATAAAGAATAAATAGCCACTTGAAATTAGAATAAAATAATATCATTTTGAAATTTTCAATTGGGTAAGTATAAAAATTATATTTTAAAGAAAAAGAGAATCCAATAGGTGGGTAAATAAAAGATAAAATCATATAATACAGTAATAGTGATTAGGAGGAACCCAGTAAGGATCTCTTGCAGAAAACTATAGGGAAGAAACAAGGTAGAAAATACTCCTTTTAAAGATAACAGATATGTTAGATAAAAGTTGAGATCCATATTTCTGGATAATAAGAGTCTCAGAAGAAAATGCAAATAAAAATGAAGAAACATTGGGAGAAAAATGGATATAAATTAACCAGAGATAGAAACAGGTCAAATGTCTTGAATTTTAAAATATATATAGAATGATGAAAGTTAGAGATTAAAAAATAGACACATTATAGCCAGGGTGTCAAACTCATTTTCACCAGGGCCACATCAGCCTTGTGGTTCCCTTCAAAGGGCCGAGTGTAACTTTAGGACTGTGTAAGCGTAACTACTCCTTAACAGTTAAGCGAGAGTTCCTGCCGATGGGTAGAAACAAAGTGCTGGGCCGGATAAAACAAGGTAGTGGGCTGGATTTGGCCCATGGGCCTTGTGTTTACCATCTGTGCATTATGATGATCATTGAGATTATAAAAGACAATAAATATCAAAGTTTTAAGGAACACTTAATCATGAGACTTCTCAACAGCATCACTGGAAGCAAGACAACAATTGAGAAGCAATTTTAATGCTTTTGATTAAAAAGATGAAGTTATTTATATAAAAAATAATTTAATGTAATGTAATATTACTATGAAATATTACCATAAATGAAAGTATGAGAGACTTGTTATCAGGGCCTATAAATAAAAATACTTTCCAAAGTAACACTCAGATAATTAGAGAAATAAATCGAAAAGATGATGCAAACAATATAAAAGTAAGAATGGTGAAGTAGCTTGTTAGAGTCTAAAATGAGAAAAAGAAAAAAGGAACTATTTTCCATACAAACTAGGACTAAATTGGACACAATGCAAGCACACTGCAGTGAGGAAAGAATATGTCTATAAGAGGACTTATTAAAATGTGGCATTTTGTGTAAATGTATATTAGTATGTGTCACAGGCACATGCAAAAAATACCAAGGCAAGAAAACATAACTTTTAAACAAGCAGAAGAAAGCTCAGTCTATTCAGTTTAAATCAATAACAAGAGAATAAGAAAATAAAAAGAGACACCAGTAAAAGAAAAGGCATATAATAGCAGAATTATATCCTAGCACAATAGTGACTGCAGAAGTACAAGTTAAACGCTTTGAGAAATAAGTAAATATTTGTAGTCAAAGTAAATTGCATTAGAACAAAGAAGTTTTACTTTAGGCTTATTAGATAAAAAATTATAAAGTATAGATTGGGGCACTCATCAAGAAATCATCCTGCACTATTTGTTCAAATTAAATATAATACACTCTATGAACAATACTGCAATTCCAATTCTGAATGTACATCCCAGGGAAATCTTATTGATTTAGGAGGAGTTGAGTTCTAGGATGTTCATTGCTGCATTAACTTTGGTCAAAATCTTGAGATTATCTCGGAGTCCACAGCACATCAAATGTGATGAACACGTACCTGGGTTCTTATGCGACATTAAGGACACTGTTGCACAAATTAAAAACTAAGCTGCACACTTAATGACAAGATAGATCTTGTAAACAACACTTAACTTTTTTTAAAGAGAGAAAATGAAATAAAAATCATGATGCTGTTTATGTAAATTTAAAATAATCAAACACAAAACACTGAGATATGTTTTCCAAACCATGTAAACGTAAAGAAATGAAGGAACATCTTCAAAATGTTGCTTTGGGAGAGCGTGCTATGCACTTCAGGAGTATAGTTACATTAATATTTGTTCCTAAATTATAAGATGTAATAAATGTTAAAAAACAAGAATTGAATAGATAAAAATTGTAATTACACAGACAATATAAGAAAGTATGGCTTTAAGATAGTAAAATGAGCTATCTAATACTTCACTCCCAAATTAAATTTAATCACTTCATAGCCATTGACAAAACCAATTGTGGGGACCTGTCCCTGTGTAGAATGCAAGTACAGTGCAGAACGTGTCTGTAAGTATATGTCAAAAAGAAGAGAAAAGGTAGCTAAAAAACTCATACTCGGCTCCTTCTCCCAAACTCAGTCGTTAGAAAAACCACTGTTGCTCCCAAGGGGAACGTAACTGGCAGGACGGAAAGAGGGCAGGCATGGGATGCCTAATGAATGTGCCTCCACAAGACCTGAATAGTGTGGTCCTGCCCAGACAACTATAAATACCAACCTGTCCTTCAGGTTTCCTCTCTGAGAGGTGAGGCAGCCATCACCCAAATAGCTACTAATAGTGACCATTAGTATTCTACTACCCTATGTTATTAAAATGCTGCCACCCTATCTTATTAAAATACTATATCACTCTATCAAAATATGTGCTGAAAAAGAAAACAAATTCATGACTCTGTTAGGCCCATAAAAATCCTGCAACATAAAGAAAAAGGAACTTTGTCTTGAAGACTCAAATGGAGACCATAAATATGAAAATAACGTATATAACGAAACAAATTAGAGAACTACATGGAGTTATTAAAATAGACTACATTGCAAGGAATAGAAGTGAATAGACTGACATTAAAACAGAGATCAAAATACACTGGTTAAAATAAGTAAAAACAAAGACAATACATAATGAACTCTTCATTGAAGACAGCTAAGTGCAAAAGAAATTGAAGGAAATCAAGTAAACGATAATGAAAAATTTTACCAGAATGTACAAGAGATTAAAGATGAGAGGAGATTTGTAAAAAAAAAATTCAAAGAAGATGACATAGTGACAAAAGAGCACTACCGTTAAGCATATAAAGAATACCAGCAGGACATTAAAATATTAGTTGAAAAAATACATAGAGGCAAGTCTTAAAATTAGGAATATAGGAAGTTATAATAATAAAAATACTAAATAAAAATAATATGTACATAGCCCTGGCTCATGAATTGAGTGCCAGACTGAGAAGCAAGAGGTTGCAGGTTTGATTCCCAGTCAGGGCACACGCCTGGATTATGGGCCAGGTCCCCAGTGGGGGCTGTGTAAGAGGCAACCACACATTGATGTTTCTCCCCCCGTCTTTCTCCCTCCTTTCCCCTCCAAATAAATAAATAAATAAAATCTTTAAAAAGAAAAACTTTAAAAAATTCATGAAAAATTTATATATATGTGTATAGAATAATTAAGCTAACTTTTATATATGGTTATACATGGTTGTTATATAAAAATTTATATATATAACTGTTTAAATTATATATGTGTATATATATAACTTAAACAGTAAACAAAGTACATCAAATTACTATAAAGTATAAAATTTACCCACAAAATAAAAAGGCTTTAAAAATTACATTCTAGGAATTTAAGACTTTGGTTCACAATACAGAAACACCAATGTAGTCAGCTTATCTATATGGTGAGATTTATTATGCACTCATTGAGAAATATTTTCAAAGACTATTTAATGGTACAGAATTTCTTCATGATACATTAAAATAGGTAAAATGTATTTGTTTTTATCTTAATCTCATTTACTAATTTTGTATGACAAAAGTGATATTGATAGATCTATGTACATAAATAAGAATGAATAGAAATTCTGTTATGTGATGAAATCAAAGTAGATTATATGTTATCTTTACAGTTTTGTTATTCTCATATTATCTATATTGAGCATATAGACAATATGAGAATACATAAAACATATATTGTTTTTTAAAGAAAAAGTGTCATTTGAATATAAAAGATAAAGATTATAAAAAGCAGATTATGAGAAGAGATAATTTCCTTGAACATGTTGATATTGAGTTACCTAAAGACATTACAAAAATACACTTAATCAGAATTTAGAAATCTTGTTTTTGTCATGGAAATGTAGAATAATCCATATCAGAAGTCATTGAAACAGTGAGCGAAAATACAAAATAGTTTGTAGGACAGAAATAGAATATGTATGTACCCTGGTGAATCCCAACCAATATAATAAGTATAATAAATAAATGATAAATTGCTAATATAATAAAAAGTAAATTAACAAATATTAGATTTTACCTTCAGAAATCATTTACTTTTGTTTTTCTCACAATTATATTATAGTTTTTATCCAAAAAATAAAAAAACTGATAATCTGAGTCTAAAAGCAAGGAAGTATGAAAGCAAGTAGATTCTCTTGGTAAGAAATAAAAATACAATGAAAAGTGATAAAAATTTTGGCAAAAATACACAGGTTTTCATCAGCAAATGACAATTCTCTTATGTTCAGGATTGCAGATTATATTCATTAATTCCATTCAGGCCATTAACCAAGAACATTCAAATATATGTTTTTAATATTGCCTTGTAAAATGAGCTAAAACTAGCATTTTATTAAATTCATAATAGTGGGAGAGAAAATATCAACAAATATTTACTTCTATTCAGGGTTATGAAAACCAGTAATGCCATTTTTATTTAATTCTATTAAACAATATTTGCATTGATGACAAAAAAAAAAAACATGAATTCAAAATGGTATACCCACTTTGGAAAATAATTTTGCTTTTACAAAAAGCTAAACACATATTATATGACCCAGAAATCTCACTCTTAGGTTTATGTAAATAAAAATGAAAATATATGTCCATATAAGAATTAAACAAATGCTTAGAGAAGCTTTATTCATAATACCTAAAAGTAAAAACTTATCAAAACTTTCATTAATTTTGAATGAATAATGTAGGGTAGACATAGACAATGGAATAGATCACTATTACTTATTAATATAAAGAAATAAACTAGTTATTCTTGCAAAAACATGCATGACTTTCAAAAGCATTTTGCTAAAATAAAGAACTCAGACATAAAGGAACATATACTTAATCTTTCCACTTGTAAGATTTTAGAAAGGAGAAACAATTGTAACAGAAATCAGATCTACGGTTTTCAGAGACCAGGAGTAGGGAGGAGGGAATTGAATACAAAGTGGCATGAATGGGCTGTTATATACTGTTTTATATCTTAATTGTTGGGGTAGTTATCTAAATATATATGTCAAAAATCATGGACTTCTAGACTAGAATCAATGAATTTTACTACATTTCAATTATGCCACAAAAAAGCTGATTTCATGAAAAACCAACGGCTAATTCTGAAATCTATCCTATATATATGCTAATAATCCTAATACAGTCATATCCTTCCTTAGTCACGTCCTAAAGTGTGTAAAAATATTTCTTGTTTAATTTTAACATCTGGGGGGTGCATATATTGACACTACCTATGTTTAATTAGAAAACAAAAACCATATGTATATTGTGCAAACACAAGTTTCCTGAATCTGATCTCCATCTTTAAAGGCATATCTTGAAGCAATGCAGCTAACATGGTGATTTAGAACTTTTTAAAAATTAGTCAGCTACAGGTAATCTTGGAAGAGAAATGAGTCATGAGATATCATGGCAAAATCTTTCCAGTCTTGGTTATATCCATCTCACACACCTGTCCAGTTATGACTTTAGCTTTATGGAAAATATCATAATTACTGGATCATAGTTGATTGTTTTAACTGACAATTGTCATTGATTTTGCCTAACTGAGGTAAAAGCTGTACCTATTGTAACTGATGAGTGACATCTAGATAACTATTAAATAATGTATAAGTTTATGATATTTAAGTTATGTATATAAGAATATTTGGTAAGAAAAAATATTAAGTAATGAATTTTAAAGGATATAAGTTAGAGCTCAGAACATCAAATTTATTTCAAAAAGAATTCACATTTTACCAAATACAAATGTAATTTAATATCTGTAGTATTCAGAGAAAAAAATGGTTATGCCTTATTTTATTTTTTATTTAATTTATTGGGGTGACATTGGTTAATAAAATTACATAGGTTTCAGGTGAACAAGTCTATAACATATCTTTATATTGTATTGTGTACTCATCACCCCAAGTCAAGTCTCCTTCCATCACCATTCAGCTCCCCCTTACCCTCTTCTACATCCCTCCACCCCCCTGCCCTCTTGTAATCACCACACTGTTTTCTGTGTCTATGAGTTTTTTCTTTGCTGAATTCCTTCACCTTTTTCAATCACTCCCAGCCCTCTTCACCTCTGACAACTGTCAGCCTGTTCTCTGTATATACGAGTCTGTTTCTCTTTCGTTTATTAGTTAATAGCCAAGATTTGGAAGTAGTGCAAAGTGCCAAACAGAAGATGAGTGCATAAAAAAGTTGTACATTTACACAATAAAATACTACTCACCCATTAAAAAAAGGCAATATTACCTTTTGTGACAGCATAGGTGGACCTGGAGAGTATTATGCTAAGTGAACTTAGCCAGCTAGAAAATGATACCCCTGGCTGGTGTAGCTCAGTGGACTAAGTGCGGACTGAGAACCAAAGTGTTACAGGTTCGATTCCCAGTCAGGCCACATACCTGGATTGCGGGCCACGGCCCCCAGCAACCACACTTTGATGTTTCTCTCTCTTTCTTCCTCCCTTACCTCTCTAAAAAATAAATACATAAAATCTTTAAAAAAAAAGAAAAGAAAACCTCATTTAAAAAAAATGATAAGTACCGTATGATCTCACTTATACGTGGAATATAATGAACAAGGTTTTGCCTTATTTTAAATGCAAATAGACATTCCTAATTGACTTCCCTAGAGAAGGAAGCATTAAAAAAAGAACTAATATTCTTAGTGCATTTATAATATTAATAATATTTTTATGTGCCAACTGTTTTTGGCTCTAGTCACTCACTTATTCATTCATCAAGCAAATATATTTTGAGTCCTCAGCCATTACTAGAGACTATGATGAATGCTGGAGCTTCAATGACCAAGATAGACATTTTGACTTCTAGCCCAAGATAGTAGACTGAGCATTAGCTTAGTCATTTATGGCAGAAATGGAAAGACTGCTAGATGTCACCTTATATCCCATCATTCCTTTAATTATTAGGAGGCACATTGTTGTGAAAAATCAAGGATACATTTATCAATTGTCCTTGTAGTCAGCTGTGACCAGTTGGCAAAGTCTTGCTAATGAGGTATGTAAGCCAAATTCTTCAAAACATTTTCTGTGTTAATGACTGGAATAATGAAAGTAACCCAATGTCAGCTCTTTTAGCATAAATGTGAGAATTTTTTAGAAGCTCAACCTAAACCCTTCTTCCCATTTTCTTATCTGGACATCTTTTCTTTTCTTTTCTTTTCTTTTCTTTTTTTTTTCTTTTGTAATAGGATATCCTATGCATTGACATATCTGTTCAAGTCTTCAGCTCCTTTTTCTTCAGCTGTCCTGGAGCACCTGAAAGATGCAGCTATTTCAGTGCCTTCTCCTGCTCTTTATTCTCCTAATGCTGTCACTTGATGAACAGAAGTCCTTGTATCCCCCAAAAAGTCCCTTTGTGCCTCTTTCTATCCAATAATCTTCCTTCATCCACTGTCCCTGGAAACCACAGATCTGATTTCTGTTACCATAGTTTTGCTTTTTCCAGAATGTCACATTGATTGGAATATACACGTTTTAGTATTTTGTATCCTGATTCTTTGGCTTTTCTTATTCTGCTCTTTTCCCATGCAACTTAGAAATCAGTAAACTCTTCACATTTTCTAGTTTTTTTCATTCTAAAATAAAATTGTTGATCTTTAATCCAAGTGTATTTTTGTACAATTTTACTAATACAATATAAGATTATGGTAACTTATATATATATGAAATAAATATTTTAAAAGGAAAATATGCAGATATTTACCTAATGGCATAGCATAGGATTGATCAATTGAAAGCTATGTCTGACCAGTTAAATTGGCCCTGATTGATGAAGACAAGCATCATCTAAAATGGTGACATAGTGCAGGTGAGAGGATTATTAGTTCTGCTTATGTATATTTGTACCCATTTAGGCATATTACAGTTATAAAATGTCGATTTAAAAAATCAAAGAAAACCATTGATCTAAATATTAGTAATCTATAATTCAGGAAGTCAAAATATTCTGCTAGCCAGTCCCTGCAGTTAGTAACCTCACTGGGTAACAACAACAATGACACAGATTTACGTCAGATATATTTGTAAAGAAGGGCCTGGGAAGAGGGACTAAGAAAAATACTAAGATCTGTTTTTTGTCACTCATCTCAAGCCTTAAAGAAACCCTCAAAAAGGAAAGAGGCCAATCATACACCACACAAAGTATTCCCTCCTGTATTTCCAGTACCATTTCAGTACCATATGTAGTTATTATAATATTATTGACTATATTCCCTATGCTGTACTTTACATTCTCGTAACTATTTTGTAGCTACCCATTTGTACTTCTTAATCTCTGTAACTTTTTCACCCAGTCTCCCAAAACCCCTTCCCTCTAGCAACCATCAGTGTTTCTCTGAAACTGATATAAAATAATATTAAATACAAACTCTAATCAAAAAATAAATATTGAAAAAGGAAAGAAGATAGCTGCACCTGTCATGCAGATGCATTGTTATATTGTTGATATTCATTATTTGCAGATTCTACATTTGTGATTTGCCTATACATTAATAAGTATTTGTAACCCTCAAATCACTACTTGAGGATTCTATTCTAGTCATCTAGAGATGCAAAGCAGCAAAATGTTTGTGGTGATTGACATCCATGTGCCCAGCAGAGGCTGAACAAAGCAATGATTCTCTTTCTGGTGACTTTCATACTATAAACAATTGTTCTTCACAGCATGCATTTTTATTATTGAGGTTTTATTCACTTTTACAATTCTGTGCTCTATGTTGGTGATTTTATTCTTTAAAATGATCCTCAAGATGAAGTGTTTCTAGTGTTCTCAGGCATAAGATGGTTTATAACACAATATTATGACAGTTTATTTAGTCATGGGCTAGACTAGAGTGTCATTGGCCATGAGTTAAAATATTAAAGAATCTGCAATATATATTAAATAAGATGTTTTAAAATAGAAACATACAACATATAAGTCTATATATTGGTTGGTTGGTAAAAATATTACACCCAGAAGCTCACAAAAACATAATCTTATATTTCACCTGAGGGCAACAATTCAGTTTTTGGTAATTCAGTGTTGATGATAACAAAATGAATTGCATTTATAATCCAACAGGTTTTTTAAAACAAAAGCAAACTTTTTATAATTTTAATTCTTAAAAGGTAAGCTAAGTATGATTGGGGAGAAATTGGAGAACAACTTATAAATAATATATTTGATTTATCTTAATAACTAATGCAAAATTAAATATTAATGTTATGGAACTGTGTAAAGATGGAGAACTTGAAACTTCAGAATAAATTTGATGTTACTTAAGAGCTGATATTTATTAATTATTTCTGTGTGCAAGCACCGTGTAACTATAATTCCTAAGCATTTAGAAAGATAAAACTTGAGCAGGGAATGTGTACATATTATTGTTTTAAAAATTTACAAATGGCCCTGGCTGGCGTAGCTTAGTGGATTAAGTGTGGGCTGCAAACCAAAGTGTCACAGGTTTGATTCCCAGACAGGGTACATGCTTGAGTTGCAGACCATAACCCCCAGCAACCGCACATTGATGTTTCTCTCTCTCCATCCCTCCCTCCCTCCCTCCCTCCTTCCCTTCCCTTTCTAAATGTGAATAAATAAAAAAAATCTTTAAAAAAATTTACAAGTGAAAATGATAATTGCAAAATGTCAGTACTAAAAAATACTTTCAGTATCTAAGAGTGTTGCCATTTGTTTCCTTTTAGATTTACTCACAGTGGCAAAACAGTGGAGTTGAGTGATTACCAATTTATTCTATGAAATTTCAAATATGTACAAATAATCTCAACAGTCAATGAAATGTCATGCTTATTCTGTAATAACTTTTTAATAAAAATGATCTAAGTACGTGCTTCATTCCTAGTTTTATGTGTCAAAACAAATATATGCTTTAACACTGGTTGATTATCAGGTTTCATAAATATCTCTCCATGGTGGCTGTTGCCAAGTTTTCTCTTATTTTGTTTAGTTCCCTCCTGACACCAAAATATTTTTGATGTAGTGGTATCTTAGTTGAATCACTTATAAACACATTGTGCCACTGAGCCTTCTTATGAGTTTTAAAATTCCTTAATTTTTCAAAATGCACTTGTATATTTGATATTGTTAAATTATAGATCTTAAAATATTTTACTTTTTGAAGTCATCACAATAGACACTGGGGATAAAACTTTATGACTTGGTAGCATATGGGTCAAAATGCATGTTTAGAAATAAATATAAACAACAAAAATATAATATTCCTGATGAAATTAATGTTAATGATATAAAGCTATATACTCAAGAGATATAAAAATGTATTTATTTCAACCTATGCTAAATAATGTAAAATTATTACTGTTGGAGAAAAACAAGCATATATCAGATATGAACAGTCTACTATTTTTAAATATTATTTTTCAATTACAGTTTGCATTCAATATTATTAGGTATTAGTTTTAGGTATACAACATAATCACTAGACAATCATATAATTTACAAAGCAATCCATCTGATATTTCAAGTACCCAGCTGGCACTATAAAAGATGAAAGCATTAAGAAGATATTTATTCTGAAAAATACTAAATAAATATTTGTTTACAATTACACCTGTTTCCTAAATGATCATGGGTTTACCACCTTAAATGTTGTATCAATTTTCCTTATTTCAGTGTTTCCAACCTATGTCCTCATCTTGAAAGCCAGCCTTGGGAAGCATCCTTTTAGAGACAAGAGTCTTTGTGTCTAAAACCATAGATTCAAAAAGTCACATTTACCACTTATGTGCTATATTTTATTGGGCAAGTTACTTTATATAATTAAGAGATTTCTTCATTTTGCTTATCTCACTGTATTTTGATTATTGTTCATTTGTCTGCCCTAGACTGAAAGCCACTTAAAACAGTAGTTAAACACTTTCTTACGTGGGTCTGACCATGAGTTTTCTCTAAGCTAATGCGCTTATTGAGTATAAATGAAAACAGTGAAGAGGCAGTGAAAAAGGGAATACATGAAAGAAGTAAGGTATTTTCTTTTCATATGAAAAATAATATGTTATATTTTCTCAATAGAATAAATGTCTCTAGAACAGTAATTTTCCCTCCAAAACATCTTAATTTGTATATTCTTAGAAGTAACATTTGTATATTTAAGTTTCTACATGCTATGTAAGAAACTATATGTACTTTCTGATATCTTATTATTCCTATCAAATTATGAAAGAATAAGAATTTTAGTCCAACTATTTAGTTTTACTCTCAAACTTTACACTTACTGAAAAAAGTTAAAAAAACATTTTTTAAGAAATCATCTTTTTTTGTTTTATTGTGTTTCTTCTATAAATGCTCAGTTAAAACATGAAAATGCAATTATTTAATATTTTTATATAACACAAAAAGTAAATGTGATTTTAATAGTTGTAATGTCTAATGTTCATTTTTACTGTATTATTTTGATAATGTGTTGAGCTATTTTTTTGAAGTTTTGGAGAAATATTACTGAATTTCCCCTTTAGACATTGTGGTTAAAGTTTATTATAAAACAATTTAGGTTTTAATATGCACTTTTTAAAAGACTTTTTATTTATTTGTTTTTAGGGGTAGGGGAGTGGAGGGAGAAAGAGAAGGAGAGAAACATCAGTGTGTGGTTGCCTCTCACACAACCCTCACTGAGGACCTGTGGAGAAACTGCAAAGTTGGTTTCTAAACTGGCTGCACTGTTTGACATTCCTAGAAACATTGCTTGAGAGTTTCTCAGGCACCCTTGCTAGTATTCTCTTATGTCAGTTTTTTAAATTGTAACCATTCTATTCCATTCTGATTTTAATGTGTATTTCTCTGATGACTAATGATATTAGTTATCTTTTATGTGTTTCCTGGTCATTCTCTTGTCTTTGGGAAACATTTCTGAAAATTTGTTACCCATTTTATTGTGTTGCTTGTCTTATTATTGAGTTTTAAGAATTCTTTGCATTTCTTTTATATATGTCTTTCATCTGGTACATACTTTGTAACCATTTCACAGTCTAAAGCTTGCCTTTCACTTTCCTAATGATGTCTTTCAAATAACAGAGGTTTTTGGTATTTGTGAAGTCCCTTTCTTCATCATTTTTCTTTGTGAACCAAAAACACACATATTTCCTTTCCCCAATCTTTGTTTTTCTAAATGTTTTATAGATTAACATTTTTAAATATATTTTATTAATTATGCTATTACAGTTGTCCCATTTCCCCCCTTCACTCCCTTCCACCCTGTATCCCCTCTCCCACCCACATCCCCCCCTTTAGTTCATGTCCATGTGTCATACTTATGAGTTCTTTAGCTTCTACATTTCCCATACTATTCTTGCCCTCCCCCTATTTTCAGCCTACATTCTATGTTATTTATTCTCTGTACCTTTTGCCCCTCTCTCCTCCTCCCACCCCCCTGTTGCTAACCCTCCATGTGATCTCCATTTCTGTGGTTCTGTTCCTGTTCTAGTTGTTTGCTTAGTTTCTTTTGGTTTTGCTTTAGGTGTGGTTGTTAATAATTGTGAGTTTGCTGTCCTTTTACTATACATGTTTTTTTCTTTATCTTCTTTTCTTAGATAAGTCCCTTTAGCATTTCATAAAATGAGGGCTTGGTGATGATGAACTCCTTTAACTTGACCTTATCTGAGAAGCACTTTATCTGCCCATCCATTCTAAATGAGAGCTTTGCTGGATAGAGCAATCTGGGATGTAGGTACTTGTCTTTCATGACTTGGAATATTTCTTTCCAGCCCCTTCTTGCCTGTAGGGTCTCTTTGGAGAAATCAGCTGACAGTCTGATGGGAACTCCTTTGTAGGTTACTGTCCCCTTATCTCTTGCTGCTTTTAGGATTCTCTCCTTCATTTTTACCTTGGCTAATGTAATTATGATGTGCCTTGGTGTGTTTCTTCTTGGGTCCAACTTCTTTGGGGATCTCTGAGCTTCCTGGATTTCTTGGAAGACTATTTCCTTTGCCAGATTGGGGAAGTTCTCCTTTATTATTTGTTCAAATACGTGCTCAATCTGTTGCTTTCCCCTTCCCCTTCTGGTACCCCTATAATTCAGATGTTGGAACATTTAAAGATGTCCTGGATGCTCTTAAGCTTCTCCTCTTTTTTTTGAATTCTTACAACTTTTATTTATTTATTTATTTATTTATTTATTTTATTTTAATCATTGTTCAAGTACAGTTTTCTGCCCTTTACTCCCATTCCATCCCACCCACCCAACCCTCCTCACTTCCCTCCCATTACCACCCTCCCGCTAGCTTTTGTACATATGTTCTTTAAATCTGTTCATGTAAACCCTTCCCATTCTCCCCTGAAATTCCCTCTTCTCTCCCCTCTGGTCACTGTCAGTCTGTCCCCTATTTCAGTGTATTTGGTTATATTTTGCTTGTTTCTTTGTTTTGTTGTTTAAGATCCTGTTAAAGGTGAGATTATATGGTATTTGTCTTTCACTGCCTGGCTTGTTTCGCTTAGCATAATGTTTTCCAGCTCCATCCATGCTGTTGCAAAGGGTAGGAGCTCCTTCTTTCTTTCTGCTGCATAGAATTCCATTGTGTAAATGTACCATAGATTTGTATCCATTCATTTTCTGATGGGCATCTTGGTTGCTTCCAGCATCTAGCTATTGTAAATTGTGCTGCTATGAACATTGGGGTGCACTGGTTCTTTTGGATTGGTGTTTTAATGTTCTTAGGATAGAGTCCCAGCAGTGGAATCGCAGGGTCAAAAGGCAGATCCATTTTTAGTTTTCTGAGGAAGTTCCATACTGCTTTCCATAGTGGTTGTACCAGTCTGCAGTCCCACCAACAGTGCACTAGGGTTCTCTTTTCTCCACAAGCTCTCCAACACTTGTTGTTTGTTGCTTTGTTTATGATGGCCACTCTGACTGGTGTGAGGTGGTATCTCATTGTGGTTTTAATTTGCATCTCTCTGATAGCTAGCGATATTGAACATTGTTTCATGTGTCTTTTGATGTTCTGTATGTCCTCCTTGGAGAAGTGTCTGTTCAAGTCCTTTGCCCATTTTTTAATTGGGTTGCTTGTCTTCTTAGAGTGCAGTCTTGTAAGTTCTTTATATATTTTGGAGATTAAACCCTTGTCTGAGGTATCATTGGCAAATATGTTTTCCTATACAGTTAGTTCTCTTTTCCTTTTGGTACTGTTTTCTTTAGTTGTGCAAAAGCATTTTATTTTGATGAGGTCCCATTTGTTTATTCTTTCCTTTATGTCCCTTGCTCCAGGAGACATGTCAGTAAAAAAGTTTCTGTGTGAAATATCTGAGATTTTCTTACCTACGTTCTCTTCTAGGACTTTAATGGTGTCACGGTTTATATTTAAGTCTTTTATCCACCTTAAATTTATTTTTGTATAAGGTGTAAGTTGGTGCTCCAGTTTCATTTTCTTGCATGTAGCTGTCCAGTTCTCCCAACACCATTTGTTGAAGAGGCTATTTTTACTCCATTTTATGTTGCTGCCTCCTTTGTCAAATATTAATTGACCATAGAGACTTGGGTTTATTTCTGGGCTCTCTATTCTGTTCCATTGGTCCATGTGCCTGTTTTTATGCCAGTACCAGGCTGTTTTGATTGCAGTGGCCTTGTAGTATAGTTTAGTGTCAGGTATTGTGATCCCTCCTACTTTACTCTTCTTTCTCAAAATTGCAGCAGCTATTCGGGGTCATTTATGATTCCATATAAATTTTTGAAGTGTTCGTTCTATATCTGTGAAGTAAGCCATTGGTACTTTAATAGGTATTGCATTGAATGTGTAAATTGCGTTTGGTAGTATGGACATTTTGATGATATTAATTCTTCCAATCCATGAACACGGTATATGTTTCCATTTGTTTGTGTTTTCCTTGATTTCTTTCTTCGGTGTTATGTAGTTTTCTGAAAACAGGTCTTTTACCTCTTTGGTTAGGTTTATTCCTAGGTATTTTATTTTTCTTTTTGCTATTTCAAATGGGATTTTTTCTTGATTTCTACTTCTGCTCTTTCATTGTTGGTGTACAGAAATGCCTTTGATTTCTGGTTATTGACATTGTATCCCAATGTTTTGCCAAATTCATTTATTAGGTCAAGCAGTTTTTTGGTGGAGTCTATAGGATTTTCTATGTATACTATCATGTCATCTGCAAACAGTGACAGTTTTGTTTCCTCCTTTAGAATTTGGATTCTTTTTATTTCTTTTTCTTGTCTGATTGCTGTGGCTAAAACTTCCAGTACTATATTGAATAGAAGTGGTGAAAGTGGATAGCCTTGTCTTGTTCCTGATCTTAGTGGAAAAGATTTTAATTTTTCCCATTGGGTATGATTTTCGCTGTAGGTCTCTCATATATGGCCTTTATTATGTTGAGGAATGCTCCCTCTATTCCCACTTTGCAGAGTGTTTTTATCATAAATGGGTGCTGTACCTTATCAAATGCTTTTTCTGCATCTATTGAAATGATCACCTGGTTTTTGTCTTTGCTTTTGTTTACGTGGTGTATTACATTCACTGATTTGCGAATATTGAACCACCCTTGCATCCCTGGAATGAATCCCACTTGGTCATGGTGTATGATCTTTTCAATGTATTGTTGGATGCGGTTTGCCAGTATCTTGTTGAGGATTTTAGAGTCAATGTTCATCAGCGCTATTGGCCTGTAGTTTTCTTTCTTTGTTGTGTCTTTATCTGGTTTTGGAATTAAGATGATGTTGGCCTCATAAAAAGAGTTTGGGAGCCTCCCATCTTTTTGGATTGTTTGGAATAGTCTGTGAAGGATAGGGGTTAGTTCTTCCTTAAATGCTTTGTAAAATTCTCCTGTGAAACCATCTGGTCCAGGGCTTTTGTGTGTTGGGAGTTTTTTGCTTACTGCTTCAATTTCTTTTGCTGTTATTGGTTTGTTTAGGCTTTCTGCTTCTTTTTCATTGAGTTTTGAAAGATTATATTTTTCTAGAAATTTGTCCATTTCATCTAGGTTTTCAAATTTCTTGGCATACAGCTCTTTGTAGTAATTTCTTATAGTGCTTTGTATTTCTGTGGTATCTGTTGTAATCTCTCCTCTTTCATTTCTGATTGTGTTTATTTGGGTTTTCTCTCTTTTTTTCTTGATGAGTCTGCTTAAAGGCTTGTTGATTTTGTTTATCTTTTCAAAGAACCAGCTCTTGGATTCATTGATCCTCAGAATTCTGCTTTTAGTCTCTATGTCATTTAATTCTGCTCTGATCTTGGTTATTTCCTTCCTTCTGCTTGGTCTGGGCTGTCTTTGTTGTTGTCCCTCGAGTTCTTGTAGACATAGGGTTAGGCTGCTTGTTTGAAATGTTTCTAACTTTTTTAGGTGGGCCTGTATCACTATGAACTTCCCTCTCAGGACTGCCTTGGCTGTGTCCCATAAGTTTTGGGTTGTTGTGAGTTTGTTATCATTTGTATCCAGAAACCTTTTGATTTCTTCCCTAATATCATCCTTGACCCATTCATTGTTTAATAGCATGCTATTTAATCTCCATGATTTTGAGTGTTTTGGTTTTTTTTCCTTGGGGTTGGTTTCTAGCTTCAGTTTTTTGTGATCCGAGAAAATGCTTGGTATGATTTCAATTTTTTTTTAAATTGTTGAGGCTTGTTTTGTGTCCTATCATGTTGTCAGTCTTTGAAAATGTTCCATGTACACATGAAAAGAATGTGTATTTAGCTTCCTGGGGTGGAGGGTTCTGTATATATCAGTAAAGCCCATTTCATCTAGGGTATTGTTCAATCCCACAATATCCTTGTTGATATTTTGTTTGGAAGATCTGTCCATTTTTGATAGTGGGGTGTTAAAATCCCCCACAATAATTGTGTTGCTGTCTATATCTTTCTTGAAGTCCTCTAAGATTTTCTTTATGTATTTGGGTGCTCCTATGTTGGGTGCATATATATTTACACTATTTATGTCTTCTTGGTGAATTCTTCCCCTGAGTATTATGAAATGACCTTCTGGGTCTCTCTTTATGGTCCTTTTTTGGAAGTCTATTTTGCTCAGATATGAGTATTGCTACCCCGGCTTTTTTTTCCTGTCCATTTGCTTGGAAAATTTGTTTCCAGCCCTTCACTTTCAGCCTGTGCAGGTCTTTTATCCTGAGGTGGGTCTCTTGTAGGCAGCATATGTGTGGGTCATTTTTTTCTTATCCAATCAGCTATTCTATGTCTTTTGATTGGAGCATTTAATCCATTTACGTTTAAGGTTATTATTGATAGGTACTTATTCATTGCCTTTTATGTACGTGTGTTCCTCTCTCTCTCTCTCTCTCTTTTCCTTCCCTTCCTTAAAGCAGTCCCTTTAGCATCTCTTGCAGAGCTGGTTTGCTGGAGGTGTATTCTTTTAGACTTCTTTTGTCTGAGAAGCTTCTTATTTGGCCTTCTATCTTGATTGAGAGCCTTGCTGGGTAAAGTAGCCTTGGTTGCAGACCTCTGGTTCTCATTACCTGGAGTATTTCTTGCCATTCTCTTCTGGCTTGGAGTGTTTCCATTGAGAAGTCAGCTGTTAGCCTTATTGGGGCTCCCTTGTATGTTACTTCCTGTTTCTCCCTTGCTGCCTTTAAGATTCTCTCTTTGTTTTGAAATTTTGCCATTTTAATTATGATGTGCCTTGGGGTGGGTCTCTTTGGGTTCCTCTTGATTCGGACTCTCTGTGTTTCCTGGATTTGTGTGACTTTTTCTCTCATCAAGTTAGGGAAGTTCTCCTTCATTATTTTTTCGACTAGGTTTTCGATCCCTTGTTCTTCTTCTTCTCCTTCTGGTATCCCTATTATATGGATATTGTTACGTTTCATATTGTCTTGCATTTCTCTTAATCCCTCTTCATTTTTTCTGAGCCTCTTTTCTTTTTCTTGCTCTTTCTGGGTGTTTTCATCTACTTTGTCCTCTAGCTCGCTGATCCAATCTTCTGCTTCATTGATCCTGCTTTTAATTCCTTCTACTGTGTTCTTCAGTTGGGAAATTGTATTCTTCATTTCCTTGTGGTTTTTGTTGAGAGTTTCTATTTCCTTTTTTATGCTGATGTAGTTTTCAGTGGGTTCATTGTAGCTTCCCTGTAGTTTCTGGAAGCTCATTGTGAGCTCATTGAGCTTCCTGACGATCATTGCTTTGAACTCAATATCTGATAGTTGAATTGCCTCTATTTCATTTAGCAATCTTTCCAAGGCTTCCTCCTTTCCTTACATTTGGGGATTGTTTCTTTGTTTTCCCATTGTTTGTGAGACTCTTCTTGTTAGCCTCAGCTTCTTAAATTGATCAGTTCTGGCTCCCATGGTTTGTGTTATGAACTTCTTTAGTAGAATAGCAGTGAGTTTCAGTGGTGCAGTTTCCTTGATCTCCCAAGCCCACTGGTCTTGGGCTGTCATTTAAGTTGGCTTTGTGTTTGCCTTTGGGTTTTGATTTTTGTTGGGTCTTTCTTTGGTGGTTCCTTCCCACCAGCTGGTTAAATAAGGGTCACTCTGTCCACCACCTCCTGAATTTTGTTGTGCTTGTGAGGGCAGATTGTGTTGAAGCTGGTTCTTTCGTGTGTATAAGGTTTAAAGAATTCTCTCTTAATCTTGTTCAGTTGTCTGTACTGGGTACTGTCTCTACTGTTTAGTTGTATTTCCAGATAGGCCCTGGATTGAGGTTTGTGTGGGTACTACTCCCTCATTCACCTTCTTCTGTTGTTATCTGTTAGTGGTTCCTTTGTTGTTGGGTTTCCTCTTCCAGTGGGTATCCTGGTGTTCACCACCTCCACCTATTCTTGTTGCAGCACTCTTCTTAGGGTCCGATTTTTCGGTTCCACCACAATCCTTGGTCCCCTATTTTCACAAATGCTGAAGTATGTTGGTTGCTTGCTTCTCTACTCCATAGATCGGCCAGGATTTTCTCCCCTGAGCAGAGGGAAGCCAAATCTGCTCCTTCCTACTCTGACGCCATCTTAGCCCCCCTTGAATTCTTATTTCATCATGCTTTCCTGCTTGGTTGATTCTATCTTCCTTCTGGTCCACTGTATTGTTTTGAGACCCAGTTTCCTTCCCTTCACTATTGGCTCTTCTCCGTGTATCTCCCTTCACCTCTTTTATGGTAACCTGCATCTTTTCGTCTAATTTACGCCCCAAATCAAGCAATTCTGTGAGCTTTCTGATCACCAATGTTTTGAACTGTGCATCTGATACATTGGCTATTTCTTGGTTGCTCAAAAGGATGAGTCCTGGGGGACTGATCTGTTCTTCCATTGGAAACACGTCTCTCCCTGTCTCTCCTTTTTTTTTTCTTTTTTTCCGGTCTGGTCGCTCTTGTTACGGTGAGGGGCGGAGCCTTAGGTGTTCACCGGAGCTGGGCACCCCAGTCGCTAGATTGTGACGTTATATGTGGGGGTGGGAGGGGGGATGGGAGGGAACAATGGCGGTAGTTCCCTTCTCCTGGGATCTCAGTCCCTTCCCTGGAATCCTGGGCTGTGAGCTCTGCCCTGGTCCACAATTGCCACCTCACTGGGTCCGCCAGCCACAGCTTGCGTACTCAGGGACCACCGCTGCGATCCTGCATGCCCTGGATGGCTTTCACTCTGAGTTTATGCCAAGTTTTCCCCAACCTCTGCATGCCGCCAACCCACACCCGCCCGGCTCGTCCTTTCCTACCAGTCTGGATGTATGGGTCTACTTCAACTTCTTGGCTGTCCGACTTCCATTCAGATAAATCCTCTATCAGTTCTGGGTGTAGCTGTAAATTGTTGTTATTCTAATCTTGGTTGTGTGTGGAGGTACGGTGCATCCACCTATTCCTCCATCTTGCCCTAAATATAGATTAACATTTTATAGTTGTATGATACACTTTGCGTTAAATTGTGTGCAAAGTATAAAGATTTATGTTAACTGTTTTTTTAAAAAATACTGTTCAGATTGTGTTTCTTTAGTATATGTTGATCATATGAAAAATAATATGATAATTAATGAATAATACAAGAATAAACTCTGTCTCATACTCACAACTGTAAACCTAGTTTTTCTCTACCTTGTATTTGTGAGTATATTTATGTGTTCGATTTATATTTACATGTATTTTCTTAATAATACTAAGTGATCTTGATTACTATATAACTTTTTAATAAATATTGAAATATGTTAAAGAAATTTATCCATCTTTTTTTGCTTTAAAATAATACTTAGAGAATTCTAGGTCCTTTATATTTGTGAATCAATTTTCAAAACAAATCCCCCAAACTTGTCAATTTCTATAAAAATACCTGCTGGGATTACAATTGCTATTGTACTGAACCTGCAGATTGGAAAGACTCCTAATACTAACAAAACTGGGTCTTCCATGATCTCTTCATTAAACCTTATTTAATTTCTCTCAGAAAACATAATTTTAGTGTTGGGATGTCGAACTTCTTTTGTTAGATTTATTTATATGTTATCTATTTTGGTATTATAAATCAATTGTCTTTGTAATTTTATTTTCCAATTATTTGCTATAATTGTATAACGTATAAAATTATTACATATTAACATTATATAATAAAATTTTTCAAAATTAATTCATGAATTGTAGTTCTTTATGTATTTTCTTAAATTTTCTGTTTATAATCATATTATCTGTAAAATGAAATTGTTTTACTTTATTCTTTCCAATCTACATTTTGCTTCTTTTTACTGCCTATGTCATACTTAAAATTTCTCATGCAACAATAAATATAATGGGGAAGTATCCACTTATTTCTGATTAGTTGATGACAATTCTGTGCTTAATTATAATGTATGTTATTATTCTCATTTTGTTCATATGCCATTATTCCAGTTTCCTTTATTTGTCTGTGTTATTCTTTAACTTATTAAACATGTTTATGATTGTTTTTGTGAAATCATTGTCAGGTAAATCCAAGGCGCGCGCACGTGTGTATGTGTGTGTGTGTGTTCAGAGCTGTTTCTAAAGGCTGAGTCCTTTGATTAGGTCAGGTTTTCTCACTTCTTCCCAAAAGATATAGCATAAAGTTCTATACTTTATTCATCTTCTTTTTTGTAAAACCTGAAAGAAGTTTATTTTGACATTGTTAATTATTTGTTTTCAAACTCATTTTTTTCCTTTTATGCTTGTTTTCTTGCTGACATTGTCTTCTATTTTCATTTATATCTTTTTAAAAATGTAGGAACATCACATTTTCTACTTATGTGTTTTTGTTTTCACACATTTTGTTTTTATTTTGTTCTAATTTTCTTCAAAACATGTAATTAGTTTTGTTCTATACTTTGTGTTCACTTATTTTTTAAGATATTCACCAAATTTTAGTTTATGATTTGTACATCTTTTGTTTTTAATCTGACTTTACTTTTCTTCTAATTAGTGCAATCTTTACTAGCCATAAAAATAATTTTATTTTTTACTCAAAAGATAATTTACTAGTAAGTAGTTATAACCCTTCTTAATGTTGACTATTATAATATAATTATAATGCTTTTCACATAAATTATTTCTTACTGTCTTTCCACTTCCAA
This sequence comes from Phyllostomus discolor, assembly GCF_004126475.2. Lineage (NCBI taxonomy): Eukaryota > Metazoa > Chordata > Mammalia > Chiroptera > Phyllostomidae > Phyllostomus > Phyllostomus discolor. The sequence goes on from NC_040907.2 coordinate 54,078,343, forward strand.
TGCTGGTGTTTAGTATTTAGGAGTCCCCTGCCACTCTAACCCCATCAAAGCTAAAGTGATTACTCTTTCTGGTTTCTGTGTCTTGAAAAACATGCTCTTACTTCCAAAGAAGGGCAATAAAGAGAGACCCAGAAGGTCATTTCATAATACTCAAGAGAAGAATTCACCAAGAAGACATAAATATTGTAAATATATATGCACCCAACATAGGAGCACCCAAATACATAAAGAAAATCTTAGAGGACTTCAAGAAAGATATAGACAGCAACACAATTATTGTGGGGGATTTTAACACCCCACTATCAAAAATGGACAGATCTTCCAAACAAAATATCAACAAGGATATTGTGGGATTGAACAATACCCTAGAAGAACTGGGCTTTACTGATATTTACAGAACACTCCATCACAAAGAAGCTAAATACACATTTTTTCAAATGTACATGGAGCATTTTCAAAGATTGACCACATGATAGGACACAAAACAAGCCTCAACAATTTCAAAAAAATTGAAATCATACCAAGCAATTTCGCGGATCACAAGGGACTGAAACTAGAAACCAACCCCAAGGAAAAAAACCCAAAACACTCAAATTCATGGATATTAAACAGCATGCTATTAAACAATGAATGGGTCAAGAATGATATTAGGGAAGAAATCAAATGGTTTTTGGAAACAAATGAAAACGAACTCACAACAACCCAAAACTTATGGGACACAGCCAAGGCAGTCCTGAGAGGGAAGTTCATAGCGATACAGGCCCACCTAAAAAAGTTAGAAACATTTCAAACAAACAACCTAACCCTATGTCTACAAGAACTCGAGGAACAACAACAAAGACAGCCCAGACCAAGCAGAAGGAAGGAAATAACCAAGATCAGAGCAGAATTAAATGACATAGAGACTAAAAGCACAATTCTAAAGATCAATGAATCCAAGAGTTGGTTCTTTGAAAAGATAACAAAATCAACAAGCCTTTAAGCAGACTCATCAAGAAAAAAAGAGAGAAAACCCAAATAAACACAATCAGAAATGAAAGAGGAGAGATTACAACAGATACCACAGAAATACAAAGCACTATAAGAAATTACTACAAAGAGCTGTATGCCAAGAAATTTGAAAACCTAGATGAAATGGACAAATTTCTAGAAAAATATAATCTTCCAAAACTCAATAAAATGGAAGCAGAAAGCCTGAACAAACCAATAACAGCAAAAGAAATTGAAGCAGTAAGCAAAAAACTCCCAACACACAAAAGCCCTGGACCAGATGGTTTCACAGGAGAATTTTACAAAGCATTTAAGGAAGAACTAACCCCTATCCTTCACAGACTATTCCAAACAATCCAAAAAGATGGGAGGCTCCCAAACTCTTTTTATGAGGCCAACATCATCTTAATTCCAAAACCAGATAAAGACACAACAAAGAAAGAAAACTACAGGCCAATAGCGCTGATGAACATTGACTCTAAAATCCTCAACAAGATACTGGCAAACCGCATCCAACAATACATTAAAAAGATCATACACCATGACCAAGTGGGATTCATTCCAGGTATGCAAGGATGGTACAATATTCCCAAATCAGTAAATGTAATATATCACATAAACAAAAGCAAAGGCAAAAACCACACGATCATATCAATAGATGCAGAAAAAGCATTTGATAAGGTACAGCACCCATTTATGATAAAAACACTCTGCAAAGTGGGAATAGAGGGAGCATTCCTCAACATAATAAAGGCCATATATGAGAAACCTACAGCCAATATTATACTTAATGGGCAAAAATTAAAATCTTTTCCACTAAGAACAGGAACAAGACAAGGATGTCCACTTTCACCACTTCTATTCAATATAGTCCTGGAAGTTCTAGCCACAGCAATCAGACAAGAAAAAGAAATAAAAGGAATCCAAATCGGAAAGAAGGAAACAAAACTGCCACTGTTTGCAGATGACATGATAGTATACATAGAAAATCCTAGACTCCACCAAAAAACTGCTTGACCTAATAAATGAATTTGGTAAAACAGCGGGATACAAAGTCAATATCCAGAAATCAAAGGCATTTCTCTACACCAACAATGAAACAGCAGAAGCAGAAATCAAGAAAAAAATCCCATTTGAAATAGCAAAAAGAAAAATAAAATACCTAGGAATAAACCTAACCAAAGAGGTAAAAGACCTGTATTCAGAAAACTACATAACACTGAGGAGAGAAATCAAGGAAGACACAAACAAATGGAAACATATACCATGTTCATGGATTGGAAGAATTAATATCATCAAAATGTCCATACTACCAAAAGCAATTTACACATTCAATGCAATACCTATTAAAGTACCAACGGCATATTTCAAAGACATAGAACAAACACTTCAACAATTTATATGGAACCATAAACAACCCCAAATAGCTGCTGCAATTTTGAGAAAGAAGAGTAAAGTAGGAGGGATCACAATACCTGACACTAAACTATACTACAAGGCCACTGTAATCAAAACAGCCTGGTACTGGCATAAAAACAGGCACATGGACCAATGGAACAGAACATAGAGCCCAGAAATAAACCCAAGCCTCTACAGTCAATTAATATTTGACAAAGGAAACAGCAACATAAAATGGAATAAAAATAGCCTCTTCAACAAATGGTGTTGGGAGAACTGGACAGCTACGTGCAAAAAAATGAAACTTGAGCACCAACTTACACCTTATACAAAAATAGATTCAAGGTGGATAAAAGACTTAAATATAAAGCGTGACACCATTAAAGTCCTAGAAGAGAACGTAGGTAGGAAAATCTCAGATATTTCATGCAGAAACTTTTTTACTGACTTGTCTCCTAGAGCAAGGGACATAAAGGAAAGAATAAACAAATGGGACCTCATCAAAATTAAAAGCTTTTGCACAGCTAAGGAAAACAGTATCAAAATAAAAAGAGAACCAACTGCATGGGAAAACATATTTGCCAATGATACCTCAGACAAGGGTTTAATCTCCAAAATATATAAAGAACTTACACGACTCCACTCTAAGAAGACAAGTAACCCAATTAAAAAATGGGCAAAGGACTTGAACAGACACTTCTCCAAGGAGGACATACAGAAAATCCAAAGACACATGAAGCGATGCTCAATATCGCTAGCCATCAGAGAGATGTAGATTAAAACCACAGTGAGATACCACTTCACACCAGTCAGAATGGCCATCATAAACAAAGCAACAAACAGCAAGTGTTGGAGAGCTTGTGGAGAAAGGGGGTCCCTAGTGCACTGTTGGTGGGACTGCAGACTGGTACAACCACTATGGAAAGCAGTTTGGAACTTCCTCAGAAAACTAAAATGGATCTGCCTTTTGACCCGGCAATTCCATTGCTGGGACTCTATCCTAAGAACACTAAAACACCAATACAAAAGTACCTTTGCACCCCGATGTTCATAGCAGCACAATTTACAATAGCTAGGTGCTGGAAGCAACCTAGATGCCCATCAGTAAATGAATGGATCAAAAAACTGTGGTACATTTACACAATGGAATTCTATGCAGCAGAAAGAAAGAAGGAGCTCATACCCTTTGCAACAGCTTGGATGGAGTTGGAAAACATTATGCTAAGCGAAACAAGCCAGGCAGTGAAAGACAAATACCACATGATTAACAGGAATCTAAACAACAAAACAAAAAAAAGTAGCAAAATATAACCAAAGACACTGAAAAAGGGGATAGTCTGACAGTGGCCAGAGGGGAGAGAAGAGGGAATTTCAGGGGGGAATGGGTAGGGTTTACAGGAACAAATTTGGAGGACACATGGACAAAAACTAGGGGTGGGGAGTAATGGGGGGAAGGGGGGAGGGTTGGGTGGGTGGGCTGGAATGGGAGTAGGGGGGAGAAAACTGTACTAGAACGATGATTAAAATAAAAAAATTTAAAAAAAAAGAAAAACATGCTCTTATTTCACATTTTATTTTTGCCATTTTGATAAGTTCTTTTGATCTATCTTCTTGGAAATTTTTGAACTTTCTGAATCTGTGAATTGAACATTTTTTTGTTTGATTGCTTTAGCAAATTCTCAGCTGCTACCTATTTAAATATAGAAATGTCCAGTTTCCCAGTTTGTCTTTCTAAAAATTCTACTGGATATACATTGCATGTTCTCGATTTTTTTCTTCCTTTACTGTAGACCTAATTATTGAATATTAAATATTTAGAAATATTAGGAAAGCTTAATACCTTTTATCTATGTGTTCCATGTGGGCCTACCTCTTCTTTTGCTGGTTATATTTTCAACTAAATGTAATCTGTTATTTAATCCATACATTGATTTTTAAGATTTCAGTTTCTTTTGAAATTTATATAAATTAATATTTTTATTCTCAACCATTTAAAGTTGCTTGCTTCTTACATGTATCTTCAAACCCTTATGTTCTTCTCTTATACTTGCAATAACAAATATAGGTCTTCTCTATTTGTAGATACATCAAAAGAAATATTTATGCATATTTTATATATGAAAACATGTACATTTTCTTTGTTGATAATGGAAAAAGGGACTAGAAGCCTGATACACCAGTAGCCAGGAACACATTTAAACTCTGACCCAGTAAAAGCACTAAAACTAATTGGTTGAAACTAATCCCAGGGAAGAAGCAAGAAAAGTACCTGATATATTTGAAATAATTTTGTGTAAGAAAAGTAATGGATTGTTTAATCTTATGAAAGAATGTATCAAAAGGAGAGGGAAGTCTTCCTGACAGCCTTTGGGGCCATGCGAACATCAAAATCAATAATAAAAGTAAATGACTAAACACCGAATAAAATAACTGAATAAATATATAAGTATATAAATAATAGAGAAGTTCTTCCTTGGAGTAGAATGTCAACTGAAAACATAGAGTTTAATTCATCTAGGAAATCATCAGTGAACATCCACACTCCTGGGTCACATTCTGATAAGGACCAATATACGTGTTATGAAATCTCAAGGTCAAATTTTTTGAACATTTATCTGGTGAAATTTCAGAGGCTTGTGTGGAAGGTGAGGCCATCCTGAGAGATATAACGGTGCTTCTGCTGATTTCTTAGAATTACTTTAAATATGAGATTCCTTTTAAACTAAATTTTTAATGTAAAGTTTTTGAACCACACAAATAAGTGAATTTAGTCTACAAGCATGCTTACAGGTACTGCAAATCACAATCTACTTTCTTCACAATTGAAAGAAAGGAAAACATTTATTATCTATCTCTAGGTTTCATGAGTGAAAAGGGTCAAAATCCGTGGGTTTTTTTATAGTACATACATTCAGCGGTAGGAAGAATTGTTCTTCATAAGCTGAAAGTGCAGCTACTAAAAAGTATTTTGTTTATACTTATGTCCTGTCAACATGACAAGGATTTATATATATATATATATATATATATATATATATATACTCTCTAGCAACTGTTTTATTTACATACACACAGCAGAAAGGTTCATAATACTCCTCCTATAATATTAATGTAAATGTGTGTTAGTATGAGCATGGTACCTCCAGAAGATAATTCAATCTTATGTACCAAAAGTCTTTAAAAGGTACACTACACATTTTTTATTATGATTTCACACTTAGGAATTTATCCTTAGAAAATGAGGTTTTGCAGAAGAGCTAGAAGGGTCATTGCAGAATTATGCATAACTTAAAAAATAATTAAAAAAACAGAAAACTAAAACCAACTTAAAAATCAAACTAAGGGCATCATGAGCATGCATTGTGCTGTATTACTGTAATGTGATACTCTAGATTTTATTTAAAATTATTTTTATAAAATAAGGACATTGACATACAGAACTTTAAGGCATGTGCCCAAGACCTAAGAGTCTGTGCTTTACTCCCCACCCTGCCACATGGTTTTTAAATAGCAGAGCTAGGATTGAACATCAGGCAATGTGTTTCTAGAGTCCATGTGCCTGAGTCCTTTACCCTATGTGTTTTTCACTATGTTATTATTTTTTACTGTATAACTTTAATATCTATAACATCCAAAATCATTAATCTTAAAAATTATTGTTATTATTAACTATAAAATAAGATGAGCATAGAGTGTGATTGCAATATAATTGTGTGTGATTTAAAAAGCTGGAAGGATACTTTGTATATTTGATGATTGAATTATAAGAGATAGGGGCTGGAAAGAAATATTCCAAGTCATGAAAGACAAGGACCTACATCCCAGATTACTCTATCCAGCAAAGCTCTCATTTAGAATGGATGGGCAGATAAAGTGCTTCTCAGATAAGGTCAAGTTAAAGGAGTTCATCACCACCAAGCCCTTATTTTATGAAATGTTAAAGGGACTTATCTAAGAAAAGAAGATAAAGAAAAAACATGTATAGTAAAAGGACAGCAAACTCACAATTATTAACAACCACACCTAAAGCAAAACCAAAAGAAACTAAGCAAACAACTAGAACAGGAACAGAACCACAGAAATGGAGATCACATGGAGGGTTAGCAACAGGGGAGTGGGAGGAGGCGAGGGGGGAAAAGGTACAGAGAATAAGTAGCATAGAATGTAGGTTGAAAATAGATAGGGGGAGGGTAAGAATAGTATGGGAAATGTAGAAGCTAAAGAACTCATAAGTATGACACATGGACATGAACTAAAGGGGGGGGATATGGGTGGGAGAGGGTGAACAGTGTGGAGGGGAGTGAAGGGGGGAAAATGGGACAACTGTAATAGCATAATCAATAAAACATATTTTAAAAAAAGAGATATTTGATGTTTTGTGTTTTGCTCCTTCTAGTTTTCTACAGTGAGAACATGTAACTAAAAGTAGGCAGTGAATTATATCTTGCATTGAAATTAGAAAAAAGAATAAAATAAACCACAGTAGAGTCTTAATTAATTAGCTGAAACTCAAAAGCTATGAGCTGTTGTGTTTTGTTGGTTTGGCTTGGTACTTTTGAAAAAGAGCTTTTCAAAAAACAGCAAAGTTCTGGAATTTCCCAACTAGCTTGTATATGTTGATGAGGTTACTCCCCTCAACCCAGTCTGTTGTATAATATATTCAACTACATTATTATATCCTTATCTGATTAATGAAATGTTTTAAGCCCTGACTATTGTCCCTAAGAATATTTGAGTAAAAGAACAAGAGTAACAGAAGGATAAACTCTGCATAAAACTTAAACAGAAATTAAAGGAACTGGATTTCTCTCCTCACTGACAAGGTGGCTGGCTGAGAGTTACTTGATTGAGCTTAGGGCACTCTGACAGCCTTGCTTAGGTGCAGGTGGAGATGTTCTCTTTTTTTGGTAGCTGTCAATTCATTGCTTTGCTTCTTGCTAAAATAGATTTTCTTTCTTTGGTGGCCAGTAGCCATCACACTAGTTGTCACACTGAGCAATTGTGTGCTTTGAGTCTTGAGAAAAATCTATAGACACTATCTTTTTATTTACTACCATTATATTTCTACCATTGCTACAGGGTGTTGTAAGAGTTAAGCATAATGCTGAAGAGCATGCTCTGTTTCCATCTTGGAGCTAACTGACAATTGGAGCTGGTAACTCCTCAACTCCTTGCTTCTTTATTACATCAGAATTTGCCTTGATTGAATGCAGGATCTATTTCTGTCAGATATTTGTCCTTGATCACTGTGTGATGTTTGACAAAATATCAAAGTAGATTGGCATTAAAAGCAATGCAGTGTAGTGAATACCCATTTTTACCACTACCATTAACTACATTTTTACCTTTGACATATTAATATCTCTGGGTCTGTAATTTTTATCTGTGAGAAGCAACACACTCTCCCAGATAAAAACAAGAATCATAGCATCGGTATTTACAATGGCCAAGTGCTGGAAACAGCCTAAGTGCCCATCAATAAATGATTGGATCAAAAAACTATGGTACGTTTACACAATGGAATACTACAAAGCAGAAAGAAAGGAGTTCCTGCCCTTTGCACCAGCATGGATGGAACTGGAGAGCATTATGCTAAAGAGAAATAAGCCAGGTGGTGAAAGACAAATACCATATGATCTCACCTATAAGTGGAACTTAACAAAAAAAAACAAGGGAGCAAAATAGAACTAGAGATATGGAAATAAAGAACAAACTGACAGTAACCAGAGGGGAAGGAGGAGGGGGGGTAATGGGGAAAAGAAGGGAAAAAGGGTCATGTCAAGGATCTTGTATAAAGGACCCATGGACAAAAACAATGGGTGGGGGGAGAATTGAATGTGCGAGGTTGGGGGTGAGTAGGTCAAGGGAGAGTAATGGGGGAAAATGGGGACAACTGTAATTGAACAAAAATAAAAAATAATAAAATAATAAAATAACTGGACTACATTTTAAAAAATTTTCTCACACAGTCTAATTGCTATTTAGAATGTGTTCATGTACTGTCAGATGTTTCAGAATGCTGACGGAAGACATTTAAAAGTGAAGACCCAGAGAAGTTATCTTTAAGAACATAGTTTAGGAAAAATACTTGCAGAATGGGAATAGTAAGAAAATTATTCCTGGTATACTCATCATTTTCACTCAACTGAAAGAAATTGCATAATGTTAAAAAGTATAAGAAATTGTAGAATTTGCTTATTAAATTAGAAAGTGTCACTGCCAAATGATTAGAAAATACCCTTGCACAATGGGTGTTCTGTTTGCTATTAAACCAATAGTAACATAAATATGAAAAATTGTGAAATTAAGACTTGACACGTGAGGGTTTGCATCTGAACTACCTTTGTACCAATCAGGAAGTACCATAGAATGCGATTTTCCTAGAAGACTGTGAAGTTACACACTGTTTCACAGGGATGGAAGTTAGGTGGATCCTCGTTCACATGCTGCATAAAGTACTGCTCATAGGTAATTCATCATGATACATGTTCATGTCACCATGTACTGGCAATTTCATCTCTGAATTGAATATGCATTATATACATCTCAGTGATATGCAATACATGAAATGTAATCACCAAGACAAAAATTAGTCATATGAATTAATTTTAATTCTATTCAAATCACTGGATCAATTTAATTTTTAATGTTTGCTTTATAGAAATCATGTAAACCATGTACTATTACTTTTATGCCTCAGGTGGAGTTCCATTCCCTGATGTTAGCTGGCAGAGAAGTGTGTTCCTACAATGCTGTAGAAATAATAATCCATCCTGACTGATACTCTTCTCCCTCACATCACAAAGCAGTGATGTTCTTTTTTCATTTTAAATGTTTAATTGTGTGCCACTGATCAATGGCAGATGAACAGAAAGTAAATGATATTCACTTCATTAAAAAAAGTGACTAAAACACAGAATACTGCTAGGCTAATGAAATAAGTGTGGTTGCTAGAGAGTCATAGGAAAATTGGTAGATTTCATGGGAAATTTGCTTATTCATAACTTTCTCTTTTTAAAATCTGTTTATTTATTTTTATATTTTTTCATTAATGTTCAAATACAGTCATCTCCATTTCCCTCAACCACTTTCCTCCACCCTACCCACCCCTACCTCCCACCCTCAATCCTACCCCACTTTGGCTTTGTCCATGAGTCCTTTATACATGTTCATTTAAGACCATTTTCCTTCTTTCCCATGTCATTTCTCTCCCCCCTCACCTCTGGTTACTGTTGGTTTGTACTTAATTCAATGCCTCTGGTTATATTTTCCTTGCATGTTTGTTTTGTTAATTAGGTTCCACTTAGAGGTGAGATCATATAGTATTTGTCTTTCACATCCTGGCTTACTTTATTTAGCATAATGCTCTCCAGTTCCATCCACGCTGCTGTGAAGGGTAGGAGTTTCTTCTTTCTTTCAGCTGCATAGTATTCCATTGTGTAAATGTACCATAGTTTTTTTTTCCGCTCATTTACTGGTGGGCACTTAGGTGGTTTGCAGCACTTGGCTATTGTAAAATGCCCTACTATAAACATTGGGGTGTATAGGTTCTTTCGAATGGTGTTTTAGGACTTTTAGGGTTTAATCCCAGCAATGGGATCACTGGATCTAAAGGCAGCTCCATTTTTAGTTTTGGGGGGAAATTCCATACTGCTTTCCACAGTGGCTGCACCAATTTGCATCCCCAGCAACAGTGCACTAGTGTTCCCTTTTCTCTACAACCTAGCCATTGCTTGTTTGTTGATTTGTTTATGATGGACATTCTAGGTGAAGTGGTAACTCATTGTGGTTTTAATTTGCATATCTCTGATGTCTAGTGATGTTGAGCATCCTTTCATATGTGTATGGACCCTCTGTATGTCCTTTTTGGAGAAGTGCCTGTTCAGGTCTTTTGCCTATTTTTTAATTGGATTGTTTGTCTTCCAGATGTGGAGTTCTATGAGTTCTTTATATATTTTGAAGAGCAAACCCTTGTCTAAAGTATCATTGGCAAATGTGTTTCCCCATATGATTGGTTCTCTCTTAATTTTGCTGATTTTTTAGCTGTGCAAAAACTTTTTAATTTGATGTCATCCCATTTGTTTTTTCTTTCTTTTATATCCCTTACCCTAGCGGACATATCAGTGAAATATTGCTGAATGGGATATCTGAAATTTTCCTGCTTATGTTCTCCTCTAGGACTTTTATGGCATTACAAATTATATTTAAGTCTTTTATCCATCTTGAGTTTATTTTGGTGTATGGTATAAGTTGGTGGTCTAGCTTCATATTTTCTTCATACCTGTCCAGATCTCTCAACATCATTGATTGAAGAAGGTATTTTTATTCCATTTTATGTTCCTGACCCTATTGTCAAATATTAAGTGACCACTGAGACCTAAGTTCATTCCTCTTCCATTGAACTATACAGCCAAGAAAAATGTCAAGAAAATTAGGGACTATATGGCAGGACCTTTCTTTCCCTTGCCTCCAGTTTATACCTGGAAAACTCTATGTTTTGATGCCTCCATTTTAAATCCAGGCTCTGAGATTTAAAGACATTGCCTTAAGAATATGACAATCAAATACCCCGATACTTTGTGAGAGAAGAATGAATCAATTCTCTTAACTTCACAAGTAGTTTTGTGAAATATTTCAGAAATTTAGTGCAGTGAAATATTCTTGGATATCATGATAAAATTGCTTATCATCTACACCTATTTACTAATTTATGAAAGTAATATATGTAATATAATTCAAAATTATTTGATCTAAAATTGTATAGAGATGAATTATATTTATATTTTATGTTTTAACATGCTATCATTGAGCAAAAAAAATCTTTGCTTCTCATCAGTTCTAAAATGATACTTCAAGATCATGATGATAAAACAAGTAAATGTTTAAACTCTAGATCTAAAGTATATATTCTTAAGTATTTCATTATTAAATAATTACATAAAGATAATTATTTACTCTATACTCATTTCACACTGTTTTTGTTTCTCCACATCCTCTAATTGATTAGAGAATATCCTCTCTAAAAGCTGTTTTTCAAAATTTCTAAATGTCGTGAAAATCTGTGAAAACTCAATAAAGCATTGAACATATTTATAATCTATAAATGAATATTTTTGGAATGATATTAAAATACATAAAAATATTAGCATTGTTTTTATGCCTGGATAATGAAAATATGGGTACTGTTTCTCATTAAATTTTTTAAGCTTTGCATAGTTTTTTGATTATAATAATAACTAACACTAATTTAACACTACTATATACACATGTGGGAGGCCGCAGTGCATGGTGTGGGCCCAGCTCCCACTGGGAGATGCACAGGACCCACGCCCAGGGATAGGTTTTCCTGTGGGGAAACAGATCTGCAATGTACTTAGGCCCCTAGGAGTCTTGCTTTTTGCTAAAACTCCCTCACCCTGAATTGAGGACATTTACTGCAAAGCAACTTCCTAAAATCCATGCTAAACCTTCCCAGGAAGAGTGTAACCAGTTCAACCTTTTTGGCCTTTTCATTTGCAAATGTCCCTCTTCTGTGATGTGATTAGCAGCACTGGCTCCTTTGTTTTCTGTAAAAGGTAACCACCTAAAGCCAGCCTGGGCATAGTTAATGAGGACCTTCTTGTAATGTGCCCAGTAAGACAATAAAAGCTCTTTGGAGCAAGGGCAGAGGCTTTTTCTCCCCTTGAGGGAAAAGCTACGCTGTTCCTTTTTCTCCACAGGACTCGGTAGCCCACGTGAATGTCTCATTTTCCTTCATAATGACATGGACCCCACAAGCCAGGGCCCACATCATACACATGTTATAATGCATATAGTTTATCTAATTTAAACATTTACAAAACTCTTATCATTATGTCTCTTTTAGAGATGAAAATCTTGAAGCTTACAGACGTTAACTAATTTGCTCATTGTCACAAACTAATAATTAGTAGAGCCAAAAAATATGCTTTGCTAATTTGTAGAAAAATACAATCAAGTTTGGTAACATATAAATACAAACATACATATACACACACACAATCTTTCTCAAACTTATACAAAAAATAGAAGAGGTAGTAATAAAAAAGAGCTAATAGAAGAGGGGTATGACACTATCCAAATTATATTATAATTCTTCTTATATTTTCCTTAATTCCATGAGACCACTATTTCCCTGATACCAAATTTAGACAGACACCACAATAAAAAAATAACAAACAAATACCCCTTATGGATGTATATACAAAAGTCCTCAACAAAATACTATTGAATGAATTTCACCAACATATGAAAATGATTGTATACCTCTGTGAAATGTAATTTATCTTTGGAATGCAAAGTAAGTTTAACATTCAAAAATTAAAAAATGCATTGCACAATATCATTATAATAAAGGACAGAAAACACAGGATCATCTCATTTGACAGATTAAGAGAATGTAACTTTATCACCATAAGAAATGATATTTATATAAAATATCTACAGTTAACAACACATTTAATGTTAACAGATTGAATGATTTTGCTGTAAGATCAGGAGGAGAAGAGGATATTTACAGTCATCACTCTTATTCAGCATTGTATTACAATTTATCTAAGACAGTTGTGCAAGGCAAATAAATAAAAGGCATCCAAATTAGACAGGAAGAAGTAAAATTAGTTCTATTTCCAGGTGGCATGGTCTAGTATATAGAAAATTCTAACTCTTCCCCCACAAAAGCAATAAACACAGTTAAAAAGTTCAACAAAGTAACATGATACAAGATCAATATACAAAAATTAATTGTAGTTATTTACACAAGTAATGAACAATTTAAAATGCAATTAAGAAACAATCCCATTTATTGGGAATAGTACGAAGAAGTAAAAATTTAGAGAAAGAATTAACAATAGAATAAGAGCAAGACCTGAACACTGGAAACTACAAAACATCTTTGAAAGAAATTAGAGAAGATATACATAATTGTAATATATCTCATGTTTCTGGACTGGAAGACTTAATATTAGTAAAATGGAAATAAAATCTAAATTGACCTACAAATTTGAAGCAATTCCTATCAAAATCTCTGCTATGAATTTGAAACTATTGACAAATAGTTTGTCCTGATTTAAAACTTTACATGAAGAAATAAGGTATCTACACATGTCAAAGCAATCTTAGAGGAAAAAAAAGACTAAAGTTGAAAAGCACACTAGCCAATTACAAAATTGATAACAAAGCTATAGCAATCAAGACAGTGTAGTAAAGACAGATGAGTTGATCAATGGAAAATACATGAGAGTCCAAAAGTAAATTTACGTTTTTATGAGCAATTGATTTTTCAATTTATCAATTCTGTGTATATGAGAGAGAGTGACATCAATTTTTTTGTCTATTTATTTTTATTCATTGGTTGTTTCTTGTATGTGCCCAGACCGAAGATTGAACCAGCAACCTTAGGGTATCAACCTTAGGGTAACATTATAACCAACAGAGCTACCCAACCAAGCCCTTTGTGAGCAATTGTTTTTTGACAAATGTGTAAGATAATTAATACAACACACAGTGCTAGGAGAAGTTGATAAGCATATGTAAAGAATTAAATTGGACCCCTAAATCATGTCATATACAAAATTTAATTAAAAATGGTTCAGTCATCTAAATATGAGCTAAAATTATAAAACTTCTTGAAGACATAGTAGTAAACCCTCATTGCCTTGGATAAATCAATTGTTTATTAGATAGGGTACCAAAAACATAAGTGACCAAAAAAGAATTAGATAATTTTGACTTCCAAATTAAAATATTTTGTGCTTTAAATAATACCATCAAAAAATAAGTGATGTCATAGAATAGAAAATATTTATAAATATCTTATAGAGCCTAGTATGCAAAATTTAGAAAGAACTCCTACTAACCATCAATACAAAGATTTAAAAAATAAACAAAGTACTTGAATCCAATTTTTTCCAAAAAGTTATACAAATAACTAATAATCACATTAAAAATCTACATCAACATCAATATTCATTAGGAAAATACAAATTAAACACAATTTAATAATCAAACATAATTTAATATGAATTCATATCTATTTGTCTGACCCTAAAAAAAGATGCATAATAGCTACAATTGGCAAGGAAGTAACAAAACATGCCTTCTCATACACTGTTGATAGTAACACAGACTGGTAGGACTGGCTGGAAAACTATTTTGAAACATTTCAAAATGTTCCACTTGTAAGTACAGAAAAAGAATTGAAACCATATATCCACACAAAAAATTGTATATCCATATTCATAGCAGCATTATGAATAATAACTCAAAAGTAAAAAACACAATGGTCATTAACTAATGAATAAACAATATGTGATTTATCTTTAAAATAAAATATTCTTTAACAGTAAAAGGGACTGAAATACACATATATGCTATAACATGGATGAACCATAAAAATAATCACACAAGGTGAATACAGCCAGAAGCAGAACTGCATGTATTTTATGCTTCCATTCTTATAAAATGTCCAGAATATTATATTTGTTGTTGTCAGAGGCTGGTAAAGAGAGTACTGGGAAGTGACCACTAATGGGTCTGGGGTTTCTCTTTCAAGTGATAAAAATGGTCTGGAATTAGATAGTTATTATGGTTTGTAGATCTGTGACTATATCAAAAACCACTGAATTATAAACTTAAAAAAGTATTTTATATCAATTAATTATATATCAAGGAAGCAATTATTTAAAAAGTAATGAGAAAAGAAATTGGTCAAAAACACCCATAAAACAAAAATTAATGACAAACATGAATTAATATCTGGTTTGAGATTTATATAATCAAGAATTTTGCTTTGTTTTATTTAGAAAGCTCAGATGTGACAAATATTTTAAGTCTGAGAAAGAAGTGAATGTTATACAGAGAGAAGTACAATAGCTAAAGGACAGATTTTTAATTATTAAACAATACAAGGTTAAGCAAAATTTATTATCTCAGCTAATGATAGCAAATAGACTAATTAATTACAGCATTCTACCTTAAGAGCTGTTGTTTCTAAGCCAAGAGTATGAGAAGGTTTTTAGATAAATTAGAGATGTTTGTCATCACCAAGGAAACAACAATTTGTGAAGTGAACTAGCATTTGCTTTACTGATCTAAAAATTTAGCTCAAAATAAATATAATAGCTCAGGTAAGAACAGCTGGATTTATTGAATTTTTCCCATGGTTCAAATATATTTCACTCAACACGGCAAATCTATGAGTTTAGCATTTTTGTTCTTCAGTTTTACAAGTGAGGAAAACTGTGGTGGTTTGAGATGTAAAATATTTTCCTAAGATTGTTTCCAGAAAAAGAATGTAGCATTTCAATGATCTAAGTGATTTTACTCCTAACCACTACACAACAGTAATGCCAGCTGCCCGGTGGCTCAGAAACAGAAAGACAGACACGAAATATTATTTCAGTGGACATTGGGATAGTGTGATCTACAAAGTAAGATGGTCCCAGGAGATAGCACAGATTTGACTCTGGATATTACTAGGAAAGGCTTATGTACTCAATCCTTAGATGGAGGAGTAAAGACATCATGATCCTTAGCAATTATAGAAACAATGAACCTGTTTTAAGGGAAATAACACAGCCATGAAAAGACTAGTTCATGTTAATTCAATAAGCTTTAGAAAATGTGAAATACTGAATTAATATATGGCCCAGGTATGTAATTAGTTTAAATATTTTGTTCTAAAATTACTGAATAAACATAGGTGTGAGGCATGTAGAGAATGATGGACAAAAATCCGCAAAAAATACAAATTTAAAAGAAGACATCACAAAGCTGTGTTCAGCACCCTTGGAATAATGACACAGAGTTTTGTTTAAATATGTAAGTCCTACATCTCTTTAATGGTGCCAGGAAAAAAAAAATATGGCAACCAGCTTTGTGTACTAAATACTTCTTTTGTTTTAAGACTAATTTTTGCAGCAATTTTATGTTATAGCAAAATTAAGAGCAAGGTGCAGAGATTTCCCATAACCCCCTGCCCCACACATGCATAGCCTGCCCCTTTAACAATGTCCCTATCACAGCAGTACATTTGTTATACTTAATAAACCAACGACAAATCGTAACTTCCCAAAGTTCATAGTTTACCTTAGGTTTCACTCTTTGTGTTGCATGCTTTACAGGTTTGGACAGATGTATAATGACATTATCCATTATTATAGTATCCATACACAGTTAGCTTGTTCGTGGCCCTGAAAATCCTCTGTGTTCCTTCTATTCAACCATCTTCCCTCCTATCACTGACAACACTCTTTCTATTGTCTCCATAGCTTTGCCTTTTTCAAAATGTCCTGTAGTTGAAAGCATACAGCATACAACCTTTTCAGATTGGCTTTTTATTTTCACTTAATAATATGCATTTAAGCTTCCTCCATGTCATTTCCTGCCTCGATTGTTCATTTTTTTCTCAGTGCTGAATATTTTTGTTGTTTGGATATATAACAGTTTATCTATTCACCCCCTGAAACATGTCTGCTTCTGATTTTTGGCAATTATGAATAAAGCTGCTATTAACATCTGTGTGCAGGTGCTTCTGTGGACATAATTCTTCAGCCCCTTCAGATAAATAGCAAGGATCAGGATTGCCTGATTATATAATAATAGTATGTTTAGTTTTGGAAGAAACCACCAAACTGTCTTTCAAAGTGGCTGTATCATCCTGCATTCCCACGTGCAATATGTGAATGAGAGTTCCTGTTGTTCCCCATCCTCACCAGTAATTGATGTGGTCAGTGTTCCACATTTTGACCATTATAATAGGTACATAGTGGTAATATTATTGTTGTTTCAATTTTCATTTCCCTGATGACATATGATGAGGATCATCTTCTCATATGCTTATTTGTCATTTGTATATCCTCTTTGGTGAGGTGTCTGTTAAGGTCTTTAAACCAATTGTAATTGGGTTTTTATTCCTTAGTTAAGTTTTAAGAGTATTATTATATATTTGGATAATAATTTTTATCAGATATGTCATATATAAATATTTTCTTCTCATCTGTGGTTTGTCCTTTTATTCTCTTGTCAGAGTCTTTAACATAGAAGTTTTTAATTTTAATTAATTTCAGTATCAATTATTTGTTTTCATAGATTGGGTCTATGGTATCGTAGGTGCAAAGTTATTGCCATACCCAAGGTCATCTAGTTTTATTGCTATGTTATAGTCTAGGAATTGGATAACTTTATGTTTTTTATTTAGGTCTATGATAAATTTTGAGTGGACTTTCATGAAAGGGTGTATTGTGTGTCTGTAGCTTAGTTTTACATGCACATTGTGCCAGAACCATTTGTTGAAAATACCATCTTTAATTCATTGTTCTGTTTTTGCTCTTTTATCAAAGAACAGTAGACAATATTTATGTAAGTCTATTTTTGGGCGCTGTATGCTGATCTATTAAACTATTTTGTTTATTATTTCACTAATACTACATTGTGTTGACTATTATAGCTTTATAGCAAATAGTTTTTTCCAGTTTTGTTTAGATATGATTTACATATCTAATTGTGTAACATACTAAGCTGCACAATGTGATGATTGCATATACATATATATAGTGAAATAATTTTTAAATAATGTTAGCATATTATTACCTCACATAGTGAACTTTGTATGTGGTAAGAATATCTAAAATCTACTCTTTTAACAACTTTTAAGAATATAAAACAGGATTATTAATTATAATCACCATGCTGTACATTAGATTCCCAGAACTTGTTTTACAGCGGAAAGTTCGTGCACTTTGACCAACATCTCTCAATGTCCCCCATCCTCAGTTGAAAACCATCATTCTGCTCTCTGTTGACTAAAGTTTGGTTATATTATATTCCACATATAAGTGAGATTATATTGTAATTTTTTCTGTGTTATTTATTTCACTTAAATAAATGTCCTCAAAGTCTATCTATGTTATAATGAGTGGCAGGGATTCCTTCATTTTTATGCCTAAAAATATTAAATTCCCTGAATAAAATAATAAATATTTTATTCATTCTTGTATCTATGGACAGTTAGGTTTTTCCATGTGTTAGTTACTGTGAATAATGGTGGAATAAACATGAGAGTGCAGGTATCTATTCCAGGTAATGACTTCATTTACTTTGCATATATGGTAGTTCTGTTACTAAATTTTTGAGGAACTGCCATATTGTTTTCCTTAGTGGCTTTACCAGTTTACATTTTCACTAACACTACACAAGTGTTCTCTGTATCCTTGAATACACTTATTTTCTTGACTTTTTGATAATCGCTATGGTAACAGATATGAGAAAATATCTCATTTGGTTTTGATTTTGTTTTCACTGTTAATTAATGATGTTGAACATTTTCATGTATTTATTGGCCACCTGTATATCTTATTTATATGTCTTTGTAATAGAGTTATTTGTATTTTTGCTATTGAGTTGTATGAGTTTCTTACATATTTTGGATGATAACACATTTTGTAAGTTGTCTTTTTATTTTGTGAATTGTTTCTTCTGTTGTGCAGAAACTTTATAGTTTAATATAATTTCACTTACTGATTTCTTATGTTTGGTCTTTGATTTTTGGTGTCTTATCTAAAATTTGTCATTAAGGGGCTTTGCTGTTGTGGTGGTGTTTTTTCCCATTGTTTTCTTCTAGTATTTTATAATTTCAGATATTATATTTATAATATTAAATATATATTTAATATTATAATATAAGGTCTAATATTATTGTTCTGGTATAGTTATACAGTTTATCAACATTTATTAAAGAGATTATATTTAGCTACTTTATAAACATGGTTTATATCTGAGCTCTTATTTCTGTTCCATTGATCAATGTTAATGTTTTTATGCTTGTGCCATAGTATTTTGATTGTATTAGTTTTATAATATAGTCTGAAGTCAGAATGTTTGATACCTCCACCCTTAGTCATTTTTCTCAGGATTGTTTTATTTACTTGGCATCTTTTGTGTTTTGATATAAATTTTAGATTTTTTAAAATATTTCTGCATACATGACATTGGCATTTTGATAGGAATTGCACTGAATCTGTAGTAGGGGTATTTTAAATATATTATCTTTTTAAATAATTTTTTATTGTTATTCTAATACAGTTGTCCCAATTTTCCCCCCTTTGCCCTACTCCACCCACCACAACCCTGCTCCCATAGTCAATTTCCACACTGTTGTCTATGCCTGTAGGTCATTCATACATGTTCTGTGTCTAGTCCCTCCCTTTCTTTCCACCATTATTCCCCTTCTCCTTTTTCTTCTAGCCACCTTTAGTCTGTTCCATGTTTCCATGCTTGTGGTTCTACTTTGTTCATTAGTTTATTTTGTTCATTAGATTTATCTTATAGATTAGACCATATGGTATTTGTCCTTCACCAACTGGCTCATTTCACTTAGCATAATATTCTCCAGTTCCATCCACATAAGAATCTCGATCACCAATTCAAAGAACTTATGCACCACTGTGTTCACAGTGGCACTAATAACAATAGCCAAGTGTTGGAAACAGCCTAAATGCCCATCAGTAAATGAGTGGATCAAAAAACTGTGGTGTATTTACACAATGGAACACTACACAGCAGAAAGAAAGGAATTCCTATCTTTTGTAACAGCATGGATAGAAGTGGAGTATATATGGTCTTTCAATATGGGTTTCAAGATGAAATATAGAACATGAGATGCCTTTATTTGTGTCTTCTTCAATTTCTGTCATTAATGTTGCATGGTTATCAATGTAAAGACCTTTCCCCTCCTTGGTTAAATTTATACAGAAACATTTTATTATTTTGATGCAATTATGAATGGGATTGATTTTTATTTCCTTCTTAAATACTTTATTTTTAGTGTATAGAAACTCAACTGAATTTTGTGTATTGATTTGTGTCCCTCAACTTTACTGCATTTATGTATTCTATTTATTTGCGAATGCTTTAAGATTTTCTAGAATAAATTATGTTATGCAAAAACAGGACCATTTTGGCCTCTTTTTATCTGACTTGGGTGTCTTTTATTTCTTTTACTTGCTTAACTGCTCTGGCTAGGACTTCCCGTGCTATTATGAATAGGAGTGATGAGAATGGATTTCCTTATCTTGTTCCTAACCTTAGAATAAAAGTTGCACCATTGAGAGTGATCTTAACTGAGGGATTGTCATGTTGCCTTTATTATGTTGCTGTATGTTCTTTCTATTCCCAATTTGTTGAGAGTTTTTATTTTGAAAGGTGTTAAATTTTGTCAAACACTTTTTCTGCATCATTGGTATAATAATAATCATATTTTTAATATTTCATTCTATTAATGTGATATAGTATAATTATTGATGGGCTATGTTAAACTATTCCTGTACTCAGAGATAAATCTCACTTGATCCTAATGTATGATCCTTTTACTATGATGTTTAATTTGATTTGTTAGTATTTTTTGAAAAATTTTGCATCTATATACATCAGAGAGATTGTTCTGTAGTTTTATTTTCTTGTAGTGCCCTTATCTGGCTTTGGAATCAAAGTAATGTTGGCCTCATAAAAAGATTTTGGAAGTGTTCCATCCTCTCTGATCTTTTAGAAGAGTTGAGAAAGATTGTTATTAAATATTTTACTATTTGATAGAAGGTAACAATGCAATCTTCTGGTGTTGAGGTTTTTGTTTTTGGGAGGTTATTGATTACTGATTCAAACTTTTTACTCATATTTGATCTGCTTAGATTTTCTGTTTATTCAGTATTCATTCTCGGTAGATTGTATGTTTTTAGGTGTTTATGTCTTGTAAGTTATACAATTGTCATATATTTATTCTTATGAGTCAATATTTTTATGGAATCAATTATAATGTCTCACCTTTCTTTCTGATTTTATTTATTTGAGTCTTCTCTCTTTTTTCATTGGTTAGTTAAAGGTTTGTAAATTTTATTTATCTCTAAAAATCTCTTAGTTTTGATTTTCTAAAATTATTTTTTGGTCTCTACTTAATTTATTTCTGCTAATGAAATTAGGTAGTAATGGTCTTTCAATTTTTTTCTCTTTAATATTAAGTTTGTAATGTGGATCTTTTTCCTCTCTATAAAGTTTCAAGGCAGTTTGTTGATATTCAAAAAACAACTGTTGGGATTTTAATTGAGATTCTTTGGATTTATAGTTCATGTTGGAAATAACTGATATCTTGGTAATATTGAGTCTTCCTATTCAAAAACAAGGATTATCTCTGTATTCATTTATTTCTTCTTTGATATCTTTCATCAGTGTTTTATAGTTTTTCTCATATAGATCTTTTCAATATTTAGTTAGATTTGTACCAAAATATTTTATGTTGGGTACCCATGTAAATTATATTGTTTTTAAATATAAACAGTTGCTTGCTAATTGCTGATATATAGGAAAGCAATTGATTTTGCTATATTAACTTTATATCCTGCAACTTTAGTATAGTAATGTAAATGAGCCCAGTTTTTCTTGTTGTAATTGTTGTTGTTTGGATTTTCTATAGGTGATCATGTCATTTACATACAAAAAGAGTTTTATTTCTTCCTTCCAAATCTTTATATTTTTTACTTCTTTTTTTTGTCTTATTCTAATTACCTCTTTGAGTTCTGATTATCAACCATTGTACCAATGTTTGGTCCACAAACTACTGAAATTAAAATAATATGGTCAGCAATATATGTAGTTATATTATACTTTCATTTAATTTTTCCAGCTCAATTTGTTCTTAAGTATATAATGTCTCTAACTCTTTTCTTTTAATTTTGATAAAATTATTCAAAATATGCATAATAAAGAAAGATATTACCCCTCTCCAAATTTTCTTTTTGAGTAGCCATAACATTATATCGTACCATTCTATTTTGTTACCTCAGTTTTTTGAAATTAGACTTGCAGTTATTTGTTTGCCATAATTGTCTAACAATGTAATTACCCCACAACTTCTAACTGACCCTTATCTTTGTCTTGAGATGAGATAACTGTGCTCATGTCCTTCAACCCTTACTCCATAATGTGAGTCACACTTCTACGGTCAAGATCCATAATTCTAGTGAGATGAAATCCCCCAGTCATTTCCACAGGCCCTCTACCATTTCTCTCATGGGATAAGCATGCTTGATGTAAACAAAACATATGTTGCCTTGCAGTGGACTACCAGAAGTTTTGGGTTGTTGAAAATTAGGTCTCACCAAGAAATAAGTTATATTATGTTAATTTCCTGAGTTTGCTTCTGACCATTCAAAATATTCAGAGTATTTGAAGAACTAACTAAAATTTTACATTTCCCAACATTCAGACATAGTTTGATTAACCAGTCAGTGATCCTAAATCTATGATCCTGTATAGTTTATTATGGTTTTTCATCTATAATTATAGATTAATTTTTATCTGTACTTTTATATCAATGCTTGTGGCAGGGTAACACTTCTTAGGAACTGTGCACATGACATTAATGTAGGCAATTTAATTATTGTCTTTTAAATTTAGAAATAATAAAATTATATCAATGTGTTTTTATGAGTTTAGCAAATTGTGTAAAGAGATCATTATTATGTTATGCTTAACAACTCTTATCCCTTAAAAGACTATCTCATTTAATATTATTTAATGAGCCACAAAATATATTCAAGTGTTCATTAGAATCATTCAAATGTTCTGAAAAACATAAATGTGAAATATACACAGCTGAAGATGGTTCAACATAGTTCATAAGGCATAAAATGTTTTATAAGCTGCTACTCAACTGTATACTTTACTCACTAGAAAGTCGGGACTTGCATTTTTCTTCCCATTGAGCTCTAAAGGGTGTGACAAATTTTCCTGCAAAGCTCCTTACAGGGAAAGAACTCTGTACTCACTGTTTATAGTATAGGCTGAAGTCAAATCCACTAGTTGTAAAAAGTGTGGGGGAAGATTTTCCTGCTGAGGTATTTCCCCCAAATTTATTTTACCTGAGTCACACTGTAATTATAATAATATTGTGAATCAAATTTATATGATTTCTATTAAAAAATTCTCAGACATCACCAAGGAAGTGCAACAGCAGATTTTATGTGGAATCTTCGCCTTCTTTTCAAAGATCAGTCAGGGATAGACATTTTCTCAGTTTGAGCCTGAAGGCATGTATAACAGAGCTACATGTTTGTTTGCTGTTCTCTAGAAAACGGGGGAATGAATTTGTTTCAAGAGGAAAATATTATAGTTGTCAGTTTAGAAAGCTCAAAATCTATGTGCCAAGGAAACCTATAAAATGCCATATGCCTTCACCCCTAAAATTATGATAATAAAAATGCTAATAATATGTCTATTACACATAACTCAAATGCCTCAGTTTCCCCATATGCAAGAAACAAGTGGGCAAATTTATCTCATCTCTTGGCCAGAGGCATTGTGAGGAATTAATTTCAGAATTATTTTTTCCTTCTTAGATGAAAGTTGCTAGGATGATAGTAATAAGAATTATGTTCTAAGACAGTCTTTATACTCCAGACAGACTGTGTTTTGGAAATTTCTACTTCTTGAGTTTTAAAATAATTATTTATGTCAAAACTTAGTTCCAGTTGCCTTTGACAAGCATCATAAATACAATGAATTACTTGTGCTTTTAAAAAACCCTGACTTTGAATCTTTTAATACAAGCTTCTTAGTCACAATAGACTTGTTTCTACTTGCAGTGCACATAGTAATCTTGACTGCAGCTTCCTGCAGGGTTTGGAATACCCTGCCGAGCTTCACACGACCAACATCATAACAGTACTGTTTGCAACCCACTGTGTGTTTACTTCATATTCTCAATTTAAGATTATTCATCTCTTCTTCCCAATATGTTAGTTGTTATTTAGTTCCTGTGACTTTTAAAAATCTTCTAAACAAGGTCATTATGGATTTTCAGGTCAAGATGTTAGCCAGCTGGGGCTTTTCCAACCTTCCACTGAAAACAGAAAGAGGGTAGCTAGAGATACAATCGAAACTAAGAGAATTGGTGAAGAATCCATCATACCTTAAGAGGATTTCTATGAACCAAAACAGGCCGGTATGGGATATTAGGACAGTGAAGCAAAATAGCAAATTAGAACCTCCTTGCAATGTGTTTCTTTGCATCATATTTATGGATTATTTACTGATGTGAGGGAAGATAGAAACACCTTATGCCACATTGGATCTGCTTTATGAAGCAGGAAGGCAATAAGAATGAATTCATTTTCCTATTTCCCCCATTGGTATTTCTTTTCGTCTGCATCACTTATTAAATAAATTCCTCAGCAGTATTACTGGAAGGAGGAGTGAGAAAGCAGCGGGGCACTGGATCCTGGGATGTGGAACCAGTAATAGAAAATGGGTGGAACAGAGCCCTCTGGGGGTGCAGTTTTATTGTTTTCAGGAAAGAAAAGAATTGCAGACTGCTTTAAATTGTCTAAAAAAATGCCCTCCTCATAAACTAAAGATGAGGAATTGTGAGCAGGCAGTCTCTCCTCCATGCAGCAGAGCCAGCCAGGCTAGGTAAGTGACTGCTAGATACTGCCAACGTGGCTTTGGTTTAAAGCAACAGACAAACAAAATATTAGGGACATAAGTGAAATTTCTAACAGCCCCTAGGTTGATGCTTTTCAGCATGTGATCATGGGCCACCAATGTTAGACTTAATTTGGAAGCTTCCCAGTCTCTCTTACCTCCTGCATTGGCCAGCTTCGTCCTGTTAACAACTCTAAAACTTCAGTGACTTAACAATAGCAATCTGTTTGGAGCTCAGGATTGTGGAGCTTTGCTTTACGTGTTTTCTTGTTCCTGGGCACTGAGTAATCAAACAGCCACTCCCTGGCACCTTTTGAGAGAGGTCAGCATCAAAGAAAAAAAAATGAATCCACCTAATTTTATCTAGAAGGCACATTTGGTTGTGGCATCTGTTACATAGGCTTACATTCTACTGTGCAAAGCAAGACACCAATAGGAATGTGCAATGAACCATAGAGAGGTGAGTGAGCATATATGTCTTTACAAGGAAGGGAGAAAACTGGTTATGGAAAATACTGCAAATGAAACAACAAAAAAACAAACACACACACAATAATGGCATATGACAAAGGGACACAAGAGCCAATTGAAAGAGTTCCCAATGACCAAAGCAGGAACAATTTGAGCAACAAAATAAACTTGTATTGCATTATAACTCGAAGTATAAAATAAATATCTATTTTTTATCAGCAGTCGGAATGATTTTAATAAAAAGAAATCAGGTAATTTCCTCCTTATCCTTGCTGATAAGATATGTTCCCTGCTTCTTTCATCTCTGAATTTATCTTGTCACACTTCACATGCGTTTCTTCATTTTTTTATTTTTAGTTATTTCAAACCTATGCATATCTTGAATCTTCACCCGGGAATTTTCTCATAATGCTATTGTTCACTGTCTCATTTTATTCAGTTCTCTGTCCTCAAATATTACCTCAGTGAAACAGTCACGTGTCGTTGAGTCTACAGAATCCACTTGGTTATGTACTATCACACCATCCAACTTTAATAACTGCATAGTACGTGCCATTATTTTTGTTTGCTCCTTCTCTGCACCCTTCTACTAAAATATAATTTCCATGACATCAAAAAGTTCTTTTCTCATCCCTGAGTCCTCAAGGTCTAGAAAAATGCTTAGCACATGTTAGAGATTTAATAATTATGGGTTGGATGAATGGATACATAAATGAGTAGCAGTAATACAAATGCTTTGTTTGCATTGCTCATGTCTCTTGGGATGCATATTGTATTTCCAACCCCACTTCCTGTGTACTCCCATTATCATCACCATCATCATCATCATCATCATTATCATCATCCAGTGTTAGATATTTCAAGGACCATTATGATTATTTCATGCTATGAACAATATTCTTTGGAAACCCGGAGTAACTATATATCCCTATAAAACATTTTGTTATTTAATTATCTTATAGTGTGAACTCAAAACACCAAAAATAACTAAAAAATCAAAGGAAAATGATTCTTTAGATCTATTTAATTGTCTATATGGCATGTGAAATCGATGGCATATGCACATAATACATATTCTATAATCATTTCTAATTGTTTCAGATTTATAGACAAATGTTTTAAATATTTTCTACTTTCATTATGTTATGGAAATGTGCAAATATTTTTATAATTATTAATTTCCTTAAAATTATTTTGAAGATCTTGAATATTTTAGTGAATTGAAATGACAGACCTTTGTTTTAAAGGGGTGGGGGAGAGGCGGGGGGAAAAGGCAGACAACTGTACTTGAACAACAACAAATGAATAAATAAATAAATAAATAAAGCGTCCACTGGAATTGAAGATATGCTAATCACCATCCTCCATTCTTTTGGGGGGGTGGTAATTTCAGACAAAGACAGGAGACACAAATGAGATATGATATTCACTATTAGTATTATTATTTAGTTATCTGAGTACCAATTTCTTCATTTGACAAATGAACTACTCAGCAAATACCATAAAATGTGAAGGATATAAACTAGTCCAATTTAGCTTATATCGAATATTTACTAGAGAGGGAATCTTTTAATTGTTAAATTTATGTGTTCTGTAACCGGGAGTCTTGGGTTTGAATCTGGA
Organism: Phyllostomus discolor; assembly: GCF_004126475.2. Classification (NCBI taxonomy): domain Eukaryota; kingdom Metazoa; phylum Chordata; class Mammalia; order Chiroptera; family Phyllostomidae; genus Phyllostomus; species Phyllostomus discolor. Next base: position 54,105,313 of record NC_040907.2, read on the forward strand.
TTCACCACTTTCTAATCCTGATCTTGAGTAAGATAAATTGTCTAGGGATCAATTTTCCTATGAGTAAAATGCAATTATTATTATTATTAATTATATCCTAGGATTGTTTTGAGAATAATTGCCTTAATTCAGGGATATCACTTATACACTAGGAAGATTTTATAAAAAGCCATGGTTCTTGTTCTTAGTTTTGTGGTATAAATGAACATTAATTTTTAAAAGAGAATTTCAGCTGGTCATTAAAAATTGACTAGCTACACAAATCATGCTGAAGATTTAGTGATTAATTTTGTCTGAGCTTCTCAGAGAGCAAGAAATCAATTTGTTCAAATTCTAAGGTTAACAAAACTAAAAACTACCTTTACTGAAATTTCAAACAGACAATTGGGAATAAATGAAAAATATAATTTATAGTCTATTCCATGTATTCATGCCTCTGGTTTTATTTTGTTTGTCAGTTTATTTTGTTCATTGGATTCCACATGTAAGTGTGATCATATGGTATTTATCTTTCTCTGACTGGCTTATCTCACTTAGCATAATAATTTCTAGGACCAACCATGCTGGTCCTAGAGATTAGAGAAGGAACTCGCAAAAGATAGGAGTTCCTTCTTTTTTATTGCTGTGTAATATTTTGTTGTGTGAATGTACTGCAGCTGTTTTATTCACTCATCTACTAATGGGTACTTGGGCTGTTCCCAAATCTTGGCTATTATATATAACACTGCTGTGAATATAAGGCTGCACATATTCTTTCTGATTAGTGTTTCAGGATTCTTAGGTTATATTCCCAGTAGAGGGATTGTTGGGTGAAAAGGCAGTTCCATTTTGAAATTTTTGAGGAAACTCCATATTGTTTAAAAATAATAAAATAAGACATTAATATATATCTTATATATATTTATAATAAACTTCTCAAAGTAGTTACCCAATTATAATGTTTAAATATATTTTATATCAATAAATATGTAAATAAACAGGTAACTAGTCTACGTTAACTGGGTAATTTTTACTCATGCAATTTCTTCTCATAACGTGCAAATTATTATTGGAATTATTATTATTATTATTATTACTATTACTGGGTATTATTATAATTATTATTACTGGGTATTATTGGAATTTTTACGGATATAAATTATACATATACATATGAGGTATGTCCAGAAAAAGTCTAGCCACTGTGTGTACCACATCATTGTAACCTGGAAACCAAGCAGAGTGGACTGGAAAGTCAATGCATGAACTTTCATGCATAGATTGAGATAGTATTCTGAAAAAACACTCTTGCTTATGATCATCTTCCACCTCTGCCTGGGTCACAAACACAACAATGCACCATGGATTGACTTAGGTATAGCCCAGCATAGCAAGTGTTCATTTATATGACCTATTCTCTTTTGGTTTTCTTACTGCTCACTGCACTCTCCTTCCCTCACTCCTGTTCTATTGTCCTTCACTATCTTATTTTGTCATATTCAGCATTGTAGAGGATGGACAAAGGGAATGTTGGAGGTTTTCCAGGTTAGTATCAGGCATTTAAAATTGAGACAGATTTAGTTTGCTCCTCAAAGAGACAGGCACAAAGAGCAGATATTCACATAGAGATCTCAGGACTCTTTCCAGAGGGTCATCAAATGCTATAATACTGCCAGGTTTAGAGTTTAAAAAGAAGAGAGAAAAAATATATATAGCTAAAAATTTCAATAGCTTCTTGGGAAATAATCATGCTGAAGACATTCTACTCCCAGCAATATTTTAAATTATCCTATAGAACTTGTAGCAAACACACTTTCAAAACTTCATTTGAATGTTATAATTCAGTATATCAGGAGAGGAGCTTGGGCTTCTGTATTTTTAGAAAATCCAATAAGTTTAGAGAAACTCTGTTTTAAGAGGTAGAACTAAGAAAATATAGCTAGAAAAGAGATTTGAAAAAATAAAAATAATTCTAAGAAAATTTTTCAAAAACACAAGAGGCAGAGAGATAAAAAAGAAAGAGGATCTTTGAATAGGTCTTTGGATTAGATTATTTAGGAAAAATTATGTATTTTGCAAAATATTACTAATATTATAAACATGACATTCTTGTAACTTAGAGGTTTGTATTAATAGAAGAACAATGAAAAAGTATTTATATTATCTATAACAAAATTTATCCTCTCATAGAATGAACAGGTTAATGTTTTATGATGTTATATAAAGTCAAATATTGCAACCAGTATGATGGTACATTAACATTCCCTCTCCTAGTATTTATCAAAGTAAGACAAATTTTATGAGACACACACAAAAAAAGTCATTGAACTGAGAGCAACAAACCTTAGTTCAGATACGCCTCTGATTCTAATATTCTGTATGATTACAGATAAGTCACTTTAAAAAAGTAAGAACCAGTCATTTTTCTCTGGCTTGAGATATTTTGTTCCTCTTATTAGGGAAGAGTTTCTCTATAACCAGCCAGATAAAGTATCTAAATATTACCATAAGCAGCTTACCTGTTGGTCTCTCATCAAATCATGATAGGCAAGCAGAGCTAACAAGGCATTCAGTATCAGTAGCAAAACATTAAATGGATAATTAAATGCAGATATAAAAGTAAATAGCTTTAATAGAACAATAAGTGTTAGAGGGAAGATAACACATCAAATGTTACTAAGCACAGAGAAAGTAATAACTACCTTATAAAAACATCATGATAGAAATTTAATGAATACTTCCTAAAGGTGTTAGTACTTGAGCCAGACATTAGGGTTACTAGAAAATGCAGGCTGGGTATTATTGGAATTTTTACGGATATAAATTATACATATACATATGAGGTATGTCCAGAAAAAGTCTAGCCACTGTGTGTACCACATCATTGTAACCTGGAAACCAAGCAGAGTGGACTGGAAAGTCAATGCATGAACAATGACAACTTCATTGTACTAGTCAGCAGAGGCAAAAGACACCATTGAGTGTACTATGTGTACCATATGTACTATGTGGCCATCGTATTAAAAAAGACTGAGTACAGCAATAAATCTACATCAAATTTTGCATTAAGCTTGAACATTGCTCCATGAAAAGTATTCAGATGACTCAGAAGGCCGCAATTTTGGGTAACTGGTGATTGGTAGCTTTATCACAACACACCTGCTCATGCATCATGTCTTGTGAAGAGTTTTTGGGAAAACATCAAATCACCCAGGTGACTCAGCTCCCTTACAGCCCACATTTGGTGCCCTGTGACTTCTGTTTTTCCCCAAAAGTAAGTCACCTTTGAAAGGAAAGAGATATCAATCAGTGAGATTCAGGGAAATACAGTGGGGCAGCTGATGGCAATTGGGACAATTTTGTGAGGTTCCAATGTGCCTTCTTGGAATGGGATTGAGATGTTATTGTCCTATGTACAATACTTCTTGTATCTTGTATCTTCTTCAATAAATGTCTCAATTTTTCATAGGACATGGATGGATACTTTCTGGACAACCTTCATATTCCTGTATTATAGAAGTTGCAGAGATAGAATAATGAATCTGAGGTGAGATATACTGGTGCTAAAGATCCAATCAGATTTGTCACAAACTTCTCTATTGTAGTATGAGGAACAATGGAGTCCTAACAATGGGGTTATTCTGGTTTCCATTTTTACTATCTGTTATTAAATATTATGAGGCTGAATTATATCAAATTTAATCATTTCTGATTCCAGGTAATAATCTTAGTTATCTTCTTTATTTGGTTAAACCTATAGTGTTCATAATGTATGCATTCTCTGGCTTTCAAACCCATATGCCTGGAAAATGTTAAGACCATAAGCTTGGCTTCTATTCTGGAGGTATCAACTCCATAGTGGTAAAATAAAAGATGTATAGGAAGCTCTTTGTAGATCAAAAATATTTTATTCAGTGGTTTCTAAGTACTCCTGTCTCTTTAGCAGTGTGACAAAAATAAGAATTTGGGATAATCTCATGTAAAATGTAAGACTCAATAAATATTTATTCATTGAATGAATGAATTGGCCTATGTAGAGTAACAATTTAAAATGTCAGGGCTTTGGAAATCTATATAATTCTGCAGTAGAATTTGGAAAGTTTATGTAAATTATCATATGCAAAGAGCTTAGAACAAAGCCAAGAACATAGTGCTCTCATTAAGAGAGCACTATGATGATGATGATAGTAAATATAAAGTATGGCCAAGATGAGAATAGCCTCTTAAGTCTCACTGTACCAAAGCTTCTTCGATACTCAGAAATTTTTCTTTGATTATAAAAAAACTATAAATTAATTGCCACTGTGGTAGATTGTGGGATAACTCCAACTCGTAATTATTCCTGGTATCCATGTCCTTTAGAACATAACTTTTGAGTGCACTCCCACAGACACAAAATTTGTAGCAACATTGCTTGCTTTGAACAATGGGCACTAAAAGACAGGACTGAAGGAGTGTCTTGAAAAACACGTGCACAATTTAGCATGCTCGCTGTTATGTTTCTACCATTGTCACGAGAAAGACATACTTCAGTTAACCCACATGTCCCTGGAACAGGCTGGAGAGCCACGTGGAGCCAAGCTTATTTGATCCATGACACAAACTGAGTCAAACTGAGTTTCTCAGTGCAGTTCAGCCGAACTAGATCTGATAAGCTAACACCTAATCAATGCACAGATTCCTGAGATATGATAAATTATTATTTTAAGCCACTTAATTTGGGGGTGACATTTTATACAGTAATATCTAACTGACACAACTCTCCCAAAATTGTGGGGTTTTTTTGATCAAAAGTGACATAAACACCCTGCCCAACTCTGGAACAACAACACAAAACTTCAAAAACTCTCTAGAAAATGCACATAGTCCTTTGAGAATTTTAAATCATACATTAAGGGCAGAAATGAAATTAAGAAATGAGCATTTCTGTAGTGCTATTGTCTAGAATGGTGAGAATTCTATGAATACTGGCAGCTTATAGCTTTATGGGTTTTTTTGACACTTGTGACCAGAAGGAAAACTTTGAGGACCATATAAGCTTGATTTCTACCTGAGAGTAAGGGAAAAAAGTATTATTTGAGCATCCTCAAGATTTTTTCTCTCAATCTTTTCAATATCTTTATAATAAGCTATATATATATATATATTTCAAAGTAAAATATCTTTGCTCTTGATTCCATACCTTTCCAGTTTTCTCCTGTTTGTTTTTGTTATTCAGCCTCCCCTTCCTCCTTTTTCGTTTTCTCCAGCTCTAATTATGAAAGTCATATAAATATAGCTTGTCAGATAGGTTTTCTTGGAGAAGGTGCTATAAACTATATAAATTATATGCAAAGACTAGTCCTAACACATGTGATATAAATTTACAGAACTATACTTTTTTGATGAATGCATATAAACATCTGATTATATAGCTTCAACCTACTCAGAAAGGCTAAGACAGCAGCAGAATCATGAATCAATCACAAGTTTTGACTTACTAAAAAGTAGAGAACACAGTCCTCTTAGGTTTCTACCCCTTAAATATTTCAGTCAGATCTGGAAATAATTATCATAAATCTCCGAGCAGTTAAAAACCATGGCAACCATGAGTGATATTTAATAAGCATTCCTGGTCTTCTGTTATCCAAGAATACTTCCTACATGCTTCTGTATAAGTGGAGCTACATGACCAGTTTTGTCCAATGAATTTTGAATGGAAATGATTCATGCAATGTTTTGCTGGAGTATTCTAAGTGTTTGGTGTGAGATTTCCTCCAGAGATCTTTTTTCCTCTGCCACTTTGATCAGCAGTATTTCAGATGCTGGCTACCTCATTACTCTGGATCTTGAAGTCAAGCTTTACTAACTGTTGTGTGACAAATACCTTGTCCAAGTATATACATTAAGTGTAAATACAGCTATATATAAAACAACTCTGGAAAAAAATTCACCAAGTATTATTAGTAATTGTTGGATTGGGAAATTGTATCTTATTTTCTCTTGTTTATGATGTTCTTAATTTTCCAAAATTATTTATTGGTTATAAATTATTTGTAATGGAATATAGAGTTTATTTTAAATGCATATGCTCTCTTAATGTGCTTGGAACTGTAGCAGTTTGATTAAGTAGATAAGCTCTATGTAGTAGATTACTAGATTACTTGTCAGGGCACATGGCTGGATTGTGGGTTCAGTCTCTGGTTAGGGAATGTTTCGGAGGCAACTGATCAATATTTCTCTCTTACATCAATGTTTCTTTTCCTCTCTTTTTCCCTCCCTTCTCCTCTCTCTAAAACAATAAATAAATAAAACCTTTAAAAAATAAAATTAGCAATCACAGGTATTAACTTTGGTTAAAAATCACAACTATTTTTATTGTTGTTCAGTTACAGTGGCCCCCATTTCTCCCCGTCTATTCTCCCCTGCCCTGCCCAATCCCCACCTCCCACATTTAAACCTCCCCTCTGTTGTCTTTGTCCTTGGGTCCTTTATGCATGTTCCTTGACTTGACCCTTCCCTTTCACAACTTTTTAACCCTCTAGTAATTGCACCAGGAGTACATGTGACTAGTGTCAACAAGAGCTCTTTCTTGGAAATTAATATGAATACCAGGATCTTTTCTGGATATCTTTATTTGGGGGGTTCATAAGCTGTGAAACTTGTAAAATCTAGAATTCATCTTTTTCACTCTTTTCAGAATGAAGTCAACCCAACATGGTATCTTTAGATACAAAAAGAGGAATATTCCTGACAGCATTGTTTTAGCAGAAAAATCCTTATGTAATTTAAACCACTGAAAAAGTGAGGCTGTTTATGACTGTAGCCTAAAAAGGTCAATCTAATGTGTGTTTTAATAATAAATACCCTTATTTTGCATACATTTGTTATATCTGGGTTTCTGTCATTTGTCATCATCAAGGAGTTTTAAATACAGCACTGACTAACTCTAACTTTTTCTGCCTTAATAAAGGCAGGCTAGAACTATCAGTCAGAACCTGATTCTTGCATTGTAGGATGAAATCTTCGACACTGTTGATCATGCCTGTCCCATATATACTTTCATTATTATGATATTATCATCAAATCCTTGCACTTGTGATATGAAGACAATAGGATCTACCATTTGAATCTGTTTATTCATGGAAAATACCAGAAAATCTCCATTTGAAAAACTATGCCTTATTAATTTTCTTTACTACATAAGATACTGGTCCTTCTATCATATAATAACATAAAATTATTTTAATTTTTATTAAAATTTCTAGCTACTATTCCTAAGCAGCACCTATACATTTTGTATCTTCTTAAAATAAATAGCTTTGAGGAAACTGTTGATTATATTATGACTAGTCTCTAGAAACTGTAGTGTAACAGAACACAACCATCGCTACCTGCAGAGTTTGAGAATTAAAATATAGTGTGCTGACTGTGTCTGATGATTTAGAAAACAATAGGTTAGCATTTGGCAATCATTAAGAAATAAAAGTTGTAAAGCACAGCATTATGCCAGAACTACCATGTAAAATATTATATACAAATTGAAAAAGACAAGTTACAGACTATTGATAATTACAATAGCAATAACCTCAATAACAGCAATTAAACACCTTTTGATTACCATTATTCTCATATTTGTTATCTCATTTGACTCTCAATAATAACTCTAGTTCATAGGTAAAAATAAAATAAGTTTCTTGCCTTAAGATCCTCTTTCCCAACTTAAAATTAATGTTACTCTTACCTGCACCCTAGAAACAATTCTGTTCTTAACATTCAGAATTGAAGGAACTCTAGTTCACAACAAATGCTACAGGGTCTCAAGTCAATCCTGCAGATACCCTTGCTCCACACATAGTTCTATAATAAGGCATTTATTCTGTACTTATTACTAACTTCTTATTCAACTGGTTCAATTTCTGGACTCCTATCATGCCTAAGAAAGTATCATGGAAGCCTGCCTAATAAATACCAAGGTATAGCCTTTTTCCTGACTTAATTCTTAAGGGATGAAAGTCTATCCTCCATGTGGGTTCTGCTGTTTGTAGCCAGATCTTGATCTGTACAGCATAGTGGTATGAAACACGGAATTTGGAATTAAAATGAAGTAGACTCGATATTAGACATTTAAACACACTCATCAGTTACCTCATTTGTAAAATAAGAATCAATTTTATTTGCCTCTCAAATTTTTGGAGAAGATAATATACCTATTATGCTCAGTGAAATGCTCAGTACATAATAATACCTAGTATATGATAAGGGAAATTTCTCATTTCCCTTCTTTATCCATGTCTTGTCACTGTGGTTTACTGTTCATATTTCTTATGACAACTATTTTACTGTTTTGTTCTCTTTTATATATTACCATGTTATATGTGTTCCTTTATATTTGTCTTAATGAATTATTGTAAATTAATATCATCTAGCTCTACACTAATACAACTCAGTGGGTATGCTGTATTTTAAATTGTAGTTTCTTTGGACTATTTGGTTGCCGCCTTCAAATTCAATGTCTATAGATAAACAAGAACTTATTTGTATAAATAAGAACTTGGAAAAGTGTTTGATATACACACATTCATAGATGTAGTCATATGTATATTAACATGTATATTTAACTTGAATAGAAATGAGTTTAAAATATCTCAGAATATTACTATAGGCAGAGAATTGTTTTTTCTGTATTATTTAATAGACTGGAGCCTGCATACTTCTTAAAATACAAATCGCAAGAAGTTAGTAATTAACCTTAATAAAAGTAAATAATATACTCTAAACATATAAGATAAAATATGTAACTTAAATATGTTTCCTTAGAAATAATTTAGTCTCTTTAAAAACAATACAATTATTATTATATATTTACATCCAACTATCAAATTTAAATCACTTATTAGTTTAGTTTATTTACATAGACTACTTTGTCGAATGGAGTATAAATAGGATGCAGATTTTGTGGACATTTTCTATGCTCAATTAAAAACTATTAAAAGAAAATCCTTAAACTATATAATAAAAATTTAAAAATGTCTTAGGGAAGCTTTCCCATAAAGTCCTAGTATTTATTCCATAAGAAACTGTTATAGATTTACATTTATAAAGCATTTTCATAGAATGAATTAGTCCTTATAAGTACCTCATCATGAACAGTATTTCCAGGTAATTAAACCAAATTTTCTAAAAGCTCTTATTGTTGTATTTTGTCAATTTTTGTGGAAATCTTTCCAAAATATACTTAAGCTCCTGCCCTAAGAAACAATATATAACAAAGTTAGCATGGCTTTCCATGTAATTTTCTAGTACTATTTATCTCAAAGTGGGAAGAAAGGCCTAAACTCTTTGGTCTGATTTATCTGGAGAAAATGTACCCAATATGTGCCATAGCTCCTGAAGTAGACTAGGTGATGATTGCTCCATTATTTTACCTTTCCTGCTGCCACATAATGAAGTTCAGAGATACATGTGATGCACAGATGTGTATGGAAAATTGAAATTGTAGTTGGATAACTCGGAGTTGAAGTACCCTGGTTATTTATAGATAAAACTTCAGCTTCTGAAATAGACAAGGCACAATCATTCTCCTTCCCTTCCCTTTTTAGCTGGTACATTTCTTGTATTGTTCCTTGGCCCTCCAAAACATACTCTGTGATTTTTGCCAAGAAGTCCACAATTGCACCATATATTATCCAGTTGCCATGTTTGTTGAAAAGGTAGTCACAGGAGCATGGTGCAATGAAGTAATAGTGGGAATGCAACATTCATTGGAGATGACAAGTTAATTCTACTGTGGCAAATTAGTTTGGCCAGTAATATTGTCATTATTATGCATCATAGAAGCTTTCATCAATTGATCATTCAATACTTGTCATTCACCCATTAGAAAGAACACATAAATGTATAATTTAAAGTTCTAAAGCAACATTCTTCAAACTGTAAACTCAAACTAAGTACCATGATTGATAATTGGGCAACTTGGAGGCAACAGATCATACTGACAATGTGGTTGGAAGTATTTACTCTGTTTGACAGAATCTAAATATGATAGAAAGTAGGTGCTATTTGTAAAGTATGATTATCAATATGATATTTTTTGTGTCCATTTAGGATATACATTTAGAGAAGAAACAAAGATTGATGTAGTTCTGGTTGAGTTTATAGTAAGAAAATGGCAGCTGCCTTCAGTTTTGGCCACTGATTACTGACTTTGACATACGTGTCATGGGAATTGTCTTGAAGCTAGATCTCTAAAAGCTCCTACACTAAATATTTTAAACAGGCTAGGGTAGCAACATGGCATGAACAAAGCTCTTGAATGTATCACAGTTCATAATTTCACCTGCCATTACTACATGTGGAGATTTTGTCTCTCAGAATGTTTCCCGGTGACCCAGGAGAGCTCATAGACACTCCTGGGCAGGAATCTTCTGCTACCATGTGTAAAATGGGTCAAGAGATCCCACAGTTTTCATGTCAAATAACTTCTTGGGCATTATCTCCATGATACATTTGTAATGATTATTTTTACAGCTTTATTAAGGTAAAATGGATATACAAAGGAGTGCACATATTTAATGTATATAATTAAATGACTTTGTATATACGTAAATATCCATGTTACTATCACTATGATCAAATTAACTGACAATTTCAACACTTGCAAAAGTTTTTTTGCATCTGTGTGTGTACGTGTTTTGGTAAGAACACCTAACATGAAATCTGCTCCCTTAATAAATGTTGTAGTGCACAATACCATATTGTTAACTATAGGCACTATGCCATACAGCAGATCTTTAGAATTTATTCTTTTATCATACCTAGAACTTTATACCAACTGAGCAACAGCTTTCTGTTTATGCCATTCCTCAGACTCTGTCAACTATTACTGTCCTCTCTGTTTTTGTGGGAATATTTTAGGTAACATAGATAAGGGGAATCATGAAGTGTTTATCCTTCTTTGACAGGCTTATTTTACTTAGCATAATGTCCTCCAGGTTTAACCACATTGATACAAATGCAGGATTTCTTTCTTGCTTAATGCTCAATAATATACCACAGTATTATATATGCACATCACAGTTTATTATTCATTCATCTACTGATGGATATTTAAATTGATTTTATATATTGCTTATTATGAATAATGTTATAATAAGCATGAATACAATAAAAGCAATGCTATGAAAGACATTTATGACATTATACTTGCATTGTAAAAAAAAAGATATATCTCAAAGAAATAATCTAACTTTATATCTCAAGGAACTAGAAAAAGAACAACTAAGCCCAAAGTTAGCAGAAAAAAATAAAGAGTAGAGCAGAAATAAATAAACTAGATCCTAGGAAAACAGTAGAAAGAGCTAACAAAACTAAGAGTTTTTTTTGAAAGATAAACAAAATGAACTTTCTCCTAGACCAAGAAAAAGAGAGAATTAAAATTAGTAAAATCGGAAATGAAAGAAATAACATTACATTTATGCCACAGATACAAAAAAATCATGAGACTACTATGAAGAATTAAATACCCCCAAATTGAATAACCTAGAAAAATGCATACAATCCTAGAAATATACATACAACCAAGACTGAATCATCAAGAAATAGAAAAATCTAAACAGGCCAATAATGAATAAGGTATGATTGAATCAGTAACCAAAACCTCCCAAAGAGGAAAAACTGAGGGCGAGATGGTTTCACTAGTCAGTAATACCAAGTATTTAAAGTATTAAATACTTGAGAAGTATTTAAATACTTCTCAAATTCCTCCAAACAATTGAAGAGAAAGAAATATTTTCAAACTAATGATTAAATTTAGGAGTCAATTTGGTTATGCCATGGTACCTATGGTACCCAGTTGTTTAGTCAAACGCCAGTCAAGACATTATTATGAAGATGTTTTTTAGATGTGATTAACATTTACATAAGTAGACTTCAAGTAAAGCAGATTACTGGGTGGGTCTCATTTAATCAGTTTGACTTTAAAAAAAGTAATGACTTAGGTGTCCTCAGGAAGAAGGACTTCTGCTGCCTGACTGCCTGTAGGCTGCTGCTGCATCTTTTCCTGCCTCGGCCTCCGGCTTCCTGAGTTTGCAGTCGCTTGTTCCCACAATCACATGAGCCAATGAGCCAACCCCTTAAAATTCTCTCTCTCTTTCTCTCTCTCTTCTATTTACTGGGAAATCCTGACAATACAATACCATGTTCAAGAGAAATTTCAGAGAATTTAGCATATAATATGAACAAAATGTAAGAAATTAAGAGGTCTGACAAACCTAGCACAGTAAATATTGCCTTGAATTAGTAATTACCTGTTTCTAAGGAAGCAATGATTGGAAGTCATTCCTATGCTAATTGGGCCAGATTTATGAAACATTCACCACACGGGTGAATTTTTCAGAGCTAGGATCCTTCTGGCACTGCCTCATATTAAATACTGTGTTCAAGAATAAATTTATGTACTATCTTGCTTGCTCAGTGTAGGTAGGATCTTATCAAACAGACAAACAAAAAACACTTTTTCCTTTCATATAATATTCTAGACTTTTGTGACATCAATTTAAATAATTTAAATAAAGTATCCTTTAAGCAAGAGTCAATAATCAGGGTAGTCAGAGCAGAAAACTGGAAATACAACTTCTGGAGTATCTGGAAAATTCTCAATTTATAAAGTATTTAATTGAGTTGAGAAGATAGAATATGATTTAGGAGTTCCACCTCAGGGTTCTCAGATGCATGTTTTTTTATAGGTAGTGATAGAGGTAGATTCATGCAGAGTCATGGACTGCTGCAACACGTGAGAGGGCAGCATAGGATGTTGGAATATCATTCAGAGAACCATGATCCCTTTTCCATGGAAATATTCAAGATTTAAATGAAAGATGGCTGGAATATTGTAGAACCCATTGTCACTTTAGAGTACCTCAGTTTGCTAATAAATTGCTGAAGGAAAGAAAAATAAACTCTGCATCACCCCTTACTAATCCCCAAATGGACACAGTTCTAAAACATAAGCTATAATTTAATATTTGGTAAAGGACTTCAAAGATCTTTTCATTAGATAATAGACTTGGTGTTTTCTTCCAGGTAGAGATCCAGGCAGAGCCAGGTCAAGTTTTCTTTTTTCTTTTTAAGAAAACCAATCTACTAAAGAGATGATGAACATTCCTTAGTCCTGGGCTCAGAGGAAATAGAATTGATCAATGGGAAAACAGACTCAATAATCAGAGCCATTGTCAAGTTGAATTTATAATGGTGGTAGATGGAGTTGGTAGTGGTGGTGGCAGTGGTGGTGACAATGAGATATTCAGAACAGATATAGAGTCTGGGTAGAAAATGACTCTCCAAAAATATATATTATTTCAAATGCAAGTAATTGTTTTCATGATAAAATAAAATATTTACTGGGGATAAAAAATGGGAATATAATGGACACTTAATACATTTTATTCACATTACAGGAAAAATGATCATTGAGGATTTTAATTAATATGATCTAAGTTCCCCCAAACTACTTCTGAATGATCACCAGAATTACAGAATCACACATTCTGGTTTAAATTATACTGTCTACAGTGTTACTGTCTCAACATACACACACAAACATACACAATAGTGTCCAATAATACAAAAAATTGTAGTGTGCAAAATCAAAAAAAGAAAAGATTATTAAGTGGGGCTGGTTAGCCACTTCTGATTTCGATTGGCCACGGGTATTGAAGTGGAAACAAAATTCTTTGGTTTGTAAGATGATTTTTATTATATATTACAAAACTTACTGTGGTGTTTCTACTATTTTGTTTTCAGATAAATATGACAAAATTGAAGTAGGAGAATTTTGCAGTCTTGAGTTATAATTACACCACTGGGTTCAGGCAGAGCATTAAACTTTGTTTAATTCTGAATTTAAGTTAATAACACCTGAAATTTCTCAGTCAAATATTTCATGAGTTCCTATATTTCTTTTTTTAATCATCACTTTATTTATTTTTCAATTTTATTATTTTTTGATGTTTGTATTGTGTTTCCCATTACTATTTAGTCCCCTCTTATTCTCTTCCTCTGCAATCACCTCAGTAAAATTGTTCTATGTCAATATTGTAAATAAATGCATTCTGTTTTTTAATTGACTTTGACATGCACTACAATATTATACACTTTATCTTTTCTTCATCCTTTCTGTTATTTCATTTTCATGATCTATGTAACTAATCTTCAGATTGATTTACTTTATGACTATTGGAGATGATAAAGTGCTATTTTCTTACCCAAATATATATTTGGCCATTTTTTCCCTAAGGAGGCATAATGATGATATTCAAGCCACTAAAGTGAGGCTGCAGTTTGGAATTTCATCAGCTTAAGGAAGTTAAATGATCTTATGCTAAAGCCAAGAAATTTGAATTCCAAGCAGCCAAATTTACAATATAAGTTTGATATTCTACCTCATTATTTTCTGTAATTTTAAAAAGTTTTAAATGTTGGTAATATTAATATCTTAGCCTGAACTTAAATATCATTACTATTATTATTAGGCATAAGAAAAAGCAAATGGCAGATTCTTGATTCTTTGTATTAATCTTAATTTTCTACCTCTGAATTTTTTGAACAAGGAAGAAAGAAAAGGTCTGTATTTTAACTGTGGAGGTAATTAATCAAATATAATATTGTCGTTGGGTAATTCAAGAGTGGATCAGTAACAAAATTTCTAATTTTTGTTATTTTCTCTTCAAAGTCCTGAATAGGAAGAAAGTTTGCCTGATTTAATAACATGCATTTAAAAAACAGCATAGAAACAACAGTGATCTGCATTTAATTACTTTATTTGGATTGCAAGCAGTTCTCTAGTCCTCTACTTGAGTTGCACAGACTGCATGTCTCCAGATATTTGCAGGGAAGGGCATTCACTTTCACCATCATCTTCCTAACCACAGGGGATTACCATTTGGCTCTGGACAAAGACAAGAGAGGCTTTGTGTCATCCCAGGTGCCATGGAGCTAACCTCTAGAGATGCTGGGTGTAGTATGTAGTCTGCCTATTGCTTTTCTCATGAGCAGATTTCTTCAGTGCACTCAGACTGTGTGTAGAACATGGCAATAAAATGTTTAAGTTTACATTATTAAGAATATGTAAACACTTTTGATAGATGTTGTGAGTCTACTCAAAGTACAGAATTGGTCACAAAGGAATAGCTGGCTACTTACTGATTTAATAAAAAGAAAGAGAGGCTGAATGCACTGTCTTTTATCTACTTCTTTCTCCAATAGAATCTGGAGCTGTCCCTAGCGTATTGGTTCAGACACTTGCTGGAATAAAAGGAAGGCTCTGTTATGCAGTTAATAGATATTTAGAATTCAAATACAAGTTCTGCATCAATAAAGTCTGTATTTCATTTAGCTGACTTTGATCTCTAGTCTTTTATCTCCTTACTTGATGGAACTAATTATTTACAAATACAATCATTTTTCATGTGATGTTTTGTCATAATGCTAATCTCTAACTACACACTTGGCTCATGAAGATATTCAAATTTTATTCTCAGAAGACTGCCTTCATTTATTAGACATTTTTATTTTCATTATTATGATTGAACTGGCCTATTCTTTTTGAGATTCTATTTCCACTGTCTTATAAAGTTCCCCTTGGAAGGTCTAATCTTAAAGATGATCTTTTAAAAAAATTAGAAATATGCATTCATTAATTTTAAAAATTCAAATGTTAAAACCAGCGGGTAAATAAAACACTTAATTTCCTACTATCATGAACATTGGCACTGTCTTGTTTTCTCATTCTGACTGACTCCTGGGACCAACAGTCATACTATAGATAGATAGCTTCCCTTCCTTCTCAAAACAGCTAAAGAAGGTGGAAAAGCTCAACAGTTTTCTGTGTTCCATTTTCTGAAACTCAAACTATAAGCAGGCTCTAGGCTTCACCAGAATGTAAGTTCCTTTTATCAGTCCAAAACAGATAAAAAGAAGCAATCTGGACCCCATCAGGCTTTGATTAAAAGGTTACTTTCCTCCACTAGGATTTTTCTAAGACTTTATTGTTGTCTTTTGTTGATTATCTACCACAACCTTCAGTGCTCTATTTATGGATAATTTTGTTGGCTGATCTTATGAATCCTACCATGCCCTTTGAGAAGTGGATGCTCTTCAGACCAGTGAAATACATTACAGGTCAAAGTCTATTTTATTTGCCTTTGAGAAACTATGGGGAACAGGAAATTAAAAAGAAAACAAACAAACAAAAAAAACCCATTTTGATAGTCTCTCACTTACATAACTCTTACAAGAGTTAGGAAGTTTAAATACTGAGAAATATTGAGTGATGTCTCTGAATCACAACTCATTACTGACCAAATGCCACTTGGTTCATCTGAAACAGTGAAAACAGCTTGATTTTCCAAAATGGGGATCATGTTTGCCCCATTGACAGACTATTTGTTCTGATGTTGTACCTTTTTATTAAAATTGTTTGTTCAGATATCTCTTGTTAAGCTGTATTTTTCAAAGTATTACTTGGTTTGTGAATTATAGATATTTCTTCTTTCCTGCAAGATAATATTACTAATGTTCTAAGGGTATAGAAGAGTTCACACTTTATTAGGTTATAAATACTTGTAATGATGGAGCATCAGATGCCTCTATCAATATCTATATATGTATATCCACATCTACATATTTGTATAAGTAGATGATACATGATAGACTAATAGATTGATCAATTAACATTGAACCATAAGAAAGTAGACTGCAAGAGCAGATAAAGATTATAAACTGATACTATGCCTTATTTTGATGACAAGAAAGACCAGAAGGTTCAAAGATTTGCTTAGGTCACATAGCTTGTTAGTTGCAAATTTGATATTTTAACTTGGATCTTACCATTAGGTCTAGTGCTACCTACGTGTCTGGATGCTAACAACAACAACAACAACAACAACAACAACAATCACAATGAAAATAACAATACCACCACCCACAGAACTGAAACACCAAAATATTATGCTTGTGGAAAATTAGCTCAGTGTTCTGTATGTAGTTTTTCAGTCCAATTATTAATTGAAAGAAGGAGACTGTTTTCATTATAATATCAACATTATAGCAATGTGCTCTGTGATATGAACAAGAAAGACTAACTTGTGAGTTTGGGAGCAAACCATTCTCCTCTGTGTATGGCTAATCATCTTTAAAAGTAGGAAGTTTTGTCAGACATTTGTTGATATTTCTTTTCAGTTTTGAGCTTCTGTAATTCAATGATTTGAAGATAATTGTTGAAAGTGATCATTTTTGAAATGTTCACAATCTGTATTTAAGTAATTTTCATCTTTCACAGATATTAGGTTGGATAGCAGATCTATAATATAAGGGAACTAAAAAACACCAGAAGCATATAATGGCATCATGCCCTATAATGTTCAAAGACATAAAACATCTTTAGGCATCTTAGTAATAGCTCTGTGGATAACTCTAGCTAAGTCTGTGGACATTTGTAGAATATAATTCTAATTAAATATTTAAGTTTGAGACAAATTGCATCTTTCAAAAAAACCTGTACCATAGCCATGTCTACAACATTTCTGAAAGATAAATGTGATAAATATTGAACAAACTAGAAATGTCTAGTTGGGGTTATGATTGTCATGAATTATAGTTCATTTTTTTTAATTATTAAAACACAGTTGAAGTACACCTATCCAAATATCCAATATTTCCTTAGAGAAAAACCAAATGGAGCCAATAATCTTTATCTTCTTATCTCATTGGGAAAAACCAAACCAGTTTTCTTAGCATAAATAAAAAACAAACATTAAACATAAAAGACCAACTTTCTCTCTCTCCTTCTAGACAAATATCTACATAGAGACACATATAGATACTAAAATACATAAATATATATATATAGATTAATATGTGGAGAAATATATATCAATATCTATATATAGAGAGAGAGATAGACTGAGAGACAATCCAAATGGATATATGTTCATGTTAACATGTAGAAATAGGCTTGTAGAAATAGGCTTCCATTTATTTCAGAGCATTGACTGATTGTACAGATTTCACTATACTATTATGCTTCAGAAATACAGTATAAAAAACAGATCTCCTGTGCCTTATTATACAACTATGAGATAGGTTCAAAATAACAGGTTTTTGAAAAATAAATTAAAGATTAAGTGGATAAACAAACAGTCACTCTGATCCTATCTCAGGTCTGATTGGATCTTTTAAAAATAACTATTGCTGCTGACCTTGTGGATGACATTTTAAAACTGTCTTGTCCAGATGAAGGTGAGAATCCTGTTTCTGGTGGACACAAAGAGAAGTAAAGGGTAAAAGACAGGCTAAAGAATTCTGTGTAGGTTTTCAGTGAGATTCTATAACACCTGTTAAAAACAAAATCCTTACCAAATAAGTACACATAGAAGAGGCCTCATGAAATAAAAGCTTAATTTAGAGTTAGGAATCCCCATAATACCCATCTGTCATCCATTCTCTTTGAATTTCTATTGATCTCCCTGAAAATAAAATGCATCTATTGTTTCAGACTCTTTTTAAATTCATATCCATAGAATCTAACAGTTAAATTTCTTCCCCAAAAGTTGACAGTACAACTTAAAAGGTCTTTAAAAGTGACAACGTTGATGAATATATGCATTGCACTTTTTCTTTACCTAGTAATCTTTATGCTCATTATTATCCTGATATGTGAGTTAGGGAAGCTCTGAAACTTTTAAACACTCACTTTAGGTTACAGAGCTGATAATATTTGCAACTTCAAACCTCAGTCTTATCTACTATTATGGGCTTCTTTTTTCACTTTACTTTTGGTCCAGTTTTAGTTACTTAAATCATAGTTTTCACTGTAGCTTGTAGGGTTGGATAGAAAGTGAAATGCCCTTTGCAGGAGGGGGCAAATCACCATATATGACTTGTCCCTGTCCACTTTCTTCGGATTCGGTAGTGCCCATGGATACCATCCAGTTATTCTTCCCTGCAAAGTGGGAGAGTTCCTCACTTTGTCCCTTCTGTTCCATTTGCTGAAATATATACTTAGAATTGTGGAAGCCAGCTGTCAAATGTGAGATCACCAGATGTTCTCATAGTAAGTGGTTACTATAGGCATAACAATTAAGTCTTAAGCTTGAATTTGTCTATTTGTGAAATATGAGTGCTATTATGAGGGAGCATCACCTTGCTAGCATTCCTTTTATTGCTCCAAAGAGAGCATTAATGTCTGTGGAGACATATTCAGGACTCATGACTTAGATTATTCATATTTATGGAAGCAGGGATTAAAATGTGTCTCCATCACTTGAAGCTGTTATAACAGAATACCACAGACTGTGAAGCTTAAATAATGAACATGTATTTCTTACAGTTCTGGAAGCTAGAAGTCCAAGGTCAGTGTGCCAACATGCTCAGGTTTGTAGTCAGCCTTCTTCTTGTTATATCCTCTCAGGGTTGAGAGAGAGAGAAAGTGAGAAAACTCTGTGATGTCTCTTATTATAAAGCACTAATATTTTCATGTGCTTTAGGCCCCTCATGGCATAAGGCTCCACATCATTCCAAAGGCCCCACATCCTAAGTCCATCTTTTTAAGGTGAGGGTTTCAACACATAAATTTGGGGAAGGCAAACATGCAGTCATTCAAAAAGTGCTTCTAACAGAAAATAAAAATGTGATTGATTCCCATTAGAAAAATAGCAATATTGTGTTTCTTATTAGAGAGCAAGTAATAGAAGGTTAAAAATATAGGAGGTTAAATGTCTAAGAAGTTCTATCCTATGGATGATAAACATCTGCCTCTTGGATTAGAATTGGAAAATTCAATGAGAAGAATCAGTCATGTTAACTGAATCTTCCTTTAACTTCCTACTCAATCATCAGGTCCTAATATTCAGCCCAGTACAGCAGGTGCTTAATAAATATTGTATTAATTAATTAGTTAATTCTATAAATGTGAAACATAACTCATCCCTTGACATCATAAGGGCATGTAGTTAGTTGTATACTTGAAAGAGGCAATTAAAGTAGGGATTCTTTAAGTGTGTGTATGTGTGTGTTATGTGCTGTTGAGTTCACTCCATCACCTGGCAATCCTGCAAATGAATGGTGTCCAAAATGTCCTGTCCTCCACAGCCCTACCCAGTTCCTGTAGCCTCATTCCTATGGCTTCTTTTATGAAGTAATTCCATTTCATACTGGGTCTTCATCTTTTCTTGTTTCCTTCTATTTTACCAGGATTATTGTCTCTTTCAAAGACCTCTCTCTTCTCGTCATGTTCCCAAAGTAGGATAAGCCAGTTTTTGTTTTTGGGGTTTTGGGGTTTTTTGTGGGGGGCCTCCAGTGATGTTTCAGGCTTAATTTGTTTTAGGACTCACTTGTTTATTTTTCTGGCTGTCCACAATATTCAAAGAACTCTCCTCCAACACAATAACTCAAATGAATCAACCTACCAACTTCTTCACTGTCTAGCATTCACATTTGTGCATAGTAATCAGTAGTATGAGGATGTGATTTTAGCCTGGTGTGTAACGATACATCTTGCCTCATAATAATTCTTCCATTGCTGCTCTTCTAAGTCTCAGCCTTTTTTTTAATTTTTTTATTTGGCTGCAGTCTCCATTTGTATTGATGACCCAACCAAGATAAGCAAAATCTTTAATAATGTCGATATCTCCATTGTCTATATTAAGGTTCTGTGTTTCTTCTGTGGGCATGACTTTTGCCTCTGTGATGTTCAAATGCAATCCTGTTTCAGTGCTTTCTTTTTACACTTTTTTTAGAAGTCATTTTAAATCATTTCTGCCTTCTGCTGGTAAGATGGCATCATATGCATACACTAAGTTTTTCATATTCCACTAATTTTCACTCCTTCTTGGGAATCTAGTCTCATTTTTTTGTATAGGTTCTGTTTACAGATTAAGCAAATAAGAAATTAAATATATCCTTGTCTGACACCTTTGTTTCTAGAAAACCATTCTATCTTTTCATGTTATGTCCTGATAGTGGCTTTGCATTTTAATTTTTATTTATAAGTATTCATTTATTTGTCTTTAGTATGGGACATTAATGTTGCATTAAGATTGCACCTTGTATTTATAGAATAAATAACACTAAAGTGGCCCTTATGTGATTTCATGTTAGGGATACTCTAAGTTCAAGTAAGAACTTAAAGATATCAGAGGAAACAGGATTGGAGACCATCTAGATTTTTTGCACCTTCTAAGTCTTTGACAAGTGTCTTGCATATAATGAGAAAAAATATTTTTAGTCATTTGCCTTCATCTAAACTTTCAAAATATGTTACTTTGTTTTTCATAGATGGCATTTATAAATGTCTGTCATTAATGAATCTGAGAACACATTTACTATTGTTAGTGCCACAACTCAACTTGTGAAGACAGAAGTGTACACAGACATTACCCAATTGTCTTGAACTTTTGTCATGAATGGATAACTACTACTGGACTTCCCCCCCCCCCCCCCCCCGCCAATGTATGCAGGAAGTTGGACAAACTGTGAAACAGCTACGGGCAATTGCAACAAAATGTATGGATCTTGAGATTATCGTGTTAAAAAATTAACTCATATGAATGAGGATAAGAACCATATGATTTTATTCATATGTAGAACATAAATCAGAGAACAATAAATGAGTGAACAAAACAAGCAAACTCATTGACACAAGTGACAGTATGGCAATTACCAGGGAGGAAGAAGGTGAGGTTAGGGTGAAGAGGGTAAAGGGGGTCAAATATATGGCAGTAGAAGGAGACTAGACTGGGTGGTGAGCACAAAAGCAAGATGATATAGTGTAAAATTGTACACTTGAAACTTATATGTTATTAATCAATGTCACTCAATATATTTAGTAAAATAAAAAGAAATTGGGTGACAGGCAGTACAGGACTCTGACCCTCAGAGAAAGAAAACATAAGAGAAAAACCTTATAATCTTGCTGGTTTCTGTCTGCAAGGAGGAAATCACAGGAAACCTGCCCAACCTGAAGAGGTGAGGGGACAGAGATTAGAGTTTGGGAAGGTCAATGTGGCTGGAATTTTTGGAATTCCAAAAATGTGTTAGAAATGAAAAAGTTACATGGAAAACTTGCTCCATAAATTGGCATATGATTGGGCTAATGGTAAACTGTACATTTATAGGAAAGGATATGACAGGTTTGTCAATGAACAGCTACAGAGGGAAAAAAAAAAAAAAAAAACTATTGGACATCTGAAAGGTGAAAAATCCTGAGAGTTCACGAGTTTAAGTTCTGACTAGTCAGAGTAGAGCTCTCACTGACTCAGTGGGTCACTTGGTATGGACTTCAGAGTATGGAGGTTTTCAACTGTGGTCAATTTTGCCCTTCAAGGACTATCTAGACACAATTTTGATTGTCACAACTTAGGTGGATACTCCTGGTATCTAATGGGGTGTTGAAGACAGGGATTCTGCTGAATATCCTTACAAGGCACAGGCCAAATTTCTACCACAAATGCTAAATAATAGAGAGGGAAAATATATAATAACTAAATAAACTACCTTAAATGTAGTCACAATTTAAAAAATAAATATTTGAAACAGTACAGTCATTGACACTGAGTTTTTCTATTGCTGATTATATTATACCTTTAAGTGAAAAAAAATGGGGTATCTGTATGTGTATATGTGTGTGTGTGTTTGTGGCAGTCTGCTTTGAACAGCTTTAAATTTCCCTGACTTAATTTTATCATCAATAATATGACATTATCAGCTCTCATTTCATGAGCTTCAAAATTATTAGCCATAGTGCTACGATTAAGTAAGAGAATGTTTGTCAGAGATAGATGGCATAGGGGGTCAATATATCACTGTCAATAATACTGTATGTCTACACAAACCACAAAATTGAATACCTTGGAATAACATTACAAAGTGCTATGTTTGCATAAGCATCAATTTAACTTAGAAAAAGGAGTTCTAAGGGGTTTAGTTTGCACAGTATTTACATTAGCACTCTAGTCGATTAGGGCAAACATAAGCCAGCTTCAGTAGATGCATATAAAGCTAGCCTAAAGGAAGATTTATCAGTTTATTTTAGCTTCCATAACAAAAGGCACACACACTGTATTGGGGAGAAAAAAAAAGTAGATCAAACATAAACTTAATATTTTGGAGAATATCTTAAATATATCGGAACACTGATAATATTTATCAGTATATGTGTAATATGTGTATGTATATGTACACACACACACATATAGAAAGATAGATTGATAGAGATATAGATAGGTATGTATATAGGTTTTCTCTCTTTCAAAGTTAAACCAAGCCTGTTGGAAAGCACAGATAGCTTTGACTATAAAGTTGCTTATTCAGATTTCTAAATCTTGTTTAAGCAAATTTCTTGGATAATATAACTTTAAATTTAAAGCAAAGTCCCTTTCAAATTTTGAAAATGGATCACTAAAATTATCTTACCAAAAATTGGTATGAAAAAATTCAAATAAATCTTTGGCAACATCTACACTTATTTAAACTAGATTGATTTCTATATTCTGCAGGGAGATTTCTTCTACTTATATCATAACCTTGTGTTCAATTTGTTGGTTCAATTTTGGAAACCTGTTTTTTTTTTAATATTTGGTACAGAAGAGCAAGATTTATCACTTAAAATAAATTAGTTTTTTTATTTTGTATTTTGTTTTACTTTATTATATATTTTTTTCATTTTTAATTTTGTTCAATTACAGTTTGTCCTCATTTTTCCCCTATTACTCTCCCCTGCCCTACCCACCTCTCACCTCCCACTCTCAGTCCTCCCCTGCTTGTCTTTGTCCATGGGTCCTTTACTCATACTCCTTGACTTGACCCTTCCCTTTCTTTCCCCTTTATCCTTGTCCCCCTCACCTCTGGTCACTGTCAGTTTGTTCTTTATTTCCATGTCTCTGGTTTTATTTTGCTTGCTTGTTTGTCATTCAAAGCAGTTTACCTTCATAATAGAAAAAATATAGAGCTTGCAAAATTCAAGTGTACTATGAATATTGAACATGGATTTTGTTTTACTACAAAATCATAAACAACCAACTCAACCTGAGCATTAAAATTTTGTACATTTTTATTGTGCTTGTTTTCTTACTAAAGCTTTGGGAATTTGTATATATATTGAAATTGAATAAAACACTCATGACCCCAGAACATTTTTAGGTTATTGTTACTCAAATTAAGAATACAATGATATTATATTCTATATACACCATTATTGTCTTATTTGGTATCAGTAGTGTCAAACCAGGAATTCTTCTTCTTACTTCCTCTGCCTATATGTCATCTCTTTTTATTTATCCACCTTAACTTTATATGGATATCTGCAGGGCTAAGATCTGAGCTAGCATTTTCTGCTAAACTCTTCCCTTTGGCTTGACTAGGGTATGAACTGAATTGACTGCCCACCAGCTCCTGTGCTACAATGTCAGCTGCTCAAAGACAAAGGCCATGACATATCTTTATGTGACACACTGCTTTAAAGATACAAAATGCTTAATACCTATAATAACAATAAGTAAATACATGAGTGAGTAAATAAACCTAGGGCACTCCATTTATTTTGTAAATAAGGAAGTAAATTCAAGGTATTAAATAACTTCCCCAAACTTGTGGCTAAGTGCTAAAAGATATTCATAATAAAACCGAAATTCTTTAACATACTCTCCCTCCTTTAAAAGATTTACATTTCAAAATGTTCAATACAACCAATATACCAATGAATAAGTACAATAACATTTCACAAATTAAAACAATTTTAACCTTATAAAATGTCTAAGATTATGAAACAGAAAAAATAAATATTTTTAAATCCTTTTCCTGAAAAGGTAGATCTTTTCTGGAGCTTGTTTTCATCATTTGTTTGCCCTCCTCCACATTTTCACAAAATATACATATTCTTAAATAGTATTTTTAAATTTAGCCTGATTTTGAAATATCTACAAATAGAATGATACTTAACATTACATTGTTGAGAGGCATTTATATAGAACTATAGTGTTCCTAAATTTTCATTGTTCTATATTATTTCATTGTCTAAACATATCCCATTTTATTTACCTATTCCATTAATAGATATTTTGGTTATTGCTCATGTTGGTCTAATATAAGCAATAATGCTGCCAACATTTATGTACAGACTTATGGGTACACTGTACAAGAATTTCTCAAGATATTTTGTTATAATTGTTAGGTCACATAATACACATAGATTCAACACATAGCTAATGTTGAACTATTTTCTACAGTAAATATAAGCTTACATGCCTCTGAAGAATATATGATAATCTTCACTGCTTTACACCCTTGCAGAGATTAAATATTAACAGACAATTTTTCTAGATAAAGGGTTATGATCTAGTATCTCATGTTTCTATTTTCATATCTCTGGTTATATTAAAGTTAAACATAATTTTCTTTATTTTTTGGATATTAATTTTTCTCTTCTGTGAAATGCCTCTTAAGTATTTTGTCAAGTTTTCTAGAGATAAATGATGTAGTTGTAAACTTTGGATTCTGGAACTAAATTCCTGTATTCAAATTCTGTGGTACTTTCTGTCTGTGGGACTGAAGCACATTTTAAAAATTTCACTGGTTAATGTATCATCTCTTAAACAAGAATAACAATAATATCTAGCTTACAACTATTGTGAGAATTTACTAAGTTATATAATCCTCTTAGAAAAGTAATTATATAGTTATGCTCTGTGTTAACTCTTATTATTTCTTCATATAATTCTGCCATTTTTTTGTTAATGTACTTTTAAGGTAGGTTATTTGAAGCATACAGATTTTTTCAAATATTTTGTTACTTTTGGTTTCCCAGCAATTCTTTAAATTTCCACCTATATCAGTCATGTCTTAACTATATATCTTTATATACTCTTTCAACACTGCAAGTGTACTGTATCTGAAGTAGTCTCTCTAAACATTTAATTCTCTATACAAACATACTCTTTTTTCTCACAAGATACATTTTTATTTCTAAAATTATGTAGCTGGAAAATATCAATGCTTACCAAGTATTTCACAAAGTTTTATTAGAGCACTTCAAGCTCATGATTCATATCTGAATTGAATATAAGACAATACAACCCATCAAAAGCAGGGTTTATTTTAAGCTATATAACAGATCAGGAAGTAATAAAGCAAATGGCAGCTATTTAGAGGATATGATGCTATAAATGTATAAATAATTTTCTACCTTTTTTTTGTCTAGAGAACAAGAATTTTGGAATTGGGGAGAATGGTTTAAAAAAACTAACCACAAATGACTGTACATACATTTATTTCTCCTATAATCAATTAGAAAATTTAAGTCAACAAAGGTAAAAAGGTTAAGGCTGATATATCTGATTTTCTTTGAAATTGCAAATGCATAGCACATCATATTCAAAACAAAAAATAAAAATCTAATATATAGCATTATGGATATTTTAGCCACATATATGATAAATAGAAATTTAATAACTAAATTTAGTGCAAGAATAATGTGACTATAGGTACTTCTAATGTTCAATTTCCCTTTATAGGTCCAATTAACCTTTATTTACTGAGAAATCATGGCATTCTAATTTGATTGGCAGTACTAGAGCTGGCACCAGTAAGGGGAGTTCAGAAACTCTGCAGGAAAATCATGGTTTATTAATACATCATTAAGCACTTTAAATGGATTCCAATGGTGTATGTCTAAGGAAAGAAATAATTCAACATTTGTTAGTTACTGACACAGTACAGAATTGGAATTTACATTATAAGCCTTACGTTAAAAGTCCTAATGTGCCAGCAGTTAAACTACACATAATACAATGATGGTGTATGTCATCTGCCTTTTTACCAGAGAGAACTACAAATGTTAATGATTACATACTTTTATCCAGGCAAAAGTATATTGTTCTACAGTACTATGATCAAGTAAAAACTAAATTTATTTGCAATATGCTTTTTTTCTTCTTTTTTCTTTTTTTAATTTTATTTTAATCATTGTTCAAATACAGTTTTCTCCTTTTTACTCCCAGTCCAGTCCCTCCTCCCACCCCTCCCCACTTCCTTCCCATTACCACCCTCCCCCTAGTTTTTGACCATGTGTCCTTTAAGTTTGTTCCCGTGAACCCTTCCCAATGTCCCCTGAAATTCCCTCTACTCTCCTCTGTGGTCACTGTCAACCAGTCCTCTATTTCAGTGTCTTTGGTTATATTTTGCTTGCTTCTTTGTTTTGTTGTTTAGATTCCTGTTAAAGGTGAGATCATATGGTATTTGTCTTTAACTGCCTGGCTTGTTTCGCTTAGCATAATGTTTTCCAGCTCCATCCAAGCTGTTGCAAAGGGTAGGAGCTCCTTTTTTCTTTCTGCTGCATAGAATTCCATTGTGTAAATGTACCATAGTTTTTTGATCCATTCATTTACTGATGGGCATCTTGGTTGCTTCCAGCATCTAGCTATTGTAAATTGTGCTGCTATGAACACTGGGATGCACAGGTTCTTTAGAATTGGTGTTTTAGTATTCTTAGGATAGAGTCCCAGCAGTGGAATTGCTGAGTCAAAAGGCAGATCCATTTTTAGTTTTCTGAGGAAGTTCCATACTGCTTTCCATAGTGGTTGTACCAGTCTGCAGTCCCACCAGCAGTGCACTAGGGACCCCTTTTCTCCACAACCTCTCCAACACTTGTTGTTTGTTGCTTTGTTTATGATAGCCATTCTGTCTGGTGTGAAGTGGTATCTCATTGTGGTTTTAATTTGCATCTCTCTGATAGCTAGTAACATTGAACATCATTTCATGTGTCTTTGGATTTTCTGTATGTCCTCCTTGGAGAAGTGTCTGTTCAAGTCCTTTGCCCACTTTTTAATTGGATTCCTTGTCTTCTTAGAGTGCAGTCATGTAAGTTCTTTATATATTTTGGAGATTAAACCCTTGTCTGAGGTATCATTGGCAAATATGTTTTCCCATACAGTTGGTTCTCTTTTAATTTTGATACTGTTTTCTTTAGCTGTGCAGAAGCTTTTGATTTTGATGAGGTCCCATTTGTTTATTCTTTCCTTTATGTCCCTTGCTTTAGGGGACAAGTCAGTAAAAAAGTTTCTGCGTGAAATATCTGAGATTTTCCTACCTACATTCTCCTCTAGGACTTTAATGGTGTCACGTTTTATATTTAAGTCTTTTATCTACCTTGAATTTATTTTTGTATATGGTGTAAGTTGGTGCTCAAGTTCCATTTTTTTGCACGTAGCTGTCCAGTTCTCCCAACACCATTTGTTGAAGAGGATATTTTTACTCCATTTTATGTTGCTGCCTCCTTTGTCAAATATTAATTGACCATAGAGACTTGGGCTCATTTCTGGGCTCTCTGTTCTGTGCCATTGGTCTATGTGCCTGTTTTTATGCCAGTACCAGGCTGTTTTGATTACAGTGGCTTTGTAGTATAGTTTAGTGTCGGGTATTGTGATCCCTCCTACTTTACTCTTCTTTCTCAAAATTGCAGCAGCTATCCGGGGTCATTTATGATTCCATATAAATTGTTGAAGTGTCTGTTCTATGTCTGTGAAATATGCCATTGGTACTTTAATAGAAATTGTATTGAATGTGTAAATTGCTTTTGGTAGTATGGACATTTTGATAATATTAATTCTTCCAATCCATGAACACGGTATATGTTTCCATTTGTTTCTGTCTTCCTTGATTTCTTTCCTGAGTGTTATGTAGTTTTCTGAATGCAGGTCTTTCACCTCTTTGGTTAGGTTTATTCCTAGATATTTTATTTTTCTTTTTGCTATTTCAAATGGGATTTTTTCCTTGATCTCTGCTTCTGCTGTTTCATTGTTGGTATACAGAAATGCCTTTCATTTCTGGATATTGACTTTGTATCCCTCTGTTTTGCCAAATTCATTTATTAGGTCAAGCAGTTTTTTGGTGGAGTCTATAGGATTTTCTATGTATACTATCATGTCATCTGCAAACAGTAACAGTTTTGTTTCCTCCTTTCTGATTTGGATGCCTTTTATTTCTTTTTCTTGTCTGATCGCTGTGGCTAAAACTTCCAGTACTATATCGAATAGAAGTGGTGAAAGTGGACATCCTTGTCTTGTTCCTGATCTTAGTGAAAAAGATTTTAATTTTTGCCCATTGAGAATGATGTTGGCTGTAGGTCTATCATATATGGCCTTTATTATGTTGAGGAATGCTCCCTCTATTCCCACTTTGCTCAGTGTTTTTATCATGAATGGGTGCTGTACCTTATCAAATGCTTTTTCTGCATCAATTGATATGATCATGTGTTTTTTGTCTTTGCTTTTGTTTATGTGATGTATTACATTTACTGATTTGCAAATATTGAACCATCCTTGCATCCCTGGAATGAATCCCACTTGGTCATGGTGTATGATCTTTTTAATGTATTGTTGGATGCAGTTTGCCAGCATTTTGTTGAGGATTTTAGCATCAATGTTCATCAGTGATATTGTCCTGAAGTTTTCTTTCTTTGTTGTGTCTTTATCTGGTTTTGGAATTAGGATGATGTTGGCCTCATAAAAAGAGTTTGGGAGACTCCCATCTTTTTGGATTTTTTGGAATAGTCTGTGAAGAATAGGGGTTAGCTCTTCCTTAAATGCTTTGTATAATTCTCCTGTGAAACCATCTGGTCCCGGGCTTTTGTGTGTTGGGAGTTTTTTGATTACTGCTTCAATTTCTTTGTTGTTATTGGTCTGTTCAGGCTTTCTGCTTCCTTTTCATTGAGTTTTGGAAGATTATATTTTTCTAGAAATTTGTCCATTTCACCTAGGTTTTCAAATTTCTTGGCATACAGTTCTTCATAGTAATTTTTACAATCCTTTGTATTTCTGTGGTATCTATTGTAATCTCTCCTCTTTCATTTCTGATTGTGTTTATTTGGGTCTTCTCTCTTTTTTTTCTCAATGAGTCTGCTTGAAGGCTTGTCGATTTTGTTTATCTTTTCAAAGAACCAGCTCTTGGATTCATTGATCCTTAGAATTTTGCTTTTAGTCTCTATGTCATTTAATTCTGCTCTGATCTTGGTTATTTCCTTCCTTCTGCTTGCTTTGGGCTGACTTTACTGTTGTTTCTCAAGTTCTTGTAGACATAGTGTTAGGTTGTTTGTTTGGAATGTTTCTAACTTTTTTAGGTGGGCCTGTATCACTATGAACTTCCCTCTCAGGACTGCCTTGACTGTGTCCCATAAGTTTGGGTTGTTGTGAGTTCATTTTCATTTGTTTCCAGAAACTTTTTGATTTCTTCCCTAATATCATTCTTGACCCATTCATTGTTTAATAGCATGCTATTTAATCTCCATGATTTTGAGTGTTTTGGGGTTTTTTTTCCCCTGGGGTTGGTTTGTAGCTTCAATCCCTTGTGGTCCAAGAAAATGCTTGGTATGATTTCAATTTTCTTGAAATTCTTGAGGCTTGTTTTGCGTCCTATCACGTCGTCAATCTTTGAAAATATTCCATGTACATTTGAAAAGAATGTGCATTTAGCTTCTTTGGGGTGGAGGTCTCTGTATATATCAGTAAAGTCCATTTCATCAAGGGTATTGTTCAATGCCACAATAGCTTTGTTGATATTTTGTTTGGAAGATCTGTTCATTTTTGATAATGGGGTGTTGAAATCTCCCACTATAATTGTGTTGCTGTTCATATCTTTCTTGAACTCCTCTAAGATTTTCTTCATGTATTTGGGTGCTCCTATGTTGGGTGCATATATATTTACAATATTTATGTCTTCTTGGTGGATTCTTCCCTTGAGTATTATGAAGTGACCTTCTGGGTCTCTCTTTATGGACCTTTTTTGGAAGTCTATTTTGTCTGATATGAGTATTGCTACCCCGTTTTTTTTTCTTGTCCAT
This sequence comes from Phyllostomus discolor, assembly GCF_004126475.2. Taxonomy (NCBI): domain Eukaryota; kingdom Metazoa; phylum Chordata; class Mammalia; order Chiroptera; family Phyllostomidae; genus Phyllostomus; species Phyllostomus discolor. The sequence continues at coordinate 54,136,157 of NC_040907.2, forward strand.
TTGCTCGGAAGGTTTGTTTCCAGCCCTTCACTTTCAGCCTGTGTAGGTGTTTTATCCTGAGGTGGGTCTCTTGTAGACAGCATATATGTGGATCATTTTTTCTTATCCATTCAGCTATTCTATGTCTTTTGATTGGAGCATTTAATCCATTTACGTTTAAGGTTATTATTGATAGGTACTTATTCATTGTCTTTTATGTACGTGTGTTCCTCTCTCTCTCTCTCTTTTCCTTCCCTTCCTTAAAGCAGTCCCTTTAGAATCTCTTGCAGAGCTGGTTTGCTGGAGGTGTATTCTTTTAGACTTCTTTTGTCTGAGAAGCTTCTTATTTGGCCTTCTATCTTGATTGAGGGCCTTGCTGGATAAAGTAGCCTTGGTTGCAGACCTCTGGTTCTCATTACCTGGAGTGTTTCTTGCCATTGTCTTCTGGCTTGAAGTGTTTTTATTGAGAAGTCAGCCGTTAACCTTATTGGGGCTCCCTTGTATGTTACTTCTTTTTTCTCCTTTGCTGCCTTTAAGATTCTCTCTTTGTCTTGAAATTTTGCCGTTTTAATTATGATGTGTCTTGAGGTGGGCCTCTTTGGGTTCCTCTTGTTTGGGACTGTCTGTGTTTCCTGCATTTGTGTGACTTTTTCTCTCATCAAATTAGGGAAGTTCTCCTTCATTATTTTTTCGACTAGGTTTCCAATCCCTTGTTCTTCTTCTTCTCCTTCTGGTATCCCTATTATACGGATATTATTACATTTCATATTGTCTTGCATTTCTCTTAATCCCTCTTCATTCTTTCTGAGCCTCTTTTCCTTTTCTTGCTCTTTCTGGATGTTGTTTTCTACTTTGTCCTCTAGCTCGCTAATCTGATCTTCTGCTTCATCGGTCCTGTTTTTCATTCCTTCTACTGTGTTCTTCAATTCAGAGACTGTATTCTTCATTTCCTCTTGGCCTTTGTTGAGAGTTTCTATTTCCTTTTTCATGTTTATATAGTTTGCAGTGAGATTGATGTGGTTTCCCTCTAATTTCTGAAAGCTCATTGTGAGTTCATTGAACTTCCTGATAATCATTGTTTTGAACTCAGTATCTGATAGTTGAGTTGCCTCTATTTCATTTAGCATTTTTCCTGAGGCTTCCTCGTTTCCCTTCAATTGGGGGCTGTTTCTTTGTTTTTTCATTGTTCGTGAGTTTCTTCTTGTTAGCCTCTGTTTCTTAAATTGATCTGTTCTGGTTCCCTGCAATTATGGTGTGAACTTTTGTGGTAGAATACTTGTGGGATTCAGTGGTGCAATCTCCTTTGTGTATCCTGGTGTTCACAGCTTCCCCCTACTCTTTTTTTGTGATCAGTTGGAGGAGTAAGGTGAAATGGTTTAAGACAGCAAGACAGTGTAGTATGATATTTACATTAGCAGCCAGTGGAGAAGAGATGGGTTATCCTTTGTCTCCTTGTAGTGTTAACTGTGATCCTCCACCCCACTATCCACATTTTAGAAAGGATGGAAAGAGGGTAAGACTCTTATTGGGGATGAGAGGATTGATAGCTGGATCTAGAAAGCTGTGAGGCTGTGGGAGGTCAGATTCTAAGGTAGGGTTGGATTAAGGATTAGTATATAGGAGTAGTGTGTAAAAGAATAGAGACAACCCCCACTATAGTGTAGTTCAGGAAATTGCAAAGTGGGCTGAGATCAGGTAGGGGTATTGAGTAGTATTTACAATTGTAAGGACTAGGTCTTATTAACAGTAATAGTAAAGTGACAGTCTTGTGGCAGATTCGATGAGATCTAGATAACAAGAATAAAGAGTATAGAACTTGAGAGGTGTATTAATAGAACACAGATGAATGATAGTAAATTATCAACACACTGTGACTGAGATACCAGGGGGAACCTATCAGATGACAGTATAGCCAGCCAAGCAAAGAAGATTATACAAAAAGAAAAAGAATACCAAAATATTATTAAAATAAAAAATGTCTGATAGGTGAGAAAAAGATAATACAAATTAACAGTAACTTGCAAGATAAAAAAAAATAAAAAAATTAAAAAAGGAAAGAAAAGCAGAGGATGGAGTGCAGGAGAGATAAATTTGGATTGGAAAGAATATTATTAGGATGAATGGAAGAGAAACATAAATAATTGCGAGATATAAATATAGTAAGAATTGAAAAATAAAATGTCACTTAAAACACAAGATAAAATCAATCATCCAACAACAGCCAGAAAAACCAAACCAAACCAAACCAAACCAAACAAAAAAAAAGAAACCTCTTGTTTGTTTCTAACTGGCCAGACCAGTTTTTCTGATGTCGTTGGTTTCAGCTGGCTGAGGGACCTTTGAAATGCTTCTCTCTCTTCCCAGCCAGATCTCAGCAAGTCTCTCAGGAACCCTGGGCACTCCTGAGCATACTCGCTCTCCAGAGCTCCCTGCCTCATTCCTCCGGACTCCGGGGTCCCTGCAGGGTTCCAGCTCTATGATCTCAGAAGGCACCCTCGATGTTTTGGGATTCACTGCGCCCTCCCTGGGAGTCATAAAAGGGTGCGCCCCTCCACCAAACTTTTGAGATTCGGGCTATAGGAAGGCACTAAGCGCCCGTCTCTTCCAGGATCACAGCGCGCAAGTCAATATTCCCGATGGGACTTGCACTTTCCCATATCAGAACTGCTGGCTCTGGAGACCTGAAAACGCTCGAGCCCCTCCTGGCTCTGTGTCCTCCACCCATCCACACTTCCACCAGGCTAGGGGTGCGGGAGCTCTTCCAGGTTTCCCCTGGTCATGCCAGCTGGAGGCCCTCACTTCTCCCAGGTCTCTGGGTGGGTGTTCATAGTCCCTGGGCGATTCCCTCCCAGTCCAACTGGCCAATCTGTGCCTTCAAGCAACAAGCTCTCCCCTGGAGTTGCTCAACCCCCGTATCCAGGGGAGGGAGCAGCGACTCCCCTCTCCCGGGAGCCCCGAGGTAGACCCGGGAGCACCGGGCCTGGGGACTGCACACCCCCAGTCCCTGCACTGATCCCTAGGTCCCTTTTGTCCTGAAGCAGTCTCCTTACCATCTGGTTTTTCAATGATCGCAATAATTTTTGATGTCTTGCTTTCAAAAGTGATTCGGTAACCTAGTCCACTTGCTCCGCTTCTCCACCGAACCATGAGTTTCCCTCCTCTTCACAGAAGCCGAGAAACACGCTGCCTAGAGCAAAGCTGCCATCTTCCCCGGCCTGCAATATGCTTTTGATAAGGCATTTAGTCCATTTGTGATTTAAAACTAAATGAGAACATGTACAATTGAAATATGCAATCTGAATTGTACTTTGCTTTTCATAAGCCCACAATCAGTAAGGATATCTGTGATTTTAAAGCACCTTTGTATTTTTCTCTGTGTTAACTTTTGAAATTGTTTCCAGGAAGAACAATAATTCTCATGTTTAGAAAACATTCAAGTTTACTTTAATTTCTACTATTAATTTAAAACAAAACTCTATGGGTTAATTATGCTTAAATCTATAGATAATCTTGGAAACATAATTTGTGTATGTTTCTAACTAATTTAAATTTATGCATAAAACATAAAAATGCTTTCTTGGAGATATTAACATTTCCAAATACTATTAAATATATTTTCCCACCAAATTTGGATACTTGAATATAAATGGATGTATTTTGCATGCACAACCTGCATAGTATTATGTAGATCCAAAAATAAACTTGCACAATACTACTTTAAAACTCTTATTTTGGTGTCTAAAAATGGTGATGTATATATATACACAATGGAATATTACTTGGCCCTAAAAACAAACCTTACTATTTGCAACAGCATGGTGATCCTAGAGGGTATTATCCTAAGTGAAGTAAGTCAGTCAGAGAAAGGCAAATATCATGTTATTTCACTCATATGTGAAATCTAATGAGCAAAGTGGACTAATAAGCAAAATGGGGGCAGACTCAAAGTAAAAAGCAGGCTGACAGCTCTGTAAGGGGGTTGGACAGTGGAGAGATAGAGCAAAAATGAAAGAAAGAGAAAGAGCTCATGGACATGGACAACGGATTGGTGACAGTCATGGGGGTTGGTGGCATAGAAGAGGCTATAAGGGGATAAATGATAATACAAAATTACAATAAAAATAATATAAAAAAGAAAAAAACAAACTTTCACAATACTGCTGTAAATTCTCTTTTTTGGTGAAAACTGAACTGTCGAATTTTGTCTTTGTATGTAAATATTGTAGATGCATTTAACTGATGTACCAAGAAGAGCAACCACAATAATTAAGGTAAGTTGATTATATGGACTAAATCACTTGATTGAATAAATACTTCTCAAGTTTTATAGCTTGATATTTAGAGAGATTGATCTCTGAGAAATTCCAAGGAACACATTGCAGCAGGAAATTTGGGATTGTATATAAGAAAGTAGTGCAACTTGCTCCTCAAGTTTATGTCAGCACAGTTCTCTCCTTTCTGTAACCACAACGTAAACTCTGATATGTGCTAACATGTGACACATTGTCACATTTCATGACTATATCCTATTCTTCTTCATGCAAGTGAGAACTTGCTAACTGAGGACATAATCATTTCTGAGCAAAATTTTAATATTCCAATGCACAATATGTGCATGGCAGGAGGTGATTAGAAAGGCATAGAAGACCATCTGCTTCTGATGTAGTTACTGCCTTAGCAACTGACACATTTAAGGGTAGAGGCATGCAACATTGTTTGACATCCTTTGCAATGTTTCCAAACAGTGTTTCTAATAGTTTAAAAAGCCATATTCCAAAATGAAATTTTCTACCTCTTCTTTTTGTCTTTTATGTAATGAGACTCTAGCTTTGAATGATCAAATTAGTGAATTTTGTAAAATTTGCAAATGCCACACTATGCATATGGTCAAATGTGGGGGCATGAATTTAAGATATGTGGGCTTACACTCATAGTTCAATGTGTTGCTTCTTTTAAAAATAATCTCATTTATTTATTTTTCTCTCCATGAAAATAAAGAAGTAGTCACATGGTTATACAGCATGATTAATGTATTGATAAAAATATGCAAAATCTACTTTATGTCTTTATTACTTAAGATTGATATACATATTATGCTGATTTCTACATTAAGAATAGAAAAAATAGTAAAGGCTGCCAAATGGACTCATAAGTGTTCATTCAGCATATCTACATTTGTTTCACTTATATCATATAACCTCTGCTTTGAAACATTTTTCTGATTGAAAGTAAATAATATGTGCAATAAATCTCTTACTATCACGTATTTGTAAAGTAAGTATACAAACAACAATTAGAAAGTATGAATAAATTTGAATGATTCAATGAATAAAAACATCAGTAACAATAGCAGAGAAGTCAGGCATATTGAGTTGATTCCCTAGCTGTGGAACCATGTTGCCTGTACATAAAACAGTTTGTAATGTCCGGTCCACACAACATGTGCACGAGTAATGGTCAATAAATGGCTAGATTTTACTGAACTTAGGTGATATATAAGGAAAAATAATAACAAAGCCAATTTCTGAAACTGTGGAGAACTATGTATCCATATAAACTTTTTGCCATGATTGCAGTTTATGAAAAAAATATATACATTTTGTTGGGAAGAAATGTATAGAAGAAAAATGACTACCATTGAATTCATAGTTTAGATGCGGGTGAGATAGAAAGTCAGAGAGACAAATGATCAAGGAGAAGGCAGCCAAGAGCAAAAAATAAGCTGTGTTTTTTAAATGAAAGTAAGAGAAAGTGAAACCAAAGGTAGATAGATAGGATACTGAAAATAGAGTGTGATAAGGAAAACCAGAATCATACAGTCAGAGTCAATTTTACACCCTGTACTTCTTTTAGAAGTTACAGGCAGGGAATCAGAAAACCAAATAAGCCTGATGGAAATAGAAAATCTGACATAATCCTATGAAAAAATTCTTGTATACACTTTAATTTTATATAAGCACTAGCAACCAGATGTCTATTCTAGATATTTTATCCTTGGGACTTTTTTTAACATCAATAATAAACAATAAACCTAAACATTCTCTCTTCTTCTCCTTCTTTGAGCTTGAAATGCTATATTTTTGAGTTGGCAGGAGGCAGAATTGAATCTGCTATCTCATGCATTTTTTATCTTAAAATATTAACTCATCATAATGTCGATTCCTTTTGTTTTTTTTTTCTGTGTGTTTGGAAATTTATCAAGAGATGATAAGAAAAAAAGATAATACCCATTCTAATGAGTGTAAGGTGGTATCTTGTAGTTTTGATTTCCATTTCCCTTATAGCTAGTGAAGTTGAGCATCTTTTTATATATCTGTTGGCCATTTGTATTCTTGGGAGAAGTGTCTACTTAAGTCCCTGCCTATTTTTTTTTAATTGGATTGTTTGTTTTTTCGTTGTTGGGTTGTATGAGTTCTTTATATATTTTGGATAATAACCCCTTACCAGAGGTGTTGTTTGCATATATCTTCTCCTATTTGGAGATATATATATATTTGTGTCACTATATATATTGTCACTTTCAATTATTTTTGCTTTTATTTCTCTTTGAGGTCAAATATGTAAGTTAATATCTATGTTTTATTCAATGTAGTTTATTGTTTCAGGTCTTATATTTAGGTGTCTGATCCATTTTGAGTTAATTTCTGTGTATGGTGACAAATAGCAGCCTAGTTTCATTCTTTTGCATGTGGCTTTTCAATCTTCCCAGCACTATTTGTTGATGAGCCTTCCTTTTCTCCAGTGTATGTTTTTTGGCTCCTTTGTCAAAAATTATTTGCTTATATACATGCAGGTTTATTTCTGGGCTCTCAACTTGTTCCATCGGTCTGTGTATTTCTCTGCCACTACCATACAGCTTTGATTATTGTGACTTTGTAGTATAATTTGAGGTCAAAGAGTGTGAGTTCATTCTATTTACTCAGGATTGCTTTGACTATTTGGTGTTTTTTAAGATTTTATTTATTTACCTTTAGAGAGGGAACGGGGGGAGAGAATGAGAGAGAGAGAGAGAGAGAGAGAGAGAGAGAGAGAAACATCAATGTGCCATTGCTGGAGGTTATGGCCTGCAACCCAGGCATGTACCCTGGCTGGGAATAGAACCTGCGACACTTTGGTTTGCAGCCCATGCTCAATCCACTGAGCTATGCCAGCCAGGGGACTATGTGGTATTTTTGAGATTCTGTACAAATTTGATTATTTTGATGTTCCATTTCTTTTAAAAATGTCATTATCATTAGGACAAGAATAACAATTGTTGGAGAGTTTATGGGAAAAAGGAACCATTGTTTATTGGTAGTGGGAATGTAAACTGGTACAACCACTATGAAAAAAAGTATTGAAGGTCCTCAAAAAATAATAATATAATCACCATATGACTCACCTGCCCCTCTTCTGGGTATCTATCCAAAAACTGGAAACACATTTATTTGTAATGGTATATGTACTCCTATGTTCATCACATTGCTTTTCACTGTGGCCAATAAATGGAAACAACTGAAGTGTCCTTCAATAGATGATTGAATAAAGAAGATGTGGTACATATATACAATGGAATAGCTATAAGAAAAGACATAATACTTCCTTCCATTTGTGACAACATGGATGGGTCTTGAGAATATCATGCTAAGTGAAATAGGTCAGACAGAAAAAGAACCATATGATTTCACTCATGCATGGGATAGAAAACTGAAAGCAACAAATTAGCAAACAAGACAAATAGGCAACAAAAACCAATAAACACAGACAATAATATGTTCATTAGAGAGGAAAAAAAGGTGGGGAGAGGTAGCACACTGTAAAAGGGGTCAGATATATAGTTATGGAAAGATATTTGACTTTGGGTGGTGAACACAATGCAATACACAGATGAGGATTTATAAAATTGCACACTTGAAACCTGTATAATTTTATTAATAATGTCATTCCAATATATTTAACTAAAAAAGGGCAGTAAGTGAGAACCAAGACACTTTTTGTTTTACAATTTGTTTTTGAAACTCCATAATGGTACCTGTTCTATGTATTTGTCCTGTTCAAGGCTGGGCAGGTTCACGCAAGATTCAGGCAGATGGAAGAAAATTTGCAGAGTCATCAGGATGTCTGACATGCCTTTTTTCTGGGGTGTGGCAACCCGTGAATGCTGTAAGCTGTGAGTCTTGCCCCAGGAAGTCCCAACTCTCTTATACACTACAAGCACATGAAGTCAGCAGGGTGCCAATACTGACCTTCTAGTTATATAACAGAGCTTCATTCTGTGCATGCGGGTCCCTATTCAAGGCCACATGAACACTGCCAAGCCACAGTCTCCCAGACATCCAGGTGAGGTAGCCTGACTAACTCCATTTCCCTTATAGTACCTAAGTGTAGACATTTAGTTATAGACTATTTTTGCTAAAAATAATAAAAATAAATTTAAATAAGGCTATTTTGCTTCCTGGTAAAGCCAATTGGTGATCACCTTATGAAAACAGATTAACAATGTAGATACAATAAACAATATGTGTTCATGTATGTACTGTATTTTTGTAACTTGGCTATTAATATGTCATGGATATATATAAAGGATGAATTAAAATAACGAAGAAGGGAAAGTTAACAATAGAAAAAGACTAAAACTTTCTAAACAACAAACACAGTAATAACAATCTCAAAATGAAACCTAAACAGTTGGAGAGCCAATCTACTGTTTGTTTAATTATTTTCCTTGAGAAAAGAAAGGAAGGAAAGGAGGGAAGAAGGAAGGAAGGAAAGAATGAAGGAAGGAAGGAGGGAAAAAAGGAAGGAAAAGGGAGGGAGGAAGGGAGGGAGGAGGAGAGAGAGAGAGAGAACAATGTTTTCAAGGCTATGAAATAGCACACCTAGAATGAGGAAAGTAAGAGGCATAATAAAAATCAGGAAGATGCTTTTATAGGAAGGCTAGACTTTGATGGACTGGAGAAGACAGTGTATAATACCATGTAAAGAGAGATGTAAATTTGCTCCAAAGACCAAAAAGATCATTTTTATTACAGAAATTAAGTAAATATATAAATAAAAATAATTAATAAGAAGCAGCTATGTCTCAGGCAGGATACAAAAGGAGATTTAAAAATAAGTACACAGATGAAAAAAAGCTTGTAAAAGAGCAAAGGCATTAATCATGGAAGATTATAATTACACTAATGCCAACAAGGCTGACAATAGGAGAAAGCCTATGGAAGGTGGCACACTTGGAGAATATATATGCTGTATAGATAATATTTATAAAGAAAACTTATCTGTATGTACACTGGAGTTATATTTTTAAAACAGCCTAGAAAAAATGATAAATGTGGCTATTATAAGTAGAATCAATAAGAAAATGAATTTTAAAAAGCACAATAATGCACAGTGATTAAATATCAAGACAAATTTATGAAGTAGTTCAACATAAGAGATTTCACCATTCAATAGATTTACTGAGCACCTACAGTGGCTAAACCACAGAATTTTAGAGACTGATACAGCGAAGAATAACACATAATCCTCATCCTCAGACTACAATTTGAGTTTATGGAGCATGTACAGGTGTTTACTGAGTATGCCAGGTTTTTAATTTATGATAGTCTATATCTAGTTGGGTTGAAAATAACACCCACTTTTTCAGCTGAGTCTACTGATTCCAGTAACAGAACTCCACTAAGTTTAGCTATATTAAAAATAATTTTATAAGTTTAATGGGGGAACATGCTGGCAAAAAACAAGCTTGAAATCAAGATAAAACACATATAAAGTTGACCAGTCTTCATTGATATTGCCCTACTTAGGAGAGATATTTGGTTCAGTGTTTTAGCTCAAGAAGTGAGGAAGTGCTCTAAAAGATTGCTTAATTAGCTTACTGAAACATGGACCAAAAGGTGGTATACCCTAAATGAAGTTGAAATGCCAGAAATCCCTTGATACACTGTAGAAAAACATATCTAAAGGTTTAAGAAGAGTGGAATCTTGGAGTGCTTTATCATGGAACACCTACCTGCTCACACTTCTTAGAAAGGCCCAGAAAGTATAGTTTTCACTAGGATAATAAGAAGAGTGCGAAAAGCCCCATTATCAATAAAGGTCTTTGCGCTGACCCATCTTTGTAGATCAGCAATTAGTGGTAACTGCTACCATTCAAGTGAAATTCCTAAATGCAGTGAGAACAGTAAATCCTAGGTTGGCAGGGGCCAGCTCTTCCCAAAGACAAGGTGATTGCGGTTATCATGATGAACAATAAAGGCAAACAGCAATCAGAACAGTCATTAACAAAACAAACAGGTGAGCAAAATAGAACCAGAGACATGGGAATAAAGAACAAACTGACAGTGACCAGAGGGGAGGGGAGAGGGGGATAACAGGGGAAAAGCGGGGAGGGTTGTCAAGGAACATGTATAAAGGACTCGTGGACAAAGGTGACTCCAGAGGGGAGAACTGAATGTGGGAGGTGAGGGTGGGTAGAGTGGGGGAGATTAATGGTGAGAAAATGGGACAACTGTAATTAAACAACAATAAACAAACAAACAAAAAGAATACTCTTTCTGGCCCAGACTTTTAATACTGGTTATTTGATTGTGGCATCCCTGAAAGTAAATACATAAAAGACTACTATGTTGTTCATGTGACTGTTTCATGTGACTTAAACTCACATCACGGCATTCAGATTTTGAAAAGAAAATGTTGGAATTAGAAATTTCAGGATTTGACTTCTGTTACATTCGATAAGCCAACACAGTCACAAAGTGAGCCCATATTCAGGAGGAGGGAAAGTAATCTCTGTTCCTAGGTGTGGGTATTCCCACTCAGGGAGGGAACGGATCCATTGCAGGAGACCAGCTACCACAGTTCACCCTTGGGCCACAATGACCACCACATCCTTCTTCTGTGGGTAATATATTCAAGTATTCCCACAAATACTTGATTAAAGCATTGGTTTGCAATAGAAGATCTTCTCATCAGGTGTAGATGAAGTTCCTCAGATGTAGCATCTTGGAAGCAATTTCTCAGGTGCATGTTCTCATTCACAGGCAAGTTACCTTCCCCTTAACATATTCCCCATGCAGTGATGTAAAAGGAAGAGCATGATCACAATAGATGTGCCAGTTTATAAAAAGGAAAATGAAAAATACAATACAGACAACGGTCCATAGAAATTTTGAAATCAATTGGGAACGTATTGCCATTTCTTCCAGCTCCAGAAGCAAGGACTGTTCTCTGCTAGGGTCTCAATTATTTTCTCTAGGACTAGTTTTCAGTGGCTGTTGGCTCCTCCTTCTAGGGTTTTGATTCTGCCCTCTGATTCATCCTTTATTTTCCACTAGAAATGACTCTTATTTGCAAACAAGTAGCTTCCTCTGCTTCCATGTAGGAGGATTGGGATGAAGTGATCTCCTTTCATGTTGAACTATATTCATTTTAGTCAGAAATGGTAAAATTCTTTTAAAATTCTTGAGAGTTTCTTACATATCAGATTGTAACAAAATCTATTTACACCAGCAACTTTCAATTCTTTTCATCACATAGCACACATAAACTAATTACTCAAATTCTGAGGCACACAACTGTATTTTTTGCCAATCTGACAAAAAAAATAGGTATAGTTTTGATTCACTCACAACAGCTGGATATTGTTGTTTTGGTTGCTATCATTTTTTTTTTGACAATCTAAGGGAAAAGAGGCACCTGATTGATATCGGGTATTATATGTTTAAAAATTCTTACAGCACACAATTGTACCATGATACACCTGTTGAAAATTGCTGACCTAGACAAAAGTCTCTGCAAAAACATATTTGAAAGAGTAACCCTCTCTCTGCATTAGACTGAGATTTAGGGTGTTATAGGATAATAATTACAGAATTCTTAGAAATATTTCTGTCTAGGTAAGATAATTTGTAAGTCAAATCATTAAATCTTGCCAATGTTTCAGTAAATGTTCTTATACAGCTGGTCACTACCAAGTCGTACACTAAGGGTGCGGAGAACCCAGGTGGGCTGCCATGGAAAGACAAACTACCTGGTCAGTGGCTCTGGGACAAATGCAGATTCACCTTTGGCCGTGCTGGCAAAGGTGGAAGCACAGAAGCCAGGCCCCAGACAAACTCCCAAGAAATGTCACATTGTGGAATAGTTGGATGACAACATCAGTTGCTCTAGCCCCAAAATTCAGCAATTAGACAACGGTGATGAAAAAACCAACTCTAAAAAAGCTTTCTGGGTAAGGCACTCCTCAGACATGGCAAAGTTTTAGAACCTTAGACAGCTAATGCCTCTTCCTGCAGTAACTCCAGCTGTCCACCTCTGGCGATTACAACCTCAGTAATTCTGAGTCTTGCTTAGCAAGTAGCATCCTTCCATAATAGAAAGCCATGAAAAAGAAACCTCAGAACTTGAGGTTTGAAATAAGACACTACTGTGAACATCCCAGGGCTGGAAGTGGCCTGGTAGAAAAACTGATGCTCCTCTGCCCAGTCTCCAGAATTTCATTTTGGAGAAGAGAGGAAAGTCTGCACTCTATGAGTCAAGTAGAATCCAGGAGCAAAAGAGGGTACAGAGTGGCAATAGCAGGAGTGCACCCAGTTTAGCAGATGGGCATCTGCCCTGAGTCATTGCCAGTAGCCACCTACATGAAAGTAGGAATAGTTGGGCTTCTTGGAACTGAAAGAAACAGTCAATGACAACACAGGGAGCCTCATTCTGAGAGTGCAGAGCAGAAACCATTTCCCTCCTGCACTCACCTCCCTTATACTTCCCAGCCTTTCTATTCTCAGTGGGGTTCATTACTACACAATAAAACTACTGTTTTATTCGAAAAGCAATTGTCCAAGCTCAGACCCCAAAACCTCCATTTTGCCTTGAAGGACATTCCCATGTGAGGTACCAGATCCTGTAGGACATTCTGCTTCCAGATGAATCATGCATTCAACTCATATGTGGCTCCTAAGATGAACCCAATGAAAACAGAAACAGGTCTCAGGCTGAAACTGAGGAGTACTTCCCTGTGGAAAATGTATGTGTATATATGCCTGTGTTTTCATAATAGGCAAGACTGAGAAAATGCTGTTTTCCTCCATGAATCCACTCTTAAATCTATAGATTCAACAAATATTTTTTTATAGATTCGACAAATATAGATTGAGCTCCTGTGCTTGTTGCCTGGGGTATGTGGGTGAATGTGGTTATTGAAGCCCCTCCCCTAAAAGCATCCACAAACAAAAGAAGGAGATAAAAAATTCAACAATATTATTTCATATAATTATAATTGCTGTAAAGAACAGTAAAAAGGATAAGAGGATAGACTGATCAGGGGGTGGTAGTTTACACAAGGTGGTCAGGGAAGGCTTCTACAAGGAGGTGAATTGTCAGTGGAGATGTAAGTGATGGGTCATATGAGGAGATGGAGGAAGAATATCCCTGCAGGACAACTTGGAAAATGCAAGGACCCTGAGGTAGGAATGAGGCTGCCTCTTCTAGGACCAGCAGGAACACCAGTGTGTCAAGGGAAGAAAGAAAAGAATGAAGATGTGATGGAAGAAAGTGACATGGTCCAGACTTTAGTTAGGCCTTGTGAGCCAAGGTGAGGAGTGTGGGTCAATTCTTAAGTGTGATGGGAAATCATGGGCAGGCTTTGCAGAGCATAGAGGAGGGATCCAAAGTAGAGGATGGAAGAGGTCACTCTGAATTCTGTGTGCCAGTGCAGTGAGTGGTGGCAGTTATCAGTGGAATGTGTCAGCAGTTAAGGGGACAGTTGGTCCTGGGGAGTGGGGGAGGAGGAATTAGCAGTAGAAAAGAAAGAGCCAAGAAATAGGGCACACCTGTCTCAGCAGCCCAGAAGGGGTTGCTATCAGCAGCTTGGAGCCTTTCCCACTGGGGTGAAATTGCCCACTCTGGGGACAGTACACCTGTCCTCAGGGGCCACAGCAGCAAGATGGTGCTCCACCCCAGATACAGACCATCAGACACAAGGTAGGGGAAGGTCCTGATCACTTAAGAAGTTTCCCCAACTTGGGTTAGAGAAAGGAGGCACATGCACTGGGGTTCCCAGAAGTTCCCATTGTAAATCTCAGTTAACCCACAAGAGACAGCTAATGCCTCTTCCTGCAGTGACCACCCCCCACCACTCCACCACTGGAGATTAGAAACTTGTGTCTGTCTCTGATGCTTGCTGTGACTGAGGCTGGCCTGTGGCTACTGACACGGTCTGATGGGCTAGCAGTTCCCAAACATGAGGCAAACAGACTCAGACTCACCTAGGGATCTCAGGAAAATAAGGGCCTCCTGGCATTCACACCAGTTCTGCTGAGCACATTTGTAGGATAGGGTCTGGGCATGTGAGCTTTTAAAAGCTTCTCATAGCTACCAGTTTACAGAAAATTCAAGGGGCAGACAAACATGCGAGATGACACCATGGAATGCATTCAGCTAATTCCAAAACAAAACTAAAGGACAAAGGATATGACTCCCTATTTTACAAATAAATTGCAAGGAAGAACTTTTGGTCAAGATGGCAGGGTAGGTAAACGCTGTGCTCACCTTCCTCTGGTATCACAGCAAAATTCCAAATAAAATGCAGAATATCACTCCAAAGCCCCTTGAGATCAGCCTGAACACTAGCTAAACAGGAGTCTTACAGAATTAAGAATATTCAGAAGAAGTCACATTGCTACTAGTAGGTGGGTTGGAGATGAGGAAGGAGCAGACCCCACACTCACAGTGTGGCAGTCAAGAAATAGTGGTGGGAGCATACCTGAGCTTCAGGGCCCTGCCCCACTCTAGGAGCAAGGGGTCCCAGTCCCACTGGAAGGTCCTCAGCCCAGAGTCCTGTGCCAGGAAGAGAATCCCTATAACTTCTGGTTGTGAAAACCAGCAGGGATTGTGGCTGAGGGAAAGGGAGGGCTGCTTGCTGGTGTTCCAGGTGTTCCCCCTAAGGGCTGGTGCACAGATTTACTCACTGACAGACTGACTTGCTCTGAGCTCCAGTGTTGGAGCAGCAGCTTGAAAAGTGCCAGCAGTATGCAGGGAGGAACTGCACTGTCTGGCTTCAGAGTGAGGGCTGGAGGAGCAGCTTTCTCCCAGACAGAAGTACAGGCAGAAGTCACTGACAGTTTGTTGACCCTACCCCCGCACAGCTTGCATTCTTATCGAAAATTACTTTAAATTTAAATGGCTTAAATGTTCCCATACATATGCTCTAATGATAAACACACAAATAGATGAAGAAAAGGTGGTACATGTACACAGTGGAATGAGTCCTAAAAAATATTTGAAATCCTGTCATTTGTGACAACATAGATGGACCTAAAGGGTAGTATGCCAAGTAACGTAAGTCAGACAAAGACAAGTGCCATGTAATTCACTTCTGTGTGCAAGCTAAAACACAAAATCAATGAACTCATAAACCAGAAACAAACTCATAGACAGAGAGCTAATTGATATTCTCCAGATTGGAGGGGTGTTGGGAAGATAGGTTAAAGAAGTGAAGGGATTAAGTAAGAGAGTAACAGTTATAAAATTAGTCCAGGAGGTATAAAATGCATTATAATGAAATATGGTCTAAAATATTGTAATAACTGTATATGGTGTCATATGGATATTAGACTTATGAAGATCACTTTGTAAAATATACAAATGTCCATTCACAATATTCTACGTCTCAAACTAATATAATATTGTATCAACTGTAATTGAAAAATTAAAAAAAATGCAAGAATGAAAGCAGAGCATTTTACAAATTAAGAGATATAATGACCAAATGCAATATGGAGGGATGGATCTTATCTACATTATAATTCAAATCAATTATTTTAAAAATCAAGCAGTTGGGGAATTTTGAACATGATATGTACTTTACTATATTAAAAAAGTATTGTTAATTTTTTATGCCATAATAGTATGGTAGGGAAGTAATTTTTCTGTAAGTTATTTTATTTGGGTATTATGGACATATAAGTTTCAAGTGTGCAATGTAATGATTCAATATTTGTATACATTGTGAAATAAGTACACTTAATGCCTGTCACCATACATAGTTATATTTTATTCCTTATAATGAGAACTTTTATGAGTTAGTCTGTAGCAACTTTCAACTATGCAATACAATGTTGTTAACTGTAGTCACCTTGCTGTGCATTACATCCCCATGACTTATTTTATAGTTGGAAGTTTTACCTTTTGACCCTCTCATCCAATTTGCTGGCCTGCACCCCTTGGGCTACCATGAATCTGTTCTCTCTCTCTCCATGAGCTCTATTTTAGTTTTTCATTTTCATGGTCCATACTTAAATGACATATATCATGTGGTATTTATCTTTATGGCCTGATTTATATCACTACACATAATGCCCTCAAGATTTGTCCACATTGTCACAAATGTCAAGACTTCCTTCTTCTTATGGCTGAATAATATTCTATTGTATATATACCACCTTTTCTTTATTATTCACCCATTGATGGGCAGATAGGCTGTTTTCATATCTTGGCTATTGTAAATAATGCTGTTTTGAGGAGGGAGGTTGCATATGAAGTCTGTCCAAAAGGTATCCAGCCCTATAATATGAAAAATAGAAATATTTATTGAAGAATATACAAGATACAAGAAGCATTATGCATAAAACAATGACACCTCACTCCCCTTCAAAGTAGGCACCCTGAGATTTCATACAATTCTTCCAATTGCCATCAGCTGCCCTGTCACATTTTCTGGAATCTCATTGATGGTCTGAAATCTCTTACCTTTCAAAGGTGATTTTAGTTCTGGGAACAGCCAGAAGTTGCTGGGCACCAAATCTGGGCTATAGGGGTTGATTCACCTGGGTAATTTAATGTTTTGCAAAAAAACTTCACGAGACATGATCCATGAGCAGGCACATTGTCTGATGAAGCTGCCAGTCACCAGGTACTCATAGCTGCAGCCTTCTGAATCATCAGAATAGTTGCCATGGAGGAATGTTCAAGCTTAAAGCAAAATTTGATGTAAATTCGTTGCTCTACTGACTCAATCATTTTGAATGTGATGGCCACACAGTACACATGCTCACTCAAAGGCATCTATTACCCCCTCTGGCTAGTACGACAAATTCATCATTATTTTTTTAAGTATATTTTATTGATCGTGTTATTACAGTTGTCCCAATTTTCCCTCTTTGTCCCCCTCTGCCTGGTATCCCCCTTCCTGCCAGCAAATCCCTTCCCTTTAGTTCGTGTCCATGGGTCATTCGTTTAAGTTCTTTAACTTCTCCCTATTTTGTACCTACTAATTATATTTCTTAAACCCTGTATCTTTCCCTGCTTTTTCCCCTTCTGCCTCCCCACTGATAACCCTCCAAATGATCTCCATATCTATGATTCTGTTCCTGTTCTTGCACTTTGCTTAGTTTTTGTTTTTATATTCAGTTGTTGACAGTTGTGAATTTGTTGCTTTTTTAATGTTCATGGTTTTATTCTTCTTTTACTTAAGTCCCTTTGACATTTCTTATAATAAGGGCTTGGTGATGATGAACTCCTTGAATTTTACCTTGTCTAGGAAGTACTTTATCTGCCCTTCCATTCTAAATGATAGCTTTGCTTGATAGAATAATCTAGATTGTAGGTCCTTGCTTTTCATCACTTTGAATGCTTATTGCCAGTCCCTTCTTGCCTGTAAAGTTTCTTTTGAGAAGTCAGCTGACAGTCTTATGGGAACTCCTTTGTAGGTAATTGTCTCCTTTTCTTTTGCTGCTTCTGAGATTCTCTCTTTCACCTTTGGTATTTTAACTATTTGTTTCTTGGTGCAGTTATCTTTGGGTCTAACTTGTTTGAGACTCTGTGATTCCTTGTATAGTGATTTCCATCATCAAATTAGGGAAATACTCTTTCATTATCTTTTCAGATAAGTTTTCAATTTCTTTCTCTTCCTCTTCTTCTGGCATCCCTATGATTCAGATGGTGTGGTACATCTGGGGATGTCCCAGTGTCTTCTTCAGCTCTCCTCATTTTTTAAATTCTTATTTCTTTGTTTGCTTCAGGTTGAAAGTTTATCTATTCCTTATGTTCCAAATCATTGATTTGAACCCTGGCTTCCTTCCTTTCACTGTTGGTTGCCTGTGGATTTTTCTTTATTCCACTTAGTGTAGCCTTCATTTCTTCCCTCATGCTTTTGCCATATTCACTGAGTTCTCTGAGCATCCTTATCACCATTGTTCTGAACTTTGCATCTGATAGATTGGCTATCTCTGTTTCATTTAGTTCTTTTTCTGGGTTTTTGTTCTGTTCTTTGATTCAAGCCATATTTCTTTGTTTCCTCAACTTGGTAGCCTGTCTGTGTTTGTTTCTGTGTACTAGGTAGAGCTGCTTTGACTCACTGTTTTTGGCACACCTGTTAGATTGTATGAGGTGGGGCTTTAGGTAATTACCAGGGCAGGGCAACCCACTTCACAGCTTTGCCCCTCTGTCTGTGGAGGAGGGATTGGAGAGAGGACAATGCTGCTTCCTGGCTGCTGGAGGCTTACTTGGTACTCACCCAATTTCCATTCACTTCACCCACTTACCCTGTGTGACTGGTGCCCTCTGGCTGGTGTCCTGGTGGTGGTTCCCAGAGTGGGTAGGTTTGTGTACATTCAAGAACTATGGGGGCCCTTTAAATGGACTCCCCTGAGAGACTGGCAGTTTATTCTGCTGCCCCAACCCCCAATGGTTTTACAGGCAGAAATTAGGAGGCTTTATTTTCTCAGCACTGGAACCTTGGCCTGCGTGCACAGTCTGGCCTGAGCCTGGGATTGCTAGCTCCCCAGGTATATCTCTCCTGATTTTCATTTGCCACACATGAATGTGGGGCCTCCCATTCCTCCAGCTGGCACTACTGCTGCCTCACCATGTCTTCTCTGCTCTGGCTCCCCATCTCTGCCCCTCTTACTCACTGGATGAATATGGCATCTTTAAATCTTTTGTTGTCAGACTTGCAGAAAGTTCAATTTCCTGGCTGTTCTGGGTGTTTTTTGTTTTGAGATTAGTTGTGATCCTTCTTATGGCTGTGCAAGGAGGCAAAGCATGTCTACTTATGCCTGCATCTTGACTGGATGTTGAAGTCATCATTGTTCACACATGCACATTACAGTTCACTCTCCTTGGCTGCCATGTTACATCAATGTCACACAAACCATTCTTGTTATGTTAATAATGGCTGGATTTTTGCTGGACAGACCTTATATATCCTTTCTAGTTAATGTTTTGTTTTCTTTGGATAAAATCCAAAAGTGTAATTGCTGGGTCATATGGTAGTTCTAGTTTTAATTTTTTTTGAGAAACCTCAATATTGTTTCACCAACAGTGCACAAGGGTTCCCTTTTCTTCACATTCTTGTCAACACTTATTTCCCCTCCTCCTCCCCCTCTTCTTCCTCTTCCTCTTCCTTCTTCTTCTTCTTTCTTTTTCTTCTTCTCCTTTTTCTTCTTCTTCTTTCTTCTTCTTCCACCTTGATAATAAGTATGAGGTACTATCTAATATTCTAAAATGAGAGGTGATACCACATTTTGGTTTTGATTTGCAGCATTCATTAGATTGAGAAAATTCACACTCCAAACTACCACACTGAGGACAAAGGCTCTCTCAACTGATGTTTTAGTTTATAAACTAAACAAGATATTTCCAGAGGTTTGGCCAAAAATTTCACTTACAAGTATTTTTAAGTTGTTTTGTGGAATCCCCAGGTGAGTCAGGTGAGTCTCGAGTCCTCCAAAGTTGTAATTCATTTTTCTATGCTATCCTTCTTTCCCCAGAAGCCCAAGTCCTGAGGTGGGATCATTACCCCTAGACGATGGGAGAAATGGTCTCAGTCAAGAAATCTCTCTGGAGCTTCAGAAAACCTAAGTGGTCTCTTGCTGGCTCACATGCCACCACAAACTTTTTCCATAGTCATTTCCTTCACATTTTATCTCCTACCACTCCTCAAAGGTAGTCAATTTAATTAGTCCTGACTTTGTCCTTACATGCGTCATGCTAATTCAAGCAACTTAGGAGTGAAAGAAGGGGGTATGCTTCTCAACCAGGGTTACCCAACTTCTAAAATGGTAGCCTAGGCAATCTGCATCCTGGACACATCCTCTCTGTGGCATCTCCAGCAAACAAATATCCTATCTTTTCATATCAATGTCTGCAACCGGACTCCCCCTGCTAAGGGAGGCTATCTATGATTGCTAGAAAGTTCTTGGCCACACTGTATCAAAGGGTGCCCCAAATATGATTTCTTTCTATGGGCCTGGTCATGCTAAGAGCAGAGTTGCTTATTTCCTCTTCTAAGTAGCACTAAAGAGTCTCTTAATAACACTTCTTCACAGTGTTGATCATGTTTTCCACTTGGGCCACCCACATCTCATCTTTCCATGGTGGTGACATGTTCATTACTTTCCTTTTGGAGGGGCAAAGGGCCATGTTGATTAAGTTGTCATTGTTTATTATGGCATTTTGTATTGACTTTGTTTTCAATTTCGTGTTAAAATAGGCCCATCATTCCCACTCTGTGAAGTTATCCAGGACCCTCATTTTTCCTTGGAGTACCTTTAACATCTCTCCCAGTGTCACTTTGGAATGTGATGAGCTTGTCCTTACATTCCTATCAGCTATAAATCCAGAGACCCAACATGAAGCACTATGTTGAGAAGAACACCTCTCTGCTACCTGTGTAACCTTGGGTAGGTCACCAAACCTCTTTTTCATTTTTTTGAGTCATTAGTTCTAAAAATGTGAAGGTTCTATGAACTGACATTTGAGGCAGGACAAGGTCAAGAAGAGCTTGTCTTTGCTTTTATTCTTCCTGACTGAAATGTCTTCCCTCTCTTCTCCAAGGGTGCAAACCTCACTTGTCCTGCAGGCCCTCTACCACAAAGCCTTCCTGATTCCCTCATCTACACAAATCTCTGCCTTTCCAACTGTTAGATACTTAGGATCAGTGCCATAAACCTAGCTGTCTTAGGTTAATCTTGCTTCTCTCACTCTTCTCAGAATGTGGGATTATCTGGCCTTTCTGTGGTCCCTACAGCTGTGTCAGCCCACAGGTATGCTCCACAGGGAGTGGCAACTTCACTAGGGCATGGGTGGGGAGGGCCAGGAGTGAGGGCACAGGCAGGGCACTTCTCTGTTTCCAGCCTGATCCCCCAAAACCTTGAGAGTCTAAAGGCACTGATTCCTTAAGTGGCCTTACTTGGTATACTTGGTAGTGATTACCTCACAGACTTTCTCACAGTTTCCATGGCAGTGCAGCTATAAAAATGTGGTGTTCCAAGGTACCTTCCCTACCAGTTCACTGCCAGATACCAATCTGTTTGGTTGCCTGAGAAAGAGATGTTTAGCCAGATATTCTTTATTCAATATAACTCATCCTCTGTCCCCAGACAGTGCAACACAGCAGGTAGGCCTAGGCTGGGCATCTGTACAGGAGATTGGTATACACAGAACCTCACCTGAGTACCACATGATCATTTTTGGCCTGCCTCCACACTTGAGAACTACCCTAGCTATAAGCTGTAAGTACCAGTGGCATGGGGCCCTTTCTGAAACTCAAATTGCTCCTGCTCATTGCTTAGAAAAAGTGCAATGTCATTGCTGGGCAAATGTTCAGAAGTTCTCATCTTTAATTATATAAGTTTCTCCTTTGGGCTATGAGACACTTTCATTCAGACCCTTTAGTGACCTCTTAGCAAAAGTCAAGTGCATTTTGTTGGCAAATTATAGAGAAATTTGAGAAAGAAGTTGAGTGTCACTCATGAATGTCTCTTCCAAACCCAGCCACCTTCACTGTACTGTCATATAGACATCGTCATGGGTCCCCTCAGACACATCCCAGACTGAGCTGCTGAGTACTGGGAGAAAGGGTGGGGCCACCCCATGGAAGCAACAGAAGAGCCTAGGAGAGTGATGAAGTGATTCTGAAACTGGAGGACTGAGGAAATGATGTCCCAGGAGGTTGGGTTGATGTAAGCTTAGACTTGTTATCCAGAATCTGGCTCTTAACCTCCTGGTTACTCTGCCACAGTATTTGGCTTTTTTCTAACCTAGGTAAAAGTACCAGAGGGCTAGGGTTCAGTGTGTTTGACAAATCAGTATGAATGAGGCCTGAGAGAATTTGACAAAGTGGGAAAGGTTCTGAAACCAATTTGTATTAGATCATTTTCCAAACCTTGGAATTTTTGTAAAGTCTCATAAGTGAAAGGCTGTAAGATGTGTGAAAGATGGAGCTGATCCTGATTGTAAATATTTTCAGGTTCTCATTTCTCTGGGAATGGGGAATAATTTCACATATCCTGCTGCTGCCCTGGATCCCACAGAATTGCTTTTATAGCCAAAACCACTTCTCTAGTGGACTTATAAAAGTGATAGGCCAAGGTTGTGTTTTGGATGCCGAATAGATTAAGAAGGCTTTAGGAAGAACCTGGGAGAGACATGAGAAAGGAAGAGTCCTGGCAGGACAGTGTACAGTACAAATGAATAATCAGTTCTAATTTTCTTTCCAACAGCAGTGGCTCCCACCTTTCCACCTACAATGGTCCTTACTGTGTCTTCTACCAAAGGAGTGGAGAAATCCAGATGGGCTACATGGGGAAACATAATGCCTTGTCCGTGGCTGCCAGGTCAATGGGGATATCCTTTTGGACACTCCAGCAAAGTTGGAAGCAGAGAATCCAGTCAAGCAGAGAAGTTTGTTCAAGGTCAGACACCAAAACCTCCATGTTGCTTTTAAAGGACATTCTCATGTGAGGTACCTGGTCTTATAAGACCTTCCCCTCAAAAGATGATACTTGGGTTCAGCTCCTATGTAGCTCCTTCAATGAACCCAGTGTAGAAGGGTCAGGACTCAGGCTGAAACTGATGAGTACTTCCTTGTGGAGCATGTGTGTGTACATATGGTTGTGTTTTTATAATAAGCAAGACAGAAAATGCTGTTTTCCCATATGAATCCACTCTTACATCTATAGATTCAATAAATATTTATTGAGCTCCTGTGCTTGTTGCCTGGGGTATGTGGGTAAAGGAGATAATTGAAGCCCCTCCCCTCAAAGCATCCACAAACAAAAGAAGGAGATAAATAATTCAATATTATTTCATATAATTATAATTGCTGTATAGAACAATAAAAAGGATAAGAGGATAGACTGATCAGGGGGTGGTAGTTTACACAAGGTGGTCAGGGAAGGCTTCTACAAGGAGGTGAATTGTCGGTGGAGATGTAAGTGATGGGTCATATGAGGAGATGGAGGAAGAATATCCCTGCAGGACAACTTGGAAAATGCAAGGACCCTGAGGTAGGAATGAGGCTGCCTCTTCTAGGACCAGCAGGAACACCAGTGTGTCAAGGGAAGAAAGAGAAAAGAATGAAGATGTGATGGAAGAAAGTGACATGGTCCAGACTTTAGTTGGGCCTGTGAGCCAAGGTGAGGAGTGGGGGTCAATTCTTAAATGTGATGGGGAGTCATGGGCAGGCTTTGCAGAGCATAGAGGAGGGATCCAAAATAGAGGATGGAAGAGGTCACTCTGAATTCTGTGTGCCATGGCAGTGAGTGGTGGCAGTTACCAGTGGAGTGTGTCAACAGTTAAGGGGACAGTTGGTCCTGGGGAGTGGGGGACGAGGAATTAGCAGTAGAAAAGAAAGAGCCAAGAAATAGGGCACACCTGTCTCAGCAGCCCAGAAGGGGTTGCTATCAGCAGCTTGGAGCCTTTCCCACTGGGGTGAAATTGCCCACTCTGGGGACAGTACACCTGTCCTCAGGGGCCACAGCAGCAAGATGGTGCTCCACCCCAGATACAGACCATCAGACACAAGGTAGGGGAAGGTCCTGATCACTTAAGAAGTTTCCCCAACTTGGGTTAGAGAAAGGAGGCACATGCACTGGGGTTCCCAGAAGTTCCCATTGTAAATCTCAGTTAACCCACAAGAGACAGCTAATGCCTCTTCCCGCAGTGACCACCCCCCACCACTCCACCACTGGAGATTAGAAACTTGTGTCTGTCTCTGATGCTTGCTGTGACTGAGGCTGACCTGTGGCTACTGACACAGTCAGATGGGCTAGCAGTTCCCAAACATGAGGCAAACAGACTCAGACTCATCTAGGGATCTCAGGAAAATAAGGGCCTCCTGGCATTCACACCAGTTCTGCTGAGCACATTTGTAGGATAGGGTCTGGGCATGTGAGCTTTTAAAAGCTTCTCATAGCTACCAGTTTACAGAAAATTCAAGGGGCAGACAAACATGCGAGATGACACCATGGAATGCATTCAGCTAATTCCAAAACAAAACTAAAGGACAAAGGATATGACTCCCTATTTTACAAATAAATTGCAAGGAAGAACTTTTGGTCAAGATGGCAGGGTAGGTAAACACTGTGCTCACCTTCCTCTGGTATCACAGCAAAATTCCAAATAAACTGCAGAATATCACTCCAAAGCCCCTTGAGATCAGCCTGAACACTAGCTAAACAGGAGTCTTACAGAATTAAGAATATTCAGAAGAAGTCATATTGCTACTAGTAGGTGGGTTGGAGATGAGGAAGGAGCAGACCCCATACTCACAGTGTGGCAGTCAAGAAATAGTGGTGGGAGCATACCTGAGCTTCAGGGCCCTGCCCCACTCTAGGAGCAAGGGGTCCCAGTCCCACTGGAAGGTCCTCAGCCCAGAGTCCTGTGCCAGGAAGAGAATCCCCGTAAGTTCTGGTTGTGAAAACCAGCAGGGATTGTGGCTGAGGGAAAGGGAGGGCTGCTTGCTGGTGTTCCAGGTGTTCCCCCTAAGGGCTGGTGCACAGATTTACTCACTGACAGACTGACTTGCTCTGAGCTCCAGTGTTGGAGCAGCAGCTAGAAAAGTGCCAGCAGTATGCAGGGAGGAACTGCACTGTCTGGCTTCAGAGCGAGGGCTGGAGGAGCAGCTTTCTCCCAGACAGAAGTACAGGCAGAAGTCATTGACAGTTTTTTGACTCTCCCCATACACAGCTTGCATTCTTATAAAAAAGTACTTTAAGTATTAATTGTTTAAATACTTCAGTCAAAAGACTAATTTCCATGGATACACGAATGGAGAGAGAAAAGGTGGTACATGTGTACAATTGAATGTTACTCTGCCAGAAAAAAAAAATAATTAAAATTGTGCCATTTGAAACAGCGTGGATGGACTGAGAGGGTAGTATGCTAAATGACATAAGTCAGTCAGAGGGTGACAAGCACCGTACAATTCATTTACATTTGGAATCTAAAACACACATACACATACAAAACTCATAGATAGAACTAATTGATTATTGTCAGATGGGAGGGGTATTGGGGACATAGGTTGAATAGATTAAGTAAGAAATTGCCAGTTTTAAACTTAGTCAAGGAGATGTAAAGTACATTATGGAATATGGTCAATAATAATGTAATAACTCTGTATGGTGTTAGGTAGATACCAGACTTATGAAGAAGATTAACATGTAAGATTTATAAATGTCTAATCACACCTGAAACTAAAATAATATTGTATGTCAATTGTAATTTAAAATAAAAAGAATATATTTTAAATAATTGAAAGGAGGAAAAAAGATACAGCAATCCACAGATTCACAATGCAGAGATATCTGATAGGATCACTGGGAGGAGTACGGAGCAGCCATAGGACGGATTGCCTGAGACAATGGTAAACAGTGTAGGATGGGATTGGCTGAGAAACTGAACACCTCTGGTGTGCATGGAATTATGGGCCGGAAGATTTAAGAGAAAAGGAGGGCAGGGGCTCTCTCTGGGCTCTCTTCCTCAAGGATGCCTGGATGATTGTGCTGCAGCTGCCTGCATTTCCCAAAGGATGTCATTGTGTATGGGAAGGAACTCGGCACAGCCAAGGACTAGGCTGGGCTGGCAGAGGCTGGCAGGGTTATTTTTTGAATGTTCGAGAGGTGACAGGCTCTGAGGCAGAAGCTTGTCATCCTTTCAGTAACTTTTTTATCTTATGTTTTAGTTAGTAAACTAATCCTATAGAAATGAGGTAATTAAAAAATAACAGGGGGAATGATAAGGGAACTCAGGGGTTAAAGAATTTAGCCTTAATTGATAGACTTAGTGGCTGAAGCATGGGGAAGGCTGTTATTCCAAAATTGTGTAGCTTTTGAGTAAAGGCTCCTTTCCGACTCCTTTCCTTTGTCACCACATCTTTGTCTCTCGCATTTTGCCTAGAGGTGGCAGCAGGCAAGCAGGACCCTACTTGCTGTTCAGTAGTATTAAGAAATATAATGACCAAATGCAATGTGTGTGGGGTGGTCTTATCCATATTATAATTTAAATGAATTATTTAAAGATCAAATGTTCAGGGAAATTTGAAGATAAGTAATTTATGATATTGAGGAAATATTGTTGACTTTTTGAGTGCCACAGTAGAATGAAAGTTAAATTAATCTGCTTGTACTTATTTATTTTCTTTTTTATTGAATTTATTTGGTTGACACTGGTTAACAAAATATGCAGGTTTCAGGTACACAATTCCACAACACATCTGTGCACTGCATTGTGTGTTTGCCACCCCAAGTCATGTCTCCTTCCATCACCATTGATCTCCTTGTACCCTCCTCCACCTCCCCCTACCATGCCTGCCCCCTAGCAATCACCAAGAATACACACATACTGAGTATGTGTCCTTGAGTTTTTCTCTTTTGTTTCCCTTCTTGCTCAGTCTCCCCATTCAGCCACCCCCCAATAGCTGTCACTGGCTATCTCCCCAATAGCTGTCAGCCTGTTCTCTATGATTCTGTCATTGTTTTGCTTGTTAGATCATTTTGTTCATTAAATTTTTCATATGCATGAAATTATATAGTACTTGTATTTCTCTGACTGGCTTATTTCACTTAGAATAATGCTCTCCAGGTCCATCCATGTTATCTCAAAGGATAAGATTTTCTTGTTTTTGTTTTTTTATGGCCAAGTAATATTCCATTGTATAAATGTACCACAGCTTTTTCATACCCTCATCTACTGATGGACACTTGGGTGTTTCCAAACCATGGCTATTGTAAGTAATGCTCCAATACACAGAGGGGTGCATATATTCTTTCAAATTTGTGTTTCGAGTTTCTTCAGATAAACTGCCAGAAGTGGAATTGCCGTTTCATAAGCCCCAAATCTGCTTGTCACTGGATGTGAGTACTCACATGCACCTGAGTATATAAGACTCTGAATGTGTCTACGTTTCTGTGATCAGCTTTGAAGGGTCATCTCAAGGCCATTGCGAAGATTGCTAGCTTATTCAAGGACTGAAGATGAATGCTACGGAAAATTTGGTGTCTTGCTAATCTACAAAGATGGTGCCTACCTTCTCTGGCTAAACACATCCTACCTCTGTTGGAAGAGTTTCCCCCAAGTCCTGGGATGTTAAACATTTTGTCCCTGAAGGAAAACTAAAAAACCTTAAAAAGCTAAATCTTCCCTTCTCATTCCTTCATTAGTAGCTGCCATTTATTTGTCTGGACTCCCTAACCTTCTATTCTTCATTCTTTATAGGTCCCACTTCCTGTTTACCCACCAAATGCACAGTTTTGGACTGGAGAACAGCAAATCCAAGATTTTCCCTCCACTCAGCTGCATGAGTGGGTGTGGGGGCTTCTGTCCAGCAATATGGGGTTTGGGAAGGGGAGAGAAGGGGTCCCGGCTTGAGTTTGGGTGCACAAGCCACCTAGAGCAGAGCCCTGCAAGACTCTCATTCTGTAGTGGGGCTACATAGAGAACCTTCTGGCTATGGTAGGTAGATAGGGAGTAGACTCACCTCCCATACAGTGCCTTCAATTTTCCCTTCCTCCTGGCTAATAGGCATTGGGCAACATCAAGTACACAATCCCTCAAATATGCCTAAGCTAGAAATACTTCCCCACTCTGCATAGCCCAGGATTCCCAATTCCTCTGGAAGAATTTTGGCTCACCTCTTTTGGGGGGAGGTTTCTAGGGTCTTCAATGCTCAGATTAGGTCACTGTCCCTGCACTGGTCACTCTGATTACCTGGGAAGGTTACAAAGATGGAGCAACTCCAGGGGTTGCCAAGGTTCAGAGCAGAAACTTGAGAGGCTGGGGATGAAGGAGTTTGGGCACAGATCCAGAATCCTCTCAGCTTCTGTGATAAGGCACATACCCCATGTATGTATGTGTGTAGGGGGGGGTGGTTAGAGTGTGTGGGTGAAAGTTCTTGGAGGAGACAGCTAGGGTGAGGGTTTGAGTCTGGGAATGGAGTGGGGCCTGTCAAGCAAGGACAAGAGCTTAGCCCTTGAGGTTTCTGGGACAATCAGAGCCAGAAGAGCCACAGAATAAGGCACGTGTAGTCACAAAACCTAAGTGTCAGGCCTTTCTTTGGGCCTTATACTTCTGATATCCACAAGGCAGGGATTTCCACACTGAGGGAGGATGGACCCTGGCCAGCAAGTCAGCCAGCAGCTCTGGGATAGATGCTGCTGTGACTGAAGGCTCAGCTGTCCTGGAAGTGATTCATTTCTTTCCAAATAGCCTCCTCTGTCACCTCCTGGTGGGAATGACCTAGCTCAGGCCTCAGAAGGTCCTAGTATAGCCTATGTGATGGTGTGGGGTGGGGAATGCTTGGGCTGGCCCAGGCCTAAAGGAATCCACCCATTTGTCCCTGACCTGACCTTGCCTTGACCTCCTTCCAGTTACAATGACTTGCCCTTGGTCCTGAGGCAGTTTTACCAACTGCTATAGGATGTTTATTTGCACAATTTCAGCCATGGCCAGAGCAGCCCGAACAGTCTTAGAGATGGGCTACCGGGGCCACATTTACCACAGGGACACTCAAGGTAGCACTGTCTGCTGGGAAGTGTGGGGGGATATGGGAGCTCTAGAGACTATAGTAATGTAGTCACGTGGAACTCAGTTACTAGGGTAACTCCCCCCAAAAGTGCCATGACATGGGTGCTGGGGAGTGCCAGGGCCATACTGAACCAGCTTGGTGGACATCCAGGTACCAGGGAAAAAGCTGTTCATTACATGTGGCTTCTGGGCCCACTGGGTGCTATGTGGGCTGTGGAGACTGTGAAGGGAGAAGCTCCAAAGCAGTCCAGGCCGAAGCCAATCCCTGGCCTTCCCCCAGTTCTGGTCAGCCTATATCCCATGCCAGATCCAGGAACAGGATTCCCTGCACCTCACCCTGGAGCAAACTGACCTCATCAGTGTGTGCCTTCTACTCCGAGCTGCAGCTTGTGACCTCGGTTAAAAGTAGGCAGCCTGGTGGGATATTGTGAGGAACTTGGCTGAGTTACAACTTGCCAGTAGATACAACCTCCTCCACCCAAAAAACAAAAATGGACAGCACACCCCTCATTTGTTCCCTACAAATAAATGCACATACATGTTTATTCTTGATTCCTTCTCCCCAACCTGTACCTGTGAAAGGTGGTGCTGGAAATGAATCCCCTGGGCATAATGGCAGACTTCTCCCATGTCTCAGATACCATGGCATGGTGAGTGGTCTCCCACTCAGTTTCCCAGGGGGTGTGAAAGAATGCATAGAACATTCCTGATGATATTCTGCAGATTCTGGTGAGAGACTTCTTTGGCCCTTGAACCTAAAGCAAGAGGTTCAAACCAGGAGGCCTTGAACCTGAGCCTCAGCTTGCTCAACTTCCTCAAACTCCAGGCTGAACATCTGCTCCACAAGCTCACAGATCACCAGCCTGATCTCATGAATCCAGCATAGGGTTGTAGGTGGTAAATACTTCTCGAAATCCTCAAACCCAGGGCCAAGACACCACCCAAACCAGGGCTGAGACTCCTTCATTCACACAAACTAGAGAGATGAAGTCTCCTTTGATCTCAAAGGAGCCCATGGGATAAACAGGCAGGTGGTTTTGCTGGGGGTGGGGGGAGCTGAGTGTCCATATGTCCATGAATGCAGAAGAAGAACGGTGGCACCGTGATGGTATCCTTGTTCGTGGGGGTGCTACAGTGCTGTTAGCCAACGTGTCCACTGTGGCAAGAAAAGCCCCACCCTGAGTTCTGTGAGCAGTTCTGATTTGGACCTGAAGCTTTGACAGGGGGAACCTCAGAAGAGCCAAACATTTGACCCATACATTGGCAGTAGATACAACTTTCCTCCAAAAAAAAAAACAAACCCAAAAATGGACAGTACACAGCATCTTGGAGCCACGTAGAACTGGAGTCGCAGAGTGGGTAGTGCGATACTGATGGTTGTAAGGGACACACTTGGATGTGAAGCCTGAGTGCCTCGGTACTGGCTCCCAAAGCTCCCTGTCTCTGGCCAAGGGGCTGGGCATCCCCTTAGGTCTCAGTGGTCTTTTTCAGTCATGCTCTCTCATTCTTCACATACATGGAAAGGAGCACCCAGGGGCTCTCAAGGAGACTTGAGGCAGGGTATATCCTCATGTGAAATGGCCCAAACTGGTGGCTTTGGGATCTACTCCAAATCTGAAGCCCAATCTAGAGCCAGCTGGGATCACAACAGGTCAATGGTCAGGGCTCTCAAGTTGGCACACTGGGTGCGAAGCCATGAAGCAGTTGGCCTGCGTGGCCCACAGGCTGCAAGAGAAAGACTCAGCAGAGGCCAGTTCCCACCCCTATGCCTGCCCTAGAAGCCCACATTGCTGATTCTCTATCCCTATGATCACTTTGACCACATCGGGGCAGTCATTGGATCCAAGTTCATTGGTATCAACAAAGATTATGATGGTGCCAGCCAGTGATCACTTCTCTATGGTTTGTCTGGGGCTGGCTGTGTAACAGTGGGGTCTTCACAGCCTCCATGCCCACCACAGCATGGTCCTCATGGCTTTGGGCCTTAACCACAGCCTCAGGTCTGCTGGCCCATCTGGCACTGCCCCTCCCAGGGTCTGCTTCCTAGGCTCTCCTGTTTGTTTGTGGCCCATCGACCCCACCCTAGTCCATTGCATTTGGCCAAGCTGTTAGACAGGGCTCATCTGCCCAGCATGTGCACCCATCTCTGGGGCCTGCAGACCCACTGCCTCTGAGCAGACTTTTAGCAAAGTCTGATGCACACTGGCCATGTTCTTGGCTTGCAGTTGGGCCTGTGCCTCCAGGGGTTCAACCCAGTTCTTAAAAAGCTTTTCTTCTTTTTATATATAGAGGAAAAAAGTTGCATTCAGTGAAAGGCGTAGATCTTAATAGTACAATTCAAATGAGTATGATGAATATTCAAGGAGGTTTTGATTCTGAAAGATGAAGAGCAGGGATGAATTGTTCTCTCTCTCCCATTCTCCATTTCCCATGTCTGACCAGGGCTGGGATTCAGTGGACCCTGGGCACATAGGGCTATGGTTCTGAGTCAGGACCAGGGAACAGGTCTGGGACCCAATAGCTGGTTGCCTGGCAGTCATCCAGTTTCCCTGAGGGGCTGGAAGACATAGTCACATATCCAATACTGGTAGAGGAATTGCTGAGTTGAGGCTGGAGTGAGGAAGAGGTCCAGGGTGTCCTGGGAGGAAACCTGTTGCAGGTCTCCTCCCGCAGGAACAGGCATCTGGGCTGGGCAGAAAGTAGCTCAGGAGTCTGAGGTGGCTGCTGACCACCAGTGGCTGCCTCCAGGTATGTGGGGAAAACAAGGGGCAAAGGCCCATAGAGATGAGTTCTCCTATAAGTACCTGGGCAGCCCTTGCTGCTCCATCCTCCTGTAGCTGCATCAGAGACAGTATCTGGCTCCAGAGCAGAAACTAAGTGGGACTCTTGTGCTTTCGACACCCAAGCTGTCACATAAGAAATCATTCTCAAAATCATCCTCCCCCATGGCTCCAAGTCTCACAATTATTGCTGCCTTTCCAGTTGTCATTCTGTGGCTCTGGTGACCTAGCTAACCCTTAGCAGCTGTGGACACCCACAAAGTTCCTCCTTCACACAGGCACACACATTTTCTGAAAATAAATATTTTAGACTGGAGCCAGGCATGAGTGTTCTTCTCTGTGGAGGGTCTGATGGCATAGGCTCCTAGTGTGTGGGGAACTCTGCTGTTCAGCCACCAGTTACTCAAGGAAAACCTGCTGGTAGTGACCCGAGAAAACCCAGGTGATTGGGCTCAGCATTGGAAGAAGACAGTGGGTGGCTCTGGCTGCCTGAGGGTGGACCTGCTCTGGGTTTCCTCTGAGTAGCTCACCTCAGTCCCTGTCCTGACCCAGTAACCACCACCTGGGGATATTTCAGGGGATTCTAGCTCACATTCCCAGGTAAGGAACCTGCCTGGGTCACAAATGACCTTTGTTTCTATTTGAATAGAGCCCAGAATATCAGGCCACATAATCGACCATGGCCCTCCAGTGGCAGGACTGCCTGAGATATGGGCCCTCCCTTCCCTGGCGCCCCAGGGATTTCCTCTCTGAGAGGGACAGGCTACTTCAAGCAACCACGCCATCTTACTCCCAGGCTATTAACAGTAATAGCCACTGCACTAATAATAGGCAAAATTGAGTTAATACATTAAAAGTTAATAATCTTAGTTAATAATAAAGATGATAATAGATAATGGCTAATAAAAATAATAATTAATAATAATAGCCTATGCATACTCCATGACTAAGCAATTTCACCCCAGCTATGTATCTAAGAGGAATGCATGCATATATGCCTCCAAAGGCATATGAAATAATATGTATAGCAGTACTATTTATAATGACCCCAAACTGTGCATTTCAAAGTCAAACTTCAAGGAGCCAAAGACAAAAAAATCATCTTAAAAGCACTCATATTTTAAAAAATCACATTAACCTGATGAATGAAAGTAGCTACCAATGTTGAATTCTGTACAGTTAAAATATTCTTCAAAAATGAAGGAACATAAATATGTTTTTAGTTCTGAAAACAAAATAGTCCCTTTGGTTCTACTCTCTTATCTCTACCTTATTATACAGAACTAAATAAAACAAGTTGACAGTTTCATCATTTGATCTAGAAATCTGTTCGAAAAAGTATCAAATTAATTAGGTACGTTTTTATCAACTGTGATGATTAATTTAACATGTCAACTTGGCTAGATTATGGTACCAGTTGTTTGGTCAAACAGCAGTCTAGACGTTGCTATGAAGGAGTTCTTTAGATGTGATTAACATTTAGATCCATTGACTCTGAGTAAAATAGATTACCCTCCATAATACAGATGGACCTCATTTAATCACCTGTAGGCCTTAAGAGCAAAGACCAAGGAATCCACAAGAAGCAATACTGCCTCACAATTGAAACATAAAAACCCTGTCTGAGATTCTAGCCTGCCGGGCTGCACTGCAGATTTTGGACACAGACTGTAACATAACATGAACTTTTACTTAAATTCCAGCCTGCCAGCCCACCCTAAAAATGAAGACTTGCCAGCCCCCTCAATCATAATTATGTGAGCCAATTCCTTAAAATCAATCCATCCTGCATATATACTAGGGTGAAGGGTAATTTGCTGCATCTGACCCCTCCTAAAACCAAAAGAAAGTCACAATGTCTAGCAAACCTCTTTGGATTATGGAAGCAACCTAGCCTTCTCTTGGGTGTGCTGATATGGCTTATTTACCAAATGACCTAAAACCTAATATTTTTGAGTGGGGTCCAATACCAAAGGAGGTTCTGCAACAGGCGCAGGCTGTTCTGGGAACTGCTGTACCATTTGTGTACGACCCAGCAGGTCTCATGCTGCTTAAAGTCAGAGGCAGATAAAGATTCTCTTTGGACATATCTGCAGATGTCTGTAGTTGGTCCGCAATGCAGATCCTTATCATTCGGGGGCAAAGCCTTGCTGTCCTCTGTGCATAACTGCTCTCTTTTTGAAAAACAGCTATTGGCTTGGTAGTAGGCCTTAGAAGAGACAATGTTTAACTTAGGGCCCCTAAATTACTATGCAACTTGAGTTTTCCGTCATTAACTGAATGTTTTCTGACCCACAAAGCTATCCTTTGGGTGTGCATCACAGCATTCCATCCTCAAATGGAAGTGGTATGTCTGTAATTGGACCTGAACAGGCCCTGATTCTATAAGTAAGTTATGTGAAAAAGTATCTCCAGTGTATGTGGCCTTGACTCCTGCTACAGTAACTTCTCTCTCCCAGCCTGCACCTGTATTAGTTTCCAATTATGATTATTTCATTTATAATGTACACACTATTGGGTAATAGTGAAAAGAGCAGGTATTTCTTATTTATCATTTCTATAGATTTATTGTAGTATTTTACATTTGTCATGATACCTGTGTTTGTTTGTGGTAGCCATTGTTAAGCAATGGCTGCATTAGTATGTAGTGCCATTTCTCTCATAGCCAGAGTTCAAGGGTCCAAAGATCAGCGTACAACTGACAGCATTACTACTCGCTATTACCGCTTGTGATTCATTAGCAAAGTTTTCACCCCCTGTTCCTAGACCCTTATGCTCTGCTAGTCCAGAGGCAATGGTCCAAAAGGAGGAAAGATTCCACCAGTAAGCACGACAATGATTCCATTGATCTGGAAGCTAAGACATGTTACTCAGTCACTCTGAGCAACTCATTCCTCTGAATAGGCAGGCAAATAAAGGAATTCTTGTTCTGGCTGGGATGATAGATTCTGACTGCCAAGGGTAAATTGGATGGCTAGTTCACAATAAAGGGAAATAAGAGGTAAATAGAGGTAAATAAAGGTAAATAAAGAGGTAAATGCAAAATGTCCTTTAAAATGTCTTAGTACTACTATGCCCTGTGATTAATGTTAATTAAAACCTTCAACAACCCAATCTGGGCAGAAATGAAAGTTCGAGTTACCTGCTAGGTAAATAACCAACTATGACCAGCTGAGATGCTCGATGAAGGCAAAGGGAATATAGAATAAGTAATAGAAAAAAGCCAGCATAAATACCAGCCACAACCACATGACCTGTTATAGAAAGGAGGTCTATGATTGTTACAAGTATTTCAATCTCATTTTTTTATAGATATGTGTGTGTACATGCACACTCACACTCAGATACCTGGATAATAAAATATAATTTTCCTTCTCTTATCTCTTTATCATATAACATATGACATACTAACTTTACTATAATTTAAGTATCGTTAACTTTATCATAATATTTAAGTCACAGGATACCAAGCAGAAGAGTGAACATAACCCAAAGACTTTGCATCTTCTTCTGGGGAGTTGGCGTGGTTTTGTTGTATACAGGATAGTTGTGTCCTGCTCTGCAGACCTTGTTATTGTCTTTATTTTGAGACTAAAGATGGTTTAAACAGGTGTGTATCATTCTCAAGTTCATAAGGGGTGACGTGTGATGGTTATGCCGCCCAGTTATTTGGTTACAAAGTTTAGATAACTGTGCAGGTTTATTTTTTAGATATGATTAACATTTAAATCAGTAGACTGTGTAAAACAGATTATCTTTCATCATGCAGGTAGGCCTCATCCATTGGGATGAAGCTCTTCAGAGCAAAGGATGAAGTTTCCCAAAAAAGAAACAAATCTGTCTCAAGATTGCAACACAGAAGCCCTGCCTGAGATTACAGCCTGCTGGACTGCCCTGCAGATTTCAGGCTCAGGACTGCATGCAGCGTCAACTCCTGCCTGAATCCTCAGCTTGCTGGCTTGCCCCGTCAATTCCAGATTTGCCAGCCCCCACAACGGCATGATTGTAGTGGCTTAAGACAAGAACCATGTTATTATCTCATTGTTCTGTCGGTTGAGTGAGGGAGCTCAGGTGGGTGATTTGTCTGCTCTACAAAATGTCAGTGAGGGCCTCACACATCATAGCATCTAATTTTAAGAAGAAACTGACCAATTCTTGTGTTCAGTTTTGGCCATATGAGTTTGAGGTGCTTTTATGATATCACAGTTGAATCAATGTACAAATGATACTTAAGCCATAAATACCAAATACTTTGGCCGACATATTTATTGTCACTGCCCAGAGCAGGAACTATGAGAAATCCCACTGATGCAGTTGTCTGCAGCACCAGGGCAAACATTTTGCAATGGAACTCCTAGTTAAAAAAAAATTATGGAGGCCCATGTTGCTGCATGTCACTGCTGGGGAAAGACTGGTGGTTTCTTATTCCCTTTTGTTTTTCAGAGCTTGTGTATAGGGCTCTCACTGGAAACATGGCAATTGCGTTCCAGTACCTGGAAGTGAAGCAATCTGGCAAACACAGAGGTCTTTCCGAAGCCATGATAATGGAGAAAACATAGCAGAGAGTGGTGATAAATCCCATTTTGATCTCAGATAACCCTTTTGGCTACCTTAAAAGTATCTGTTTTTTCAAGGTTTTATTTACACTCAGGCTATGAGGTCATATTTTTATTTGCTTTCTCAACAATCAGTCTCTTTTTATAGTTGTGTCGATACCTAACTTTAGAGAGAAGTGGCAAACAGCAAAATGAGGCTAATAGCAATCCCAGTTTGAGCAGTCTTGACATGAGGTTGGAATATCAGCAAAATATCCCATAGAGGACAAGGGCCGAGGGGAGAATTTGGAAGTTCAATTCTACTACATAGAGGCCAATCACTGTAAGAGGTAGAGAGTGAGGCAGTGTACAGTTTAATGGCTTATTCTGTGAATCAAACAAAGTCAATGCTTATGTGTTTCAGTTTTTCAGTTAGTGCACACTGTGTTGCTGAACGTCAAATGGACATTTCCCCACACCTGTTTGAGATTCATCTTACATGCCTTAAGCCTACACAGACCTCACAGAGCTACTCAAACTGTTCTTTATTTTAAAACAGGGCTGTGTACAGATTTCTGAAATAGCACTTTCAGACTTTCACTGTTTATCTATCCATATGTATGTTTCTTTCTTTAGGCAAGAGCTCTATGAGGGTGGAGATCATGATTTTAAAAAGCATTTTGGTGAGCTCAATTTAGAATAGCAAGATCGAGAATGTAAAATAGTTAACCCATGGTAGAAAACCAGCTTTAAGAACTGGACTACCCAGCTTAGGGTGAGAGGAATAAGGAGATAAAAAGAGAAGATGAGAGGAATTCAGACTGGGTGTGTGTGTATCTGTGTATAGAACAAGAAAGGAACAATTTCAAGTTGCACAAGCTCAGTAGCTCTTTGTTGGAAAGGCATGGACTTTTTATAGGAAATTAGATTGAATTCACGTTTAAAAAATCTTTTCCAGCTTAAAAAATGTACAAGCACTTTTTCTGCTGGCCATAACAGAGCATTCTGTCCTCTATATTTTACAGCACCTTATGCTCAATTGCCTCTACTCAGCATATCCTCCTATGTTTTGCTATATATTAAACCCCATGCTTTTATGGTTCACATGGACAGTGTTTTTTATTAATGCCTATAGTCTAGGTGCCCTTAAGCAAACAGAAGTTTTAATTGATGGTCCAACCATTTTAATCACCTGTCCCAGACACTCAGTTCAGAATGTCCCAACACAGAAGGAATGATACTTCAGTTTTAAAGCGCTAAATTGGACATGTATAAATCATAGGTTACGCCCCATAGGTTGATGACTTTGAAAAAGGTATTTCACAGGACAGAAAAATGATTTTTCCATAAGATTCACAGAAAAACAATTGACAGAGAATAAACACATGTGAACTCACAGTTTTGAAAAATACATCTTACAGTATTTTAAAAAGGCCTGTCTTTGATAGACTTTCAGGAGAGTATATACAGGGTAGGTTTTTTTCAGAAGCAATCAGTATAAGAATATGGTATTTAAGATAATTACAAGATTGGCCTCAAATAAATTCAAATTTTCCAGCAAATTTCTCTGCCTGTGATTCAGGTGACCTTTACAAGTGGCAAAACAGAGAATGAGTCTGTAAGCCATTTGATTTAGTTACATGAGAGCTCTGATTTGTAAAGAAAGTATAATAAATGTACTTTTTGATGACATTAATGTACATTCACATATTTTTGCTAATATTTGGTCTTCACAATCACAATGAAGACATACAGAACTGATAGTATTTTTAAAACTCAGAATGTAATTTCCAAAACTATTATTTATATATAATACAAATGTCATCAATAGTATATTATTGATATGTTAATATAAATATGCATATAATAGTATTAATACAATATTGTTAATATTATATTAACACAATATTATATATATGAGCTATTTAATTTTTCTGCAGTTGAAAAAGCTTGGTAGTGTGACTTCCTGGGTATCTAGAGAAACCAGATGTTGTAGTCCACAGTGTTTCTATGATTCTCTGATTTTGATGGGGATTCAAAGTGGCATCTCTATCTGACCTGTCCTTCTATCTATCCTTTTTCTTTCTATTATTTCTCCCAACTGCTGTGATTCAGACTTGAGAAGCTCCTGAACGTGGATGGGAAGGCAGACAGCAAATCTAACATAACGACTTTTACCTGCATCAAGCAATGTGAGTTGCAGGGACAAAATGACAATAAAAACTAAATATACATGTGTGTGTGTGTGTGTTAGGCCTGGCTTCCTTGTTTTTGTTACTATATATTAGATTAACGGAGTTCACAGATGGGATACTGGGAGAAGCCTCTTTATAAGAAGTCTTAGGAAATCAGTAAGATGCGATTACAGGGGAAAAAAAGGCCCCATGGTAATTTTCTACAGATGAAATTCTGCCTTTACATTTTCTCTTTAAAAAGCAAACAAGAAAGTATGAACACATTCATCCAACTATTCATCCTTTAAAAGTGTGAATGATATATTTCAATAATATTCATAATTCCCAAGAGCTTCTTTTTACCTAAGATAATTTTAGTTTTTCATTTTGCACAACAGATAATTATGTAACATGAGATACTTAATATTTTGACCTTGTATTTTAATTTTAAAAGTAAATTTAAAAAACTCTACCAAGGAAATTTACTCACTCATTTTCCATTGATAGCAGATATATAAAGCACACCGTGCGAGAAAGGCATCCATAAATCAGTTGCCTTTTGCATGTGCCCTGACTGGGCATTGAACCTGTAATCCAGGTATGTGCCCTGAAGTGGAATGGAACCGATGACCTTCCGCTTTGCAGAATGACATACAACCTATTGAACCACCTCAGTCAGGGCTACGGTTATGCGGTTTTCACTGAAAATAATTATTTTTATTCTTTCCTTTGTGAACTTTCTTTCTTATCCTCTTTTATTCTTTGGTAATGTCCTCTCCTTCATTAGCACATTCTGTAATGTGAATTACATTGTCATGTGTTTTGCTGTTGTTTCTCTTTCTCTGTCTCTACTGTATAGTGCTCAGGGTCTGTGATACCACTTTTACTGTCCTTTACTTAAGCCTCTGTGTTTCACTCAGCATGTTGTCCTTTGTCTCTCCCTAACTGACTGGTAGATCTTGCAAATTATTTTAGGATACCATTCTAACCTTCTGTGTCTTCAGATATTATTTCCATAACTCTTTGTAGGTTTGTTTGTTTTCATTTTGATTATACTTCTGCACTGAGCAGAATTATTTATTCTTCTTAGCAAATCCTGTGGCCCTAGAAAGTTAGCAGAGTGATGCTAGGAAGACCATTAACCATTGCCCTGCTCATCTACAGCATGAAGTTAAGTTTCAGGTACTTTATTATTTCTTCCACATCATGATTTCGTCAGTGACTCACAGATTAAGTAATAGAGCCTAAGACGGACTCTATGGGAGCAATGGAGCAGACTATGAGGGGTTATTTGGACAAGATTAAGTTGTTCTTACAAGTTGCTTTCAACATTAAAAGAAAGTGAGCAATATAAATAATTTCCACAAAATATGTTTTACTCAGAATATTTTTGGCCCTTGAAATGTAATTTAGATAACTAACTTTAGGGATACTACTGATAAAATGATCAAAATTGAGAATTTTTTTCTTCTCAATTTACAAAGTTTTTGTTTAAAGTGAAAAAGATGAATCTGATAGTCTGAAGTTCAGTTCATCTCATGTGTTATTGAGTGATATGTATTAGATATTTTCAATTTATATAACACAAATACTTTACTTTTAAATTTGGAGCAGAATGAAAGTCAATTGTTAGATAACTGATGCTAGACAATGCCAATTATGCTGAATACTACATAGAAATTTTAGTAACATATCTTAGCCTCTTCCAGACCTCCTTGGTTAGATACATAATTATCAATCCTCAAAATATAGAGGAGACATTCTTTTGCATGAGAATTACAGAGGAATATCCAAGTCAGTCTCTGGTTCTTCACTCTGTCTCACCTCGGAATTCTATTATCTACCATCAGGAAGAATAAGAAAGTCCATGCATTCTTTGTGAACAGCTGAAACCTAGAGCCTTTACTAAAGATTGTTATGTCACCATAAGAAAAATAAAACATTTAGCTTCTCTAACCTCAATTACTCATCTGTAGCATAAAGGTAATAATTCTTACCTCCTATAATTATTGCAAAAGGAATAAAAAATGTTGACTGAATTGCTAAAGCACTTATCAGGCTGGATACTTTTCATTCCCCCCCCCCCTTTTTTTTACTATCTTTCTTCTCTGCTTTATTTATCATTCCTTTCATCTTCTTTGATCATGGTTCCTCACTTCTTTCAGTTTTATAGAAGTTGTTACTTACTTAAATAAACAACATTCTTAGCCACAAAAGCCACTAAACTCTATGCCAAAATAGAAGATCATTATAGCATCAAATGTTATACTTGTGTTCTTCATCCCTCACAAAATAACATAAAGGTTTATGAGTATATCAAATGACTTTTTATCTGCTTTCATATTTTTATAATATATGTAAGTTATCTTCATAGAACAATGTATGACATCCCTATACATTTAACACCTTCCACATACCCGCTGGTAGAATGAATTTATAGAATACAACAATTTGGCCCTAGAAAAATATATAAAACTGTGCAGGCAATAGGAGGCAACATTAATAAAAGCAAACATAATGTCCCTTGAAAGAAAGGCCTCAGCCAACTCAGTCCAGCTCAACTCATCATATGGTCAGAAATGCCCACCATGGGACTTGTCATGAAAGCATATTACATACTCATATTAAAAAAAAATAGTTGTGCTCTACAGTTTGAACCTCAAATACA
Source organism: Phyllostomus discolor (assembly GCF_004126475.2). Classification (NCBI taxonomy): domain Eukaryota; kingdom Metazoa; phylum Chordata; class Mammalia; order Chiroptera; family Phyllostomidae; genus Phyllostomus; species Phyllostomus discolor. The sequence continues at coordinate 54,177,075 of NC_040907.2, forward strand.
AAGTCTGTAGCAATTATGATAAATCAGTACTATGGGCCTAGTGGAAAATGTTACCTTTTTTTCTAATGGAAAGTGAGAAACGTGTTTTTTTTTAATTTCTGGTTACTCTTTATTTTAGCTTCTACATGATAGGACAATAAGGGGAGACCCCAAGGACAAGGAGGAAACAATTTAATCTAGTAGTATATTGTCAGAGATAACTTCACATTCTCTGAACAACCAAATTTTATGAGTTGATTTCAAATATGAATGCTAAAGCATATTATGAGTTTTGAGAGTTTTCTATAACATCTACAAAATCATTCTGGATAGACAGTAAAGAGTCATAAATATGTAGTTTAACAATTTGAACAGGTGAAAATTCCCTGAGGTCAAGATTCAGGAAGTGAGACATTGCCAGTTCAGTCAGTGCTATTTATCTCTGTGGTCCGATGCCTCACAGGCTGTTATTGGTACATTCAGATTTGTCTTTACGCATTGCACTCATCCCTTGTTTGTCATATTTAATGATGCAAAAAAAAGAGCACTGGAACTCATCATAGTCATTGTTTATCTATGTTCAACTTTCATTGTTATCTATTAAAAATACCTGTTTTAAGTCTCTCCACATCCGAATACATTCCTCCTCGTTATTTAGTATTATATTGCCCTCATTTCTTTCTTTTGCTTGCTCATTTATTCATTTCTCACCCTTCATCTTTGAAATTTCCACTTGGAGCTATTCCACAAAATGGCCTTTAATTGATGACAGTCATTTACTGAATGTTGGACTTTGCCATAGTAGACAATTTGCAGGTACTATTCATGACCCATCCTTTATATTAATCTTAAAGCACAGTCTTTTGAAAAGATGAGTAGTTTGCAATCATTTTTTTCCATACTGACAAACTTAGCTTTAATGAGGTTTTGTGTGCCACTGCAAAATAAGATACCAAGTACTCACTGGGGAATTTTACCAGTCTCTTTTCTTACTCTGTAAAAACAAAGCAAATGTGGAAAAATTGGGCACCAAAAAAGAAATTTCAGAGAAGAGAAGGAAAATGCCAAGGAGAGGTAATTTTTAGTATGCTAATTACAAGAAAACTTGTAAGCAATATTACTTAGAAAAATAGCTCATTGGAAAATGAAGCTGTACTTATATTTCTGTACATACAAAGAGACTTACAGAATTGGGACAATTATCCGGATAACTCAGGCCCAACAAGAATTTCACTAGAGATCTTGTAATGAGGCCAAATTATATGTGAATGTGTATTTTTACCCTTGCTTTTTTTAATCTGAACACTTAAAAATCGTATTATAGAAGTAAGTAAAACTTTATCATGAAAGAGTCATTTACGTACATTTTCATGTAAACCAGGTGAACACTCACAGAACTTGAATTTAGGGGTTATTCTTCTTGCCTGAGAAAGGAAAGTGCTTCATAGCTTTTAATTTTCTGCCTCTAAAGTTCCCAGTTAATATTTTGCTTCTCCAAGGAGAAAATTTTGAACCACAAATAAGGGTCTTGAATTAATTTTGTACATATCAAAGTGTTCACTGCTTTTCCTGGATTTAATTATAATTATGTCAATTTGTTATATTTACTCTATAATTATAATAACTGCTCTGCATTTATTTTTAGTACAGTTCAGAGAGGAGTTGAACAGGTTAATGACACTTTAAGAGCACATAGAATCAGTGTGTATTTGCTCAGTGAAATTACACATTAAGAAACCTCTCAGATATGGAAACAAAGGTAAGAAATGTGTTCCTAAATTTCAGTTACTGAATCATATGTGAATATGGCATAGCATGGCAGGAAATCTGATTTGCAACATAGGTGCCGCTTGTCTGGTGTGGGCAGTACTTCTGAAGTACCATGTGCCATCCCTGACCCTTATTATGGCACAAATCGGCTGGTTACATAACATTTACAACTCAGTAGTACCTTGAATAAAGTAGGTCTTGAAACTATTTTGCTTCTTGGAAACAGAGGAATGGGCAAATTGCCTCACATGATGGCCTCTGCTTCATTAGCACACTGGTCAGAGTATGTTGTTAGGAACTAAAGAAGGATACTGAACTCAGTCACCTCTCTTTCCCTGGGGTGTAGGAGACATTGAGTCCTCAGATGTTTTAAAATGAGAAAACTTAGGTCTTTAACTCAGATTGGCCCTATGGATCAGTAGAGTAAGCCATTGTCTATGTGTGTGATTTGGTAGTTGAATGTCTTGAGTTACATCTTAGTTAATTGGTTGAATTGTATACACATGACTTTTTACGCATCACTTTATATTCCCAAACTTTGATTTTCTTAGCTATAATGTGGTCATGACACAGAATTATAACAAGCATTAAATAAGTCAATGGATATGGAATTATTTTATCATATACATTGTGAAAGCTGTGTAGAAGAATTGCTGAAATATTTAATCCTTAATTTCTAATAGTGTTTATCAATGAGATTACTAATCTGTTTCCTAAAATCTTTAAAAAATATAATTAACTTGTTTACTGTAATTAAACACAGAATCCATTTTTCATATTGGACTACTAATACCTTTCAAGCTCCTTCCTTCCCCTTCCCTTCCCCTTCCCCTGTTACTTCACAACTGAACCAACCTGTAAGGAAACTTTGTATTCCCTCCCTTGGTGCTGGCAGAAAGTTCAGTCCATGAACATGCTATCCCAGCCTGCTCAGAGAACCTTCACTCTGGCTGTGCCTCCTAACTACAATTAAAACCAGACTTATCCTTCCCTCTTGATCTTTCTTGTTTCACTCTAGACCACGTTTGAGCCCTTCTCCTTGGAGGAGTAAACACCTACAGCTGTTTACTGTGTAAATAACAAAGTAAAATTTTAGTGTAAAATTTTAGTTCATACCTATTGGTGTTTGTGTCATTCATGACAACATCAACACAAATTCCTGGGGTGAGGATGAGGAGGTGGAGGTTTGGCAGTTATTCAACCTTCTTCAGAATTAGGTATCCAAATAAAGCATGTGCTCTGTCTAGCCTACACAATAGCTGGTTCTCCTTAGTGATGTTCCCTAGAACCTGGGACAAATCTAGACAGAATTGTTTAAAATGTGGAGAAAATTAAGCATTTAAATCATTCTGGAATGCCAAACAGTTCAGTTTTCTTTTGAAAACCATAGGGAAATGACTTATTTTCAGTGTGTTCCAGAAGGATGGCTATAGGAATACAAATACCTTATTATTCTTACTCCAAAGGGAGGTGCTAGATGTGTGTTTAATTGATTATCCCCATTTAATAAGACTCCAATTGTACCTGTGTATTCAGAGTCCAAGAAAAGAAAACAACTGTGTTATAGCTGACTAATAATTATGGTAGGGTAGGTATTTCATGCTATTCTATGGAGATGATAATGGTGAGCCAGACTAAAACTCTACACTTTCATATTCCATGTGGTCTGGTAGCATAGATAGAATAACATATAATGAAAATAATGGGTGTTTCATGTTGTGTTCTAGGAAACCACATTAAAGGCAACTTACATGGTCTATAAATAGTGGATAGGTTATAAAAAGGTGCATAGACTCTAACTAAGTAATAATGTCAGGAATATGGGGAGGGGTAGGCTACTGCAAAAAAGGGATGGGATTTGTAAATACCTTGAACCAGTAAAGAGTATAAAATGTCCATATGTCCAAATTTGATCGGGATAATCTAAAATTTCATCTGCTGTACCAATGTGATTATTAATGGTTCCCTCATTTACTGCCAAAGTGTGTTAGATCTGACAATAAAAATATATAGTTCCTGTAGCCAGATGAAAATATAAAGTATTTTAGTATAAATTTAGATTTGACATATTTTTTCTCCTAACAGTACTATTTACTATTTTTTTAACCCTAGAATAAAGCAAATTAAAAAATATTTTGGTCAAATAAAAGCCATGATTGTAAATAAAATTTAATAAAAGTCCAACTTGTATTAAATTTTAATAAAGTTATCTATTAACCATAGATAACTTCCTCTTCTTCCTTTAGGATAAACAATTCATCCCCAAATTTTAGTTTCTTTTAGTGTTTGTGTTTATTTCCCATCTCTCTTATTGAATAATCTTTTTCCTGGAAATTTAACATCTGACATAGTGCCTATAAATCTTATCAAAAATAACTTTGTTAGTGGTGTGCATACAGTGCAATATACAGATCCTGTATCATAGAAATGTATACCTGAAACCCATATGATTCTATGAAACCATGTCACCTCAATAAATTTAATAAAAATAAAAACATAATACAAATAATTGTGTTACAATATTTCTAAATTGTTGCAAAAGAAAAAAGAAAGGAGAAAGGGAGGAAGGAAGGAAGGAAGGAAGGAAGGAAGGAACCACAAAGTCTGTTACAATATTCTATTTTATGCCTGCTGACTGAGGAGTTAATTCAAGAATTTGTCTTTTATTTCTACATCTCTAATGAAGGCCTAAGTACTTTGAGAAATCAGTTTACTGGCTGTAATTTTTTAGCTTGTCCTGTCTTATTGTGATCAAAGGAGAAGGGAGCTGTTTCTTGAGAGAATTTTTACTTTGGAGAACAGTTAAAAATAAGAAAAATGCTATATGTTAATGCAAAAGATTAGATATATACATGTAAAAAACATAATCATGTATATATCTAATCTTTCAGCCTATGTTCATTTTTAATTAGAGATGTTACATGAAGTTTACTTATTAACGTTTAAAACATGTAACATCTCTAAGAGTATGTAAATAAACTGATATTACACATGAATCAATGCTTTTTAATGTCTCAGAGATTATATGAAGGCTATAGCCTATAAACTGGATGAGAAAAACAGTGCTTATTAAACATGCCTATATATAATTTAAAATCCTGTTATGAATCATTGGAAAATAAGGGTGAAATGAATAAGCAGTGTTGTCAAAATGATATGGCATTAACATCTACAATGATATTAATAAGAGGATTAAAAAGACAGAAAATGAACTCGCAAAGAGAATAATGAAATGAATTCTACAGAAAGCTATTTTGGACATTTGCTGGTCTTTTCATGTTTATGTTTGCTAGATGAATATAGATATGATTGAATATGACTGATAGAATGTAGACACTCTAGAAATTATACAGGCCCAATATTTGAATGGAAAAGTTTAGAAGCACGCAAAAAGGAACCCAGGTGGTCAGAGAATGGCATGATGTGGATAGTAATTTAAGAAAACATGAATGAAATGAATAATCTTTTTATGCTCAAAAGCCTATTAAACACTGTTAGGGCAAAACATTTAGAAAATGAGCAAATCAAAGTGGGTGGGATACCTTTTATAGACTGTGTATTGAACATAAATTCATTTCACTTAAGCCTCATGGAGATCTTATGACGCGTCAAATATCTTAAAATGTTTTGCCTGATAAGCCTAACAGATGTGTTCATTAGCCAGGAAGGATATTTTAACAAAACTTTGGTGTTGAAGTTCCTTTTGGTGAGGCATTTCCTTCTCACTTTACCATAGACATCCCCCTCTCTTCACACATTTGGTCCCCACACCTCCTTGGCCCCTGAAGACATTCATTGTGATAAGCATTAGTGTTTTGTGTCAGAGGAAGAGAAACTGAAGCTCAGAAAAACTGAGTAGCGTTCTCAAATTCAAACAGGAAAAGAATTCAAATGAAGAATTTTAGTTTCCTTATCTTTACTTCTTTGTTAGTGTGCATTGCCATCTTAATTCCTGTGGAAGGAAGTATAATGTCCCTCCAAAGATGAGTATATCCTAGCCCCTAGAAACTGTGAACATTACTTTGCTTTTTTTAAAGTGTTTTAAAAGATTTTATTTATTTATTTTTATTTTTATTTATTTTAAATGTTGATAGTGTCCATAGAACAAATGTTTTATTTAAAAATACATACTATTGTTAATTCTAATATTTTGTTATTGTATGAATGGATAGTACTGTAGCAAAAAAAGTATCATCTTTAACCCTCCTGCTCAGTGTTTTTAATATGTATTTATTTTTAGAGAGGGGAAGGGAGGGAGAGAGGGAGAGAAACATCAATGTGTGGTTTCCTCTTGCCCACCCCCTACTGGGATACCTGGCCTGTAACCCAACCATGTGCCCTGACTGGGAATCTAACTGATTACCCTTTGGTTTGCAGGCCAGCACTCAGTATATACCAGCCAGGGCCTGAACATGCTACTTTGAATGACAGAAGGGAATTCAGATTGCAGATGAAATCAAGTTGCTAATTAGCTGACCTTACAATAAGGAGAGTGACCTGTATTATAGAGGTGAGACTAATTTAATTACATGAGGGTTTTTTTTTGTTTGTTTTTAAAGATTTTATTTATCTATTTTTAGAGAGGGAAGGGAGGGAGGGAGAGAGAGAGAGAGAGAGAGAGACCAATGTGCTATTGCTGGGGGCTATGGCCTGCAACCCAGGAATGTACCCTGGCTGGGAATCGAACCTGGGGCACTTTGGTTCCCAGCCCGTGCTCAATCCATTGAGCTACACCAGCCAGGGCTACATGAGTTCTTTTTTATATAATTTTTATTTTTTAAATTATTTTATTGTTGTTCAATTACAGTTGTCTGCATTTCCTCCCCACCCCAGCCAAACCCACCTCCCTCCTTTGCTTCCACCCTCCCCCTTGGTTTTGTCCATGTGTCCTTTATAGTAGTTCCTAAAATCCCTTCTCCCCATTATTCCCTCCCTCCTCCCCTCTGGTTATTGTTCAATTGTTCTTAATTTCAATGTCTCTGGTTATATTTTGCTTGCTTTTTTCTTTTTTTGATTATGTTCCTATTAAAGGTGAGATCATATGGTATTTGTCTTTCACTGCCTGGCTTATCTCACTTAGCATAATACTCTCCAGTTCCATCCATGCTGTTGCAAAGGGTAGGAGCTCTTTCTTTCTCTCTGCTGCAGAGTATTCCATTGTGTAAATGTGCCACAGTTTTTTGATCCACTTATTTACTGATGGGTACTTAGGCTGTTTCGAGCACTTGGTTACTGTAAATTGTGCTGCTATAAACATTGGGGTGCATAGCTTCTTTTGGATTGGTGTTTCAGTGTTCTTAGGAATATACAGAGGGCCCAGAGACATATGAAAAGATGCTCAGCATCACTAGCCTTCAGACAGATGCAAATTTAAACCACAATGAGATATCACTTCACACCGGTCAGAATGGCCATCGTAAACACATCAACAAACAAGTGTTGGAGAGGATGTGGAGAAAAGGGAACCCTGATGCACTGTTGGTGGGAATGCAGACTGGTGCAGCCACTGTGGGAAAAAAGTATGGAATTTCCTCAGAAAACTAAAATGGAACTACCTTAACTACGTGAGTTCTTAAAAGTGGGGAACCCTTTTCTTCTTGTTGGATCAGAGTAATGAGATAGAAGGAAGAGTGAGTTAGTGTAAAACAAAGTAGACTTGCACTTGCTGGCATTGAAAATGGAAGGAGAGTCAAGGAAAGTGGGCGACCTCTAGAAGGAGGAGCAGCTGACAGCCAGAAACAAAACAAGGATCTCTGTCTTACAGCCTCAAGGAACCTAATGCTACCAACAACTCAAATAACAGAAAAAGGATTCTCCCCTAGAACCTCCAGCAAGGAATAGAGGCCTGCTGATACACTGGTTTTAGTACAGTGAGACTGATGTTGGACTTTTGACCTAGAGAACTATGAGATAATAAATCTTTGTTGTTATCCTTCTAAATTTGTGCTAATTTCTTATGGCAATGATAGCAAACTAATTCAACCACAAATGACAAAGAGTATTAACCCAAGTATAGGACACCAACTGGACCACTGCTAGTGGGTGGTGTCACTGCACTAAAATCTTAATGCTGGCTGTCTTTTACATTTCTTCTATGCCAGAGTGTAGGGTAGGGGAGTGTGGGCAAGATCCTTCCTGTTTATAGTTTGCTCTTTCTCTGACTTATTTTGGCCTGGGACTACTTTAGCTATAGCTGCAATCTAAGGTAAAATAAACCTATGAGGTCAAGTGAACTCTGTCTTTTCTTGTTCTGATAATGGTGTGTGCATGTGCACGGGGCCCACATGGATAGGTAGTGGTGAAAGAACAAAGTTAGGTACCTTGTTTCTTGAATTCCATAGTTATTTAGACTTTACTACATAATATTTAGAAACAACAATATTCCTAGCTATCCAAGATCTCTGTCTTTGGTTTGGGGGCTAAAGCCATGACTAATAATAAAAATGTATTTTTTTTATCTGAAATTGTTTTTTTGTCTTCAACTCTGCTATGGAACTTTGTGGTTGCTTTGTCTGATGTTTATTTTGAACACTTCGGGGTTCTTTGACCCTTATCTTAGATTCTATCAGGTTTGTACCTACCTGTCTTTAGATCCTCCATCCCAGGATTGTTACACAATGCAGTACTACCTATCCCACCACCTGATCCCCCATGAAAAATTAACAAGTTGAATAATTACCACTCACAGTTCAATGCTCTAAAATAATATGGCTATTGCAGAGCCACAATAAACAGAGAGTATAAAGGCAGATTTATTTCTAGACTCAGCTTACATGGTGAGAACACTTGTTTAGCATTCAACAAGAAAAAAACTAAATCACACTTCCTAATAATACATCCTGATTTTATTTTATAGAGATTATTTCAAAGCAAATATCATTTTCTAATAAAAAGCAATTAACAATTTAACTTTAATATAATCTTATTCTAAGTGGTTTTGTTGCTATAGGCAAAATTTCTGCTATAGTGAACATGTGAAGAGAAAGGGAATTTGGAAAGGGCACGGAGCATGTTACCATCTTTCCAACCTTTTTAGGACCTGAAATTCTGTATTACAAGTAGCATTTTCTTCAGGTGGGCTGTTTTCAGAAAATCCTAAAGCTAGGATCTTCTAAAGCTGAAAGGAGAGGTGGGTTATCTGCTCACATCCTGGGGCAGAAAGTGATGATGGTGTTTGTCTCCAAATGAGCTATTATTTATGCCTCAAGATTCAATAGCCTCTTAAAGACTCCTTTGTATTTCTAATCTCTATTTAATAGAAATGCAATTGGTTTAACACAGTTACCCTTTTTGAATGCCACTGAACCCACAGATTCATTTGATGATAACATTAAGATCTTTATTTTTATATTTTGAATTTATCGGAGTGACATTAGTTAATAAAATCATGTAGATTTCAGGTGTACAATACTATAATATATTATTTTTATACTGTATTGTGATTCTATCACTCCAAATCATTGAGGTCTTTATTTAAAGGGAAAACTCCAAAGGGGTTCTCCCAATCCTAAGCTTCATGGTGTCAGTCAACTCTAAGCAGAAAATTATGATTTTGAATTTGTTATCACAATTTTTGGTAATAAACTTATTTAGGAATACTTAAGTATACCGAGTTCCCACTATGCACCATGGAATAAAATTGTTTTTTACACTTATTTCCTTTCTAATTATTTTTACCAATCCACTATTATAGGCACTATTTTCCTATTTTCAAGGAAAGGAAACCAAGGTACCATGATATTAAGAGACTTAACTTTCAAGATTATCTAGATAGTAAGTGACAGTTTGCATTTCAAACCTGAGTGTTTGTCCCTAATCCCACTTTTTAATTAAAGTGACCCACATTGTCATGTATGCAAAATTTAAAAGGAAAGGGTACAACTGCAATATCAGTAAACAAATAAATCACTGTAGCTAGATGTGTGTGTCTACTTTAACAAAATTCTGTATGTTTAATCTTGAAAGGATTAACCTTCTGTGTTGGAGATAGAAATTATCTCCTACATAGAATTACTTTAAAAAACATGCTGAAAAAATTCTCTCACAGAACTCAATTGATCATTAAAACATCAGCATGGCCCTGGCTGGTGTAGCTCAGTGGACTGAGTGTGGGCTGCGAACCAAAGCATTGCAGGTTTGATTCCCAGTCAGGTCACATTCCTGGGTTGCGGGCCAGGTCCCCATTGGGGGCCACATGAGAGGCAACCACACATTGATGTTTCACTCTTTCTCTTTCTCCCTCCCTTCCCCTCTCTAAAAATAAGTAAATAAAATCTTAAAAAAACAAAACACCAGCATGACGGTTCCCAGGTTGTGAGGGAAACTCTCCATTTAGATGCCAGGAGCTACCCTTACTCTGTGCTCTCTCAGTGTGCCATGGACTAGTAATTATTACCTATCTGTCTGCCAGTCCTCCTTGTGAGACTGAAAGATTTTCAGAGCAGGGTGGGGAAGGCACTCTTTATTTCTTCGTATTACAGGGAACATTAAGTACTCAAAACATCTGTTGAAAAAATGAAATGCATTTCAATGATATAAGGCCTTCATCTAACATGAGCCCACTTCTAAGACAGCAGAGATCTAAATATTTATCAGCAAAAAAGGAGCTAAAAGTCTTACCACCAAACCTGTGAAATAGACCTTTTTTTATCTTTTATAACTTTCTAGTGTCAAGGCAAATGCCCTTTTTAATCGGTCTCTGCATTTCTGCAACGGGGTTCAGAACTTAGGGTGCTGGTGAATCTAGGAAAAAACCTCACTAACCCAGCTTGGGGGATGGTGAAGCAGAGGATGGCCATTGAGAGTTACTTTGCAACTTGACTAGCTTCATAATTACGTTAAATGGCTGTACCTGCCACCTTCACACTTGGGGCCAGGAAGATGGGCATGACTTTAATCATGATGTAGCCAGAAGCTTGCTGTGCCTCTATGAGAGCTTGGATACTCTGAATACTCTGTGCCACAGGGCCATGCCTGCCCGGACTAATAACGGCAGCCAGAGAGAGGCAGAAGATAGGGTAACTTGCAGAATGTAGCTCATGGCAGAAGGACTCAAAATGGGATCACACTGGAAGCTCCGCGTGGGATTTAAACTAGGGCTTCAGCCATTCGCTCTCTTGGCCATACAGGTTGAAAGGGTGCAGAAGGGCACCCACTGGCCCACAATGAAGTCCGAGATGTAAGAAGGTGCCAAGCGGTTTTGGATTAAGAGCTGGACCAGGATGCTGAGCTGTGAACTTCCTCCCACCGAAAGACAGTACCTCTGACTGGCATATTCTGAAACTGGCCTGATTTGACAAAAGGGAGGTAGGAGTGTGTTTGTGGGTATTGTAAAGGGAGTGGGACTTATGGAAGAATTCCCCCATTATTTTAAATCTGTATAACTTTTAAATAAACAATTCCTTTCCTTTTCACCAAACCCTGGCTTTGGGGAGCCATGCTTCTTGGCAGTGGGCAATTGGGCCCACACATCTGTTTCAGAATTGCATAGGCTGGGATTCTATAACATGGTCCAGGATATTATATGTAAATGCATGGTGTTTAATGAGAAGCAAGAATTTTCAAGAGCTTTTACTTACCAGTATATTAAGGTAGTTTCTCCATCCTTTGTCATATTTTTCTGAAGTTTTTATTATAATGTCATACCTAGAGATATATTTTTCTTCTACTTCCCTTTTATTTCTGCTAGCTAGTCCCTACTCCTATCAAGAGACAAATCGCCCTGGCTGGCGTAGTCAGTGGACTAAGCGCAGGCTGCGAACCAAAGCATCACAGGTTCGATTTCCAGCCAGGGTACATGCCTGGGTTGCAGGTCACGTCCCCAGTGTGGGTCACATGAGAGGCAACCGCACATTGATGTTTCTCTCTCTCTCTTTCTCCCTCCCTTCCCCTGTCTAAAAATAAATAAATAAAAATCTTTAAAAAAAACAAATCTATAATACCTCCCCTCCCTCTCCCCACTGACCTCTGTCTCTCTCTCCCTCTCTCCATCTTGTTCTTTCTCACAATTTCTGCCAAACACATGTAACATAGTGTTTTCCTTGTTTATTCCATAGTGAGTATGACCATACCTACTGTAGTAAAAAGTTAGATGAAAGAAGTTGGTTCATCTGGCTTGAAGCTTTTTATGAAAGAATTGGTGATTGTATGAGAAAAGAAAAAAGGAGATGAACATTTGAGGAAGAGGAGCAAGGGAACAGAACAAATAGAAGGGCCAAGTTTAGGGTCTTTAAATATCTGAGTCCGAAAAGCCACATAGCAGTAGTCTAAGTGAATTAAGTTTTCCATACTTTAATTTTGCTGAGACTGAGAAAATATATATATGTGATAGACATCTTGTCTAAATCGTTTTTCCATTAACCACTATAATTTAACACCTGCAGTATTTGATATTGTTACTGATTTTGTTCTCGTTAATTTTACAATGACATTACACCTGAATTTCCCTAAAGGTAATATTTATTACAGCATGAAAATATATAATTTGATGGAAAACATAAACAGAATAATAATTAGTTGATTTACAACTTGTTTAGATAACATCTTCAATTACTAAAATAATTAGTGAAATTGAATTCAAGATTAGAAAAAAAACTCAGCTTAATTTGATTTGTCCATGAAGCTACTTTCTGACCCATTTTAAAATATTACCTGATGAAATATTCATAAGAAAAGGGAAATTTTAGGCTTTGTATTTTAGGTGATGTTTTTCAGTCCACTTTCATTTAAAAAGTTCCTTCGTCTCTTATATTCTTTTCCTAGATTAAAAAAAAAAATCCTGAACATATTATACAATTACTTTAGTTCATTTTCTTGAGTGTCTGTGTTTCTTAGCAAAAGATTTTAAGACCCCTCTGCTTGTTGGACTCCTCTGTAGGAAATTATAATTTACCTTCCCTTTTGTGCTATTCTGAAAAATAAACTTGAAATATACCTATTCACTATGTAGGCAATGGGATTGCTTAAATACAAACAGCAGTTCTCTTAATACAAAGTTTATGAACACTGAAGAAAACCTGATTACCATCTGAAATGCTGTCCCAAATGCTATTGTTTCTTTTTTTAATTTTTTAAAAATTATGTTCAAGTACAGTTATTGCCATTTTCCTACCACCATTTTCTGCCACCCCACCCTTGATCCCTTCTTTGGCTTTGTCCATGGGTTCTTTATACGTGTTCCTTGATGACTCTTCCCTTTCTTTCCCCTCATTATCCCCCTTCCCCCAGTTACTGTCAGTTTGTTCTTATTTTGATATCTCTGGTTATATTTTGCTTGTTTATTTGTTTTGTTGATTGGATTCCACTTGTAGCTGAGATATATGGTATTTGTCCCTCACCTCCTGGCTTATTTCACTTAACATGATGCTCTCTAGTCCCATCCATGCTGTCACAAAGGGTAGGAGTTCTTTCTTCTGGTACATAGCATCATAGTTTTTGATCCACTCATTTACTAATGGGCACTTAGGTCGTTTCCAGAACTTGGCTATTGTAAATTGTGCTGCTATGACATTGGGGTGCATAAGATCTTAGGAACTGTTGTTGTCAGGATTTTTAGGGTATAATCCCAGCAGTGGAATGGCTATTGTTTCTCAAATGAACTTTGGCCATTAATTTGGGGTTTTATGTATAGAGATACTTATGAATTTGTGGAATAATATATACATAGTAGTGGGCCGATTTTTTAACCCTTATAAAATTCAATTTAACACAATTTTATATGCTCAGAGAAAAGAGGAAATATTTTATATTTCCATTTCTCAAACATAATCATAATTTCTTTGGAAAAGTCTCTTAGAATCTATGTGTGTTTCTGTAATGATCAGAAGTCCTGTGGGAAAAATATGTTAAGTACAGAGTATTTCTCACCTTGCACTGCTTAAAATGTATATGTAGGCTTGGAAAAGGCACACACAGCCATCTGCTCTGTTTTATTTACACTTATGATTTCATTCTCTTTTATTTTTTAAAAACAAAGCAAGTGTGTTTTTTATTATAAGTGAAGAATAGATCTTTTGTTATCCCTCTTTTATAAAATCTCACTTCCCTACCTGCAATAGTTCATAACCCTAAGAAGACTTAGGTTTCTGCATCCTTAATGGATTTCCCAAGTTTTTGCATGTTGAGAGCAAAGACAGACACAATTTTAGCTTCCTTGACTCCTCTAAAAACCTGTATCCAAACTTAAAAAAACAATAAATCTAAAACATTTTGGTTTCAGCAGGATCAAAAATTTCCCTGGTACAGTCCATAGCAAATAAGTTTAACATGGATTCCTGTAGCCCATTAGTCTCTTATTCCCACAAGTAAATTGGAAGTCCCCCAGGGCTAGGGTGGGGCAAACACAGTCCATGGTAAATGATCCAAGCCACAGTTTAATCCTAAAAAAACTGCAATATAAATGACATCTACTACTCTTTTCCTTCTTGATAATGTTATATTTTACATCACTAAATGTATTTTAGCAACATAAATAATTAGACAGAAGTCTTATCATGTCACTTTGGTGATGGAGTCTGCATCTCTGTGTTCCAACAACCTTGGGAAAATTCCAATGTTTGTTTTAGTATTAAAGCTTGTGATCTTTCATAAGAACACATAAAGCACCTACAGAGTGACCTCTGTTTTACTGGGATCTTATAGTCCTAAATTCAACAAGGTCCCATGAAAAAGTCATTAGTAGACAAGGTGATTTTCTTATAGAGAGGTCATCATCAGGTTTATCCAAGATTCTTGTAGCCTTTTACACAAATAGTTACCTTTCTAAAATTTAATGTGTGTTTTTATTCAGTGACACCTGTAGTCTATTTAAAGTGAAGCAGGTAAACTGGAACCCACCTCGACATGCTGCAACTGTAATGAGGCTGACATTTGGGTCAATGTAACACTTTGTAAGATGCTGTCTATGCTCAGTTTCACTTCAGGATGACTGTATGGTACCATATTTTATCATGTATATGGCACACATTTTTGCCCAGATTTTGAGGGAAAAACAAGGTGCACATTATACCTGATATAATGATTAAATGGGTATGATAATGGGCAAAATAAATCTCGTATACAATGCACACAAAAGTGTTAGTGCACATTATACATGGCAAAACCCCTACCTTCCCAAAAGCCAGTCTGGTAGGGTAGAGATATAAATAGATTATATTGCAGGAAGATAGAAACAATAACATAAAAATGTTTCACAGAATCTATCTTAAGTGTAAAAATTACTTCCAATAAATTGAAGTACTCATTTATTATTTTATACTCACCGATCAAATGATGACAAAACCCTGCTGTTTTGAGTAACAGTAGTTGTTTTTTTTTAAGAGGAAGGCTTTTCTTTCTTTTTTTTTAAGATTTTATTTATTTATTTTAAAGAGGGAAGAGAGGGAGAAAGAGAGGGAGAGAAACATCAATTGTGGTTGCTGGGGTTCTGGCCTGCAACCCAGGAATGTACCCTGGCTGGGAACGAACCTGGGACACTTTGGTTCCCAGCCCGCGCTCAATCCACTGAGCTACACCAGCCAGGGAAGTAACAGTAGTTTTTAGTTGTTGTTACCTTTTTCTTACTATAAAATCCCTGTGAAGGATCTACCCAGCCAAGGCAAACACATGGTAGGAAGTATTCATGAAAATTTATTGGCCCTCTTCCTTATTTCTTTGACATCACTTACCACTGGTTCTATTTACCTCTTATAATAATTTGGACATGCTTTTTCTGACTTGACTCTTAGAATTTTGTTTTTGTTCCTAATTCTCTGTTCCACAGTTGCAGATAAAAATCTTTTTCCCCATTCATATTACAGAGTACATGGAAAGGAGCAATACTCTCAGTGATATGTTGCTCTAGATTATATTAAACATTCAGTCCTCTGGGAAATAAAACAAGCAGACCCGAGCTGTAGCATTGTTGATTTCCATGGTGGAAAAACTCTCACTATGGGTGTTATCAAACCAAGATGATGTCACCGAACACTGTGCTAGAAGTCTCAATTCTCAGAAGCCAGAAAAAGTCAACTCCTGCACAGCACTGAGTGAATATTCCCTTGACAGCCACAATTTCAATATGGTTCTTAAGTATGTGCCAAGTATATGACTGAAGACTGAGAATTTGTGACACTTAGTATTGAAAATTAAAAGAGGCCTATTAGAATAAAGGAAGAAATAAAGCAAGAGCAGAAAAGAAATAGCTGTTCTTGGGCCATGCATTAAAGGTAGTGTTCAGAATCTAACAAACCAGCGGCTGTTCTGATGTCAGCTGATGAATTGTGATTAGAATTACTTCTCTCCTTCATGAGAAATTTGCTTAACATATGTAAAATGCAGTGTGAGCACTGAAACATTAGCCAATATCGTTTTTGCCTTCATCCAAGTGTTCGGAAAGACACAGCTTCTAGGCTCTCCTGAGGATAAGTGTGGCTTAATGGAATGTGAACAGGTGTGATGCCTCAGATCTGGGTGGAAGGTTTTAAGTGGGAAATGTGCACTTTCTACTTCTTTTTCTGCTGTGATGATTGTAAGGCATAGGACTGATGTGACAGTGATATGAGAAACCTGGACCAACACGTGGAAGACAATGGCTCTGGAGACTGGCCTGGACATCTAGCTCAAGGTTCCTTAGTGAAAACCAAACTCCTTTCTGTTTAACCAATGGGATTTTATGTGTTTTATTACCTCACTCCCAATCTCTCTGATCCTAGCTAATAAAATACATGTACCTAAGTTCAGAAATACTGGTGGGGTCATTGTTCTTGTTCACAACTTAGGTTCAGTCTTTAATAAATTTTCTTACTGAATGTATACAACTTTGACTTACAGGATTTGTCCAAAAAGTGTATATAAATTAGTCCTTGTGATTTCTTCAGGAAGATGGCATTGGAGGTGCAGAAAGTGGCAGTTTATACTTCTTTTGTAATAAAATTTTTAATGTGGGGGAGATTATGTGCTTTTAATTTTATTGTATGTGTGTCCTCCTGTTTTTCAAATCCACATTCAAGACTAAGTAAACCTTGCATGACTGCTGCATTTAACAGAGCGTGCAAAAACTTTAGAAGCATCCATTGAACAATATTTTGATTGTGATGTATCACTTTCTTTTTTCTATTTTTAATATTTTATGTATTTATTTTTAGAGAGAGGGGAATGGAGGGAGAAAGAGGGAGAGAAACACCAATGTATGGCTACCTCTCAGGCGACCCCTATTGGAGACCTGGCTTGCAACGCAGGCATGTGTCCTAGACTGGGAATCAAACTGGTGACCCTTTAGTTCACAGGCTGGCACTCAATCCACTGAGCCACACCAGCCAGGGATGATAGATTTCTTTCTAAACAATCGCTTCTTGCTAATAATGGAGTTATATGTTTTAATGCTCTTCTAAGGTGAGCAGTGCAGAAGTGCAGTAGAAGAATAACTGAGACTATACTGCAAAGAACTGGAGAAAGTTTTCAAACTAAATTCACCTGACTCCTCATTCCTAGAGATCCTAAGATGTATCAACTTAGAAGCCCAAGATTTAAAAATATTCCTAGGTGATTATGACCTAGTCTTCTCTATCATTTATTGGAAAACACTGGAGTAAAGATTACAGATATCTTCATGCTATAATTCTTATGATACTTCAAGAGTTTAAGTTACTTAAACTATCAGTCTTGTATGTAGTATCTTCATTAAAAATATAAAAATGCCTCTATTTTGATGGTGTTATGTGAGGATGAATTAAATAAGTATGAAAAATACCTGTAATATATGTTGATCTGATTATTTCTCAAACCATAATAGCTATTCTGGTATTTTAAAGGTTAAATTAATGTTTACCTTACTCATCATTTCTATAATTTTATATATTTGAATGTATAATTTTATATATTTTATATATGTGAATCACATGACCTCTGATTTTTCACCTTTCCATGAGGAGTTCCCGATCTTTAAATAGCACTGCACTGTGCATTGTACTTGCATATTTTAAAGTTTACTTTAATAATTATTATCTCATTACACTGTAACACAACCCTGTCAATTAATTTGCAAAAGTTATTTACAATTAATTGATGAGACAATTAAGATTCAGGCATATTACCTGGCTGCTTAAAGGTCACAATAATATATCCTGTTTCTCTCTCTCTCTCACCAGAGAGCATTTCTTTCATTGCTTTTTTAGAGATAGAAGAAGGGAGAGAGGGAAATAGTGACATGAGAGAGAAACATTGATTGGTTACCTCCCAAACGTGCCCAGACCGGGGATGATATGTGCCTGGGCCAGGGATCAGATCCACTACCTAGGTGTGTGCCCTGAGCAGGAATCAACCTGCAACCCTTCAGTTACAGAAGGATACTCTTACCAATTGAGCCACACTGTCCAGGCATAGTTTCCTGATTCTTTATTGTTCATCTCCGTAAATCCATGGTGGCTACAGGATGATGCTCAGATAAATGAAAGGATAAATGTATGAAGCATCTCTCAACTGTAGATTTAAGAATATCTGACACTCAGCAATCATTACCCTCTTAATAGCAAATATAATTCCTACCACAGTGCCTTTAATCAGCCTGGAAATTTCATTGCCACATAACAATAGAATAGGCATATATTTCCTTGGTAGCAAAACTGCATTTTTATATTAGACTCAAATTTACTAGAAAGGACCAACTATAGGTTGCAAAATCCATTTTTTCACATTTGCTATATTTTACAATGTAATTTCTGATAGTTGCCCACATTTGGTGGCTATAGGTTCTGAAAATTTGCTGCCAAATAGAGATTTCAATATATTATGCCTCATCTGACTCTTACAACCATAAACATATATATGTGTGTATATTCTACATATACATATATAACACATATATGTATAATGGAACACAATTGTGAAGTGGTTGATTATGAAGGCTGTTGAGTCAGACTGGAATGTTTTGACACAGCTCAAGTACCACCATCTCCATGAGAGTTAATAACTCACTCTCTTCCTGCTAAGAATAGAAAAGCACAAATCTTTTCTGCTCCCATAGAACCTCACACATTCTGTTAGAGCACTTTCCACTCCACACTGAAATTGTCTTTGTCATATCTGTCTTTCCCAATTATCTTACAATACCTTGAGAATAGGGAGTGTGCACATATTTTTGTCTGGCTTATAGTGATATTAATGTCCGTTGTTCAATTTAAGAGTAATATAAAATAAGTCATGGGGTCAAGAAAAAAAATCTTTCTTTATGTTTCATGTTTATTGTTGTTTGAACATCAAAACCCAGCCAACCACCTTTAATTCATGTTTCTAGTTTAAAGTTTATGTTCACTTGCTTGCCTGTGTAACCTTTCAGTCTAAAGCAGCTTCTGTGATGGTGGGATTCATGTCCCTACCCAGAAAACACCTACCATGGTATTAGAATCAGCCAGACATTTCTTAGACAAAGTCAGAAAGTTCCCCTTTACCTGACCAGCAAAATAACAATTACAATGAAATGAAATAAATTAAAAAGTTATTAGAAGCAATGTCATTTATGTAATGGAAATATTTGGTAAATAAAAATATTCAAATTTGAATAACATGATGCTTCCCTGATGGGAGAGTTGTGAAAATCTAGTCTTAATATGAAGTCACATCACCAGGATAAAAATAACGAATTCTGGTGAGAGCTTGCATTGAAAAGTTCAGTTTACTTTTTTTAAAAGAACATTTTATTGTTGTTCAATTACAGTTGTCTGCATTTCCCCTCACCTTCCCTCCCAGCCAAACCCATCTCTCTGCCTTGCTTCCACCCTCCCCCTTGGTTTTGTCCATGTGTCCTTTATAGTAGCTCCTGAAAACCCTTCTCCCCATTATGCCCTCCTACCTCCTGTCTGGTTACTGTCAGATTGTTCTTAATTTCAATGTCTCTGGTTATATTTTGCCTGCTTTTTTCTTTTGTTGATTATGTTCCTGTTACAGGTGAGATCATATGGTATTTGTCAGTTTACTTTTAACATGGTATAGTGTCTGTTTGTCTATACCAATAGCACAATAGTATCAACTTTTCCTTGGAGACACAGGAAAAAAAGCTATAAATTATTATCCACCCCCCTATCTCTGGGCAGAGCCTTGCCTTAAGGAAGACTAGCATCAGTCGATATAAAATGATTTGAAAGACGTTTCAGTATACCCCTACCTAAATATTCCTTCTCTCCTCCTCCCATGTGGGCAAAAGAGGAGCTCTCTAACAAATGCCTTGATGGGACTGTATAGCTAGAGGATTCTAGGATATACATGTGATCTTTCAGACACATAGTTAACAGGTGCCTCTAAAATAGCCAAATTTACCTTGATTTTTTTACAAGCTTTGCCTGAGAGGATAGCATGCATACATTTCCTTTCAAATTTAAATGAATGTGAATACAGTTATAAATGTTTTTATTTCTCCTTAACACAGTAGGATTTAATGGTTTGTAGCCAAGAGGTTACATTTTGACATTATTCCCATTGCTTTAGTTTAAATAGTTTTAAGATAAATTATTTTAAAGGCATACAAATTGGACCCTTTGGAAAGAACAGAGCTATGGGATTCATGCTTTTGTTACTGTTTCACAGGAATTAATCTGCATTTTGTCTCTGGGCCTCTGTTGCTTTGCACATATGGTGTGGAGAGATGCCCATTGATTGGAGACCCCCTGGGACATAATGGGCAGCTGAAAGATGGCATTTTAAGATATTGTTGATATAATCCAGGTTCTAAGTATCATTCTTGTGGCATTGATTTATTTATTTGAGTTATTTTCTTGGCATTTTAACAAGATATGTCCATAGCAATTGCCTCAGGGATTACTTGATTCAACATTCAAAAAGAATGTATGAGAAATGGGAAAATACAATCCAAGAATTAGATTTTTCTAAAGAAAATGAAGATACATAATTACTGGGGTAAAATGATAAAGAGAAAACCAGAGAAAGTAGTTTTATTTTGAAATTGTCAGTCATACGTTAACGTGTATATGTCTATTCTCTTGGTAGCAGAAGAGATGAAAGTTTGTATCATAGAAGTTTGGTCATTGTTATTTTACAGAAATTTGCAAAAAAAAAGCTGGGAAGCAAACTTGGGAAGGAAACTGAAACATTCACTACATGGGTATCAAAATATTAATACTAGTTTAATAATAATGGTAATAAAATTTAAGATTACAATTAAGCATGTATTGGGGTTTATGAGTAAAGACCCTACAGAGAACATGGGTGTCCACAGCTGCATACAGCTGACCAAATCTATTTTTCATGACCTATCTTATGTCTCTGTACTGCATTCATGATTTAAAAAAATCATTGTAAAAACATGATCATCATCCAGCCGTTCCACTTTGACTCATTCACCCAGACATAACCATTAATAAATAGCGCGCACACACACACACACACACACACACATACTCTAAAGAGGCCTACATTCATATAATCATATAAATCAATACATGGACAGCCATGATCTTGGCAGGAGAAACTTGTAGACCAAAAATGACAAATGGATGTATTTTCAGAATCGGGTGTATTGGCCAATCAGACATATAACTTCATTTACAAACATATAATCGAAAGCCTATGTGAATAGATTAGGTAAGAAAATGTGGAAGGAGTCAAGTGAGATGAATGAACAGATAGATTATGGAATCAGGTTCTTTAAAAGAGCAAATATTCGGTGTATGAGAGAGCTAAAAAGAGAGTGCACCAGTAGCTTAGTGACCCATGAAGGAAATAGAGACTACTGGTACTATGACTTTAAAATAATAGCAGCAAAATTTTAGTATAACATGTTTACCCATGACAGGGATAATTCAGGCAGAGGAATGTGTTCTTGGGGCTATTAAACTGGAAATGAAAGAAGTAGAAATACTCTATACTAAAATATTCATTATAAAAGTTTTATCTGTTCCAAGTAATTTTTAAGGTCTCAATGGGAACAACACGGAAAGAAATTCATGCTCTCTATTCTCAGGAAGATTACATTTAAAATGCATTTTATATTTTCCAAGTTGCAATGGTGAATGGGAGGCAGGAGGGATACAAATGTATATCTACTGCATTGGGTTTCCAAAGAGGGTGATGATGCTGGCTCCTAATACTGTGGGGTACAAAAGGCAAGAAGACAATTCATTTCCATTTTGTTATTAGTAATCAAACCACATCACCTTGTCTACTAAGAGGTATACATTCTTTGATTTCCTTGGAAAGGAGGAATACAGTCAATTTTAAAAAATTTATTTTTATAAGCAATGCTAATTTTTATTCTCATATAAAATTTATATTGTTTGTATATGTCCTTTGCCAATTTTTTAAATTCAATTTATTGGGATAACATTGATTAATAACTAGACATCAGGTGATGAGCACAGAATATAGTGCACAGATGTAAAATTATAATCTTATACACCTGAAAGTAGTGTCAATTTTTTCTTTTCCTTTTTTATTGAATTTATTGGGGTGGCACTGGTTAATAAGATGATATAGGTTTCAGGTGTACAATCCTATAATGCACCATCTGTACATTGTATCACATGTTTGCCACCCCAAGCCAAGCCTCCCTCCATCTCCATTTATCCCCATACCCTCTACTACCTGCCCACACTGGCTTTTCCCTCCAGTAGTCAACCATGATGTTGTCTGTGTCTATGACAGCTTTTGTTGTTGTTGTTGTTTGCTTCCTTGTTTATTTGTTTGTTTCTTTTGTTTAATCACTTTTTTAAACCTAAATTGTCTCACATGTCTAATTTAATAGCAAAATACATTTTTGTAGCTTTTTCCTTTGCCTTTTCTTTTCTTTAAGTTTAATCATAATGCTTGAACAAACTTCCCATAATTTAATATTAAAGCATCAAAAACAATTAACCTAAAGAAATGCAAAAGTAATATATGATGAAAGTAAATGATCATTTATAGGTAGTCTACTTAGTCAAAAGTATAGTGAGTGCATCAGCTAGGAAGAGAGTTGATCTTTTGAAAGATGCTATTCATTTGATTCCACTTTCTTCTGGTGCCTTTGCTGCTGCCAAGTTCTTACTGTGCTTATTCTGCGTCGGTGTGCATTTGGTCCTTGCCTTAAACGCTTCCAGATCCGATTACTATAATACCTTTGGTAGAACTTTGCCAAGAATGCTCATGAAAAAATCTAAATCTCCTTTAACAGGAAATGGTTATAAGAGGTGAACAAAACACTGTTTTGGTCCCAGTGAAACTGAGCCTCTGCCACCACCTGCCTGTGAACCCACACCTGCTCTACGACGCTTCATTTACCCTAGCAGGGCCTTCTCTCTTCTCGGTGCTGGTATTTGCTCCAGAAAATGGGATCAGGCGGATTGACTGTCCCCACAGATTCTGCTACTGCAGTCACACAAACAAAGCAGGAGTCTCTTTTTTCCCTATTTCACTGCATATCTTTCTGTTTCTCTTCTTATGGGAATAATCACTCTATTAAGAATTAAAAATAAAAATCTACTTTCTACCCCCCAATATTATATTGTCAGTTCTCAAATCAATTTTTTCTCTTTCCTTCTTTTTTTCCTTGTTTCTTTCCTTCTTTCTTTCTTCCTTTCTTTCTTTCTCTTTCTTTCTTTCTTTCTTTCTTTCTTTCTTTCTTTCTTTCTTTCTTTCTTTCTTTCTTTCTTTCTATTTTTAAAATTATGTTTTGTCAAATGTTTGTTTAAAAGTTTAAATCCCATACAAAGACATATCCAGAAATCTCACAAAAATCTTCTTGTGCCTCTGTTTTCTTTCTGAGGCAAATGTATTTTTAGCAAACCAATTAATACCAGGAAGATAAAAATACCTTCTCATTTAATATGAAATATTTATAATCCTGAGTCTTTAATAGTAAGAAATATCTTATAGAATTAAAAAGCAGGGCATTAATTTGTTCAATGATAAAATATGAAGCTCCTAACTTGAGGAATCACCACTGTCTTCTTAAAAAGTAGATTTTATTGGGGACCTCAACCCAGATATATAATAAGTAAATGTGTGACTATAAGCTTAAACGTTTGCATATAAATTGAAATTCAAAGGGAAAAATAGACTTAAAAAGAACCTAATTTACTCAACTTCTTTAAATATTTAGAAAAATTTATAATGCATATCAAATGGGTAAAAGAATATAAATTACCTGTCAAATCTTGAACCTCTGTCTTTGTAATTTTTCAAAATTTAATTCATTAATACTTTTGTTCAAAAATGCAAAATATAGATTTTAATTCTCTTTTATGTTTTCTCTCATTCTCTCTCCATGTCTTTTTTTGTCCCTTCTGCCTCATTCTCCAGATATTTTGTGAATATTTATCTTTCTTTAGAAATTCACTGTTACACTAAGATGTTGTCTTAAATTAAATACAATTACACAAAATAAAACATTTCTGTAAAGTTTGAGATTATGTAAAAGGAGAACATCTTGTTACTTTTTGCTGCTGCTCATATTTATTTTCCCTTACCCAGATGCTACCTCAGACCTTCGTATCTCCTTCACTTCTGCAGCACTGCAGGTCTGTTTGCTTGAAGTAAATTATACTTTAATCATTTACAATACGACTTGGGG
This sequence comes from Phyllostomus discolor, assembly GCF_004126475.2. Taxonomy (NCBI): domain Eukaryota; kingdom Metazoa; phylum Chordata; class Mammalia; order Chiroptera; family Phyllostomidae; genus Phyllostomus; species Phyllostomus discolor. The sequence continues at coordinate 54,201,358 of NC_040907.2, forward strand.
GGAAAAAAGGAGGAAAAGCAGAACAAACAAATGAAGGAGCAAAATGGAAGGAAGGAAGGGAGGAAAGTAGGAAGGAAGGAAGAGAGGAAGGGAGGAGGAAGAAAGGAAAAAGGTGATATGTTGCAAATAGTCTTTAAACAAAATAACTAGGTGTATAAAAAAGAGATTTTCCCAGTAAAGTTGGCATTGTTTCTGTGAGTGCAGATTACTGACAGGCACAATACTTGACATTATTTGAGAATGGATGAACACACGCTACTGGGGTAATTATAGAACAAGGCATCTCATACAAAATACATTAGGAGACCTAATGTATGGCCCCAATTTAACCAGGATTCTGGGGTAAACTCTCCTAGATTTTATACTTCTCATCTAAAAATGAGAGATGCTACACTTGCATTGTCTGCATGTGTCTAACAAACACGCACATATCATCTTAAAATATTTTGCTTTGTTGAGAATATAAGCCCACCACCTATTATTTGCTGGACTCACAAACAAGTTCATGCCAGCCAGATTTTGCTACTTGTCTCTACTCTTTCTTCTTTTCTAATAGGTGCTGAGCATAACAGTTTTGTGTTCATGGCTATCGCTGGTCAGTCAAGCAGATATGCTGCTGCATTGCTGGGTGCCTCCATGCCCAGGACACTGGACTCCACTCTGTCATTGCTACGACCTGCCCCTCTGTCTCCTGTGACACCAGGCACAGCATTTCCCCACTGGTGGTTGCTGCTGCACAACAGCAAGAGCGGGTTTCCACTGGTGCTGATTTCCTGAGCCTCTTGATGGGAGCTTGTGATGAAGGGCATCTGGGGATAGAATCCAAGAACGATTCTCTGCTGCTGGAGTATTTCCAGGCCCTGATGATTGTACAGTAATATGTCTCACACTTCTGTGAAGTACCTCATTCATAATTTTAGGAAAATATTCATTACAGTTTGCCTGTACCTTTCATAGGTCTCACAAATGGATATAAAAGAAACTAAGGGCAAATGCAAATTCTACAGATCAATTCTTTATTATGCCCAGAACCAGCCCTTTACCATTTGGACAGTGGTACCAAGTTAATGTTTTTACACCTAGTCCTCTTATCCTAAAAATTGTTTTTTTCTGAGCAGCTCTTTCTACTGCTAATAGGCTTCTCTTAAATAGTCCTGTCAGTTTTCTGCTTATAACCACAGTGTCTGAATCCCCCAATAGGTTCAGTTCATATTCTTCCTCAGAAGGTTCCTCCACCCCACAGACAAATAGATTTCAATGAACAATTGTTATACATCTCAGCAAGTGTCTTTAGATGATCCATCACCTAGCAGTAGAGCAAGAGTACGCTGGCATTAGCGTTACAATGCAGACACAAGGTGCGTGAGTAGAGAAACAAACACTGGCAGGGTCTACCACAAGCTGTTAACAGTGATCATTTCTCTACCACAGAGCTGTGGGTGAGTTTATTTTTTTTTTACCTTTGTCTTCTTCTGTGTTTTTCAAGAGAGTTACAATGAGAATCCATGATGTTTTAAACCTAAAAAGGAAAGGGAAAAAATAGTTTTAAATGGTATTTTATCAGTTTAAACCAGTATGCTGTTGTAGTAGGACTGTTGGATCGCAGCCCTAAGAGAAATGGAAGAGAAATCCCAGAGAAACCACAGAGGGAGAAAATGAAGAAAAGGAACAAATGATAGGAAATCCCTGGGTGATGTGTGGCTGCTTTGAGGGTAATGGAAGGAACAAGACCAACTGTAAAAGGAAGAGTTTAGGGAGAAAACGTGCACAGTCCTCCCCTTGAGCTTCCATCACCATTGTGTTGGGATGAACCATCTGCCTTTTCATCTGTGGCAATTCTGCCTCTGGCCCAAGTTCCCTCAAAAGTATAATCAAGTCAGCAGAGTAGACCTGTGTTTATCAGGATTTGAGACAAACAATATAGGAACTAATTAACTTCTCTCAGTTTCTTCCTATTCATTTAGGAAATCTCTTCACCTTATCCTTGGGGCTTAATGAATGAGGTTGTAATCCAAAGAATTGTTCTGTGGCATGAGGGGTACTAATGTCAGGTTTCCTCACCCTCAGGGCTCAGTCCAGCCCCAACCCTAGGGCTCACAGGTTTCAGCTTGGATTGAGGTCTTGCCTTTGCTCACATACTGGCCGTGAAGAAGAAGTTAACATAGGAGGCTGGAGACTTCATTTTACAAGTTTGGCCCTTGGCTTGTGTCTTGGAACTTGGCTTGTATCTGGGAACTTGGCTTCTGAAACATTTCCTAAACAATAATATCTTGTGCCTGAGCCTATATTGTTTGTACAAACAATGTAATTAACAGCGAAAACCTTGACTGCTTTGCTTTTGAGAGCCTAAATCTTCATAGTCACTAAACAAAGAAGGCCTATGTGAACAGCTTTCACTGAACACCCCAATTTCTGAGTCTCAGACAGGTTGACCAAGGCAAAATAATCACACAGGTATCACAGGAGGATGGGTGTACTCTCTGTGACCCCTTATAGGAGGGGAGATCATGGGAAACCTGCACAGAGACTGTAGACCAGGCATGTCAAACTAATTTTCACCGGGGACCACATTAACCTCATGGTTGTCTTCAAAGGGCCAAATGTAACTTCAACTCCTTAACAGTTAAGGAGTAGTTAGTTACATGTACACAATCCTAAAATTGCACTTGGCTCTGACACCCCTGCTCTAGACTCTGCCTGTTTCTTTTTCCTAATTGATTTCTGTTGCGTTTCTAAATAAATCTCAGAAGTGAGTATGACCATGTGCTAAGTCCCTTCTAGTGAATCATGAAATATGTAGGCAGTTTCAGGACACTGGAATATTCACAAAATAACTGATAACCCTGGGAGATATGAGGTCTAAAGCCAAATTAACAATTACCTTTGTGGAGCACAGCTATCTAAAAAAATAAAATAAAAAAATAGCACATGGACCAAAAAGGTTTAAATTATTTTTAAAATATTCTAAGAGAGATGAGATATTGGCAACAGAAAAAAAAAGTATGAAGTGTCTCTGAACTGCTTTTCAGTCGATCTACAGCCTGTGAGATACCTTACTTCTCCTCAGGTGTTTCACGGGTAGTTTGCCATGTTGTTTTTTGATACTATTTCATCTCTCTATCTTCCCTGTCTTCAACTATATTTACAGAAAACTAAGAGAGAATAGTAGCTAGCTTCCATTTTAGGTAGAAATTTTGTTGCCCCCCCCCCCCCTTTTCAAGTATATTTCTACTTCTGCACCTTCTTTATGTGTCAAAATCATAGTTTCCTTTCATGGTTCAGTTTAAATTTCACAAACTGTAAATTATACTACCATGTTCTCTTATTATCAATTTTGGGTCACGCTGGTCCAGATATTTTTTTTCTCATGACCATATTTGTAAGGCCTTTCCAGTCTTTGGGACCAGAGTGTGTCTACCCAATACTCCATTTAGGTAAGAGAATACGTGGTAGTTAGGTACTCTGTGGTACTATGCAAGAATATATCGAAAGGCATTGTGTTAGTATAACAGAAAGGATGTAATGAAAATAATAATTGCAATTGCTAGCATTTATTGAGTATTTACTATGTGTCATTAAATTTTAAAGTTCTACTTTTATTAACTCATTCAATCTTCATAAGAATTTATGAATTAAGACCTCTTATTTCCCCCATTTTAAAGATGAATTAACTGAAGCACGTGGGGAGTGAATACTTTTACCAAGATTAAACTGCTGCTAAATAAAATAGACAAGCTCTGAACTAATGCAGTCCAGTTCCAGAGACTGAACTTTTTAAATACTATGTGAAACTGCTTTTCATAAGTCCTGGTTAATATTAGGATTACCTTATTAAGGAAAAACAAGAAACAAAAATCCAAAATACCAACTTGAATTTGAATTTTAGATCAAATCCCTATTATTAATAAAGATCTCTCAAATATGGCATGGGACAAACACTAAAATGGATTTGTTGTTTATCTGGAATTCCAATTTGACTGATGTCTTGCATTTTATCTGGTAATCCTATGACTGTGCATAATGATATATGAGGTCTGTCTGGAAAAAGTCCAGCCATTGTTAATATAATGAGATCAGTTTGTGTGACATTGATGTAACCTGTAACCAAGGAGAGTGGACTGGAATGCACACGTGTGGACAATGACAACTTCACTGTACTAGTCAGTGGGGGGTGGTAGATGCCATCGATTGAGCATGTGTACTATATGGCTGTCACATTCAAAATAACTGAGGGAGTAGAGCAATAAATCTGCATCCAATTTTGCATTAAGTTTGAACATTCTGCTACAGAAACTATTTGGATGATTCAGAAGGCTTGTGGGGATGATGCAATGATTGCAGTGTGTCACAAATGCTTCAAAGATAGTCGAGAATCTGATGGAAATGACCCACATTCTGGAAGGCCTGCAACAAGCAGAACACCTGAGAATGGGGAATGTGTATGGCTGCAATCAACAGAGATCAGCAACTGACAGTGCTGGGAGAACTGCATGGGGTCCCAAAGTTCCTACTTTGAAGGGGACTAAGGAATCTTTTTCCTATGTACAATGTTTCTTGTATCTTGCATCTTGTTCAATAAATGTCTCTAATTTTCTTGTTACATGGCTGGATACATTCTGGATGTATTCTAACCTTCGTACATCTAAATAGAAGTACACTGACTTGTGTGATAGATAGAAGGATACATCACCCAGATAACCTTAAAGAAATGACTTGCTTTCTTTCCATCGTGGAGTGGAGTGTGAGCAGACAGACTGTACCTGTCAGTCCCTCAAGGCCTGCTGGAGTTCCAGAGAGCTCCAATGTCTATCTATCTAATCAAGCCCTTTCTAGGGCAGCTGATACCCATTTTAAAAGGCCCAACCAGTTTAATTCAATGCCAGGCAGCTCTGAGAGGCAATATTCAATCTAGAGCTCCTGCAGCTTGTTCACAATTTTGGGGCCTGCATGATGGTTTGACTTCCTCCTTGGCCAGCCCTGCCTCTACACCCTTTCCTTTCACAGGTGTTAACCCTTAATTAATAACTTATACCCCAGACTCTGTCTTAGTGCTTGCTTCCAGAGAAGCCAACCTGTGAAAGCTTATACATAACCAAGTAATAGGACAAGAAGAATCCCCTTCATCCAACAAAGAACTTCTGTTAACAGAAAAAAATTATAACCCTTTTGCTGAAATCAAAGCAGTACACCCTGGATCAGTTAGGGTTCCGGCAGGAAACAGAGGCTCACTCAAAAGTAAAAATGAAAGGAGTTTAATGAAGACACTGTTACAGTGATGTAGAGTGGGTGAAGGAACCAAGAATGTTGTTCAAAACAGGAGCTTGTTACCAAGAGCAAAAGTTGACATAGAGACTATGAAAGTCTAATCAACAATGCAGGGAAATCCTTCCTACTCTAGTCCCAAAACAATAAATAGAGGCAATGATCACTAAAGTCCAGTTAAACATGCAGCTGTATCTGGGACAGAGGCACTTCCTCACAGGCACTAAAAAAGTGTAATGATGGACCACCCATTGCCTGGGGAATAATTCCCCATTGAGCTGGAGGAACTCCAACACAGAACCCTCTCTCTTCCCAGTCTCAGCTGATGACTCCCCCTGGCTGAACCCAAGCAGAAGCCAAAGGACCAGATATAGGCAGAGCAGCCTTCACACATAAAACAGGCTGAAGGGCAAAGAGTGAATCATGACAAATGGAGAATACCCAAAACTACCATACCCAAGGCCAAGAATGACCGCCAGTAAACTAAATAAAGTAAATGCAGAACACAAGAGAGAGTAAGTCTCAGAAATTCAAAGACCTGAGCTGTGCTATTAACATCCCCAACTAGCTTTGATATTTCAAACAAATCACTCTATCTCTCTGGGCCTATTTTATCTTCTGTTAAAACAGTTCCACAAACTCCAGAGTTTCTTTGAGTTTTAACAATTCATAAGTGTACATACCTAAATTTCCTGTGCAAACTATATAAATAGAATGAATTTGGGAAATGAGATCTAGAATTATTTAAGAAATCAGGATAATTATCAGGTAGCAATGACATGTTTAAAGAAAATTAAGAGAGCAGCAGGAAAAAGTCAGTGTGGGGTTTGCTAACAACAATGGATTATTACAAAGAGCAAAGTTGGCACAAGAAGTGGCATGGAAATAGTACAACAGAAAACACAAAGAAAATCTAGGTGAATTGATGAGTTATTATAATAAGCTCAGTTTAATATTATTTAATTCAAATCATAACCGACATAAAGAATACAAAATGCATAGACATGTAATAGTAACTTTTTTATTAATTTGTAAATAAGAACACTATGGGTTGACCAAAAGAAAGGTGAATTTAAGATCAAAGTTCATGAGCTCAGATTTTCGTAGAGTACTTAAGCAAAGTAAATGAGATATTTATTTGGAACTGCTTTGAAAGCTTTGAATTGCCACTTAAACACTGTTGACCTTTTTTGTAGGGATCAATCTATTGGAATCTTAATGGATTTTTAAAAATTGGATTAAAAGTACTTGGATTTTTCTAGGCATGTATTTTTGAAAGAGGAATCAAGGTTCATGGCAAAAAATTGACATGGATAAAATGCAGTTCATTAGTATGGCAGATCATAGTATCCTTTATCAAATATTCCAGTTTCTGCTCCTGTGGTGCCTCTTCACGTGAGAGGATGATACCCTGATGACCTTTTTAGCAGCTCTGAGATTTCTTTTGACTGATGAAGTATAGGTAGAAGAGACACTTGTCACTTCGGGGCAGAAGTGTAAGACCTGGCATGTCTCTTTCTCCTGTGTCCTAATGAGTAGCATTGTACTGGGTAGAGGCTGTTCTATTAGCCCAAGCCCCAGAGTGACTACAATATGAAACAAAGTCACATCCAACCCTAGATGGGCTTATAGTGTTAAAGATACATAAACCTTCGTTGATATAAGTGACCCGGGTTCTTTTGGCACTTGTTACTATAGTGTAACTTAACTTGTCTTAACGGATACAGTTAATTTTCCATTATATTTACACATTCCAGTTTATATATTACATTTGCTGCAGCTATGACCTGTTAGTTTTAGGGTAGAAATACTTTACCTGCTGCCTTCACTTTTAAGTGCATACTGAACTCAAGATTTGTGGTTTGAGACTATAGGAAACAAAGGAATTACTCAATGTGTTAACCTTGTGTCTCAGTCAGTCTGTGGGTTTTTCTTCTTGAGGCCAAATAGGGTATTTTGTATTTCTGGTATCAATGCATTTGTTTACTGTTTATTTTTAATATTATTTGTGTAAGTTGTTTCTTTGGACCTTTTTCATCAGGACCAAATTTAATATTTATATTGTTATTTTTTTAATTTTTAAAAATATTTTTTTATTTATTTTTAGAAAGGGGAAGGGAGGGAGAAAAAGAGGTAGAGAAACATCAATATGTGGTTGCCTCTTGCACAGCCTTCACTGGAGACCTGGCCCACAACCCAGGCATGTGATCTGACTGGGAATTGAAATGGCAACCCTTTGGTTTTCAGGCCAGTGTTCAATGCACTGAGCCACATCAGCCAAGGAAAATTTAATATTTTCATTTATTTAATATTTTCATTGGATAGCACTTCAAGTTGACACTAAATGCTGAATCCATTGTGGACAATTAAACTCATTAAACAGAGGCCACACCCTTACAGAAATTATAGTGCTTCCCATTGTCTGAACCCAAACAGAAGCCAATACTTCAACTGTATATAAATGTATTTAGAGAGAGAAAAAAATAAAAAGAAGAGATGGGGTAAAACAAAGCGAGGAGAGAAGAGGAGGGACAGTATCTTACAAAAAAAGAAGTAGAAATAAATTTGTTATATGAGTTCAGGGCAGGGAAAGATTATGTTTTCTTCAAAGAAAGAGTGGTGGTTAAACAGTAATTAGCAGGCTGTGTAAAATACCGATCATGCCTATGCCCCACAGACAGATTATTGAAGAGCCAGGTGTATTATAAAATGTATGAAGTTTAAGCTTAAGCGTCAGTCCTCCTGCTTGCACTTAATATCCCAAAGCCCTGAGTGGAGGGGTTTTGGCAAAACAGTATTTTCACAGGGTAAAATCTTTCTGTAATGCAATTTTGAACTGCTGCGAGAAAACTACTATTTTCTCTTCTCACTCTGATTTTTCTTTGTCACAATTCTTCTTGTTTCATGTCATGCCAGAATGAACATGAACATTTTTGGAATCTAGTTAAGGAAAAGTTGAATTGGGAATACATTTATTTGGGGTTTAGAGGTATAACTGTGCAGTGCATAGACACCTCTGTGCAAATTTATTAGTAAGTTTACTGATGTAGAAATATATTCCAGAAATATTCTCCTCTCTTCAATGTGCAGATAACTTAAACAGCATTAAGACAGGAAAATGGAGAGCCATTAATTATAGTGGTATTTATACTTCCTGAGCACTGAACATTGAACACCATAAGTATGTTAGCACAGGAACCAAAGGATGCGGGGCTAGAAACAGACTGTGGAAATTTCTTCTAAACATCCAGTAGGTGTGAACATTTATAAGTGAACAATAATAGTCTACTTCAATGCACAGTTAGAATGGGCACTATATCTTGATAAGAAACTAATTAATAATGTGGTCTACATAATAATACAAAAACCAAGCCATTTTTTTCCCTTGCCTTTACAAGACTTACATAAAGTAACCTTTTTTTTTCAGAAGCCCTCTGTTTGAAGAATCAAACTTTCAGCAGTACCATAAATACAAATACATAAATTTGTGATGTTGCATGTTAAATTATGCAAGTCAACTTTTGTATTTTTTTTCCTCACCTGAGGACATTTCTTTATCAGTGCTTTTAGAGGGAGAGATGAAGGGAGAGAAGAAAAGAGAAACATCAAGGTAAGAGAGAAGCACTGATTGGTTCCTCCCATATGTGCCCAGATTGAGGATCACATGTGCCCGGTGAGCAAAACTGCAAGCCAGGTATGTTTCCTGACTGGGAATTGAACCCATAAACATTGGCTATGGGACGGAGCTCCAGCTACTGAGCCACACTGGCCAGGGCAAACTGTACAACTCAAGTTTTAATAAGAAAAAATCAGTCAATTATGCTGAAGAAAATATTTAATTAATATGTAATCTGTCCAAAAATGGTATTTAAAATTATTGTCATATAAAGAGATAATGAAAGAGTAGATATACAAGAAAGATGAATATAAAAAAGTAATACATGTCAAGCAATTAACAAAAAGTATTATGTTATCATCCTGAAACTTTTGATGTTTATAGCGTGTGTTAGCTTTTAACATTTCTATTATGTTGCCATTTCTTTTCTCATGCTAAAGAAATATCTCCATTCATAACTAATTTTTAATTTATAATTTGTAGAATTAATTTTTTAAAAAATAGGCCTCAATTTATAAAAGCTTTAGGACCCACAAGACCTAAATCTCTATGTATGGGTAATTGAAAGTTATTATATGAGGATTACAATATAAAGAAAGGTATAGAAGTGCCAAATTTAATAGCAGTTGTGAGAGAAGATAATATGTGAATGCATGAATTGGGTTGGTGTCATCAAATACTATTTAAATAACTTGAGAAATCCTTGAAGGCTATTATTGGGCTAGTAATCATGTTTGTAGCTCAGTATTTATACTCTGGCAGCACTGATGATGAATGAGAAGACTAATGAATTGTACTACTAAAAGGAGATTAAGTGAAGAAAAAAGAGAAATATATATTTAATAAAAAAGATAACGTAAAATTACCAGGAGTTGAAGATTCATTCTATATGAATGTGTATCTGCGTGTGTGTGTATGAAAAAGACAAATACCATATGATCTCACTTACATGCAGAATTAATGAACAAAATAAACAGGAGCAAAATAGAAGCAGAGACATAGATGCATGGGATAGACTGACAGCTGACAGAGAGAAAGGGGACTGGATGGAAGAAGTGAAGGGATTAGCCAAAGAGCATATTTGCATGACCCATAGACACAGACAATAGTGTGGCGATGGCCAGAGGAAGTGGACAATGGTGGCAATGGTGGGAATGAAGGAGGCAAAGGGGAAGGGAAAGAGGGGCATCTGAAATAGTGTTAACAATAAAAATAACATTAAAAAGGTAAATTAGAAATGATACTGTTTTATCATCTCAAGGAGCCTGGAAAGAGGGCAGTGATAATAATAGTAATAGATTTTAAAGAAATAAGGTTGGTAGAGGAATATGTCTTGGGCATAAATTTGAAAAAAAAAGTCACTCACTGTCTCATTCTTCTTCCAAATCAACTTCCCTGCCTCTCTTCCCCGTTCACAGGCCAGTCTCTAGAAGGAGTTGTCGGTATCCACGACGTCCCTTTGTGATACTGCTAGTAACTTGTGAGCCATTCAAATCTGAACTTCAGTTCCTGCCCACTCCTAAAATTGTTCTTCCAGACTACCAGAATCTCAATAGTTCTTAACACCAACTGATGTTTTCCAGTTATTTTTTACTAGCTCTCTCATCAGCATTTGAAAATGTTTAACACATCTTCTTAAAACACTATTTTCCCTCAAATGTTCTTGTTTTTTCTCCCCATATTTTATCTATTCTTTCTGTGCCTAGTTGGTAGCTCCATCCTCCTTTACATAACCATTCAGCATTTAAACATGAAGTTTCTGTAAGACAACGCTAGACCCTCTCCTTTTGCCTGCTGTACACTTTCTCTCTAGAAGGTATCACTCAAACCTTCAGTGACCGTATGTATGCTTTTGACTCACAAAGGTATATCTCCCATCCAGAACTTTCTGTACTCCTGGCTCTCTGTCCCTCTCTGAACATATATATTCTTATATTCTTATCCTATATTCAGATTCTATATCTCTAAGAATACAGATATAGAATTAATGTTCTAGAATATATAAATGATATATACATATATAAATTTATAGATATCAAGAATATATATATAGATGATATATACACATATGTATGTGATTATTCTTTAGTATCTAACAGTAACTACTGTTGGAATAAAATGAAATTGAGGAGTTTTCTCAATCATCCTTATCTTCTTCCTGGGCATCCTAATGGAATTACTGGATCTGCCATTTATCCATATGAAAATCGTGTGATCTTTATCTTGGTCTCCAAGAAATAGTTTCAGAAACAAACAAAATAATCAAGGAAAATAATTTATTTGGAAGGTACAGTGAACACCAGCAGGAAAGTAGGAAATTTATCCACTGAATACAAGGTGAATTATTAAACCAGATGTCACAGAGAGTAAACAGAACTTAATCTCATATAGGAAAGATATGAAATGGTGTAAAGCAGCACAAAATCATTTTATTTGAAGCAGCATTTTTATAGCAAATCTGGCAAGTCATTGGTTAAGGGCTTTTCTGGAAGATTTATTTGTCAGTAATTCTGGAATATTGAGGAGACATGGCTTCCATGGATCCAAGCAACAATGACAACAACAACAAAATAATCTCTCAGGCACTGAGATGCAGATATTGACAACTGGACATAATTTTGATTATGCCGAAATAGTGAGGTCTAAGGGACACATGCAGGAATCTCTCAGTGACTGCTGCAGTCCCCCTTTGTACTGCTCAGATTAATTTGCTCCCCACATAAAGCTCACTCTGTCTTCTCATTGCTTATTCATAGTATTTTAAAAAATGAAATGAGGGAGGAAAGTGGGACAAGCTGTTCCACTTGGTCTCAGGAACACAGCTGGTATTTGTTGTTCCATTCCGCTATCCCCTATTCTAGTATTCTTTCACCTCAGGTTTACATCTGAAGTTCTGAACTCCAGAATAGCACATCTTTGTCAGTTATTACATTGTTTAGAAAACATCAAGTCGTGCCACAGTTATTCACCTGGGTTCCAGATATATGTTCCCTATGATTATATAGTAGCAATCTCAAAGCCTAATGATAATCATAAGAAATAATCCTTGTCAACATGGTTACTCCTTTCTTTGCCTGCTAATTGTACTGGCATAATAAGCCCAACACGACCAACCAAAAGTTATAACTTAAGGTTTAGTGGAACTCTGCCCTGGCTGGCATGGCTCAGTGGATTGAGTGCCAGTCTGTGATCCAAAGGGTCGCTGGTTCAATTCCCCATCAGGGCACATGCCTAGGTTGCAGGCCAGGTCCCCAGTAGGGGTGTGCGAGAAACAACCACACATTGATGTTTCCTTTCCTCTCTTTCTCCCTCCATTTCCTTCTCTCTAAAAATAAATAAATAAAATTAAAAAGATTTTAAAAGCATTTAGTGGAACTTTTATTTGACTGAAAGTAAAAATGGCCTCCTTTAGGAAAAAGGACCTCTATTTTAACAGATCCTAAGTTTGTGGGAGCAGAAAGTACAACATTCTTAAGTGGATCATTGTGAATAATGTTGAGAAAGGTCACTTCTTTCACTTCTTGGTTATTGTCCCCCCAAATAAACAAATACCTATTAGTGTACAGCATATATAATGCCCATTTGTTCAAAGTATACCACCCTATAGCACTCTAACACTGCAAGGTGTCATTGCCAAAAATATCCCTAAGCTCAGCTTTTAAAAAGTAATTCCAACAATCCATCAGGACAGCCACTCCTGGATAATGGAGTATATACTACAATCAGTGGGTACTATCATAATGGGCCCATGGTCACATCTCCCTTCCTGTCAAGTGGAGGCATCCACTTTAATATTGTTATCTGAGACCCCATCTTGATAAATCACTCTGTTATCCCTAGGAGTGTGAGCTTGACTAAAACTCGACACAGGTGAATCATTTCCTCCTTCCAGAATGGAAGGATTCAATCAAATCCACTGCTCTGTGTGGTTGGGTAGTTTCCTTAGAAGTAGTACTGTATCAAAAATTTAGTGTTGATCTTTGATGCTGAAAGGTCAAGCACTAACTAGATCATCTATAGAGAGAATGATTCAATGATGTTACCCTAATGCACAGCCTTCATTCCTGCAATCATCCACTGTATAACTACTAGTATGGCCAAAGGTAAAGACAGGCTAGCCTTTTCTAAGGGAATTACTCTGACTACCTGTTCAGTGTTCTTTGGTGGGCCATACCATGAAAAACAGAGATTGTCATACTTCATAGCCATTCCCACAGATAAATCTTCAGATATCTTTGTTTCTAATCATTCAATTTTGTTCTTTCCAGGACCTCAACCAACCAGTTAATCATTTACCTTTGTTCCCAAAAAACATGCATGTTATTACATGAGACTGTTTCTATTTTCACATCAAGTTCATGGGCACTCAAAACTCTACCCATTGTGAAGATTTCACCTCTTTTGAAAGGCCACGTCTAAGTGTGAATAAAATGTGATGACATTTTTAGCTTTCAGCCACACATTGAGTCTACTACCCATTATGAACTGGGCCACATATTTGTATAAACTACATGTGCCCTGTAGTTTCTCTTAGACCTTCTCTTGAGTATATTATATTCATTATATGATGGATTTTTTGCTCCTAGGTCTGACATACACAGCTAGTATGGGCAGCTCTGAATGCACAGGAGTTTTATTCCTGTGGTTAAATAATACTAGGACCTGGGAGCAGGCACAGGGCAGATTTTCAAATTCTCAAGTCTCCTACTGCAGACCACATGCTACTGATCTAAAATTCAGATGAATCACTGCAACCTTGGGTGGGGAGGGGGGTGGGCAGTTCCCAAATAGTCTGCATGGTAACCTTATCTACCACAACATGACCCCTTGGGTCATATTACACAAGCAGTACTGTTTAACTTCAGCTGCTTCAGTGGCCTTTCTTGTTTTGGCTTCTCATCAAAATTGACAGTTTTCTGAATCAACTGATAAATTAGCTGGATCGTTATTCCCAATTGATGTGCCGCCTTCATAACATGAAGGGGGCTACAAAGCATTTACATCTTTTTCTTTGGGAAGACATGACGTACATGGAATGTGTTCTTTACCTTGGAGAGGTTTCTCAGAATACTACTCCACTTTAATAAATTCCTAAAAATGTCACTGATTTGCCATGTGCCTGAAGCTTTTAAGCTTTTATCTTCTATTCTTTGATGGGTGCATGCCCTACAAAGGCATCTAAAGTATGATCTCCATTTATTAACAGAGTATTATACATCTAGTCAGACAGTTTAGCATTCCACAGAATGTCCAAATAAAGTTTCTTGTGACAAAAGAAACAAATATTTTACAGCCAAGGGGCAAGCCTGTGAATATATCTGACTGTTTGTCTCATTAATGTATCCCACTGTCAGTTTCATGTGAATTGCTTCAGATTCTTCTTCAAAAAGAAATTGAAAAGGCCACATTTTCCAGATCAATAGCTTCTGGTGCTTGCTTTCAGGCTATTGATGTGGCGGGTGTGCTCTCATTAATTTCTGCCATAATTGGTATAGTCTATGTTATCTATACTATAGATCTGTTTTTGTGCTTTAAAGATACCTAGAATAGTAGCTACAGCTGAAGCTGCCACTTAAGTTTATGGTAGTCACTCATCAAAGAAAATGATTTATCCAGTTCTTGGAAAAAAGAACAGATTGATGAAATAAACAGTGATAAAGGTGACTACCCCCACCCTTGCACGTTTTAAGTTTTTGAAAGTGGCATTAATGTTTCTATGATGGCTTCCAGCTTATCCTCTTTAGGGCTTGTGGGGTCAGAGTTACAGGGACTTTTCTTTGGCTGTTTCCTACCTTGTAGATCTTGTTTCACATGTCAGATTCTCAGCTGCTTGATGGAGCAGCAAGCTGAGCATAATTACCACTTGTCTGAGTGAGTTTGGGCTGCCGTAACAAAAATAATATAAACTGGCTGATGTAAATAACTAACATTTCTCACAATTCTGAAGGCTAGGAAGTTCAAGATTGAGGTGCCAGTGGATTTGGTGTCTGGTGAGTCCAACTACCTGGCTTGTAGACAAATACATTCTTGCTATATCCTCACATGGTCTAGAAAGAGATCATTCTTATACGGTCTAGTCTTATATAGTCTCTAATCCCATTCATGAGGGCTTCACCTTCATGACCTAATTACCTCCCAAAGGCTCCACTTCCCAATACCATCACTCTGGGGATGAAACTTCAACATATATATTTGAGGACACACATTCAGTCCATGACTCCACTCTGCTTACTATAGAGCTCTTATTTCATCTGTCTGGCTAGTGATGCAACTCCAGAAACTTTTAGAAATGACTCTAAGACCAGCTTTGGCTTCAATCATTTGAATTTGTGTTCCTTATGATGGAGACCCTGAGGTAAAGATTCAGTTTTAAACAGTTAATTGTGGAGGTGCAGGAAGCAGAAATAAAGGTATGGAAACTTGATGCAAGAAAGAAATGTCACTAAGCTAGCTACCTCTGGTGACTGAAGCTTAACCAAACTGGGGTACAATGTGAGATATATTCTTTAGAGTTATAAAATTGCTTAGTATTAGTTTATTAATTTCTACCAGTCATCATTTTACAGCTGCTACCAAGGGATGCTGATTCTTAGTTCTTCTAGCCCCATACACATGTGGAGTGAAATTGTCTCCGGTGTGTTCAGAGAGAGAAAAAGAAAAGCCCTCAGGCACAGGACTACAGAAACTGACATCTGGGAATCTGGCACACCAGGAAATGCCGAAGTCTGAGCTCGTGCTGCAGGGTCTCTAAGAGTACTTACTCTGAGATGAAAGGCCCGTGCTGGGATTATCCTGGATAAACCAGCACAAGTGGCAACTTCATCTCATCTCAAATAAGCTGCCCCTCACTGCCATACTCCACAGTGGATTTAGAATAATCATCTCAGGACGCAAGTCTGACTGTCATCTTCTTATGTCCGAGCCTTTGGTGGTGATGTAGTGGGCAGTTAGACAGATGCATTTCCTCTCCTATCATATCAATGGTAAGGCAGGTTAGATTCTCTGACCTTTTGTGTCTACCAGTCACGTGGTAGACCCTTTAAAGGAAGAACAGGGCATGAGAGAATAGCCTCATACTGCTCCCATACAAGCTCTAGCACAAACACGCTGCCTTAAGCATTACTTAAGCCCTTAGAGATAACATCTAGGCCTCACTTGTGTTTCAGCTCCAGGCCCAGAAAAGCAACAAGGGCAGGTGGGGGACACTATGGCTGGCATCAGGACCAGCTGCAATGACTAATGACCCCTGCCCTGGAAATGACAGATCAGAAGAGGTCATGATCCTGAAAGGACACACCTGGAAAACTAACGAATATTATACTGAGATCCTCCCATAAGGCTTCTCCTAAAATTCCTGTCCTTAAAAACCCGTGAGGCAAGGAACCGAGCACGCCCTCTTTCTCTCTTTTGAGCACACCTGCACCGTTCCCCACCTGCTGCTTTCCCCAGGGCAGCTCCCTTTCTATGGAGCACCCAGGGCCTTTCCCCCAGTCCTTCCCCCAGGCATGTTTTCTTTGTCTTTCTTACTCCAAAGCTCCAAGGGGTCCTCTTTTTCCTCTGTAACTTGTTGCTTAAGTTTATGCAGCCCAGCTAGCTCACTTCTTTCATGGCTCACCTCTTCTACCTCTGTGAATTTCTAAATAAAATTTTGTTTCTATTTGAGTTAGTTTTGAATTCTTTCTTAGCCAGAATCAAGTACCGAGGTTGCTGTTTTGCTGTTAACAGTTTGTTATGGTTAAAGGATGAGGTAAATCTGTTTAACATGACCTATGCCTTCTGATAATCTGTTTCCACCTGTCCCAGGACTTTTGCATATGCTATTCCCTCTGTTAGAACACACTTCCCTCACATCTTTCATATTTCCATTCAAGCATTACTTCCTGAGAGATGCTGGTGTGTGTATCTTACCTACTGGTATTTTACTTTAGTCAAAACGATCTGCTTTATTGTGTAGAATTGTGGGCTCTATAGATTCTGTAGGTATCAAAAAAAAATGAAACATGTTCAAGATGTCTGAATGATTATAAAGCCTCTTTTTCTTGTATAATTTCTGGGTTCAGGTCAAGGAAGAAAAGGGAACATGTTTTATAACCTAAGCATTCCTATATGTACCCTTTCTCCATGGAATATCTCTGCTTTCTTTCCTCTGGGATTGAGCATTGGCCTAGAATAGCTGCAACCTGTTAAAGACTCTAGGTACCTAAAATAGTTGTCACAGACTCTGGTAGTGATGTAAACGTGTTTGGATTACAGCTTGGTGCAGCTAAATATAATTTCAATGCAATATATGTAGTTTGAGCCCTGTTAGAGGCTGCAAAATAATGACATCATGTTTATACGGCAATTCAGCATGCCATCTCTTATGCTATCCTCAGTGGGATTCTGATGTTCCCATTGTCAACAGGGCTTTTGTTTCCTGCTTGGCCCCACCACATGATTGTGCTGCCTGGATATGGACCTTCAATACACATCAGACAGTTTCCTGCTTGGCTGCAGTAGAACACTCTACTGCAGTATTAATGTTAACTACCCAGAGTTAGCAGACTTCACGGGTTAAGGGCGATGTCTTCCACAAAACCTTCTTCACTTTGGATGCCAGCAATGTGTTCACACTTCTGATTACTGTCTACAATTTGAGGGTTCACACTACTCCCTCATGTTCAATAATTCACCAGACCTTCTCACAGAATTTAAGAAAGTGCTATACAGAGAGTTTGGTTTTAAAGGATACAAATCAGGACCAGTCACATGATGAGGTGCATAGAATGAGGTTTGGCAGGTCCAGGTACAAAGCACTCACATCCTTAGGATGCCTCATCCTCCTACCACATTTACAGGTACCACCACCTAGGACCCCAAACACATTTAGATGTCCAGAGTTTTTAGTGGGCTTTTGTTACATAAACATGATGGATTAAATCATTGACCACCTGCTTGAACTCAGTTTCCAGCCCCCTTCGCCTCCCTAGAATTGAGACAAATATCAAGCGGCTCAAAGACCCAAACCTCTAATAATACGGTTAGCCTTTCCAGCTTGGCTAGCCTCCATCCTGAAACTATCTATGGGCAAATTTGAATCACCTAATTAGCATAGACACAGGCCTGGCCCCAGGAGTCCACCATGAATATAACAGATACTTCCATCCATTCTGAAAATTCCAAGGATTTAGAAATCATCTTAGGAATCTGAGACCAGGTCCAGATAAATTATATTATTATTATTATTTATTATATAAATTATTTTTATATAACAGATATTCATACTACTTATTGTCTGTGTTTACAGGAGTCACATTAACAAGTTAACTCCTCACAACTTCTTTTTTAATAAACTGGCCACAGACTACATAGAAACAAAGTATTCTTAAACTATTTCTGGAATAAAATAATCAGTTACTCAAATATTTTGACTACAAGAGACAGAAGAATATAAAACTGATCTACTTCATCATGTTGAAGATAGTGTTTATTATACTTATGTTATTCTTTTGATTAATGGATCACACACATTTATACTATAACAATTACAGATTATTATTTTTTATCTCATAAATGAAGTATAAAGCTGAAATAGAATTTTCACAAATAATTTAAGCATACTTCTTTTTACATGGCTCTTGAAAACTGTAAAACGTATTATACTGTGTATTCTTAAGTGCCACAAATAGAAAAAAAGTCATGCATTTTCTTCTGTGTGCAGTTTAGCTCATTGCTAAAATGATAGATTATTTCTTTAAAGAGTCACTGTAATTTACTTAATAAGATTACCTAACTAGTCTAATTAATATAGTCCAGTTACTTCAGCATTTGAATTCTAATACTCAACACCTTAGCCAGCCTGTTTCTTTGATAACAAAACTTCCAATCATATTGAATGCAAGACACCATCATAGTCTGACTTCTAGTTTTTCCACTAGAAAAAAAAATCCTCTAATAAATAGAAAATGAAGTCAGTTGCTGTGAAATCTTAAACAAAGGAAGTGTTCCGAGATCTTTTCTAGTCTACTGGTTTCCCCACCAAGTGTTAAACATGTCCCCGAGTCTGGGAGCTGCGGCTCTCTACCTTTACTTAATCATATTTGGATGGATGTGCCTGCCAGGGCTGCCTAACTCTTTTAAGCCTGGTTTCTTTTTGTTTGAAATCTTCCGAATTGCCCTGGGGCTGGGAAAAGAGGAGAGAAAATAATCTAAAGGAAGGCTGATAACAGTAGGAGTGAAGCTTTGCATTTATGTTGTTGGAAATATAATTTTATAATACTCTCCTCATCTACTGAAAGAATAGGGGCCAATTGCATTCCCAATGTTATCCTGTTAAATTATTCTCTTCATTAGATATTCTTCTCCACACCAAATTATGCTCCATAAAAGGAGTCTTAACTTTTAAAGTATTAACATGGGATATTCTGAGACTAAATGTTTCCATCAAGTGTATATGAATCTTCCTGGCACTCACGACTCATACTTCAAGAAATGGATTTGCTCATACAATTAAATATAAGCAATTGCAAGTTAAGCAGATTTCTATTGCCTCTTAACAGCCAAACTCCAGTGGGGGTAATGTAGGCAGAGCCTTAACCTTTAAAATTGTGGCTTTCTGCCATGCCTATATTAAAGCATCTATGGTACAGGGGGCTGGGCATGTGTGATAATGAGAGTTTAAAATCCCAAACTATATATAGGGAGGGAAATTGTCATGGAACCTAATTAGACATATACAGCCTAAACTACTTAGCTTTTAGGAGCAGTGTGAACACACAGTTACTTCAGAGAAAGAGATGGCAGATTTGCGTGTGAAATGTTGCAAAGGTTTAAGTGGAATTACTTCATTACCACTGCCATTACTGCTCTGGTTTAAACTGTTATTGGCACTGGACTATCATGTTGCAAATTGTGGTAAATATTTGCCAGTGATTGCTATCCTAGTGTCAATTTCCTTTCTCTTTCCCTCATATTTTTCAAATGGCTACCTAGGTGGGTGCATTTTCTAAGAGTCACATGTAATGACATATATTTTTATACTCTTCAAATGTACCATAATATGTAGCATCCAGGTGAACTATCCCATGAAAGTCCTGGCCTTTCATGTCAACAGTCATGTGGCTAAGACCTTCGTTTGAGCTTTCCTCCCTTGACATGTCCATGGTTATTTAGTAGACATTCTTAGAAGAGGAACAAGGAGGATGGAGAATAGCTTTATATGACTCCCATATGAGCCCTTGCATGACCAGCCCATTAAGCATTAATCATTAAGCTCTCAGTACAGTGAGGTTATAACTCACATCAAATGATCTTGAAAGCCAAGTTTAGTTCTGTTGATCACAGAGGTGGAGTTTTGGTCAAGCTGGAGATAACATCTAGGTCTCAGTTGTGTTAACCTCCAGGCCCAGAAAAGCAGTAAGATCAGAAGGGGCAAAACCATAACTGATATGAGGACAAGCTGCAATGACTAATGACCCCTGCCCTGGCATCAACCAATCACGAGAGACCAGGATCTCAAAAGGACATACCTGGAAAGCTGAGAAATATTCTATTGGGACCCACTCCTGAGAACTCCAGATAAATACCCTCAAGACAGAGGACCCAGGTTGGCTGTCCCTATGGAGCACACCTTTGCTTTTCCCCACCCCCTTCACTCAGGTGCATTTTCCTCGCCTCTCTCTTTCTGCTAAGTCTCAAGAGCCCTTGTTTTGCCCCTCTAACTTCTTTTCTGTGCCCATTTCTTCTACGGCTCACTTCATCTACTTCTGTGACTTTCTAAATAAACTTTCTCTTGTAGTTTGAGTCTTGACTTGAATTTTTTCGTAGCCCAAACTCAAGTACCAAGAATCAAGTATCAAGTATCAAGTATCAAGTACTCAAGTACTCAAGTATCAAGAACCAAGGTCCAGTCTGATTCGTCTGGTTCTGTACTGCTCCAGCACTGTACCAACACCTGGTGCTCTTTCACTGCCACGAGGGCTACAACACAGGCTCTCCTGGGTCTTCAACTGATAATGGGATTTCTCAGCTTCCATAATTAAATGAGCTATTTTTAAAAATAAATTTTAGATTGATAGAGATATAGGTGTATAGATATCCATAGATGATATAGACAGATGATATAGATAGATAGAAATAGATATAGATAGATGATATAGATATAGATATAGATACAGATGATGGTGATGATATAGATATAGATGATATTGATAGATGATAGAGATAGAGATGATGGAGATAGAGAAAGAGATAGATAGAGATAGAGATAGAGATAGAGATAGAGATAGAGATAGAGATAGAGATGATAGAGATAGAGATAGATGTATATGTCCTAGTGGTTCTGTTTTTCTGGAAAACCTTGACAAATACAAGCTCTGTCTTATCTTTGATACAGAAAGATTTATAACAGCACCAACATACTTTGCATTGCTTATTGAAAAACCAAATAATTGAGTCTCACATTTTAGAAACACTCTCAAAAGATTAATAAATATATACTTTTCTGAAGGAAAAATTGGAACCAAAAAAGTTAACAAATGGAGGTTTTAATGCAATTACATGGCCATTCAAGACAGATGTACTCTGAGTTTTGGAATAGAATGAAAGAGACTAATAAGTTAAAAATATTTCTTCAAGCTTGGTTTGTTTATTCTCACTTAAGAGTTATTGTTATCATACTGTAACATATTCTGACAAAGGGTGGTAAGGAATCTCTTTATAACTGAGGGAAAGCATATACATGCAAGTTCAGTTATAAAATTCTGATTGTTAACATAGTTTAAAAAGTTGAAATATAACACTCAACATGCAAATTGAGTACATGATTTTATTATTTGGTGGTAAAAACAGAACTTGTAAAGAGAGTGGCTTGGAAATTAAGGAAACATCTGTCCTTAGCAGAATTTTGGACACTGGCAAAAATACACATTTATTTAGGAATGAAGGATTTAGTAACAAAATTTAAGAGTTAAAATAGAGAAGAAACTATTTATTTTTATATGAAATATTTTTATTGTTAAGAAAATCTTGGCATGCTAGAATATGAATCCATAGAAAAGAGGTTTGAAAATTCAAGGTGAATTCAGACAATGTTATATTTGATTTTTTAAATAGAATAAGGGGATCTAGACCTTGTATATGCAGAAAGTTAACTTTTTTGCAAGTGGATCAAAAATTTTAATTTGAAAATAAAGCTAGACAAGTGACAGAAGTATATATGGGGGAATGCTTCACGAGTGAGTAGAGAATATATGCTATTATTCACCCTCTCAACTCTTACAGGGAATCTTAGAGGCTCAGTTAGAATGTCAGCTAGATAAAAGCGTGCAAAGAGTTAGTGTGCATAAGGGATGCATAACTGTTGTGTTAGAGATTGCTCATAGAGACTCAGTGTTTTCAAAGGCAATGTTGGAGGGAAATAATCATGACACTTACTGAAATTCACTAAAAAAAATAGGATAATAACTACTGTACAAAGAAATAAAATTAAAACTATCAAAATGCAAGGCATTGCAGTTGAAAATATACTCCATTAAAAAATATTCATTCTGAAGCAGTTCTTTCATGGAAGTTAAGTAAAGAATATAATTACTTGTTCTGGAATTGCAAATTTACTAAAAAATTCTTGAAGTGTAGTTAAGTAGACAAAAAAAAAATAAATATAAATTCTAAATAACATGCCAGCCATTTCTAATAGAGTTGCCCATCAAAAAACATGACCATATAGACTCTCACTAATGATGTGAATCCCTTTTATAACAATATTGGCTACTTTAGGAGGAAAGAAAGACATCCCTTCATTTGCTGAGGAATATGGCTGTAAATGGTAAAATTTCCCACTTTAGATTATCAATGTGCGTGTTACGTGCAATTGTGTCATCTCTGACTCCTGGCATCCCTGTGAATGAGTGATGTTCACAAGGTCTATTGGTCAACAGCCCTGCTCGGTTCCTACAGAGTCATGCCAATGGCTTCTTTTATGAAGTCAATTCATCTCATAGGTGATCTTTTTTTTCCTTTTGGCTTCTATTGGTCCCAGCATTATTGCTTTTATGTGTCTAAAGTAGGATAGCTTCAGTTTTTGCCATTGTGCCTCGAGTGATGTTTCAGCCTTAATTTGTTCAAGGACCCACTTGTTCATCTTTCTGTCAGTTCAGGATATTTGTAGAGCTCTCCTTTAACACCACATTTCAAATATTCTCTACAAAATCTTGATGGTCTCTTACTTTTCATCTTTCTTTTTTCTGTACTTCATTTTGGAAAGTTTCTATTACTATATATTCAATTTCAATGATCTGTATTTCTCCAGTGAATAACCTAATCTGAATCCCATATAATGTATTTTTCTTCCCAGGTAATATATATTGTATTTTTGGAAGTTTTATTTGAGTCTCTTTTCTGTCTTCCATTACTTTCCTTCTCATACTCACTTTTTTTAACCATACATATGTAATTTTAACAGCTATCCATTAACTTGTAAAACATGCAAACACAATATTTTGTACTTTTTTGTCTCAAAGGCATTTAGTATACTGAGCAAAAAGCCAATATTAAAGGGTCACTTACTGTATGATTCCATTTATATGGCATTCTTTTCTAAAATTTTTTATTGTTATTCAAGTACAGTTGTCTCCATTTTCACCCCACTATAACTCCCTGCCCCACCCATCCCCACTTCCCACCCTCAAACCTACCCCCTTTGGCTTTGTGCATATGTCCTTTGTACATGTTCCTTGGTGGCCCTTCCCCTCTTTTCCCCCATTACCCTTCTCTCCCCTCCTCTCTAGTTACTATCAGTTTGTTCTTTATTTCAATGACTCTGCTTATATTTTGCTTGCTTGTTTGTTTTGTTGCTTAGGTTCCATACTCATTTTTTTGATGTTTGCATGTTCTTTGGTTATGTTATATTTTCTTGCCTCTTTTCATGCTAGTATTTTTAACTAGATATAATACAATGTAGATTTTACATTAGGTGGTACTTTATCATCTTTAAATATTTAGTGGTTTTACTTTAAGAAGTAATTTTATGTTCTCAGGATTATTTTTTTTCCTTTGGGGTTTGCTTTTAAACTTTCTTTGGGTAACCATTACAGTGGGATTACTAGCCCCACTACTGAACTAATAATGCTTTTCTAAGGACTCTATCCAATTCCCTATGGATTTGGAGGTCTTTCTCTTCTGGCCGGTAGCAACACAAAATACCTTTTGTCTTTAAAATTCTTTATCCACTCCTTTTTTGTGGTTATTTTTTGTTGTTGTTCTCAGGTATTTTCCTTATAACACAAAATAATACATTCTAAACCATAGGCTGAAAGGGATGTTTCTACATATCTCCAGAGCTATCTCCTCATGCAGCCTCTTCCTTTGCAGAGTTCTGCCCCACCCCCAAATCTAGTCACTGTCCTTCCATTACTTTGGACTCTGTCTTCTCAGGACTGTTCATTTCTGTTTCGGATCTTCTTCTTTCCTTTATATCCTGGAAATTCTTACCAGACAATAAATGGGTCAATCATTCATTTCACCACTTGTTTCTCTTGTCCTAGGTGTCACTATCTTGAATTGAATGTCATTTAATATTTAAAAACTGTTGTTTCATATGTTTTGCTTGCTGTCATAGATATTTAAATTGGGAGGGTCAGTCCTGTCCCTGCCATTTTACCATAGCCAGAAATGGGAGTTCAGATTCCTTAGATTCTCATAGTAAATATACACTTAGGTGTACTAAGCCAATATTTGGCACAAAGTTGAGGTTGATAGCTGGTAGTATAAGTCAAAGGCTGTGGTTGCTCTAAAAACATCAGAAATACGAGTTGACTTTCCAGACCATACCAGAGTCTGGTTACAATATGATGTCTGATGATGCTAAGACAAATGCTATCAATGGAATACACAAAAAGACAAAAATTGTGTGAAACCCAGGGTATCACATCTATTATTTGAGAACTAAGTTGGTCCACTATTGACTCTGGGTCTAAGCAGTCTATATAGATTTTATAGATAAATATTACTATCTATATAGAGCCACCATGTGGTTACTTTGTTTCAGTGTATATGCTCTACTCTTATGCAATTATAACATTTGAAATGTGTATTTTGCTCATTACAGTAGATGACAACTACCTCAAGATAAGCATATGGTGATCTAATTCATTTGGGAAAATTAGTAATGATTGGGGAAAGGAAAGGAAATGCTAGCATTTCTCTCTGGGTCTAAAATTGCTACTGTATACTATATGAATGACATATAATTAACTACTTGGTTTTGCAACCAGTTCTTTCATATATATTCACAAATATGCATCCAAAAACTATGCATTCAGGACTCATGTGTAAGATAATCTTGACACTGCAGATGTATGGTGAAGCAAAAGATGACAGATATCTCTACTCCATGGAATTTAAGAAATATTAGACTATAATAAACAAATAAAGAATGTCAGAACATTGGACTTAGGGTCACAACATATTGATTGGAAGTGGATTTAGCCTTTTAATGTAAGTTTAAGAAAACCTGAAAAGCATTAAAATATCATTGTTATTATTGAGAGGGAAAAAAATAAGTAAAGTGAGTCCCGCAAAGCCCTGACTTTCTGTTTGGAGCATTTTCCAAACCTCAGTTCAGTGTTAGTGTTGACACAGATTACAGAGGCCTGGCTAAGTTGAAAAAACAGAGCTCTAAGTTCAGGGAAAGGGAGATGGCTTTAATTTGTGAGACATTCTACCTGGAAGAATAGAGCAATGTAGAGGAAGAGCTCCTGAAATCTGCAGGGAATCTTCCTTTGTTTGTTGCTGAGTCATAAGCCATGCATGTGTAAGTAGAAGTGTCCTTTGAGCAGCTATAAAATGAGGAGGTTTAAGATAAAAAATTCCCAGAGGTCACAAAAGTTTGAAAGATATAAGATTCAACCATTAAAAGGAAGAAGCTCTTCCTGAAGTCTTTCAGGAATGGAAAATATCAAAAATACCAAATGGTATTTCTATAAATAAAAACTATAGTAAATGAAAAAAAAACTGTTCTTGACTTAGATTAAATATTGCTAAAAAATAGATCATTATACTTGAAGTAAAAGCAATAGGAACCATCTAATAATCACTGAAGGGGGAAATAAAATAAAAATAAACAGATCTTTAGGGAAAACTTGGAACACAATTAAGTTTGGTAATAATTTGAAAGAAAATTGTTATAAACTGTAAGCTTTCAGACTTAAGTAGTTTAGTGAACTCTTTAAGAAAATAAATAGTCCTGGGTGGATGATAATTCACTAAAAACAAAACAAAACAAAACAAAAAAGAAAAGGAAAAAAGGGCACACATGCAAAGAAGCAGAGACACCAGCACAGTTCTCATTACCAAGTGCATAAGATGAGAATGAAACATCTTCAAAGTTATAAATGATTTTTTAAAAAATTGCCAATGTAGAATTTTACAACCAGCAAAGATATTCTTTAGAAATCAATGAAAAATAAAGACATTTTCAGGAAAATAATGATGATAATATCATCACCATCATCCCATACCATAAGAAATAGTAAAGTATTTTTTTAGGTAGAATGCCAGATAGAAATTTGAATTTATACAAAGAATAATAGAAACTAGAAATGGTAAATATATAAACAATTTTATGTATTTTATATTTCATTTAATATATGTTGGCTTTTAAAGGAAAAATGGTAATGATTTTATTATGTTATTTTAATGCAAAATTATTTTTGATAGTTACATTATACTATAAATGACATTTATATTGTTATATATATTTAAACATATGTATACATGTATATGTAAAATATGTGACAGATATAGCTTATATAAAGGATAGAAAAGGGAATTTTGAAATGTATCAATTTAACAATCTAAGATTATATATGACATTGTATAATGCCATTTATTTAAGTTGTGATAATTTAAAAATGCACGTTAAACAGAAAAATGAAAAATAAACATAAAATAAGATATAATTTAAAACAAAAATATAGAAGGCATTTGACAAAATTGACAATCTGCTGAATAATAAAATTCTTAGCAATAAAATAATGAAAAGGTTTAACCTTAACCTGATAAAATGTATCTATAAAAAAATAAAATCTTAGCCCTGGCTGGCATAGCTAAGTGGATTGAGTGTGGGCTGCGAACCAAAGCATCTCAGATTCGATTCCCAGTCAGGGCACATGCCTGGGTTGCAGGCCATGGCCCCCAGCAACCGCACATTGTTGTTTCTCTCTCTCTTTCTCCCTCCCTTTCCTCTCTAAAAATAAATAAATAAAATCTTTAAAAATAAATAAATAAAATCTACATTTAACATTATATTTAATGGTGAGAAATTAAATGTGTTTTCTCAAAGATCAAAAATGAGGCAATGATGCTTACTCTTCCCTTCTCCATACAACATTAAATTGGAGGTATTATCTAGTTAAATAAGGCAAGTAAACAAATAAATAAGACAAACATTATACAATTTGAAAAGATCAAAGTAAAACTACTTTTAGTATCTATTAACATGCTTGTGCATACAGAAAATCAAAAAACTATGAAAAATAATGTAAGTAAATGTAACAATAGCACAGGATATGAGATTAATATACAAATTTATATTGTATTTCTATAGATGAGAAATAACCAATGGGAAAACAATCTTAAAAATGATCATTTACAACAGTATCAAAGGAGTAAAATACATAAATATTTAACATGTATTTAAAAACTACATCTTGAAAAGTATAAACTATTTTGAGAAATTAAAGAAATACTAAATAAACACAAAAATGTATTTCTTAATTGAGGGACTCAATGTTTTAAAGGTATCTATTTTCCCTGTATTGATATGGAGATTAAAAGCAATCCTCCTACCAAAATGTCATCATATTTTGTTTTTTTGTTTTTTGTAGGTTTTGAGAACTTGATATTAAAACATGTTGGAATATTAATCATTGATTGGGGTGTATTAAGTTACCACAAGCTTATCAGCTGTGAGCAATTTGCATTTATTAAACTATAGTTTCTGTGGCTTAGAAATACAAGGACACTTGCCTGGCTGGAGTAGCTCAATGTATTGAGTGCATTTTGGTGAACCAAAACGTTGCGGGTTGGATTCCCAGTTAGGGCAAATACCTGGCTTGTGGGCCAGGTCCCCAGTAGGGGGCATGTGAGAGGCAACCACACATTAATATTTTTCTCTCTTTCTCCTTCCCTTCCTCTCTCTCTAAAAATAAATAAATAAAATCTTAAAAAACAAAGAAATCCAAGGACAACTTACCTATTCCTCTGCTTCATTGTTTCTATGGCTATAATCCAGTGCCAGCCAGTGCTTATCTGGGGAAAAATCTGTTTTCAAAATCACTTATGGAGTTGTAAGTACACTGAAATTTCCTTTGGGTCTATTGGACTAAAGGTCTCATTTAATGGTTGGCTGTTGACCAGAGGTCATCCTTAGTCTCTTGCCATTCAGGCTTCCCCAACTTACATTGATCATTGAGAGAGATCCCGCTAGCAAGATTATTCAGGGTCATGGAAATAATATCCTCATTTTAATAGTGGTGTTTTTATCAAGGCCATGAAGAGGGAGTGAGACACATTGGGGATCATCTTTATATATTTCTAGCATAATTGAAAATGCAAAGGATCAATAATCAGCAAAAATATTGTTTAACAGAAAAATAAAGTGGGAATATTTCTAATATCTGATTTAAGAAATTAATTCTAATCTAGATCAAGGTAATATGATATTGGCATATGAAGAGTCATACAGATCAATTAAACTGAATAAAGATTACAGAAATGGACTCACACATATATGGTCAATTTATTTTATTAATGGAGTAATATAATTTAATTGGGAAATGATTGTCATTTATGGATCATTTTATATTTTCAGTTCTAGTTGACGTATGTTATTATATTAGTTTCAGGTGTACACCCCAGTAATTTGATATTTCATAACTTATTAAGTGGTCATCCTAATAAATCTCATGGCCATCTAACACCATACATAGTTATTAAACTATTATTGACTATATTCCACATTGTACTCGATATCCTCATGACTATTTTATAACAACCAATTTGTACTTCTTAATCCATTCATATTTTTCACCCAACCCCGCCAATCTGGCAATCATCAAAATGTTCTCTGGGTCTATGATTCTTTTCTGTTCTGCTTGTTCATTTACTTTGTTTTTAAGATTCAGTTGTTGATAGAAATGTATTTATTGCCATTTTATTGTTCATATTTTTTATCTTCTTCTTCTACTTAAAGAAGACCCTTTAACATTTCCTATAATACTGGTTTGGTGGTGATGTGGCTCCTGAAGTTGTTCTTGTCTGACGAGCTCTTTATCTGTACCAAACGACAGCTTTCCTTGGTAAAGTAATCTTAGTTGTAGCTCCTTGCTTTTTATGACTTTGAATATTTCTTTCCAATCCTTTCTGGCCTGCAAAATTTTTTTTGAGAAATTAGCTGACAATCTTATGGGAGCTCTCTTATAAGTAACTACTCATTTTTCCTGCTTTTAAAATGATCTTTTTGTCTTTAAGCTTTGGCATTTTAATTATGATGTGTTTTGGTAAGGGCCTTTTTGGATTTACCTTGTTTGGGACTCTCTGTGCTTTCAAGAGGTTGTATGTCTATTTCCTTCAAGTTAAAGAAGTTTTCTGTCATTATTTTATCTTTATTTTATTTTTTTCAATTAGCAATAATCATGCCTCAGATAAACCTCATTGGCTACATACTGCCACTGTGCAAAGTTTATTATTTTTTTATTTACTATTTATTGTATTCTTTCCACTCTCATTTAGCCCCCTTATAACATCTCCTCTAGCAATCATCACACTGTTGTTCATGTCCATGAGTCCTTTTTCCTTTTTGCTCAATCCCTCTAGCCCCTTATTCCCCTCACTAGCTGTCATTCTGCTCTCCATCTATGAATCTGTCCCCATTTCCTTATTAGTTCAGTTTGTTCATTAGCTTCCACATATGAGTGAAATAATGTGGTATTTTTCTTTCTATTACTGACTTACTTTGAGTAGCATAAACTTCTCCAGGTGAGTCCATACTGTCACAAAGGGTAAAATTTTCTTCCTTTTAGAAGCTGAGTACTATTCCATTGGGTAAATGTCTTATGCTTGCTCTATCCACTCATCTATTGATGGACATTTGGGCTGCTTCTATGTCTTGATGATTATAAATAATGCTGGAATGAATATATGGGTGTTTATGTTCTTTCAAATTAGTGTTTTAGGTTTCTTTTGATATATTCCCAGAAGTGGGATTGTTGGGTCAAAAGGCAGATCCATTTTTAATTTTTTAAGATATCTCTATACTTCATTCCACAGTGGCTGCACCAATCTGCCGGTATTTTCTTCTATGATATTTATGGTTTCAGGTATAATATTTAAGTCTTTTATTCATTTTGAATTTATTCTTATGTGTGGTGTAAGAACTTGGTCTAATTTCATTTTTCTGCATGTATCTGTCCAATTTTCCCAATACCACTTGTTGACTAAAACTGTCTTTAGCCCATTGTTTATGCTTTATTCCTCTGTCAAATATTAATTAACTATAAAGTTGTGAGTTTATTTCTGGGCTTTCTATTCTGTTCCATTGATCTATGTTTCTGTTTTGTGCTAATGCAATGCTGTTTTGGTTACTATGGTCTTATTGTATTGTTTCATATTAGGTAGTGTGATTCCTCCAACTTTGTCCTTCTTTCTCAGTATCGCTGTTGCTATGTGAGACTTTTGTGGCTCAATATAAATTTTTGAAATATTTGTTCTAGTTCTGTCAAATACATCATTGGGATCTTCTTATCAATTTTGTTGAATCTATAAATTGCTTTGGATAGCATGGACATTTTATTTGTTAATTTTTCTTATCCATGAACATGGTAGGTGCTTCCACTTATTTATATCTTCTTCTGTTTACTTCTTCAGTGTCTTATAATTTTCTGAGTACAGGTCTATTACAACCTTGGTTATGTTTATTCCTATGCATTTTCTTCTATTTGTAGTAATTGTGAATGGGATTATCTTCTTAATTTCCCCTTTTGTTTTTTATTGGCAGATAAAAATGGAAGTGATTTCTAGATGTTAATTTTGTATCTTGCTACTTTGCTGAATTCATTTATCAGTTCAAGTAGTTTCTTGGTGAAATCTTTCAGGTTCTCTAAGTCCAATATCATGTCTTCTGCAAATAGAGTGTGTTTTATTTCTTCCTTCCAATTTGGATGCCTGTTATTTCTTTTTCTTGTCTGGTTACTGTAGCTAAGACTTCCAGCACCATGATGAATAAGAGCAGTGAAAGTGGACATCCCTGTCTTCTCCTTGATATTAAGAGAACACTTGTAGTTTTTGCCCATTGAGTATGATGCTGACAGTGGCTTTGTCATAGATGGCCTTTGTTATGTTTAAGTATGTTCCCTCTAATCCCACTTTGCTAAGAATTTTTATGATAAATGGGTGATGGATATTATCAAATGCTTTTTTTGCATCTATTGATATGGTCATGTAGTTTTTGTCCTTCATTTTTTAATATGGTGAATCACATTTATTGATTTCCAAAGTTATACCAAACTTGTATTCCTGGGTAAAACCCACTTCATCACAGTGTATGATCTTTTAGGGGCATTGCTGTATTTTGTTTGCTAACATTTTGTTGAGAATTTTAGCATCTATGTTCATGAGGGATATTGGCTTTTTTTTTCTTTGTACTGTCTTTATGTGGTTTTGGAATTAGGATAATGCTAGACTCATAAAATGAGTTTGGGAACTTTCTCTACTCTTGAATATTATGAAATAGTTTGAGAAGGACAGGTGTTAGTTCTTGAAATATTTGGTAAAATTCACCTGTACATATATCCAGTCCAGGGCTTTTGTACATTGGGAGCTGTTTGATTACTGCTTCAATTTCACTAGGTGTAATCTGTCTATTCAGATTCTCTGATTCTTCCTGCTTTAGTGTTGGAAGACTGTATGTTTCCAGAAATTTATCCATTTCATCCAGCTTATCCAATTTGTAAACATACACTTTTTCATATTTTGTTATAATCCTTTGTATTTCTTTGGTGTCAGTTGTTATTTCTCCCCTTTCATTTTTGATTTTATTTATTTGTGTCCTTTCTCTCTTTTTCTTAATGAGTATGGCTAAAGCTTTGTCAATCTTGTTTATCTTTTCAAAGAACAAGCTCTTGGATTTATTGATATTTGGTTTCCTTGTTTTAGACTCTATTTCATTTATTTGTGCTCTGATCTTTATTATCTCTTTCCTTAAGCTCACTGCAGGCTTTGTTTGTTGTTCTTTTTCAAATTCCTTTAAGTGTGAAATTAAATTAACTTCTTTCTTTCTCTTTTCTTCTCCTCCCTTCCTTCCTTCCTTCCTTCCTTCCTTCCTTCCTTCCTTCCTTCCTTCCTTCCTTCCTTCCTTCCTTCCTTCCTTCCTCCCTTTCTCCCTTTCTCCCTTTCTTTCTTTTCTTTTTCTTATTCTTTTTTTTTTTTTTTTTTTTAGATAGACCTGTAATGCTATGAATTTCCCTTTGAGGATTACTTTCCCAGTGTCCCACGGATTTTGGATTGTTGTGTTCTCATTTTCATTTAATTCAAGGTATCTTTGGATTTCTCCCTTGATCTCATTGTCAGCCCTTTCATTGTTTAACAACATGTTATTTAGCTTCCATTATTTTGTGTATTTTTTATTTCTTTTTGTGACTGATTTCTAGTTTCATAGCATTATGGTCAGAGAAGATGCTTATTATTTAAATCTTCCTAAATTTATTGAGACTTATTTTATGTCCTAACATGTGATGTATCCTAGAAAATGTTCCCTGTGCACTTGAAAAATATGTATATTCTGCTGGTTTAGGGTGAAATGATCTGAAGATACCAATGAAATCCATTTGACCTAGTGTGTTACTTAAGGCTCTGTCATCTTGTTGATTTGTTGACTTGTCTGGAAGATCTATCCATTAAATGGGGTGTTAAAATATCCAACTATGATATTTCTGTTGATCTCCCCCTGTGTGTCCATCAAGATTTGTTTCCCGTATTTAGGTGCTTCTATATCAGGTGTGTAAATATTTATTAAGTTTATATCCTCTAGTTGGATTTTTCCTTTTATCATTATATGGTGGCCTCCTTTGTCTCTTAGCACAGACTCAGTTTTAAAGTCTATTTTGTTGGATATAAATAATACTAGCCCAGTTTTTTTTTTCTGTTTCATTTTCATGAAACAGTTTTTTCCGTTTCTTTACTTTTAATCTGTTTGTATCTTTCCATCTGAGATGTGTCTCTTGGAGGCAGCATATATATGTATGGGTCTTGTTTTCTTATCCATTCAGTTATGTCTTTTGGTGAGAACATTCAAGCCATTTATATTTAAGGTGATTTCTGACAGATACATATTTAGTGCCATTTTATAGTTAAACTGTTTCCTTCTTTTTCTTTCTTTCTCTTTTCTTCTTATTAATCTTCTTAAAACAAGCACTTTAATGTTTGTTGTGGTACTGGTCTGGTGTTAACAAACTCCTATAGTTTTTCCTTCCCCAGGAAGCTCCTTATTTCTCCTTCAATTTTAAATGATAACCTTAGTGGGTAAAGTAGCCTTGGGTGTAGGTACTTGGTTTTCATCTCATTGAATATTTCATGCCACTCCTTTCTAGGTGAAATATTTCTGTTAAGAAATCAGATGACACTCTAATTGGTGCTCCCTTGTATGTAACTACCTGTTTTTTTCTTGCAGCTTTTAGGATTCTCTCCTTTTCTTTAAGCCTTATAATTTTAATTATGATCTATCTGGGCATAGGCCTCTCTGGGTCCAATTTGTTTGGGACCCTCTGAGCTTCCTGAACTCTTGTTTCTTTTTCCTTCACCAGATTAAGGAAGTTTTTGATTATTATTTCTTCAAATAGGTTCTCTATCCCTTGCTTGCTCTCATCTTCTTCTGTTATTATCAAGATGGGGATGTGCTTGTGCTTCATGTTGTTCAAAATGTTTCTTAAATTGTCCTCATTTTTAAAAAAAAATTCTTTTTTCTGCTTTGTCCGAATGTTTTTTCTCTATCTTATCTTCCACATCACTGATTTTTGTCCTCTGCTTCATCTAACTTATTGTTTACTCCTTCCAGTGTATTATTTATTTCAGATATTTCATTCTTTATTTCTGACTGATCTTTTTTTATGGTTTCTATGTCTTTTTTTCATGCTGTTGAGTATCCTTATCATCATTACTCTAAACTCTTTCTAATAAAGTTCCTACTCTAATTCATCTAGTTCTTTTTCTGGACAATTATCATATTCTTTGGTTTGGGGTCTGACTCTTTGTCATTCCATTTTTGCTACTTCTTTGTATTTCCCCAGTTAGTTGTTAAACTAAACAGTGATATAGCCTCAATCTGGAATCAACAGTCTGGTTTAAACACCACAGGGTGGGGAAGATTAATTCCTGTGGGTGGGGCTATTACTTCCCCTCAGACTATGCCATTCTGAAAAGGGTGGTGTTCTCTCTGAGAAAGATGGCTTCTACATTAGGGGAATGACTCAGCACAAGGATCCTGGCTGCTGTTCCTTCAGTTCCCTGCCCAGAGCCTCTTAATGAGAGGAACCACTTACTGAGAGGCTTGCTGAGGCCAGATGCTTCTTGTTTGAGATAATTTAGGTATATCTGAAGTATGAACCAAGACAAGTCATTCATATGCAAAAGCCACTGGGTGGTCCTGAAAGTTGGGTGGGGCAGGACCTTAGGGAATCACCAGGTTGGGGTAAATAGTAGGAACCAAGTTGATAGAGTTTCAGTAAGGTGAAAAGATGGGGTTTCAACAGGTAGAGCCTGCCTGATGGCTCTATGCAGGGAGGGCTCAGCAAAAAAATAATAGCCACTGCACTGCCAACACTTCTGTCTAGGAGAATGCTGCCCTTCCAAGTCTTCCACTAGTGCCAAAGAATTCAACTTCTCCACGTATGTCTCTGGTAACTTTCAAATTGCTTTCCCAATGCAAGAGCTCAGAGGTTGTGAGTCTGAGTAAGTCCATGTGCAGTGTCTTTAAGAAGAACTTCCTGGGACCCCAGAAGTTTCTATCTTCTTAAGCCTCAATCTCTGCTGGTTTTTTCAGCCAGATGTTATGGGGACTCATCTTCTGGCACTGGAATTTTGGGCTAGGGAACCTGGTGAGGGGCTGAAATCTCTTGTTTATCATGAGGGACCTCCTCAGCTGAGATATCCCTCTCAATTTTTGTTCACCACACATGGGTGGGGGACCAGCTTATTCCATGTTCTCTCACTCTTACCAGTCTCAATGTGATTTCTGTTTTAATTCCATGGTCACAGGACTTTAATTCTTCTCGATTTCTTGTGGTTCTGAATGATGGTGGTTCTATTTTTTAGTTATAATTTTCATGTGGTTGTGGGAGGAAGTGAGTTCTATGGTTATCAACACTGCCATCTTAACCAAGTCTAGGGTAATGATTGTCTTTTCAACAAATAGTTGTATAATAATTGAATAGCCATACATCATAGAGAATAAATAGATAGCTCTGGCCAGGCAGCTCAGTTGATTGGATCATTGTACCACGAATCAAAAGTTTGCAGGTTCAATTCCAGTCAGGGCATACACCTGGGTGATAGGTTTGATCCCTGGTCAGAGCAAGTGATTGATGTTTCTTACTCATGTAGATTCTTCTCTCTCTCTCCATCTATCGCTTCCCCCCTCTCTCTCTTCCTCTCTCTCTAAAATTAATAAACACATCCTCAGGTGAAGATTTATAAAAAAAGAATTAATGGATAAAATACAGAATGTGAAAACTAAAATTATAAAATTCCTAGAAAAAAATTTTTGATGTTGAGGTAGACAAATATTTCCTAAATGAAACACAAAATAAAAGTTATAAAAGTAAAAGTAATAATTAAGTTGGATTTCATCAATATTTTATAACTTCTACTCATTGGTAAACACTTTTATAAAAATAAAAAAAAATTCCACAACCTTGGAGGAAATATTTACAGTAAATAGAAATTTTATTTAGATATATAAAAAATGCCAACATTTCAACAATAAGAAAAAATTACATAATGGGCAAAAAATTTAGATGGGTAATTCATAAAATAATGTGAAAATTACAATTAGCACATGAAAAGATGCATACTATTTTTAGTTATCAAGCAAAGGCAAATAAAACCCATAAAGACATGTCATACACATCCACTAGCTAACACTAAGTACCAAATATTGAGGATGTGTAGTAAATGGACATTCATATGTTGTTATAGGGGATATAAAAGTGTACAAGTACCAAATATTAAAGAAGAATTAACAATAATCCTTATCAAAACTCTTTAAAAAAGTGAAGAAGAGGAATATTTCCAAATTAATTTTATGAGATCAGTTTTAGCCTGACCAAAGTCAGACAAACACACTGCCTTCAAGAAAATAAAACTGTAAAATCAATACCCCCAATGAATACAAATGCAAAAATATGCAACATATTACTAGCAAAGTGAGCAGTGCATTATACACCCAGAACAAGTGGAAGTTATCCATTTGATACAAACATAGTATAATATATGAAAATCAATAATGTGGCATACAACATTAGCACAATAGAGGACAAACATCATACAACTACTTCAATAGATGTAGTAAAATTTGACATAATTTAAGCTTATCATGGTAAAAGCACTTAACAAACTATGATTTAAAAAAACTACCTCAACATAATAAAGGCCATATGCAAAAAAATCAGTTAACATTATTCTCAATGGTGAAAAATGGAAAGTTTTCCCCCTAAGTTTAGGAATAAGACAAGGTTTTCCACTTTCACCCCTTTAATTCAATGTAGTATTAAAAATCTTAACAAGAGTAATTAAGCATAGAAATGAAATAGAAACATTCTAATCAGAAAAGTTAACATATAACAATCTCTATAGAATGTATGATTTCCTAAAGATTATACACACACACACACACACACACACAAACATAAACTCTTACAAATAGTAAATGAATTCAGCAAATTTTCAGGATACAAGAACAGCATGTAAAAATTAGTTGTGTTTCTATATAGTAACAATCAATTACATACAAACTGAGAAAACAATTCCACTTAGCCTAGTTTCAGACAAAATAAAATAGTTAATAATAAACTTAACCAAGGAAGTAAATACTTGTGCACTGAAAACTGTAAGTATTGCTGAATGAAACTAAACTTGAAAAAGTAAAATAGATATCTTGTTTTAAAAGGTTGGATGACTTATTATTTTTTAAATTTCCATACTACCATAACTTGTCTACAAATTCAATAGAATCTCTATAAAAATCACACAGGTAATTTTTACAGAAATAGAAAAAATCCTGTTATTCATATGGAACCTCAAAGGAACATAACAACCAAAATAAGGTCAAGAAAGAAAAACAAAGCTGGATGCCTCATATGCCCTGACATCAGAACACATTATAAAGTTACAACAATAAAAACAGTATGATCATGGCATAATGACAGACATGAGACCTATGGATCAGAATAGAGAGCCAAGAAATAAATCTATATACATATGGACAAATAATCTTAAGACTGTCTCCCCACAATAGGAAAAAGATAGTCTCTTCAATAAACGGTATTGGGGAAACAGGATAGACACAGCCAAAATAAAGAAATTGGATCTGTATCTTACAACACACACACACACACACACACACAATATCAATAGAAAGGGATTAAAAACCTAAATGAAAACCTTAAATTATAAAATATAGAGAAGAAAACAATGGGGAACAATGACATTTGTCTTGTCAATGACTTCTGAAATTTGATACCAAAAGCACAGGCAACAAAAGCAAAAATAGGCAAATGGGGCTACATCAAGCATGAAAGCTTCTTGGCTACAATAACAACAAAACATCACATATTAAAAAAGTAACATAAAAAATGAGATAAAACATTTTCAAACCATGCATCTGATATGGCATTAATATAAGAAACTCCTGCAAATTAATAACAAAAAGACAATACTCAGTTAAAAAATGAGCAAAGGTCTTAAAAAGACATTTTTGTAAAGAAGCCATACAGGTTGTCAGCAGCTATATGAAAAGATGTTAAACACCTCTACTTATCAGGGAAATACAAATCAAAACCACAATGAGATATCACTTCACATCCATTAGGATAGACATTATCAAAAACACACATACAAATAAACAAAAACAAAAATAAATGCTTGTGAGAATGTTCAAAAGTTGGAGATTTGAACCTTGGTGCATTATTCCTATAGCTCTAAAATAATGCAACCAATTTGGAAAACAATAGAGTGGTCCCTCAGAACATTAAAACTATAACTATCATATGATCCAGCAACTCCATTTCTGGGTATGATATTATCCAAAAAATTTAAAATAAGATCTTGAAGTGGTATTTTTACCCCCATGTTCAATTATCCATGACAGCCAAGAGACAGAAACAACTTAAATACCCATCAATGGATGAACTGGAGAAGAAAATATGGTATGGTGATACCTACAATATAATATTGTTAAGTTT
Organism: Phyllostomus discolor; assembly: GCF_004126475.2. Lineage (NCBI taxonomy): Eukaryota > Metazoa > Chordata > Mammalia > Chiroptera > Phyllostomidae > Phyllostomus > Phyllostomus discolor. Next base: position 54,239,725 of record NC_040907.2, read on the forward strand.
TAACAAAGAAGGAAATTCTACCATATTGTATAACATAAATAAACCTTGAGGACATTTTGCTAAGTGAAATAAGCCAATCAAAAGAAATACTGCATGTTTCCTCATACATGAGGTAGCTAAAGTAGTCAAATACATAGAAGCACAAAGTAAAATGGTGGTTATCAGGGACTATGGGCAGTTACTGTCAATGGGGATAGAATTTGAGTCTCAAAAGATGAAGAAGTTCCAGATAGTGTTCTTTAAAACAATGTGCATGTGACAATAATGTACTGTGCACTTAAAAGTCTGACGGCAGACTTCTCTTATATGTCTCTTACAGTAATAATAATAATCAGGATGAGGTTGATGATGATGTCAGTGAGATAAGAATAAAATAATAAAGAAGATTGAAGTAGATAGACATTCGAGTTAAATAATGATATATTAACCAAGATGAAGACTCATTCAGTTTAGCAACATGTACATCATTGGTGAAATTTAAAGGAGCATTTATAAAGAGAGTGAGGATAAGGCCAATGAGAAGATGTTTCAGATATAATAGGAAACTGTGGGAAAAATGTAAGAAAGTGGTTATAATTTGAGTCAAAACAGTAGTAGCTCTTAGAATATAGCCCTTAGAATAGGAAGAAGTGTCCGTGATTAAGAGGCTATGCTGGAGGATTTCTGTGTGTCTGGCAAATTCTTATTCTCTGACATGTATAGTAGTTATAAGCCTGTATGTGCTATAATACTTATGTAAGCCACACATGCACTCATTTTACATATTTGTGTTATACTTACTAAAATCAAAATTTTGAAACCTTACAATAGAAGAATGAAAATAGAAGAGCAGGATAACAAGTTTTATTGTTCTCACAAGCTGATCTAAAGGGCAGTGACTAGAGACAATTATAGAGTTAAGAAAGGTTTTTATTTTTTTAAAGGAGGAACAAAACATATTTACCTTCTGATATGAATGATCCAGCTGAAAATAAAAACTGACAATGAAAAAGAAGTAAGAGAATTGTGGAAGTAAGTTCTTAAAAGTAGATATAATCTAGTATATATGTAGGTTTGGCCTTAGTTAGGATCAAGGGCAGTTTATCTCTAATTACAGGATAATAGTTCAATAGCGACCATAGATTTTAGCAGGTGGGTAAATGTAGGTACAAACTTGGTGGAAAATCTATTCTAACATTGTTTTCTAACTTCAATAGTCTAACTTCATTTTCCAATTTTAATAGACACAAGGTCATCAAATGATTTTGTGGTGAGGAGGAGGAGCTGCGTGTTTGATGAAATGGGAGAACTAACAAAATTGAAGTCTGTGCGAGTGGGTGAGAGACAGAAATAGGAAAATAAAATGTGATTCCTCATGTCATTAAAGATCCACTCGAGGTTTTTGGTTATGATTTCAAAGTGAGAACAGTCAGCAGATTTTTTTTAGTCTTATGGTTTAGACAGGTGAATAAGAAGTAGCAAGAAAGAGACAAGGAAACTGAAGTTGTCTAAAAAGAAGTAATTATAATATTAATCTTCTTTCAAGCTAGAAAAGACAAAAGGAGGTAAAACAATGAGAGGGTTGAAAGTAATTAAGAAGGATATGTGGTATAATACAAATAATGGAGTAAAGCACTTGGGAGAGTGAGGTATTAATAAGTTGTGGTCAGAAAAGAAACTTGAGTTTAAAGTAAGGGTACAATTGAGTACTTCTGTGGTATTATCATAGGAATGAATTGCTGAGGAAGGGAGGTAGACAAGATCATCAAATGCACAGAGATCAAGGTAATTGAAATCTGAATGTAATGGAAATATAATCTACTTGGGTATTGAAATTCCTAAAAATTATGTTAGGAGAAAATACCAAGAGTGGTAGCAAGCCAGACTTCAGAATCTTTGAGGAATCAGAAGCTGTGGTTAAGGTGTCTTTGGAGAATTATGAAATGGAACAGGATGGGTAATTTGATGTAAAAAATCTTCAGATACTTAGAGAAGGAACAGGATGAAAGATCTGGAACTCATAATGAGGAATGAGAAAGGTACCTCTGTCACCTCAGGTTTCACATACATGGGTAGTTGACATTATTTTAGGGAGGGGTTGGTGTGGACCTTGTTAGAAGCATGCAGAACTCTGAGACTTCTTTTCTAACTAGTTTCAATAGAGACATGGAATCTTAGAAACTTGAGGTCTCACCCAAAGCACCTGCATTCCTGGAACTCCCTACTAGTTCTAGGAGCAAGACAGAGCTTTAGTGGTGGAGGACTGGATACCAAATAAGAGGTTGTCCTACCTGGAGCACCTGGAATTCTGTGGTCATTTCTTAACTTCTTCCAGTGGAGGCAATGTAATTCTGTTGAATGTGGAATATATCAACTGTACTTGTGGTGATTTACACGTAATACATATTTTTAGGCCAAGGAATTTCATATTAAATAATTTTCACATTCTTTTTTCACTTATATTTTTAAAGTACAAGTTTATTAGCTCTTTTTGAAAATATAGTTCTCTAGTTATACTATATCCTGAACAGATAAGGTTTGTACATAATAGTAAAAAATGATTTTTTTACCCCCATTGACCTTGTAAAATTTCCAATTGAAGCAATAAATTACTTTGTGCACTAGTGCTGCTGAACTCCTTTGAAGGATACCTTTTACTTTGTAAGTGTAGCACTCAAATGAAAAGATCTGAGAAAATGTTGTTTGTCAGAGTAGCAGGTAAGTTGATGTTTTCTAAATGGATGCGTTTTATTTTTTTCTAACTCTTTAACTGTTTTTGCCAAACCATGATGATAAAAGTGAAGAAGGATAATTGTTTTCACAGGTAGTGATATTTATTGAATCACTATTCTGTAACAAGAATTGTGCTAAATTCTGATGACACAACAGCAAGGTTAGACTTTACCCTTGGGTCCTTATATGTTTTTTATCTATGGAAATGATGCTGTAGAAACAAGTTGAAATAAAAAAATGATCATTTGATCATTCAGAGATGAAAATGCCATGGTGGAAAAAGTTGTAGGATTAAAAACTATGCCAAATTTACTTATTTAGTTACTAACATTTTCTCTAAATAAATGATAAAGCTTGTTATCACTAATGAAAACTTCACTGGGGAGTTGGAGTCATCCTATTGTAAGCTTTCTTTTAAAATTATCATTCAAAACATGTGAGGTATTTTATGTACATAATCCTCAGAATAATTCTAGAAAATGATTATTCTTAATTCTGTGTACTAATGTAATAATAGAAGTTTGGAGAGATGGAGGTGTTTGCTAAAATGAACAAGCAAGACAAATTAGTAGCAAAGGCTTTCAGATGACAGGGCCAATATGATTTTGGCTATACCATAACTTATCTAGCAGTATTTATAGAAATGTGAGCTGATATGGTGCTTTCTCTTTCTGGCATAGTTCTTTATACTTCTCTTGAATGTTTTTAGAAATGGAAAATGCATAAGCCATTTGTAATTATAGATCTGCTTCCTGGAAAAGCAGTTAATGATTTAACTTATGCAGGCAAGCTCATAAGTTATTTACTATATAGTACTTTGTCAACATTACCATAGTCAATATAAATTTAGGGCATAACATTCTATTAGGGTGTGCAAGAAACTACACTGCAACCATCTTCTCTAAATGTGTTTTCCAACAAAGCAAGTTTGTGCTCCCACAGAAAACTATACAATGTAACTATAATCTGTATCCTGAAATTTGTTTTTTAAAGATTTTATTTCTTTCTTTCTAGTGAGGTGGGAAAGGAATACAGGGAAAGAAACAGCACTGTGTGTTTGCTTCTTGCATGCTGGCAACTGGGAACCTGGCCCACAACCCAGGCATGTGCCCTGACTGGGAATCAAACTGGTAACCCTTTGGTGTGCAAACCAGCACTCAATCCACTGACATGCACCAGCAAGGACTGTATCCTGAAAATTTTAAACAATATGCAAAAGACAAAAAAAAAAACAGATTACCAAATGTGCTCACATGTAATACAAGCACAGTACTCACTTATAAACATATATTGACAAAAAGGCCAGACAACACATTATTTTTATAGTGTTGTGTAAGCATGCATTTTACCTCTATACAAATTGACATTTTTTCAAGGGAAACTTTATTCTTGCTATAAAACATGCAAAGTGCACAAGAAAACTTTACTATATAGCACTTCAGTCTTCCAAACAGTAATTGTTGAGGTGCTCTGTCTAAATGCTCATATTTAAGCCCTGGCTGGCGTAGCTCAGTGGATTGAGCACGGGCTGGGAACCAAAGTGTCCCAGGTTCGATTCCCAGCCAGGGTACATTCTTGGGTTGCAGGCCATAACCCCCAGCAACCGCACATTGATGTCTGTCTGTCTCTCTCTCTCTATCTCCCTCCCTTCCCTCTCTAAAAAATAAATAAATAAAATATTTAAAAAAAATAAATGCTCATATTTAGAGTTAATGAGCTCCAAACCTTAATCTTTTAGATGTGTATAAATGAAATCACTGTTTGTAAATGCAGAAACAAACTATGCATGATTACATTTTATTGACAAAAAATATTAAAAAGGAAATGAAGTGAACAATATGGTAAGATGTTGGGATAGTTTTATAAAAGAAAATAAAAACAGTAATATAGTTAATTGAGAGCAGAAGTAAAATTAATTAATGCCTTCTAAAACTACCCTTTATCTCAACACTCTTTCATCCTTCACAGTGATCTGAATAATCTTTCCATCAAATACATTGAATCTTGTTACTTTCTTCCTTAAAACTTTTCAGTGGATTCCCACAATCCAACTACTACTTTTCAAATTTTAGAATGGAATGTTAAGCTTATCACAACTGTTTTTTACCCTTGTTCCCAAAGCAGCTCTTTTTTTTTTTTTTAAATATTTTATTTATTTTTTATTTTTAGAGAGGGAAGGTAGGGAGATAGAGAGAGAAAGAGAGAGACATCAATGTGCGGTTGCTGGGGGTTATAGCCTGCAACCCAGGAATGTACCCTGGCTGGGAATCGAACCTGGGACACTTTGGTTCCCAGCCCGAGCTCAATCCACTGAGCTATACCAGCCAGGGCCCAAAGCAGCTCTTTAAAAAAAAATTTTTATTGTTGTCCAAGTACAGTTGTCTCCCCCCACAACTCTCCCCTGTCCCACCCACCCCCACCTCCCATCCTCAACCCTATTCCCTTTGGCCTTGTCCATGGACCCTTCACACATTCTCCCTGAGGGCCCTTTCCCTTCATTCCTGGGGTTCCTCCTCTCCCCTCCCAACTGGTTACTATTAATTTGTTCTTTATTTCAATGTCCCTGATTGTATTTTGCCTGATTGTTTGTTTTGTTGATTAGGTTCCATTTATAGGTGAGATCATACGGTATCTGTCTTTCACCACCTGGCATGTTTCATTTAGCATAATGCTCTCCATATCCATCCATGCTGTTGTGAAAGGTAGGAGCTCCTTTTATCTTTCTGCTTGTAGTATTCCATTGTGTAAATGTACCAGTTTTTTGATCCACTCATTTACCAATGGTCACTTAGGCTATTTCCAGTAAATTGTGCTGCTATGAACATTGGAGTGAATAGGTTCTTCTGAATTGGTGTTTCAGGATTCCTAGGGTACAGTCCCAGCAGTGAAAAATCTTTCACCTTTTACAATTTTTTTCAACATTTCCCACTCAATCAACCTCTAAATTGCAAACAATCACAACAAAAATGAATCACTGTTTTCTATATATGTTATATATTTTTAATGAATGTGACTTTTTACATTTTGATTCCATGTCCCCCTATTCAATGGAATCTTCATTTCCATCATGGCTCATTCAAGGTATTTTTCCATATATTACTTTCTAAAACACTTCTATGCTAATTTTCTCCAACACAGAATTACCTAGTCTCTTTCCCTTGCTCCTGAGTACTTTATTTATATTATTTATGCATCTGTATACATATTTTAGTATCTTTTCTAAGCTATGAACTACTGGAGAGGATAAGCTTTGTCATATTTTATTTACTCCCTAGTCATTAAAAAATATTTCTTATTTGTTGCATATCTTTATTTGCTACTAGGAATGAAGTAGAAACCTTTATATCTCACCCTGAAAACAACTGACATATGTCAAGAATCAGTAGCATATTTTGAATGAAGACAAAAATGACAAGCAGTTAGGAAAATTTCTTCAAGGCAATTATTTTCACAAGTGATGAGGAATGGGAAATTATTCATCAGTTGCTTCAAATTATTTCCCAATTTTGAATATCTATTTGAAAGTTTAGACTGACTGAGGTTGTAACATTTTTACCCACTTTAGGGTTGATTTAATTCATTTTACTATTTTCAACATAATCATTGGAATAAATACATTTACATAAAATGGTTCTTTTTACCAACAATGGAAATTAGGTTGGTCCTGCAGGCCAGTACTTTTTAAATGGTTTGCTATTTTCCCCGAATTTTGTAGCTATTGCTTTAAATTTTAGACTGATTATACTAGATCGACACCTTTTTATTCATTCTACACTGTTAAAGATAAGTACTATAATATCTTTTACAATTTCATTGTGAATAATTATTTTTACTAAAACCTTCTATTCAAATCTCAGTAGAAGTCACTTAGTCTTCCCATCAAATCCCCACATTTTTCTTTAAATGTTCCTGCTAAACAATCATTAATTTTTTCTGTCATACTTTTGGTAACAATACTGCTTATGAATGCTCTATAATGACTTGCTGTTAAGCTTGGAAATCCACTCAAAGTCAAAGATATGAATAGTGTCAGTGATGTAATGCTATTTAATAAGTGTGGATGCATTTAAATCCTTCTGCTTACACCAAACAAGTGTTTATTTCAAAGGACAAAACTTGAGAGTAAACTCTGTATACAAGAAAGTGTAAAATTTGGTGAGGGAGAATGTATTTCTTTGATAGGCTGCTCTTCTCCATGATGAATAGAGGGAAGTTCTGGCTATGAGTCCCTCCTTAATTTTCTGCAACCTGCAGTATAACCTACAAAAAGGTGACTAACCACCTCTTTATACAGGGTGGGGCAAAAGTAGGTTTACAGCTTTCAGTACTCAAAGCATAGAGTTTACTCTTGTATCATTATTTATTAATTATTGTACTATTTCCCCTATGAATAACTGTAAACTGACTTGTGTCCTACCCTGTACTTATTGCTATTCATTGGGTTTTTCTTTTTTCAAAACAGTAAAATTCAATACATGATCCTGAGAATTCCTGGGATTGCAAAAACAGCTTTTTGAGGGTTGGTGACATAAAACTTTTCCACAGCAAGTTTAAGATTCTCTTGTCTATTTAGCTCTCATTCTTCTATAACATATAGTAAAAAATTTAAAAGTCTACATGTTGTATATTCTTGCAACAGGTAAAAAAATCTAGATATTAAAATTCAGCTTTCTTCTATTATACCAGACATTGAAAAGATTGGAAACATAACACGGTGGCATTTTTATCACTATTTTAAAAAACTATTTTCTATAAAAATATGTAATTATATAATGGGGTTGGTATTGCTGTTTTATACAAGATAACTAAAATATTTTTGTCCCAGTGTCTTATATGTAAACACCAATAGATATAACTCTTTAAGAAAGGCTGAGGACAACTTAGTGATCCTCATTTTTAAGAGTAAAGATGTCCTAAGTCCAAAAAGTTTGAGAATCACTGATTAAAGAATGTGACTTGCTTTGAGTCTTTCCTGGGATTTTGTACTACTCTTCCACTTTTTGCTTAGCTAATTCTATGCCTTATGTTGTATCATGTAAACATGATTAATAGGTGCATGAGTATTCTCTCATCTACACTACTTTCATTTTCATGACACCTATTACACTCCGTAGTAATTTCTTGTTTATTATCTGCTTTACCCATAACTCAGGTTTCACTACAGTAAGTAATGGAAGAAAAGTTCATTATGGCATAATAATTTAATGAGATAATGTTCTTTTAATAGCTGTATGCCCATCCACTCACCTATATACCTGTGTGGGCAAGTGTACCAACCACAAACATTTCTACATTCATTTGTACTCCTTTGCCTTAAGAGAAAATATCCTTGTCCTTTATGGCTATTATAACAAAATATCACATTCTGAGGGATTTATAGACAGCAAGAATTTCTCTCCCCCAGTTATGGAGGCTTAAGTCCATTATTAGAGTGCTAGAAGGGTTGACTGTAGGTTCCCTTCTGGGTCAGAGACATCCTCACAGTGGCAGGGACAAAGGAGCTCTGTGAGATGTCTTTAATAAGAGTCCCAATCTTATTCAGGAGGGCTCCTCTTTCATGAAATAATCACTACTCAAAGGCCTCACAACTTAATAGTTTTCAATGGCTGTATCTACTAACACCATCACCCTTAAAAGTTAGGATTTCAGTATGAATTTTAGGGGAATACAAATATTCAAAACATTAGTTAGAGATCAAAAGTATAATGTTCTCACAAGTTATTTATCTTCCTGCCTTATATTTTCAAAGCCTGAGCTCATGATGGAAATAGTGCTAAGACACTCAGTGCAAAGAAGAATTATATTTAACGACTACCAGTTGGGAGATAAAGAAAATTGAGAGGAAGGGAAGGGAAGGGAAGGGAAGGGAAGGGAAGGGAAGGGAAGGGAAGGGAAGGGAAGGGAAGGGAAGGGAAGGAAAGGGAAGGGAAGGGAAGGAAAAAGGGAAGGGAAGGGAAGGGAAGGGAAGGGAAGGGAAGGGAAGGGAAGGGAAGGGAGAGAGGAGAGGGGAGAGGAGAGGAGAGGAGGGGAGGGGAGGGGAGGGGGGGAGAGAAGAGGAGAGGAAAGGAAAAAAGAGGAAAAGAGAGGAGACTCAGTCAAAGCAAATTAGGTGTTGGAGAAAGAGAAGACCTTGGTACTTCTTGAAGTCTTGAACTCAGAAAATGGCTTTACAGCAGCAATTCTATAGTAAGCATAAAGTTGGTAGCCTCTAATTACTGGAGTACTCAAACATGATATATGTTTCCATGTATTATGTGACACAGAGAACAATACTGTCATCATCCTCCAAGGAATCACCCATGGTTTGACCAGTGAGAAGTCCAGTAGTATCCATTTTAGAGATTGAAAATCTGCTCTAATTGTCAGCAACCATCAGGATTGACTCAATTTCTAAGAAGCTTCCATCATAAAAGCCTAGTAGGAATTCAAGGTCATATAAAATTACAGCTAAAACATAAAAGTGGATATTCACTTCTCAGCTGAACTTGTAGAATATGGTTTACAATGCTTACACATTGAAATTAGGTTAAATCTCCATTTCTATAGTGCATACTTCCTTCTGCTTGATTGCCAAAAAAAAAAAAAAAAAAAGAATAAAATTGTCCACCCTGTTATGTCCCCTTAATGACTTATAGCAATTCAAGAAAAATGAAACAGGAACTCCTTCAGGAGGAAATATACACACTACAAATTCATTTTTAAACCTGAGGGACAGACATTAAGCAATATTATTTGCCCAAAGTTAAGACCCGCCTTTGGCTTTTTGGTCAATCTTCTGAGTTACTTTGGAAACTTGAATCTCTTGAAATAACTAAGTTTTTATTATTAGACAACAGAAGCCTTGCTTCGTGATTTACCCGTCTGCTGCTTTTTACAAAATAGGGATATTGACTATTATAAATACAGGCTTATAAAAGGCCAGAGAAAGAAACTGTATCCCTGTGCCAAGATACAAAATCTAAGTGCAAAATTAAACTTCTGTTGGCAAATCTTAGGCACACCTCAGACTAGCCCTTTGAGACATCCACTCTGTTTTAGAGACTTTGTACATTTAAATTAGAAATTTGAGCCTTCAAATCTAATATTAGCAAACATTACAGAAGCCACCCATGACATGTCCCTGGTCATCTCTATTAGCATCAGAGAAATTTTAAAGATCAAGCTTACAAAACATTTACCCCTTGATTATTTAACTGGACTATTAATTTTAAGGAAAGAGTCCAATCTAATAACTCAACCTGAGCTGACTCTTGATGATAATAAACTTGGATCAGGAAGTCCTCATTTATCTCCATAGTGGAGAATTTTCTTGTCTATTTTATTACTAATCCTTATGATAATCTACAATGTCAATCATGAATCATTAAGCTATAAAATGCACAACAAAGGGAGATATAAAATAATTTCTATAAATACTAAGATTGTGGTGGGATTCAAACAACATAAGTACAAATTATTGAGGTATACACATTAGGCATTCCAGTATGATATATATGACAGTTGTGTACTGAAACCAGCTTACACTACTTGATGATAGCCAATTGTTAAATTTTTATTGATAACACATATGTAACTTGAAATCAGCCATGGTGGAAACATTTATGTCATAGAACTGAGAAAATGATATAAATCGTTCCTCTCCTTGAAGAGCAGGTTTTAAATATTTTTTAATACACTCCTGTATATGAGACCAATGTTAGCAGTCAACACATTCAATTTTAAAACAGCAAATGATATGATTTCTGTTAAAAACATTTATATGTATATATGAATGCATGTATTTATACCTATATATATGCATGCCCTACATATATGCATGTCTATAACCTGTAATCTAGATTAAGAGTTGACTTAAGATATCTTACATATATGAACAATCTTTCAATCCCTCAATATTTTCTTTACACACAAAATACCTGTTTCATTATGTACTATGCATCATTTATTGGTATACCCATGGTCAAGTACAGTCTTGGCCCATGTTGCTGGGAAAAAAAGTATGTTTTTGATTAATCACTTTTCCCAAATATTTCCACCAGGTTTTGATAGAGCTTTCTGATTGACACTGGTTCTGTTTATGCCTCCCTATCAAATGAGCAACAGTACATTTAAGTAAAATAAATGTACTCAAATGTCATAATACTTTCAAACTGTTTATTTCATTAAATAGTTTCTCTTTGGCATAGAATAAGATGAATGTAAAAAGTTTACCTATTAAATACTTAAATTTTTTAAATATCATATAATCATACACTGACATAAAGTGCTTTTCTTGAAAAAATGAGTCTTTATCATGAAAAACATTTCCTCTACTGTAGTGTTCCTTATTTTGAAGAAGACAAAATCCTAGCTATAGAAAAGTGTAATTTCTGTCACTTTTTTTGAGTACTTTAGAATTATAAGTCATGTACTACTAAAAACTCTAGACATTTCTAAAGAAAATTCTTATTTTTCTAAAACAATACACAGTTAAAAATTAGTAATGGTATTACAATTTGTTTTAATGTCATAGTATGTATACTTGTTCATATTTTTTGTGTGACGAATTTTCAGTAGTGAAAGTAGATGTGCATATAAAAAGACTTGATTTTTTTAGCTTGTCTAAAATACCGCATTTATAACAGGTGTCAGTGTGTTACAGTGAGAAGAACATGGGAATTTCAAAAACTGTTTTTGAATATTGGCTATAACTCTCACTTTTAATGTTACTTACATCACATTGCTGAGATTTTATGAGGATCAGTATCTTATTGTGTAAAATGGATAATAAGTATGGATCATAGACAAAAATATTAAATTAAAAAGTGGAATGTTTCACAAATTTTAAGCTGTAAAATATATATGAAAATATAGAATTATATATAATTTTTTCTACATCACATTTTTATTAATTCATTATATTTCATTTGTCTTTTTTGATGTAGCTTATAGGTATTTTTTATAATGAGGGTTATATGAATTACTTTTGCATTTTATTTTCTCTGGACTACCATGGCTCTAGCTACTCAATGTATTGCTGATGTATACCCTACATTTATGGTAATAATATTTCTCACCTGTCCTATATGATTTGTCTGCTTAAGCTTAAGTTTGTTCAAAATTACAGATCTTTACACTGGTAAATAAACTCTACTCATTTCTTGAACAAATACATTTTGAGTGACTTTTAATTGACATCTGCAAGACAGTGAAGATACAGTAGTGAATAGGAGACTGTCAAATTGTTTTTTACAAAATCAGAAAATAAAAAAATATATATAATAAAACTATTTTTATTGTAAGCACAATGATTGTAGAAAGTGTGTTCCAAATTTACTTATAACCTATTGAACATTGTGCCTGGTGGTAAATGGATTTACTGTTGAATGGCTGGGAGGCTACTTCTGGGAGAAGAGAGGTAACACAGCTGGTTGGGATCTAATCTTTTCTTGCAGGTGCAGGGGGAGGTCACCTCAGTAAATAACCTAATAAAACTTGGTAAGTCAGAGATCTTATCTTTTAAGGGGATGCTTTTGGCTAAGTATATCTTCCAATAAATAAAATCCAGGACCTGTGACATACCAATATGTCACATAATGCAGTCTACACAACAATCTGGAGGATACAATGACAATTTCAGAATGTAAATTCCCACCTTATGTGTGTAATCTTATGAAACTCAAATTCAGATCTTATCTATCTTAAGCCAGAGGGCCATATATCATGCATGAAAAATTTAGGAGAGTTCCTATTACCACCCAGACTTTTTGTGCTTTTTATGAGCCTTTGTTTGCCTGTATCATTGACATTATTTAGTTAAGTTTAATGCATTGTTACAATCTAAAAATCTGATCCTGGTGTAGGCTCATCTGTATGATGAGCTGATTGATGAAGAGGAAATCAGTTAATTAAACTTAGATGTCTCTTTGTTTATAAAACAAGACAATTTTGCTCATTTGTGTGTGTATGCATGCATTTTTTGATGTATGTATTCACTACCTTTACTTGTATTTTTAAAAATTCTTCTAGTTTATATATTCAAGAGTGCATTTAGTGTAGATACTGTGAGACAGGTCAAGTCCAGTGACATACCTCTAATTTTCTTGGACATATTTGTTTGAGTTATAAATGAACATAAGATATTTACTACCTGGGCAAAATTCAGACATCAAAAGATAAAAATAAAAATCTTCTTGAGAAAATTAGGTATGTTGGCATTTATTAATTAAAATCAATAAACAAACAACTAGCAGTTCCATATTTGTTATTTACATATCTCTCTTTTTTTAAGGTAACTACTGGTAACAAGCCTATAGTACTAAGGATGTCATGGTGGTATGTTAACATATACAGCCAATGTGAACCATAGAGAAGATTTCACACATGAAACTGAAAGATGATGGCTACATCTGTGAAATATGTCATTCTTATTTTAATAGGGATTGCACTGAATCTATAAATTGCTTTGGGTAGTGAGGACATTATGATGATGTTACTCCTTCTAATCCATGAACACAGTATATACTTCCATTTAGTTGTGTCTTTCTTAATTTCTTGCTTCAGCATTGTGTAGTTTTCTAAGTACAGGTCTTTTACCTCCTTGGTTAGGTTTATTGCTAGGTACTTTATTTTTCTTATTGCTATAGCAAATATGATATTTTTCCTGATTTCTGTTTCTGATATTCCATTGTTGGTATACAAAAGTGCCTTCAATTTCTAAATATTGACTTTGACTCTGACTCCTTTGTAAAATTCACATATTAGGTTCAGTAGTTTATTTGTGGAGTCTATAGGGTTTTCTATGTACAGTATCATGTCATCTGCCAACAATGACAGTTTTACTTCCTTCTTTCCAGTTCAGATGACTTTTATTTCTTTTTCTTGTCTGATCACTCTGGCTAGGATTTCTAGTACTAGGTTGAATAGAAGTGGTGAAAACAGACATCCTTGTCTTGTTCCTGATCTTAGTGAAAAAGCTTTTATTTTTTTCCCCATGAGTATGATGTTGGTTGTTGGTTTTTCATATATGGCCTTTATTATGTTGAAGTATGCTCCCTCTTCTCCCACTATGTTGAGTGTTTTTTATCATAAATGTGTACTGTACCTTATCAACTTCAAAAGACATTATGCACCGCAATGGTCATAGCAGCACAATTTACAATAGCCAAGTTCTAGAAGCAACCTGAGTGCCCATGAGTGAATGAGTAGATCAAAAAACTGTGGTATGTTTACACAATGGAATACTATGCAGCAGAAAGAAATAAGGAGATTCTACCTTTCACAACAGCATGGATGGAAATGGAGAGTTATGCTAAGTGAAATAAGCCAGGTGGTAAAAGGCAAATACCGCATGATCTCACCTATAAGTGGAACCTAATCAACAAAACAAACAAGCAAGCAAAATATAACCAGAGACATTGAAATAAAGAACAAACTGACAGGAACCAGAGGGGAAGGAGGAGGGAAATAATGGTAGAAAGAAGGGAAAGGGTCATCAAGGAACATGTATAAAGGACACATTGTATAAAGGGGGAAAGAATGGAGGATGGGAGGTGGGGGAGGGTAAGGAGGGGGGAAGTGGTGGTGGGAAAATGGAGACAACTGTACTTGAACAATAATTTTTTTAAAAAGTAAAAAATAGAAAATGAAAGATGATAAAAATTATCTACACCACATTTCTCTCAATAACCTAAAATGTTGTGAACCCAGCCTGTTCTCTTTAACCTTTGACATTGGATGATCTCAAATATGTTGCTTCCAACATCTTGATATATATTAACCATGAAATATTTGCTTTCTTTTTATTTTTGAATTTTTATACACAGAACACTTTGTGAAAAATATTTGCCTTACATGTCATTTTCCTTTCTACGTAACCTAATTTCTACAAATGTCATTATAGCATTTTCTAGATTTCTCCTGTTTATTATTACATAGCTAGTAATATCTAAGGATATGAAGACATTGACACACTTTTCTAAGTAGGGAATGTTCTACTTAGGTCATTGTGTGACCTGTGTAAAGATAGCTATCTACATTTCTTACTTGAGTATTTTTTAACCCACTCAATATTTGTAATACTAAAATAACACCAGATTTGACCCTTATTAGAATATATGCAAAAGTAAAATTTCTAGAAAATATCCTTTTACTTTATTATATAAAGTAAGTTTTCTTATTAGCTATGCTGAATTAAAGTTATAACTAAACTTTCCTTAAACAATCTTTCTCAATCACTTCAAACTATTTCTCAATTAGAGGTTATGGATTTCATCCTTTCTGATTCTCTACTTGTGTTACCTTTTGTATGCTGTACATGGCTGTCTATCTAAGAACTGTCTAATATTATGCCAACTGTTTAAATATAAAAGAGACATTTAAAAATGTGAATAGCTTTAGTAAAAATTATATTAAACACAGTTATTATTAGAACAAGTGTGCTTTTCCTCGGCATGAATAATTTCTGGTACCTGAATAGAACAAATTCAACTTTCATTGTTTGAATGTTCAGTTTCCTGTTTTAAGTCTTACCTACCTGTTACTTCTTCATACTTGCTTCAAAGGAGAGCTCATATAAATGTGGGGTCCTACACAAAATTATAGTTTTATTTGTATGAAGAGGTAAATACAATTTTCTTTTAATTACCTTAAAAAGAATATCTATTGCTATGTCAGGTAGTTAATTCATCTCCAAAGGACTGTTCTAGCCTTGAAATTAAAATTTTAATTAATGGTTAAAGAATGCAGTATTTTCAGCCTTGTTAAAAGAGAAAAAGATATACATACAAAAAGTGAGATAATTTCAGAATTAGTAAAAGTTATAGTCATGCAAAAAAGATACGTGGTTTCATTTATCTGCACAATTGGACCCTGACATACGTTATTTTTAGTATTACTAAACTTTCTCCAATAAAACTTCAACTTGTAAAATTTCTAAGTAGGAAATTTTATAAAGCATATATACTACTATAAAAACATTATACTTTCTGATGTACCATCAATAGTTTAACATAAATGCCACTTAAATAATAAAATTAATAATTTTACCATGTACCATACCTGGTACATCCCTCTTTTATTCTTGGCTCCTGGTTGCTTGTATATGCAAATGACATCATATTTATATGGTCAACACCAGCTCATAATTTGTAACTAGTAAACTGTATTGTTATATTAACGATGTATTCTTAGCTTTTTTGATAAATATATTTTATTTGTCTTATTAACATTAATTTGTTCCTTTACTCATATGTGTTTATATATTCATAAATATACTTATCACCTATTTAACCACTGATATTATTTTGTGTGGGGACTTAAATGATGTACAATGGGACTTCAAATAGAGATTTTTAATAATTAATTAATTAATCAACATATAAAATTCATGGGTTAAATACAAAATTAAGATAGCTAAAGAGTCCTCAAATGTTCTCTAATAGTTGAAACAAGAGTGAAAGTAAATGAATGTGTTAGCCAATGCTAAAGTCATGCCAACCATAAAAGTCTATTCCCTCTTTAGTCTCATACTATAGAAATAAGTTTGTACAAATTAAATATCAAAGCGTGTATCATTATATGAGAAACCAAAATCATAAAGGAAAAGTCATATGTCCAATTGAAAATTTCTTTAACTTAATACATATCAACTTTTAAAAAATGTTAGTTTGTAATGCTACTAATCTATTTTAATGTATTGAAAAGCTGTTTATTATAAAATTAATATATCATCCTGCAAGTAAAAGCACATTTAATAAATATTTAAACAGAATTTCTGTTGCAAATTTTACTTTCTGTTTCTCAGAATAGAATAAGTTTTGTTTTTGTTTTAGTTTTTTTAAAAAAGCAGTTGTTTTTGCTTAGCTGGTTTAGAATGGCAAGGTAACAGATGTTATCATTTTTATATTTTTCCATAGACAAAGCTAGGAGTAATTGACTCTGTTCTGTGGGAGATGATGTATTCACCATCTCTTATTTTGTTATCACTGTCATCTGATAGTTTGTTTTGTAAAAAAGGCAAAATTCATATGTCTCAAATGTAAATTACAGAATAGAATGTCATAGAGAATTCATCTTGGGTAAAAAATGCATTTAGTAAAATTGAATAAGGTTTCTTTAGCTTTCCATTTATGTGCAGATGCCAAGAAAGATACTATATTTATAATTTTAGATGGTTATTTAGTATTTTGTCAGTAAATCTGATTCTAACCATGCAAAAAGTGTACATTGCTTACCCTGCATCAATTCCTTCAGAATATCAAAGCAGATTTAATGTAATTTTTCTCCCACTTTTTCTCTCTCTTACTCTTTCTGTTTGAAGGGCTAAATATTCTAAAATTTACTTATTCTCCTATTTATGATTGCCATAAAAATAAAATAAAAATGCATTAGGAAACATAAAATTAATTAAAATAAGAATGAAGAAAGTAGTGTCATTAATCATCTTTCTGGTTGAGTGACATTGTAAAAGTTAATTATCCATGCTGAACTGTATTCTCAGCAATTGAAAATTGGTAGTTTCTGTTAGTTGCATCTTAATCTATATATTTATGGGTATATACTATATATGAATAAAATTCTGTATGTAAAAATAATATGCAGTATAATCAAGTACATATAGTACTATATATGCATATATTATATTCCACATTATCAGTAGTTTTTTGTTACTTGTTAATATACTTTACAATTTCACATTCAACACTCTTTTATTAGAATTAACCTCCTTAAGGACACTTAGGTGCACTGTAACTTAGGTAAAATATTTGGTGAACAATTGGCTCTTACTGATGATTCCCTGAATGTAAGTTTAGTCTCCTCCACAAACCAATGGCTTCTATTATAGTTTAAGACCTCCTCATCATCTCTTGACTAAGATAATGCCCCACCTTTTACTTTTCCAAAGACCTTTTCACTCACTTTTCTGGTGACAATGAATGTTCCAATATGTTAAAGTAGAAAATACCACTTCCTTTATTACAGACCTTCATTGGCACATGGTCACTTTTTTTTTACAAATTAAAATAAATAAATAAATATTGATTTATTGTAGGGAAAGAGAAGAAAGAGGGAGAGAGAGAAAAGCATTGTTTGTTTGTTTGTTTATTCATGCATTTATTGGTTGCTTCTGGTACATTCCCTGACTGGAGATCATACCCATGACCTCGGTGAATTGGGGTGACCTTTAACAAACTGAGCTACTTGGCTAGGGCTGGCCATTTTTAAGATTTAGCTCAAATTTCTTAACAAGTTTGTCAAGGCACTCCAAAAGTTCTCCTTTTCCTTATTCATTAACTTTTAAATAAGTGTGCTTAATATCTTGCATACCAGGCAATGGGATTATTTTATGTCATTTACTACATTATAGTAACATAAAAATATATCACACTATTTCACACTTTTGTGCCTTTATTTTTTTTTATTGAGATAACATTCACATAATGTCACCATTTTAAATTACATAATTCAGTGACTTTTAGGACATTCACGATATTGTGATTACCATCACTGTCTAATATCACAACATTTTCATTACACCAAAATGAAAACCCATTCCCACTAAGAAGTCACTCCTAATTCATCTCTCCCCCATCCCCTGGCAACTGCTACTATGCTATCTTCATAGATTTGTCTGTTCTATATATTATATATAAACCATATCATATAGCTAATACATGGCTTTTTGAGGCTGAGTTCTTTCACTTAATATAATATTTTAAAGGATCATTCATGTTGTAGTAACATATCATCATTTTATTAATTTAAGGATGGATAGTATTTTATTGTAAGTACATAGCATATTGTGTTTTCCATTCATCAGCTGATGGACATTTGAGTTGCTTGCACTGTCTTTTTTAATGCTTATCCAGGGAAACTCTATCTAACATTTTTTGGTTAGATAATCTCATATATCTATAAAGATATACATGTAATTTTACATGTAATATCCTAGGTAATTTACCATAAAACTTTTCTTGAACTTTGATAATTCTTCTATGTTTATAGATTATATTATATTGAAGTAGCATTTTTTTCTATGAATGAATGTTATAAACTTACAAAATATTTATATTGTTATTTGCTTAATATGTCATACATGAACTCATGTTTGAACTATATAAACTGTTTACAACTGTACAGAGATAGCTATATATAACTATACACTTTTATTCACTATAATATAAAATTTCAGTAATATAATTTACCACATATTTCTAGAATGAAGCAAAAATTCTTGCATAATTAAGGGATTAAATAGAAAGGTATGTGACCAAAAGAAGTGTATCAAAGCCCTGGCTGGCATAGTTCAGTGGATTGAGCTCAGGCTGCGAACCAAAGTGTCGCAGGTTCGATTCCCAGTCAGGGTACATACGTGGGTTGCAGGCGATGACCCCCAGCAACTGCACATTGATGTTTCTCTTTCTCTTTCTCTCTCTCTTTCTCCCTCCCTTCCCTCTCTAAAAATAAATAAATTTAAAAAAAATCTTTTTTTTTTTAAAAGAAAGTGTATCAATACAAATTTAGAATTCCAAAAATATTGTGGAAGATCAGAAAGTATGTTTAAATAGCTTGCATGCTTTCCATAGTAGATAAAGTAGTTGTAGAGAGAGAGAGAGAGAAAGAGAAAGAGAGAGAGAGTGGGGTTTTCTTACTATAATGTCAAAACCAGTAAATGATAGATTAATTTCAATTTGCATAACTAAAATTCCAGATATTTTCAATAAATAATTCTATATGCATAACAGCAATAGAATATATATTTTTTTTTGTTTAGGTACAGCACCAACAAATACAGATGTCATATTCCAGGAAGGATCCGAGTTAAATTAAGGTAATTAAGTAGAAACAGTTCATTTCAAGATGCCTTTACAACTTCAGATAACCAGTCATTTAAAAATGCAGTTAGAACCCTCAAACACCAATCCAAAAGAACCTATACACCCCAATGTTCATAGCAGCACACTTTACAATAGCCAAGTGTTGGAAGCAACCTAGATGCCCATCAATAAATGAATAGATCAAAAAATTATGGTACATTTACACAATGGAATTCTATGCAGCAGAAAGAAAAAAGGAATTCCTACCCTTTGCAACAGCTTGGATGGAGCTGGAAAGCATTATGCTAAGCAAAATAAACCAGGTGGTGAAAGACAAATACCATATGATCTCACCTTTAACAGGAACCTATACAACAAAACAAAGAAACAAGCAAAATATAATCAAAGACACTGAAATAAAGAACAGAATGACAGAGTTCAGAGGGGAGAGGAGAGGGAATTTCAGGGGAATTTCAGGGGAAAAGGGGAAGGGTTTACAGGAACAAGTATGAAGGACACATGGATAAAAACTAGGGGCAGGTGGAAATGGGAGGGAGGAGGGGAAGGCTAGGTGGGTGGGTTGGGATGAGAGTAAAAGATAGAAAATTGTACTGCAGCAACAATTAAAATAAAATGTAAAAAAATAAAATAAAAATAAAAAAAGAACTAGAAATTGGTACTTGTAAAATAGTGATGGGGATGTAAACTACAACATAGGGAATATAGTCAATAATATTATAATTAACTATGTGTGGTATCAGATGGATACTAGATTTATGGGCATGATCACTTTGTAAGTTATACAAATGTCTAATCACTGTTGGACACATGAAACTAATATGCCAACTGCAACTTAAAAATGAAATATATTTTAAAAATTAAAATAAATACATAAAATGCAGTTAGAAGTTAAAAAAAACAACACTGATATATATAATTTTGGAAAACTAAGCATGTGCTTTCTTACTGTAACTTCAGTAGTATGTACACATAGCAAGTGTAATTACAACTAAGGAAACATGAGTTTAATAAAACATGCAGAAATTGATATTATATTACATATATATAGTATATGTATATATTTGAGACTATTCCACAACATTTTTTACTGTTCCCAAAATTAGAGTATTGTTTTTAGAATTTTCTCAAAGAAAAATAATTTTTTAATTTGTATATATGGCTATGAATTTATGTTTTTTCCACAGGAATAAACTCCTAAAAGTAACTTTTGGTTTATGAATAATAGTGTTTGAACTTTACATACCATTAGATTACACATAAACCTACTACAAAGTTTAATCTCAAGTATTTGGAGATAAATATGCATCATTTTTAAACCCAATTGGAGCATATGTTTTCTATAAGTAATGCATTCTGAGGTGTCCCAATTGCCCCCCACCATCCACCAAGCTATGCCCACTCTCTCAGACAATTTCCACACTATTGTTCATGGTTGTGGGTCAGGTGTATAAGTTTTTTGACTACTCTATTTCCTATACAGTACTTAAGATCCCTATGGTGATTCTGTAACTACCTATTTCTACTTCTTTATCCCCTTACCTCTTCACCCATACTGTACTCCCATCTGGCAACTATCAAAATGCTCTCTGTATCCATGAATCTGTCTCAGTTCTTGTTTGCTTATACTATTTTTTGGATTCACTTGTTGATAGATATGTATTTATTGCCAATTTATTATTGATAGTTTTGATCTTCTCTTTCCTAAATAAGTTCCTGCCAACAAATTTTTGTTAAATTTGTTTTCCTTATTCATTTATTTTACTTATTTATTTTGTATTGTCTTTTGAGTACAGTTTTTCCCCATCCCCTCACCCCACCTCACTCTCTTTAGCTTTGATCATGGGTCCTTTATGGGTCCCATGATCATGTTCCTTGATGACCCTCCCCTTCTTTCTCCTGCTATTACCCTTCAACTTACCCCCTGGTTATAGTCAGTCTGTTCTTTATTCCAATGTCTCTATTTATATTTTGCTTGCTTGTTTGTTTTGTGATTAGGTTCCACTTATGGGTGAAATCATAAGGTATTTGTCTTTCACCACCTGGCTTACTTCACTTAGCGTAATGCTCTCCAGTTCCATCCATGCTGTCCTGAAGGGTAGGATCTCCTTATTTCTTTCTGCTGCATAGTATTCCATTGTGTAAATGTACCATAGTTTTTGATACACTCATTTACTAATGGGCACTTAGGTTGCTTCCAGCACTTGGCTATTGTAAAGTGTGCTGCTATGAACATTGGGGTGCATGGGTTCTTTTGAATTGGTGTTTCAGGGTTCTTTGGTTATAATCCCAACTGTGGAATTGCTGGGTCAAGAGACAGTTTCATTTTTAATTTTCTGAGGAAACTCCATACTCTTTCCAACAGTGGCTGCACCAGTCTGCATTCCTACCAACAGTGTACTGGGGTTCATGAAAATAAAAAGCTTCCACACTGCTAAAGAAAACATCAGTAAAAGGAAAAGGGAACTAACTGTATGGGAAAATATATTTGCAAATGATAACTCAGAGAAGGGTTTGATCTTCAAAATATATAAAGAACCCCATGACTCTACTCCAGGAGACAAACAACACAATTAAAGCATGGGCAAAGGACCTGAACAGACACTTCTCCAAGGAGGACAGACAGAGGGCCCAGAAACATATGAAAGGATGTTCAGCATCACTAGCCATAAGAGAGATGCAGATTAAAACCACAATGAGATACCACTTCACACCCATCAGAATGGCCATCATAACCAAATCAACAAACAAGTACCAGCAAGGTTGTGGAGAAAAGGGAACCCTTGTACACTGAAATTTTCTTTCTTAATGTGTTGTTAATAAAGGACATAAAATTTTCTAAAAGCTACTGTCTTCTCAAAACACAAATGACCATGTTATAATTTATGTATAGTATTGTAAACAATTTACTACTGATCATGCTGCTTCACTAAAAATAAATGTACCATATAGGGTTATAGTTCTTGATAAGTAATGATGCAAACTTTTTTATAAACATACTGGTAGTTATGGAGAAGAATGGACCAAAAAGATGGGTTCCCAAACAAAAGAGGGGAAATGGTGAACCTTTGACATCCTAGTCTCCTTATGACAGAATGGAAACTCATTGTACTATTGTGATCTTAAGTAAAAATCACAAATTATTTAGACAAAATTAAAGTCCATTGAAAGCCAACACCTAGTCAGAGCAAAATACAAAGTTCCTTCATTCACACAAAAGTTACTAAGCACTTAGGGGCTAATAAGCTTGCTTAAGTGGCTCATAGTTTGCAAGAGGTCTTGTAGGAATATACATTGTCACAAATGGTAGTATTTCATTTTTTCTTAGGCTGAGTAGTTTTCTATTGTGTGTGCATATGTATGTATACATATACACATCTTTATTCAATCATCTATTAAAAGACACTTAAATTGTTTCCATGTCTTGGCCACTGTGATTAATGGTGCAATGAATATAGGGATATGTATATCCTTACATATAAACATTTTCAATTTTTTTCAGGTGGGAATCAGGAGAGGGATTACTAAGTCATAAGGTAAATCTGTTCTTAATTTCAAGGAGTCTCCATACCATTTTCCATAGTAGCTGTGTCAGTTTACATCCTGCCAGCAGTGAGTGAGGGTTCCTTTTTCTCCACAACCTCTCTAACACTTATTACCTGTCTTACAGATAATAGTCATTCTAACAGGGGTAAGGTGATATCTCATTGTACAATAGTTTTGATTTGCATTTCCCTAATAGCTAGTGAAATTGGACATCTTTTTTGGTACATCTGTTGCAAGAAACAAAGAAACAAGGAAAACAAATAAAGATCATGGCCACAGACAACAGTGCTGTGGTTACCAGAGGGAAGGGAAGTGGGAAGGAGGCAAAGGGGAAAGCGGTCAAACATATGGTGATGGAAGATTTGACTATGAGTCATGGGCACATGATGCAGTATACAGATGATGGGTCATAGAACTGTACACTTGAAACCTATATAATTTTATTGGCTAATGTCACCCCAATACATTTAATCTAAAAAGAGTATATAAAACTAACACTTGTTCTTCAGAGTATTGAAGAGGTAGGATTCTTTATGCTGGAAATGTGATAGCATTTTATTATGAATTTATTACTCTAGACCAAGAGTTATAAACAAAAAATTTAGTTTTTTTTCACTTTATCTTCTCAATTAATATTTATATTTAAGTTAGTAAAAATCCTAAAAATGATAGTTAATAACAGAAAATAATTCAATATCAAGATTGGCCTTCAGTAATAACAACTTGGTCTCTTTTCTCCCTTTCTCCCTCTGACTCTCTGTTTCCCGTCTCCCTCCATCACCCTTTCTCTCAATCTTTCATCCTTGCACTTATTTTTTTACTATATTATCATCAAGGTGAATAAATGACTTTCCTCAGAAGGGTCCATCTTTGTCTACATCTACATCCTGTGATGACCAAGACAGACCTTGTCATCTTTTCCTCTTTAAGTTGATTCTGATTTTATATTTATTTTTTATCATGTTCCAAGAAGTATTTGCATTTTAATATGTGTTAGGAAGCTTCACATTTTCTATGTGCATTCATCTTACAACAATTATCTTAGATAATTTATATCCACTTTTATTCCCATAAGGAAAATGGAGTTTGGAGGTATTTTTTCATAAAATTTATTGGGGTGACATTGGTTACTAAAATTATATAGGCTTTAAGTGTTTTTAGCCTAAAGTTTAGCTTTGATCAGGCAATTTTAATCTATCTTAGCTTTTTTGTTTTGGCAAGCCTAATAGCTGTTAGTATAATTACTATATCATGCAGATTTCAAAAATAAACAGCCCCTATCTACTTTGTAATAACTACAAATATTGAGTGCTTACCATGAGTCGTATGGTATATTAAACACTTACATATATGTAGGGGATATTCTGTTCTATATATTGATGTAGACTAGTTTTCCATTCTTATACTATGTGTATATGTTTTATATACTTATATATGAATTTATATATCATAATCATATATAATTATGTATGTTTTATGTATAAACATATTTTCATATACTTATAAAATACTTATAATATTTCTGTTAGGTATCATTCATTAAAGCCTCAGGCACAAAGGGAATAAATAAATTGTTAAATTTCCAAGGCAGATAGGATCTCAGTACTATATTAAACTGGTATGTATCTTACCTGGATTTAAACTCAGTTTTAATCATTTTCAGCTATGTTGTTTAGTGCCTAGAACATGGTTGGCACACAAATTAAATTGGTTATTCCTCATAATGTCAAGTAAATTGCCTGACACATACTAAGAGCCTACAAAGTGGTTTAAATTCTAAGATCTATGTTGTGAAATGTTCTGCAGAAAGTAAATTGAGATAATTACCAACTTGTGATGGGGAAAACACTTCTTTCAAAAGCAGGAATATTTAAATTTTATTCCTAAAATAAAAGGATAATATCCATTTTACCAGAAGTTTGATAATTACCTGACAAAAATGACAGTGATTCTCACTCCCACTAAATGTTTCTTTTTTGGTGTTTTATTTTGAAGAATCAAAGGGAAACAATAGTTGTGCTGAAAAAAAAAAAAACCACCAATGTATTCCACTAAGTTGCAATACTCACACTGTCATTAAGTGTGCAGAAGTACAATTGTAAAGATACCTCATTCCTTTTATTCCACTGCCTTTAAATCTGAGTAAATTTTTTGTCCAGTACATTCTTTAAGCATTCAATTGCTATTAAATACATCTTTATAACATGTTAATCATATTCTCTTCTGATCTGAGATGAATTAGAAAATATTTCTCTCTATCATCTATCTAAAACCTTGGAGCCTGGTGATTTGGATGGATAATACTCCTTTTTTCTCCCTTACTTTCCCCTTTTTCCTCTCTCACAAATATTCTAATTTCACATTACTGTCTCTCAACCTCCAAAAGGAAGGAAAAAAGTTCTCCTTATCACTTGATAACTTGTAGCAGTTATTATCATGCGTAAGTTTTAGTGATCTTTATGAGAATATGTCAAAATTATATGATTTTTTTAGATGATGGTAATAAACCATCATGTTAAAAAGTTAGTGTTTCTGGGTTCAGAAAAGGATGAACTAGGTGGTGAAATTTATTTAAAATTATTTTTTTTCACTTAGCATAAAGATCCCTAGGTCCATCTATGCTGTCTCAAAAGTTAAGATTTCTTTCTTTTTTAAAACAGCCAAGTAGTATTACATTGTGTAAATGTACTAAATATACTACAGCTTCTATATTCACTAATCTACTAATGGGCACTTGGGCTGTTTCCAGATTTTGGCTATCAGATTTCGGCTATGCTGCAATGAATTTAGAGGTGGGTATATTCTTTTGAATTAGTGTTTTGGGTTTCTTAGGCTATATTCCCAGAAGTTGGATTGCTGGGTCAAAAGGCAGTTCCATTTTTAATTTTCTGAGAAAATTCCTTACAGCTTTCCACAGTGGCTGCACCAATCTGCATTCCCACCAACTGTTCATGAGGGTTCCCTTTATCCGCATCCACACCCACACTTGTTTTTTCTCTCTGATGATCATTCTCTCTGATGATTAATGACACTGAGCATTTTTCATATGTTTATTGGCCATGTCTATGTGCTCCTAGAGAAGCATCTATTCAGGTCCTTTGACCATGTTTTAATTGGGCTGTTTGTCTTGGTATTGAGTTGTTAAGTTTTTTTTTTCATATTTTGGAAATTAGTCCCTTATCTTCTTTTTCCTCAGCTTTTCCATTCAGTATTATTCATTGTTGGTCCCTACTCTGAGTGTCCTGTGCTCTCACATATAACGAGATTGCATGATTTTACAAGAATCTCTACCATGGGTAATCCAGCAGACCTTACGTAACACATTCTGTCCAACTACCCAAGCACCCAAGCCCTTCTCTCAGAATTTCCCTATCATGTTCGCCATTTTCCTGGAAATGTGTGATTCTCTTGGACTTGAAAAAGAAGATTGCTGTTTCCAGGTTAATACAAAATAAGACTGAAAAACATTTAATTAAAGTCTCATATAGAAATAATGTGATAATCTGATGATGAAAGGGGAACCTTCCAAAGGCTAGCTTCACAGTGTCCTCCCATAACAGGAAACAGGACCTGGATATTTGGGAAAGACAAGAAATATATAAGCCCAGGTTTAGTTCCCAATCTCTTACAAGAGAAAGTTAACATTTTTATACTCAATCAAGTTCTTTCTAATATTAAGGAATTGATTTATACATGATTTTCAAATGTCATTCATAGGACAGCTTATTTCAACAAAGCAGAATAACACAAAATATTATTGCTTCAAGGTTACTGAATCACACTTTTATGATATCTATTTTAAAAATGAACTTTCCAAATTCTAACAAGAAGCCAGATTTGGAAACACTGTTTATCTGATTATTTGTTTCCCTTTCACAGTTTTTTTTTCTAGAGGCCCAACTCTAATGCTATTAATTTTAAGTGTCTGACAGGGTGACAAAGATCATGGTTTGAGGCAGGTGAGCAAGTTGAAGTCCCTGCATCCTAACACATAGGTATTGCATGAACCACCCCGTAGGGAGAATTGGTGCTGCACAGCATAAGTCAGTGTTCCATGAACTGCTCCCATTCCAAGAAAATGGTACATTTTCTGAGATACATTTGGGAAGGGCTTAAGTAACACTAATTCTTCTCTTCTCACTAGCCCTGAGATACACAGGGTCCAGCCCTCTGAATTGAGAGTGTTTGATTCTTTCTAAGGCACAGTTAGATATTGAACATTAGGTATGCATGATGGTTCTAATGATCTCAACATATGTGTTCTAATATTATCAGGCTGTAAGATCAAATATGGAGTATTAAAATAATATTTGAATTTCAGATCAACAACTGGTAATTTTTGGCATAAGTATGTCACAAAATTGCATTTGTCTAGGCATCCTGTGCAGTATTGGAGACATAATAAGAATGATTAGTTCTTCATCCAAAATTAAAATATTACCGGGTATATTTTTTATTCTTGTATTTTGTCTTGCTAAATTAGGTAACCCTAAATTAGAGGTTGCTTTTTTTTTTAAGGAGACTAACAGAGTTTCCAGGTAGAGATAAAATTTCTCAGAGGGATTAAGGAAGAATAATATCTTAAACACTTAAAGTGGTAATATCTTGTCTATATACCAAGAGAAAAAGACTAAACTGTTGCATAGATAATTTACTCAAACAGCCACATTTTAAACAAATGTCATTTCCTTTGTGTGTCTGCAGGTGTGGGCACATGTATGTTTGTATTCATATAATCTGAACACACTCGCACTTTCTGAGAGCAGCACTGTGCACAAGGGCTTAGAAGGCAATACATGTTCAGGCCAAAAACATTTTAAAATTACAGCTACATCACATCAAAAGGGATATGAAAAACATCTATATTTTGAGATTTTAAAATAATAGTTCACAGTTTGCAATATGGGGAGCTATATATAAATTATATTTCAACAACTGCTTGCAACTTCAACTTTTAAAGCTTTAAAAAATCTTTTTCCATTGAAGACCTGTCTACTGATAACATAATTGCCTTCAAACTGGATATGAAGAAACTTAGAATGAAACAGATGGTAGTCTGCAAAGTAATGCCTACAAAGTACAATTGAAAATCAGTATTTAAAATTAAAAACTTGGAACTTTTTCTTGAAATAATTGTCAAAAGAAATCTGCCTTATAAATTTAGAAAATGAAATTCCAAGTATTTATTTTTCATAAGTATTAAATAAACAAAACTAAATTTGTTGATATATACTAACATTTTAATGTAAACTGTTATAAATTATTGTCTCTTAAATTACATATGTGTTATGTCAAACTCATTTTAACTCCAACTTTTAATGATAATCCTCCAAAATCCTCTCTGGCATATGAATAAAAATAATTTTTCTATACCACATGATTAATATTCTATAATTAGTCAAAAGATAAAAAGTTCTAGGACTGACTGCTATATTACCACATAGTTTATCTCATACAAAGCCTGTGAATAACTTCAATAAATGGGTAATTAGAAGAGCTATTATGGATCAGTTTTTGATCTCAGTAGAAAATGATTTCTGCTGAAATGTGAGCAAAAACATCATGTTGAGGAAGATGATCAAAAGATACAAACTTCTACTTGTAAAATATGTAAGTTCTAGGGATGCAATGTACAATATAATGACAATAGATAACACTGCTATATAATACATAAGAAAAATTTTAACAGCATAGATCCTAAAAGTTATCATCACAGGGAGAATTTTTTTCTGCTTTTTTAATTGCATCTATGTAAGAAGATGGATGTCAACAGAACCTACTGTGGTAATCATTTACAATATCTGTAAAACAAATCATCATGATTAGCTCTAAGGGTAAGGGGATGGCTGACAACATGATAACACTGGACAGATGAGATAGAAGACTGTTTATTAGCTGCATATACCCAAAAACTGAAAAAGGAGGACACCACATACTATGCAAGGCCACATGAATATTGTTACTCAGGACAAAGTAAGCCACTAGGGACTATTCACAGTAAGTATTAGACTATCAAGGGGATGTGGTACCCCCTTGTTTCCAAGGGAAGATTTAATTGGCTTGTTTAAATAATTTTGCAGGCTGACAAAGAACTAAAACTCCCTACTCAACAGTAAACAGGAACTATGTCTGTTCTCTTTAATAAGGAGGGTTGTTTGGCTAAGGGACTTTATCTACAGGAACAGAGGAGGAAAGGAAACATAGCTAGAATATTCGAGACCCTCCCAATTTCACCAAATACTGAAGCAGCACTTATTATTAGACCTTAATTTTAGGTCTCCTACCACATGCTCTAAGCCAGTTAAATGAGGATCACTCAAAGTGAGATTCATAGTGATTCTAAAAGTTCCAAAAGTTATGTACTTCCCAGCTTCCAACTACATTTGATCACTCTTTAGTGTGTTAAGATGTTTTTATTATTATTTTTATGCTTGACAGAAAACTTGTAATTGTTATTAGGGGGAATTTTAATCCTCCAAAGTTTTGAACTAATATGTTATTGGTTTATTATTCTTCAGCATTTTATTATGAAAATATTCAAACACATAAAATAGTTAACATCACATATAGGAAACATGTAGTCCCATCAACTAGATTTAAAATAATAGTTTGTTACACATCTATTTATCTATTCATCCTTGTACCCATCCTTGCATCCTTGTATCCATCATTCTTTTTTTAATACCTTCTAAGTAAATTGCAAACATTAGTGCACCTCACTCCTCTGGGCATATTCTGAAGGTAAATTATATAGCATTAGGATGTAGGATATGCAGAAAAACAGAATCAAGTTTGGAATTACAGATTTTGATTTGACAATCCAGAAGAATGATGTGATTGTTATGAAAAAAAGAGCAGTTTTCTGTGAGAATATAGGAAATACAATTTTTGTACTTGGAATACAATGGAATATTACTTATCCATAAGAAAAGATAAAATACTGCCATTTGTGACAACATGGATAGACCTTGAGACTATCATGCTAAATGAAATAAATCAGACTGAAAAAGACAAGAACCATGTTATTTCACTCATATGTGGATATAAAACTCATAGCAACAAATGAATAAACAAGATAACCAAACAAACAAAAACTTGAAGAAACAGACAACAATATGGGGTTTGATGGAAGGAGGTGGAAGGTAGTAAAAGGTAAAGGGAGTCAAATATATGGTGATGAAAGAAGGTTTGACTGTGGGTAGTGGGCACAAATGCAATATACAGATTATGTATCAGAATTATATACTTAAAACATTTAATCTTATTAACCAATGTCACTCCATAATTTTAATAAAAATATAAAAATAAAAATAAAATTAGTTTTATAATTGTATCATGAATCCATGAGTTATTTATATATATATAAATAATTTATTCTAAATATCTAGCATAAAAGTATATAACTTATGCTTAAGTCTATGTCTTCATTTATTTTTCCTGAGTCTAAACACAGAACTGGAAATCTAGTATGCATCCAAATTTTGATAGATAATGAAATATGTTATTTTCATTTTATAATAATACTTTTAAAATTAAATGTATTGAGGTAACATTGGTTAATTCAATTACTAGTATATAATTTTAAATGTACAATTCTATGATACATTATCTGTATTAGTTTATCCTTTTGTAGCAAGTATATAAACACCAATATACTCTGTGATAAAAGGAAAATTCTTCAGATGATGCTAAAATTAGTAGCTATTATAATATCTTGTATTAACTTCCATATGCAAAATTACATTTTTGTAAATATAAAATTTGCATGAGGTCAGTCTTTCTATTTAGCTCTTCAGGGTAAATTTGACTTAAGCTTAAATTCCATTTTGTTTTGGTTTGTTGTTCATTAATTCATTATAAATAATATCCTGAATATTATTTCCAGACTCTTTAAAATCTTTTTATTTTAGTATTTTAATTATTATTTTGTTATTAATGGAATAACTTGAAAACACTTCAGTAATTGTTGGCTCTGTCACTGTCTTTGACAGCTCTCCTAATTTTGTACTCAAGAGAAAAAATAATGTCTCATGTTGTCCTTTTTGCATGATTAATAGACAGGAAGTCATTCATCATCTCTTGACTGTTAATATGTGATGAGGTTAAGGAAATCAATCAGTATTCTTATTCTTTCATAATGTCTGAACCTGCCAAAAAGAGTCCTTAACAAGAAGATGAAATTTGCCAGTAATGTGTTTGTTCTGTATGGACTACACAAAGCTGTTAAGCTGTTGGGATAGTAATTGCTTTTTTGGTATGGTGATGTTAAGGATATGCTTAAATTGATATCCTGAGCATGAATCATTCCCTTTCTTCATCTCCAGTCATTCTTCAAATACACTGTGATATTGGCAATCATCAGTGCTATATTTTATAATATCTTTTAGCATAATTCAATGTCAGAATGTTTCCCTATGACTGACTGTCCCTGTACCATGAAAGGTGTAGGAAGACAGGTTGGCCTGTCTCGCTGGAATTCTTAGACACGGAGCACCTTCATCTTGTCACTGTCTATCTATAATTTAAATTTGTAAAAGGTGGGTGAAGAAAACTTGTTTTTATTATTACTTAACTGAAAATACATTAAAAATCCATTCTTGGTCACAAAATAACATGTTTTAAAATATTTATTTCTTTTGACAGAGATGAAGAGGAAGGGAGGAAGAATGTGAGAAAAATATTGATATGAAAGAGAAACATCAATTGGCTGCCTCTCACACGTGCTCCAACCAGGGTCTGAACCCACAACCCAGGCATGCGCCCCAACGGGGAATCAAACTGGCAACCTTCCATTTCACAAGCCACTACTCAACTAACTGAGCCCTGTCAGCCAAGGCCATCAAATAACATTTTCAAGTAACCTATACTTGACCTATAGTGTTTATCATAAAAGAAAAATGGACTTGCAGGTAATTCACATCTAATTCTAGTGAAAATAACAATAAAGCCTGCATTGCAAATATATACTAATTTATTTTAGGAAAATAGATTAGAATTAAATTAGTATCATTAACATGATCAAAATTAATTTCACTGCATATTCAATCTGAATATTTTATTCATTTTAAAAATAATGCTTTTTAAAAAACAGTCGTTTCATTAAAAATGTTTATCAGGTAAGAACTTGTAATAATGACCTGTTTGGTTAACTATTATTTTTGAGATACTATATGTTTTATATCTCATGATAGAAAAAAAACTTCAGTTTGTAAATTTAACTGAAATATTTTTTCATTCATCATAGAGTATAAAATGTGTATGTATAGCTGCGTTATAGAGATTGAATAAAGCATTTCAATTGAAGAAATTTTACACGTCATTGAAGAATCATATATTCTTCATGAAAGATGTGTCTCCCCTATTGATGTTTAAAGAATATATGATTTAGCCATGTGGATATGAAGGACGTGATATTTAGTGAACTAATGAGCTTAGGGAAAATTTTATCTCTTAAACTAATTTTGTGTGGTCAGCTTCAAACAGAAAGAAAATGTTAGGGTAAAGATGGCGGCTGAGTGGGTGGAAGGGGAGCCCACTTGGTCATGCCCCCAGTGCAGATTTGCAAAAGATCCTCTGACAAGTGACCTGAACAGTCAACAGAATCCTAGCTGATATGAATTTTTAAAGCCAGGGAGTGAAGAAGAAGCTTTGCATTGTCTGATAAGAGATTTTACAATTTGAAGAGGAA
Source organism: Phyllostomus discolor (assembly GCF_004126475.2). Taxonomy (NCBI): domain Eukaryota; kingdom Metazoa; phylum Chordata; class Mammalia; order Chiroptera; family Phyllostomidae; genus Phyllostomus; species Phyllostomus discolor. Next base: position 54,272,485 of record NC_040907.2, read on the forward strand.
ATAAATACCCTTAATGAAGTACCTGAAGCAAAGGAGGGAGCAGAGGAGAGAAAGTGTAGCTTGGTGGCTCCTGCCTCTCCTGGAGTGGCAGGCCCCAGTCCTGCTCAGGGAACCCCCAATCGTAACCAGGAAAGACCTGGGATGGTATATGGACTCTGGGAGACTCAGGCTACACACGCACGGTGGCACAGTGAATGGTACATCCACGGCTGCAGCGCCAACTGGGAGAGTCGGGGAGAGATATTCTGGCTTCTAAGACTGTCGGAGGCACCAGAAATCTGTGGACAGCCCTGATGGAGAAAGACTTTTGGCTTTTTGGGGAAGTGGAGTGCATGGAGAGATAGGCAGTGGCTCAGAGCTGTAGTGTGGGTGCCACGTAGGGACTTTTTTAAAAAAGGGGAGCAGAGGTGAGCAGGGAACCCATACTCACACAGCTGTCGAATCAGCAAGACCAGATTCAAAGCATAGTTCATGCCCACTGAACCCAGCTGGCCCACAAGGGGGAACACTGAAGGGGTTGTGGGGCCTCACCCAGTGCAGCTGGTGAGCGGTGGCAGGGGACTGCATGCAGAACAGAGGGTTTGGGTCTGAGTTCCTGTGAGAGCAGTGAGCTGGGGACTGGATGGGCTAGAGCTGAGCAGCTGAGATTCTTGGCAGCCAGGTATGGACACTCAAACCACTGAATAGAAGCCTCTGGGAAGGGGAAGGCATGCCCATCCCCCACCTGCAGGATTACAATCCTTGCCTAACAGTAAAGCCAGGCTCAAAAACTCCCGGTCAGGTGTACATCTGCAGGGTGAAAAAAGAGCATCTCCAAAGGACCCCTTTATGAACTTTTATTAGACGCTATGCTGGCTTCTCCTGGGGCCACATTCAACTGAAAACTGCAGATCAGAGAGATTAGAAACTGGCTCAGCAAGAGATACTCAGGGCCCCACCAGCCTTGGCTCTCACACAGAGCTACCATTAACAACAGGCAGAAAAGAGCTGACCCTTTTACACAGATTGGTCCCACACATGAAACACACAGATAATTCATCAGATTTATCCCAGAAATAATCTGGGACAGACTAAGACATGGTGAAGAAGGAGGGAATGCACCCACCATCCTTCCTAAAGGCTGAACAGCACCTCCTGAGGGGTGGCCTAGGGATCAAACCCTCCTTCTGATCACACTAGAGGCCTTATCTGGAGGCAGGTAGAGGTGGTACATACAGGGCTGTCTGACATTAAATGAACCATCCCTGTGCCTTATGGTGATAAAAAGCCAGCAGGGCAGAAGAGCGAGGAACAGCCAAGACTGAAGGAGACAGTCACAGACTGTGGACTGCTTGTATCCTTCAACAGGACATTTAAAGCTACACTGGGACACCAGCTGACATCAAAATTGAATTCTGAAGGAGGCAGTAGGCCAACAAGCACAAGACTCTGCTGAGATGAGTCCCACCTCATTCTTCTTCATAATCTGTGCTATTTTTTTCCTGCATAGCTTTTTAACATTGTTTTTTTGTTTGTCTTCCATTTTGTTCCTATTATTTCACTATTTTTATTTGTATGTGTTTTTATTTTTTATTACTTATTTTATTTTTTATTTTAGTTGTAATTCCAATGTCATATTTTACTCTCTTCTGTTTCCATTTTGCCTTCATCCTTCTCTTTTTTATTTCTATTTTAAATTTTATTTTTTCGTTTTCTACGTCTTGTTTCTATTCCTCACTCTTACTACTTCTCCTTCCTCTATTCTCTCAAAACCATCTTTCTTTCCATTAGTCATCTCACATTCTTTTCCCTTTTTTATTGCCATTCCACCTTATTGATATTGTCTCAATTGTCATTGATATTGGGGTTGTTGTTGCAGTTCTTCAACTCTATCACTAGGTGTTCAATGTTTTTATTTACATATTTTAAAATTTTAAATCTCATATTTTACTGTTTTCTGGTTCTACACTCTACCCATTTCCCCTTCCTCCTCCCCTATCTTATTTTTCTTTTAAATTTTACCTTTTCTTTTTCTTAGCTTGGGTTCTAACCCTTGAACTTATTATTTCCCCCCCCCCCATCCTATCAAAATTATCTTTCTTTCCTTTAGGCATCTCATGATCTTTTTTCCCTTTTCTTTCTTCTTCTTTCTTTCTTATGATATTATTATTCTCTTTCCATACATGAGGAACCTGCAGCCACCATCATACTCAGTGGGTAAAAACTAAATTTTTTCTCCCTAAGATTAGGAGAAAGACAAGGATGTTCACTTTAACCATTCTTAACATAGTACTGGAAATTCTAGCCACAGTGACAAAGAAATAAAAAGCATCTAATTTGGGAAGGAGGAAATAAAACTGTTGTTTTCAGACAACATGATAGTGTACACAGAAAATATATAGTCTCCACAAAAAAACTACCTGAACTAATAAGTGTATTTGGCAAAGCAGTGGAATACAAATTCAATATTCGTAAATTGATGACATTTTTGTACACCAACAATGAACTATCAGAAAGAGTAACTAGGAAGAAAAATCCCATTTACTGTAACAACAAGAGTAAATGGGAAAAAATCTCATTTACTATAACAAGAAGAAAAATAATGTACCTATCAATAAATTTAACCAAGGAGGTAAAATACCTATACACAAAAGAACTATAGAACATTGAAGAGAGAAATTGAGTAATATACAGAATATACCCTGTTCATGGGTTGGAAGAATTAACATTATTAAATTGTCCACACTACCCAAAGCAATCTATAGGTTCAATACAACCCCTACTAAAATATCAATGGCATATTTCGCTGATCTGGAACAAATACTCCAAAAATTTACATGGAACCAAACAAGACCCCAAATAGGCTCAGAAATCTTGAGAAAGAAGAATAAAGTTAGAAGTATCACAATACCTGATATCAAACTATACTACAAGGCCACCGCAATCAAATGAGCCTGTTACTGGCATAAGAACAGACACACAGAACAATGGAACAGAACAGAGAACCCAGAAATAAACCCAAGTCTCTATGGTCAATTAATATTTGACAAAGGGAGCATGAGCGCACAAGGAGTAAAAATAGTCTCTTTAATAAGTGATATTGGGAGAACTGCACTGGTGCATGCAAAAAAATGAAACCAGTCCCCAACTTACACCATATACCAGAATAAACTCAAAATGTATGAAAGGATTAAATACAAATAATGATACAAAAAGGTCCTAGTGGAAAACATAGATAGTAAAATTTCAGGCATTGCACATAGTAATATTTTTGCTGATATATATCTTAGGGCAAAAGAAATAAGGGAAAAATACACAAATGGGACTACATCAAATTAAAAAGCTCTTCACAGCTAAAAAAACCATCATCAAAATGAAAAGAGAACCAACAGTATGGGAAAATATATTTGCCAATGATACAATGGACAAGGGTTTAATCTCCAAAATATATAAAGAATTCATACAACATAACACCAAGAAGACAAACAACCCAAACAACAAATGAACAAAGGGCCTGAATAGACACTTCTTTAACAAGGACATACATAAGGCCCATTGACATATGAAAAGATGATCAACATCACTAACCATTAAAGAGATGAAAGTTAAAATCACAATGAGATATCACCTCACTCCTGTCAGAATAGATTAATAGATTAACAAACAACAAGTGCTGACAAGTATGTGAAGAAAAGGGAACTCTTGTAAATTGTTTGTGGGAATGCAAATTAGTGCAACTACTCTGGAAAACAGTATGGGATTTTCTCAAAAAGAAAAAACAAAAACAAAAAACTCATGGAACTGCTTTTTGACCTATCAATTACACTGCTGGGAAAATACCCTAATTCTGAAACACTGGTTCAGAAGAATTTATGCACCCCTATGTTCGTAGCAGCACAATTTATAATGGTCAAGTACTGGAAACAGCCTAAGTGACCATCAGTAAATGAGTGGATCAAAAAACAATGGTACATTTACACAATGAAATACTACATAGCAGAAAGAGAGAAGAAGCTCCTACCTTTTGCGACAGCATGAATAGAACTGGAGAATATTTTGCTAAGTGAAATAAGACAGTTGGTGAAAGGCAAGTACCATGTGATCTCACTTTTAAGAGGAACCTGCTAAGCAAAATTGAAGCAGAGACCTGGAAACAGAACAGAATGACAGTAGTGGGAGAATAGGAGGAAGGAAAGAGAAGGGACTAATCAGAAAACATATATGAATGATCCATGGACATGGACATGAACAACAGTGTTGTGATTGACTGTGGGAGCAGGGAGCAGGCTGGGTGAAGGAGAGCAATGGGGGAAAAACTGGGACAACTCTAACAGAACAACAATGAAAAAATATAGAAAATGTTGATAATATTTTACCAATTTTATTCTCAAAAACCATGTTTCAAAAAATGCGTATGTGTTTTATTTTTATGTATACATATTATTCCTGGAATTAATAATTTTTACATAAATTTGTTTTTTGACAGTTCATGATATATAAATATGTGTGTGTGTGTGTGTGTGTGTGTGTGTGATAAAAGGTCCAATCATTAATATAATGAGAATGGTTTGCATGACATTGATGTAATCTGACAGCCAAGGAGAGGGGACTGGAATGCATATGCTCAACAATGATGACTTCATGTACTAGCCAGTGGGTGTGGTAGATGCCATTGAGTGAGCATGCGTACTGTGTGGCTATTGCATTCAAAATGCCTGAGCTGATAGAGCAACAAATCTGGGTCAAATTTTACATAAGCTTGAACATTCCTCTGTGGAAACTATTCAGATAATTCAGAAGGCAGCATTATGGGCAACTGGTGATTGGTGGCTTCATCACAACAATGTGCCTGCACATGCATCATGTCTCCTGCAGAGTTTTTTGGTGAAACATCAAATTACCCAGGTGACTCAGCTCCCCTAGAGCCCAGATTTGGCACCCTGTGACTTCTGGCTTTTCCTAAAACTAAAATCACCTTTAAAGCGAAGAGATTTCAGATCATTGAAGAGATTCAGGAAAATAGAGTGGGGCAGCTAATGGTGACTGAGAACTGTGTGAGATCCCAAGGTGCCTACTTTGAAGGAAACCGAGGCGTCATTGTCTTATGTACAATGTTTCTTGTATCTTCTTCAATAAATGTCTCTGTTTTTCACATTACATGGTTGGATAATCTCTGGTCAGACCAATTATACATATGATTTGATGTTTTGCCAAAAGACTCCATGGTTTCTGATGGTAAGTCAGCTGTTAATCTTGTTACTCCTTTCTATATAAAACATTTTTCTTGATGTCTTTTATGACTAATTTTTCATTGAATTTTAACAATTTGAATATGTTGTGTGTTGGTGTAAACTTCTTTGAGTTTATCTTAATGTTTCGTGGACATTTCAAGTAAGTTTTACAACAAACATGAAAGGTTTTCAGCTATTATTTTCATGTGTAAATTGGTAAGCTTGATGGTGCACTACAGGTGTAAGCCTTTTTTAGTCTTATTCTTTTTTACTTTCTGTCCCCCAAACTAATAATCTCAATTGATATGATCTCAAGTCTGCTCTTATGTCTGATATTGAGACCGTCCAGTGAGTTTTTCATTTTAATTATTGTACTTTACAACTCTGGAGTTTCTATTTGTTTTTTTTCCTTAAAATATCTTTTTTTTGTTCATATTATCTAATGGCTGGTACAGGTGTTATTTTTATCATTTGTTTTAATGACTTTTCCTTTTCTCTTTTTTTTTGAACATGTTTATAATAACTGGTTAAAGTCTTCATTTACTTTGTGCAACATTTGGGCTTCCTCAAGGACAGTTCTATCAACTACTTTTTTCTACATGCACAGGACAAGCATTTTATTGTTTGGTGTGTTTTTGTTGTTGTTACTTAGATGTGATTACTTGAAATACTAAAAAGGAATTATTCTATAAGTCAAATCCCTTCCCCCTCCCTCACAAGATTTGCTCTTGTTGGCTGTTGTGCTCTTTGTTATTGTTGTTTGTTAAATGAATTTCCTGGGCTAATTCTTTGCCATGTGCATCCACTGAAGTCTCTGCCTTGTTAACCTAGTGATCACTAAATTATTGAAAAACAATTTTTTAAAATGACATTAATCAATAAGTCTTGTTGAGTGACTTTGCATGTGCTTTGAGATATTTTGAGACAGTAGAACTCTACCATCCAATTATGTAGTACTTCAAGATCAACAATATTTAAGAGACTAAGGCCTTTTTAGGTTTTCCCAAGTGCTATGCACAGCACTGTACTCATGAGGGGGGACACATAAAAACACAAAATTTATTTATAAAAAAATGTGTATTTATCGTTACATGTTTAAACTTCAGTCACCTTCAAAATTTTCTCAATCTGATGCAATACACCTATTGAGACTTTTTTCCCACTGCTCAAAACAGTTTTTGAACATGTTGATTTTGATGCCTTTTATTGCTGTTTTTAATTTTTTTCACCTCTTCCATACCAACAAAGCATTTCCCTTGTTTTTCATCTGGTGAAACAAAACAAACAAAAAAAAGTTGCTTGGGGCAAGATCTTGTGAATAGGGAGGGTGAGGCATGAGGGCCATGTGGATTTTGGTCACAGAACTGCTGAACACTCAGGTGTACTTATAAATCACCCATCATGAAATGGGCAAACACATTGAGAGTCTTCAAATAAAATTCACTGAATCATAACACAGCCTCTTACAACAATGACAGCTGGTACAATGGTACCTGTGGGTTCCTAGGAAACTCCCTAGTGGGGGAAGTATGTGCTATAAGGGGCTTGCCCTCCAGAAGATAATTATGTTTTGGGGGGATTCCCTCTTGTATGCACAGCATTTTGGATTCCCTGGAATATTCCAGAGATTTTAGTCTCCTTATATCCATTCCATTGTCAAATATAAAAACAAACAAAACTACTTTTTTGGCCATCCTCTTCTTAGTCTTATGAGTAACAGCACCTCAGACATTGCAAAGTTGAATGATTCTTAGTGATTATTTTTGACAACTTCTCTGGAGATAGGACTGTTTGCACAGAGTCAGCTCAAAGTCAGATCAAATGAGAAGCCAAGAGAATGGAGCTTCTCAGGAAGCTGCCAAAGCAAATAGTAACAATTCTCAGAATAGGTTCTTTGGGGAACTCCAAACACATATGCCTCATCCAGATGATGATGCTAAGGCTGCTAAATTCTATAGCTACCATATTTGAGATACTCTTACTTTTCAAGACATTACAAAGCTGAGGAGGAGAGAAGATTGGGGCAATTTAACAAAGACAACAGATTTACTGTTCTCACCAATATTTCATCATTTTTTTAAACCCATGTTTCCTGGATTGGTAAAAGCTTTTAGTTAATTTAAACAGTTCTGAAAAGTTGATTTTGACAATTTTTGCAATGTTCTATTTGTTTTTGTTGATGAGCTGACTTTCACAGTTTCTTACTTCACCACAATAGGAGTATAAGGGATTATACTAATATAGTCCAATTAAAGAATATTCTGGAGAAGGAAAAGCCTGCTTAGACTAATAACACAGTATCTGAGAAAATGTTGAAAATATTAAGTGTAGTATGATTTGTTAAGCTTTTCTATTCACACTTTACAATAAAAGAAAAATTAGTAGATAATCCGTGGATTGTGCTAGAATAAAAGTTTACATTTGTGGGTTTCTTACTAGGTATTGATTTGTATATAATTAGGTCTTTGTACAAATTAACTCATGTAAAGCTTATAACATTAAATTGAAGTAGAAAAGGCAAAAGAGAAGCACAGATACGTTAACTTGACCAAATTTTATTTCTACTAAGTAAGAGAACCTGGGTTAGAATGGGCGGTGTGATTCTAAAGCTCAAGATATAGCTATTGTATTTATTTCATGTTTGCAATACAGACAAGTAAAAATCCCTACAAATTCCCAGCCCACAGAGAAAGAGGCATTTATAGGTCGCAAACCATCAGGAAGAATCTCACCAAAAGGTGCTACAGGGCTTTTCATCAAGAGCTAATTGGACACAATCTTTGCCTGCTTCACAATTTTATCATTAATTAAATTTGATAGAGACTACAGTTTACATAATTAGAATTTTAAGTGTGCACCAATTTAAGATATAGGCATAAGGAATTAAAACAGCTCATTAAGACACACACAAAAAATCTAATGTAAGCCAAGTCAGTCAAAAGTCAGGACTTGAGTGGATTAAATACTTATTAAAATATGGCAGATGGCCTCCTTAGCATCTTATGAACTCTAGTCAAACTCACTGCAATTTTTCCTTAAACACAATTCCTCAGTATCTACTATGGTACATAAAATAAAAAGCCCCCAAATATTTATTGAATGATTACAACTAAAATTCAGTGTCTTGTAAACTGACAATTGCATTGTGATGAGGGGTTTAGGGTTTGAGGTCAATGCTGAGCCCTTTCTTGAAAAATGCTTTCACCATTTCAGGTCTCAAATTTCTTAATAAAAAAATGAAAATTTGGGGAAGACCATCTTTAACATTCACTTCAACAAAGACAATCTGTGTCTGCCAAATAAAAGGGCATTTATAACAAACTCCTGTACACCAAAAATATAATATCCTCAGTTCCCTGTGTGTGTGTGTGTGTGCGTGTGTGTGTGTTCAAAGATATAAAAGACACAGATCCTGCCTTCAAATATAGATAACAAAATTATGACAGAAATATTCAGATCAGAGCAGATCAAGAATAGTCTGGTATACTCTGAAATTTTATCATTAGCTATGTAGACAGTTCTCATAGTTGATGAAAATGCAGCTGAAGTGGAGTTTAATTGAAAATTTCTTGATTAGCCACTGTAACTCTAATGAATGCAAATTTTAACACTTTCAAAATTATACCCTACTGTGTGAATCTTTTTTATGCAATCAACAACAAAACCAAGTACTGATTTACTAAAAGTATCTCAAAAGTTACTTCATTGTTAAACTTAATCAAATTTCACTTTCTATCTTTCTAAAAACAAGTTTTTCATATGCTTATGTTTACATAACATAGTGGGACTCTTTTGAAATCTTAACTCTAAACTTGTAAAGAAAAATTAACTAGAAATCAAATACATTTTAAACAATTTATTTAAAAGAAATAAATAATCAAAAAATGCAATTTTCTGGTATCCCCTTTAAATTAATTAAACAATTTTTGTCAAGCACAGCACTTGGTACCAGTGGACATCTTGCTTAAGACCTAGCCCCTCTTTTCATACGGGCTCAAAAAGATAGTACCATAATGCAAGAAAAAGTATGTCTAACCATTTTCAGGAATTTCGGAAAATACTTATTTTGTAAGCATTCATTCCTGAACATGGAATATGAGAGTTGGAGAAAGATTCAAATCTTCTAATTCGGCTTTTTATTTATTCCACAGGAGAAAACAACACTCTACCTGCCCCACACAGCACATCCTTCTGCAATTTATAAACTGTGCATTTAGTGCAGTGTTTGAAAGATAAAACAGATTTGATTTACAGGAAGAGTACCTATTGAATGCTTTCAGCTAAAACTACCATTATCTTGTGAAAAGTCAATTGGTTTTGCCTTGACACTAAATAAACAAAATATTGTAATGAGCCAACTGGTAGAGAGGTTCTTCAAAGTTAATCAGAAATTTCACTCATTAGCTTATACAGTAATTTATCCTTCTTTGCCAAGTGCATTTAAATATCCTGTCCTGAGCCAGTTTACTTAGGGAATACACCATTAGCATGAAGTTTCAGTAATATTTACGTAATGTGTAAGAATGTTGTAAATGACAATCACAAGTCAGTACAATCTTGACTGAAAGTCATGACTCAAAATATTTTTCTAGAGGAATTTTGATTAACCCTTAATATGATTTTGAAATCTGTAGTAGTTGATTTGGATTTGATATGCACCTCTATTTTCAATTTCTCCACCTGTTAGAACTTCCAGGATTTATAAAAAGTATACAAGATATTATTGATTCCCACCTCTGCATTTACCTGGAGCCAATGAAGATAGTGTCCATGTTCACAACTTTTACCTGATTCTTTGCCTAAGGGATTTTTCTAGAAACTTTAAATCTTGCTTAAAAACAGCTAGAGGTTAAATAGAAGTAATGCTGCCAGAAATTATTCACAACTCCTGAAGGGCAATAGGTGAATATCCTATGCTCTTTATCTTTTTGTGGGACAATCCTTAGGCAATAGAAAACATAATATCTCACTCCGTATATATTTTATTTTTTTCCTTCACTCTCATGTTTCCCATTGCCTCTCTTGTACTTCTGATGTCACCACCCAAGATGTTTCATAAGACCATAATATGGCATGAGAAAAATTCTCCATTTTTAATTATGTAAATTATAGAAATGAATCTCCTTCATTTTTCATACTTGTAATCATAAAACACATAAACTGGAGAGTGGTGAATGTGAATTACATAAAATAGTATATGTAAACTGGTTAGGTGCACATTTCCATTTTACAGAACTTTAAAATGTATAGAGCACCTTGGAGTGTGTAGTGGAATAGTTCAGGCCTGAGTATGGAAGATGAGAAAAATTCGGTGTTCCAAGTACAGCAGGTGTCACCACAGTAGATTAATGAGACAGGGCCTCAGGTGCTAGCTTGAGATTCTTCAAAGATGTATATGTGTTTGCATTTCATGTGTAATAATGTTTCTATAAAAACATTTTAACCATTTATCTCTGTTTTCTCTTTATTCAAGAAACTTTCAGTTTGTGGTAGTGGTTTGACATAACTCAGTTAAACAATAGACTTTGTATGCATATATATTAGATATTCCATTCCAGTAGGAAAAAAATTAGAAAAGTACATGGCTCAGTATTAAAAGCACCAGGATGTTTCAAATGTCAGAAAACTTGATATGAATATAACAAAGGAAAGAGCCCCAAACTTATTTTTGAAATGACTATGCAGTAGGGCAAATAAAGATCCAATATGAAAAACTATATGAATATAAAAACCCTTAGTAATATTGTAACACATTAACTTAATATATTTATGTGTGTATGTATATATATACACATACATACAATATGTATACACATCAGTGTGTGTATATACATTTCATACATAACAGTATATCCAGCAGAAATAAACTTGGTTTATCTACTAAGACCTAACAACATATGATAATCTTATTTGCAAAACCATTAATTTAAAAAAGCACACAGTGTATAATGAGAACTACACCTATATAATAGTTAAATTCATACATGTGGATGTGTTTGTGTCTATTCATGATAATATTTAAAATCTTCTTGTTTCTACTAATGGAATTTCTTGCCAGGAGAATGCTTTATCCTAATTTGTGTGTATCTCTCAGGCTGTGACACACTTTTACATCTTCATCATTCATGCTCTACATCTGTATGAACTGGAAACCACTCTCTAATTTTTGGGACCTTGCAATGCAGCAAAACCTTCTACTTTCTTGTCTAATTGCTTTTATTTATAGATGTTAACATTTTCTTTTGATGCGCATACCTCCATTCAGTACATGGCAAAGTACTGACACATTCTCTTAATTCCTTTGGAAAATATTTCCATTTGCTTATTTCTAAATCAGTCAATGAACCTCTAGCTTTTCTGTATGCTGTATTATTTTTCTGTGTCTTCTTACACTAAATCTATAATCAAATGGTGTCTGGGACATAGTAGTTTTACAGTACTTATTTAAGTAAAGGAGATCAAAATTCTAAAGTGACGCAAGGGAAGAGTCATTTCCTAATTGATTCTAAGCTAAAAGCAACTTTTCCTTTGGGCAAACAGGATGATTATCCTGAGTAAAACTATTTAACATTCTCTCCATCTCCAGTACAGCTGCATGTTTTATCAATTAACCTCTTAAATGGTGCAGTAAAATTTCACTATACTTTCATTTAATTAAAAAAGTGGGGGCTCTCTAAGGTACATCTGAATGCAACTTTGGTTTGTGATTATTTTTCTTTTAATAATGGAATTTTGCTAAATGTTAGAGGAGATTGCTAGTGTTGTATTTTAATGTTAATTTATAATAATTATTTTTATTCAGCATTTTTTATATGTACTCAATGTTTTAAAATTATTATTTCATTCACCGCTGAAGCTACAACCCCATGCCACAGATATTCCTTACCTGCCAAAGACTGTGCTAGATTCTAAGAATAATAGCCTTTGTATCATTCTGAAGTTTAAAGTCTAGTAGTGGAAACAGTCAAATAATGGGACAATTTTAATATTGTATAATTGTTACAATACGAGGGATAAATCCTAGCTTTAGGAAAAATACAAGACGTCTTACTTAGACCATTTTGGGTGAGTGGGGAGATAAGAATTGTTTTTACTCACTCTAGATATACTTAATATATAACTAGTTAGTAAGATGAGTGATATGAAGATGGAATGGAGTGCTTGAGATAGGAAAAAATATTCTAGTGAAAGAATGTTACAGATAAAAAGCTAGATGCTAGAAAGAGTGGTAAGGACAAATTTTAATCAGTTACATGAGACCTGTCTGGAAAAAGTCCAGCCATTGCTAATATAATGAGAATGGTTTGGACAACATTGATGTAACATGGCAACCAAGGAGAGTGGAGTGGAATGCGCATGCCTAAATGGTGACAACTTGACTGTACTAGTCAGTGGAGGCAGTAGACGACACTGAATGAATATATGTACTGTGTGGCTGTCACATTTAAAATGAGCAAGTAGAGTAATGAATCTTCACCAAATTTTGCATTAAGCTTGAAAATTCATCTGCAGAAAGTATTTGGGTAATTCAGAAGGCTACAGTTATGTGCAATTGGTAATTGGCAGCTTCATCATGACAATGCACCTGCTCATACATCATGTCTCTTACAAGGATTTTTGGTGAAACATAAAATCACCCAGGTGACTCATATGCCCTATGGTCCAGATTTGGCAACTTCTGATTTCTAGCTTTTCCCAAAACTAAAATCACTCTTGTATAGGAACAGATTTCAGACCATTGATAAGACTCAGGAAGATATGATGGGGCAAGTGATGGCAATTGGGAGAACTGTATGAGGTCCCAAGGTGCCTACTTTGAAGGGGACTGAGGCATCATTTTCCTATGTACAATGTTTCTTGTATCTTGTATCTTCTTCAGTAAATGTTTCTATTTTTCATATTACATGGCTAGATACCTTCCTGACAGACCTAGTATACTACTGCAATATAAAAAGTCTTGCATGAACTGAACCTAATTTTGATTTGTACCCAAATGACTTGGTATTTCAAAGGGAGAATGAGGAAACAGAGTTGGGAAAGAGGTTCACTAGAATGAGAGAAGTAAAAAATAATAACAAACGAATGGAAAGGGGTTTGATACATGTGAAACTCATCTGGGTTTGCAAACTGGTGCCCATCAGAGTTACTCTTCCAAGGTCCACAGAGACTGAGAGATAGGGGCCCAGTTGTCATGTGTTGACAGTAAGGAACAGTAAATTCTGTTGGAAGCCTTGAGTTTTCCAAGCAGGCACTTTAAGAGGGCCTAGAATCATCCCAGAGACATAGCCCTGAGCTGTTAGAAGCTATGTTAGTGTTTTGGCCAAATCTTTATAGGCCAAGGTTGAGGACTAATCAAGAAGGGGACTCAGAGGAGCCTGGCAGGAGGTTGGTGAAAGAGAGAATCTTTGTCCAGAATATTGCGTAAATGACTGTACCCTTCCTCTCCTTAACAGGCCCTACTCTGTGCCCACATTATGCGTTTTAACTGTGAAATTCCAGCTTAACCTTTACATTTCAACTTCGAGTGACAAAGCCTTCTTTTACTTTTTAGGGTGGGATCATATAAACTGAGTCCAGCTGGCTACTTCTAAATATAAAAATTTTATATTGTAAAAAAAAAGAGTATTGCATACATACAAAAAAGGTAGAAAAAAGTAGCGGTTTTAAATGTATTGAAAGTAGTTTTCTTAGACATGATATAGTAGGTTTTGATGCAGTGACAAATTAATTAAGAAATCTTAATGACTTAACACACCAGAGGTAAACGTCAGCTGGGTGTCCCACTGCTCTGGATGGCAACTCCCTTGCAAGGGGTGATGCAGAGATAAGGTGGTTCTGCCTTGTCATTGCTGGCTTCCGGTCGCTGCAGCTCAGAAGAGAGAACAGGAGGAACGTGCAGGGCACAGTCATTTCCTAAACCCAGAAGTCACCTTTGTTATTTCTACTCATAGATTTCAGCCAGAGCTAACCACATTGTAAATGACAGAAATACAGCTTAGATTACATAGAAAACTAGATTACATAGAAAATGGGGATTAAATAGAACAAAATTTGTATATATTTTAAAGTGAAAATAATTAAAGATGCCAGTCTTTGGAATAGGAATAAACCAAACATATATCTAAATATGTCATCAGCTGTAATTTACAGAACTTCTCTCACACAAAGACACCCCTAAGAAGCTGAGAGGTGGGGAGTCATAAGTAGGCATCAAAAAGGAGATGCAACAGGACATCGGACGATTCGATTCAGCTGAAGCCACGATAGAACTGAAAATACTGAAAAGCTTTTCTGGAGCAATTATCTCAGACTTTCTGTGCCAACAAAAAATAGAGATACATTTTTATCAGCATAAGCACAGACCAGTTGCACCCCTGTGCAATGGTGTGAGTCAAACTTCCATGAGTCTACACATAATCCCAGTACATGGGGCAAGTGGACCAGCCCCTTGAACTGATTAAATATTAAATTGAAGTGACTAATAAATTACTGACATTGAGCTGATTTGGCTGAAAACATCCAGATTAACATTTTAGCTTCAAACAGACTAGAGCTCAGAGTTAGACTTTTAAATCAGTACGAGAATAAAGGACTTAATGAAAACTTATAATATTACACTTTTTACATATTTTTTGTAATTTGCACTAAAAAGCAGAGGTGATAGAGAATATATTCAATTTAAAATGGTGCCTTGAAAAATAAGATTGGACTTCCAGTCAAGATTGTGGAAGAGGCAGACATGGCTTGCTTCTTCACAAAATCATATTGAAATTACAACTAAAATATAGAACAACCCTCACTCAGAACCATCAGAAATCAAGTTAAATGGAACTCTGACAACTATAAAATTAAAGAAACCGCATCCATCTAGACTGGTAGGAGGGGTGAAGATGCAGAATGGGGTGGCAAAAGCAGGGATAACTTGAAAGAAAGGGGTCCCAGCCCCACACCAGGCCCCTAGCCCAGAGTTCTAGTGCCAGAAAAATAAATCCACTGGCTGCAACTTCTGGCTGCAAAATCCAGCAGGGATTGAGTTCATGGAAGGAACTTCTGAAACCCCAAGCAGTTCCTCTTAAAGAGATCCACAAACAAACTCATCTACTCACTCTCACTCCTTCTGAGTCATCAACCTGACTGACACGGTTTGGTCCACCTTGGAGATCCTCAGAGTCTTTGCACAACCTAATTTATGGTCCTTTCCAAACTGCTTTTCCATGTGAATGGCTGGTCTTGGCGCATGCTGCACAACTTCCTGAATCCTCTCAAACAAGCAACAGCTGGCCTCAGTGAGCCCCAGTCCCATCACTAGCAGCAGCCAGCCTAGATTCACAGCTTGGCTTTGCCTGAGAATCTCCAAGCCAGCACAAGTAGCAGCCATTTCAGATCACTTTGTAGCTCAGGCAGGGTGGTCTCAGTAAAAACAGGTGGGGTCTGACTTTGACCTGCACCACCTGGGAAACTCTAGAGCCTATGTACCCAGAGGACAGCTACAGACCATACCAGAGCACCACCATTCTGCCTCTACACTGCTGATCCTCCACAGAGGGCAGAGGTTGGTGGTAAGTGGTCACAGCCAGTCCTTGCAGCTGACTTCACTGGGTAAATCCCTTCCACTGATCTGTCAACAGCAACCAATGCTCAACTACAAGAGGAGAGTATATTCAGATCACACAAAAGGTGTACCTTGAGTACTCAGCTTGGGTGATAGGGGAGGATGTGCCACTGAACCCTATAGGACACCTACTACATTAGGCCACAATACCAAGGCATGGAGTCAAAGCCTTGGAGTCAAAACACTTCTACCTAATACATAGAAACAAACACAGGGAAGCTACCAAAATGATGAGACAAAGAAACACAGCTCAAATGAAAGAACAGATCAGAACTCCAGAAAAAGAGCAAAACAAACTGAAGATAAGCAACCTATCAGATGAAAAGATCAAAACACTTGGTTATAAGGATGGTCAAGGAATTTAGTGAGGACCTCAGCAGCATAAAAAAAATCCGGTCGGAAATAAAAGATATACTAATTGAAATAAAGAACAATTTACATGGAAACAACAGTAGAGTGGATGAAGCCAAGAATCAAATCAATGATTTGGAACATAAAGAAGGAAAAAAAAAACAACGACCAATTAGAACAACGAGAAGAAAAAAGAATAAAAAAAATTAAGATAGTATAAGCAGCTGCTGGGACAACTTCGAGAGATCCAGCATTTGCATCATATGAGCATCAGAAGGAGAAGAGATAGAACAAGAAACTGGATATCTATTTGAAACAATAATGAAAGAAAACTTCCCTAATTTGGTGAAGGAAATAGACATGCAAGCACAGGAAGCACAGAGAGCCCCAAACAAGATGGATACAAAGAAGTCCACTCCAAGGCACATCGTAATTAAAATGTTAGAGGTTAAAGATAAAGAGAGTATCTTAAATGCAGCAAGAAAAAAAAAACAGTTATTTACCTGCAGGGGAGTTGCCATAAGACTGTCAGATGATTTCTCAAAAGAAACTTTGCAGGCTAGAAGGGATCAGGAAGACATACTCAAAATCATGAAAAGTAGGGACATACAACCAAGATTGCTCAGGCCAGCAAAGCTATCATGTAGAATTGAAGG
Organism: Phyllostomus discolor; assembly: GCF_004126475.2. Taxonomy (NCBI): domain Eukaryota; kingdom Metazoa; phylum Chordata; class Mammalia; order Chiroptera; family Phyllostomidae; genus Phyllostomus; species Phyllostomus discolor. The sequence continues at coordinate 54,289,314 of NC_040907.2, forward strand.
GCAGATAAAGAGCTTCCCAGACAAGAAAAAAACTGAAGTTCATCATCACCAAATCATTATTGTATACAATGTTAAAGGTATTTATTTAAGAAATATAAGAACTATGAACAATATGAAAATATAAAAACTATGAATAATAAAATGGCAAATCTCTCTCTCTCTCTCTCTCTCTCTCTCTCTCTATATATATATATATATATATATATATAAATTGAATCTAAAAAACATACTAAGCAAACAAGAACAGAAACAGAATCATGGATATGGAGAGCATTGTGATGGTTGCCAGATGGGAGGGAGTTGTGGGTAAATGGATGAAGAAGTGAGGGGATTAAGAAATAGAAAATAGGTAGTTACAGAACAGCCATGGGGATGTAAAGTTCAGTATAGGAAATGGAGCAGCCAAAGAACTTATAGTCATGACCGTGGACATGAACAATGGTGGGAGGATTACCTGATGGAGTGGGGGTTGGAGGGTGAAAGGGGAAATATCAAGACAACTGTAATAGCATGATCAATAAAATCAAGGTGAAAAACAGAAAAATAAGAGCTTCCTAATAACAAAAGGAAGTAAAGAGAAATTGATATAAAGTTCTGGACAGAGATTCTAAAATCAATTTTGTTAAGTGAAGAATATAGGTTTTGTGTGTAAAAGATGAGTGTACATTATTGTTGAAAGAAAGTTTTGACTTCATGTGATCAGGAATGATCAACAATATGTATATATATACACACATATTTATGCATAAATGGATATATACACATTATCTATGTATACATATATGTAAGTTTTCTTATTTCTTTAAAGTGTTTCATTGTATATTTTTAAAGAACATTCATAATCAATTTTTGAATTTAAGCATATCTAAAACTATGCCTTAATCATCAATGAGTTTGCATTCAGAAGGAGTTAAAAAATTGGAACAGCAGTGTCCTTGTTTGGACAGCCTTTTGTCAGTGTCTCAGAATTTGTATTTTCAATATATAATAAGAATAGAGATGTGTAACAACATTTATTTTAAATTTTGCTAAAGTAAGAATTATTCATTAATTATAACCTACAAAATGGTTTTAGGGACATCTAGCATTTAGTTTATGACAATGTTATTTTAAAAACAAAACAATGTATCCAAAACTTGTAAACATTTAATTTACACACTAAATACCAGCTCCAGATTTATATAGAAAATAAAATTCAAAGCATTAACTATTTAGTATGGAACTTCATGCCTTATTATGTGAGTTTTAGCTTATATTAAGCAAAGATTCATTAATATTATACCTGCTGGTTGAAGTGGAACACAGCAAAATTTACTAAATCTCACAATACTCTCATGTATCTTATTAAGTGTATTGACAAACCTTGGTGGTGTGGACACGTTAAGAGAATAATGTAAAAGGTGAAAAAATATCAAATTATTTACCTATACTTTCATCAATCAAAGAATCAATGAATTCAATTTTTGATTAAATGTAGTGAGCACTCAATGTCAACTGCTTGTTAAAATCTGGATATACCAAAATGGATAAATCACAAGGCCTACTATGCCACAGTGGCGGTGGAGATCAAGGTACTAAACTGCAAGCCAGGAGATGCCAAAGGACTCTGGCAAGTCACCAGCTGCTAGGAAGAGCCAAGGAAGGATTCTCCCCTGTGGAGTTCAGAGGGATCATTGTCCTGCCAAAACTTTGATTTTGGATTTCTGGCTTCCAGAACCACGAGACAGTAAATTTCTGTTGTTTTAACTACCTAATTTTTCATATTTTGTTATGGACTCCCTAACAAATTAATACAATCCCAAATTTACTTTTCCTAAATAAGTCCTTATAAATAATAGCTCTCATTTATGACATGCTTACTAACTGCCATGCACAGTGCTAAGCACATTTTATGCATTTCTATTTACAGATCATTTGATAAAAATAAACTAAAAAACAAACAAAACCCTGGAAGTATGATTCAACATTTATCTCTTTTGTCAGATTGTCAGTGAAGAATCTGAGGCTAAGAAATTTACCTTGGATCAAAAATGCTGTAAAAATGGCAAGTCTAATCCAATGTAGCCTTACACTAGATCTGTGTAATTAATCACTGCAGAAGTTAATATGTAATCAAATCTGTAATATACTTTGAAAGTATTTTGTTTTTGAAATTACAATTATCTGTTCCTTTTAGATGGAAATTATTAAGAAATATAGTAGAATATAAAGTTTGCACATTTGGGAATAGTTTGTTTATTAATATCAGGTTTTAGTATCCAACATTGTTATTTCAGTATGTGAGTTTTTACTGTAAATAATAAGTAAATGTTCAATGAATGGGTTTTGGAACCAAGCAAAAAAAATGATAATAATTTTCCTCCTTTCCACTTAATCTCCATTAAGCAAAAGGCAAGCAGTAGAAATCGCTTATGAAATAACTGAAATAGTTTTCAGATTGTTTAGCAATCAGTGCTTTAACTGAAATAAAAATCACAGAAGTACATAATCAATTTAAAGAGTTGAATCTGGTATTCTTTAATCTGATGGAAAAGATTTTTTCTCTTTCTTATCACAGCTACATTTTTTTGTGTGTGTTCCAATAAAAATAAATCAGTTTAAAACTTTTTTATTGAGGCTAACACTTTTCATTAAAAAATGTCAAACACTTGGGATATATGAAGTTTTTTCTTCTTTATTATGAAACTTTGAAATCAAAAAGCACTCACTGTATGATGCATATGATCCCCTTTGTTTTTTATTCTTTTTGCATTTTTCTGAAAATAATGCATAGTAATAAAAAATGAGGCAGCCTATATAATTACAATGGTATACCTAAATTACTATTAGTATGCTCCTGCAGTTTAGAATTATTACTACAAAATTCATGTTTGGTGAAAGGCTTAAAAGGAAGTTTTATATAATTAGTAATTATTTTTATTGATTTAAAAATATAATTTTATGGGGATCGAATTAATAAGTCCTCAACTTCAACAGGTTTATCATTGTATGCATATTTAGAACACTTACAATTATGTATATATATACACATTCATATTTTATGTATATGTATATGTAGATACATTTCATTCCATTCTCTTGCTTTCATAGTTTCTAATGAAAAAGCCATTGTAATCTTACCCTTATCTCTTTATAGTTGTGTTTTCCCCTTTTTGACTTTTTTCAAGCTATTTCTCTTTATGTTTATTTTTTTTGGCAATATGTATCTGCATGTTTTGGGGGCTTGGGGGGGCATTTTTCCTGCTTGGTATTCCCTAGCTTCCTGGATATGTACTTTGGTGTATGTTATCGACTTTGAAAAGATCTCAAACTTATTAATGCAAATATTTGTTCTGTTCATATGTTATCCATTTTGATATTGTCCCACAGTTATTGCAGATTTATTCTATTTCTTTCCTTTATTTATTTTTCTTTCTTTTTTTTTTTACCTTTCAGTTTCACAATTTTCTATGGACCTATCTTAAGGTCATGGGCTTCTACCCTTGGTTGCTTCAAATCCACTGATAAAACCCATCAAAAGCATTCTAGCATTTCATTTGATTCTTCCTTAGAGTGTCCATTTTTCTGTGTACACTGACCATCTGTTTTGCATGCTGGAGGAAGTCATCAAGAAGATGTGACTGTCACTTGACCAGAGAGCTGGATCTGGGCAATTGGAAGCTCCGCTCCTCTTCTCTGTTGGGATTGTACCCTCAGCTGGTCCTCAGCATTTCCAAAAGGGGCTCCAGTGACACAGCCTTGAGATAGTAATCTGGTGATGACACTATCTTGAATGGGTGCATGTTGAACCCATTTAGGTCCCCTGTGAGCATAACTGAACCTAGTTAAGTGTCTTTATTATATGACTGAACCCTGTTAAAGCCACTACATAAATTTTAAGATATGGCAGGGGGTGCAGAAATCTACTACCCTTTTGCCCATCTAAGATAAGCTTCCTAAGTAATTTCCCTTGCTTATTAAACCTGCCATCTACCAACTTAGAGTGAACTGCCTTTTTTTTTTTTTTTTTTTTGATCTCTCCCTGCCAGTTTCAGATTCCATCTGGGAGGCTCAGAGAGGGGTAGCCAAGTGAAAATTCTCTGGAGAGTAGTCCATTGTTATGCAGAAGGCTCTGGACATATTTTAGAATAGCTACTACCTCTCCCCCTTTTTTGTCAGAAGTATGAAAGGATCTTTCTCAGACTTTTATGATGAATACATTAAACTATGAGAGCACTACTAAGACTAGATCCTGGGGGTTTATCATTTTCACTCTAGTCCACATTCAGTCTGAACTCTTCAGTTTACATTTAAGTGTTTCTACCAGTTTATGGCTCCAGCACCTTCTGCTCCAAGCAAGCAGATTTTGGTTGCTATGTATCCCTTGAAGTGCACATTTTTTCAAATTTCAGTGGGGCAGTTTTCCCTGAAACCTCAGTTCTCTCATGTGCCCCACAAAAGTCATTGATTTTTTTATTAGAAGGATGAGAATAATGACCTCCCGGCTCTTGAAATGTCAGAGCTGAAAACTCCAAATCATTTTTTTAATTTTATTATTTATTTTAATTCTCACCTGAAGACATTTCTTTTTAGGGAGAAAGGAAGGGAGAGGAAGAAAAAGAGAGAGAGAGAGAGAGAGAGAGAGAGAGATATGAGAAGGATCATCTATTGGTTTTTTTTTCCCCTCATACTTTCCCTGAACCAGAGATTGAACCCACATTCTGGGCACATGCCCTGACTGGGGATTGAACCTACAAGCTTTCAGTCCATAGGATGATGGTCAACTGAGTCATGGCAGCCAGGACCCCCAAATCATTTTTAATGGGTAATTTTTTAGGTATCCTTTTAAAAATTTGAGTGATATTAATTATTCTGTGCATAATACAACGTAGAAATACAAATTTGCTCTCCTCAAATTTATTGACTCATTATTTAGAAAGTGTATTATTATACTTCATTTCAGAATACAATCAGAGTAAGGGCAAGTGAGTCTTCCTCTCTTGTTCTCTAATGTATTTACATCTTAAATAACAGTTTCTAAATTACATTAATAATTAAATATTTGTTGATTTAATTAATATAAATAAGAAACTACTTCTGAGCTTCCAAACTTTTTTTAAGTTTTATTTTAATCATTGTTCAAGTACAGTTTTCTCCCTTTTACTCCCATTCCAGCCCACCCACCCAACCCTCCCCACTTCCCCCCCCATTACCACCCTCCCCTTAGCTTTTGTCAACGTGTCCTTTAAATTTGTTTCTGTAAACCCTTCCCATTCTCCCCTGAAATTCCCTCTTCTCTCCCCTCTGGTCACTGTCAGTCTGTCCCCTATTTCAGTGACTTTGGTTATATTTTGCTTGCTTCTTTGTTTTGTTGTTTAGGTTCCTGTTAAAGGTGAGATCATATGGTATTTGTCTTTCACTGCCTGGCTTGTTTCGCTTAGCATAATGCTTTCCAGCTCCATCCATTCTGTTGCAAAGGGTAGGAGCTCTTTTTTTCTTTCTGCTGCATAGAATTCCATTGTGTAAATGTACCATAGTTTTTTGATCCATTCATTTACTGATGGGCATCTAGGTTGCTTCCAGCACCTAGTTATTGTAAATTGTGCTGCTATGAACATCGGGGTGCAAAGGTTCTTTTGTATTGGTGTTTCAGTGTTCTTAAGATATAGACCCAGCAGTGGAATTGCAGGTCACATGGCAGATTCATTTTTAGTTTTCTGAGGAAGTTCCATACTGCTTTCCATAGTGGTTGTACCAGCCTGCAGTCCCACCAACAGTGCACTAGGGTCCCCTTTCTCCACAACCTCTCCAACACTTGTTTGTTGCTTTGTTTATGATGGCCATTCTGACTGGTATGAAGTGGTATCTCATTATGTTTTTAATTTGCATCTCTCTGATAGCTTGAGCTTCCAAACTTTGATTTACTGTTATTTTGGTTTATTTATATATGCTTATGTCAAAACCAATATGTTAATAGTTTTATAAATCTTGATATTCGTAAAATAATTCTTCTATATAAATTTTAGAATCAGAATAAAATTCCAAGGGAATCTCTGACAGTGTATAATCTCATTTAAAAAGCACCTATATACTTAAAATATTAACCTTTTCTATAAGAACATATCTCTGACTTTATTGTGTCTTTGTTTTGTTAAAGTTGCAGATAACAGAAAATTTCCAAACTATTTTAAGCAGAACATGATTTAATTGTTTACAAATTGTGAGAGGAGTTGGAGGAACAGTATTTAGGCTAGATCTGCAGGAATGACTCCTTGGACAAAATCATACACTGACCTGCCAGTGAAGTTTTAGCCTTGCCATAATCAGCAGTTTGGCACAGAGGTCAACAGTCCCAGCCGCTGGCATCATAATCATGCACATTAGCCATTTTGTCTGGATTGGGAAGGGCTACTACAAATGTTGTTTTTAGAACACCAGCTTCACTGCCATTCAGAGATCAGGAAGCTATTTGTAGAATAACTGGCCCCAAAACCACGTTGGGTCTAGTAGAAATGTAAAAGCAAAAATAAATGCCTCATATAATGCCAAATTGCCAAGTGTAACTTGGTTCCAAATTCAAGTCCAAGTTCAGTTGGTTACACTTGGTTGGCAGAACTTAAATTTCCTCTGGGTCCCACATTACAAAGGATTGTGAGAAATGTGGTTTTTGGCTTTTTCACTGGTGCAATATAAAAATGCACACTTAGAAGGAAGTTAAAAAGACAGTGGTAGACCTAATTTACATTTCTGCTACACTGTCAAAATTTTGTAATTCTCTCTATAAATGTCTCAAATATTTTAGTTTTCTTTTTATTCTTTTTAATTTCTTTCTATTAAATGAATTAAATTATCTTCTATTTCATTGTAACTTATTTTATAATGATTTAATATTCAGAAAATGTCCTATCTTACTGTTTTTGTTGTAAGATATTTCAATGTTTATGTAGGTAATATTTTATCTACAAATACTTACATTTTCTATTATTTTTGTATAAGTTATTATGCATTCATTTATTTACTTGTGTTCTTTTTTGCACTGTTTGTGGTTAAGTCATAAAATCAAGACTCCGTACTATGTGCTGCTTTTATAGCTGGTAAAATTGAGACAGATTCAAATGGTTTAATTACAAGCTCTTCTCCCCTCTCTGCTTCAATGAATAAGGTTCTGTGGGCAAGATCCCCTAGCTACACTCTCCTTGCCAAAACGAATGAATACAGTTCTTGCTTCTCCCTTAATAGTGAGCTTCAGTTCCCTGCTAGTCTGTGGAATTATTACCATTTTTGAATAATCTTTCTGGTTCCACCTCTAGGAACCAGAAAGCTCCCTGTTTTAGCACTAAAAAGCCTGCCTCCTACACTTCCTAGTTGTTCAATCTGTACCTCAGTGCAGGACCCATATAGCCCAGGTGCCGTGCATTGTCTGTCCTCTTTCTCCCAAACTGTGAGTACATGTGACTAATCCACTTCTGTCAATCATCTGCACAGCGTGCAGTGTTGTGAGTTTAGCCATCCCTATAACCCTAGGTCAAGAGTCCCTCTCTCGATAGTGACATGAATAGGGGATAATTAAAATATGGTTTGATGGTTTGACACCTAGTCTAACTTGGAAAAATAGGATGAATGTGCTTTTTTTTTTTCAAGAATTAACTTTCCAGTTTGAGTAACCTCCTTTTATAATCTTATTAATTTCTGTTTTATTACTCATAATTTACTCATCTATTCTTATTTCATTTACTTCTGAAGTTGTGTGTCTATCTCTTTAATTTTCAAGATTTCTCATTTTCGCATATAAGAATTAATGCTGTAAATTTAATCACCTCTCACAAGTTTGGTATTTAGTGATGTTATTGTTCAATTATAAACATACTTAAATTTCTATTTAACTTTTCACTTATAAGTTATATGGAAATGTATGGTGGCTTTTAAGTATAAAAAGATTCAATATATCTTTTTTATATTTGAATCAAATAGAAATTCTACTATGATTAGAAAACATTGTATTTTTATGATAATTAATCTTTGAAACTTGTTGAGACTTGCTTTAATGTTTTGTGTGTGGTTAAATGTAATTGTTTCATGTGAGCTTTAAAAACAATATGTTTCTCCCTGGCTGGTGTAGCTCAGTGGACTGAGTACATGCTGTAAACCAAAGGGTTGCTGGTTCAATTCCCAGTCACAACACATGTCTGGGTTGCGGGCCAGGTCCCAGTGAGGCAAACACACATTGATGTTTCTCTCCCTCTCTTTCTCCCTCACTTCCCTTTTCTCTAAAAATAAATAAATAAAATTTAGAAAAAATAAAAACAATAACTTTCTTCTAATGTATACAGATTCCATATCTGTCTCACAAATCATATACTAATTATATCCTTCAAATGTTTCATACATTTGCTACTATTTTCTTCTTTATTGCTCAACTGAGAAATGTGTTGAATTATCCTATTGTAATATATAATTTTTTCCTTATAATTCTATCCATTTGCTCTCATCTATCTTGAGAGTATAATTTTAACTGAACTTAAATGAAGAATTATTATATCTACATGGATAATTGAAACTATGTAATTACTATATTCATATTAATTTCTAAAGATAATTTTTAGCTTACTGTTTATCATGTAGCTACTATTACTTTATTTTGCTGAAGGTACCTGATATATCTTTTCAAATATTTTTATTTCAACATTTCACAGTTCATATATTATAGATATTTCTCCCATAAACTGTGTAACTCTTATGGAGATTTGTTTTATTTCAAACAAGTGATTTCTTCTTCCCAACTGGTGAGTTTAGTAGTACTTGATGAGTTTAGTACAAACCTCTAATCTTAAAAATTAAATAACATGAGTCTTAATTTTCTTACCTATAAAATGAAGAGAACAATAATTTATGATAGCCTCATATACCTAGGAGGGTTCAATAAATGATACATAAGAAATATTATTTAGTAGTAAATATTTAAGAGTATTTTATAGTGAGCGTATTAGACATGTGTGTATAATACGTGCAATATGCTTATACAACTTATATTTGTTTATATAAATTTATGCTACATTTTATATTTATATATAATCATATGTATTTCAACCCCTTGTTTTTTAAATAATGAACTTAATGAGATTGAACTCACATACCATGCAGCCCTCCACTAAAAATGTACAATTCAATGCTTTTAGTGCATTCACAGAATTGTGCAAACAACACCATAATCAATTTTATAACATTTATATCACCCACAAAGGAACCTAGCATTCAGAATCATTCATTTCCATTTTCCCCCAAACTCTCCTGCACTCAGCAGCCAATAATCTGCTTTCTGTTTTTAAAAATGTACTATTTTCAATATTTCATATAAACAGAGATATACAACATATAGTATTTTGTGACTGGCTTCTTTTACTTACTCTATTTTCAAGATTTGTTAATATTGTAGTATGTATCAGTACCTCATACATTTCTATGGCCAAATAATATTCTATTATATATATATATATATATATATATATATATATATATAGTATATTTTAAAATACATTAACCAGTTGAAGGGTATTTGTCCTTTTTTCTACATTTTTGCTATTATGAACAAATTTTGTGTGGTTATAATTGCATTTCCCTTAGGTATATGCACCTTGGTGGGGAATAGCCGATGTATTTGGTAATTGTATACTTTCTGAGGAATTTCCAGCCTTCTTTCCAAAGGAACAGACCATTTTGCATCCCCACTGGCCATGTACGAGATTTGAGCTATCTTCACATTCTTACCAAAACCTGAAATATCGGTCTCTTTTATTATGGACAGTGTAGATTGTGTGAAATGGTATTTAACTGTAGTTTTGATTTGCATTTCCATGATGCCTAACAATGCTGAGAATCATTTCACAAGCTTATGTGCCATCTGTATATTTCATCCAGAGAAATGTCTATTCAGACTCTTTGACTATTTTTAATTGGCTTGTCTTTTTATTGTTGATTTGTACTTATTCTGTATGTAGTCTAGATACAAGTTTCTGATGTGATCTATAATTTGCCATATTTTGTCTCATTGTGCTGTATTTTCCCTTTCTTGATGGTATACTTTGAAGCACAAATGTTTATTTTTTTCATGAGATACATTTTATCAATATTTTTCTTTTGTCATTTGTGCTTTTGATGTCATATGCAGGCAGACTTTCCCTACTCTAAGGTAAAAATGATTTACACCTACATTTTCTATAATGTTTTATAGTTTTAGCTCTTATATTAAATCTGTGATATCCTATAGTTCACTTTTGTGCATGGTATGAAGAATGGTCTGTTTTGGATTGAATTGTGTCCTGCAGAAAGTTGTGTTAAAGTCTAACACCCAATACTTAAAAATGCGACCCTTATACAGAATTAGGGTCATTTTGGATCAATTACTTAAGATGAGGTTGAACTGGAGTAGGATGGGCCATAATCCAATGACTGGTGTACTTAGAGAGAAAAATCTCATGTGAAACAGAGACACAGAAGAAGAATGCCATGTAATAACATATATAAGAGACTGAACTTCTAACGTGTAATAATCAGAATGATAAATTTCTTAAATAAGTAGGCATAGAAGAAATTTTCTGAACCTAATAAAAACAAAATCTTGAAGCAATCACATTTTAAAAAATTGCTAATCATACATTCAATATAGTGTTTATATCTAAAGAATCTTCACAGTCAACAATAAAAGACAAATAAATCACTTTTAAAAAATGATTGGAGTGACGCAACTTCAAGCTAAGAATCTTGGCCATCATTGGAAGCTAGGAAGAAGCAAAACAATTCTATCCAGAGATTCAGAGGAAGCATGGTCCTGCCAACACCTCAGTTTCAGACGTCTTGCTTCCAGAACAGTGAAAGCATACATTTCCATAGTTTCAAGCTAAAGACTTCATGATACTTGTTATTGAAGCCCTGGGAATTATTATAGATTCTGTACTAGGAATTATGGTGCCTGTAACAAACACTTGAAAATATGGAAGTGGTTTTGTCATGGGGTAATGGGTAGAGGCTGGAAAAATTTTGAGGCACTTGGTAGCAAAGGCCTAGGTTGTCTTGAAGGGATTGTTGGAAATATGAATGTTAAAAGAAATTTTGGCAATGGCTCAAAGAAGTGAAGATACCTTAGAAAATCTCTACAATCTTGGAAAATAAAGACACCATCAAGAAGAGACCATTGTTAGAAATATGAATGTCAAAGGTCTCTCTGGAGAAGACCCAGACAGAAGTGAGTAACATGTTATTAGAAACTGAAAGAAGGGTTATCTTTATAAAGTGGTATAAATACTGGTCATATTGTGTTCTGCTGTTCAGTCATGAAAAGTAGACTTTGTAAATCAAGAGCTTAGAAATTTAGCTGAGCAGATTACCAAGCAAAGTGTGGAAGGCCTAGTCAGTCTGCTTTCTCCTTACTGTTTAGAGTAAAATGTAAGAGGAAAGAAACAAATTGAGGAAGGGACCATTAAGCAAAAGGAAACCATACCATTTAATTAATCTTCAGTTTCTTTCTACTACATTAAAAGAAAGTATATTTCTAATGTATTTTCTTTTGCTCTTCATTTGTCAAGTTATTAATGATTTTATTATTTTAGTGGTATGGCAGTAAAATTTTCTTAATTTCCATTTCCAGCATTTCATTTTTATTATGTAAAATTATAATTTATTTTTTACATGTTGAACTTACATTCTGAAAATTTGCTGAACTCATTTATTAGTTCTAAGAGTGTTTTTAGTGGATTCTTTAAGATTTTTATTTACAAATTTATGCCACCAACAAATAGGGGTGGTTTTACCTCTTCCTTTTCTTTTATTTAATTACAATGTCTAATTGGTTTGGCTAGAAATGCTGATAAGACATTGAACAGAAACAGTAAGAACAGACATTCAATCATATAGTTTTTATTCATTACCACTTTTCCTAGATGTCCTAGGAAACAAGATGAGGGAATTCCTTTTTATTCCTTGATTTTTGAGTGTTTTTTTTAAATCATGAAAGGATGTTAGATTTTTGTCTAATGCTTTTTCTGCAACTATTAAGGTAAGTGTTGTTTTCTGTACTTTATTCTACTGATATTGTTTATCATATGATTTTATTTTTATAAGTTAAAGTGACTTTAAATTTTGTTATAAATTTTATTTTTATATCCTTATTATATGTTGCTAGATTCAGTTATACAAGATTTTTGTTCCAATATTAATAAAAGATACTGTACTATAACTTTTTACATTTAGATGTTTTTAATTGGTTTCAACATAAGGTCATACTGGCTTACAGAGTGAGTTAGTAAGTGTTCCCTGCATTCTATTTCTTGTCAGAGTTTGAGGATTGGTTTTACAGCTTTTTTAAATATTTAGTAGAGTTCACAGTAAAGTCATGTGGACGTGACTTTTATCTGGGAATTTAAAAAGTTTTCTAGATTCTATTTTAAACTTTCAATTTTAAAATTTTGAAGATTTTAAAGATACACTCCAATTTTCTATTTCCTCTTAAGTCATTTTGCATAGTGTGTGTCATTCTAGAAATTTGCCTACATTATGTAATTATTTGAAATGTATTTGATCCTAATGTTACCTTAGGATTCTTGGATATGTGAAAGGTTAGTAGTGACATCCTCTATTTCTTTTCTGCTTTGAGTAATTTATATATTTCTATACCTTTTGTATGGTCATTCCAGCTGATGGGCTATTAATTTTGCTGATCTTTCAGATAACCTAGTTTTGGTTTGCTTGGCTTTTCTTCATTTTTTATTATTAATTTTATTAATTTCTACTCCAATCTTTATTACTTTTTCTGCTTACTTTATATTTAATATGCTCTTCTTTTCCTCATGTGTTAAGTGACAGGTAAGATTACTGATCTGAGATTTTTATCCTTTTTAAACACACAGACATATAGCTTTGAATTTCTTCCTAAGTGATGTTTTGTTACATCCTTATTTAGGTGCTGTGCTTTAATTATTTTCATTTTCTAATTTCCCTTGTGATGTTTTAACTAATTGCGTGTTTAAGAGTACACTTTTAAATTTCCACATACATATGATTTTATCAAAGTTATTTTTATTGATTTCTCATATTATTCCATTATAAGACAATAAACTTTGTATGCTCCCAGTCTTTTCATATTCACTGAAACTTTTTTATGGCCTATTTTATGGTGTATACTGAAGAATGCCCCATATGCACTTAAGAAAAACAATGCATTTTGCTGTCAGTGGGCGGATTGCTTACAGGTGCCTGTTAGGATCAGTTGATTTACAGTGCTGACCAAGTCTTTCCTTCTTTCTCGGTTCCGGACTACATGTTCTATTCTTTACTGAAAGTGTGATATTGAAGTCTCCAATTATTATTTTTGAATTGCCAATTTTTCCCTTTCTCTCAGTTTTTGATTCCTGTGTATTGGGGGCTCTGTTATAATTGTCATATTATGCAAAAGATTGACCTTTTTATAAGATGTCCCTCTTCATTTCTAGTAATATTGATTGATTTTAATGCCTATTTTGTCTGATGTTAGTATAGCCTTTCAATTTTTTTTCCTTTTTGTTTCCATGTTATGTAATTTTTCCATCTTTTGGTTCCAACCTGTTTGTATCTTGCAATAAAAAAATACGTTTCTTATATACAGCTTATATCAGAACTACATATGTGTATCTCTATTCTATATTCTTCCTTTTTGTGCTTTTTCATCTATATGAACAGAACAATTATTTTTATAATTATTACTTTATATAATTATGTCATTTAAAGGAGCTAAGATAGGAAAGCCAAGCAAAAATATAAAATATAAGTATATAGAATATATTTATTATATTAACCTTCATAGTTCTGATTTTCTTCCTTTGGTCCTGTGGATTATAGTTGCTACCTAGTGTCATTCGCTCACTCCAATACAGCTTTTTTCCTTCTTCAGCTTCTTTGCACAGTTACTGCCAATTACATTAAATCTCTGTATGTTAAGGCTCCAACAATGCAATTACATATATATTGTTTTGAACAATTGTTATTAAAATCAGTTAAGAGAAGAATTTCTCTCTGTTTTTCTTAATGGAGAACAGATAAATGAATTTTGATACTTTACACAATGGAAATAATAAGAATGAAGATACAAAAATTAAACTGAATAGATCATTATTATACATAATTTCCTGGAAGAATCTCATAAAAAGCAGTAATGAATAAATAAAGGCACATATAAGAGGGTGGATATCATATGATTCATTAATACAATGTTCAGAAATAACAAACCTAATTTATACAGAAGAAATGAGAATTCTGAGGTGACCTGTGAAGTTCACTTCCACTAGCATACATTCATTCTGTCATCCCCCATCCTTGGTGAATATGAGTTGATTTCTCTTTTGTGAGTATGTTACACTAAATGGTAATGGTAAAAGCATTTTGCATATGTAATTAAAGTCCTTATAAATCCAGTTTATGTTAATCAAAAAGAAGATTATACTGTGTGAGCTTTACCAATCAGGTGAGCCCTTTAAAAGAGATTTTAGACTCTCACTGTAGATCAAAGGTAGAAAAATTCTTCTGCTGGCCTTTCAGAAGCAAGTAATTATTTTGTGAACTCACTATGGAGGGGATCATGGTACAGGGGCAGAAGACAGAGAGTAGTTAGTCCTACTACTAGATGAAAGAGGACTCTGAGCCCCAGATGAGAACACAACACACCCAACACCCTGACTGTAGCCTGGTGAGATTCTGAGCAGTGGGTCCAGATCACTGTACTCAAACTCCTAACTTACAGAAACTATGAGATAATACATTTATTTTATTTAATACCAATAAAGTTATAGTAATTAGTTGTGCAGAAATTTTAAAAAATTAATAAATAGAACCAGGCAATTATCTTCCCTGGTCAGTGGGAAATGATGACTAGGAACCTAATGTTATGGAGCTTCTAAAGTGCTAGTGATGTTTAATCTGGCTATAGTATAAATGAATGTTCATTTTGTCAAAAATCTATCCAGCTAAAAACTCATGACATGTATAGTCTGTAAGTCACATTGTATTTCAACACAAAGTTTACAGAAAAAAAATGAAAACAGACTGAATATTGGCACCAGTCTATATTGTATTATTTTATATGCAAAGTAATTTTAGTGCATGTATGAATAAAACTGCACATTCAATAATTCCTTAAATTTAGTCATTAGGGTTCCTAGTAATTTTTGTCTTAATCTTTTCAGTCCTGCAATGATTTTTCTCTTCTTTGAATATTGTCTTAATTTACATTACTTTTATTCTCAATATGAGGAAAAAAGAAAAAAAAATAAGTAAAGAACTGCAACTAAATTTTGCAATAGAATATCAACACTTCTATCTTTTAAAATACACTGTGTATTTTTTGTAAGCACAAAGTAACACTCATTTATGTCCATATAACTTAGTCAAGTATATTGATGCCGTTTGGAAATAGTTCAAGGAAGCTTTACGTGAAAGAGATCTGCTTTATTTCCTTGGCTCTGGTAAATCTTCCCAACCCTCTTTTGAATGTTTTATTAACAAGACATAGATTCTCCATTTTTCACATCTCAATGGCTAGCTTCACATTTTTTGCTACTGAATATACTAAATTATATTTTTATGTAAGCTGTGTTGCATTCAGTGTTAGTGTTAATTTTCCATTATTGAGTGTTTTTTTCCCCTTCTGCTATTATTCATTTCAAAGAAGTGTGCTATAGTCTGGGAGGTGATGTTTTTATGTTATATATGATCTCAGTGATCACATATCTAAAGTGTGAACAGATATCTTATAACCCTTGGCTTTTTAGGGCATTAAAGCACATTAGCAACCAGTTGTCTATTTGGACTTTGATTATAGCATAGTTGAGATCAGACCAATAGCAGGGAAGTTGCCTAAAACTATACCTCCCCTCTCACTGACTGATTTGAATATTTCATCAGCTTTCACTAACATATTTGTTTTAAATGTAGATAGAAATCTTAAAAGAAAGTCCAAGTTGAGATATGTACATGCACATTAGCAGATTTTTGTTTATCAGATTACTAGTGACATCTTGAATATTGACAGTAGAACAAGAAAATTTAAGTAAATATGGAAGATTGAACACACAAATTTATGATCCTCCATTTATTTTAAAAAATATAGAAATAAATTATAAAACACTTAAACATATTTTAAAAATATAGCTCTGGCTGATGTGGCTCAGTTGACTGAGTGCTGGCCTGCAAACCAGAGGGTCACTGGTTCGATTCCCAGTCAGGGCACATGCTTGGGTTGTGGGCCAGGTCCCCAGTGGGGGTGCACAAAAGGCAACCACACATTGATGTTTCACTCCCTCTCTTATTCCCTCCCTTCCCCTCTCTATAAAAATAAATAAATAAAATCTTTAAAAAATAAATAAATACATGAAAATATGAAGATGAGCTTGAAATCAAGAAAGAGAAAATACTAAGTTTCAACAACGCTGTAGTCTTGGGTGGATTTAAACATCAGTTGCTGTCACAGGACCAAGACCACACACATAAGTTGAAGCCATAGTTTAATGTAGACACAGGGGAGATAAATCAAAAGATTGGTTGCACAGCAGGGAGCTCAAATTATATGAATCTAAGAATAATTACTCTCATTACACTATTCTCATTAGTGAACAGAATAAAAAACAGCTAAATAATCAACTGAATTATTGAGATGAGCCCCTTGCCCTAATCCATGGGCTTGACAGTAGCCAAGTAACTATGAGTGGAAATTCTCATTTGGAAATAGGTTTTGAAAAGGGAGCAAAGAGAGAAACAGATTTCAAGAACTATCTATACTAACAAAGTTATTTAAATACGAGTTTGGCATGGCGGACAACTCAATGCACCATAAAAGAGACCAGAAAGAAAGTCGTATTCATTTATGTTACCTGTGACAAAAGTAATAATGTACATTAATGTTAATACATTATCATTAATAATATAAATATTAATATATGCTGCTACTTCCCCTGGAATTTTGTTTTAAGTGGAGGAGAAATTTACCTATGCAATTTTAACATGTATAGCTAAATCACAAAAGAGAATGTTGACATAGACTAATAAAAATTGATATAAAAGAGTATATTTTACATACAAGTACAAATTATAACATAAGAAATTATCTTGGTTTCAGGAAAAAAAATTGTCCTTTTTATTGCATATTCTCCACTACTGTTTGGTTCCTTTACACCTCTCTCCCCAACAGTGACACACTGTTGTCTGTGTCCCTGAGTCCTTTTTCCTTTTTGTTCAGTCCCTCCACCCCCTACCCTTCCCTCCTTTGTTTTGTTTAAAAGTACATGAGGAAAAAATCAAAAGAAAAATGTTATAATTATTCAATTAATATTTATTAAACTCCTGCTAAGAGATAGGCACAGAACTAGATACTGAGGATATGCTGGAGGAAACATAGACCAACTACCTGTTCTCACACATAATATTAAGAGAAAAGCAAAAGTCATATTAAATTACTACACCACAAAATAATCTCCACATGGCAAAGGACATTAAAAACAAAATTTGTAAAGGCTGAGTACTCAGAAAGTTAATATTAAATCAAAGAAATTGGATAAAATAAAGTACATTCTATATGATTTAATAATTTGATACAATAAATAAATAACACACATAATATATAATTATATAATAAGTGTGGGACATAATTTGTCAACCACTGATTTGGCAAAATTAATTTTTAATTAATTTATTTTGGTAACAAAGTGTTTCAAGAATGTCACAAACAGCATTCTCTGATAGCCACTTTGTTAAGTCACTCTGAAGAGTAATTTGAGATATTTAAGTCAAATTGTATGAAATTCAGTATTTTAGTAATTTTACCTTTCAACTAAGTACTTTTTAAATTTAAAATTTACATGCATTACAACTCAGATTTCTACTTTTAAGTGTCCAACTTAGAAATCTTTGGGACAAAGACAACAACTAAGGATGCAGAGCAGAGGTGGAGGAGGCTTGGTATTTGAGATGCTACAGCCCTAGCTTAATCTCCTTAAAACTTCTTGTTTTATGAGGAAAAAAATGTAAATTTTTGTAGCTTTATTCATTAATGCTTTTTACCAAAATGCTTTACCAAAAATGTAAATTTGTGTAGCTTTATTCATTAATGTTTTTTACCAATCACATCACAGGCTGAAACATTGTGCAAGTGGTTATGTGCAGAAAAAAGTGGCTATGTGTGGTTGGTAACTTTCATTGTGGAGACCTTTCTCTCATTCTTCTTATGTGTGAAGTGATGTAAGACTTTTTGAATATTCTAAGACAAGGTGTCAGATAAACAAACTTGCTTAACTTTGGCTTGGGAAAGACAGAAGGAAATACGAACATATATTTTACTGGTTCACAGGCAGGGAATCCATTACGCTGGGGTCGTGGTGCAAGTACAGAGTGAATGACCAGGTAACTAACATACAAATCCATGAGAATGAAAATGTCAAAATCTTTCAGTGTGAGCTTAAATGCATACTGAATAGCACAATGAAAAATGTTTAAGTCTTGTATCCTGGCTGGTCCTGTTTGTAATCTCTCATTAGTTGTCCGACTTAGTTTTATCAACCTCAGCTTCTCATTTGTACCATGCAGTAATAAACGCTATTTCACAAGTTAGTACATGAAAATTGTATAAATGGTAGGAGTATTATTTTTGCTTAGCCCCTAGTAAATATTTTATTGGATTTTTCCCTTTATGAAGAATTAGTTCCTCCCAGGGGAGAATTAAAAAGCATGACTATTATGAAGATTAATTGAAGAAATTCTCACTTCTCTAGTCAAATATATTTAGTAGTTCCATACAGCCAATTCTCACTTACATCTGGTTCTTTGTACAGCTCTTACAGCTCTGTGTAGAATGGACATGCAAGAATTTAAACATGTTAGATTTATAGAGGATGGAGTGAGTCAAATATATTTAAATAATATATTATCATATTGTTATAAAAATTCACATTAAATTATCTATTAGCATGTGCCTTGCATACATTCCTGTTCAATATTTAAAACACTTGATGCTTCATGTTTATAATAGCAGATTGAACCTCTTTGGTATTTGAATTTTATACTCAAGTTTTAGTGTGAAGATTGATGTTAATCAGTCAGAGATTAAGCTAAGTATGTTCTAGTCTCAATGTGCATTTTTTCTAACCATGTCAGGCATGGTCCTTTGATGGTTATAGAGAAAAACTAAGAATCAAAACTAAGTGGAACTCAATAAGAGAAATGATAGCAATAAAGAAGTTGATTCTTTTTGCCCAGGATGTTATCCATTGAAAGCTCAAACCAACAAATATAAATAGTGTTAGGGATGAATAAAGTGTTCAAACATATAAAAATAACTGAATTATTTGAAGTTGAACAAGATAGATACAAATGGAAATTAGCTTGAAGATTCCCTTTTCACCACAACCTCACCTGCACTTATTGTTTGCTGATTTATGATGGCCATTCTGACTGGTGTGAAGTGGTATCCCATTGTGGTTTTAACTTGCATCTCTCTTATGGCTAATAATGTTGAGTGAGGTTATGGTGAAAAAGGAACCCTAGTACGCTGTTGGTGGGAATGCAGACTGGTGCAGCCACTGTGGAAAACAGTATGGAGTTTCCTCAAAATCTAAAAATGGAACTGCCTTTTGACCTGACAATTCCACTGCTGATATTGTACCCTAGGAATCCTGAAACACCAATTCAGAAGAACATAGGCACCCCAATGTGCATTGCAGCACAATTTACAATAGCCAAGTGCTGGAAGCAACCTAAGAGCCCATCAGTAAATGAGTGGATCAAAAAACTATAATACATTTACACAATGGTATACTACAAGCAGAAAGAAAGAAGGAGCTCCTGCCCTTCACAACAGCATGGATGGAACTGGAGAATATTATGCTAAGTGAAATAAGCCAGGTGATGAAAGACAAATACCACATGATTTCACCTATAGGTGGAACCCAAGTGACAAAACAAATAAGAAAGCAAAATATAACCAGAGACACTGAAATAAAGAACAAACTGACAGTAACAAGAGGTGTTGGGAACCACCCTGCCTGGTATCAGAAGCTGTAACCCCCGCCTACGCTAAGGCTAAGGGGATGTCTTAGGAACCCTAAGCCAGCAAGGAGACAAGCTTATCTCCCTAACAGGAGAGCTGCTTCTGCTCCTTCATACCTCACCATGCCTGGACCCCAGTGCTTGGTCGGTTAGCCAATGATGGGTAAGATTCCCCAAGGGGGGGGGGCAACCTAAGACAGGCACGATCACATGGGAGGCCCCCAAAAGAAGGACTTTGGGGGCTACGGCAAAAGAGGGTGATGGACTCTCGCCCTTTGGCTTTGACAAAACCCAAGTCCTCCTGTTCTGCAAGAAAATCTCTTAATCTCTTGGCTGCCTCACTTCCCTTACTCCACCTAAGCCTGAAACAATGACAGGGTGGTGCCACCCTGTGCTGGAAAGCGTGGATTCCCTGGGTGATCAGGCCTAAGAAAGAATATGTAAAATCCTGTGAAACCTGCTTTGTTTAGAATGCTCTCAGTTGAATGATAAGGGTCCAAGGAAGAAGTAAGTTTGTTCTTTCAAGTTTTACAGCTCTTTGACCTTGACTCAAAATAGGCCCTCAGACTTCCTTGTTATCTATTGTTTGATCCTTACTTCCAATGAGTAAGGAGCAATGAGTAATGAGCTTTTACCTGAATTCTCATTCAAATGAAACCAATAAAAAACCTCTCTGGAGGGAGAACGGGATGCTCTCCCCACCAGGGAGGGTGGCCGAGCGGCGCACTTCCCACATGAGTAGTGGCCCTGCTGTTTCTATTCCCTCACAGGACCTGGTTGTCTCTGTGTATGTTTTTCTCAAGTGTTGATGAACATCCACAGCTGAGATGGATACTGCAGGCCGGTATCCATCCACACTGGCTTCTGGAGGTTTGCCCAGAATTTGCCCTGTTTCCAGTCACTTAACCCATTCCCTGTGTGCAAGCATTCACCTATTCCCTGTGTGCAGTGATGCCCTTCCAGCTGTTGCCCTGGTGCTGAATCCCAGAATCGGTGGGTTTGCATACATTCTAAGACTGTATGGACTCTACCTGGAGTATCCTGAAAATCCAGCAGTTTCTTCCTCTGCCCCAACCCCCACAGGTTTTTATAGCCAGAAGTTATGGAGATTGATCTTTCTGGCACTGGGACCCTGGTCTGTGCCATCTGGCCTGGGGCTGGGATTACTTGATCTCAGGGTATCCGTCCCAATTTTTATCTACCACTATTGAACGTGAGAGTGCCCATTCTGCCGCCACTGCTATCTCTCCGTGTCATACTGAGTCTCCTAGCCTCTCTGCCCAACTCCATGTCTCCACCCCTTCTACCAGTTTGAATGAATGTGGCTTCTTTAAATCCTTGGTTGTCAAACTTCCATACAGTTTGATTTCTGACAGTTTTGGATGTTATTTGTTTTGAGATTTAGTTGTAGTTCTCTCCATGAAGAGGATACCAGAAAAAAAGTCACATTTCAACATTGAACCATAAAAGGCCAAGAAAAATCCAGTAAGGTGGTAAAGTGTGTCTACATTTACCTGTACTTCCATCTTAACTCCATAGTTTCTACAGGACTTTTTGCAGTGATGAAAATATTATTCTGTGCTGTTCAATATGGCAGGATATGGCTATTGGGTACTTTTAAAATATGGCTGGTGTAACTGAGAAGCTGAAATTTTAATTTTATGTAATTGCAATTAACATAAACTTTCATTTAAATAGCTACATGTGTCTAGTGGCTGTCATATCAGAGAGTTCTAGAGAGGTGTTGTCTCCCTCTCCCATTAGCCTCAAAGAGAGTGGAATTAAACACAATTTTGTGAGTCAGCCTCAAGGGTCTACATAACCCTGGTGTCAGTTTGTGGTTTCAAGTTCTTTATTGTTTATTAAAACTTTATCAAGAAAAGAAAAGCAATGAATACAGATTATCAGTGTCGTCTCTCAACACTGTGTTGAGAGAATCCACTGAGCTATGCCAGCCAGGGCCAAAAACCTTTCTGATTGATGAGAAATTGTGGGAATAGAGATGACTGAGAAAACAAAGTTATTCAGTTTTTATTTGACTTGAACCTTTAAATACTGAAGGTGACGAAAAGAAGAAACAGGTTTAGAGAGTAGAGGATGATTTGCTTTGCTTCTTGTTTGATAATTTTTGCAAAATAATATTAACAAAAATTCAGATTGGTTTCTAAATGCAACAGAATTACTTAGACATTTATTTTTTTAAGTGTCTAGGTTCTATGTCTAATGTACTAGATCAGAAATTCTTGTCCTTAATAGTCCTATAGATCATTCCAGTGCATTATATTTGAGGAACAAATTGTCAATCAAAATAATAAATGTTGGGTAAAATGATCACTTTCTTTAAGTGTTTGCCAATTAATGTTGGTAAATAGGCTATAGACATGACTGTAAGAGACCATCATACTTCTAAATGTATTCCCATTATTTTTAATTTAAAAATAAAAGAACTTGAATATTCACCTTTTTGAGTAATAAATGAAAGATTGACAAATACAACTTTAGTACTCCAACTTTAAATTTAGATCTTATTACTATATAATTCCCTACTCTAAATAGAATATATATCCTCATAACTTATCACTATTACACTCAGTCTAAATATTAATATTTAGTGTAAATTATGTTGGAAGATGTCTTAGTCAGTTTAGGCTGCTTTAACAAGATAGTCTGGATTGTGTGTCTTAAGTAGTGAACATTTATTCCTGAGTTTTGGAGGCTGGAAGTCATGGTGCAAGCATGCTCAGGTTCTGGCCAGTGCCCCTTCCTGGCTTGTGGATAGGTGTCTCCTCTCTGTTGTCTCATGTGGCCAACATATTTCTGTTGTGTCCCTTTTTATAAAGGCACTAAATTATTCATGAGGACTCCACCCACATGATCTAAGTATCTCCCCAAACACTACCTCCAAACACAGTGGAGATTAGGCTTCAATACATGAATTTTGGAGGGATACAAACATTCAGTTCACACCAGAGAACTATTGGTGTTAAATAGATTTTTTTGGTAAAAAGAATCTATGGCCAAATGTTTGGGGGAATAGATCACAAACTAAATTTATCTTTGAGGTAGTCCTACTGCAAATTAACATATTATAGGCTATGTGACATCTTTTTGTTAAAAAAATGATTTTAAAAATAATATAGGGCTTCATTTCCTCCTTGCACACTACTAAAATTCTAAGTGGATTCAAGTGGTGCCCAAACACATTTTTGTGTACAATGGTTTATGCTATTAATTTTAAAACTATTTCCAAAGAACACAGATTCTATGAGTCATTTCTTTGTTTCCAGGGAGGAAAGTGTGATGACCATGTTTATGTTTAATTTATATCTGATCTGTCATCCCTGGTTTTCTTCAATATCACTACAGAAGGTGGGCCTCTAGAGAATAAAAAAATGTGCAGCAGGGTTTCCACTTTCTGTAAGTTTAAGAGGCACTGGTATAGATGATGAAAGCTAGAAATCTGAGTTGTAATTTTAGCTCTGCCACTGAATATGCAATCTTAAATAACTAACTCATTTTATGATTTTATTTATATTTATAAATAAGCTAAGAAAAGAACCCCTTTGTCCCATCATCTTATATATAAAGCTTATTGACATTTATTAAGATATTGCATATGTTGAAGAAGTACTAACTAATAAATTTTTGTAAGAACTTTGTAAATGGAAATCACTAGGCAAACATATATTAAAGTCATTATACAGAAGGAGGTAATGAGCATTTAAATATAGTATGACAAGTGAGGCAAGTAAAATTCTGAGTTGTTCTCATATTTCATAATAAAAGAAAAATGTGCACTGAAACCCCTATTTAATGTTTGCTTAAGTGAAACATTAAACAAGTTTTAAAAGTCATTCATTTACACAGCTCTTAAAGCATATTTTGCCTTCTAATGGATAATAATAATGCTAACAGTAATCATATGCCACATTTATATAACATATTTCTTTTTCTGTGCTGGGAGTACTTTCATAACATGGATCTTATTTTTCTTTGGATGACATTCTTATGAGGTCAGCAGTACATGTAGCTCAATAAGGAATATAAAATATAGACCAGAGGACAATGCAGACAATCACAAGACAAATTTCTACTAACACATCAAAAAAGTGCTAATGTAACAGTTATATTACTTATAAACTCATGGAGAAATATATAGAATATATTTTATAAATTTAAAATGGTAAATATTTATTTTTTCTTTCACTTATTTGAAGTAGTTTGCTATTTTTCATGTATCACTTGCCTTTATGCATAAATCAGACATTACAAGAAAACTAGAGATCAATATCTCTCAAAAGCATGGATGTGAAAATCCTCAACAAAATATTTATAAGTCTAATCCAGTAATGTACATAAATAATTATATATCATCACCAAGTGGAATTTATCTCAGAGGTTCAAGGTTGGTTTAACAGTTAAAAATCAATCAACATAATCCATCACATCAAAAGGCTAAAGAAGAAAAATCACATGATCATATCTATAGATGCAAAGAAACCTTTGACAAAATACAATATCCATTCATCATAAAAACTCTCAATTAACTAGAAATAGAGGCAAACTTCCTCTGTTTGATAAAGACTGTCTGTAAAAAACCTACACCTACCAAACATACATACTAATGAGAAACTTGAAGCTTTCACACTAAGAACAGCCAGAAGACCAGAATGTCTACTCTCACCACTCTCTTTCAACATGGTGCTAGATGTCTTTGCTAACACAACTGGGCACAAAAAGGAGATGAAAGGAATATGGATGGGACAGAAGACATAAATTGTTTGCACATGACATCACCATCTATGTAGAAAATCCTAAAAAAATAACAAAACAACTCAGAACTAATAAACAATTCCATCAAGTCTGCAAAATACAAATGTGATACACATGCATCAATTGATTTCTCGTACATCAGCAATACACTAGTAAAATATAAAACTAAAAAAATTTATAATAGTATCCCCCAAAATTAAATTATAAATCTGAAAAATTATATGCCAAATCTGTTTTATAAAAACTAAAAACCTAAAAACTGAAATCAAATAACAAAATAAATGATATATTCTTTGTTCATGAATGGAAAGAATCAATATTGTCAAGATATCAGTTTTTCTCAATTTGATCTATAGGTTAAATACAATCAGAATCAAAATCCCATCAAGCTATTTATGTGAATGTTGACGAACTGATTCTGAAGTTCATGTGGACAGGTAACAGACCCGAGAGACCTAACACAATATTGAAGAAGGGCAAAGTTGGAGAACAGGCACTGCCCAAAGTCAAGATTAACTACATAGGTGCAGAAATGAGACAGTGTGGAGCTGTGAAGAAAGAATGAGCAAATAGATAGATGGAACAATAGACAGTACAGCAAATGGTCCAAAAATATAGACAAACTTATCTTTGTGAAGGAGCAAAGTCAATAGAATGGAGCAAAGATAGTCTCATCAACATTAGTGATGGAGCAACTAGATATCCACACGCAAAAAAAAAAAAAAAAAAGAGAGAGCCCTGGCTGGCATAGCTCAGTGGATTGAGCGTGGGCTGCGAACCAAAGTGTCGCAGGTTCGATTCCCAGTCAGGGTACATGCCTGGGTTGCAGGCCACGGCCCCTAGCAACCACACATTGATGTTTCTCTGTCTCTCTCTCTCTCTCTCTATCTCCCTCCCTTCCCTCTCTAAAAATAAGTAAATTAATTAAAAAAAAAGAAAGACAAGAAATCTATACACAGGCTTAATCTGCTTCACAAATATCAACTCAAAATACATCATATGTCTAAATTTAACACATATAATTATTAAACTTCTCAACCATAACCTAAAATGATGCCTTCTTAGATATAATAACAAACATGTGATCCATGAAAAAAATTGTAATTAAAAATGTCTGCTCTGTGAAGGACAAGTTCAGTAGAATAAAAACATAAGCCACAGCAGGAGAAAACACTTGTAAAAGGTAGGTCTGATAAAGGACTGCTATTTAAAATACACAAAAACACTTAAAACTCAGTAATAATAAGAAAACAAAAAATAACATTGACAAATACTTCACCAAGAAGAACTACAGATGGGAAGTATGCATATGAAAAGATCCTCCACATCTCATTACACCAGGAAAAAGCAAATGAAAACAACGTAATTCCACAACACACCTATTAGAATGGCCAAAATCTAGACCACAGATGACTCAAAAACCTGCTGAGGATGTGGAGCAACAGGAACTCTCATACATTCCTAGTGGGACTGACTGCAAAATGGTATAGTCACTTTGGAAGACAGTTTTGTGGTTTCTTGCACAAATGAACATACTTTTATCATAGAATCCAGCAATCACACTCTTTGGTGTTGACCCAAGAGCTGAAAATTTATTTATACACAAAAGCTTGCACACAAGTGTTTACAATAGATTTATCAAAATTGTGTAAATTGGAAAGCCACTAAGATGTCTTTTAGTAGGTGAATGGTTAAATAAGCTGGTACTCAGATAATTAAATATTACTTAATGCTAAAAAGGAATAATTTCTCAAGCTATTAAAAAGACATGGAGAAACCTTAAATGAATATTTTTAAGTGAAATAAGTTGATTTGAAAAGGCTACATACTCAACTGTATGTTGCCTTCCAACTATATGACATTCTGGAAAAGGCAAAAAGACGGAGATAATAAAAACTTCAGTGGTTGCTATGGTGTGGAGAACTGGGGAGAGAGAACAAGCAGAGCTCAGTCGTTTGTAGGGCAGTAAAAATATTCTGTATGGTGTAATGATGGATATGAGTTCTTATACAGGGTCCAGCAGAAATAAGGCTTGCTTGAGCGTGGTTGGGAGGATATGTGAATGTCTCACAGGAGATGGGTGGCAACTTGAACATTTCACCTAAAACGTCACACAGCATGCTTGAGGGTGATATTGTTATGTTATAGAGTCTCATGTTTATGATTTTGTTATACAAGATTTTGTAATAAAAAAGAAGTGCTACTTGTGTTGTGTCCTGTGGACTTACACAAATCTATATGATATACTGCACCAAGAGTAAATTTTAAGGAAACAGGTAAACAACAAACTCTGCACAGTAATGATGTGTCTGTGTAGACTTGTCCTCTGTAAAACATTCTGATGAGTGATGTTGGTGATGGAGGAGCCTTGCCTTGAGTGGGGGCAGGTGTTTATAAGAAGTCTCCGCACCTTCTCAATTTTGTCATATACCTACAAGACTTCTAGAATATAAACTTTAATAATAAATACCCTGCACAGAATTCCACTTCCACTAACCCTTCTTTTTTTAACCCCCAAGTCTGTCTCTGTGATACCACTCTGTCATTGTGTGCATAAGAACCCTTTACCCCAGCACCCACCCAGTAAGTAAACAACTCCTCAAAAACAGTTTTTCCCAATTCCATCCTCTTCTTTACCACCTCTTTTCCTCCTTTCTCCTCTCTCCTTCTTTTTCTTCCTTCCCTTCTCCCTCTTTCTCTCTCTTTTTCAAATTTATTTATTAGTGGCTACATGAAGACCTACTGTGTAGCAAGTACTCCATAGTTACCTAGCTCATTAAGATTTAAATTGAGATGCTCATTGAAGAATATTAAATCATTTTTGTTCTTCTATTATGATTTTATGTATTCTTTAATTGATTAATATCGAATTTGTGTTAATAAATGATAAATGTTACCTTATGTTGCTTAAAAAACATCCTAACTGACCTGCTATATTATTATTTTTAGTTTTGCCTTTATTTTTTAAGTGACATTTTACACAGAAATGAAATTTTGCAATTTAAAGTACAAAGAGAAATAAAACAAAAAAAGGCAGGTAATCTTAGTGGACTAAGTGACAATATCATATATAAATAAATAAATAAATATATATATATATATATATATATATATATATACACACACAAACACATATGTAAAATCATAGAAATACCTGATATATCTCATATATAAATAAAAAAATACACATGTATACACACATATATTTGGAGTCCCAGGAAGACACACAAAAGAGAAATAGAAACAAAATTGAAAAAGAAAATGACTAAAAATATTCCAAGTTTGTTTGAAACTATAAACTCACAAATCCAAGGATCTCAAGGATTTTTCCATTCTTTACTAAGTATCTCCTGGCCTCACTGAGGTCTCCTCTCGGCCTGTGGAAATTTGGATCACGCTAGCCCCTGTTGAGCTGTTTTTGCCTGACCTCTTAAATTTTTATTCTGTGCACATGCAGATTATTATTCAGCCAAAGTCTCACAGGGTTGTCCATGTGGCCCACAGGCTATGTGTAGTCCAGGATGGCTGTGAGTGGGTCCCAACACAAAATTTACTTAAAACCATTTTTTTGCTCATCAGTTTCTGTTAGTGTTTATGTACTTAATGTGTGGTCCAAAACAACTCTTCTTATCCCAGTGTGGCCCACAGATGCCAAAAGTTTGGACACCCTGCTAAGGAAACCCTAAGCAGATTTCTGGATCTCTTTCTCTGCCTCTGTATGATTCTTTGATATGGTCTGAACTACAATATCTTGCTCCCTCCATCTCTCCAAACTCTAATCTGTGTCTCTTCAAATCATCAGCATTTCCAGATTTTGTCTGGGCTCTCTTCCTTTCACCGTGGTCCAGAAATTATCTTTAGAATGAGAGCTGGGAAGATTGTACAGCTTTCCTCCTTGGTTCTGCATCTCAGGAATCACAGTGCTGTTCTGCCTGTTGTCTAGTATTTAAAAACACTCCTTTTATATAGTTTGGCCATTCATCCAGTTTTTTATAGTGAGAGGTAATTCTACACTATCTTCCTTATGGTTGAAAGGCTTATTTCAAATGTAATTGTAAATATATCATTTTAAAATAATCTTTATAGGAAAAATAAATCCAATGAGGAAATCATAATTTACAATTATTGCAGGTTTCATTATATGTAACCAAATGAGTTTTGTTTGGCTTTTAAAAATACGTTTAAATTCTTAGTTTACTTCAAGAGACCAATTAAAATAAAGTAGGTTGGGGGAGGGAGTGTGAGACACCTATAACAGTGTTATCAATAAAAAAATTATAAAAACACTGAATGGAGGAGTGCATTTTCTTCAGTATAAAACCATTAAATTGCAATTACCTTTGTAAACACATGTCTTCTGCTAGCACTGAACACATATCATCATGCGGGTCCACCTAGGCATAGCTTCTTAAGCCAATATTCAGGAATAATGAAACTGGTCACAAAAAATAGACACAAAAACTGAAGGCTTTACATTTTATCATTTTAAACTCTTAATTTTAGTTGTAAATAAGTAAAATGGAAATTAAATATGTCATTTTACATGACATTCTGCATCACCTACTTATTATCAATTAAGAGTTTTATTTTATAGTGTTCTGAGAAATGTGCCTGATACAAAACAGCATGAATGACAAGTCTTTATCCTTAAAATATGCATGAATAATAAAACATTATGTTGGAATTCTATTTGAAATTCATTTAACAATTGTAGATTGCAAATATGAATACAGTTATACTTGAACGTTTTTCTGGAAAGATTTTAAGGAGACACTGTTATCACAGGGTTAGAATGGAGTTCCACTTGTCTGTGAGATGGTCAATCATAATTTTGTCCCTCCTGTCATCTTTCCAAGCTATGGCTGGATGGCTCATTCTGCTGATATGTTATCAATAGTATTGGAGCTAGAAATATAACAGGACTCACCACAGTCAGTGATGGATTAGATGCAGGAGTTGTAAAGCAGGGAAGAAATGCATGGTGAAGGTAAGATTTCCTAGCAAAAATGTCATCTATCTGGAAATTAATGCTGTTATCAATAGACATAGTTGGAGACAAGAAGATAATACTAACATCTACTGGGTCTTACTTTGTCATAGGAGCCCTTGTAAGTGAATATATATACACACACATATATACACATATTCTATATATACACACACACATAGACATATGTATATATAGAATATGTGTATATATTTATATATACATATATTCTGTGTATATATGCATGTATATGAATATATATATATATACAGACTCTATATATATTTATTGCAAAAACCCTATTAGCAAGACTTTTTTGTCTCCATTTACACTTGATGAAACTGAAGAACTGAGATGTTAAGTAACTCACCCAACAGCTCACAGCTGGCAAGTGCCAGAGCCATAAATTGAACCCTTAGAGTTACGCTCTACTAAGACATCTTTTTCCAATCTTCTTTAACCACTGTCACAACTAAGGGCTTTTAACCTGTTTGTTCAGCTCTCTCCAATTATAAATTATGTAAGCCACCCAGCGAAGATTAAGGCTTGTCTTATAAGCATTCTCAGAGGAGAGCTGAAAAATCCTGGGCACAGAAGAATGTTCTTAAGCAGTTAGCTGCTTAAGCAGTTAGCTGATGAGGTTCTGTAGCCAAGGTCACTTACTGGAGCTTCAGGGACACTGGTTTATTGGACCCTATCTGTTAGGCCTCTCATGTTCTTCTTCCTTACATTGTCTCATCCAAGATTTTTTTCTTATACCCTCGGAGGTTTTGTCCTTATTTTCTTTCACAATAAAACTATGTGCATTAAAAACCAGAGTTCCAAACATTAGTAACTGAAAAACAGGTTTGGTTCTAGTGTGCTGAATCATCAAATGCTTTCTAGAAATAAAGAGAAAGAAAGAGGTGATGCAACCATATTAGGAATATAGACCTCCTTCCTAGAATAAATTTGATTCTTCAGTTATAAGGCCTATTAAGGCAAGAACACTGCTAACTCTGTCCACTAATACAGTCCAGTTCCTGTCAGGTAGTGGTCACTCAACTAGTATTTGTTGAATGAATGAATAGATGAATGAACAATTGAATGAATGGATGGATGGATGAATAATACAGGTAGTTACAAAGAGAATACAGGTAAGTATTCATAGTAAAAGAGGTTAACTATTCATTCCCTGGCTATAAAAGTTTTAGTTTATGTATTTAGAATTATTTCTCCTCCTTTCTTTATAAAAACTTTCAAAAATGTTTCTTGGCCCGCCTTCTTAATCCATTCTTTGAATAGAACACTTACATGTAATTAATTTTTCTTCCACTGAGGCTCTACAAAGTGATAATTGAAAATAAAGATGAAAAATCCACCATCGCTTTCATATTAGCTTTGAAAAAAATAAAGATGATATGTAGCATTGCAATTATAATTCTCAGTGAGAAATGAAAATCTCTGGAGGAAAACTAAGATATCACACGACTCAAACTCTCCTAGCAAACCAATTGTAACATCAGAAAATCTCTTTGAAGATTTAGAAGACTTATCTAATAATCTAATTCCCTATCTCCCTCACAGTTGTACATTCCATTAACAGAAAGACTGTTAAGTTTTTTGTATGTAAAGGCAGATGATGCAAAATTATTGCTCTCATTTGAACTGTGTCCACCTTTAAACATTGAGGAAGCTAATGGAAACCTGATTGCTGGACGTTGAGAATTGCTTTCACTTAAAGAACACAGATTCTAGTGCCTTGATAGGAACAATCCGTCATATTTTACTTCCATGACACATTGTGACCTGCAGTTGACATTCTCTTACAGTCTTTTATTCTCATGCCTATGAAATTACTATACTTTTAGAATGCACTCTGTATTTTAAACACTGCACTCTCCAAAACAATATGGTTAAAATACACTGTATATTTTTCTCTTAAGGAGATTTTGTTTTACGCTAGAACTTATGTGTTAGCTCTGATGATTTTCAAAATATTGCAAGGCTCTACAATACAGAGAAACACAAAATAAAAAAAAAAACTCATTTGTCCTCTTTTAAACTTCTCCTTTGTACCCATTTTTAAAACGAATTTCTCATCAAAAAAAGGATGACTCAAGCTTAAATGTAAAAGTTATACAAGAATGACAGTTTCAGCAGTGGCTTGACATGTTCCTCTGCTGGCACAGGTTATTCTATTGGGAAGACTGCCATTTTGGCACCATTAAGTCTGCATTTGTAGGTAATGCAACAATATCTAGTCATAGTTGACCTATTGGAATTGAGGTGATTTATTGAGATAATTTTCTATAATGAGACTATTAATTTTTAACAATTACCAGGAACCATTGAACTAGAAAAGAGAATTGAGGACCTACATATAAAGTGCCTTTTTTACTGGGAGGAGGTTAGGGCCATTAAAAATGGGCTATGTGGAGGTTACCATGCAATTAACTACACTGTTGGAACTCCTTCCTTAATATGCATCTCCTTTTCCCATGTGACTGTATATGAAAAACGTTGGTAGGAAGTAATTCATGGGAATGGTGTTGAGTTGGACTTGGAAGCCCCTCAATGATAAAATGACGATATTTCCTCATAGAAAAGGGCTAGGTATGGACATGGTAAATTTTTAATACAATCTAGACATTTAACTAAATGACGAGAGCACACGTTAGGGACACAGCAATACCGCTGGAATAAAGATATGTAAGACATCACTTAGGGCTGTTATTCATTTTATTTGTTTTGTTTCAACAGCATTTAAAAATTAAAAGAATGTTGTTTTCAGAATCACTAAAATAATTTTAAAAAGTTAATCGATGCATGCTAAAGTTTAGGTATGTTAGCTAAAGTAAAAGTATTGTAATATTGTTTTCTGGAGGTTAGACTTTAAATAATTTTAAGTGCGATCCAGGAGAGGTACAAGTGTCAAATACTCACAGTATGATCTCAATGTGCCCAATGAGAAATTAAACATAAGAAATGCTTCATTAGAGTGTCCTTGTAGTTATTGTATTAGTTTGCAATCTTTTACTTTGCTGTTATGTGCAGATGTATCAAGTGTAATGGGATTCATTCAGCAAACTATCCTCTTTATTGGTTGTGTCTCACATGGTCAAGGGCATGTTAAACACATTCTTGGAATGATTCCCTTTTTCAATCACTGTGTCAATAATCACTTAGAATATAAGTGGATTCTGTTTATTTAGAACAACCAGGTGGCTGAAGAGAGTCAGTTAATAAGTAATCAGCAAAATCAAAAGCAATAATGAAGCCCTTCAAGGTTTTGTGCTATATCATCTGATACATAATCTCTATTATGTGAGTAAATACACTGCACGCCTAGCTGTTGAATGACTGCTGATGCCATATTCCACTCTTTGTGTGTTTATTCAGCTTTGAGGCTCTCGCTGCCAGGAAAGATCTAACATCTGTTTGAAGGTACTATCTTCTGTTATAGAAGACTCCCTGTTACAAAGTTGGGTTTTCTACAGATACTGCAGTTTTCAGTAGTTCCTGTCAATATATCTTTTATCTACACAAAGAAGTAAAAAAAAAAAAACCAATAACCACAGAAACTGTATTGAATCTATTCATCTAATTTGGCAAAAAAAAATGCACTCTCTAATTAGAAAGATTCTATCTGGAAGCTATGCTGGGACTTCAGATGTTAACTTATAATATTTTTCTTGCTCATCACAATCTACTTTGAGTAAAAAAAGAAACTTAATCATGTTCTCTATTTCTTTTACATAGATTGAAACATTAATTTTCTGATGACGTAAGTCAATATTTCTTTTTATTTCCTTAATATTGTTCTTTTGGTTATATCAGAGCCAGTATCAATGTGAATGAAACTCAAAGTTTAAATCAGAAAGATCTTCCAAACCTTTAACATAGTCTCCATTTCTCAATTGCATTTATATGTCTTTAATTTAATTAGGTTATAATTGCATTTTATATTGAATAATAGTCAATATTTAGTGAGTTATAGGAGCCTACCAGGCCCAGATAACATTCTGAATAAAAAAAGTTCATTGTTTCTGCTGCTTTACTTTACTTCATCCTTCTATCTCTTTAAGTGCCCACCACCCACTCAACATGAAGCAATCAATATTCTCATTTTGCTCTTGTAATTTCAGAATTTCAAATCCCTTTATTAGTATTTTCCAGATAACTCCTTAATAACTGTACTTTTCTTATTATCATTTGACTATCATAGTGTATGTACACATGTGTCCTGAGAACCATTAATTTGACTTAGGAAATATGCCAGAGCCTCATCTCATATAAATTCATTTACTCTCTTTGTTGTCAAAGAATCAAGATCTTAAAGGTTAAGGACAGGGGAAAAGCAAGAAAACAGCATGGGTGTGTGTAGACACTCCTCGTTTTCTAGGGAGCGTTGACATGGTGGGATGGGAGATGAACCTTGCTTTCCATTTCCCAATTTGATTCCATGTATTATGAAAACTTCCCAAATATTCTCCATATGTTTACAGTTTCTGCCTCACTTTATATTTGAGAAATTCTACATTAAATTATTTATTGTGTTAGTTCTGTTAATTTTCATCAACAAATAATAAAGCCCCTCAATTTTAAATTATAAGGCTCTCTCCATTTAGTCTTTGAGAATCCTTTTAATTCTACAACTTCTTCAAAAGCAAGTATTTTTATATTGCTTATTCTCTAACTGTATACTGGACAGTCCTTTAAATTAGACAGACAACTTCATTTTTTTTGTGGATTGTATCTAAATGCCAGTTTCTTGCTCTATCTCCATTATAAACTAAATTCCAAAATTATTGTTAAAGTCAGTAAAAATTTCTAATATTAAATATTTTGGCCCTACAATATTTATAATACTTTTGGATTAGCAATTGTAATCCATATGCCAAGGAACTCTTATTATTTGGGAAACAAATGGTAGATAGCTGGATTGTTATAGAGATATAACCAATAAAAGTACAATAAAATTGAGCAATACTTTGTTAACAAAAGCAAATGGATTTTTTTTTAAATTTATTTATTTATAGAGAGGGAAGAGAGGGAGAAACAGAAAGAAATATCAACATGTGGTTGCTGGGGGCCATGGTCTGCAACCCAGGCATGTGCCCTGATGGGGAATCGAACCTGTGATGCTTTGGTTCACAGCCCGCACTCAATCCACTGAGCTACGCCAGCCAGGGCTGGATTTCTTTACTAAATAACTTATCAGGATCTTTAATACATTTTCAAACTTCTGAATTTCCAAGATTGGGAGTTAGAATGAAGCAAATACAACCAGAAAATGTTTCTTTTGGGGGAAACTTTTTTTTGTTTTCTGTGTATTCCATTAAGTTCATTATGAATAGTATGGGTTTTGACAGAACAAGTTTAAAAAAAAGAAATCTTCATGTTTCAAAATTTGGGATCAAAATTTGAGTTTTTGTATCAATAATTTATCCTCTGTATTAATGAACTTATTTTATTGAACATATATTAAAATATCAATGATATACCAAGTAGTTATCACATAATTTTGAGGGCAACCATCTCCAGTCATTTAGTACTATTTTCTTGGTCTTGCAGTCACACTTTTGTCTCTTTGACAAGTTCTTAGAAAACAAAAGTTTTCTTTACCTGACTATTTACAGGTAAATAGAAGTGCCTCTGTATTAGTCACTACTGCTGTAAGACAACTGAAGAGGAGTAGTCCAGGGAAAAGATAGAAAGTTAATTTGATCTGAAAGTTCCAGATTTGGTTTACATATATCCTGGTGGCAGTGATTTATTTCTGTACACTGCAATGTCAGAACAATGACAAAACTAGTCTACAGTGATAGCATTGAAGATTGGCACTATTATTTTCTATTGCTCATGACTCCTGGAAACTGGTGATTTTGTTGTCAGAACTGGAACAGAGATGTAACCTGGGAGGGGAAATATGATTACTTCCATAAAGTAAGGCTAGTAGCGGGGTGAGAAGGGACTGAGCAAATTAACTTACTTTACTTTTAAATAAGCACATTCAGGACTATGTGATCCCTGAGCTACTATCAGGAATACTTTAACCATGCATAGAAATGATAGGCAGTTTTTCTAATCTTCAAAATATCTGAAAATAAAACACTCAACCATTTGAAGATTTCAAGGAAGAATATACCCAAGAGAGACAACTTGTCAAATTGATACATAATGATGTGGCAATAATAAGGACATAAAAGTCACAATTAGAGGACATATTTGACTATGGTAAATAATCTGTTTCTTATTGTACTGAAGACAGACAAGCAAAAAACAGACACTATCTGAACACTTTCACATGTTTTTAGGGACACATCTACCAACGTATGTATATATCTGTGCCCACATTCTGCCTTCACTCTTCTTTCACTGAATGAATAGTGCCCTCATTTATAAGATCAAACTTTCTATGTGCATA
This sequence comes from Phyllostomus discolor, assembly GCF_004126475.2. Classification (NCBI taxonomy): domain Eukaryota; kingdom Metazoa; phylum Chordata; class Mammalia; order Chiroptera; family Phyllostomidae; genus Phyllostomus; species Phyllostomus discolor. The sequence goes on from NC_040907.2 coordinate 54,325,517, forward strand.
CAGATCCATGTCCTGTCTCATTTTGGACAAACTGCTCAATATATCCTTTCTCTTTCCTGAATCATTACCCTTTTCCCTTTCTATCATATTATTATCATAAGAGCATGACATAATATATTCCATCTCAAACTAAAAATAACATCCTTGACTCCACCCTTATAAGCTCTATCTTACTTATTTTGTTCATTTATATAAGAGGAAAAAACCCTCAGAAATATTGATAGTACTTATCTCGTGGGTGTCTTCTAGAATTAACACTCCACCAGGCTTTCGTTTTCACCATTCCACAATCCTACAATTGTTGAGTTACAACTGGTCACCTCACTGTTACTCTAAAATCAACTCTTCGGATTTATCTCTCTTGAGTTTGACAAAGTTTGACACATCTGGTCCTTCTCTGTTCTCCAAAACAGTTCCACTCAGTGGCTTTCATCCTGTTCTCATAGTTCTTATTTTACAGGCTGATTCATCTGTATCTCTGTGAATAATGCTGGTCTTTCTCAGATGTAAAACTTGGAGTACTTTAGGGGGCAGTAGCTACAATGGTGGGCAAAAGTAGGTTTATAGTTTTAAGTATATGAATTAGCTCATTCCTGTATTATTTATTCTTTTATTATACATTTTTCAACTGTAAATTTACTTTTGCCCACCCTTGTATACTCTTCTTTATCTTTATAATTTCCCCTAGGTAATTTCATTCAGTATTATAGCTTTATAGCAATCTTTATATTGACTATTCCAAAATAATATCTTTAGTCATGACCTTTGATCCAAAACCCTCCAATACTGTCCATAAATAAATTAATAAATGGAACTTCATTGAAATTTACAAGTCTTGCTAACTGATAGACACTTTTAGGAGATTCAAAAGACACACCACAGATTTGAAGGTATTTCAAAACCTCATGGGACAATGAATTTGTATTCTAAATATATAAAGAATATATTGGAAAATAAAAAAAATGAAAAATATTGACAAAAGATAAAAGTGGATATTCCACCAAGGAAGATAGAGATAATAAGCACATAAAGAGATACTTAGTTTCAACAGTTATTAAGGAAAAGCAATGCTAATATCATTATGAGATACATTATACACCCCTTAGAATGATAAAAATAAAAACTAAAACTAAAACCTGGCATTACTAAATGCTGGCAAGATTGCTGAACACGAGAAACTTAAAACTTAAAAAGAAAAATGGGACAGCTCTCTTGAAAATTTCTATAAACTTAAAAGTATACTTGTGATAAAACCTGGTGTGCTAACTCTTTGATATTCACCTGTGAGAAATAAAAATTTTTGTTCATGCAAAATCTTGTACATGAACATACATATCAGTTTTATTTGCAACCACCAAAAACTGGAAAAAAGCCCAAAGACCATAAGCAAACTGTTACATCCACACATGTCTATACTTCCATAACTCAAGCTAAAATGCCTAGAATCTTTGTTGATACCTGCATTTCTTGGAACTATACATTCAATCCCTACAACAAAAATAGTTTCACTTTATAAAAACACCCAGGCCCTTCTCCTCATGTCTAGTTTATGTGACCATCATCTCTTATGCGCACTGTGGCAGTGGGTTCCATCTTGAACATTTGTGGGCTCAGGGTCAAAGTACAGGTAGAAGCCCACATACAATATATCTAATATTTAAAAGTTTAAAACATTCTAAAACTGGTTAAATAAAATATGGCAACACAAGAAAAGCCAAGATGTTTCCCTGGGGCCCCAGCTTCCAACTTTCAGCCTGCTTCCTTCTCTTCTTTCCTGCCCCTCACCCTGCTCTATCCTACACATGAGGGCTCTCATACTAATAAATGGACAAACACTTGAGTTTAATCCAAAGCTTCTGAAAACAACCATTTATTGGCCACATCTCAGACTTAGGATGAATATACCCTGGGGGGGGGGGGGGGGCGCTGTAAATACTTTGTGGATTTTAGTGCAAAATTAGAACACTAGACACTTTGTTTAAAAATCAGGAAAAAATGAAATGTGATTAAAATGATCAAATATATTTTTCTTTCTTCTATAGTCTCTCAACCTGTCATGTTTTTATTTGCTATTTAATGTTAATCTAAATGAAAATAAATTAATATTGCCTATTAGCATACCTCTTACCATTCAACTTTATATTGTACAATTGCTATTTTAAATCCAAATAGAAGAACATTTGTTCTTGTGTGCAGAATCATTGAAATTACGGTTCACAGCTGAGCTTGTATATGCATATGCCTTTTGTTCTTACCCAAAACTGGAAATGCTGCATATACTAATTCAACATTTTATTTCACTTTTTAACATGTATACATTTCACCAACACTCTCTTGCCTTCAGCTTAATGTTAAGTATGAGTGGACTGAAAGGAGAAGACACTATTGCTTCTATGTTTCCATTTTTCCATGAAGTGGTTAGCTAATACAGAAAGTGACACAAGTAAGAAAGAATATGATAGAGTTCCTTAGTTGTTTGAGGATTTTTTTTTAAGAATGTCATTTCTTTACTTCTATAAGCAAAGCAAGTTCTTGTTTGAAATAAGAACATGACCTCTGTGACTCTCAGCCCCTCTCCACTCTACCCTTTCTCAATCAGGAATATAACACGATTTCTGTATCCTCACTGCTGCCTGTTGATTTCCTGAGCATTGTAGACCCACTGAAATTATGTGTTCATGGGGTATCCTGAAACTTACATATGAATCCAATGGCAAGGAATGACTTACATGCAGATTGTGTGTACCTCCTTTGCAAATGTACAAGCTTGATTATTCCATTGGACTTCACTTTGAAGTACAAGCTCACAGATAAAATTATTAAATTTTTAAAAACACATTAAATCAAGTGAAGGGTCCTTGTAAATGCCCATCCCTGTGCCAGCGCACAGACTGTGTACCCATGAAGCCAGCCTTCCATCGAGCAGTGGGGCATTCTGCCCTTAAAAAGGAAAATGGGGAAAGTTATCATAATAGATCAGGATCTCCAGGGCTCCAAACACCTAGAAAACAGGACGAGGAGATGTGGGTTCTCTGTTGTGGGAGTGAGAGGCACCTTCTCTGGTCCACAGGCTCCTCACTAAGAAAACAGTAAGAATACTGCCCAGGGAAGGATTTCCTCCTCCAGGTTCAAGGACAACAGCCTCCTAATTGGCTTTTTGATGCGTGGGTCACCGGCCAGCAGTGATCACAGAATGCTGCAGATGGCTCGTTGATACGCGAGAAAAAACATGCACAGAAACAGACTAGTTTCTGTGGAGAAGTAGGGACGGAATGGCCACCCCCTCTAGTGGGGAGCAGGCCGATTTACCATCCAAACCTGCTTTTATTGGGCTTGTTTTGCATAATAATTCAGGTAAAGTACAGTACTCATTAGGGAGAAGTAAGGAACCATAGATAACAAGGAACTCTGCCAGTCTATTTTGAGTTGGGGTCAAAGAGCTGTAAGACTTTGAGGAACAAACTAACTTCCTCCTTGGACCCCTCTCATTCAACTGAGAGCATTCTAAACAAAGGAGGTTTCACAGTAATTTACATGTTCTTTCTTAGGCCTGATCACCCGGGTAATCCGCCCTTTTCAGCACAGAGCTGCACCACCCTGTCACTGTTTCAGGTTTAGGTGGAGCAAGGGAACTAAGGCAACCAAGAGATAAGGAGATTTTCTCCCAGACGACGAGAACTCAGGCTATGTCAAAGCCGAGGAGCGAGGGTCCAACACCCCCTTTTGCTTCAGCCCCCAAAGACCTTCTTTTGGGGGGCCTCCCACGTGATCATGCCTGTCTTAGGTCATTCCCCCCCCTGGGGAATCTTACCCGTCTTTGGCTAACTGACCAAGCTTTGGGGTTCAGTTATGAATGAAGCAGCGCTCCTGCCAGGGAGATAAGCTTTTGTCTCCTTGCTGGTTTACGGTTCCAAGGGCATTCCCTTATCCTTAGCCTAGGCAGGGGTTACAGCTTCTGATACCAGGAAGGGCAGTTCCCAACAGCTTTTGTTGTTGTCATTGTTGTCGTTCCTAACACTACCATCTTTTAGCCACATATCAAGAGTAATCCTCTTGAAACGTGTGTTGGCTCCTGAAACTCCTCTAGACAAAACCATCAGCCACATTCCATGTCAGAATCAAGACCAAAGTCCTCAATGGTCTGTATTTATTTCCCTTGGTGACCTGCTGATGTTATCACATACTTTTTCCACTCTCCACCTCCACTCCAGTTACACTGGCATTTTATCTATTCCTTGAATGCATAACTGAAGTTCTGTTTGCTCTGTCTGTGTTATCAGTGAGAGCAATCTTCCTAGTCTCTTCAGATCATCATTGCTTTCCAATCACCAAGCTTGATACTGTGATATACTCTTAAAAATCACAAATTGGAGCTTATCTGTCTGCTCTAATATTTTGATGGCTTTTCATTATCTGTACTATAAAGTACAAGTCTTAACATGAGGGATAGATAATTTTTCATAATAGCTGATACATATTAAATATTAAATTAGTAAAAGTCATAATTTCTGAGGCCTTTCCGATATTTTGGTCCTTCACATTCTTCTTCCTCTCCTTTTTTATTCTTTCTCTTCAGTGTCCTTCTCTCTCTCACCTTCTTGCCCATTCTCTCTCACCCTCATCCTTGCTCAGTGACATTTGCAAAATAACTGTTTAATAGTGAAATTGTCACAGATCTAGTAGAAAGCTCCTTCAACAAGTAATAAATTTGGAACAGTAATCCTGCCCTATTAGAAGTAAAAGGGCTGATAATCAGCAATACAGATGAGTAGAGACCTGCAGCCTCTGGGTGTGAAAGGAATTGAGTTAGGTCTACAATCTATCAGACAGTAAGTAAGCTGTCACTAATAATGACAGAAACACTAACCTCCAGTATTAAGCCCATAACTTTTTGGACTGCTGATACTTTCTGCTGCCAAATGCTTTGGCTTTTGCCAGAGCATGTGGGTATTAGTGATGAATTAGTTGCAGTAACTACAATTATGCAGCTTTCCACTAGAGGTTATATTATTTTCATATTGCTTTTATTATCTTCCACAAATATCAATGTTCATATAATTTATATGATAACCTGAATACATTTTTGTAACTGATAATCATTCTTCCATAGCATATCTAAAATATCCCTTTTTTGTGGAAGCTATGCTACACAAATTCCAAATCACTTAACTTTTTAAAATTATATCAGAAGATTGTTGGTGCACACATTTTTAAACTGTCATATTTAGGAGACTAATCGAGATTCATTTTGATAGATATCTTTGGTGATAAATAGATTGCCTTCCACTATGTATTAAAGAACAGCTTGTTTCCTTTGGATTAAAATTTTATGGTAAAATGAAAATAATTTTTCATTTCTCATAATTTATGATATTATCATATCTTGTTACATAAAATGCCGATGAACAAAAACACTCCTGCTGTTACAATCTGTGCTGAAAAGCTTCCTTAAACTATACTGTCTCTATTTCTATCCATAGCTATAGCTGTAGGAAGTTGAAATTTTCTCACAGTATTTGCTGGATGATGTTAATACCTGGTTATAATAGGCACTAACAATATAACATACAGTTGCTCAGCTCAAATTTTAAACAACCAAACCTCTCTGAATAAATATCACATGCTTTTAAGATGTGTTCCTGCCTGTCAATGTTTTTAAATTATTATTATTAGCATTTAATTCTTATTTATATACAAGTAAACTTATTAGGCATTGCTATAATCTACAATCAGTATTATACATAATCCAAATCTAAATATAAATATGTGCAGCTTTCTAACAATCACTTAGGATTTGTAGGACTATATTGAATTGGAGGAATAAAAAGCCTTTAAGATGTGTAAATACCTCAGAAGCTCACTTTCTTCAAGTTTGAGAATGTTAAGACCTATTGAGTCATTTACATATGGTTTGAATAATTTACATATGTTCTATGACTCTGGTACCAAACATTTGGGAATCTTGCAATGTAAATGAGGAGTTCTTCCTGAAAACCAATGGCTAGATTAGGGAAACATAACATGGTGGGTTATAGTTTTAGGTCTGGAGACAGACTGCTTGTAGTCAAAGCTGGCCATTTCCAATTGCATGGCCAAATATCTCAGTTTCATTATGTGTAAAATATGACTAAAATCATTTACTAAAAAAATTAAATGAGAAAAGTGGTACATCTAAAACCCTGATAACTCTTGTCATTTCAACAAAGCTCAGTAAATACTAGCCATTGCCATATTAAATAGATTCTAAGGTACATTTTTATGACATTTCAACATCCCTGAAATAGGGTGTATATTGCAGTCTCTGTTTGCTTACAATTACTGGAGGCCACGATACAGTCACAGTGTGGTTGCCAATTTATAAACTTCAAAAGAAACAACATTAACACTTAAAGACTGAAGGTGCATCTCTTCATTTTAACAAGGTCTTTTTCTTTTTAATTTTTAGACAGAGGAGAAGGGAAGGAGAAAGAGAGGGAGAAAAATATCAATGTGTGGTCGTCTCAATCCACTGAGCCACACCAGCCAGGTTTTGCAAGGATTTTTAAAATTTCTCTAAACAATAATTTTAAATGTAGAGACTTAGAAATTTTTTGATATGACTATTGCAAATGAGTTTATGTTTTAGGATGCCATGAAAATAGTATTTTATTTTCCTATTTTTATTGTTAATACACACATATATATGTATGTATACATATATGGGTATGTGTGTGTGTGTGTGTTATATAAAGATAACTGATTTTATATGAACCTTATATCCTGTAACATGATAAAATGTATTTGTTGGTTCCAGTAGTTTTATTTTGTAGATCATGTAGGACTTGACATGCTCATATTCCTGTAGTCTTCAAATAAAGACATTTTTTTTTGTTCTTGCTGATGTGTATTTTTAACCTAGGTTTACTGCAGTGTTAAGTGCATCGTGTACAATGATAAGTAGTATCATGTCGCTGTTTCTCATTTTACAAGGAAAGTATAGTCTTTCACCTTTAAGTAAAATACTGGCTGTCAGTTTTCATAGATGTCCTATAACAGGTTGAGGGAATTTGACTTTATTTTCAATTAGATGAAAATTTTTATCATCAAGGGTAGGGACTAGATGGTAAGTAAGAGGGAGATAACAGGAGAAAGAAGGTAAAGGGGCAAGCACAGGAACACAAATAGAGGACACATGGGCATAGACAACGCTAGGGGTTAATGTGGGAGTGGGGTGGACAGGGTAGAGATGAGCAAAGGGGTAAAACACAGGACCACTGTAACTGAACAACAATAAAAAAATGAATAAATGTGGTTTTTTGGTACCCTAAAAAAAAGGTACTTTTTCACTTAGCATAACGCTCTCCAATTTCATCCATGCTGTCACGAAGGATAGGAGTTCATTCTTTCTTTCTGCTGTGTAGTATTCCATTGTGTAAAAGTACCAGTTTTTTCATCCACTCATTTACTGATGGGCACTTAGACTGTTTTTAACACTTGGCTATTGTGAACTGTGCTTTTATGAACACTGGGGTACATAGGTTCTTTTAAATTCATGTCTCAGGACCCAGCTGGTGTGGCTCAGTGAATTGAGCTCTGGCCTGTGAACCAAAGGGTCACTGGTTCAACTCTCAGTCAGGGCACATGCCTGGGTTGTGGGCCAGGTTCCCCAGTGTGGGGCATGTGAAAAGCAACCAGACAGTGATGTTTCTCTCCCTCTCCTTCTCCCCACCTTCTCCTCTATCTAAAAATAAATAAATATTCTTAAAAATAAAAATAAAGAATAAATTTATGTTTCAGGATTCTTAGGGTATAATCTTGCCAGTGGAATTGCTGGATAAAAAGGTAGTTCTCTTTTTAGTTTTCAGAGGAAATTCCATGCTGTTTTCCACAATGACTGCACCATATGATCTCACCTATAAGTGGAAGCTAACCAACAAAACAAATGAGTGAACAAAATATAACCACAGGAATGGAAATAAAGAACAAATTGACAGAGACCAGAGGGGAGGGGGGAAAGGGATAATATGAGAAAGAAGGAAAGGGCCATTGAGGAACATGTTTAAAGAACCCATGGACAAAGACAATGGTGGAGGAAGATTGAATGTGGGAAGTGCTGCTGGGTAGGTCAGTGGAGAGTAATGGAGGGAAAATGGGGACAACTGTAATTGAAAATAGAAAAAGGGTATTGAGTTTTTTCAAATTTAGATATTGTTGCATATAATTTTTCTTTTTAGTTTATTGATAGACAAATTACATTTTTTGTTTTTTAAACATCAAACCAACCTTACATTATTGAGATAAATTCAAGTCATAGTCATGGCGTAGTATCTTTCTATATACAGCTATATATAATTTGCTAATATTGGTTAAGATATTTTTCCATCGATATGCACGAGGGCTATTGGTCCATAGTTTTCATTTCTTATAATGCCTTGTTTTGGTTTGATTATCCTGGTAATGCAGACCTCATGTACTCAATTAGGTTGTATTCCATTTTTTCATTTTCTGTTTTCAGAAATAGTTCAGGTAAGATTGGTGGAATACACCAACCTAGTCTTTTGGATCTATAGTTTTCCCTTCTGGAAACTGTTTAGTTTATAAATTTACATATCTAATATATTTAAAGCTAAAGTGCTACTTATATTTTATATCACTTTTGAAGTCATTTTTGATTATTTTTCAATTATTTAAATTTTTTCTAAATTGTTTGTTTAGGCTGTTATAACAAATAGGCTAGGTGGGTAGCAAAACAAAACAAATATTTATATCTCACAAGTCTACAGGCTGAGAATTCAAGTTCAAGAACCAGTCAAATTGGTTCCTGGTGAGATGTTCTTCCTGGTTTATAGGTTGTCTGCTTACTGTGTCTCCCAATGGCAGTGAGAAAAATCATCTCTCCCTATCTCCTATTATAAGGATGCCACCCTCATGACAGAATTATTTCCCAAAGCCTCTACCAGAAATTTACAGAACATTCTATCCAAAGCAGCAGAATACATTCTGCTCTCATTTATATGGAACACTGTCCAGAATAGATCATATGTTAGGCCACAAAACAAATCTTTGTAAATGTAAAAAGATTGAAATCATATCAAATGTCATTTCTGACCACAACAGTATGGAACTAGAAATCAATTAACATGAAGAAAAATGGAAGACTCCTAAATATGTGGAGATTAAACAATATGCCAATGAACAACCAAAGGGTCAAAGAAGCAATTAATAGTGGGGAAAACATATCTTGAGAAATATGAAACTAGAAATACAACTTACCAGTATCTATGGGATGCAGCACGAGCCATTCTTATTAGGAAAGTTTACTATTTGTTAAGTGGGTATGTGAGTTTTATATTGATGCTACAACAAATGACCACAAGCCTTGTGCCTTAAAACAACATGTATTCATTATTTTACTGTTTTTTTTTTTTTTTTTTTATGTCAGCAGTGGTACAGATCTCATCAGACTAAAATAAAGGTGTCAGTAGACTGCATTTCTTTCTCAAGTGTAGGGAAGAATTCCTTTTCTGCACATTTGGTATGTTAGCAGAACTCAGTTCCTTCCAGATGGAGAATCAAGATTTAGATTTTCTTGCTGGCTGAAATCTGAGAGTAGTTTCCTGTATATAGAAACAAGTGCATTCTGTAGGCAGTGATCTCTCTCTCATTCACTGTGTGATATCACTGATGGAGAGAAGGGAAAGCTTTTTGTCTGAGTTCATCAACAGGGACTTGGATTCTATTAGGCCTGGAGCTAGAGAATACTGTGTTTTAAGGGATGTGAACTGATTCCAACTACTGATCAATACCATACTGACTTATCTAAGCGCTTTGAAGTGCTCAAAAAACAAAACAAACAAACAGAAGAAACAGACCTACAGGTAGATGTGATTGTGACACTTGAGAGGACTTGCTGTGCGTTTTTACTAGGTCATGGCATCTGTGAGCTCCTTGTCCCAAGGGACTCCCATCACTCCTTTGCCCTTTATAATCAAATAAGATTTCACCTGCATCAACGAGGGAAGCACAAATTTCATGTGGACACTAGAATAGAACGTGATGCTGTGGCTTTACTACTGTTGGACACCTTGCATTCAGGTTGTGACAAAGGGTCAAAAGTAGAACCCCACAGATTTTGTGCTCATTTTTGGAACACTAGTCAATACTTCCAATTCCTGTGATGGATCTGGCATTGTGACCATGAAATGGGCCACCTGTTCCTCTGGACCACAGTCATCAAAAACTGACCCAGGTCTACCCCAAAAATGTACCATGTGTACTTGAAAATAATGTATATTCTGCTGTTTTGGGGTGAAATGCTCTGTAGATATCAATTAAATCCATTTGATTCAGTGTATCATCTAAGGCTTCTATCTCATTGTCGATTTTCTGTCTGAAAAAATCTATTAATTGAAGTCAAGAGTGTTAAAATCTCCTACTATGACTTCATTTCTGTTGATCTCTCCTCTTATGTCCATCAAGATTTGCTTTACATATTTAGCTGATCCTATGTTGGGTACATAAATGTTTAGCAGGGTTAAATCCTCTTGTTGGATTGTTCCCTCTATCATTATGTAGTGTCCTTTGTCTCTTACTATAGGCTTGGTTTTAAAGTCTATTTTGTTTGATATAAGTACTGCTACCCCAGCTTTTCCTTTTCCATTTGCATGAAACATCTTTCTCCATCCCTTTATTTTAGTCTGTGTATCTTTCATTCTGATGGGGTTTTTGGAGAAAGTACATATATGGGTCTCATTTTCTTATCCATTCAGGTACCTTGTCTTTTGATCGGAGCACTTAAGCCATATTTATTTATTTATTTATTTAAATATTTTATTTACTTATTTTTAGAGAGAGGGAAGGGAGGGAGAAAGAGAGGGAGATAAACATCAATATGTATTTATCTCTTACACATCCCCTACTGGACACCTGGTCTACAACTCAGGCATGTGCCCCAACTGGAAATCAAACTGGTAACACTTCAGTTCACAAGCCAACACTCAATCCACTGAGCCACACCAGCCAGGACTAAGCCATTTATATTTAAAGTGAGTATTGACAGATATGTATTTATTGACATTTTATGTTTTACTATTTTTTTTTCTGTTTTTTTTTCTTCTTTTTCTTAAAACAAGCCTTTTAGTATTTGTTGTAATACTGGTTTGGTGTTAACAACTCCTTAGCTTTTTCTTGTCTGGGAAGCTCTTTATTTCTCCTTTAATTTTAAATGATAGCCTTGCTGGGTAAAGTAGCTTTGGTTGTATGTCCTTGCTTTTCATCTCTTTGAATATTTAATGACAATCTCTGCTGGCCTAAAATGTTTCTGTTGAGAAATCAGATGACAGTCTAATGGGAGATTCCTTATAGGTAACTAACTTCTCTCTTGCAACTTTTGAAATTCTCCCCTTGTCTTTAAGCTTCAGCATGTCTCTTCTCATCTAGAGCGTCCATAACTGCTTGTTTTCAAATTTAATAATTAGGCCAATGATTCCTTTTTTTTTTTTAATGGCAATACCAAAGACAGTAATAAGGCCAAAGTAACATGGTGCAATTTTAGTGTTTCAATCAGGAAGAGAACACTTTTCTGTATTACACAGAAGAATCTAATAATAATGGATAAATGAATTCAGTAAACTAGGATACAAAATTAATATCCAGAAATTAGTTGCATTTTATATGCCAATAATGAACTATAAATAAGTAAAATTAAGAAAAAATCCCATTCACAGTTACTTCAAAAATAATAAAATGCCTAAGAATAAACCTAACCAAGGTAAAAGATCTGTACTCAGAAAATTATAAGACACTAAAGAAAGAAATAAAAGATACAAAGAAATGGAAGTAAATACTGTGTTCATGGATAGGAAGAATTAACATAATTAAAATGTCCATACTACCCAAAGCAATCTACAGATTCAGTGCAATTCCTATAAACCATTCCAATGACATATTTCATAGGGCTAGAAAAAATATTTTTAAAATATATATGGAATCACAAAAGGTACTGAATAGCAACAGTGATCTTGACAAAGAAGAACGAAGTTGGAGGGATCACTCTAATATTAACCTATACTATAAAGCTATAGTAATCAAAACAGCATGGTACTAGCATAAAAACAGACACTTTGATCAATAGAACAGAGTAGAGAGGTGAGAAACAAATCCACACCTTTATGTTTAATTAATATTTGACAGAGGAAGCAAGCACTTACAACAGGCTAAGTATAGTTTATTCAATAAATGGTGTTGGGAAAAATGGAGAGATATGTGCAGAAAAATGACACTAGACCACCTTCTCATGCCACACACACAAGAATAAATTCAAAATGGATTGCAGACTTAATTGTTAAACCTGAAATCAAAAGTCGTAGAAGAAAACATAGGTTCTAAAATCTCAGACGTTGCTTTTATCAATATTTCATTGGCTATATCGCCTCAGGCAAGAGAAACAAAATAAAAAATAAGCAATACTGCAACATCTTGCAGTATGTCAGACAGTTCTACACAATAAATAGCTATATCCCCTGAAATGCTGGGAGTGCCCTCACTCAAAAATACTGACAAACAGGGTCATATCTGTACTGGAATGTCTCCATACTGCTTTCCACGGTGGCTGCACCAATCTGCATTCCCATCAACAGTGCATGAGGGTCCCTTTTCTCCACATCCTTGCCAGCACTTGTTGTTTGTTAATTTATCGATGATAGCCATTTTGACACGTGTGAGGTGAAACTTCAAGGTGATTTCACTTTCTTTTTCTTTCATGATTAATGACATTGAGGACCTTTTTGTATGTCTATTGGACATCTGTATGTCCTCTTTGGTGGAGAGCCTATTCAGGTCCTTTGCCCATTTTTTAAATGGATTTTTTTGGGTGTTGAGTTGTGTAAGCTCTTTAAATTGTGGATATTAACCCCTTATCAGATATATCAGCATATATGTTCCCCTATTCAGTTAATGTCTTTTAATTTTGTTGATATTTTCTTTTACTGTGTGAAAACTTTTTGGTTTCATGTAGTTCCATTTGTATATTGTTTTTTTAACTTTATACACTAAACATCTCCCATCCCTAGTCATTGGAAAACCTAAAATGACTCCACACATTTCAAATTGTTTCTTAGTACTACCAATCTAAATAATAAATACATGTTTAAAGGGGAAGTAAATGAAGTCAGAAATTACTACTGTTGATCTTTCATTTATTCATTTTTTATCATTTGTTTAACAAACATATATTGAATAATTCCAAAGTGACAAATTCTACACTGTACACTGCATATATAAAGCACAGAATGCTCTTGACCTAAAGCTCCTTCCATTTCTCTGTCCCATCCTTAAACTAGAGGAGCTATTAAGACTGTTATTCAGATTGTAGGGCATTTATTGAGCCACACATAGTGTGTTCTAAAAAGGTTGTTGACACACAATTCTGTTTCTTCTAATTCAGTCTTTCATACTTTATGTCTTCTGGATAACTTTTCCATTTTTTAATTTTCCACTCAAATGTGCCAAGTGACACATTTCCCTCAAGTGATAAATTTGTAGTAAGATTGAAAGAACTCTGGGAAGAGGTTTTACTTGAGCTTTGAGGTCGCTACCCATGTTCTCATGGAACATTATAAAAAGTCCTATACTAGTATAAAAAGACTATTCAGGTTAATACTTTTCCTTATTTCTCATTTTGTGTGTGTGTAAATTCTTGGGGACTCCATGTGGGCAGTGATAAGGTTAAGCCAAGATTATAACCCTCTAATACTATGACTCTTTTCACATTATAAACTTGCCATGATTTGCATTTCTTGAAGTCCTTCTTGTAAGCATAGGCAGCTAGGAGTTAACAAAAGAGAAGGGAACTAGACTGGCTGGGTCTAATTGAGTCTGGAAGTTACACTTAGGCTTAAGTGTAACTTCAGGCTTAAGTCTGGAAGTTCCAGCTTCAGATACCCCAGGGGATAACTGATTCCCTACCAAAGACATTAACACCTGCTAACTGTCTAGGGAGGAAGGGCCAGCTTTCCAATTCTCCCAGGGTAAAACTAATCCACTTGCCCAGGATATGGAGGGAGTAACAAAAAATAAAGGCAAAATTCCTCTTCTGGGCACATGTACAGTAGAAACCACACGATGCAGCAAAACCTTTGGGGCAGGGGCAATAGGAGCCAAAATGGTGAAAAAAAGGGACTGAGCCTAGCCTGAGAAAAGAATCAGATTGGATAAGGGCATGGAATCCTGGAAAGATGAGGAAAGGGATTGGTTACAGGGTGCGGGTGGGGGTGGGGGGGTGGGCAGCACAAGCCAGGGAAAAACCAGAAAGTAGATTGGATTATGGGAAAGAAAGCTGGCTACTTTTCAGAAACCACAAAAATAGATGGAGGATTATCCAGGATCTCTGAGCAGTTGCTACTAGGGCATGCCCACACTCTGCATCCCTGGAGGTATATCATTGCCCTTCAGCCCAATAGATCTTGCCACTACAACTAAACTTATCCCACACATGTGCCCTTTGAAATTCCTTTCTTGTGACACTATAGAACCCATTTCCAACAACAGCGCTTTCAGCTTGCTCCCACATTAGTTTCCATAAGATAATACTGATTTTTGAAATATGAACCTTCTTACACAGAAGGGAAGTAATACAAATAATATTGAACTCACACTAAAAGAGACATAGAAACAGAGAACTAAACATCAAACATCAGCAGAGTAACTTCAAGAGTCCACCCTGGATTCTAGAATGAGGCAGAGACTTTACAAAGAAAGGAGAGGGCTGTGGGGTGACAGTGATGGGGGAACACAGAAAACATCAACTAGGACTCCCTCTCTGTGGGTAAATACAGATAACGGATACAAGTCTTTGTGGGTCAGAGCTCAGGTTAAGAAGGATTTGAGAAAGAGGAAATTGGAAAGTGCCTGAGACAGGAGATTAGGAGAGATATGGTCTCTAGAGGAGACTGAGACATCGTGGAAAGGAATAGGTGAGCCTCGGATCTTAATAGTCAAAGGAAAAAATAAATATGTTGAAGATAAGGCTACTGTTGAAACAAGACAGTATCAAAAAATCATGAAGAAGTTTAAAGAATCTTTACTCCTATTTCTAAAAGTGCTGATATCATCAAAAGGAAAAACACTCCTATTTATTCTATTTTTGAAGTTTGCCTCTGTTTGTCATCTCAAGGGTTTCCCCTGTCAGTAGCAGCAGTAGTTATAGGAAGGAACCTGAATACACACACAGATATATTTTGAAACCTAGACAATTTAACCTAAAATACATTTCAGCTTTGGAGTGCCCTTGAGGGTGGAACTGAATTGCTCAGCAGATGAATAATGGGATTCATTACTATGACCAGTTGAAATCTAACATAACCCAAGGTATTCCCTTGCTATTTAGCAGCTTAGAGATTGTGTAGAGTAATGCAGCCCCACTTCAAGCAATTTTTTATCCTACCACAGAAGCCATCAACAAAGGGGTATTTTCTTCCTACGGATAGAGGTATATCTATTTTCATAGATACAGAGAACAGAGGCCACCTCTTTGCATATTCAAGTGACCTTGTTTTAGATCATTTTAATTCTGTGATGCAAAAAAATAAGTGCTTATTTATTAAGCAAGCTATAAGAATAGACTTGATCAATATCCTAAGGGCACATATACTTACCTATATATTTTGCTTTTGTTAGTGTGTCCAAATAGTCATATGAATAATAATGTTAGATCATCAATTTAGAGATAGTCTTTGTGTTCTTTATTCTATTATACATGCAAAATAAAATCTGCTATATAAAATATAAATTAAACACTATGAGGTCACCTTTTCCTTACTGTGTTTTTCCAGATAACAAAAAAACAGGGTTTACCTGTCTTTATTTTTATGAAGCTAAAATTTACACAATCATGTAACTAGTATAGTATAAAATTAAAATATATATATATAGGTCAATTTTACCTATGAATATATATAAAAATAGAACAACATGCCCTAGCTGGTGTCACTTAGTTGGTTGGAATGTTGTCCCCCTCACCTAAAAGTTGTGGGTTCAATCACAGTCAGAGAGCCTATGAGAGACAATTGATGTTTCTCTCTCACATCAATGTCTCTCTCTCTTCTCTCTCTCTCTCTCTCCCCTTTCCTCTCTTTCTAAAAGCAATAAAAAATGTTCTTGGGAGAAAATTAAAAAGTAAGATAAGGCTAAAATAATCTATGTTTAGGAAGACCTATTAAGAGACAGCTGTGACATTTAGCAATATTAACAATAACAACAAAACACTGTGATCTCAGGATATTAATGTTACTTGTCTTAGTCCTACTTTTTGTCAATGTCTGAATCAGAACCCATATAATCTGATGGGTAATTCTAGGTTTCCAAGTAAGCTACCTTGTTCCCATTCTACAAATGGATTAGTTAGGATAATATATGCCACTATTAAAAGTGAACTCACAAGCTCTATAATTTAACACAATTAAAGCTCTTTTGTGCTCACCTAAACTGAAAAATACTGAGAGCCTAGGGATCAAGAACACCTGGGACCTACTGTCATACGGCTCTGTGATCCTCTCGGACCTTTGGTCCTATGGCTCCAGCTGACAGAGAAAGAGAGGCAGAAACACACATGCCACAATATACAGATGATGGGTCATAGAATTATACACTTGAAGCCTATATAATCTTATTAATCAATGTCACCCCAATACATTTAATTAAAACATAAAATCAATATCTGCATTTCAACATTAAAAAAACAGAAAAGAAATGCTCACCTTCTTAACTATTCTTGCAAATGTAGCACTAATTACTTATATTCACATTCCATTACTGAAAAGCAGTCAGATGATTTCAAAGTCCCCGAGTGGGATCTGGGAAATCAAATCTCTAACTAATAGCTCCACAAAGTTTGTGGAAAAATGATATCTCTTTATAAGACCCATACCATGTTCTAATTTATACTTGTTGTTCTGTTTAAGACTACTTATTGTTATTCAATCTAAGACATTTTAATAGTGTTACCTTTCTCAAAAGCATTCTGGTTTGAATGATAGATTATGTGATCATCCTATGTTCTACTACAATGCTTTTAGAAAACTACAGATTTTTATAATTGTGGTTTGATTTTGGTTCATTTCTAATACATAAAAGTAGATGAATATGCCAATATTATAATGTTTTGCTGTAGATATCATTAACATACTGTTTAATGTGTTTAGTTCATAGAAAATACTTAACACCTCTGGAGATCCAGAGTGTTGTAACTATTTTTAAAATACATTCCCAAAATATTTAATAATTATAACATTTTTCAATGTATGAAACCTGTGTCAGAAAATTATCAAAAATAAAATGTTTATGATTTTTGACCCTAGATAATACAGTTTTGAAGAAAATCATACATAAATAAGTGAAAAGCAGCCAAATATTCCAAGATACAGTGAATATTTTAAAAACATGTTGGAGGAAAATTTAAATATACAATAAAAGTACACCTAAAAGAAAAAAGACAACCAAGGTGCTCTGCAAAGAGAATTTAAGACAAAAAGCAACAGAATTTAATATATATCAATTTAACACCCCACGCAATTGCTTAATGCTACAATAAACTCTCCCACAGTGTACAATTTGAGTATATAATTTTAAAAAAATGATAAAGCAAGTGAAGATGTAGTAACAGACCCTTTAAGCAATAACCAGCCCTGTATCCTGAATACTAGCATTCTGTGATATCATGTAAGATTTGCTTATGAAAGCTATCTGAGAAACACAGTTTACCATGACAAGGTGCTGAGCTCCCAGGATAAAAGTACTACTCCTTCTCACGAAATGTAATGAAGGCTGCACTTCAATGAAGTGCGGTTGTCAGCTGAAGGAAAGTTACTGCTTTGTTATGTTGAAATAACACATACACATAGAACAGAACACGAATTAAAACAATTTTTGAGACAGCAGCATGTATAATTTCATAAGGTGTCTCTACCATGATTTTTTATAATAAAAAAGTATTAGATATAACCCATTCAGCTTATTTTCCTCTGAGCTACCTACCCTTACCTCAATACCCTCTTCTCCCCACCCCATTCCAACCATCAAATAAACACAGCTTTCAGATGTTGGTGTCACAGTGAAGACTTTATACAATCTTAAATTTTTTGAACTCCAAAATAACAGCCTGACCAGTACCTTCTGAACTGAAAACTCATAAATTCCTTTTTAAAAATATTTTTATTATCTGTGAATCCTCACACCAGGATATGTTTATTGATTTTAGAGAGAGATGAAGGGAGAGAGAGTGAAACATCGATGTGAAAGAGAAACAGCAGTCCGTCACCTCAGTGTGCACCCTCACTGAGGATCAAACCTACCACCTAAGCACGTTTCCAAAACTGGGATAGAACCCTCAGTGTTTTGGAGTGTTTTGGTGTGTGGGGCGATGCTCCAACCACCTGAGCCACCCAGCCAGGGCAAAAACCTCATAAATTCTTAATTGTACTATTCAATAGCAAATATTCTGGAACTTTCTTAAAATAGCTGATGCCATAAAAAATGAAAACAAGAAGAAATGAATGTCTTTATCCTTTTAAATAGAAAAATGTCAAAAGTTTTTTCTTATTTATAATGTCTATTCAAATGTATAACCTGTCACATTTGAATGTTTTAAGGTATATGTATTTCCAAAATTTTATGGACTGTTTTAGGAATTATTGTCCACTACATTCACAGTCATTTAAAAAGATGTCACTAATTTGCTTTTGAAATCTAAGAATATTAATTAAAAAAGGTAATGATTACCTATTAGTATATTGCCATGCCATAAAGAGCAACATATGAGGAGTGATTCTGATAACTTAATTGGGATATTACAAAGAAATTTATGTAGAAGGGGCCTTAACTATTCTCAAATACAAATCACTCATTTTAAAATAAAAAATCACAAGAAGGTTAACTGACTTCACAAAATCACTCTAACTTTTTGTGGAAGAACTAGGGCTGATATTACAGTCACCAATTATTTCTATTTTAATGTGTCCAACACTTTGTATCTCTTATCTGATTAAATTCTTGCAGCACCCTGTAAAAAGTTAGGATAATCATTAATATTTCCACTTTTCAAAAGATGAAGAGAAGAAGACATTGGCTTATGTAATCTACCCATTTTGGAAAGATACCCACAAACATCTAAATTTATATATCATTTATAGAATATCTCCTTTTAGGTATTTTATGTAATATTTTTTGAGGCCAACTATACAGGTAAACTTAGTTCCCCTTTAAATTTCTAAACATGAGTTTTGGACCACTGTGCTACCAGGCTCAGAGACAGAAAGCTTTGCTCAAAAATCTGTATTGTGTTTGTCACCTTGGTGTAAATAACCTGCATTTTTAAATATGTTCATGTAAAATGTAATTTGTCAATAAGTAACATATTTTGGACAGTTGCCACAAATGAGAAAGTCTTTGTGGAAGTCCAGATTTCCAGAGAAGTTACTTCATTAAAGCAAAAAATTATATGTTTGGATGTATTGAAGTGGGTAAAAGGAATATTTTGGTAATGCCCTCATCATTCCTACACCAAGGTGGTATATCTCACTTAGGGTTTAAAGGAACCTTCTCGGCCAATGACTTTTGCTTGCCATAGAAAAGGACAGTGGCTGAGGGAGAGCCCAGCTTCCCTTGTTCTGCAGGTTGCTGTCAAAGAGAGTCATTTAAATATCCTTGAAATGGGAGGTCCGTGTCCAAGGGAGAGAGAAGATGGAGAAAACAGTAGATACAATTCTAAGAGGGAATTAAAGGTATGTGGTTCCTGCTGACTGCATTGCAGGTTTACCAGGAAGCCTGTTTACAAGCCACAGGGTAAACCTCTATTGAGGATCTCTACAGCTGGCTTTCAGGATTTCCCAATGCTCTGCCTGCCTCACCCACACCTACTTTCATTGTGAAGCTGGTTTTATGTGTAAGATCCCAAGGGTCATGACAATAGTGAGATTTAGTTAGGGAGCATGTATAGAAAGCAGACCAGGGGCTGTGGGCAAGGAAAAAAATACATTTAAGTTGTAGTGCCATTTCTGAGAAAAAAATAAAAGCTATCAACAGCTGGACTGATGTGTTGCAAAATCTGGAGAAAACATACAAGCTTAAGAATTCTGCCACAAAAGATAGCAACACATGTGGAGTAGGTGTATTCATACAAGATCTGAGAATCACTAATAGAACTAAAAAAAAAATTTTACCCAGAATACAATTAGTAAAGATCAGAGAAAGTGAATCCTACTTCACTTATAAAAATAGAAAAGCAAAACTCTAAGGGATATGAAAATTCAAGGACATATGACATCATCAAAAAATCACAATAATTTATTACCAAAAACAAAAACATAGAGATTTATGATTTATCTGACAAAGAATTCAAAATAGTTGTTTTAAGGAAATGTTATGAGCTACCAGAAAGTACAGAAAAGCAATTCAACAAAATCAGGCAAACAATGCTAACACAATATGAGACATTTAATATAAATATAGATCATAAAAAAGAACCAAAGAGAAATTCTAGAACAGAGTTTAATGAATGAAATAAAAAATACAATAAAGCACATCAACAGGAGACTATATCAACAGAGGAAAGAATGAATAATTAAGAAGATAGGAACTTTATAATAACCGAGTCAGAGAAGAACAAAGAAAAATAATGAAAAGTGAAGAAGTAGATGTGATATATGGGATACCATCAAAATAAACCCCAGTATGGAAATTTTTGGAGTTCCAGAACAAAAATTGGATTTGGGGGTGAAAACTTATTTAAAGAAATAATGGCTGAGAACTTCCCAAACCTGGGAGGAGATTTGGATATTTAAATTTATGGAGTTAATAAATCACCCTAAAAAATGTTTCAATCTAAAAAAAATTTCTATCAAAATTTAAGTACAAGAAAAAAATAATAAAACTGTCAAAAATCAAATACAAGATGCTAAAAGCAGGACAAAAAATTATAACCCACACAGGAACCCCATTATGCGATCAATATAGTCCTCAGCAGAAACCCTATAGGGCATGAGAGAGTGAGGTGATGTATGCAGCACCGAAAGAAAAAAAGTGGCAACCAAGAATACTCTTGTCTGGCAAAGTTATCTTTCAGAAATGAAGGAAGATATAAAGACTTTCTCAGACAATCAAAAGCTAAGAGAATTCATTATCATTAAATGAATCTGACTGAAAGAAATGATAAAAGGAATTCTTCAAGCTGAAATAAAAGAATATTAGTTAGTAACATAAAAACCTATAAAAACATACAACATAGTGTAGTAAACCCAAACATACAGTCAAATTCAGAAAACTCTAATACAGTAATGCTGTGCTATGTTAACCATTTAACTGTAGTATAAAGATTAAAGGACAAGAGTAATAAAAATAACTATAGTTATAATATTTGTTGATGAATACAAAACATAAAAAGAGATACATTGTGAGATTAAAGGACAGGAGGTGGAATAAAAGGGTAAAGTTTTTATGTGTGATCGAAGTTATCAACCTAAATAGAATATTATATCTATAAGGTGTTTTATATAAGCCTCCTGGGACCCATAGAGCCAAAATCTACACTGTATTTCACAAAATAAGTAGACAAGAGAACAGAGCATGCCGGTATAGAAACACATCAATTCACAAAAGAAAGTAGCACAGGGGAAGAATGGAAAAGGGGAACTATGAAACATCCAGAAAACAATGAAGATGACATTAGTGCATCCTTACCTGCTAATAATGACTCTAAATGCAAGTGGATTTAATTCTCAGATTAAAAGGCATACTGTGGCAAGATCAAAGCAAACAAGAAAACAAGACACAACTACATACCTTATGCCTACAAGAGACTTTTCCTGAGAGGTCTTCAAAACCAAATGCCAAGTTTTCCCAAATTCAAACATTCTCTTAGGGTAAAAAAAAATGCTTTTGCTTTTAATGCTTGGCAACCCTTTTGGTTTCCTGAATTCCATCAGATTTTTCCCAAGAGTGTGTGGTAAAACGAGATAATTTTTAATCCATCATAAAATTTGTTCTGACTAACCTAATCTATCTGATTTCTTACAACATATGATCTTCACTTTAAAACAACACATTTAAACAGTAACATTTCCTAATAAATCTCCAAAAATAAAAAGGAAAGAAAAAAATAAATTCCCCAATAGTTTTGTTTTTTGCATTCTTGAAATAAGGTATTATTATTTTGGCATTTTTTCCTCCCAGTCTTTTTTGTCCTCCCTAAAAATTTTTATACAGTTATGTTCTATATACACTTTCTAAATTAATAATGTATTAAGGAATGTTGTTCATGCTACTTCCTTTTCATAAACACCATTTTTGGATGGCTGCTGTGGGCAGAAAGCATGCCCTTTGCCTCTCTCCTGTTGTTGAACACAGCTACCTACACATATTAGCCATTCAGTAATGTTACTTGAATGAGGGGGCAGACATTTTAAGCAGAAATACTTTCTTATATGGTCACTTCTTTCCACCACACCATGTAATATAATAATGTAGTCTAAAAGTTGCTGAGTTAAACGCTGTAAGAATTTTACTCATGTTGCCATGTGAACTCAATAAAGAGGATGTGGTATTTGACTTTTGTCTCTCATAAGCCCTGGTCTCTGTGGAGTTCAGTTTGGGGCATTAATAATTAATTCCAAAAAATGAATACATTACCATACATTTTATTCCACATAAGGGATAGTCATTTCTTCACCTACCTGCCTTAACCTTTGACTTCCTATAATCAGTTTTCAATACAGCAGCTAGAATTATCTTTTCAAAAGTTCAAATAGATCGAGCCACTCTTCTCCTTACACCTTTCAATAACTTTCCATCTTAGAGTAAGAGCCAAATCCCTCAAAGTGGTTTACAAGCCATTTCATAATATAGCCATGCTGCCTGTCTGACCTCTTTTTCTTTCACTGTATTTTCTTTGCCTTGGTTCACCCACACTAGCCTTCCCACTGCTCCCTAAATACACAAAGCATGTATCTCTCTCTAGGATCTGGCATTTGCTATTCTCTTTGCCAGAAAACATTCTATTCTCTCCTTTAAATTATTAATTTCTCCTTTCAAATATCACCTTACTGAGAAGTTTTCCGCCACTTCAAACTGGTGCTCCTTGACCACTTCGTTATTTAATTTATTCATATGAGGTCTGTCCAGAAAAAGGCCAGCCATTATTAATATAAGGAGAACAGTTTGTGTGACATTGATGTAACGTGACAGCCAAAGAGATTGGACTGAAATGCTCATGTGTAAACAATGATGACTTCACTGGACTAGTCAGTAGGGGTGGTACATGCCAATAAGTGAGCATGCATACTGTGTGGCTGTGCATTCAAAATGACTGAGCAAGTACAATAATGAATCTGCATCAAATTTTGAATTAACCTTGAATGTTCCTCCATGAAAACTATTCAGGTGATTCAGGAGGCTTTCAGGGAAGACACGATGAGTACAATGCATATAAAAGTGTGGCAAAAATGCCTCAAAAGTGGTTGAGAATCTGTAGAAAGTGATCCACATTCTGGAAGCCCTACGATAAGCGAACACCTGAAAATGTTGAATGTGTGTGGGATACCATCAATAAAGATCTGTGTGAGGCCCCCAAGTGCCTACTTTGAAGGGGACTGAGGCATCATTGTCCTATGTACAATGTTTCTTGTATCCTGAATCTTTAATAAATGTCTATTTTTCATAGTGCATGGCTTTATACTTTCTGGACAGATCTCATATATATGTCAAGAAGTTTGTGCTTCACACCAGGATCTTTTCTTCCCTGCAAAGCTCAACTCCTTTCTTTTATATCATGCTGAGATACGAATTACATGCAAGTAACTTAACAATTTTTGATAATTTTACAATCTAATTTAATGTTAGCTTCTGGGCTATAGTTTGTCAGTGACATAAAGGTTAAATACTATGGCTAATGATCTTGAAATTCACACAGTACATATACTGTGGTAGAAGAAAATAAAATCTTTGAAATTCAAAGGGAAAGAACTTCTTTGTGAATATTTTTAGTGATGTTGGTATAGACACTTTTTGCAGATATGAAGCCACTGTACTTGTTTTTTTTTTTTTTTTGAGGCGTCAACCTCAACAGCTGGTCTAACAGCACAGCAAGCTTCATATTCTGAGATGCGTGCCATGGAGTTTCTTTGTAAAGAGTGCTTCCCTTTCATAAATTTTCTTTTTGAATGCATTAGTGAACCTGTATGATGCTGAAATTGGTAGGGAATATCTCAGAAATAAAATCACTATATAACTAAAACCCTAAGAGAAATCATACAATATTTATAGTATGTGCTTAACAGATTATCATTTTTCTCTCTGTGTCTCTTATATTCTAGGTGGAATGTTTGTCTAAAATAAGAGAATTAATAAACCTGAGCTTAGGGTTAGATCCAGTTTCTAAACTCCATATTATTGCAGTTCTTGTTGACTTCAAAATGGTTATAATATTTTTAAAACAGAATTTGTGTTTCCTTTTATGTGATGATATCATGTATGCCTTGGCTTTATATAGGATAAGGGCATTGAACATTTTGGTAGTACAACTAGGTTTTTGGTGATCCTGTTACAGGGAGATTGACTATATATAAGATCCCAAATAGAGCTTAATTCAATACAAGAATACTTATTATTTTTCCAATATGTGTTAGATATTTTAAGATGATTTTATTATCATGTGGATGGAACAGAGAAAAGTTAACTGATTCATACAGAAATCAAACCAAATTCTTTGTCCTACTTGCACTCATAGTCTTACCAATGAGGACCAAATCATTGGACAATAAGGGTCTGGATTAATCTTAGAAAGATGTGCTCAACTCCATCAGCAAGGCCAACTAACTCCAAATCAATTACTGTAAAATTACTGACATGCAACAATTAGCACATAAAGTTATCAGCAACCTAGGAAAATATTCAAAGTTTTGGGTAAATACCAGAGTGATTACTTCATTTGCCTAAATAAAAATCTTAAAAGTGTTAAATCTGAAGTACAATTTTTTCTGTTTTGACTTACATA
This sequence comes from Phyllostomus discolor, assembly GCF_004126475.2. Classification (NCBI taxonomy): domain Eukaryota; kingdom Metazoa; phylum Chordata; class Mammalia; order Chiroptera; family Phyllostomidae; genus Phyllostomus; species Phyllostomus discolor. Next base: position 54,350,535 of record NC_040907.2, read on the forward strand.
GTTAAGACAACATGATCCAAATTGAGTCTGTATCTTTGCACTTAATTTGACTTATTTTGATTTAGATTAACTTTTTGACTGAACGTCTACCTCTGAGAGAAGATCTGAGCCCCTGACAAGCAGAATGAGGAATTCAATTATTGCTATGGTAAATCCATCCTCAATTTGACACTTACCCTCAATTGGATCTTTTCATTGAGTTAGAGACTCCACTAACCATTCATTTCTTTTTTCTCATTATTCATGTCTACAGATTTATTTTTTACCCTTCACAAGAACTCTTTTCATTTAAACAAGTTTAATCAACCTCTGCAGATGTTTTCTCTAGGGAATTAACTGGACTGACTCTATCTTTGTGCAGATAATTGACATAATATTTAGCTCTTAAAAATTTTAAAGGCTAAATCAAATAATATAGGAAAATCATCTTATAAAATTAAAAATATATAACAAAAGGTTAAATATATTCCCAATGGATAGGTGGTAATATATGAATGTTTATAAATCTCTAATAATTAGAAGAAAAAATGATTATATGATTTAGAAAATTGTTTTGGTAATCTTGGGTTGAAGAATTAATTAGTGGTAAAATATCAAGGGTTAGAAAAATGAACCATGGATAAAAAAATTACCTACAGAGGCAACCAAAAAACCATAAGGTGAAAAATAACTTGTCCAAGGCTACTTGTCATTCATTAGTAAATCCTTCATTCATCCATGCATCCATCTACCCATCAATCATCTATTACATACAAACAATACAGTGGTGTAAATCAAGTCCATGCTTTCATGGCACTTACAGAATCCCAGAAAAAGAGCAAAGTCTTTCAAAACTCAACTATCTATTCCTAAGGAAACAGCTGAGGTCATACAACACAAAAGGATAAAATTCCACACACAGAAGTCCTCAATCTCATGAAGAGTGTATATTAAACATAATTATTCTCACTAGCTAATGAAGGTTTCTCCACCATTAATATAATTACATAGTTTTTTCTAGCTATTAGGAGACCATTCCTTTTAATGAAAGTATGCCTTTCCTCCAACAATATAGGAAAACCTCGAGAGGCAAACTGTTTGTGAATCATTTTTCTCTTGAACATCATTTTCATTTTCTGAAAGACACTGAAAGATGTTGTACTTATATACAAAGATTAATAACATATGATTCTTTTCCCAAGTGATTCAAAATCTAATAAGGAAGATAAATGTAACAGATAAGTACAATTGAATGTGACATACAGTATCACACAAGTTTAGAAGGGAGGGATTCTACTGAAAAATGCAACAAGGACATTGCATACAATAAGGCCTACTTCTAGAATAAGGTTTCAAATAATTTTTATGTCCAGTCATTTCTAATGTTATTGTGGCATTTATTCAATAAAAGTTGATTGAGTATTTACCATTAGACAGCCTCTGTGATAATTACTAGGGGCGTAACAGAGAAAAAGACAGTCTATGGCTTAAAAAATCCAGTCTAGCAAGTCAGGCACAGAACAAATCCATTCAGCAAAAATCCAGTCTAGCAAGTCAGGCACAGAACAAATCCATTCAGCAAGTACTAGTTGGGTCTTTACTACATGTTTCAGGCTTTAAGTAGAGGACCAAAAGAAATTAAAAAAAAAATTTCATCCTTACAGAGGAACTTATATTCTAATCAGGTGAAATAGACAATGAACAATTAAACAAGAAACACACTGTTTTTTTAAGATGACGATGGGGATTATTGGGAAAAAAATGCTAACATATTTACAAGTTGAAGTCACAGCCAAATAGCTGTCATACAGAAGAAATAGTTGATAATCAAAGACTTCCTGAGGTGAGTTTAGAAGGATAAATAAAAATTGTGTAATTGTTAAAAGAGGGAAAGTACATGTTTATTAGGGAGACCAGTCTGGATCTTATTCAATTATCTTTGTATCCTACAGTGACCTAAGAGGGGATAAAAGTTTTTTTCAGTGACTCCCAGGAGGAGCAAAGATAAAGAAACAACAATTTTTAAAGCAACCTAAATGCTGGAGGGAGAGCTATGCACAGTTACTACCAATGACCTACCTGGCCACCAAAGATCACAATAAGAGTGCAGATAAGTGTTGTACAGGTAGCAGATACAAGGCAAAAACAAAACAAAACAAAATGAAAACAACAAAATGAAGAACAAAAAGTACTAGAAATAGCATATGTCATAGCAGATAGCAGAATGACAACTGACCTGACATTTACTTTAAAGACATTGTGCCACATGAAATTCCTAGAAACTGGAATGCTAATTTGGGGGGCACGGTAAGAAAGCAGTGAAATTATAAGTTGATAGAATAGTTAGTTAAAAATAAAGACTTAATAATCTAAAAATATTGAGGCTGTGTATATTAGACTTTTCTGACATGTATCATTGGCAAATATGTTCTATTCAGTAGGTTATTTCATTTTATTGATGGTTTCCTTTGCTGTGGTAAAACTTTCTAGTTTGATGTAGTCCCGTTTTATTTGCTTTTTCCTTTGTTTCCCTTGCCTGAGGACATATATCAGAACAATATTGCTATAAGAAATATTTGAGATTTTACTGCCCATGTTTTCTTCTTGGATTTTTATGGTTTCAAGTCTTACATTTAAGTCTGGTATCAATTTTGAGTTTATAAAGAACATACATAACTCTATACCTGCAAAAATCCAATTGAAAAATAGGCAGACAATGTGAATAAACACTTCTCCAAGGAGGACATACAGATGACCCATAGACATATGAAAAGATGCTCAATGTCACTAATCATCAGAGAAATGCAAATCAAAACCACAATAAGATACCACCTCACACCTGTTAGAATGGTTATCATCAATAAGTCAACAAGCAGAAAGGTTTGGCCAGAATGTGGAGAATAGACTGGTGCAGCCACTGTGGAAAATAGTATGGAGTTTACTCAAAAAATGAAAATGGAACTCATTTGTGAGTCAGTGATTCCACTTTTGGGTATATATCTGAAAAAAAAAGCACCAAAATGATAATTTGAAGAAATATGTGCACCACTATGTTCATTGTAGCATTATTTACATTAGCCAAGATTCGGAAATAGCTCAAGTGCCCATCAGAAGATGATTAGATAAAAAAAGCAGTGGTATATTTACAGAATGGAATACTACTCGGCTGTAAAAAAAGAAAGAAATCTTAGACATTTTGTGACAGCATACATGAACTTGAAGTGTTTTGCTATGTGAAAATTTAGCAAATTTTTTTAAGTGAAATTCTTGCTTGGCTAAGTAAAATTTTGTAAGTGAAATAAGCCAGTCAGAGAAAGACAAATACTATATGATTCCATTTAGATGTGGAGTCTAATGAACAAAATGAACTAGTAAATAAAAAAGAAACAGAGTTATAGATACAAAGAATAGACTGACAGCTCTCAGAGGAGAGGGGTGTTGGTGGGTTAGGGAAAAAAGATAAAGAGTTAAGCAAAAAAAAGAGAAAAAAACAATAACAACAACAAGAAACACCTACAGATACAGATAACAGATACAGACATAAGTATGGTGATTACGGGAGGGAAAGGGCAATGGAGTAGGTAGAAGAGGCTAAAAGAGTGATAAATAGTGACAGAAGGAAACTTAACTTGGGTGGTAAATACAATAAAATATACTGCTGATATATTATATAAGTGTACATGTGAAACCTATATAATCCAATAAAATTTTTAAAATGAAATGGATTGGTACAGCCACTGTGGAAAGCAGTATGGAGATACTTCAAAAAACTAAAAATGGAACTGCCTTATGACCCAGACATTCCACTTCTGGGAATTTATCCAAAGAAATCCAAAACACTAATATGAAAGAACATAAGCACCCCTATGTTCATTGCAGTGTTATTTACAGTTGCCAAGAGATGGAAGCAACCCAGTATCCATCAGTTGATGAATGGATAAACCAACTATGGGATATTTACATAATGGCATACTACTTAGCTGTAAAAAAGAAGAAAATTTTATGCTTTGCAACAGTATGGATGACCTGGAGAACATTATGCTAAGAGAAATAAGCCAGTCAGAGAAAGCCAAACACCATGTGATTTCACTCATATGTGGAATCCGATGAAGAAAATGAACTAACACACAACATAGAAATAGACTGAGAGAATAGGCTGATGGTTCTTAGTGTGGGTGGCAGATGAGAAGGTGGAGGCATAGGGCAAAAAGGAAAAAGGACTCACAGGCATGAACAACAGGGTGGTGATTGCTGGGTGGACAGGAGCATAGGGGACTAAAAGGCAATGGAAAAAATGAAATATAAAAAACTAGAAAAAAGAAAAAGTTTTTATAATAAAAATATTGATGTTCTACTTAATTGGCAAAAGTCACTTATTGCTACTGAGTGAAACAGAGCAATATTTTTAATGGAAGTTTACTTATGGGAAAATAAAGACATTATCACTTGAGATATTTTGTGTGTGATTACTAAATTTAAAGGTCTATATAAAATGTGTTTGTACAAAAATATATTAACAAAATCAGTAGAAAATAAAGAAGTTGCAAAAAACTAAGAAATACTAACATGACTAGCAGAAACATAAGCACTTTCACTGATGAGTTATTTAAAATTTCTAATAAACAGGGAGTTAACAGACCACTAAACTATTTGTAAGAAGAAAAATCTTCCTAAGTATTTGAAGGAAAATAAAACTTCAGCACATCAAGTTAATTCCAGAAGGATATTGCAACACACACTCACACACACAAAACAACATAGGGGTTAAAAAATGAAATTGCATTATGTGATCATTTTTAAATTATAAAAATAACAATTTCATGTTTGAAATATCATGTTCGAATATCAAAGAAAAATACTATAAATTATTAGGTTCAATGACAACATAGAATTATAAAATCTCAGTGTCTATTTTACCAATCTTAATAATTAGTAGTGTGACATTTTTTCTGAGTAATATATATATATATATACCATTGTATAAATATGCCCAATTTATTTATCCACTTTCCTGCTGAAGGATGTTGTTTGCTTGCTTTTTCACTTTTTGTACATTATTAATAATGTTGCTATCAGCAGTTGACTATAAGTGACTTTGTAGATTGTTTTCCCCATTGGGTAGATATCTAGGAATAGAACTGCTGAAATAGAAAAAAAATCATATTGAACTTATAAGAAATCGTCAGTCTTTCAAAGTCTTTGTGCCATTCTAAATACTAACCAGTGATGTATAACAGTCTATTGCTTTATATCCTAGTCAACAAATAATATAATTGGTATTTACAGATAGCCAATCTAATAGTTCTACATTTGTATTATTGTGTTTTTAGTTTGCATTTCTCTAATATTAAATGATGTTTATCACTTTTTCATGTGCTTATTGGTAATGCTTATAAATTCTTTAAAATATGATCTCACCTTTAATTGGAACCTAATCAACAAAAGAAAAAAGCAAAAAAATATATAACCAGAGACATTGAAATTAAGAACAATCTAACAATAGCCAGAGGGGGGGGGGGGACAGTTGGGAGAAGGGTTTTCAGGAACTACTATAAAGGCACCTGGACAAAACCAAGGGGGAGGGTGGAAGCAAGGGAGGGAGGTGGATTTGGCTCGGGTGGGGGGTTGTGGAGGGGAGAAAATGCAGACAACTGTAATATAACAATAAAGTAATAAAAATATTTATTATTTATTTATTTTATTAAGTATATTTTATTGATTATGCTATTACAGTTGTCCCATTTTCCTCTCCTTTATCCTCCTCTACTTGGTACCCTCATTTCTTCCAGCGTTCACCCTGTAATTCATGTTCTTGGGTTGTACGTATGAGTTCTTTGGCTTCTGCATTTCCTATAATATTCTTTACATCCCCCAGTCTATTTTGTACCTACCAATTATGCTTTTTATTCCCTACACCTTTCCCCCATTCTTCGCCTTCCCCCTCTCCACTGATAACCCTCCATGTGATCTTCATTTCTGTGATTCTGTTCTTTTTCTGGTTGTTTGCTTACTTTTTTGGGTTTTGTTTTTGTTTTTTTTTAGATTCTGCTACTAATAGTTGTGAGTTTGTTGTCATTTTATTGTTCATAGCTTTGATCTTCTTTTTCTTAGAATAGTCCCTTTAACATTTCATGTAGTAAGGGCTAGGTGATGATGAACTCCTTTAACTTTAATGTTATCAGGGAAGCACTTTATCTGCCCTTCCATTCTAAAGGATAGCTTTGCTGGTAGAGTAATCTAGGTTGTAGGTCCTTGCTTTTCCTCACTCTGAATACTTCTTGCCAGTTTCTTCTAGCCTGGAAGGTTTCTTTTGAGAAATCAGCTGATAGTCTTAGAATAACTCCTTTGTAGGTAACCCTCTCCTTTCCTCTTGCTGCTTTTAAGATTCTCTCTTTATCTTTAAACTATAGCATTTTAATTATGACATGTCTTGGTGTAGCCCCCTTTGGGTCCAACTTGTTTGGGACTCTCTGGGCTTCCTGGATTTCGTGGAAGTATATTTCCTTTGCCAAATTGGGAAAGTTTTCTTTCATTATTTTTTCAAATAAGCTTTCAATTTCTTGCTCTTTCTCTTCTCCTTCTGGCACCCCTACGATTCAGATGTTGGTATATTTAAAGTTATTCCAGAGGTTTTAAAGCCTCTCCTCAATTTTTTAAAATTATTTTTCTTCTTCTTCTGGTTGAATATTTATTTCCTCCCTTTGTTTCAAATTGTTGATTTGAGCTTCCTTCCCTTCAGTGTTGGTTTCCTATCGATTTTTGTTTCACTTTTTATAGCCATCACTTCTTCCTTTATTTTGTGGCCATACTCAATCACTTCTCTGAGCATAATGTTTTTAATCTTTTGTGTGTTTTTATTTAATAGAGTTTTGCTTTAGTAGAGTTATAGGAGTTCTTTATATATTCTGTATACAAATCTTTAGTTAAATATATGCATTGCTAATATTTTCTCTCAATGTATGATTTGCCTTTAATTTTCTATGAGAAACAAAACAACTTAATAGAGAAATTATGGCTGAGTTTATCTGTTTGTTAAATGTTTTGAAAATAGAATTGCTTTTTTTGTTTAATGTTTTCTATCTGATTTTTGTTCTAATTGTCATTATTGTAGATAATAATATTTTTAATACAAAAGTTGTCAGTTGCATCAAAATTTTGTCCTGGTTCTTTTGCACTCTAGTTGCAGATTATACCACTTTTGAAAAAAATTTGGATTCACTGCACTGGGACTCAGATCTCACAACTCCATGTTGGAAGGTAAGGCAGTTTCTTTTTTTTTTAAATTTTTTAAAGATTTTATTTATTTATTTTTAGAGAGGGAAGGGAGGGAGAAAGAGAGAGAGAGAGAGAAACATCAATGTGCGGTTGCTGGGGGTCATGGCCTGCAACCTAGGCATGTGCCCTGACTGGGAATCGAACCTGCAATGCCTGATTCGCAGCCCGTGCTCAATCCACTGAGCAACGCCAGCCAGGGCGTAAGGCAGTTTCTTAAATTAATGATAGCAGTCTCACTGGCTACAGATGAAGGGTCCTCTTGTCATTTTTGTTTATAAATATTTGAGTTTCTCTCATATACCCATTTAAATAAGAAGTATTTATGTAATGTTTTAATGTAAATTTAAATCTTTGAAAGGGACAAATTCCATGACCTCAGGAACAAATAAATATTATTGAAATCATATAGTTCATGTGATTTATTTTTCATAATAGAATTCATCCTAGAAATCAAAAGACAAGTTCATGTGAAATTTTTGGCTATGCTTCACATTTTATAATAATTAATTTCTGATCAGGTCAGTGATTCTATTATTCATTTTTGTTTTTTCTTGCGACTTTTTCTTATCAAAAAAATGCTTCCATGAGATTATTTGAATGAACTATGTACCAAACATATATAGTTAAAAACGTTTTAATAGCATGAGCCTGAATAAAGTAAATAAATTTCTCAGGGGTCAAAGTCCATTATATGTTTACATAAGACAAAAGGAGCTATGAATAAATTGTATGGCTGCCTAAATTAAATACTTATAACCCATATATTCTTGTAACTTTTCACATCTTATATACAGTGTGAATGTATCATATATTAGAAGTACTGAGCACTCAAGTATGTTATCCATGTCTTTTTTTTTGTTTTTACATATACTATTTTCCACATTGAATGACATCACAATTACCATATTGTATTTGAAAGATGTATTCACCATTCAAATTTGTATATGTAATTTTTAAAATAATGACTAACAGAAAATATGTTTACCCTGCAACTATGTGTGATAAATATTATCCATTAGAGAAGAAGTTAAGACTCATAAAGATCAATTGCTTGCCCAAAGTCATATAACTAGTGCAGAATTTAAACCATCTGTCTATTAAGTCCACAATATTTACACTATATCAATGTTGTCAATATTAATAAAATATGTCTTAAAGTTAGATTTTAATATTAATATGATCTAAAAATTAGTTATTTAGTTTATTATTTAAAATAGTATGATAAAATATATATAGAAAACAACCACAAATTATAGAACTCCATTTTAATTTATAGAATAATTGCATGATTTTTGCTCAATAAAATTGTTGTAAACTGTAGGAAAAAATAACATTTCTATTATTTTAGTTTCAGAATTCGCTATTTCAAGGTAATATACTTCATTATTATTCATTTTCTTTTCTTAAGCTAACTTTGTATGCATTAAGCAGATATTGCATTTAGACTTTGTTGATGCCAAGTTTAAGAATGAACAAGATTATGGTAGGGAAGGAGAAAAAGAAGCACTTTGTAGGTAAGACAAAGTCTGTATAATGTCATTTGTTCCAGAAAGAAGGCTTCAGGAAAAACAAATGGTGACAATGATTGAGGATTTCAGTATTAACAACAAAACTCTTAGAAGCATCCTCATTATAAAATGAACAGAGTATAAGAATCAAATAGTATAATATCCTCTTGGTCCATCCATGCTCTTGGTCAGATTTCATCCTTTTTTATGTTCAAGTAATAATCCATTTTATATGCGTACCACAGCTTTTTTTTTAGTACATTTGGCTATTGATGGGCACTTGATTTACTTCCATAGCTTGGCTACTGTAAATAATGTTGAAATGAATATAGTGGTGCATGAAACTAACACAAATAATATTGAATGTCAACTAAAATTGAAAATCATTTTCAATAAATAAAAAGTTCACCCTTGTTAAAAAAAAACAGTACCAATAAGTAGCAATAAATAAGGAGAAGACTGCCTAGATATCTTCCATTTGCCTCATCAAATGTGCTGTGCCTCCTCTCTGCTGTGGCTCTGTGCCCCAAGCAGTTCTCCCTGCACACCACTCTGTAGACAGGAGGCTGATGCCATGGGACTGCATCCATGGACTTCTTAACCTCTGACTTCCATTTGAGTGTATTCAAATGGCATCACTGCAGAAAATAAGGTGTCAGCATTAGCTCTCTCCTCACTAGGTTTCTGCTGGATCTCTACAGGTTGAGATTCTCTGTTTTTTATTCATCTCCTGGTTTATCATCTACTTACACCTCCATCGCCACCTCACAGGCAACCTACTTTCTGGGGCCAGTGGAGTTTTGCCATACTTACGTGACCAGTTATGAGTTCCAACTCTGACTTGTTCACATCTGATATCAAAAAATACCACATCAAGGAATGTAGGATCTGGCTTCTGGAACACCCACCAAAGGGATCAGGCAACTAAATCCATAACAATGGAAGTTAACTTCCCATGGAAAAAACTTGAGAAACAATTAAAGGAAGATAAGCTTTCGTTCCTTTTATCCCTTGAATGGGCTGCTCCAAGGTGTCATTCCTAGAGTCTATAGGCCTGGAGAATTCCTCCTCCAAGGCCAATTTAAGTTTCTGAGCAATCACTCTCATTTTTGGGCTCATGGTGAAAAATTGGGAGGCAAGGTAATACATCATTTTCCATTTCTTTTCATCCTTAGACTTCATTGCCATTTTCTTTTTGTCCACTGCTATAAAATTGCACACCCAAAGTAGAATTAACATTTAATTCTTGCATGAGATTCTGCCTAATAAGGAAGGTAAACAAAATACATATACATATGTAAGTATATATTTTGTAGATATATAATATGTAGGTTATATTTCAAATACATTATATAAATAAATTCTATGTGACATTGTGTGTGTGTATATATCACCCTAGTAACATCTTTCAAATTTCATTTCTACTGTTGCTTATCTTTGTAACATTGAGCTGTATAGAAACACATATTTTTCTTATTTCAACAGCCACAGTCAGTATCTTTTACCTTTCCCTTTTTTGTAGGATGACCCTTTCCTTCAGCTCTTCTATCAAACTTCTCCAATATTCTGTCAATTTCACTTTCATTTTGTTCATTCTAAAGTCCAATGCAATTACATTTTTCTTAAACCATGTTTTTAAGTTTAAATTTGATACATGTTTTCCATTGGTTATTAATGAAATTCCATATCAGGAAGTGTTGCTTATATCATGTTGAATAAGCCAACATTGCTCACTGCAGAGACAGTAAGCTATTGTATTTTTTCCTTACACTACTTATTTTTCTTGGATGTAACAGCCCGATTTTATATTTCAGATATGTACATACACATAAATAGATTTGTGTGATAGACATTTTTAAAAAGTTTCCACATAACTCTTTTTGGTGTCTTTTATCCTCCTACACAATATTTAATTGATTAATTTCTAGGTCTGTTGCATACCACTTTAATACCTACTCCTAGCATTTTACTCTTTGCCTACTTCAATTAGTACCCTAGATTATTGTAATTGAAAAAAGTCATTGTTCATTCCTGGTACAAACTCTTGGGAAAGTAGAAATAGATGGGAACTTCACTAATCTTCAATAATAACTATTTTGGGAAACTAATTTGGAAACAATTTAGCAGTTTACTAAAAATGTAGGAGAGGCATAATAGGGGATAATGGGGGGCATCAAGGAACATATATGAAGGACATATAGACAAAGCTGAAGGGGTTGGTTTCAAGCATGGGAGGCAAGGATGGCTGGGGCAGGGGGCATGGTAGGGTGAAAGTGGAGACAAATGTGCTTGAACAATGATAAAAAAATAAAATTAATGTAGGCATGCATCCACAATATTATCCAGCCATTCTACTCCTAGGTATTTCTCCAAGAGAAATGAGAGGTATGTCCATACAAAGACTTAAAGATGAATGCTTATGGCAACTTTTTTATAATAGCCCCAAACTGAAGCCAAGTCAAATGTTCATCAACAGTTGACTGGACATACAACAATCCATACAATGGAATACTGCTTAGCAATAAAACAGTAATGGGTTATTACTCCATGCTATAATGAGGAGAAATCTCAGAATAAGTATGCTGGGTGAAAAAAGACAGAAACCTGGACAACTTGATTCTCTCCTAGAGATACTTTATTTGTGTGTTATTGAACCCTAATGACCACATGTATTTAAACTTACTTTATCTATTTCTTTTCAATGTTCTGAGTTAATATATTCTAACTGAATGCCTGCTCAAGTAAGTAAAATGCTTATCAGTTTGCAAGATACATGCATAGATACAAATAGAAAAAGATGACTTACAATATGTAAAAAGAATAAAACTCGTTCGTTTGAAATGCCAAATCAATAACGTGCTGTTTTATTATATAATATAGTAACAGAACTGTTTTGACTGAATAATTCATCTCAAAATGAATATTCAACTTGTTTTATAGAACACACATCAAAGAACAGTTAAAAGATAAAAGGTTAATGGAATATGGCTGCCAAGAAAATAGAACATTTCTTTCCTAAAAAAAAAAAACACTCTTGTCCAATTCATGTACATATTTAATTAATGAGCTGTAGAAATAAGTCAGGAAACTACTTCTAGAATTCAGGAAATTAAAAATATAATTAAGACTGCATATCATCCTGCTACAGAAGGATAGTGTATCTGTCATCAAAAAGTAATTTGATCTTTCAAATCTCCACTCATCTATATACAACCAAATAAACCTGAGGAACTGAGGAGGTGTAACTGAGCTCAGAGGAGGTATGCATTTGGAAATTTCTGCAGCTCTGCACACACACCACACAGTTTTTGGTGACGGCATGGAAAAAAAAAAAGACTTGATATTTGAATTTTAAGGAATTGCAGTGTTTTGGTAAAAATCTGGCTAGAAATTAAGAGACAAATCAGTAGGATATTAAATTTGACTGAAGACAATAAAAATATATTCCTTAACAAAAATTTTGTTAACAAATAAAATCTGAAACTCTTTTGGAATTAACATTTGAGCTTTAAATGTTTTTCCCCAAATACTGGTCTTCTTTTTCTTTAATCCAGGTACTCATTTTATCTCTAATCTGTATTTTTTTTTTACTCATGCAGGTTTTCTGACTATTTTCCTTATAAAATTAAACATTTCTCTGTGCCTCACTATTCTCAAAGACCACCACTTCTGAATATAGTGTCCTAACACATTTAGAGAAATACAGAAACATTGCCCCACCCCAAGATTTACCAAATCAAAATATATATATTTTAATGGGATTACCCAATTATTTTCAAACACATTAAAGTCTGAGAAGTATTATTCAATTCTGTATACATTTACTTCTGTATTTATTTACTTTTATTTTTTTTTGCTTAAATGTTTTTCCTATCCCGTTTAAAGATAAATCCTTGTAGATATGGAGAAATGCTGAAGTTATTTATCACTACTGCTTATTTCATTGCTCGTACATATTTAATAACTACTTACTGAATAAATGAATGAAATGTGTTACCCCCATCAATTTACCTTTACTGAACTAGCCTGGCCTCTTAATGTTGTCAACCAAGAGAAGAATTAAGACTCTTCACATTTTATTGCCTGTTGGGAATAGATACTCATTACTTTGATATGCTTTCACTGGCCTGGGACTTAGAAAGACTGGCTTTGTAACCAGGACAAGAAACTAGGGAAGAATATAACCATACTTAATGTTTTAAATGAATATTGATTATAGCTATAGTGGCATGGGTTCAGTAACAAGCAAAGAGGTAGCTTATGATAGCACCATAATGTTATGGGAAGTCAACTTATAATTTTTAATTTATGCTCAGCCATTGGAGATATATGGCCATGGAAACATTATTTATCATTTGAGAACATTAAGCACTTCTTTTAATTTTTTTTATTGTTCAATTACAGTTGTCCCCAGAGTTCCCCCATCACTCTCCCCTACCTTACCCACCTCCCTCTTCCCACATCACACTTTTTTATTCATGTGTAAAATAGGGACACAAAATATAATCTCAAATAATAGTGTTAAATTTTTTTTAAAAATCCGGAGTGAGTGCAAAGAGAATGTCAATATCAGTAATAATAAGCTTTAAAAGCCAAAATGGACTCACATCCTTCAGAGAGAACTCAGTCAAAACAAAATATTTCTCATACTTTATTTGTTATGCTTGTGGTAAGCAAAGTGATGTTTGGTAAAAAATTGACTACATGAAAAATAAGAAGATAAAGCTTATAGTACCCAGGTGTTGGCTTCTAAAACCAAGTCTTCTCAAAGAAAGGCTTAATTCTGTAACTGCAACAAGAAAGGTACAAGATAAGCCTAGAGCATCTTGTAGTGCCAGAAAACAAAGACCTGCTTAAACAAGCAAAACAACAAAAGCAACACCACAACACTACACTGACAGAGGTATATCAAAAGGGCACAAGAACCAACTCAAATTGCTACCAAATGGCCAACTGAAAACAATTTAAATAACAAAAGAAGTAAAGTAGTACTAGATTATATACCTCAAGCATACAATAAATCTTCTTGAATCCATACTGATATAAATAAGTGACTGAATAAACAAATGAATGGGGGAGAATAATTATTCTCCACCACAGAAGAATTTTAAATAATTTATAGCAGTACTTGACTCTTAAAGAGATACAGCATAACTGCCTGCTCTCTAAATGTGACTTGTGCATGGTGACTTTCTCTGAAAGAGTACAGGATGGAACAGGAACAAGTGGAAATTTACAGTGGACCTACTACCTAAGCCAGGTGACCAAGGTCAACATCAGCAGTAATATGCCATCTTTAAATATGGGCCCATGATGTGATATGTTGAAAATAGCTACTATCTCCTTGGTGTTCCTCCCAAAAACCCATAACTACAATCCAATTATTAAACAAAAAGACATTAGGCAAATCTCAATTGAGTCAGTCTAGTAAATACCAGAGCAGTATTCTGCAGCTGTCAAAGTTATCAATCACCGAAGCCTAAGGATATGTGGCCATTAAATGTAGTGCTTTATCCTTAATGGGATGCTGGACCCACAAAAAATACATCTGGTAAAAATTGAGGAAATCTTTACATAAAGTTTAGTTAATAATAGTACATGAATATTACTTTAATATTGCCACAAAAGTACCATTTGAATATAAAATGTTGCTTATAAGGGAAATTTGGTAAAAGTATATGAAAACTCTTGGTAGTATTTTCATAACTTTTCTGTAAATTTGAAAGACTAAAATAAATAAAATACTTAAAAAGTAGAAAATGCAGTTCAATTCCAATTTCTACTTCTTAGCCATCAAATGCTTTGGGCGTTTATTTTCCTCATATATATTTAAATGAAAAATTAGAAAGTATATAACTCATTAAATGTTTATGTGGTTGAAACAGCCATAAGAAAATAATCTGTAATTTACAAGATAGTATTACTAATGCTATGTCTACCAACAAGTTTGAAGTTCCTATTATTAAAGTGATAAAGATTTTGTTAAGTAGCTGAGCTTCCTTTTTTAGCTAACTGTTTCTTGAATCAGAAAGAGACATATCCAAATCTTCAGCCTAAGAAAGGGTCTTGGAGAAATAAAAATTGTACCTATTGGGAATGATTGAGATAATAATAAAAAGTAATTCATGTAATGCCAATAGCACAAAGCCTGAAATCCAGAGTGTTAACTAAATGTTACTCTTAGATACACATGTATAGACAAACACACAGAGACAATATTTAAGAATTTTATTGATAAACATGAATGACCTGGAGCAAGGGTATCAAACTCATTTTCTCTGGGGGCCACATCAGCCTTGTGGTTGCCTTAGAAGGGCCAAAAGGATTTTAGGACTGTATAAATGTAACTACTCCTTAACTGTTAAGGAGCTGAATTTACATTCAGCCCTTTGAAGGCAACCATGAAGCTGATGTGGCCCCTGGTGAAAATGAGTTTGACACCCCTGACTAGAACCTACGAAGGGCATAGCATTTTCTTGTAATATACTCTTTCTCCCTTTGTGTAGGATTCATCCTGGGGATTTAGATTGAAAGTTCCTACAATAGAATGGTATTTGTACTTGAATATATTACATATAGTCCCCAGAAGATTAAGTACATATATTGCCTAGCATATTAATGGTTCTTAATAGATATTGGTAACATACATGGATATAATGACCCCAAGAGTCTGGGGGCAGGTCTAAGAGACATATTAACCAGTAAGTTGATTCTAGGTTTAGTAAAAGATGCTATAAGCCTAAGTAGGTGGATGGATATCAAGGTTTGTAACACATCTTTTCATTTATTAACAATTTTTAAAATAATTTAATTCTAAAAAGTGTCACTTAAGAAAAATGTAACTAGATCTGTTTTAGAAGCAAGTTTCCTCAATGCAAAGTTATGAAGAAATAGTGTATTAATAACTGGAATGTGTCTAGTTCCGTATGGGGAAAAATACTCTTGAAATATACCCATACGTGTAACCTGTATTGAATCACACTGAGCAAAAATTATTCCTATAATTGTTGCTTCCCTTGGGCCATTTTAATGGTTTAAATTCCATTTAGATATTAGTCCTACAGAAATACCATAATTACCGAAGATAAATGCCTCATCTACTTTCAAATCTTCATTAAAATTAGCTTTGTTATTTTTGTGATGCCCAATAGCACAGCTATTAGAGTTAAGAGTCTGTCAGCATTTCCATTTACAAACTCTGGGTTTTTTTAGTGTTCATTATCTTTTCTGTTTTGAATTGCATTAGCCTGAAAATTAGCTGTCAGCATGAATATGCATTATATTACCCAAACTCCATGTATATATCAGCTTAGCAATATAGAAGGCAGAGATTAGTAACTTCTTTCCTCCTTCTTTACAAAATTCTCAAGGTATATTTCCTGCTTGATAATCTCATGGCCATAATCTCTGATTGAGCCTTTTACTTACGAACTTTCTCAAGGAATTGGACCTTAAACCTACCCTAATCATTGTGATATTTAAAAATTTATGAAGAAGTCAAATTGAATATGGACTGTACTTGCTTTTCAATATACAAAGCAGTTTAAATCTTCTGGATGAAATTGCAGTCTTAGATCATTGGATATCTAGGGGAGGTGCATTTTGCAAGATGGGGTATTATATCTGTGATTTGTACTATTTCAACCAAAGAGCAAAACAGTAACTCGCAGAAAGTGTCATTTTGGTAGAACCATTTCTTTACTTTCAAGCAGGCAGTGACAGGAGGTGATGCAGCAATCACAACAAAAGCAGCTGCAGCACACGTAAAATGGTGTAAAAAGCATCTGGAATCTGGTCCACACGATGTACCCCTTCTGTCCTGAGTAAAAGCTACAAAGGCAATTTGGTTGTTTGGTTCCTCAATCTCTCTTTCACAAGTATACTCCACATTTAGTTAGTTTGTTACCACTTGTTTCAGCCCTAAACATCTTTCAATTGTCATTTGATGTTAATTAGAATGCAGATCTTGTCTCCTATCCACCATTTTGCCTCTTTTTCAAAAACCAGTTGTAGTGGGGAAAGGGAAGAAGACAAGGTAGTTGTAGTGAAAGAACTTGCCCTTGTACAATATTTAGACAGAATATTGTGTCACACATAATCTGTCAGGATAAAGATCAATTTCTCCTAGATTGCCCTGGCCACCAACAAGGGGTACCAATATGAGAAACGTATTGTCTCGGGTGAAATGTTTGAGTGACAGATCTATCAGCTGACCTACTTGTAAGAGAACTGAGAATTAAAGTGAAAAATGAAAGAAGGGAAGTCAAGAGTATTATAAATATTTTCTATGCCATACACCCATGTCTCAACCAGGGCTAAATAGAGACAGTGGCTAATGTCACAGAATGGAAGAAATATGAACAAGTTCTGTTTAAGAGCCACATACACAGTAATCCACGGAGTCTGAAGTTCCTCCCACCCCCAAATATTGAAGCAGTAGCCGAGTTGAAAAAAAAAAATAGAAGAAAATACTTTTGTTACATGACAACGTGTTAGATGAGGGTTGTCAGAATTTATAGGTGAAGAAACACATATGCAAATTCTAGTATCTTATTAAAATAGCAGATCATATTCTGTCACTTAAATTATTAACCTTCCCAGTAGAACACTAATTCTTGTATAATGGTCCTTTCCTATTGTTGGATATTAATGAGTGCTTATCATTAGAAATATCGGATCTATGATGAACTTTGAGATCTTCATTATTATAATTTCCCTTTCTGTAGTTGACAGTTATACTTACAAGATAATCCAAACAATTTGTAATAGATGTCCCATCTTTCCTCCATTTTAAAAGAACATATTGCAGTTGTCAAATAGTTCAAATTAATACACATGCTTATTGGGCTCTCAATTCAAATGACAACTCCTATGAATCCCTGGGCTCAACACTGCACTTTTGGGATCCTGAATAAAAATATGGAGAAGTTACAATCACTGTCTTTCAGCAAAAGTAGAGACAAAATAATATAAATAACTAATTATAACAAGTCTACCAAATAACATATGAGTAAAATAGGTCAAATGTACTTTCATATAACCCTCAGAAAGCAAGTGATATTTTAACTGCAGTGTTAACTCTACTGTTGAGGGCAAAAAGGAACATTCTAAGTTATGCAACATACAATTGATGTGTAAGTAATCACAACTTAATGAGGAGCAAAATAACAGAATAAAGAAAATATTGTAACAGCATAAAGAAAATATTGCCTGCCACATGTTATACCCACTCTCAAACTTTTTTTGCTTAATGAGTTAATGAGTAATAATTATCATGCTAGTATTTACGGCCACTTTGTGACATGCATTTTTAAAAACTGTTATATATAGCAGTTCCATTATATTGTTATTCCCATTTAACAGGTGAAAAAATTGAGCATGAATTATTCAAGCAGATAACCCAGCAGCACATAGCAATTAAGCTGTAGAGCAGAGACTTGAATATAGGCAGTCAATCTTCAACCAGTCTCCTTAATATACATTTATGATTTTTTCCTATATAAGACACACTGATATTGGATATTTGTACAGATATTTCTTAATCTCTCTGGACAATGATTTCTTTTTCAATAAAAGCATTGTCAAATATGAAATTATTTGTTAGTATTTGTTTCTTCTTATGAAGACATGACATGAAAATGATGAACATTTCAGGAGTCATAGGTTTTGTCTAAAATTTTCTTTAAAAATTATATATGTTTCTAAGGAAGAAGTTCTAAAACCCTCCCTATGTTTGGCATGTAGAAGATAAGTTTTTCCCTCATACTAACTCCCAGTCTATTCTTTTGTATACAAGCTGTTAATTTTAACTTATAAATAGTGTCAAATTATTGTGAAAACACAGAACATTTTTTTCAGATTTTGTTGAATGACGAAATATCCCTGTTTCCTGTCCACTCATACCATACCTTTCACCAATTTGTATATTGACATTTATATGTGAATTTTTTGTTCTTAATACACCACAAAAGTGAGAAAGCACCATTAATCTGTCATAGCAGTTATGCCAAAAATAAACATCCTTGAATCCTGAGTTTGGTATGTGACATGAGCACAATTGTGCACTAGTGTATTCATAGTAAAATTTCAGTTTTGTTTCATGTAATAGAAATTCTACTTGGTATCACCAGTTTTATTGTTTGTGAATTGTAATGTTTTGCTTCTGAAATAAGATATTGAATTACACATTTATAGCCAAATGTTAGTGTTTCTCTTAAGAAAATAATTGTCAAATTCAAATTGAAATGAGATCCTGAATATAATCTTATTTTATTAAGCTCCTACTTAACTGTTTCATATGTATTTGTTCATTAAATTCATGGAGTAACTTTGTTAGGTAGGTATTTTATCAGGTCTTGGGTTACCTTGAGTTGACTGAGGTGAGTCATGTCAGTATGTGTCAGATCTTATCTTTATTTAAAAGCTTAGCTTATTTTGTTCATCTTTCATATTTTGCAAAAAAAAATAAAATATTACATTATATTTCTAGTTACATAGACTAATGAATTCATAGGTGGCCTGATTAATTTTGCCCATATCCCTAGTTCCAGTCCTGTATTATCTATATTTTAACAGTGCATTTTATGAATAGATATCTTAAGAGATTTGCCCTGGGTTACACAGCGAGCAAATGATGGAACTGGCTGTGCCCTTGAACATAAGGTTGTACTCATCTTTGGGATGCTGAGATCACCTTACAGTGTCTGCAGCTTATATTGTTTCATCAAAAAATATCAGTGACTTGTTTTTGTTAAAAGAATGCTGTAGACATTTTATATAATCTGACAATCTCTCGACTCTCTGTGATATCATAACTCCATCCCTTTAACCCCCAAAGTTTCTGCCCTGTATCAAGGAAGAATGAAGGTGAAAAAATTAATTTGTTTAAAATTTTTAAATTTTGTTTATTAGACAATACATATAATACAATTAATTATTTTTTAAGAAAGTAGTGGAAAAGGACACAGCAGAAGTAAAGATTTGGGAACAAAATATACTGATTTTTGTGGTGGAGGAAATATGTGGTTTCTGATCCAAAAAAAATTTGTAGAAAAACAGGTTAGAGTCTGGTGCAATAAATTGGATGTTCAATTGATTGCAGCAGGTTGACTTACCTCATTATAATTTCAGGAAAAAAATTACTAAGGATTCATGGCAAATATGGAGATACTCACTTCACTGCACCCCACAGAGGGTTGTCTATCTGATTTCCATTACTTTTCAAAGTTCATTTCAAGTGCAACAAACTGAATGATTATTTTATTGGAAATTCATCTATTTCTACCCCAAATTATAAAATATCTAGCCAGCAATATGAATATAACCCTTAAGTATAACCTTTCCTAAACACCATCCATATCTCTTCCAAAACGTGTTGCTTGACAACAAGACATAGACCCGCCACCTCATTGGCACGTGATCAGGCTTCATAAATGCCTGATATCCAAACATAATGAGAAGATTTAGTGTCATATCATTGTAAGTGAGGCTGGAGAATGTATTTTAAAATATTTTCCCAGTACCAGTAATTGATCGCTTAGGAAGAGTTCATTTCTCTCCACAATTTAGGTTTATTAAGGCTTTGCTAAAACTCTAGTTCTTGTATGACTTTAAAAAGATCAATATTTACATTTTCTCTTTTTAAAAAATTATTATGGTGAAATCAATGTCTTTCACAATCTTGCCTGTGCTCTTTGGTAGCCAAAATGCTCCTAAAACCTTCTGTGGATTGCCTTTTTCCTCTAAATCGAAATTCTTTTTTGAATTTTCAAAAGGATCCCATCATGAACTCCCTCTTGCCAACTCATCTAGAGTCATCTTATTCAATAACACTGCAAACTCTTTCTGCTCCTTGAGTTTACCCTGTTGTAAATAATTGTATCACTGGAAATATATGGAACACCCTTCCATTTAGAGTTCATTTAGTGATTCTTAATTATCATTAGGCAGCTTAGATGCCACCCAACCTATAATATTTTACCTGACTCTCAAGCCTAAGTGAGGTGCCGTCTTTTTTCTCCCATAGCACCCTAAATTTCCCTACTTACAACTGATTATACTGTGAAATAATTACACACTGTCTCCCTCTCAGCCAGTCTACAATTACTTGAGGGCAGGGATGAAGACAAACATATTTACCATCTTATACATAGTATATAACACAATGTCTAACACACAATATGCACTAAATATATACTTGTTGAACCAATCTGATTATCCAATAAATGGGTGGGCACAAAATCTGAAATCTTAGGAAAGAGGTGGTGGTATAGGTTTGGATGTCAATAGCACATGGATAATTTGTTTTCATTTAGAAGTTGTTTTCTAAATATTTTTTTGTAGTTTTTTTTTATGAAAGAAAACTTAGACTGACTACCTTTCTTAGACTTTGAAAGCAGGTAGATGTAGCTATATGATTAATAATTGCCAGTATTATATAAACTGAAGTTCCCTGCATCAGCTTCTAAAAATCCATTTTAAATGATGGCTGAGGTATGCCCACTGCCGCTTCTGGGTGTACTTCCTCCTCTCTGAAATTCACAGCTGGGGCTATCACAGGCATCTCAGATTATAAAGTGACCTTGGGAGTTACGGTCAAACACTAAAGAAAACAGAATAACTCTTTGGAGCAGAACTATCATAACACCTAGGCATTTGCTATTTACCTGAAATTTTATATAAGAAAGAAATTAATGTCATGTTATTTAATCCAACATAATGTGAGTCATATTTTACCCTAAATGAATGATTACTAAAGTCTGGGAACCAGATGAGATTACTCTGTGAGAATGTGTCATGTGTCATTTCAATTTAAAAAAAAAAGCCAATTTGTATAAAAGTTGAAGAGACTTATATAGTGAAATGACCAAGGGAGTTTTCATAAAAAATATTTCCTTTTAGACCAGGTGAGAATTTTCCCTTCATGTCTGTAAAGTGACTCCCCGTGCTGTCAGCGCACTGAGTGATTTTCTGTACAATCCTCCCATTCCCATTGTTG
This sequence comes from Phyllostomus discolor, assembly GCF_004126475.2. Classification (NCBI taxonomy): domain Eukaryota; kingdom Metazoa; phylum Chordata; class Mammalia; order Chiroptera; family Phyllostomidae; genus Phyllostomus; species Phyllostomus discolor. The sequence continues at coordinate 54,372,294 of NC_040907.2, forward strand.
TTTAAGTGCTTGTTACTCAGTTTGCCTCCACCACTATACTGTAGGATCCTTAGAAAGAGACATATAAATTGTTCTTCTGAAACTCCAGGGCAAAATACCAGTTCTACAGAGGCTATCAGTAAAGACTGAGTAGATTAATAAACTCATAAAATTCTTTACCTCTTTTTTCAATGTCAGAACCATTCAGATTAATCCAAAGTAAAATAGAGAAGAGAAATAATTTTCCAGATAACTTTTCCTTAAACTATCAAGGTAATAGAGATCAATCTGCTATGTATAGCATGAAATAACCAAATAACCAAATAACTTATATTTTTATATGACTTTACCCTCTCAATGCCAATGTTATTCTTCCCCTTTGCTATTGATTTCACACTGTTGCTTTATACAATATTTCAGCCCAGCAATTCTTTTAGATGACATTAATCTTCTCACATAAACACATCCACTTAGAAATAAAAGTTATAATAATGCACTGAAACCACTACAATTCCTGGATAATGGATATGAAAGGGGGTTGGGCTAAAATAGCATTAACATTCTTTAACTGAAATCAATTTAGCACATTTTAATGCTCAGAATTTTTCATTCATATTCAAATGAAAATTCCTCAAAATGTGCTGTCTCCAATTGCAGAAAAAGTCATTATAGAGAGAAATGCACAATATCTATTCATATCTAACATATATTTTAAATTTCAAGACGTGACAGTATGAATATACATTTTTTTCTTTTCCTTTATAAATTATTTTAAAACGTTAAATCAAGTTTGAACTATAAGCATCATACATGTCTTTGTATTGCCTAATAAATTATGCTAGCTGTACTTTTTTAAAAAAAGCATTTTTAATAAGTAAAGAATCTAAATGAAAATGAATCATAGCTTGCACCACTGCTGTCAAAATGAGTTTGCATAAAAAGAATATGTATTAATATTGCATAAAGTGACCTTTAGGGAATAAAGAATGTGGTCATAGTTTTTATAAAAAGAATAATTTTCTGAGTTAATCTAAGGAGCAGTTTTGCGTTCTTTCATTCTGTTCTATTAAATACTATCACGTTTAAAATGCCAAAATGAAAGGTTCATATTAAATTATTGTTTATCACATTTTAAAGAACATACCAGTATTTCACAGCCCTATTTCAACTCTTCATCGTTCTCTTTGAATGCCTCAAATGAAGATTAAGTTTCTTCGTGGTCTTCCTAGCACGTTTTCTAGTCTTCTAGGTTCAAACTCTACTCCTGCCATTAGCTAATTGTGTTGTACCATAAAAAAAGGATGGGCAAGATGTCAAAACATGTCAGTTACCTTCCTCATTGTATTCTTAGGGCAAACTTTCCAAACTTTGCACACTACATATTTTCTACAATGTAAAACTGCTTCCAGTGAGCCCAGTCTGTGAAATGTTGTGTTACTGAATATATTTGAAAAACATATATTTCAAAATTATCATTATTAAGGAAGTAGAGAGCTCTGAGTAGGTAATTTGAGGTAAGTTCTCCTGGACTTTCATTGGAAAATTCGGTAGCAAAAGGGAACATTATTTTAGGCTGCAGGCAAAACCTTAGTATTCATATGATATCATGGAAGATGGTAAGGTATGAAGCTCCAAGAATTGGTTTTCCCACCAAAATAACTATTGCTCTCAAGAACTATTAGAATCAACTATTTTGGAATTTTGTAGTCCACTCAAACACTTACAGTGTCCAGAAGAATATCTGACGAAGGGAGAGGCTGGTAATATTCAGTGAAGTTCAGTGTTTCCCATGGCAGCTCTCATTCCCCAACCTCACAGCAGGCAGCTCATTGGTACCAGGGTGGGCAATAAAGGCGGTGTCCTCCACAAACTGTGCAATACATGCTTTGATCTCCTCAGTGGAGTAGATTCCGGAGGAACCAGCACAGGGCTGATAATTTATTTCTTCAACACCTTTGGACCGAAGAGACTTCCAGATGGTGTCTGTCCAAGAAATTGAAGGAGACAGGACATTTAAAAAATAGGAGTTCAGACATTCAGAACAATCTCTGTCAGGACAATGGCTGTCATGGAAGTAGGGGAACAGAAATTTCAGTTATCGCACATGATGAGTAATAGTCTTCAAAAAAATAGTTTGGAAAAGTCACCAAACAAAAAGACGACTGCAGCCCTTAATGACAGCAACGAAAGAGAAAAACACAATAATGCCCAGGAGCCTGGGAGAATTCGGACATCCAGAGTCAATTCATGACCAGATTAAAAATGCCCACCTATCAAAAAAATTATAATTCATACAAAAAAACAGGAAAGTGTGACCAATTAAAGGAAGGAATGGCAGAAACAAATCTTTAAGAAGCCCAGAGATTGGACTTACAAGAATAAGACTTGAAATGAACTATCTTAAAAATGCTCAAGAAGTTCAAGTTTATGGATTGCTCTTTTGAGGTTGATAAAATAGTTTGAAACTTGACAGAGTGCTAGTTTCAGAACAATGTGAGTACACAGCTGCATTTTAAAGTGGTTAATTGTGTGCTATGTGAGTTTTACCTCACACCAATCTTAAACAAATGAAACCTGGTATCAGAGAGGCTGCTACAACAGAATCAATCATTTATACTCAAAATTGAATTAAAAACAATTACAATGCAAAGCTAATATTGTTAGATAAAAAATGAGCTCATACCAATTAACAGAATGGGTACAGAATATGAATAGATGATTATAAAATAGAACAATATAAGTGCTCAGTATCATATAAAAATATTCAAATTCTCCCAATCAGGTAGATGTAAAGCCAAAAATTAAGAACTGCTGATTAGAGGTGTAAAAGAGATGCATTCAGATGGTGCTTGTGGGAAAATATTTTGGGAAAAAATTTAGCAAAATATATCAATAATCTTTGAAATACTTACATCCTTGGACTTAATAATTAATTTCTACATTTTTAAACTAAATAAATAAAGAAATTTGGGTAAGAATACTTGCTTACAAAGATACATGACACTTATTTATAAATAACTTAGAAGAGTTATAGAAATTATAACTCATTGTGTGATACAATATGAAGTTATTAAAACTGTTTTAAAAGGTTATTTATGAAATAATAAATATTATGATAAGTAAAATATATGTCTATGTAAGACTTTAAGTGTGTACCAATATGCCTGTAGCATTTCATATTTTAGCTACAAACATGTATGTGTACATAGAAAAATGTTGAAAATGCATAAAAATATTGCATGTTTATTTCTAATGAGTGTAATAATGGAGTGATTTTTATTTATTTTTTAATTGAATGTTAATTTGGGGTGGGGTCAAAAGCTTATAATCTTGATATTATCCAAAGAAATACTTTTTTTTGTGACTCAAATTTTATGAATAAACATTAAAACAAAATCGATAATAATAATAGCTCATACTTCATTTATAAAAGAAAGCAGCAAGGTTTTTCTTTTCTTTTTTAAGCATATTTTTTCTAATTTTATTTTATTTTAATTTTTGTTCAAGTACAGTTTTCTGACTTTTATCCCCCATCTCAGCCCACCCCCAGCCCTCCTCACCTCTTTCCCCCCATTTCCACCCCCCTTTGTTTTTGTCTATGTGTCCTTTGTACTTGTTCCTGCAAAAAATAAGTATATTTTAGTGCTTGTGCTATTACAGTTGTCCCACTTATTCCCGCTTTGCTCCCTCTGCTTTGTATACCCCTTCCCTCCAGCAGTCTCTCCTCCTAGTTCATGACCATGGGTCACGCATGTAAGTTTGTTGGTTTCTCCATTTCCTATATTATTCTTAACATCCCCCTGTCTATTTTGTACCTGACAATTACTCATTAATCCTTACACCATCTCCTCCATTCTCCTCCTTCCCCCTCCCTACTGATAACCCTACAGTTGATCTCCACACCTATGATTCTGTTCCTGTCCTGGTTGCTTGCTTAGGTTTTGTGTTTTGTTTTTTTTTTAGACTCAGTTGTTGATAGTTGTGAGTTTGTTGCTTTTTTAATGTTCATGGTTTTGATCTTGTTTTTCTTACATAAGTCCCTTTAACATTTCATGTAATAATGGCTGGGTGATGATGAACTCCTTTAATTTACTTTGTCTGGGAAACACTTAATCTGTCCTTCCATTCTAAATGATAGTTTTGCTGGATAGAGTGATCTAGATTGTAGGTCCTTGCTTTCACCACTTTGAATACTTCTTGTCAGTCCCTTCTTGCCTGCAAAGTGTCTTTTCAGAAATCAGCTGACAGTCTTATGGGAACTCCTTTGTAGGCAACTGTCTCCTTTTCTTTTCCTGTTTTTAAGATTCACCACTTCACCACTTTGGGGATCTGTGTGGGGGCCTCAGAGAGGGGACAATGCCACTGCCTGACTTCTGGAGGTTTGCTGGGCACTTGCCCAGTTCCAGTCACTTCACCCACTTCCTGTATGCAACTAGCATGCTTCCAGCTGCTCTTCTGGTAGTGAAACCCACAGTGGGTGGGTCTGCATGTGTTCTAAGTCTGTTCAGGCCCTTTAAGTGGTGAAAATCTGGAAGTTTCTTCCACTGCCTCAACCTTTACAGCCAGAGGTAATGGGGATTTTTCTTCTTGGTGCTGGAACTTTGGGCTATGTAGTCTGGTCTGGGGCTGGCTTTGCTCACTTACAAGGTATCCCTCCTGATTTTTATCCACCATATGTGAATGTAGGGCTATCTGGTCCACTGCCAACATTGCCTCTCTATGCCTATCTGCCTCTCTGCCTGTCTGCCACTCTGCCTGTCCTACCAGTCGGGATGAATGTGGCCTCTTTAAATCTTTGGCTGTCAGACTTCCATACAGGGTGACTTTCTAATGGTTATGGGAGTTATTTGTTTTGATGTCTGATTGTAGTTATTTCTATGGTTGCCCAAGGAGGCAAAGTGTGTCTACTTATTAAAAAAATAAAAGTAGGTTTCTGGCATCCATTAATGACAAAGTAGGTTGTATCAACTGAGTCTCCTGTTGATAAACAATACAATCTCTGGACAAGGGTGTCCAACAATTAACTGAAGCCACTGTAGAATGAATAAAAGCAGCAAGACAGGTGGGGAGTTTCAATCCTTAAATGCAGAAATATATAAGAAATGAAAATTTTAGGTTTATAGCTTTCCCCTTTAAACCCTGCATCATCCATGTAGTGACCAAATAGAACTTGATTAAAACCTGTTATTAGATGTCAGAGATAAAATTTGGGACTGCAATGAGGGGAGCTGAAATTTGGAGGAGAAAATATTGGAATGACAGGAACCACAGAGTAAGAGCTCCAAAATATGCATAGAAGCTCCCATAAAATCTTTCATACACCGCTAAATTAAGAAAGAGTCCAAAATCTTAAAGAAGGAACAACAAATATAAGGTGAAAAATCCAAGTTCAGCTATCAGGAGTTACTCATCATAGACAAGGGAAAGTTTGGAGTTTGATTCCCACTAAAGTAGGGAGTCTTGTCAACACGTTAGATTTTTCATTGTATTACCAGCAATTCTCAAGTAAGAAGAAAAAGTCATGTCCATAAACTAAGGTATTCACCCAATAAATAAAGCCATAACTGAAATTTTACAAAGTAAGAAACCGACATACCTATAAAGCTCAGCAAACATTAAGAAGTGATTGTAATAACAGCCACACTTAAGCATATTTGTCATTGTAAATAGACTGCTATAGTTTAAATGCATACTTTAATCCCTAGGGCAATAATTAAAACTCAATGAAAACAAAAAAGGTATGCCAACTGACCTGTAGTACGCAAAGAATGGCATACAAAAAAACAAAAACAAAAACTGAAGAGACATAAACAAAGACAGAGAAAGAGGAACAAAGAAGAGAGGGGATGACAAAATGATTCTAAATGAAATATCCTGAAAAAAATGATATATGTGTAACTGATTATACACTTAAAATTTACAGGCAGATGTATTCAAGCCAACAAAACAGGAGACTGGGAAAGGATGGAAAGTGAAAGTATAAAAAAGATACAAACACTAAGCATAAGCAAGCTTACGGATATTAACTGTAATAAAGGTATATTGTATGATAATGAAAGAGCAAGCTGATTAATAAAACCCAAGAATCTAAAATGTGTAGTGACTATAATTGGAATTCAAAATATGCCTAACACAGCTGTCAGCTATAGGGGTGCAGGGCAGGATGAGATTAGGGAGCAGAGGAACTGAGCTCAAAGTGTAAAGGACTCATGGACATTAACAATAATGTGGTGATTGCAGGGTGTGGGGAGAGGAGTGTTAGGGGGGTAAATGGTAATGGAAAAAATACAATAATTTTTTTTGAAAAAGAAATAAAAACTTTCAAAAATTCAAAAACAAAATATGCTTACTACAAATTTTCAGAAATAAAAGGGAAATAAATAAATCCATGCTCACAGTAGCAGATTTTTAACATGTCTCATTTTAGTAGGTGTTTGACAAGCCAACACATTACTAAGTATATTGAAAATTTGAACCACATTGTATCTAATGTGGCCTGAAAGACATTAGTAGAACACTGCATCTGTTAATAAGGCAATACACAAGGGTATGCTTTAGAATATGTTAACAGTTTGAAAGTCTGCTTATATACTTTCCAACCACAAGGGAATTGAAGTGGTAATAAACACCATTAAGATTGTTAGAAAAGTCCAAATTTAGAGAAAGTAAGCAGCCCACTTCCAAATACTCTAAAGATCAAAGAAAAATCACAAAGGAACCTATGTGTATGTGTAGTATGCACATGTTTGTATGATTTACAAGAATGATAATAAAATAATGTGTCCATATTTGTGACATTCAGCCAAAAGAATTCAGCTTAAGAGTAAATGTATATCTTTAAATGCTTATTGTAGGAGATAAGAAAGTCTTAAACTCAATAACCTAAGAACACATAAGTGAATGGAGAACTGTAAGACGATTATAGATTGGAAATCTCATGATAGTCATGCTACCCAAATTAATCTATAAATTTGATCTAGTCCCAATCAAAATTCAGTACACCTTTTTACAGAAAATTTACATGAAAATTTAACATACCTGGAATAACCAAAACAATTATTGAAAAAGAACTTAAGGACTTAACTTCATCAAATTAAAGGCTTACTATGAAGAGACACTAATCAAGACAATGTGGTGCTTTTTGCAGTGGGCATATAAACAAATGGAACAAAAGAGATGGTCCAATATATATTCATACATCCCATTAATTTTACTCAGGTTGAAACATAGTGCAATGGGGAAATAGTAATCATTTTAACAAATGATATCTGATTAATAATAGTGTCTTTTTTAAAATTTTATCTTTCAATCAGCTGACAACTTTAAGAATAGTTCTTCTCTTTAGGACCTTGTACTCTTCTCCTTTTGCCCCCTATCTGGGGAAGCTGATAAAACAATCTCAGGTGCTTCCTCCTTCATTTGATATGAAAACCATATGCAGAAATCCTCCCATTGTGTCCTATCTGCTAATGGCTATACAAATTCCAAGCAACATTGTTTAGGAAACAGAAAACACGCCCTTGAAATGAAAAAGCATTGTTAGTGTTGAGGATGTGGAGTAACTGGAACTCTAACCAAACCATTTCGGAAAACACTTTAACCAAACCCTATGTAGCTAACTCTATTCTACCCTATGATACCACTCCGAGCTGTTTATCAAAGATAAAGGAACATGCACATCTGCAGGCCATCTGTACACAAATGATTATTTTGATTTTATTCATCAAAACCAAACATGAATTTAACTTAAATGTGCATTAATAGGTCAAGGGATACATGAACTGTGATGTACTCATTCAGCAATAAAAGGAACATACAACACAGATAAATCTCAAAAATCAACTCTATGTAGAGGTTCTACTTACTACACACTTATCTCATTTATATTAGTTTCTAGAGCAGGCAAAATGAGGCTTTGGAGATGGAAATTATGTAGTTGCTGTTGTGTGGGAGTTCAGAGATTAGGAGTGAATAAGGCACAGTCAACATTCTAGGTTGATGAAATGTGGATTATGCATTTGTCAAAACTAGTGTAAATGTACAATTCAAACTTGTGCTTTTTATTTATGTAAAGGATTCTTCAATTTAAAAAAAAAAAAGGAAAATTGACAAAATAGCCTAAGAACACAAATAGATTATCATTTTTCCCATGAGCATTGTGACAGTTTGACAATATTTCCACCTAAAAATATAATGAAAATATGATTAAAGGTGTTGTGCACAACAAGGTTTGAACAGAGTAAGAAAGTTATGAGTTCTCTCAGCTGCCTGTATAGGAAGGGTTGGTAGCAAGTTTATCACTTGCCATGAGTGGATTTGAATATTAACAAAATCTATCCTTTTAGTACCCCTACGTACTTATTAAAATGGCATTTGCCTAATTGTCTGCATTTTTCAAAATTTTTTCCTCCAGATTTCCTTGTCTCCCATTTTAATAAGGTACGTATTTCATAAAGAGGTGACCTGTTGATACACCAACAATATATTCTCCAGCTTCAAAAACATCCACACTGAGGAGAATAAAAAAGAATATTAGTATTGTTTTAAGCAATTTCTTGAATTAGCTAGTGTTATCTGAAGCTTTATTCACACCAGTGCCAGAGATCATGGCCAGGTTAATTTTCTAATCATCCAGCCCTCCTAAATTCACTTTACCAAAATAATTCTTCTTTTATTTGCATTTTATTGGGACTTCTCAAGAGATTTTCTTTAAATAATAAACTCTAGTTATAAAAACAAAGCCTATCTGTCCCCATACACGAAACAGACCAGTGGTTGCCAGGGGTAGTGATGGAGAGATGTCAGACAGTCTGGTCTCTTGGTTGAAAAGGAGCAGGAGGGAAATTTGTGGTTTATCAAAATGTTCTCTACTTGATTGTGGGGTTGCTGCATTTTTCAAAATTCATAGAACTGTATACCTAAAAATTGAGGAAATACGTGAACATAGCTTTAAAAAATCAAAGTTTGATAAAAGCAGATGGTCTCCATTCCGATGATAGTTTTTCCAAGAAGTTATATATAAGATGTCATACATTTGTTTATTTTTACTATTGCCTATCAGCCTGGAAATCGGTATGCTATGTATACAGAACCGGACTAGGACACAGGAAGATGTGGCTCAGCATCTCTCATTTTAAAAGTAAACACACAAGTAAGTAAATACATAAATAAATATATTCCCTCAATATCCTACTGAGTATTTCCTATATCATTCTTATATTTAGCAGAAAAACAATTGTTTTAAGCTACACTGATGTGTGAGTTTCATTGAAATAAGAAATAACTAAGTTTGATTTTTTGCCAAATGATTTGAAAAACAGAAATATAACAATACAAATAAATCTGGGTTATATTGCTTAGCTTATTGCTAGGAATATCAAATTTATTACTTATAGGAAAAAAGGATATACATTTATCCTATGTATTAGATTTTTTTATTCATAAATAAATTACCTTTAAAACAGGTTTTCCCAATGTGTCCTATAAATTTAAGTATATTTCTGACTTTAAGAAATACTGGGTTAATCCTAATTGAGCAAGTTATTCTGAAGTTTCTAGTGAATAGTCAGGAGAGCACTGTAGTTTACCATTCAATCATTAAAAACATTCTTACAGAGTATCTAGTCGTCTAAAGTTCTATAAAACCATTTTCAAATTACCTCTTAATTATCCATCTGTATTAGTATTAACTAATACTCTTAATAGAATATTATTTCATGAACTTAATTAGGAAATTAGTTGGATCAGAATTCAGGGTACCATTATTAAAAAGGAAATAATTCAACTTTGGGATTAAATTGGAATTGGATCTAGCAGGAGACATTAGTTTTATTCTGAAGGGCTGCAAGAAAAATGAAGAGGAGGTTTACTATATTTACATCAAAGTAATTCTGCATTTGAAGAGTAATAGGCAGTCATATGCAGGAAGAGGAATATCCATATTGGTTTGACTGGTATGATTTTTTTTCCTTATGAAGTGATACATTAGTGTAATGGTGGGCCAAAAAATAAAAAAAAGAATTGCAGTAAAACTACTATGTTTAAATAAATTGAATTGTTTCTTTATGTACTAAAAGAAAAATGAATCAAATAAAAATTCTATTTATTTTAATATTTTTCTGATGGCCTTTGATTTTACAAAGGCGCACTCTATCAGTGAGTGTGAGAGGAGAGTGCTCTCTGTTCTCAAACTTTCACTTGAATTCTCATTTGCATGTTCAGCTAACATTACTTGAATTACTTGCACACCTACTCTAAAGAAAGGTAATCAATGCCAAGCATTATAAATGGCAGAATAAATTACAGATGTCTTAGGGATTTTATTCTAAATTCCCTTGATTTAAAGCTCCAAAATCAAACTAAATACTATTTCTATGAACTTTAATATTTATTTATCTACAAGTCACAGGAACACATTCATCCTGAAAGTACTTTATTATAAAAATTCATATAAGTAATGTATGTTTTTAAATTACAAGCCTCTCTTCTAATCTTGTTTTCATAATGAAATTTACTTAAGTCTAATATAAGCATAATGTAGAGTAATGTTTCTTCTGTATCACAAAATGAATGTGGAGAATATATTCATTATTTCTTCTTCGGCAGATTTCTTTTTAATCTTGGACCTATAGACAGAGTGATTTTTTTCTCTGACTGCACTTATGAGAATTCCAAACTAATTTTCAGTCAAATGAGTAGTCTTGAAAAATATGGTTTTATCATATTCTGCAGCCTCCTTAACTTCCCAAGTGTGCTCCCTTTTAATTCCCAGTATTACCAAATATGAAACAGAATATGTGCATATTGAAACTCTCTGAACAAAGATATTTCATAAATATTCTTTATTTGCTACAAACTCTTTTTATCCAGTGTTTCCAATTTTGACATTGTTTTGTATATTAACTTTAATTTTTATATATGGAGCAGAAATATAATTCGATAAGTAAAAACATCTTCTCTTTGATTAAGTTTAAACTTCAATGACTTCAATATAATTTCTCATTTGTAGGACTAGTTCTTTTCAATATCTAAAAACTGGGTTGTTTGAAAATAATCCAGATGGCAATGTAAGTATCTGTGGAGGAGGTAAATAGTTTCATATGTTTTAGAGAAATGATGAAGAGAAACTTAACAGCAAATCCAAAATAAAAAGAGTTTATCTCCCAAAATGTTTTTTTATCTTTATTTAGCATTTTAATTTCTTTGCATTTATTCAGCATTGCAATTTCTTAAATCTTTTTTCTCCAGTTTGAATATTTTTGTTTTGCTCTCTTATGCTTTGTTTCTCTTCAGCACAGGAATCCCATAAAACATAATTACACTTAATTAAGACATTCAAGCATGGAGTTTCAGACTTGCACTCTAAAAACACTGTCAGGAGTCATCATACAGTTGATGTGCACTTTATGCCTTGGCTGGGCCAGGTACTGCCCTGCTCTTCTTGAGCCTTTGGGAATGAATACACAGGGCTACAACCAGGCATACCCCATGAGCATATTTAATCTGATAAGATTAACCTTCATATGTACTACCAATGCAAATGCGTATATATGTTGTGCATAGATTCCCACACTTCTTTTCCTTTATTTTTTATTGTTGTTAAGTTCCAGTTGTCCCACCTTGTTCCCCATTGCTCAGTTCTATATTGTTCAGTAGAAATACATTTAAAAACAGTATAACAGTTGTATAAGCAGTTATTATTCTATGAGTGGTTGATGAACCTATATAATTTTCTTTAAAAAAAAGATTCTTGAAGAAAAAATAATTCGTTTCTCCTTTATCCTTGAGAATGGTATTGGGTACTTTATATTATAAAGGCATTTTATAAAATCAGTAGATAATTTATTAAAGAAATCCATTTATTTTACAATTATGATAGGTATAGATACATGTCATGGTGAATGTGGTCCTAAAATGTACAGCATGATATGTTTTGCAAAGGTATCCAGTGTAAGTTTATATCTCATTAAAATATAAAGATTGTGATAACCACACCCAAAGTTACCTTGTGTCTTTTTTATATAGTCATTTCCTTCTCCATCCCCAGTCTCTGGTAATCAACCATTGATTTTTTTTCTGCTTCTAGTTTTTTTTGCTTTTTTTTTTTTCCTTTTTTTCATAGAATCATATAAATAGAACTATACAATGTGTTATCTTAACATAAAGCTTTTGGGATGCATGAATACATAATATTTTATTTATCAAATGTCTGATATCAATCAGACATTTTCATTTGAATTGCTTTCATTTTGGGATATAATGAATAAAGCTGCTGTGAGCATCAGTATAGATGTCTTTAGATAGACATATGTTTACAATTTTTGGATGAAAAACAGGGTGGACATGATGGACTGAATGGCATGTGATATATTTAACTGAATAAGAAACCCAAACTGTTTTCCAAAGTTGCAATGACATTTTGAATTACCATCAGAAATTGGTAAGACTTCCAATTGTTCCACATCATTTTTATCCATTTGGTATCTTCAAACTTTTTAATTTTAAATCACTCTAAAAGGGGTGTAGTGATACTGTATTTTTTGTATTGTTTTCCATTTCCTTAAAACTAATGATGTTGAGTATCTTTTCATGCTGTTATTTGTTATATCTATATCTTATTTAGACAAGTTTTTGCTCAGTTTTATTTTTGCTCAGTGTTACTGAGTTGCTTGTCTTCTTATAATGACTTGTAATAATTTTTTATATGTATGGAAAAAAAGTTCTTTTTCAGATTTGTGTTTTGCAAATATGAATGTATTGTTTACCTTTTATGCTCATTTGTTAGTTTTTTTTAAAAAAAACAGAGGTTTGAATTTTCATGAATTCCATCCAGTCTGTCCTTTTATTTTCTAATACAGTATACTTTTATGTGTTATGTAATTGTCTAACTCAAGGTCATAAACATTTAACATGGCTTATTCTTGGCATTTTATAATTGTAGTTGTTCCATTTATGGGTATAAACCTTTTCAGTTAATTATTGTATTGTGTGTGATGTAAGGTAGGACTGAGATTCATTATTTTCTTTTAGCATTTTTGTGCATTTTTCTTTATTGTATGATGGACTATTCTTTTCTCATACAATTACATGACAACTCTTTTCTGAAAATAAATTAACCAGATATGTTTAAGTCTATTCATGGGCTTTCTATTCTTTTACTTTGTAATATTTTTTATCTATAAGTCAAAATCATGCAATCTTGACCTCTACACATTTATAGTAGGTCTAGAAATTAGTATGTTTGCCCATATGATTTTTTTCTATATCATTTTAAATAACAGAATAATATTCTTAAAACAATAATCTATGACAGGATTAAAGGAAAACAGAAAGTACCATCAGCTACATAAAAATATTGATGAATACAATTAAGCATATAATGTATATATTATTGATGGGTTAAAAAAGACTATAACATTCAGAGTTCTTCAGAGAAACATTATCAATTAATATATATATAAATTGCCTACTAATTTACATATATATATAATTGCTTATCAATTATATAAAGGTCTATCATCTGTCTATAATTTGTCTACATATAATTTATTTATCATCTATTTATATATATAGAGAGAGAGGGTCATTCTATATAGAGAGAGGAGAGCTCTATATGTAGATATCTATATATAATATATAAATACATGTATAATGACACAGAAATATAAATACATATTTTATATGATATATATACTTTATATATGATCATATTATATAAAATGAGATTTATTATAAGGAATAGGATCACAGAGTTATAGGCTAAGAAGTCCCAAGATCTTCTGTCTGTAAGCTTGAGACCTAGGAAAATTGGTGGAGTATTTGGAAAGCTGAGAACTAGAACATAAGTTGTATGGATTTCAATCCAAGTTTGAAGTCCTGGGAACCAAGAATGCAAGTGGTAGGTCAAGATTAATGTTCCAGTTCAACCAGTTAACAGAGAACAAATAATATTACTCTGTCTCTTTGTCCTATTTAGCCTCAATGGATTGGATGATGCCCCATCTACAATTGGGAGGGCCATCTGCTTTACTTAGTGTACCAATTCATATGCCAATCTCTTTGGGAAATGCCCTCATAGATAGACCCAGTAATACTGTTTAACCAGATAGATATCTGGGAGGCTCAAGACAAAGCCAATTTGCCACAAAAGATACCAAAGAAAGTCACAACACACAAATATAAAGAAGAAAACTATTGACAAGATTAAAGAAATATTTTAATACACCAAGATAAAATTCAAGAAATACTAAAATCAAGGGAAGTCTATTGGGCCCTTATCAGGTTGGTTTATTAAACACCTTTCAAAATATACAACGGAAACATGGAACAGACTGACAGCAGCCAGAAGGGAGGGAGAAGGGGATAGCAGTGGAAAGAAGGGGAGGGGTCTAGTCAAAGAACATGTATGAATCACCCATGAACATGGACAATGGTGAAGGGATTGAATGTGGGAGCAGAGGCTGGGCTCGGTGTGGGAGGGTAAAGGGGAAAAAATTGGAACAACTTTAGTAGAAAAACAATAAAAAATAAAAATTAAAACACACAATGCAATATACAGATGATGTTTCATAGAATTGTACACATGAAACCTGTATAATCTTATTAACCAATGCCACTATATTAATTTAATTAAAAAAAAACACTTGGAGAAATCAATTCCCACAGTAGACCTCCATTATTGGTATATACACACATTCTCACCAGAATGCAATATAGTGTGATTTTGGCTATAAGTAGCAGAGAATATAATAACATAATGGACTTACCTATATAAAATTTAATTTTTCTGTATAACAAGGTATCAGGAGGTGGGCATTTCCAGTGGTTCAGTGATAATACAGGGTTAATTTATGTCCATGATATTTTTGGTTGGCCCTCATGGTCCAAAAAGAGCTTCTAGACATTTAAGGAGAATGAAGGTGGAAGAAAATATCTTTTCTAGCATATTGTCTTTTATATCTCATTGGTCAAACTGATTCACATACCTAACTAATTCAGCCCAATCACTAGCAGTCGCAGGCTGAATTCCCAGTTGCTGCTGAGATAGAGATTAATATGTAGGATCTTCATTATGGAGTGCTCTTGGGAACACCTATAGAAAGAGGGGGAGGCCCTGGCTGGCGTAGCTCAGTGGATTGAGCGTGGGCTGCGAACCAAAGCATCGCAGGTTCGATTCCCAGTCAGGGCACATGCCTGAGTTGCAGGCCACAGCCCCCAGCAACCACACATTGATGTTTCTTTCTCTCTCTCTTTCTCCCTCCCTTCCATCTCTAAAAATAAATAAATAAAATCTTTTTTAAAAAAAAAAGAAAGGGAGGAAGAAGAAACAGGATTGAACAGAAGGTGCAGTTGGGCTCCTCTGACCCATGGTACATATGACAGCCTTCAGAGTTTTCCAAAATAAGGTGAAGACTGTGGACTTTAATACAATTAGACAGATTAAGGATCAAAGGTACTCCTGCCAAAAGAGTCCTGACGTTGGGTGAGCCATCTGTCTTGAGCCAAAGCAAATCCCAAAAAGGGCTGCTAGCTGGAGTATCCATTAGCACTTCCAAAAGCTGAGAAAATAAGTCCTTCATTTCTGAAAAATGTTCTGGGTTGTGAATCACAAAGAAGAAAAAAAGGAAGAAATTATAGTTTTCATGATTCTTGCTCTGTAGCTACAAGAAGATACCATTTTCTTGAAAGGAAAAGCTCTCTATCCCATACATATGCAATTCTGCCCCATACTGCTGCAATTCAAGGGAGGAGTTCACTGTTTGAAAATCCAGGAAACACAGAGAGTCTCAAAACAAGTTGGATCCAAAGAAGACCACACCATGACACATCATAATTAAAATGCCAAAGGTTAATGATAAAGAAAGAATCTGAAAAGCAGCAAGAGAAAAGCAGAGTTACCTACAAAGGAGTTCCCAAGAGACTATCAACCTATTTCTGAAAAGAATTTTTTGCAGGCAAGAAGGGACTGGCAAAAAGTGTTAGAAGTGATGAGAAGCAAGGATATACATTCTAGATTACTCTAGCCAGCAAAACGATCATTTAGAATGGAAGGGCAGATAAAGTGCTTCCCAGATAAGGTAAAGCTAAAGGAGTTCATCTTCACCAAGCCCTTATTATATTAAATGTTAAAGGGACTTATGTAAGAAAAAGAAGATCAAAACCATGAACATTAAAAAAGCAACAAATTCACAACTATCAACAACTGAATCTTAAAAACAATAACAACAATAAAAACCCTAAGCAAACAACCAGGACAGGAACAGAATTATAGGTATGGAGATCACCAGTAAGGAGGTATAGCGGGTTACCAGCAGGGAGGGAGAAGGGGTAGAATAGGGGAAAAGATACAGGGATTAAAAAAGCATAATTGAAAAAAATTAAAAAGCATAATTTGGTAGGTACCAAATAGACAGGAGGATGATAAGAATAGTATCAGAAATGGAGAAGCCAAAGAGCTTGTATGTACGTCCCATGGGCATGAACTAAGGGGGGTTGATGGCTGGAGAGAAGAGGAATAGTGGGCAGAGGGAGGTAAAGGGAGAAAAATTGGGGCAACCATAATAGCATAATCAATAAAATATACTAAAAAAGAAAGATAATATCTCTCTCTTTGTCTCTCTCCCCCCACTACTAATACATATTGAATATACTAAGTAGCCAGAAGCAGCTCCAAAACTACAGTACACAAAGTTTTATTGTTAATAAAGCCTGTGAGAGAAGCAGTCCAGAGCTATAAGTCACATTGGAAATCTACCCACCCTGAGGTAAAAAACAATTACGAGGAGAAAATTTATATCACATAATAACTCAAAACTTTATCCCAATGTAGTAATTTTTTGACAGCCACTGAAACAATTCCACCACAGACATTTTCTAGGTGTTTGAACTTTGTCAAATTATTTTATATTTTTGTGTCTTAATATCTTTTCTGTTCATCAGAACACAATACCAAGTTGGTAGGATCATGGTATAAATAAATATATAATTACATAAATATATATAGTATCTCATACGTACTATTAAAAACTCAGTAAAATTAGCCCTGGCTGGTGTAGCTCAGTGGATTGAGCACGGGCTGGGAACCAAAGTGTCCCAGGTTTGATTCCCAGCCAAGGTACATTCCTGGGTTGCAGGCCAGAACCCCCAGCAACCGCACATTGATGTTTCTCTCCCTCTCTCTCTCTCTCTCTCTCTCTCTCTCTATCTCCCTCCTTCCCTCTCTAAAAAAATAAATTAAAAAAAATAAAAATAAAATAAAATAAACAG
Organism: Phyllostomus discolor; assembly: GCF_004126475.2. NCBI lineage: Eukaryota > Metazoa > Chordata > Mammalia > Chiroptera > Phyllostomidae > Phyllostomus > Phyllostomus discolor. Next base: position 54,389,538 of record NC_040907.2, read on the forward strand.
TAAAATTAATTACCTTATCTTCCATGAATATCCTTAACACCTCCATATATTTTTTTTCAGTTTCTAGCACTGCACTAAGATTTAAAAAAAAAAAAAAAAAAACTAAGTGAGAGGGAATTTTAGGGGAAAAGGGGAAGTGTTTGCAGGAACAAGTATAAAGGACACATGGACAATAACAAGGAGGGGTGGAAACGGGAGGGAGGTGTGGAGGGTGGGGGATGGGCTAGGATGGGGTAAAAGGCAGAAAACTGTACTCAAAGAAATATAAAATAAAATAATAAACCAAAATGAAATATTTTTAATCCTCACCCAAGGATATGTTATTGATTATTTTAGATAGAAAGAAAGAAAAATATTGATGTGAGAGAGAAACATTGATGGATTACCTTCCATACGTGCCCCAACTGGAGATCACACCCACAAGCTAGGTGTGTGCCATGACTAGGAATTGAAACCATGGTCTTTTGGTGCACAGAACGATGCTCTGACCAACTGAGCCACCTGGCCAGGGTAGGAAAAAAATAAATGAAAATTTAAAAATTATTTACTCATAGAGTATATTCTTGTGTCTTATTTGTTCAAGCATTATCCTAAATTCATCCTTATTTTTTCAACTGATATTTCCAGGATTCTTTCCTCCACCAAACTAGATGTCTGTAACTCTGTATTTTCCATATTCCATAACCATATCCTCCCAATTTCTTATGTGCATTTTGATTCTCTTTTCTTTTTGTTCTTATTACTATTGTTCTAAGTCAGGGTACACTCATTGTGATTTTATACTACTGTAATAGTTTCCTTACTAGTCCTTAGCTCTGGATAGCTCTTGTTTTCCTTAAACCATTATATATGTATGTGTATACACACACACACATACATACATACATATACATATATGTATACATACACACAATCAATGATAATTTTACCATATTAAGATGAAATTCTTCATTGGAATGGTATTATATATGAAATGATGTATACATTCTTTTTTATTGAATTTATCAGGGTGATGTTGGTTAATAAAACTCTACACGTTTCTAGTGTACATTTCTATGATACATCTTCTGTATATTGCATCTTGTGTTCACTACCCAAAGTCAAGTCTCTTTCCATCAGCATTTATTCCTCCTTTACCCTCTTTTACCTCACCATTCCTCTTTTAGCATGAGAAGTGAGAGTCTTCATTTACTGGTCTCTGTATCCATCGTCAGTTTTATCTCTATTCTCTTCATCCTTCACATATTAAATTTCAGCAATACAAATCTTCATGTAATAACTTAAGCATAATGCCATACTCTGTCTTTATCTTGTTCCTTTCTTCATAGACATTAATCTTATTTCTCATGAAATATAAACAGACATAAACTATATGTGCTTAATACAGTTTTAGGATGATGTAGAGAAGTGAAAAGGACTTTCTGAAACCATTTGTGCTTATTTTTTGGTGAACATTCTTTATCTAAGCTAGTTAAGATATAACTTCTACCTTTCTTGTATCTGCATAAGTAATACAAGTTCAAATCTGAATTTTAATTGTCATGCTGTCATTTGAAATATTTTTACTTAGTTCCAGATACATAATGGAGAAGAAATATTTATAAAACAACTTATTTGAATTGATTCTAACTTTAAAATCTGTAACAAATTTTTAGGAACTCATAAATAACAGAGGGCACTAAATCCTCATATTAATCCTAAATATATTTTTCTTATTAAACCTTGTGAGAAAGTTCACAATTTCCAAACAGAAGGCAATTTAGCCCTTTTTGTACTTAGAATATTGCCCATCAGTCCGCACAGGCAGCTTCCTTAATTGCTTTGATGTAAAAACAAAGCAAAACAATTTATGTGCTTTTTAACGAGTTTAATTTTCTTTTAAGTTTTTTTCTTATAAAATCATGCAGAAGCACAGTAAAATCAAATGAATTATCCACATAACAGACTCTATTCTTTCTTCTTTTATCAATAAAACTAAATCCCTTAAGACTCAGACTCAGCAAGGCAAATTGTACAGAAAATCGTATGTTGGTAGAAAATTCAAAAAAGAAAAATATAACAAATTATAAATCTCCTCATTCTCTGCCCAACAGTTATTTTAAATAAGGTAATTATATCAGCCTAAATTGTAAAGCATATGTCCTGAAAACACTACTAAAGATAATAGGGATTATGGAGTATTTGTGGTGAATTTCATAGGTAACTTTAGAGGAATTTGAATGTTATATTTGGATTTAAATTATTTTTTTAATATTTTATTTATTTATTTTTAGAGAGAGGGGAAGGGAGGGAGAAAGAGAGGGAGAGAAACATCAATGCATGGTTGCCTCTCACGTGCCTCCTACTGGGGACCTTGTGCACACCCCAGGCATGTGCCCTGACTGGGAATTGAACTGGCGACCCTTTGGTTCACAGGCTAGCACTCAATTCATTGAGCCATACTAGCTAGAGCAAATTTAAATAATTTTTTAACATTATGGATATTTTTTAGCTAACCACAAAAAAAATGGTTTGGTCTCATATTTCATTTTTACACAGCAACAGTGATAATCAGGAAAGAAAATAAAGTAGGCCCAATATATTAAATTATTTGACTGATTCCACTCCGATGCTAGTTACAGCATGGAAATTTATTTAGGCTCTATAATATGATTAAGATATGACTAGCACACTTTTTAAAATGCTTCTCACTTTAGACAATTTTAACATTCAATGTGAAGGGAAGGAATCTCAATGCCCAGGCGTGGCTGAAACTATGAACATTCAAAAACCCAATCTGTACATTAAACACAAATGTGCCAGTCTATTGGTTCATGCTTGTGGCCAAAACATCGAGGGTATATGTCTGTCTGATATATGCTATGCTCAAAAATTCCTGATGGAGTTGGTAAACTAACACTGCTGTTCCAGCTGGCCATGGAATAGTAACCTGCATTTCTTTCCATGGGAAAACGACATCCTTCAATGCCATTGGCAAAGCTTGAGTTTTATGTTTTGCACTCATGTCAGATGTGTGGGAATGCCCGCATCTCCAAGGTCTTGCTTTCAGCTAGGGACTATACAGACTTGTACTTCCTTCATACTTTAAATTCTCACAGTGGGCTGGGAAATGTAAAACCTTGATGTCCTCCTTTTCCAGTTAATCCCTAGGGCCCTGCCTAAATTCCACCTTTCTCCATCCTACTTTTACCAAAAAAAGCTTTTTTCATTTTAGTTTTTTTTTCCCACTAGGGCAGCAAGTCTTGTATCTCAAATGGCATGTTCTTTGATCTCCTTCCAAGCATGAATGAGGGCAAAAATTAAGCTGGCAAAATGACTTATTAGGGAACTCTACCTCTGAATTTGACACATTTAGAGAAGCTCATAGCCCGCTAATAAATCTTATTACACTGTGGAACTGATTAAAGCAACCTTATGAAATGTAGCATTTACAAGCACTACTTCTATAATCTTTATTTAACATGAGTGTTCAGGTTGCTTTTGCCCAGAGCATATGAAATGATTCTGCTCCAAGCTGCAAGCACTAAAGCAAAAAGAGCAATCAAAACATCCCCCTTACACACCATACTCAGATGCCCTCTGCCCCGTGTAGAGAGTATGAGGGCCAAGAACAGGTGCCATGAATTGCCGGGGCCTGCTGTGTCTCTAAGAGAAGGAATTACCATCTGGGTAGGGAGATTCATCACTTGACTGGTGCTGAAACTAATTCAAAAACTACCCTACAACTTCTGGAAACAATGTTGGTAGGTCAACTTGACACTCAGCAATCAGAGTCTGCTAAACAAAGACATTATGTCAAACCATGATTAAAAGAAAAAGTATGATTATAAACTAATTTTCAAAGAAAAAGCCACAAGGAACTTTAGCATTACCTTAAAGTAGTTTGTAGTTAAATTGATGTACTGACTGACATCGAACACTTTTTACACTTATTTCCCTTGATAGTCAAAATATATTTGACATTTGTTAACCTCTATATTAGAATCTATTATACATTCCGTGAATGCAACTTTTTATCTTCCTGGGCACTGTTGCATTCATATAGGATTATTTCAAGAATTAAAATAGTGTATTTAAAGATGTTCATTTGCAAATTGCCTTTCTTGTTATAGAGCAGATGAACATTATCCACTAAATCCATAACCAAACACAGGTCCGGCTGCTGCCACCATGAAAGCCCATACTGGAGAGTCAGGTGCTGATATAAAGGGAAGTGATTTATTGAGATATCCACCATCTGGAAGATGGGGACTCATGTTGCAAAGCCCGTCTCCCCATCTCAGTGGAGGTAGAGGTTTTTATAAGAAGGGAGGGGAAACAGAATAAAGATATCAAGGGCGAGGTTGAAAAGTGCTCTATGTGAAGAGGAGCACAGTCCATTCTGATAAGGCAAGCAATATTCTGGTGCGCATCACCCTGGTTTAGTCATCCTGGCTTCACATCCTCCTGGTTCCACAGTTGCAAGTCAGCAAATCTCCTTTCAGAACCAGGATTCTTGAAGGTTGGAGTCTGTACCTTTTGAAGTTAATTCCTGGGATTCTTATACAACATGCTGTTCATGTACAAGCCACATTATCAATCAGAGTCAGCACTTACAGAAATAGTATCAAAAGACACTATTTTTAGTGTCAAATGTGTCATGAATAGTGTCAAAAGACAATAGTGTAGTTGTGGGAGGGGGTTACAATTTCCCTCTGTTACAAATCCAGGTGTTTATTTAAAAAAAATTAAAACATCACCACCAATGGGAAATTCCACTACAATTTTAAGTGAAATTTGCTTAATATCTGAAATCTGGTAATTATATGATTATTAACCTTTATTAACCTTAGTTTATATAACTTTAATAATATTCTTAAATAATTTTCTTTTCCTTCTTGGATGAATTATATATATACATATATTTATTATATAGTTGTTTGTTTGTTTGTTTTGTCTGCAACTTCTCAGCTGGGATTTGCTAGCAAAAGTCAGACTCAGGGCAGGGGGCAGGATGTTATTACTATAAATTCATGACCAAAATCTCCTCTAAACGTTCAGTTTCCCAGTCTCCACCTTTACACTGCATCTTTCTTCACTTATTACTTACATAATAAAGTTGGATTAACATCAACAAAACAACAAAAATGACAAAACATCATGATTGAAAAAGACATGGTGGTTTTAATCAGGTGGTTTTAAACACCACCTGATTAAAATGTATCAGTGTTTTTCCTATGGAAGGGTTTAAGGAATTAGTGCATTTCATTCTCATTTAATCTATATTTTTCCTTTTTTCCCAAGGTTAAACAGGGTTTTGAATACAGTCATTTCTATGGTAAAAATATGAGAGATGTGGTTCTCTTTCTCTGCCTCCTGAATTTTCCTCTTTACATAGGCTTGTATTTTGTGTTGCATCGTGAAAGCGTGCCCTTTTTAAAATTAATGATTCGTGTGTGACTGCTGACTTTATTTTACAATTGTTTTGAGTGGAGCGAGAATAGAGAAGCAAAATCTGCTCTCCTCATTTGAAGGACTTGCCACTAATTATTTATAATGTCGAATCCATGCAGATGCATGAATCACTTGTTGAAGAATGTTATGTACTTTTACACAGCATAGGGATACATTTAAGTTGTAATCATTCATTCATTCATTTAACAAATATTTATTGACAGTCTTCCTTTCCTGGATGTTGGGAATACAAAAAATGTAGTCTTGTACTCGAGTAACCTAAAAAGCTTAAAGCAAAAAAGGAAGTCAACAACATAAAGAGAGCTATGTGTACCATGGAAATATAGGTGTAAGGCAGGGAACTTACTGAACCAACTTGAAGTATCTAGACAAGAGCCAGCATCACACACATGCATGCACACATACACCTCACCTGACCAGGAATATTTAAACAAACTAAGACTTTGAGTTATCTGTGAAGTCAAGCTGCTTGGGTAAACACTTTGGGCTGCTATGCCCATGTTCTGTGCCCAAATTCTCTCATCTACAAAATACAGTTGTTTTAAACAAAGTAGTACTAAGGAAACAAGGCTGTTGAAAGCATACACAGTTCATGCTTAAAATAGGTCCTGGCATATGGTAAACAATCAATAAATACTAGTTGCTTTGCTCTTCTAATAATGCCCCTTTTTCTGACTAAAACCTATGTTTATTGTTTTTAGAAACAATGAAAAATATAGATGGGCAAAATATTTTTAACTATAAAATATGCTCCAAGATAATTACTATGAAAAATATTTGTACTTATCTTCATTTACATTATTATTCAGTGTTTTGCTTGTGTCTGTATATGCATGCTTTTAAAACTTACATGAATTGCATCATACATTAAGGATTTTTTTCACTTAGCAAGCTATTATAAACATTATCTCAAGTTAAAAATATTAATCTACAACATTTTTCTTAATTGCTAAAAGGCATTGTGTTGACTAGGTATAAAGATTTATTAAGTGAATCTTCTATTATAGGACACCTATGATAATTCTTTATTTTCACTTACACAAAACAGTCCGTGATAAGTATCTCTGTAATTAAACTCTTACATGGTTAACGAGTGCCTTAGGATTCTTTATTTTTTAAGAAATTCGAATTGCTCTTTCAAAGGTAACATACATCTATAAACCTGAAAAATATTAAATTTAAGCTGTAAAAAGAAGCTACTATAAAAACCATTCCAAATCCACTACTAAAAGGTTATTACAGATGATTATCTAGAAAAATTTTAAAGTGCCAATAAATAGCTAAATGTGTAAAAAATTGTCTTACATTTGCCATACAGCCAACTGCCACTCAACTCTACTTATCCATTCACTTCTGCAGAAAAAGCAGGAGAAAAACTTGTACACATTGCATGGGCTTGCCTCTCCACCAGTGTAAAAGACCATATTTGCGTGCCTAGGTTATTTCCCCTGTGTTTGAGTCTCATGTATTCTTTGCACCAATTTTAACTCCAGGCTTCTTTTTCATGTTTGTATTTGGTGGGGTAGGGAGCAGATATTGTTGAAAAGGCTTTCCTGAAGCCACGAGAAAAGCAAATTTTATTTTTTTGTAGAAAATAGGGACATTTAGAATGAAACTAGTTTCTTTGTTCTCTGTTGAAAAGAAAATTAAGCTCCATAAATTTCAATGGCCTTTTGAAACTTTATATTTTACATCGAATGCACAGTATTTTAAAAATTATTTTAAGTATATTTTTCCCTTATGGGTATTGCATCTTTTAATTTGGAAAATTACAAAATTGGATTTGCACTCATGAATATTTATGTGTTCAGGAAGTGTCTGAAAAAAAACACAATATTTCAAAGCAACTGACCTGAAAATAAGACTTTTACTCATCTGCATGTCTGGCAAGAACAATGGGGCAGGCTTTTTCTCTGGAATGCCACACTGATCCCTGATGTCAATATGATCAGCCCCTAGTGAAGCTGGAACTGCAGAATCTCAGATACATTCCTCTTTGCCTTAGCTGAGCACTTACACTGTATCAGGAACTACACCGAGTAATTTCATCTCTTTTCATTCTTACAACAGCCCTGTGATTTCAGCATTTTATCTCCATTTTTTAAAGAAAAAAAAATCACAGAATTGAGCTAGATTTTGAAACCTAGTATCTTGAATTGGAAATCTCTGAATTTCCATTTCAGCTTGCTACTTATTTTATTCCTTGACTTACTCTGGACAAATTTTTGATGACTTAGATAATGCATTCTCCAGATGAGCATAATGTCACCAGGCACCTTGGCCAACAGGGCTACCAGCCTTCCCTCCCCTGCACTGATCCCCTAGCTTTTTAAAATCTTTATACTTTGACTTTTCCATTCATCCCTAAATCAATATAATATTCTTTGCAGTAAATTGATATTCAGGTTTTCATAGTATTTTGCCCACCCTAAATAATTTTTATAATTAAAAATATCTTATTCTATAAAGGACACATGGACAAAAACTAGGGGGAGGGTGGTAATGGGAGGGAAGTGGGGAGGGTTGGGTGGGTGGGCTGGATTGGGAGTAAAAGGGAGAAAACTGTACTTGAACAATGATTAAAATAAAATTTAAGAAAATATATCCTGTTCACGTATCCTTCTAAAGAGGTACTTTGTATGTGAGAATCTACAAAGTGAGATTGCTGAACCAAAAATTATATCTTAAAATGTATCCTATATTATTTTCTAGCAAGGTAACAGAAACTCACATTACCAGGGTGACCTAACAAAGAACCCAATTCTGTATATCTTTTGTCAGAATAGATGGCTTTGATTTTTTTTTAATTTTAAATTGGATGATACAAGAATATTTGCATTTGGGGTTTACTTTCCTGTCATATAATTAAATAGAGTTTCTTTTAATTTGGTTATGGATCAACTGTATTTTTTGTGAATAGCCCTGTTATAAATCTTTGACATCATTTACTCTTGGTATTATCTTTTTTTCTCTCAATTTATAGATGGCTATCAAATATTAAGGGAATATTGAGTCTCCATCACATGTACCACAACTACATTTTCTCAATCTATTGTTTGTCTTTCATTTTGTTTGGCTATATTTGTCACACAGATATTTTAATTTGTATGAAGTCAAATGTTTCAGCACTTTCTATGGTTTCTTGTTTTCTCGTCCTGCTTAAAAAAGCTCTTTCCCACCAGTAGGCATTCATATATTCTTCAACATTTTTCTATTATTCTTATTATTTGATATTTTGCCCTTGAAATGTATGCCCTAAATGCATTGTTCTGAGGAAAGCAACTCATAGCCACCTGTAGTCATGTAATTAAATCTGGCCTTCCTTTTCAAGCTCCTTCCATTCGGTCTCGTACATAGCTCTCCTGGGAACTTCAATATATCCTAAAATCATTCATTTCTGCCATAATGTAATCTCCAGTTCTTTCTTTGTACAAGAATGATGAACAAGAGAGTAAGCCATTAATTCAATTTGTGCAAGTTCAAGTCATTTTTTCTAGTAACTATAATAAAATTGCATTTAGAATAAACATAATGACAATGAGCATGCCTTTGTTCTATTTTATTACCTTTGAGAGAGTGTTCTTCAAGCATTGCCACTGAACAGAGACAAGCTTCTTGTGTACATGTATTTATTGCATTACTCCTGAGCATTCTCTTTGTCTCCAAGCAAACAAATTAATTTTCATTTTCAGATGTTTAACTCCAACACTGTCCATATGTTTCAGTTGTGAGGATGTGTGTAAATTTTAGTTCCCTTCCATCTCCAACCTGGATTATTGTCCATAAGATGCTGTGTGAACTTTCTCATACACTATTCTCAGTGGTACTTCCCCTAGTCCAGCAGAGAGGTTTTCTTCATACAACCCTTTCCTAGTGTTCCATGTTCCTGAATACTTTGGAACTGGTCACTGATAATTTGCTATATCTTTTCTCATCTTTTTAGACCAAGAATATTCTCACTGAATATCCTGAATTTTGCAAAATTGGTTTGGGGATCCAGAATTATAGAGCTATTTCATTCCTTCCTGGAAATATGACAGCAAAATCCTTCTTGATCATTGTTTTCCCAACCAACTATGGCATCCTCTTTCCCTTCAGGTAAGTAGTGAGGCATGAAGCTGTCTCCAGCCTCTATGGAAGCACATATCACCCCACAGGGAAGGAACTCAGATAAATCTCATAATGAGATGTATAACAGGGTCAACCTATTATAAATATGTCTAAATTAGGTGCTGTAAACAAGAAATGACAACATCCAAACTATTTCTTTTAACACAGGAACAAATAAACATTATCAATTCAATGAAATTTTTGCATAATAAAATAGAAGGGTAGATTTTTTTAGCACTTCAGATGGAAGAGTGGAGAAAAAAAAGAGCAGAACAGCTTAGGAAGGGTGAGTAGATCTTGAATTTTATAAAAGATCAAGGGATTATTAAAAATAGGTACATCTAATATTCCATTTTGTGATATTTGTTCTGCTAGTGCATAAATTCCAATAACTCTAAAAGTAGCAATTCCTTGCACTAGAATTCATATACTGCATGCACAATATAATATAAACAATATATGTGTAATTCTTATTTACAACAGTAGTTTTAAAGGTAGGTGACATTATCATGTCATATTTGCATGTGTAGATGATGAACAGATAGTCTGAGTGATTTGCTGAGTGTCACACAGGTAGTAAACATGAAGGTCAGATTTAAAACAAAGCGGTTTGATCCCCGGAGTCCATATCAGTAAGAGTACACCAAGTGTTCATTACAGGCTGATTCACACAAAAAAGCAGAGGGGTATTTTTTAGGAGGATAGACCTCGAATACAAACTTAAGTTCTATGCCTTTGTAAACATGTAGCAGCACATGGACCATTCCCATGAAGTACTAAAGTGATTTCTTCATTGCCACTTGCCTAGCTAAAGACAAAATCCTACTTGTATGGACTAGATGGCTATATGTAATTTTCTATTGCTTTTTACTATTTCCATCTTTATATTCCCTTCCCTTTAGTAACAGAATCACAAGTTTCAGCTGTGTTTGTAGCCACATAATTAATTCTAGGCAGAGAAGTGTAAGCAGAAGTAATGTGAGTTAACTTAAAAGAGAAATTGCCTACCATCCATTTTCTTTCTTTTCCTACTCCGCGTGCTGTAATATGAACCTAATGCTTGTGAGCAGTGTCTATGGAGCTAATGGGGGACATTATGGGATAAAAGAAGAGAAATAAGAAAGAAAGAAAGAAAGAAAGAAAGAAAGAAAGAAAGAAAGAAAGAAAGAAAGAAAGAAAGAAAGAAAGAAAGAAAGAAAGAAAGAAAGAAAGAAAGGAATGATGGCACTATTGAAGCTACAAAAGAGAAGAATCCGGTTCCTGGAGTGATCCTTTGGAGGTGAAATCCCTACGTACCATGGAGCAACTAGGTGAGAGAGAAACTTTATCTTACTCATTCTATTGATTTTGCTGGCTCTCTATCACAGGGCTTTGTCTCTACCCTAAGTAACACATTTTTCTGCAATTCATTCACTATAGAGTGACCAAAATATACTTTTGAAATACATTTCAGATCACCTCCACACTTTGTTTAAAATCTTCCAGTTGTTTCTAATGTATTTTATTTGAAATAAAGTCCACACTTTTTGCCATAACTTGCAAGGCCCTTCAAAAACTAGAAGTACCTTACCTTCTACACTTTATCTCTCTCTCAGTTTGGCCTTGCTGACCTTTTTGCTGTTCCTTGAACAGCTTGTTTCATCCTGCTTTTGGTGTTTGACACTATGATCCCTCAGATTAAGGGCTTACTTCCTCAATGCTGTTTTCATAGCCAAATTCTCTTCAGCATATAGATCTCCTAAGAAAGCCCTTCCATAAAGTTACTGCCACCCCCATTTCTCTTTTATTCCACTAAGGTTTATTATGTTTATAACACTTTTCAACTCCTGAAAGCATTGTGTTTATGTATTTGCTTGTTTCCTTTGACTTCCTCTTCCTCTCACAATGTAAGCTGCTTGAAGGCAAGAAACTTTGCTTTCTTAGTTCTGTATACAGCCATATAGATCAATGTCAGCCCACTTATAAATATTCAAGAAATAGTAAAACAATTAGTAGATGGAGGAACTAGAGGGGACTATGAGAATGTTCCATTCTTGGTCATCCTATGATAGTTTATAAAGGGAGAGAAGTAACATATGGAGTCAAACACATATCTTAAAACACGTGGTAAACCCAGCTGACAAATGAGTTTAAAAGCTATATTTAATGAATATTTTGTTTGAATTATATATTCAACAGGATGTAAATTTTTGAAGAAACTGAGTTTTCCTAATGTAATCAGGATCTTACATTATAGCTTAGGCACATAGAGAGTTGCTTGATTATTTAGATAAGTAGATGAGGAAAAGAGCTGCAGAAGCAAATGTAATTCGGTGAAATTTTGAATCATTTAAAGAATTTTAGTGTGATCTTCCAGAAAAAACTGTTTATAACTGACATCTACAACATTCAGTCTTTTATTTCCCAAGAGTCAACCTCTTACCATAAAGACCAGAGAGTGATACTAAACCAGTGTTTTTAGTATCTAGTGTTTTTAGAAGGTGGGAACTCCAAATACTTTGTTGAAATTTACAAAAACAAACTAAAACTAGAATAAACCATAACCAAACCTTGACTAAAAGTTCCCAGAAACTCCACATAAGAGCACAGTGCAATGAAAGTATGTATAATAGTAAGAAAAGGGTTAGTAGGTTTAATAGGATAGATTATTTGGACATGAAAAGTTTATGTCTTTATGTTTTTTTTTTTTAATTTTCTGTTTTTAGAAGTGGTAGAATTTATATTTCCATTGAAGCTATGGAGTAATGACTAATTTTTCACAATTTACATACCTAATTTCATTTACCTTTGATGTTTCCATTACATTTTCAAACATTATAATTTTTTTCTTCTCTAATGTCACACTTCTATCCCTGATAGCACTTCACATAGAGTTCTGCATATAGTAAATGCTAAAAAATTTTGTTTGAATAGGTTTTCAAACAAAATTTTGAAAATCTTCCCTGCTGTCTTAGTAACAGCAGGAAACATATCTTACATATGAATTATATTTTCTCAGAATCTTGTGTATAATAATCTTGTCTGCAGGAGCTTAAAATCCACACCTCTCCAACACTTGTTCTCCAAATTCAATATAGCCTATATTGTTATATTTGTGAAACCATAGTATGTATGTGCAAGTGTGTGTTTAATATATTAACTTGATATGACCTTAATGCTGGTGAATTACATTAAAGAGAACCAGAAAATAAACCAAACTTGAAGCAGATATTAAAAATTCACACATCTGAGATTTCAAATGTTTAATTAGCTATCTCAGTATGATCCCTTCCAGGTATAGCACTGTTTAATATCTTGGCAATATACAGCTTTCTTGTTTTCTCTTTTTGACATTATGATTTTTATTGAACCATTTGATTAATTTTACTATAGAAAAGAAAACAAAGGGCCAGAAAATTTTGACTGTCTCCCCCACCATTTTAGTAGAAAAAGACAAATTTCACATTAAATGATCTTTGAAACAAAATTTTCGCAGGGAATAAACTACTCTGGTGTTTCATTTTATGCTAATGTGTTCTGGAGATGATTGTTAAATTCACTTTATTTGAGGACAGCTTTATTTATAAACTGTGTTTCGGTTTCTTCAACTAAAATCCAGTGTATTCATACACTTACTGTGCCCACTATGCTGGAGATCAAATAAAAATCTTAAAAATTTGCAAATGACTGTGCAAAAATTGAGCCTAAAAAACTGACTCTTACAAACTTGTAGCCAATGGGGTAGTCAAGAAATAACTGGTGATTTTTGGACTACCTTTGGGAAGTTACTGTGTGAATATCAGCTGTTCTCATTGGTCACAAGGGAAGAAATATAATTGCTGACATCCTCCAGGATACAATATTTTAAGGAACTGAAAGAAGAAAATGATATTAAATCCTTTTCCAAATCTGAAATGTTTTTTTTTATCCACACAAATAACAATAAATAACAATAAAAATTAGAACTGGAAAGTGTAGAAAACAAAAAAAAGAGAGATAACTAAGGAATTGGTTGTGATTTTCCGTATAGATTAGTTATGAGTTAAATTGAATCTCACCCCTTGCCTTACATAGAAAAAAAAAAAACTATAGGATGAATTCTTAACACTGTGTACCTATAATGTAACCTTATTTGCAAACAGGGTCTTCACAGATTTAATCAAATTAAATTGAGGTCATTAAAGTGTGTCTTAATCCAATATGATTGGAGTTGGAAAAGAAGAGGTGAATTAGCCCAAAGACACAGACACATATAGAAGTAGAATGCTATTTGATGACAGAGGCAGAGATTGGAATGATGCTTCTATAAGCTAAGAAACAGAAAACATTGGTGGGAACAGCCAGAAGCTGGGGGAGTTGAGGAGGCGAAGACGGATGCTCTTCCTCAGGGGCTTTGGAGGATGCGTACCCATGGCATTACCCTTTCCAGTCTTCTGGCCTCCAGAGTTTTGAGAGAATAAATTATTGTTTTATTTTAAGTCACCCAGAAACTGGTACTTTGTTATAGCAGCCCTAGGAAACTAACACATAATTATTTTTACTTAGAATGTTAGGTTAATATCCACCAAAGATTACCCAGGTAATCCTCATTCCAATTATCTACTGTGAATAAGGAAGTGATTATACAAAAACCTAAGTCACTATTTTTTTTTCAATTAATTGCCCTTGACTTGTGTATCTAGGATTTTTGTCTCATTGTTCTTGAACAATTTTGTAGATATGTACCTTATATGGATGTATGTTTACATTGATTGTTACATGCTATAACAAAAATAATGTGATAATGCATACATCTTTGGATTGTACATAAATACTGATGTATTGCCATATATCAGCATTTTAAATGTTTATTAGTAGTGGCTCCTGACTCCTGAGCTCCAATAAAAGATCTTTGGTCAAACACTACATTTAATATTACCATTGGCTCATTTTTAAAGCTTCAATTTTCCCTACTTTCATTTGAGTGTTAAATCTTAAAATTTCTATAATCAAAGCTCATCTTTCTTCTTTCCATAACTCATGGCCAACTCTGACCTGCAGTACTCCTCTACATTGTCAGAGAAGTGATAGGATTTTTTAAAATTATACTTCCCTTATACTTTCCTTAACACTTTGTCACCATTTCTCTCTCTCTCCCCCCCTCACTTTGATAATGAAGCCTTTCCCTCTTTTTGAAATTTTCAGTTACAAAATGTTTCACATTTTGCTAAATGATTCTAGTAGTCATTGGATGAATTTCCTATGATTATATGAGCTATATCTAGATAGCATTGATTATACTACCCACAATTGTTTACTATACACAGCTATATGTCAGATATGTTAATAATTGCTGGAGATAAAAAGATAAATGAAATATAGCCTCTTTTTACTAAGAACTCATGACACCCTAAAGGAAGTAGATATGCAAATAAAATGCAATCAGTATGGCATATGCCACCACAGGCACAAAAACTGCCATCATCAAGAACAGAGTCAATATTTCTGCCTGGAATTTTGAAGGATACACTGAGACAGTAATATTTAAATTGTTTTGGCAGAAGTTTTCTAAGTTTTCAATGATTTTTCTGTGGTTTCACCACTGAATCTTGCTGCTAGGCTGAATTTTCTGGGCCTTCATAGCTGGAAGAGATCTGTGACTACTTCTTTTCAATGGCAGCAGGAATTGCATATACCATTTCCAGGAGTGACCTTTAAAAATCTCTTAAAAGATGTTTATTCTCTCAACACTTGGTTGAGTGTAGAGGATCCACTGAGGTCTTCTTAGAAAATCACAGTATTGAGATAAAAGGGGCCTGAATCTCCGAATTACTGTGTAGACAGCAGTCAGCCAAATAGTGTGAAATATACCTTTTGCATTATACTTAGTACCAAGATCTAAAAAACTAAACGAGAGCTTTCCAGACAAAGAAGGGCTGAAGGACACCATGTACCAACAGACCCAGTTCCAAAAAATAGTAGAATATCCAGAGAGCAGGACCATCAGGGGAGAGTGCTATGTCATCTTTCAGGAATGCAGAGTGAGGTCTTAGGGAACTGGACAGTAAGTGACATGGATTTTAGAGGGCTTTAATGCCAAGCAGAAAAGAAAAACCAGTAAAAGAATGCCTTTTTTAAAGAGAAATAATGTCAATGATAGTAAGGGAACATATATAAAGGACCCATGGACAAAGCCAAAGGGGGAGAAGGATGGAGAGTGGGAAGTGGGGGTGGGTGGGTCAGGGGAAAATGGTGGTGGGAAAATGGAGACAACTGTATTTGAACAATGAAAAAATGATTAAAAAATAAACATGTAGACAGATAAAAAATAAAGAGAAAGGATGCCAATGACATGAGCATGTCTAGCTTTTACATACCTTCCTGCTTTCCCTCCCTTCACTCTTATTCTTGTTTCTTTCACAGAGGACAATAACTCCTGATACTATATAACTTTATGTGGACTTAAAGTGAGCAAGACTGGGTGGCGGGAAGGTAGTGGTATACCGCTGAAGCATTTTAGAAAGGTATGGTTAGGGTCTTGTATAGCAAGCAATGTGGCCTTGTCCAAAGCAGAGTCTGGTGGTTGTCCCCAGTTCCCAGAAGGTAACCTCTTAATCCTTGGCATCTCTTGAGTGTCTTTGTTTTTGATGCTACCTCCCTTGAACCACACCTAATAGTTTACTCTAAAGAGGTGACTCGGGGTGGGATTAGCCACACTGTGTAGTTCTAGGGTAGAAACTGGCTACATTAGAAAGCCAAAAAATATAATTTAAGGTAGGGGCTTTGAATCTTGCAATACCAATTGATCTAGACACTGAGTTAAGTTTAATAACCAAGCATATTTTTCAGTTCAACATGGAGACCAATCAATCATGCCTACATAACAAAGCTTTGATAAAATCTCTGGTCGCTGAAGATCAGGTAAGCTTCCAGAGTTGGCAACACTTTGTGTTTATGATCACATTGATGCTGGTAGGGTAACACATCCTGGGGAAACAGAAATCTTGCACGTGGGACATTCCCAGACTCTTTTCTATGTGTCTGTTTATTTGGTCGATTTTCTGTATCTCTTAGTGTAATAGTTATAACCATGAATATGATAGGTTCCGGTCATTCTGTGACACTTTCTGTTGAATTATTAAACCTGAGAGTGGTTTCGAGAAACCCTCATACTTGAAGTTAGTGTCAGAAGTGAAGGTAGTCTTGTGTGGACTCTTCTAACTCTTTACTGTTTGCAGTTGGAGTTAGATGCCTTCCATAAGTGTGGAATTATGGAGAATTATGCCCTTAACCTCCCAATTTGCTGCACTTAAAGTAGACTACATTAGAAATGGGAAATAAAGTTGGTCTTTTGAGTCAACTCTAGTTATAATGTTAGTGGAACACTTTCTCCCTCTAAATAACCCTGGTTTCCTTGTGCTAGCTCTTACTGCTAACCAGGGAAGTGGACTAAGGTAACTTAAATACCTTGAGAGAGAAAGAAACAGGGCTTCTAACTCAAACCATTTTCTCTTCCCTTTTTCTTTTCTGAGACAGCATCCTGAGGAGGCAAACACAGGTCATCTGCTCTCTATTTAAATTTTACTAGCTGGCTGCAATGGAGAGCATGACTAATAAATTTTTAACAGAGTACCTGTCTACTTCTTAGGTTCAGTATTACAAAGTCCATTGTTGCTGCACATCTATTTTAGTTCCTCCTACCTAACATTGTTTATTAATAAAGTTGTAAATTGATTTCCACATTCTGAGTTTGTTCATCTCTCAGTTAATCCAGAATTAGAGCAAGGTAAATGGAGTTAATAATTATGCCTCCTTTATCTTGTACAAATTCTCAATAACTGGAAGTAAATAGCTAGGAATAATTTTCTTAATGAAAAAAGGATAGGCTAGATTAGTGATATCTGCACAACATTAGATGGCAAGTTGTTACTTGCCACTGTACCAGGCTTGTTTTAAATCTAATTACTTTCATCTGTTAAGACAGTGGTAATAAAGATATACAAGAATAGTTAGTTTTGGAAAACATTTTTGAAATTAAAAGTAACATAATTTGAAAGCTACCAGGTTTGAGAAAAGAAAGAATGGGAGTTTATAGCTTGAGAGATTTGCATTTAGTAAACTATTGAATTCCCTTGTGAATTTGGGAAGGTGATGATTTTACTTGAAAATATATTAATTTGAGATTGTATATATAACATATTAATGAAATGTTTGGAAGGTAACCCAGACAGCTGGATAAAACAGTTTCTAACAAAGACAAAGAAATCTGCAATTTTTTCTTAATCTTTAAAGACCTATACTTTCACATCCCTATCTCATGTAAGCAGAAGTCATTTTGACAAAACTCCTAAATTAGAAAGAACATATAGAGTTTTCCCATACTTAGAAACCAAGAATGTTTTTAAGTAATTTTTTTTCTGTCTATTGCATGATATATTAGTTCTATTAAAGCCTGTTATCAGTGCAACAGTGTCAGTAAGGTGGTGGAATGGGAGTTACCAGGGCTTGTCCTCTCACAGAAAAATCCATTTGAATAACTATCCACACTCAAAAATACCTTTGCATGAGTTAGGAATTCCAGGTGAAAGATTACAGCAACTGATTTGAGTACAGACGCAAGAAACTATGCACTGAAGAGGGTCTGAATGAAAATATCACATTATGCATGTCACTCCTCTAGCAAATCTAAGTAGTACAGTACTGAGACAGACACCTTGTGAAAGAAGGAGAATGAAGTAAGTATCAGATTTTACTGTGATCCCCAATTCCAAGCTCACTTCAGTGAATCCAAGCACCAGGCTTCTACCCATGGACATAGGATCTAGCTCATCTCCACGGTCAAAGGCATCAGGACCACCTCCATACCATGCCAGCCCCCATGCACTCAGGATCAATACTTTCTTCAGCAAAAGATTAGTCTCTGTGGACAGAGTCTCCAGACCTGATCATTCAGACCCAGTCACAGTGTCTACCCCAGGGGTTGCTGGTGCTAGGCTGGTACCCATAGATCCAGCATCAAGGCCTAACCATCCAGATTCATATCTCAGGCCTGCCATTGTGGATGCAAGTTACAACTCTATTTTTTTAACCCAAGCATCATATCTTCCCCAGTGGATCCAGGCTCCAGGTCCACTGCCATTGACCCATGCACCAGGCCCGCCTATCTGCTGACATTCTGGATCATCCTGCCCACAGACCCAACCAGATGGCTCTCTCAGAATCTTTTGTCAGGCTTACTGGTGAAGGACTTTTCCTGCCAAAGGCAGTCAATGAAGACTTAAAAGAGGTGCCCACTACTTCAAATGTGCAGACACCAATGCACAGCAACAGAATTACAAAAGATTATGAACACATGGCACTACAAAAGGAATAGAATAAAGCACCAAAAAACAACCCTACAGAAATTGAGATCTTTGACCTACCTGACAAAAATTAAAACTAAAATCATCTTAAAGAGGCTAATGAGCTATGAGAACACAGCTAATCAACTAAACAAAACCTTTTCCAACCACAGTGGTACAAAACTATGTCAATAATCAAGGGAAAATTAGAAATTCATAAATATGTGAAGATTAAACATCATAGTTTTGAGCAACTGGTGTGCCAAAAAAAATCAAAAGGAAAAGGAAAAAATATCGTGAGACAAATAAAAATGGAAATGGAATGCAGCAAAATAGTTCTAAGAGAGAAGTGATTAATGCCTATGGTAAGAATAAAATACCAATAAATACATTTAACCAAATAGGTAAAATACCTTTACATTGAAAACTGTAAGACTTTGATGAAAGAAATTGAAGAAGACAGAAATAAATGGAAAAGTATCCCATGTTTCCCAAAAATTAATCCCCAAAATTAATATTGTTAAAATGCCTATGCTATCCAAAGACATCTACAGATACAATGCAATCTCTATCCAAACTATGACTTTTCAATATCTTTTAATAATGCTTTGTAGTTTTCAGTATATAGGTCCTTCACATCCTTTGTTAGCTTTTTTTTTTTTTTTAGATATTTTATTGTTTTGGCTGCAATTGCAAAAGAAATTTGTTTATCCATTTCTTTTTCTGAAGTTTCATTGTTGGTACATAGGAATACAATGGATTTTTGTGCATTGATTTTGTGTCCTGCAAATTTACTGTATTTGTTTACTGTTTGTAATAGTATATACAGATCACATATCATAGAAACATACATTTGAAACCTATATAGTCTTATCAACAGATGTCACTATAATAAATATAATTTAAAATTCGCATTTTTTATAGAAATTAAAAATAAAAAGACTCTTCTAAAATTTCTATGGAGCCACAAAAGACCCCAAATAACTAAAATAACCTTGATCAAAAATACAAAGCTCCTGGCTGGTGTAGCTCAGTGGATTGAGCGCGGGCTGTGGAACCAAAGTGTCGCAGGTTCGATTCCCAGTCAGGACACATGCCTCAGTTGCAGGTCACGGCCCTAGCAACCGCACATTGATGTTTCTCTCTCTCTCTCTTTCTCCCTCCCTTCCATCTCTAAAAAATAAATAATAATAAATAAAATCTTTTTTAAAAAGTACAAAGCTGGAGGCATCACAATACCTGATTTCAAAATAAACTACAAAGGTATAGTAATCAAAACATCATGCTATTGACATAAAAACAGACATATGGGCCAGTGAAGTAAAAGAGAGAATCCAGAGTTAACCCACATATTTATGGTCAATTGATCTCCTCCAAGGTTGCTAAAAACACCCGGTGGGAAAATGACAGTCACTTCAATAAATGTTGAGAAAAATGGTTATACACATGCAAAAAATGAAACTGGACCTGTATCTCGCTCCATACACAAAAACCAACTCAAAATGGATTAAAGACTTACATGTAAGACCTGAAACTATAAAACTACTAGTTAAAAATATAGCGTGAATTCTATAATGTTGGTTCTGGCAATGCTTGAATAGACATGACACAAAAAAAAACCCCAAAGGCAACAAAACAAAAATAGACAAGGGAGGCTATATAAACTACAAAGCTTCTACACGGCAAGGAAATAATCAACAAAGTAAAATGACAACTTACAGAAGGGGATAATATATTTGCAAATCATATGTCAGACAGAGTGTTAATTTCCAAATTATATAAGAAATATAAAAAACTCTCAACAGCAAGAAAATAATCAAATTATAAAATGAACAAAGCACCTGAAAAGACATTTTTCAAAAGAAGACTTACAAATGGAAATGGCTATCTAAAAAGATGCTCAACATGACTAATTATCAGGGAAATACAAATAAAAACAAAAAGAAATATTATCTTACACCTTTTAGAATGACTATTATCCAAAAGACAAATGATCACAAGGGTGGTGAGGATGTTGAAAGAAGAATGATCTCTTATGTACTGTTGGTAGGAATGTAAATTGGTACATATACTAAGAAAAAGAGTAGGACATTCCTCAATAAATTAAAAATAGAACTACCATATGATCCAGCATTTCCACTTACGGTTATATAGTAAAGGAAATTTTTAAAAATCTTGAAAATAAATGTGCACTTCCATATTTATTGCAGCATCATTCTCATTTAGCCAACAACCAAGTATCCATCAATGGAAGAATGAAAGAAGAAGGTATGATAAATATATATACAATGAGATTTTATAAACTTTAAATATAAGGGAATACCGTCATTTGCAAGAACATAGATGAACCTGGAAAATACTATGCTAAGTGAAATAAGATAGTACACAAAGACGAATACAGCATGCTTGCACTGATATGTGAAAACCGAAAAATGTGAACTCATGAAAACAGAGTATACATGGTGGTTATCCATGAGTAGAAAGATATGGGAAGTGGGGAGATGTTAGTCAATGAAAACAAAGTTGCAGTTATTTAGGAAGAATAAGTCTAGACATCTTATATACCATAGGATGGCTATGTTAATAATGTATTGAATGCTGAAAATATTCTGCAACAGTAGATTTCAGGTGGTCTCATTACAAAATAATGGGAATTATGTATGCAGATGATAGGTTAATAAGGTTAACTTTAGTAATTATTTTACTATTTGTATGTATATCAAACCATCATGTTATATATCTAAAATATAATTTTTATTAAACAATAAATATTTAAAAGCCTAGATGTATATATTTTTAAAAATAGTGCCTTGGCTGGTATAACTCAGTGGATTGAGCACTGGCCTGTGAACCAAAAGTCGCTGGTTCAATTCCCAGTCAGGGAACATGCCTGGGTTGTGGGCCAGGTCCCCAGTGGGGGATGCTCAAGAGGCAACCACACACTGATGTTTCTCTCCCTCTCTTCCTTCCTCCCTTCCCCTCTGTCTAAAAATAAATTAATATAATCTTTAAAAAAATTAAAGGATAAAAATAGTGCCTGCATAACTTTGGTGTCATTTTAAGTGGAAGTACGGCCTAAAATTGTTTTTAACTTATATCCAAGTTTCCTGAAGCAAGATTCAACAAGACATCAGGCAAAGAATCATACTGAGAGATGGATGATTTGAAAGATAGTAATAAAGAACTGTTAAACATGATAAAAATCAATTTTTTCCATTTTGTTGAAGTAGAAAGTATAACCCACTGGGGGAAACATACAACCCAAACTTTTTCACTTCTTGATTCCAAATAGACTTTGACAATATTAGTTAGAGAACTAACTCAAGGAAAAACTTAGAAAATTAATCATATGTTCATTAGAAAACAAACTCAGGGAACATAGACTCTTCACTAAAGGTTCTAGTAAACCATTAGTCACTTCCAAGTGGTTTAAAATGTATCACACATTTTTATCTAAAAATAAAACTAGTGTGTGCTTCTAATTTTAATATGGTGATTTCCCTAAGAGTCCTGTACACAGCTAAGGAAAATTAAACAAATGAACAAACACACAAAAAATACTTACAGGTTTTAAAGAATTTGGTAGCCTGTTGGAGTTGATAATCTATAATTTTACGTTAGAAGATCTCAAGCAGAGGAATAAATAAGATAATGCTTAAGAAGATCGAGGTATATAAATGTATAAATGAATGCAACCCAGAACTGTGTGGTTTAGTTGGTTGCACATCCTTCAGCAAAGCGTAAGATCGCTGGTTTGATTCCAGGTCAGGACACATGCCTCGATTGCAGGTTCCATCTCCTATTGGGGTGCATTCAAGAGGCAACTGGTGGATGTTTCCCACATTGATAATTCTCTCCATCTCTTTTTCCTTCCTCTTTCTCTAAAAACAAATAAATAAAATATTTGAAAAAAAGGAATGCAATATATGTGTCCTTATTTAGCATCAAGAATCTGTGATTTTAAGACCCATATCCTAAGGGGATAAAAAGACTCTTGTTCCACTCTGGTAAAATTTTTCTGGAAGAAATTACTGAGTATGCAGTTTGGAACAGGAAATATGACGCAGAGAGCTTTGAAATAATAGCAAACACGTATATATTGTACTTAACTATGTGCCTTGCTGTGTTCTACATGTGTTAAAGATATACAAACTTATTTTTCTTCCTTTTAATTAATTAATTTATTTGATTGTTTTTCATAGTCATTTATCCCCCCATACCCTCTTCTACATCCACCCACCCACCCTCCCTTCCCCCCATACCAATGATATCCATATGCTTACCCCATTAGGTAGATGAACAAATTGAGGCTATTAATACTTTAATACCTTGCTAAAGGTGTGTGAGAGAGGGATAGATTTATTTTAAGGAATTGGTTCACACAATTGTGGGAACTGGCAAGTCCAAAACCTGTAAGGCAGGATGAGAGACTCCAGACTAGGGAAAAGCTGATGTTGCAGTGTGTGTCCAAATGCAGTATGGAGGCAGAATTCACTCTTCCTTGCGGGACCTCAGTCTCTTTCCCTCATGGCCTCCAGCTGACAGATTGAAGCCTCCAGACATTATGGAGGGTGCTTTGCGTGGGTTTCATCTTGCCTCCATTGAGTTAATCTATCTACCTTTTCAACAACATCAAGGTACTGTGGCTTAGCCAAATTGACACATAGTCAGGATATAAACCCAAACAGTGCTCATTATAACTTTAAAAAGCTCCAGTTGAAAAGACTAGTGAAGAAATGGTGGCAAGAAAAAAACATTGACTTGGGCAAAAAGTTTATTTAGTTTTTTCCCATAAAATAAAAAACATATTTTTTCACTTTTACCAATAACTTTATTGATGGATATTTTGACTATGTTGGCTATTTCCTGCATAGTATAGCATTGATTATTTTCATTTAATGTTTTTCTTTGATCGCTATCAACTTCAACTTGTTTACCTGACCACAGAGAATCATTCAGCAAGAAATCTCCATCATGAAACTTTGCAAACCACTTTTTCTTTTTCTTTTTTTTTTTTTTGGTAAAAAAGAAAGAAACTATTTATTCAAAAGTTATACAAGTTTGGAGTCATGGCCAAATGTCACTGTAAAATCTCAGAGTCCCTTAAAACACCCACAGACACACAAAGTCCTTCCTCCTCCCTTTTGTCCAACCAGGCCAGATAGGGGTACTATTTCTCGTTGGGGGGGGGAGAAGTCCATAGCTCAGCTTGGCTTCTAGTTCCTCCCAGCAATCTGTGCTCAGCTGACAGCACCATCAGCTGTGTCTCTGCCATGATCTCCAGTTCTTAATTCAAAACCATGTGGCATCTTCTTTTGGCGCACCAGCAAAAGTATTTTTACCCCTTTCCTTCCTACATGGTCTCTCCCTTATTATTCCAAACTGTTAAGAGAGAGCTCTGCATGGCTGCTGCATCTTGCTTTGCTGCTTCCTAAACTGTGTGGTCAAGGGAGCCCCCTTTCCGCCCCCAAATCTACATGGTTCTGCAAACCACTTTTGACTCAGTTGATCAGTCATAGCACCTTCTCTATACACTGCACAAACCTTTCCTTTTTTTGCATTTCAGTTGAATTTTTATCTTTCTTGATATAATGAAGCATAACATTCCAAACATGTTGTGTATTTTCTTCCATCTTTAATATTAAAATGACTACACAAAATTCACCAATGTTAATACTTTTCTTTAAATGCATGTTGATTTGAGAGCTGTCACAATACAATTTAACAAAATTGTTTTAAATGAAGTTAAATACAATTAAGTGCTACTAGAGCTATCTTACAGAAAAAACTAAATGAACTTTTTGGCCAACCCAATATTTAGCTCCAAGAAAAATCTATGAAGTGTTCACGCAACGTATTTTCTTCTCTTTTCACAATCCATTCTTCTAGAAGTCTTTTATTTTTATCTTCTCTTCTGAGTTAATGCTACCAAAATGTCCATTGACAATAAATGAAAGCCCACCATTTCAAAATGTTTTTGCTTTCATTATGGGACAGCGAGATAGAATAAGAAAGCACACATAGATTTAGAGTCAGTTTTAATTTCTACTGTAGGTTTTCCAAATATTAATGGCATGTTTGTTTCACCCTGGGTAAGATAGCAATTTTACTCTCAGAATTTTTTTTAAATCTGTATGGTAGTGTATTAATAACTAACTCATATGAAAGTTTTTTAATTTAAGTTGAAAAAACTCAGGTAAGGCCCAATTCAGTATATGTCACTCAAGTAGGTATCCAATAAATGCTAGTATTGTTCCCTTGAAGCATATACAATTGCCAAATTATTTCAAAACTCAAAAGAAACAATTTGTACTGATAAAAAATTTTAATGACAGTGACTGGCGGAGAAACTTTGTTGAAAGAAGGATTGGTTTTTTTGGTCTCTCCCCCATTTATCTACATATCTGTCTATCAATTTCCTATCACTTTCTACCTAAGAAGAGGGAGAGAATCTACATTCATATATGTTGATTTCATATCTGAATATTGTGCTGTCATGGCATATTTAGTATATATTATTTTATGTGACAATTCAACAAATATAAATTGAGTATATCCTGTGTGTCAGGCATAGCATATGTATATGTTCCATAGCCTTTTGTAGTACGATAGTTTTTACATAAAAGATTTAAATATTTTACCCTGATCAGTGTGGCTCAGTGGGTTGAGTACCGTTCCACAAGCCAAACGGTTGCCAGTTTGATTCCTGGTCAAGGCACATGCCTGGGTTGCAGACCAGGACCCCAGTTGGGGATATGTGAGAGGCAACCTATTGATGTTTCCCACATCACTGTTTCTCTCCCTTTCTTTCTCCCTCCCTTCCTCTATAAAAATAAATAAATAAAATAATGTTTAAAAGAATTAAATATTTTATCCATATCATACAAATTAAAATATGAAATATGATTAAAACCCATGACTATCTGCTCCCTGTGGCCTCACTCTTCCCACCATGTAACTTTCAGTAACATTCAACCAGTCTACATAGATCCGATCCTGGAGAGAAGACACCAGGACTGAGGTGGTCAGACAGGTTTACTGATCCAGTCAGTTCTCACACAAACTATTTCTGAATTTCTTTTATTGATTTGCTTCCTTCACTCTGAGTGGTAACATTAGGATACTATTTACTTGCCAGGGTACCAATATTAGGTATATCATATTCTGAAAACAAATGGAGTTCATTTTAAATAGTAGCACTGCCGTGATAAAAGATTATTGTTGTTACCTGATTCACTAGCCATACAGATAAATAAAATAAATCTCCCAAAAGCCCAGACTATTAATACTGAAGAACTCATATGTGAACAGATGGACCAGATTTGGCAGTTTTTTTTCCCACAGTCTTTAAAAAACATATCCTGACAGAAATTGTGCAACCCTGCCATATTCCACTTCAGCCAGACTTGTTTTAGCTAATCAAGCTTTCCAAAAACCTAAAAGTGTTACTCAGAACCTGAAGTAAACAGAATATTTTTATAGCACAAATGGTATGTAAGACAGTGGTCACATGTACCATGTATATACTCCCTATTGGCACAACACACTTCAAACACAGGCAAGTGCATGGTTCAGTATTGATAGCTCTAAGCTCTGTTGTTTTAACAATAACAATAATAATTTCAGTCAAATAACATTTCCACTGCATTATGCATTATGAGTGGGGTTTTACATGGCCCTACTGATCGATACTCAAAATTTAATGTTCTTGGTCACTAAATATATCTAGTCAGTAGGTAGGCATAACACATGATGCAGGTGTCAAAGAAAGACTTGCAGGAACTTCTTAAACTGTTTTCTCAGAGCACTAAAAAATCAATTATCTTTACTGAGTATAAGAGCAATATGCACTGCACTTGGCAAAGCAATTGAAATATAGTATCCCATTTAATCCTCACGACTACATTGAACTGTTGATATTTCTATACCCAGTTACAGATTAGGATAACAAAGTTTAGAAAGTTTAAGTAACTCACTATTATCAAAGAGTGCTTGTTAGAGCCAGGATTTGAATTCATTTTCTCTAAATATAAGCCCAAGCTCTAATTCACTAAGCTACACTGTCTCTATCAGTAAGAGTAGAAAATGGATTAAAATGGATGTTATAGTGTCAGATACTGTCTACTAGGATTTGTGCTACCCTGTTATTTAATACACAACCATATTACACTGGAAATATTATTTTCATTCTGCAATCAAGAAAATTAAGTTTCAAATAGGCTTAAGTAATATATACATTTTAGTGAATGTTAACAGGCAATGAGGCCAGGATCCAAAACCAGGTCCATTATTTTCTTAAGATTTCAACATCTATTTGGTCCAACTACTTATCCAAAACTAAAGCCAAAACAAGAGAGGTGCTTTCGATTTCTCTGCCTTACTCTCTATAGCCAAATAAAACCTAAACGTTCTTGATTTTCACTTCTAAAGAAGTACAAATTCCACTTTACCTTCCCCAACCCTTTATCCACTGTACTGTTTTAGCACCTACTTGTCTCTGACCAGAAAATGTCCATTTGTCAACAGTGTGGTTGGTATTTGTTGAACTTCTTATTTATGATTGTCTGCCTGTCCAACCATTATAAATCCCTATTCCTCAACCTTCGTCAACATTCAGTTCACCCCAAATGTTGGCTGTATCTCATGACTCAGGTAATTTGTCTAGAATATCAAGCATCTGTAAAAGATGGGATGCTCTAAATTACTCAGTGATCATGTCCATTAACTTCAAAATTCATGAGTAGAAATGTTCTAGTTACTTTGGGTAAATGAGGTGGAGTTATAAGACATGGCAAACAGGAAAGGGTGGGTCATAAGACATTGGCCATTGTCTCCATTTCCCTTGGAGTTTGAAAGACACACTAGTAAAACAAGTTTTGTGGTGAACTGGACAATGCAAGCAATGCAGTTCATCAGGCAGGCAGAGTCAGACTTTAAATTCCATTGTGGCCTAGTGACTAGAGTGGGTTCAGAGTCCAAACCACAGAAGCATACAGATATTTGGTCACAACATTGCAGTAGAATCCTCACTGCACATGTGCGTGTTCTGCCATGCATTGCCAAACAGCTTTCAGAGAACACACGCTGAGACTGCAGGATGGACTGGTGTCCTCTAAACCACATGATTACCTTCGTCTGTCACTACCTTTCTAAAAACACGGTTTTTGCCTGATTAAAGAAACAGGTTTTTATTTATATTTTAATCTACAGTATATTTTAACTGCTGAAATTTATATTCTGCCATGTTTATTGGCAATTAGTATTTAATCTTTTACAAATGACTTCACCTTGCCCATTTTTTAATCAAATCATTTGTCATTGCTTTGTGTGTGTGTGTGTAATTGATTTATAAGGTCTCATCTATTAAGGATATTAATTATCTGATTGATTTGTTACAAAAAATTAATTTTAGCTTATTTTTTTGTTTTGTTTTTCTCCTTTGACTTGCATTTCTGAAGCTTCTGAATCAGGCTGATTTCAACCTCTTTTTCAGAATTTTTACCAAAGTCAGTCTGGTCCTGTTACACCCAGATGGTGACTCTTTACACCTTTGGATTTCATTCCTCTCTTAAGACCAATGATGTCTGGACCTGGCTGGTGTGGCTCAGTGGACTGAAAACCAAAGGGTTGCTGGTTGGATTCCCAGTCAGGGCACTTGCCTGGTTTGCCAGCCAGGTCAGGTCCCCAGTAGGGGGCGTGTGAGAGGCAACCACTCCCTGATGTTTCTTTCCCTCTCTTCCTCCCTTCCTCTCTGCCTAAAATAAATAAAATCTTTTCTTTTTTTAAAAAAAGATCAATGCTATCTCAGCAAACTGCATAAGGGAAGGAGTAGGGGTTTGGGGGTAAATTTCTCAGAAGAAATCACAATTGAGTTGCCTTTTCAATACTTTCTTTTTTGTTTGAAAAATAAAGGTGCTGTTTAGCTACAGGGAAAACTAAAACTAGTTATTTATATGAATTCTAACAGGAGCAAAAGGAAATTTTATGTACTAATTTCATGTATTACTTTCAGTAATTTAATTTAGAGCCTAACAAAATTGACACCCTAATTCTTCTGGAAGGTTTTACAAAAATTATAATAATATTAAAATATTTAATGAGTATGAAAAAATTATATATGTATAGACCTATATAAAATAAAGAAATAAAAATGTAAATAAATTATGTTTACAATATATAACATACATATGTTAATATGTAATTTCATATATAAGCTTAGAGTTATACTTTTCCAACATCTTATTCTTTGCTACACCTCTACTTTCTGACAAATTGTTTAGAGACTTCAGTGTCAGCCTTATAAGTCTGTTTTGCTTTATTCTCCCTCCCAGTGATCAAGCCCTGTCTTCTCTATCACTTTAAACATTCCTCACAGCTTCTTGTCAGAACCTGAGTAGTCCAGGTCACTTGTGCTGCCTGGTTACTTCCACAACTTCCAAATTCCATTCCCTCCTTCTGCTTTGATAATAAGACCTATCTTCTTCAAATAATTCTGATCAGGCTGGTGATCTTTTATATAAAAAGCCTGTGTGGTTCTCTCATGACCTTAGGATAGAATCTAAACATTTCAAAGTGATTATAAGAACTTCAGAAACTTGCCCTATTTTCTCCAGCATAATTTTGCCCTATATTCTTTTCTGGACTTCACATCCCAAGCACACAGGGCATCTTTCATTTTCTCAAATATGCCATTATTTTTCTTATCTTGTTTTTTCCATAATTAAAAAATTAAATAAAAGAACTTTAAGAGAATAATTTGAACACGAACGGTTTATTTGTGAGGCAATTCCAGAAAACCAAAACAGTAATGAGCCACTTACTGTCAGGAGCACCTGCCTGACCAGGGCTCTGTGTCCTGGGCAACTGTGTTGTAGGAACTCTGAGTATTCTCACCTGAGTGGAGAAGGGCTGCAGATTTTACTCACTGCACCTTGTCTTCATCTTTGTGAGCTGCTCACAGGGCTCCCTGGCAACTCCGGCTTGTCCTGATAGTGTGTCAAACCAGGGCTGACTTATATACTAAGCAGAGTCTTCAGGCCATGATGCTTTTAGAGGCTTCCAAAATAAGTTTTAACTTCTTTTAAAGAAATAATAAAAATTTAATATAATACAATATGGATTATTCTTGTTTTTATACTGACATGGTCATAAAATATAATGTTTAGTATTCTTTCATGGAGAAATGGGCCCATGAACACCAATTAGCCTAGGGCCTACAGAGGTCACAATACTTTCGTAGGATAAATATGCTCTTGCAGCCAGAATGCCTTCAGGAAGAAAATCATGGATGTGAAAAGTAGAACATTATAGCATCTGCTATAGGAATTGTTGAAATTTTTGTTTGTGAAACACTCTATGTCATGTAGTCCACACCTTACCCCTGCAATAGTCCCCAATATACACTATCACCAATGCTTCTGATAAACTCTCTGAATTCCCCCAATCCAACTTTAAAAATCACTGCATCTAGGAAGTGTTCTCTGAATCACACATCTGAATTAAATGTAATTTATATGCACTTTGATATTTCCTAACATTTCCTCCATTGCCTTCCTTTTCCCATAGAAATTTCATCTTAATTGCATTCCTCCTCTATTAGATTACATGTCCTGTAGGTAAGGTCCAGGTTTGCATATACATCCATAATGGAGGCACAGTGTATGGCACATTAAAGGTAGTCAATGAATAGTAGATAATTTGAACTGATTAGTAGTCATAATTTCTTTTTAAATTGTTGAGTGTGATGACAGGTTTGTTTAAAAAGATTGTACAGTATCATGTTATGTCAAGTTGGCTGAAACTGAACATTGTTCCCTAATCATATTGCCTGGATACTTCTGGGTCCGAGTTAGCCAAAGGAGGAAAGTGCATGCTATTCGGCAGAAGTGAAACCATCACTCTCAAAGGCTGTCACAAGCAGCCACAGTGACAGAAAGGGATGCCCAGCTCTTCCTTACCCTCTCCTGTCTCATATTCTGCTTATCTTCTTGACTGCCTGCCAGGCTAACAGACAGAGGACTCAAGGCCTCTGTTAAGGGCTTGGCTGTAATCCTGCTGCAGTGCTGACTACACACAAGGAACAGCTTCCCCAGAGGTGGGGATTTCAATAGACTTTTGAGGGAGGCCCCTCTTCTCAGTACCTCTCTGGTGTCCAAATGTACTTGGCTTTTTTGATTTCCCTGCAAGTTTCAACTTGCCTTAGACACTCTGGATATCGCCTCTTTCTCTGATTTTCTGTCTCCCAATTTTCAGATCTCTGCTGCTCAGGTTTTCCCATATTTGTTATGTGTAATTCCTGTAAGAAATCCATTATTTCCATAAAATGTATGATGGATCTGTTTTTATCCCCTGAGCTCTTAGAGAGGCAGCACAGTATTTAATTCATGGATGTACCACAAGATGTTAAACTATCCCCATATTGTCATATATTTAGTTGGTTCTCACCTTTTTAAACTTAACACTGTAATGAAGAATCTTTCTTATAAATATTCATTAACATCTCTGCATATTTTTCAGTGTTGATTTTGATATGTATTTTAGGCTGAAGGATCTTTACTTTTTATGTGCCTTATTTTTTCAGAGGGTATTTTTGAAAAAGAATTGGAAAAATTGTTTATTTCTGTTTGTACAAATATCATGCAATAGGATGTCATTGTGAACATTTTCTATTGCTTTAGCTGAAGCAATTCTTTAATTGTTTAAAGAATTAAACAGTTCAGCAACAACTATTCCCTCAGTCTAGAGCAAGGTACTGAACCACTGTCACTGGACCTACTAAGAATGTAACAGAAAATGATTTTGTCACAAGTAACAAACTTTGTATTTAAAGACATAAAATGTGTCTCTTATATCTTTATGAGGTGGAGCAGACTTGGCTTAAATAATTCTCTTAGATAAATTTGTCCTCTGAGCCTCCCTGCTGCCATGAAGAACATGAAGGGTTACAGGATAGTGAGTGGAGTCTTCCCACTCACGTCAAATCTAGAGAAAGGACTTTTCAGAAGGCCACATGAAGAATTTTATATTGATTGGCTGAAGTCCTTCAGTGAGAAAGGTGACAGGATACAAAAGCTAAAATTAATGCTAAGTAGCCCACATCTAAAAGACTAAGATTACAGCTTGGGGCTAGAATGGCCTCTAGTAGCAGAAGAGTAAAGGCGGCTGCACTGGAGAGAAGTTATGCATGGCAGACAAAAGTAAGACCCACGAACCTAACATGGGTCACTTTCTAGAAAGCCAGCCAGGAATCATGTCAGAGGAACTTTGCCCAGGAGAGTCACCTAAAGGTATGGCAGGGCTCCAACAGAAAGTAATGTGTTAAACAGATTATAGGATGCCAAAAACTGAGGCCTGGAAAAAGGCAAACCAGAAAAAATCTAGCTCTCCCAGAAATTTCAGTTGGGTGTTTCCAGTGAGAAAAATCTCTGAAAAATACATAGAATTCAGTAGAGAAAAAGTCCCCTTTCAAATCCACTATTTGCAATAGGTACCAATACCATAGCAAATATACAGTAAAATAAGACCATTTAGTCCTGTATATAATCTTTTCTGTTCTGCTCACAGCTATAAAGCCAGGTTGAAAACCACAGCTAGAGAATGGCACAGAAGTACATGGAAAAGGGGTATCAGCTGCAAATAGAGAAAAATAAAAAATGAAAAGAGGTTGACTAGGCCCTTCTTCCACCCTTACAGGCTCCTGAGACTCAAACTACACCAAACTGAGGAGGCGAGAAGATACAACTTCAACAGATGTTCAGGGTTTTCTTATTAAACTCCATTGTATATTATAGCAGCTAAACAGTAACTGTTTATGTGGCTAAAATGATCAAAGTAAGTTTAAATATATGAGAATGATCATGAAATTATAGCAGACTGAGATTTCACCTAAGATGCAAAGAAAAATAAGTCTTGAGATTTAGATTTAAAACAAAAAATATTGCTTTTTAAGCACCATCTGCTCATGGCACCTCCCGCTGCCACCCCGAGTCACTGAGTGTGCAGCTCCATTGCCGGGCTCCCTGTGCTAGCCATAGATTTTGGAGTTATTACAACATGGCAGACATTGACAACAAAGAACAGTCTGAACTTGATCAAGATTTAAATGATGCTGAAGAAGTAGAAGAAACTGGTGAAGAAACAAAAACCAAAGCACATCAGCTGACTGTTCAGATGATGCAAAACCCTCAGATTCTTGCTGCCCTCCAAGAAAGGCTTGATGGTCTGGTAGAAACACCAACAGGATGCATTGAAAGCTCAGCTAAGGTGTTTTTAAAGATGAGCTAATGCTCTCAAAAACCTTCAAGTTAAATGTGAACAGATAGAAACCAAGTTCTATGAGGAAGTCTGTGATCTTCAAGGAAAGTATGCTGTTCTCTACCAGTCTTTATTTGATAAGTGATTGAGATCATTAACACAATTTATGAACCTATGGAAGAAGAATGTGAACAGAAACCAGATGAGGAAGATGGAATTTTGGAGGAACTGAAAGAAAAGGCCAAGATTGAAGATGAGAATAAGGGTGAAGGAAAACAAGAGCCCAAGGGAATCTCTCAGTTTTGGTTGAGTATTTTTGAGAATGTTGACTTGCTCAGTGATATAGTTTGGGAACATGATGAGACTATAGTGAGGCACTTGAAAGATATTGAAGTGAAGTTCTCAGATGCTGGTTGGCCTATGAGCTTTGTTTTAGAATTTCACTTTGAACCCAATGAATATTTCACAAACGAAGTGTTGACAAAGACATATAGGATGAGGTCAGGACCAGTTGATCCTGATCCTTTTTCTTTTGATGGACCAGAAATTATGGGTTGTACCAGGCGCCAGATAGATTGGCAAAAAGGGAAGAATGTCACTTTGAAAACCATTTGAAAGAAGCAGAAACACAAGGGATGTGGGACAGTTCATACGGTGACCAAAACAGTTTCTAACGATTCTTTCTTTAATTTTTTGGCCCTCCTGAAATTCCTGAGAGTGGTGATCTGGCTGCTGCTGCTGAAGCTATCCTTGCTGCAGACTTTGACACTGATTACTTCTTATGTGAGTGTATAATCCCAAGATCAGTGTTGTACTTTACTGGAGAAGCTATTGAAGAAGATGGTGGTGATTATGATGAAGAAAGTAAAGAAGCAGATGAGGAAGGGGAAGAAGAAGGTGGACATGATCCAGACCATGACTCAAAGGATCAAAACCCAACAGAGTGCAAGCATCAGTAAAGCAGGATGTATGTGGCCTTGAGGATAACCTGCACTGTAATTGCCTAAATGCTAGTATTATTTACTTACAGCCTTATATTTTTGTATTTTGGTAGACTCAGCAATTTTTGTAAAGGGAAGGAATTGATATTTTAAAGACAATTTTGTTCTACCTTGTGTTTTAACTTTAGTTTTTCTGCTAGATATGTTGAATGCACAAATTCTTTCACATTTTCATTTATTGCTACATAGTTTGGTTCTTCTGGGTTATTTTTATCATGTAATCATTAGATTACAGCTGTGAAAATAAAAATATAACTATTAAATTAAAAACCAAAAATATAAAATAAAAAAATACTATTTGACATTCTGAAATTTCAACATAATGGCTACAGTTGATTTTAGTTTTTTAAAAAAAGCATCTAGCCTGATGTTCACCAGCTATACATGTGCATGCTGCTCCTTAAACTATTTAAAATAATAGAATTCACCAAAAGAAGAAACAGAAAACAGTTCCCTAAGTCATGTGAAAAATTTTATTTTTACATAATTGCTTCATTTATGTTTTTAAATATACATAATACTCTTTTAAATTTATGAACTATTTCTAAAAGTTATCTATAATAATTTGCCATGTAATTTCTTAGCTAAAAAATAAATCTTTACTTCCACTTATATACTAAATGGGTAATACAGAATGTAAGCTATGCTGTGAGAACAAAATATAAATATGCAAAATGTTATAAATGTCCACCTAAAAAATAATGTGATCAATATTACTGTTGTGCACTGACAAAGAGATATTTTACTTTTGTTTTAAACAAAATTATATGCAATGACCATCAACATAATGTGCCAAAAAGCATGCATTTTAAAATGAAATACTTATCCATTTCTTGATAAAGAAAATGACTTCTCATTTCTATGAAGAAATGTATTGTATGTGAAGGGCATCATAAATTTTAAAAAATATTCATGAATAAATGATATTATTGAACACCTAAAGAAGTAGAAAGGGGATTGGTCATAGAAGCTATTGGACTTAATCTAGTTTACTTACATAGTAGCTGTTGGTCTTTGGCAAGCCATTTAATCTTTCTCTATATGGCACCTTACCAGAAAAACAAAATCAAAAACAAAAAGGAGTCAGAGATTGCTATAGAGTTTTAAAAATCCATTCACATAATATCTATTCCACTCTACTCCTGTTCAAGTACTATATTATTTTATATACTTTTCAGGTTTAAAATATAAAGTTTATGTAGGTTTAGTGGTATTTCTAAAGCTACATAGAAAGTCAGAAGTATAGTCAGGTTTTTTGAATATTCTTGTTGTTTATCTCCATACAACAACCTTGCCTCCCTACCTCCACCCAAAATTCAATGGCATGAAAGAACAACTATTCTGTTACCTCAGAGTTTGGTGTAATGACTAGCATCAGCTGTTTCACATGGTATCAGTGCTTCAATCACCTAGGTCCATCTGGGCTGGAAAATTAGAGATGGCTCTCTTATATGGCAGAGCTGATCTTGTCTGCTGATCAGCCATTCAGCTGGGGCAGTGAAGCAGAATGTCTACACATTGTTTCTTCATATGGCTTGAGCTTTTCATGACATAGTGGTTGTTTTTCAAGAGGAAGACTCACAAAAGCAAGAGTTCCAAAAGACCAAGAAGGAAGCAACAAGGCCTTTTTATGATCTAGCCCTAGACGTGAAGTAGTGTCATTTCTACTATGTTTTATGCTTACAGAGGACCAGACTTGATATAGAGTGGAAGGAAGCAAACAAAGACATGAATACTTAGAGACTGAGGTCACTGTAGGGAAGTCTTGCAGACTAGCTACCACATCGAATATAAAGGCACTGCATCAAATTACTTTTGTTTAATAGTATCTGATCCAATTATTTCAAACTGTGGTTGATAAATATA
Organism: Phyllostomus discolor; assembly: GCF_004126475.2. Classification (NCBI taxonomy): domain Eukaryota; kingdom Metazoa; phylum Chordata; class Mammalia; order Chiroptera; family Phyllostomidae; genus Phyllostomus; species Phyllostomus discolor. Next base: position 54,425,521 of record NC_040907.2, read on the forward strand.
AAATGGAAAAACAATGACTCACTAAAGTAGAATAATTTATCTTTGTCTATTATACTAGCAGAACACTTTCACCATATGACATGGTCATAGGACTCTAAAGCAAATTATCTGTTTGCACATCTACTTATCCCCTTACTGAAAACTAATTATATCTAAAACAGAGAGTAAGAATATAAATTTCAATATTAATTTTACCTATGTTGAAATCCTGACTTCATCAGTTACTGGATGTATAACATTGACATAGTAAAGGATAATATTACAAAACTTCAATATACTTGTTAGTAAAATATAGTAATAATAAATGATTATAAAGTAGTTACTGCTCTGCTGGTTGTGAGCATTAAATAATATAGTGCTTTGAGAATGCTTAGTATGAAAACTGAAAGGTAGTAATTTATTAAATAGAAGGTAGCTACTTTTATTATAGCCATAGCCCAAAAACATTTAAATGGAGCAAATACAGTTTTTAGACTATACACTGAGGAAGCAGAAAAATACACTATTTTCTCCATGTGAAATGGAATTTGATTTCATTTCAAGGCTCCATTCTACAAGGGATAGTTTTATCTCAGTCAGTGCAAGGATATTTCAATAAATATATGCCCTTCCCACCTTTCCCTAAGGCAAAGTGTGGGGCAGACTGTGGGGCAGAATTCCGTCCAAGATGGAGGTATGGGTAGAAACCCTTTGCTTCCTTGAACAACCAGAAGGAGGATAATAACCAATCTAAAATCAATAAACACCAGAAGTGCCAAAAAATCAAACCTCATGGAACTCTGACAACCACAGAATTAAAGAAACAATGAACCAGAACAACCAGAAGGGTAAGATGCACAGACAGAGAGAACCCTCAGTGAAGCAGAAGACCTCATGGGCAGTTTTAATAGGAAACTGAGACTCAGAGCTACAGCAGGAGTTGCCAGGGTGAGAGAAACTCCCAGTCTCACACGAGGGTTATTTGGAAAGTGGGCTAGAGCCGAGCAGGCAAGTTGCACTGTTCCCTCCCTGACGCCTCCCCCACAGACAGTGCTGCAGTGTAGCAAGAAGGGTTGCCCTGCCCTGGTGAATACCTAAGGCCCTGCCCCTTACAACTTAATAAGTGCACCGAGACAAAGAAATAAGGCCTAAATGAAAGAACAGAGCTAAACTCCAGAAAAAGAGCTAAGCGACAAGGAGATAGCCAACCTATCTGATGGAATGTTCAAAGCCCTGGTAGTCAAAATGCTCACAGAACTGATTGAGCTCAGTCAAAAAACGAAGGAACAAATGAAGGATATCCAAAGCAAAATCAAGCCAAATATTCAAGGGACCAAGAGTGACAGGATGGAAACCAGGACGCAAAGCAACAATTTGGAACAAAAGAAAGAAATAAACATCCAACTGAAACAGAATGAAGAAACAAGAATTCAGAAAAATTAAGAGAGGCTGAGGAATCTCTGGGGCAACCTGAAACATTCTAATATCTGAATTATAGGGGTGTCAGAAGGAGAAGAACAACAGTAAGAAATTGAAACTTATTTGAACAAAAAACTTCCCCAATCTGGAGGAGGAAATAGACTTTCCAAGAAGTCCAGGAAACCCATAGAGTCCCAAAGAAGTTGGACCCAAGGAATAACACACCAAGGCACATCATAATTACATTAGCCAAGATCAAAGGTAAGGAGAGAATCTTAAAAACAGCAAGAGGAAAGAAGAGAGTTACTTACAAAGGAATGCTCCTAAGCCTATCAGTTGATTTCTCAAAAGAAATCTTGCAGGCAAGAATGGGCTGGGAAGAAGTAGTTGAAGTCATGAAAGGCAAGGGCCTATATCCAAGATTACTCTATCCAGCAAAGCTATCATTTAGAATGGAAGGGCAGATAAAATGCTTCCCAGATAAGGTCAAGGTAAAGGAGCTCTTCATCACCAAGCCCTCATTAAATGAAATGTTAAAGGGACTTATCTAAGAAATTGAAGAAGATAAAAAATATGAACAGTAAAATGGCAAAAAACTCACAACTGTCAACAAATGAACCTAAAAAATTAAAAACAATAAAAAAATACTCAGCAAACAACTAGAACAGGAACAGAATCAGAGAAACGGACATCACATGAAGGGTTTTCAGTGGGGAGGGAAGGGGAAGAATAAGAGGGAAAAGGTGTAAAGGAATAAAAAGCATAATTGGCAACTATGAAATAGGGAGAGGTCAAAGTGGTATAGAAAATAGAGTATTCAAAGAACTTATATGTACAACCCACAGACATGAACTAAGTGGGTAATGCTAGAGGTTTAGGGGATACAGGGTAGAGTGGGAATAATGGGTGAAAATTAGGAAAACTATAATAGCAAAACCAGTAAAATATACTTTAAAAAAGAGTGTGGGGCAAACAAGAAAATCTCAGATAACCTCATGGATATTAGAGAGCAGAGACATCTAAGCTACATGTTCCTGAATAGGTTTTGAGAATATTGGTAGATTCCCAATTTTTCTGGCCCCTAACTGCATTGTACCTGCACCAAAGATACTTAAGTTTTACCAGTTACCTCATGATCTTGGATGGATTTGGAAACATCAAATATTTCTCATGTGCTAGAGAAGACTAAGGAAGTAGTTTAGAGAATAAACTGGACCAGGAGAGGCCTTGTGTTTAGGTTCAGGAATTGCAATAATTCTCAGACCTGAAGGAAGGAATTTTAGTAGATGACAGTGTGGCCATGCGTCTGAAGGCTGGAGGGCCTCCTCTGCCCAACCCGCCCCACTCCTTGAGCTTGCCACAGCCACAGGCACAATCCTGGAAATGGAGTGATAAGGCAAAAAACGAAACTGACAGATTAGACTTAGATGCCAAAAATAATTTTCATTGACTTACAGAGAGAATGATTTTTTTTCTACATGGATTTCTTGCTTTTGCTTGCATTTGTACCAGTTGCATATGGACCCAAAGTAAATGTAAGCACAAATATTTTCCACATTTTTAAAAGCAGAACAAATCATAGGTTTTATATCAGATATGGAAACCTATCACAGCTTATCATAAAATCAATTTAAAGAATTATTCTCATTGTTAGATAAATTAGCTATGGTTATAGTTGGGAATGTATTAAATCCAACACTATGAAATTATTTCTATGTGTAACTTTATCAAAATCTATGTTGTTTCATCTGTGTTTTTACTGTTATTGTTGTTTTGAGATGGACTCATTGAATTATCAGAAAACAGAATAAAATGATAGGGTGTGAGTCAGCATATGTAGGCAATACTACGCTCGGGATATCAAAACTTTTTAGAGGCTATAGAGATCTTCCTGACAGTTGTTCAAAAGGCCATTTGCAAGTATGAAGGACAGCAATATTCACTTCTAATAAGTTTGCATTTGTCCAGCCATGACATGGGACTTAATATCTCAAAACAATTGTACCACTGTGACTTAATATATCATTTTCTCTTGTTTCCCAAGTAGTATGGTGTTACATTTATATGGTGCCATGTCAAACTTTATAAATCAACCTCTGAGACAAAGGATAAATAGTCGCAAAACAAAAAGCATGAGGACAAAGGCTTGAGCTCACAAGTCACAGCTCACTGAGCAGCCTTCCCAAAATCATCTATCTCAGCCCTTGTCAGCGACTTGTCCGGAACATGCTGCATTTTGCATCTTTCCTTTCACCAAACTCACCCAGGCTGATGACATGCAATCAAAACTGCAGAAGCAAATCAATGAATGTCTTACTCTCTAAAGTCTTTGTTGACTTGTCCGGTGATTGGTGACAGTGGATTCAGCAACTTAAGGACAGCGTGGCACGGCCAAACCAAATGTGTCTTTTTTGTTTGTTTGTTTCATTGCTCATGGAACAGGAAGGAGCAGCATGATATTTCTAAGTTACTATGAAGAGTATTTTGTTGGGATATTGTACAAAACTGCACCCCTTTCAGTCACTTTATAATTAATTCTTAGGAAATGGTGGAGGAAAACCTTGACATTCTCATGCAAACATAAAATCACCTTGAAAACTTCTGACTTGATGTGGCAATAACATGACCAGCACACCTGGCCCACAGTGGGAGAATGGGGTAGGGCTCAAAGCGTGCTGTGCATGGTGCATTCACATGCATCTTCGGCCACTGAGATAAAAGAAAGTCCATACAAATTAAAATTTCAGGATTCCACAAAAAGAAATAGTCTGAGGTCCCTTCACATATTTGCTGTCAACTTTGTTTCATCCCTTAGTGATCAAGGAATACTCTGTACCTTAGAACTAGTGTCTGAGGATAAGTCAGATGTAATTTTTATCTTTGTTCCTTTGGAGGTAAGGTATTTTATTATTTTCTTTCTTTCTTTTGTTCGGGATATTTTCTTTACTTTGATTTTCTATGGTTTAAAACTGACATGTCAAGTTGTAGTTTTAGGGGCACCTGTCATGCTTGGTGTTCTCTGAAATTTCTGGATCTGCGGTTTGGTGCCTGACTTTAATTTGGAAAAATTCTCAGTCATTATTGTTTCAAGTGTTTCTTCCATTTCTTCCCTCTTTCTTTTTCCCCCTGATATTCCCATTACACATATGTTGCGCCTTTTGTAATTATCCCCCAATCCTTGGTTCTTGTGTTCTGTTTTTTTTTTGTCTTTGTTTTTGTTCTCGTCCAGTTTCTTCCAGTCTTTGTTTTTGTTTTTAGTTCTGTAAGGACTCTATTGAGACATATAATTGTGCAGTTGTAAAAAATTTTAATGTATGTGTAAACTGTTTAGTAATTGTGCATGGTTTACCCTAAGTACAGATTCAAACATTTTTAAAAACAAAAATCTCAAATAGGTGGGTTCTAGGTGAAAATTACTGTTAAAATTTAGGATTCTCTTTTTAGTAGGAAGACTAGGCAAGCTATAATCTGAACATACTGGTACTATAGCAAGATTTCATATTTTTTGCACAAGGATGTCATTTTATAAAGGATACTGTATTTCACCCAGCACTTTCAAATAAAACCCACCTTAGCTACTAAGAAAGAAATGAAAATTTGATAGTTATAATGAATTCTTGAACCCTGAATGAATTAGTGAATGGATACCAGTTTTTCAATTACCTTCTTCTTGCAAGTCAATGCAGAGTGCACATTCACTCACTAAACATGAATTGTACAAGGGATGACAAAAGTAGGTTTGCAACTGTCTGTATGGAAAAGGTCACACAGGTCACGATTATTACAGTAGTTTTATTCACTTTGTGTTTTGTGTACTCACAACTAAAATCTACTTTGCCCACCCTTGTATTCTTAGCACTTGCAAATTATTTTTCTTAGTGTCAGAAGAACATGTTTCCAAGCCAATATTACCAAAGTTGTTGCCTTTTAGGTTTTATTGCAACGTGAAATATACCTTTAATAAAATATACCTAAAATAAATCTTTAATTATCAAGCAAAGAAGTTAATAAAAAATAATAATATCATAAGAAAAGTTTGTATTCAGAGAATGACTGTAGTAAAACATCTAGAAAGAAATGTTTCACCAACCACTGACTTCTTGCCATTACTAAGAATTATCTCCTGGCAATTTCTCTCCTCTCTATCCCTCTGAACTCTGAGTTATCAGGCTAAATGCTTGATTTTAATGGTAACCCCTCATCTTATGCAGTCAGTATAGTGCAGTTAAAATAACTGTGTGGCATGGGCACATATTTGGATTCAGGTACAGTTGTGGAAATCATCACTTAAAGTCTCTTCCCAGCTTCTTTGCCATTTTTCATCCTCATCTAGAAACAATTCTCAACCCTAATTCTTCATCTATTCATTTATCTAACAATTATTTATTAAGTTCACAATATGTGACAAACCCTGTAATGACATAAACCAAATACACGTGGCTGTAGTCTTATGAAGCTTAAAATACAGTGATAAATTCGGATGTTTATAAAGTAATTAAAATTTTGATGAGTAATATAAAGTATGCATACATAGAGAAAGAGAGAAAGTATAACAGAGTATGAGTCTCAAGGGAGACAAGAAATGGTGTTTTCCTAGACCAACATTGTAGGGAGGTGAGAAACAAGTAGACAGAGGGGAGATTTGAAATATAATTTGGAAATAGAACTGACGGAACATAAATGGACATTTTAGAATGGGCACAGCACGAGGGACAAATATGGATTAAGGTTTTTGTCACTAGGCTGAGGAGGAAATGTGTTGGCAAATGTTAAAAATCCACATTTGTACCTGCTATGTCTGAGACACCGGAGGTGTGTCTGAAGTGGGTATTCAGAACTGAGATAACTGGGAGATATTTGACTATTCAAAGCTAATGTATAGGAGAGATCCTAGATTGCAGATAGAATTTTGCAGTCACTATTGTGGAAACTGACACCATGAGACTGGACGACGTCACTCTTGGAAAGTGTCAGAACAAGATACTTTCAGAAAACAAGCAACATCTGGACTGCGCAAACTTAAGGCAGATGACGAGAAGGCTTCACAGGAGCTATAAAAATGAATGAGACACAGGACTCCTAGAAGTCCAGCAAATGATGTGTCAGGGGAAGAGGAGACTGATCACTCTTGTCAAATACCATCAATAGGAAATGAGATACAGAGTAAGTTGTATCCATTAGAAATGGTAACAAGGAAAATTTTGCTGACGTGGGGGTAGGTTTTTTCATTAAAATGATAAAAGATAAAGAGGAGGTAATAGCAACCAAATTGATCTTTTAAATACACACATCATATTAATTATTCTCTGGCTTTAAAAACATGGTAGCTTTCCATTATACAAGAAATGAAATATTACCTCTCTGTCATGGCCTCCCCAAATTCATCCTCACCATTGTCTTGTCCTTAAAATGCTTCTCACTGATTTTTTCACATCTCAATAAAACAAGAAATTTTTACTATGTTAAGGCCTTTGAAATGGCTTTTCCTCCCTTAAAAACAAAGTCTTCCCACTTTTATTTCAGAGAGTTTATCTTCTTATTGATTTTCAACAGCTCTTTAATATATTTGTAGTAGATTTTCCAAGTATATTTTAGAGACTATATTTTCAAAATGCAAACATTTTCTGAAACCTTTTAGACACCAACAGAAAAATGAAAAAGAAAAACAGATTCTGCCAATTCATAAAAACTCATTGGCTAAAGACAAATTATTATATTTTAAATATACAAATGAGACCATAACAAAGTTAGCTTAATTTTTTTTTCTGTGGGTTTCCATTGTAATTGGAAGAACATCTCACCACAGGCTAAAAGGCCCCGGTATTCTAGCCCCTTCCTATGTCTCCCTACTCACCTTTTCTCCTCTCCAGCTGCAGTGACCTTCTCTGGGTTCTTAAAACACACCAAGCTCACTTCTGTTTTTCTCTTTGAATTTAATGCTCCTAATTAACTTCTTTGTCACTCAGGTCTCAGCTAAAAGGACACTTCCTCAAATGCTACCTTATTCTTTTTTTTAGAGCTTGCCTTCACTCTTCTAATTACATATTTGATTGTTGGTCACCCCTCCAGAATGAACTTTCATGGGGGCAAGATCTCTGTTCACTGCTGTAGTCTGAAAATAAAGCACAGTGCTAAGGTCCTCGGCTGTTTTCTTGAATGAATTAATTAATAGATGAAGGCGAAAAGTACCTAAGGGGCTTGTGGCTTAAATGAAAGAACTTTTGTTTGTTTTCATTTATAAAGTAAGAGATGTTTGAGTTTTTCAGTACTGTTGGGAAACAGACTATACATATGAGGGCAGGTCATATATATATATAGATATATCTATATATATCTATATATATATAGGGAGATATATATAAGAGAGAAAGGAAAATTGACTGAATAAAATCTCTGGGAGATTTAAAACATAACACTATTCTCTACAGCAGCCTATACTTTCTATTTCATATAAGCTACTCATACTTGCTTTAAGATGATGATTTTTTTAAGCCCTGTGGTAACAGTTTCAAGACAACAATTGCATTTTGAAATATACTATTCTTGGGAGGAAAAGAACTCAACAAAAGCCGGTGCTTGAAAATGAGGTCAATAAGAAAGACAATTTCTGAATCCTTCACTCGCACTAATATACGTCATTCAGCACGAGGCAAATGGGACCAAGGCAATACCACAGGAACTCCAGAGAAAATTATTTCTCCAATTTACAAGAGCTAAAGGATATAGGTATATTATTTCCTTTGTTGACTTTCTGTACCTCTCCTATCAAAACACTTTCAAAAGCCTCTTGACTATGCTATAGCTGAACTGCATTTCTTAAAGACCGCCAAATGACCCGAGATTTCAACGAACACTCACTGATTGCATTCTACTTCATTAAGTGTGCTAATCATCGACAGGGGTAGTTAAAAACATGAACCATATAGTTAAAAACAAGAACTGTATGTATTTTCAAATGGTTGCCTAACTTCAGTCTTTCTTTTTACTCCATGAACCTAGAATTATTCTTTAAAAATATATGTTGAATCAAAGTAACACATTGATTTCTACCATCCATTGCCTAAAACACTTCCCTGATTTACTGGGGTTGTCTGACCATGGGCTCCAGAGGCTCTTCTTGGTCTGGCTCTTTCCTTTTTCTTCCTCTTTACCCACTCCTCCTCACAATTTGTATCTTATGTTCTAGACATGGTAAAGTGCTTGCATATTTTTAAATAAACCATGTATTCATGCTTATGAGACTTTTCATACATGTTCTCACTTCCTGAAAATTATAAAATGTCTTTTTTTCTTATAATAATTGCAATCATCTTCAATGTGTTTGTAGACTGATATCTCTGCCTTCACCCTCACCTGGCATTTTAGCAGGCCTTCACCTCAGTATGGAAATTCTCACACTGAAATGATCACATTTTACCTTAATTGTTGATGGACTTCCCTGAAGAGGCACACATTAAGGTGGATTTTGGAGAAAAAACAGACTTAGGTATGAAATGGTTCCACAAAGTATTAGGTGAATCATTTGAACAAATTAATAGACTTTCTCCATTTCTTCATCTGAAAAGTGGGATTAATAATCATGAAGTCATTAATTTGATGCCTTCATTGATCACAAAACATGGCATATAAAAGGCACGTAAAAAGGCCTCAATCTGTATTAGTCCCAGTTCCTTTACTCCCCATGGATGTGCAAGCTGTTAGATAACAGTGAGTCTGCCATATGTTTCTTTGTGTTCCAGCAGTTGACATAGCATTGGAGCATCACAGTTCTCAATAAGTGTTATAGATAATGAAGTATTGTGAAGGTACAAAGTGTGGTCAGGCATGGAAATTTTGCATGATATTGTCACGACAGGCCTCAAAATATATTGCTTCATTATAGACACATATAGTATCTCAAAGTAGAGACTCCACCTTTATTTTCACTACTTGCAAATAATTTTCCTCATGATTTATTCTAAAGAATTTGATTATATATTTTCTTCCCAAAAGACTCTTAAACAAGATTAAACAGAATATTACCAGTCAAGATAAATATCTTAATTTTAGAGTCAGTATCTTTTTTAATAGGTATGCTATAAACTGTATAAAAAGATAATAGAAAATATATAAATAATGTTGAAATTAAGTGGTGTCTCTGTATTGTCTTTGAGAAGTATATCATCACAGGCTACTTCAGTCAATATTGTCAAAGCATCAGTGTGTAATGGAAAGCATGTTAGTACCAAGGAAAAAACCTTTGCAGTCTGTTTCTTATAGAGACAGGCAATTTGGGTTCTAGATGCAAATTGGCTACATTCTTGTTCTGTGACTTGGGGCAAATCTCTAAGGCTCTTCCTAACTGAACTATCCTCAGCAAAATAATGAGACTAACACCTCTGTTTTGGCCTACCACATTGTCTTATTATTAGACTCAAATGTAATAATAAAAATAAATGAAGTTTTAATCTTGAAAAGAGTGTACAAATTTAAAGAACTTTAAGTCCTAGTAAAAGTAGCAAATGAGAGGTACCAAAGCAGTGGTTAATGAAACTATTTTTACTGAGAATGAAAGCAGGCTAGGAAAAAATCATTTACAGCTACTTTGGTTATGCTTTATTTCTTAAGGTGTATTTTTGAACAGGCTAGAGAATACTGTTTCTAAAAAGTGCTAAGTGACTGTATGTTAAATGTGAGATTAATAAGAAAGAAGTACACTTAAAAAGAGATTGTCATTCAGCTGGTAAGGGATTTGTGTGAAATTTTAAATGGTATGGTATTTCCTGTACTTCTGAATGTATGTGCTTGGTATGTGTATGAATGTATTTATTCATTGCAATAAATAAACAGGCAAAGCTAATAGAAGGGTGTAGGGTAACATAGTAAGAAGCCATTCATATTTTATAGGCAGTGATGGAACAAAGTTATCTCTGTGAAAAAAAATTAGAAATACTTTTTCTCATGCTGATATCTATTTACATGAAACAAATGACCTCACAAAAATTTACTCAAATCATATACTAGTTTACAATACAATTCTACATATATTTAATTCCAATTGAAAAACACTATTATGAATTTTATTGTTTATGCCACCAATATGTGTTTCATTTTATGAGAGTTTTGTTGTTGTTGCTTCTCAGTCTTTGGGCTATTTTTCAATCGATTTCAGTTCTCTTGTCTTGGCTCATTTTCTTATTTTATTTCCTTCTGAAATATAGGTTTTGAAATTTGTTTTAAGGAAGGAGACTCTGTTCTTGGTAAGCTCTTTCAGTTTTTTTAATCTGAAATTTTCTTTATTCCTTCTTTCCTATGATAGTTTTCCTGAGTATTCTTTTGAAATCATTATGGAAGTAAACTTTTGGTTTAATGATTATATTTATCAAGCAATCAGTCTAATTATTATTACCCCTGCAAGTAATCTATTGTTCATTGTTGATTTTCATATCATTTCTTTGTTTTTGGATATATGGTAGTTTCAATATATTTCTATAGATTGACATGCAGAAATTCTCATGTTATAAAAATATAATTTTTCCTTCTTATATTTGTCTTTGACTTTATATAATTTTTCATTGTATTTGACCAGAAAGTTACATATGTGGTTACTCACAGATTATGTGAACTTTTTCACATAATTATAGATGGAGAAATTATATATATGTATATATGTGTGTTATATGTATATATACCATATTTTATGTATATACCATATTTTTCAGACCATAAAACACAGCTAGGTTTTAGAGAAAAAAATAGGAAAAAAATTTTGAAGCAAAAAATGTGGGAAAATATTTAATAACATAATATTTCACCAATGTAAATGTAAACAGAACTCAATGGCAGCATTGACAACCATTATTCCTCCCAAATTTGTGGAGGGAACATGAGTCTTATAGTCTGAAAAATATGGTACATGTACATGTATGTGTTTAGGTAGGTCCCATATACCCTACATGCATTTTCCCCCAGTGTTGTCTCTGATCAAAAATGTTTCCTGACGATTTAAAAATTTTACAGTCTAACTTTCTTTTTAGTTGTTATACTTAAATTTATTTTTCTAACACACTCTGAAGTTATTTACTATCTCTTGTCTTTTTTGAACAAAATAATAACTTTTAAGTACATTACCATCTCCAACATTCCTCTCCCATTTTCTATAGTACAATCTGAACTTTTAGTTCTAATTTTTAAGACACATGTATGTACACAACTGTGTTTAATATTTTACCTGTCAGTGCTAATTGGTTCTACTAATGTATTTGAATCACTTTTCTATGTGTCCTGTCACTTCTTGTTTCCCTCTCTTTAACCTGAGAGTTTGTTTTCCCACATGTAAAGTACATGCTTTTAAAATTATTTCATTCAGAGTGTGTGGGTGGCAATTTTCTTTGTCTTTGTATAATTGAAAATATATTAATTTTATTTTCACTCTTAAATAGTAATTCACCTGTATGGATAATTCTTTGTTGACAGTTATTTTCCTTGAGCACTTTGAACATATGACTTCATTATTTTTTGGTATCTATTACTGCTGAAGAGAAAACCCTTATAAGGCTAAATTATTTTTGTTTACTATTAAGTGAAATTTAAGGAATTTTGTTGGTAAAACCTTTATTCTTGAGTTTCTTCTTTATGGAGAAAAGCATATTTCCTTCCTTCTTTCCTCCCTTCCTCCTTCCCTTCCTTCTATATATTTTATTTATTGTTTGCTATTTACATTCAATTTAAATTAAGTACTGTGTCCTTCAATTATGGAAAGTTCTCAACCATTATTTTATTAAATGTTTATTCTGCCTCTTTCTGATTTTTTTAAAATTTGGAACATCAGAGAGAGAATAACTTTAGGATTTTCTACTTTTTTTTATGTTTCATCACTTATCTTTAAAATATTTTGTCTATCTCCCAGTTCTCCATTCAGTGAAATTTTTATAACAACATCCTCCAATTTAATAATCTTCTCCTCTACTGTGTTCACATCAGCATTTACTTCAGGTTGTGCATTTATTAATTTGTGACCATAATTTGCTCTTCCATTATTTACATTTTTTTTGTTTCACAGATGCCCATTTTGATACAAATGATATAATTAATTAATTTAGTAAGTAAACCACTATTTTATTTTAATGATATATTTTATATAAAGTAGAATGCACAGATTTTTAATAACTGCCGATTGAGACATTTGACAAATACATACATTAAAATTTATATACACCCTTATTATGATACAGTATTGTCACTATCTCAGAAAGTTCTCTCATGCCTGGATCCACAGACTTAATCAATGTTCTCATTTTTATCACCAAATTTGCCTATTCTAGATTTTTATATAAATGGGACCATTTATGTCCATCATCTTTCATTTAGAATAATGTGTTAAAGATTCATTCATTTTTGCATGTATCATAAATTCATTTATTTTTATTGCTTAGTAGAAACCCAAAATCACACATGGTTTGGATGTATTTAAAACCTTGCATTTGCACTAATATTTCCAATCCTCATGCAACACAAGCTTTCATCTACCATCATTCCTCTTTTTCTTACTTCTAAGAAATCTGCCTCCATCTTTAGGGTATTTATATTTGCTTAATCCTTCTACATGTAATTAATTTCCTTCCACACAGACTGTTTCTTCAGCAAAACTGAACTATCTCTGGACTTCTCCAACATACAATATTATTTGGCTCCAAACAAAATTATTTTGAAATAAAATGAAAAGGATAAAAGAGTCTATATTTATCTTTTGAAGACATCTATTATTTCCCTTTTCATTAAGTATATTTTATTTTCTGAATAATGTGTATATCTGTGCACCTGTGTGTGATGGCTACGATTCAACAAGGTAACTTGGCTTACGTGCTATGAAATTTTAATCTGCACACTCATCTACAGTGTGTATTTTATTTTTAGTCTTAATTTTTATTATTTTGCTTGTTTTCCTCCTGTTTGTATTTTGATATCTGATGGTTTTACATTTAATTCTTCAAATTTCTTAGAATAAAAGACATTTTTCAAGAAAAATAAAACAAGCACATCAATCATAAAAATAAAAAAGATAATTTATAAAATAAAATTTGCCTCACAAGATAATAAAAGCATGTTATGAAGCAGTACTAATTAAAGTGTCAAGTTGGTATAAGTATTTCCTGCATAGTATCCAAATGTTTTACTATGAAATATTTTAATATTATTGTTATATCCATTCATTTATTAACTTTTATGATTATTTCTTGTTCTATAAGCTATTTTTACACATACATACATACATGTAACCACTCATAATTTTTAGACCATGTTTTATCCCTTTAAACATAAAACATATCTATTTTATTATCTGAATATCTTTGTACCAGTATCTGAAAAATTTTGTGTGCTTGTCTTTACATAAACTATAGCTCTTCTTAATTGATAATTCAGTTTCCCTAGTGTTTCAATCTTTTCTTTCTTTTTATATTTGTATGCATGGTTATAATTCCAAGTATGTACTCATAATACTAATGTAGCTAGTTCAGGAGCTAACTGAAGCACATTTGAACCCGAAATGACCAACCTCTCCCTCCTGGTCACTAGGCTCTGACTCTGAACCCTCATCAGCTTCAGAGATTTCTCTTCCTTACTTAAGAGTTTCAACATGGGAAAACTTGTCCTTTCTGTGTTTTTTGTTTTTATCTCAGCAGTACAATTTGATTCCTTTACAGAAGCTCTAAAAATATTGCACCTCAGAAAGTATATGTCAATATGCTAATACACTTCATTACCCAGTTTTAAAAAAATCTTATTGTCTTCTCCAAAGGCAATTGGATTTCACCTTTTCCCCATTTATAACACTAAGAAGAGCCAGTAAGTGGTTCTTTTCAAAAATAAAAATGTTACAAAATAATTGTATGTCTCCATCTTAAGAGAAATGTATTCATATACTCAAAACTCACAAATGTTGAGTGGTAGCTACTCTTAGTAAGAAAGATTTGAAGGAGATAAGTAACAAATATCAAGTATATCTCACTGGGCACTCACTACTATACAAAAAATTCTACAGAATACATTCAGAGATATAAAGTAAAGAAAGCAAAAAAACATAAGCAACTTTTCATAGAAAAGAGAAACTATTTTTAATCTTTTTCCAATAAATGCTTGACTAACTCACTTTTTGTGGAAAATGTGCATAAGATTCACTCACAAACAAATCCTTTCACCTATTTTAGGCATGGGGCATGGGTACCAGGAAAACCCTTATCTGTTCTTGTTATGTTTCCAGGAAAGAAAAGAAAGAAAAGATAAAAGAAAAGAAAAGAAAAGAGAAAAGAAAAAGAAAGGGAAGGGAAGGGAGAAGAGAGAGGGATGGAGGGAGGGAAGGAGGGAAAGGAAGAAGGAAAAGGAGAGGCAAGAACAAAAAAGGAAATGAATAGGAAAGGAGAGGGAAGGGAAAGGAAGGGAAGGGGAGGGGAGGGAAGGGAAAGGAAGGAAAGGGAAGGGGAGGGAAGAGAAAAGAAAGGAAAGGAAGGCAAAGGAAAGGAAGAAAAATGAAAAAAAAAAAACAATTAAAAACTTCTGTTGTAAAAGAGAAGATTTTTTAGTATTCATGGACTGGAAGAATTAACATCATCAAAATGTCCATACTACCTAAAGCAATTTATAGATTCAGCACAATCCCTATTAAACCACCAATGACATATTTCACAGATGTAGAACAAACATTTCAAAAAATTATATGGAACCATAAATGACCCTGAATAGCTGCAGCAATTTTGAGAAAGAAGAACAAAGTAGGAGGAATACCTAATATCAAACTACATTACAAGACCACAGTAATCAAAAAAGTATGGTACTGGCATAAGAACAGATACATAGGTCAAGAAAGCCCAGAAATAAACCTAAGTCTCTATGGTCAATTAATATTTGACAAAGGGGATGGCAGCAGAAAATGGAATAGAGATAGCCTCTTCAACAAATGGTGTTGGGACATCTGGACAGTTACATGCAAAAAAATGAAGCTTGACCACCAACTTATGCCATACACAGAAATAAACTCAAGATGGATAAAAGACTTAAATATGAGTAACACCACCATAAAAGTCCTAGAGGAGAACATAAGCAGGAAAATTTCAGGTATTCCATGCAGCAATATTTCCACTGATATGTCCCCTAAAGCAAGAGACATAAAGGAAAGAAAAAATAAAAGGGATCTCATCAAATTAAAAAGATTCTACATGACTAAAAAAAACATAAAAAAATGGAAGAGGAACCAAATGTATGGGAAAATATATTTGCAAATGATACCTCAGACAAGGTTTTGTTTGACTAACAAAATATATAAAGAACTCACACAACTCCACTTCAGGAAGACAAATAAACCAGTTAAAAAATGGGCAAAGGACCTGAACAGACATTTCTCCAATGAGGGCCCAAAGTCATGTGAAAGGATGCTTAGCATTATTAGCCATCAGATAGGTGCAAACTAAAAGCACAATGAGATATCACTTCCATAAAAAATGGCCAGTCAGAATGGCCATTTTTTAACAAATAAACAAACAAGAAGTGCTGGTGAGGTTGTAAAGAAAAGGGATCCCCAGTGCACTGTCAGTGGGAATGCAGACTGGTATAGCCACTGTGGAAAACAGTATGCAATTTCCTCAGAAAACTAAAAATGGAACTGCCTTTTGACCCAGCCATTCCACTGCTGGGATTATACACTAAAAATCCTGAAACACCCATTCAAAAGAACCTATGTATCCCAATGTTCATAGCAGCATAATTTACAATAGCCAAGTACTGGAAGCAACCTAAGTGCCCATCAGTAAATGAGTCGATGAAAAAACTGTGGTACATTTACACAATGGAATAATACTACACAACAGAAAGAAAGAAGGAGATCCCACCCCTTGCAGCAACATGGATGGATCTGGAGAGCAATATGCTAAGTGAAATAAGCCAGATGGTGAAAGACAAATACCATATGATCTCACCTATAAGTGGAACCTAACTGACAAAACAAACAAGCAAGCAAAATATAACCAGAAACATTTAAATTAAGAACAAACTGACAGTAACCAGAGGGGAGGTGGGAGGGGATAATTGGAGAAAAAGTGGGAAGGGTCATCCAGTAACATGTATAAAGAAATCATGCACAAAGCTAAAGGGGGATTGGATAGAGCGTAGAAGGTGGAAATGGCTGGGGTTGGGGGGAGTAGTAGGGGTAAAATGGAGACAGCTACTTGAACAACAATTTAAAAAATAGAAAAAAAACTTCAGTTTGTAAAAGAGAAGAATGTTTTTTTAATATAAAAATACTAGAAGAAACTATAAAGAAATGATTAGTAGATTTTATTACATAACAAATCAAAACTCTGTATACCAATAATACAAAAAAGGTAAATAATAAATAATAAACTATTTTCAGATTAATAATGTGTTTACAATCTTGACATAGAAAGACCATTAAAATTGGTATATAAAAAAGATTTCAAAAGATAATAGGCAAATGACATATCAGGTGTTATAAGCTTATATAGAAATGTTCAACCTTATTACTAATAAATGCAATTAAAATTTATTTGTAATTTGTGTGATGTAAAATTTTGTATGCATGATTCAATAAATAATAAGTTTATTAAAGTATTTATTGAACACTTACTACCTTCTAATTACTAGATAAGATGTTTTACATGAAACAATCTACTATTGTTATGCACTAACCTTGTAAGGTGAGTGTGTTTCCTATGTTAAATGAGAAACCGTGCATTAAGTTTTCTAAGTCTTCCCAACTCCAAATCTGGTTGATTTCATACCCTAGCTATAACCACTATACTGTTACTGTTTTTAGCTATCTAATAAGAAAATGAATACTTTTTAAAGATATGTGTTAGCTAGTGCAATAAAATAAGCTCTATGATTAATTGTTGGTGGATGTATACAATGATACACTTCAAGAAACAATCATCCAATCCATACAAAGATCACAGGATAATGGAAACATTTTGAACCTGTGTGTCCTCTTCCAAAATTCTACCCAAGACAAAATCTAATATGAATACAAAGATTTATGCAAAAATAGATATATTGCTGTACTGGTCTCAATAATGAAAAATTGGAAACAGAATAATCTAACAATATGGCAGTAAGGAAATCAATGATCAGATGTCTTGAAAATTAGATGCCAAATACTAAAAACCGTATTTATGAATATGTAATCACATATAAATTTACCCTGCATGTAATATTAAGTCAAATTCTTTGAAAAGAATAATTAAAAATTAGGACAACTGCCATGTGCCCACTTTTTCAGCCTCCTGTTTGCAAAAATGAAAGTGTGAGGAAAGGAATGAAGAAGGGAATGTGACTGGGCAGTAACACACTCTGGCGTGGGGCCAGTCTCTGTCAGCATTAAAGAGCTCTGGAAGAAACTACAATACAATTACAACTATCCACTGTCCTCAAGCATTGTAACATTTGGTTGAATTTTGTTAAGTGTTTTATGTTATACTGATCATTCATAACTATTATAGTTATATTGTATTTCTACTTTTATATGTGCTAAGATACATATATACACATGTATAAAAATAAGCCACAGTTATTCAGTAGTTATTACTGGATGTTATTATTGATTATTTTTATATTTTTCATTATACTTTTCTGTATTTTTTAAAATTTTACAATGGCTATGAATTACTTTTATGTTTAGCATAAAGTTAACACAATTTTCAAGAGTACAACTACCTAATGCAAATTGCTATGTGGAGGATTCAATAAAATAGTATGTATAAGTAACCTAGCAAAGAGCTTACTATACAACTGATAATAAGTAAATTAATTTTAGTAAATTAATTATAAGATTAGCAAATGCTTTTCTTTAAGATAATGTATGCACAGCTGTTATCTCTAAAATAGCCACTGGATATCAAATATTAGAATTTATAGATGCCTTGATAAGTTTTCCTTTGTGCATTCCTATATTTCATATTCCAGGGAGAAAGCTAGGACAAAGAAACCAAGATTAAACCCATGACAAGAGATTATCCCACAGCTTTCTAATTGTTTAATGTTTGGGATACAGAGGTTCTAAAGAGAGGTGAGGCAGTGGAATCTCACTCCCTCCAGCAATGTTCTCCATCTACGTGACTCCTGTCTGGTGGGGAAGGTAGCAGTGGCATTGGGAGCAGTTCTTCAGGTATTTGGAATACAATTCTCCTTCCATCTTATTAAATAGATCTGTGCAAGAGTTGCTAAAAGTGGATGTACAGTTATTTGTATGGAAAATAATACCATAATGAATATGTAATAATATAAGAATAAAATCTGTTTCACATACTAGCAACTTAAGCCTACTTTTGTCCACCTCCATTTTTATTTTTCTCTTCTTGTGAGTCCATATTTGAAGCCATACAGAGTGTTTTTTATTGGAGTTTGAGTTAATGGGATGGATTGTAGTTTACCAGGTTGATTAGAAATGCACATCTGATAGCAACAGAGGAAACCCTAATTCTGTGGATCACTCAGTGACAGCTAATTAAAAGAGAGACAGAGAGAGAGAAAGAGAGCAAGAGAGAGAGGGGGAAAACATGTTGTTTATTTTGAATTTCTATGTGGTATGTTTATTTGATTGAGCCAAGTAGTAAATTAGGAAAGGGTCTTACAATATTATATTTGCTATCCTTACTCTTGCTCAATGCCTGGAAGTCCTTTCACCTGTAGACCATTAATAGTGACAATATCTTTTATTTCAGCCTGTCACAAATATACAGGAAGCTGATGCAAACTATTTCAGCTTCCTCAGTATGGTCATCCTGCAGTTCACTTACAGATAGCTTTAGGTGGGTATCTTCTTTCTGCTCTCCCTCCTTTGTTTTCCTAGTCTCTCACCTATTCCTATGGTCCTTTCTGAGTTTCTTAAAGTCTGATTTACTAAACAGCCCAATACTCATCCCTCATTGTCAATTTTTAAGGAGGTATCCTTCAGATATTTTTAGAACAAAATCGACTAGGCTAAGAAAGCTTACCACCTGCCCCATCTCCCAACCCCCACTAAAATTATTCCTATCGTACATACATGAGGAGCACAAAAATCTTTCCTTTTTTGGATAACAAAATGCCTAAGAAAATCTTTACTTTTTGTTTCACCAAAGTCTATTGCCATAACCCCTTAACTAGGAGTGAGAAGCAGAAGAAAAAGATCAAGAAGATATAATACCTAATCTTGCCACACAAATTATATTACAGCAAACCAAATATTCATCCCACAATCTAAAACAAGAGCTCCATATTCAACTATTGATCCTCTATAATTTATTAGAAAACCAGCTTTGTGAAAATACTCCAAGTTATAGCATGGTTATTTCTTTATGAAATCATGCATTCTATAAATAAATAATTACATTTTAATAGAACAACTATATGTTACATATGACAAGTAGATTCAGTGAACCAAAGACCTCTCTAATAGGCCATGATATTCTATGACTTCCTGTGGATGGATTTCAAGTTTATGAATGGACTTCCTGTGGATGGATTTCACCATTGATTATGTGTTATTTCAATTTCTGCATCTCTGTTTGAAAGTCAACATTGACTTGTAATTAAGCCTGTCTGGGCTTGCAGGCTGGGTGAACTTAAGGGAACTTTTGCCACTCTCCTGGTTCTCATTGTCACTGTTGTGAAGAGAGATGGCATGTGCTTAATGAGGAAAACTATGAGCTACAAAGCCACAATTAAGTCTCTCCCAATGGTTGGTGAGTAATCATGTGTGTGCCAATAGGAGCATTATAAAGGTTCGAGGTTGCCAGTGGAGAGGTGGTAGAAACAAATTTGAAGTGCCTAGTGAATGCATGATTAGCCATGAGAAAACATTTCTGTACAGTACTAGTGAGAGATGAGAGAATATTAATCAGCCAGGGTGATTAGTATAAGAACCCTTAGTTGACTTTTTAAAATACACTTGCAATCCATATAAGATATATACACACACACATGCACCTCTTGCACACCTTGCTGTCCAGTCAAGAGTTGGAAAACAGCTGTTGTTACAATCCAGACATAGTATTCTAATAAGAGAATAGCAGTTTTAATTGCTGGGAACCCTAAGGGCAAGCTGTCCTCAGCAATATGAATTAGATGCTGTAGGACAAAGAGAACAACTTCTGTGTGTTTAGGCCATCTGCACTACACTGGTCTTGCCAAAAACAAGAAAATCTGCAATTGACATTACTAAAAAGATACCAGGACCTTGGCCCCTGTGTAGTCTTCTAGGCCATCAGGGGTGAGACAGCTTCCAGGCCTGGCTGGCAGCCAAAGCAAGCAAAACAAATGCATTTCAATCATTCAGCCCTAAGTGCCTATGTGTTCTTGAGCAGGATTGCCTCCAAATAGTTTATGCAAGGAAAACATCAGTATATTTTGGATGGGATTAATGCTAGTTTGATCTCTATGCCTCCTAAAGTGCTTACTTGTCGTGAAATATGTTTAGTTCTCTATTACTGATTTAAAGAAAATCATCACATATTCAGTGGTTTAAAATAAAACACATTTATTTTCTTGCAGTTCTGGAGGTCAGAAGTCTAACATTGCTTTCATGTGCTAAAGTCAAGTTGTCATCAAAGCTATGTTCCTTCAACCAGTGGCCCAAGATGGCTAAGAATGCGGTCCAACACAAAATCGTAAATTTACTTAAAACCTTTTTTTAAGTAAATTTCATTTCATTAGTGTGTGTGCATTTAACATGTGGCCCAAGACAACTCTTCTTTCAGTGTGGCCCAGAGATGCCAAAATGTTGGACACCCTTGCTTAAGGGAAGCCTTTTCTTGCCTTTTGTAGTTGCCACATAACCCTCCCTCTGTCTTAAAAGTGCATCACTCCAATTTGTCTCCCCATAATTATGGCTCTCTGACTGTAACCCCTCTGTCTTCCCTTATAAGATTCCTTCTTAGTACATTGAGCCCCCTAAATGATCCAGATTAATTTTCCTGTCCCAAGATTCTTGTCACTTTTGACATAAGCAACATATTCCTGGGTTCCAGTAATTAGGATATGAACATTTTTGGCAGGGGACATGGGGGGACAGACAATTATTTTGACTACTGTAAACTATATGTTAATAGTATTATGCATGTACAGCGATATCTACAGAAAAGAGGAAATTCAGTTAGAAGGATGCCAGAAAAGACCGGAGATAGGGAAGAGACAAACAAATGAAATACTGAGAAAACACAATGCACCTATAACAATGATGTGCACGAAATACCTGTAGGTATCCTCTGAATAGGAAATGGATGTGAACAAACTATTGTGAAGGACATACTACTTAAAAACCCCTTCATTTGTGCAGTCAGGTAGGTATATTTGTTAACTTCAACTCTTCAGCAGCTCTTCCGTCCTAGCAGGAACGAACTACAGCCATGCAGAGAAGTGAATGTAATGATGCTTGAGTGCACCTCCATTAACTTGTGAGTTTCACCGCAGTCACTTATGCTAATAAGTCACAGTTGTGTAAAAGTGAACATAGAGTTAAAACATTCAGGATTGTATTTGTTTCCACTTAACAAATATTTAATAAAGCTGCAACGAGAGTTAGGGACTGGGACAGAGCTGCAAAGGACTGAGAAGAATGCCCCTTTTTACTCCTTACCAAGCCAGTCCAATCTCTATATACCCACTCCAGTTTCCAGAACAAATTGTGTTTCATTCACATTTCTCTGCCTTTGCCTTGAGCTATTCACTTACTCAGAGTTCTTTGCCTTTTTTCTGTTTCTTATTCTGCCTTGCATTTCAATTCTCACCTCAAAGGCACTCTCTGAGAACTTTACTTACATCCTCTCTAAGTGACATTAATCACCCCACTTCTGAACTCATACAGTGTTTTAAGTGGTGCCACGCTACTCATCTCTGCACCCTTCACAGCAATTCAAGTATGCTGAACATTTCTAATCAATAAATGTGGTTATATTAAATTGTATTGATTGTTTTATAACTATACCTGTCTTGAAATAATGTGTCATTTATAACAAAAGAGTTTCCTGCACAAAGAGAAAAACAACCAAATTCATTTATTATTAGAACAGTGACTTGAAAACATCCATATGGGTAAGTTGCAAAACAGATTCCAGAGTTCCACCATCAGAGTCTAAATCAGTAGGATGAAGGCAGAGCACAGGGAGATTCATTTTAATAATAATTTTTAAAAATGCACATTCAGGAAGCCCTGGATTACATTTTATAATAAAAAGGTAAATTATAATGCTCATGGATAGATATATTTCAAAGAATTATTTCTTCTTTAATAGTTAAGTAAAATCCTGCTCTTTATAAATAATTTGTTTGACGAATGGAGTCTTCCATGGGGAGTGGGGTGGAGATACAGGTGGATGGACAGAAAGCACATCGTTAAGTTATTAATATCATCTAGAAAGAAGCATTGGCTGCTGAACCTGGATTTCTTGTCTTTTACCACTTTCCATAATGGTCAACCTAGTGTCTTACCTATTTTGCTACACAGAACTCTTTAAGACAAATATAATTAATGTTTAGATGATAAATATTTTAAAGTAGGAATAGAAAAAAATAGAAGCTAAAGTGAACATCTAGTCTAACTACTTAATTCTAGCTAATTTTAATTTAACTACAAATGTGGTACACGCCCAGTCTCTGTCTCTAATCCTTGGACCAGCAAGGTTTTATTATACTCAGTCATTCTTCTCCTTATTGTCGTCGTCATCATCATCATCATCATCACCATCATCACCATTTAGCATTCGTCTAGTTTCTTAATCACAAGAAGTTCAGCTTCTTGTGAGACATGATAGTACCTGATTCAGTACTTGGAACCATAATAAGAATATATTCATGAGACAGAAAGAAAATGTAATTTTAAGAAAAAGAAATTTGAGATGATGCTTAAATTTCAAAGATATATATATGTAGTGAATGTCCTACTCATGCATTTTGTGGCATTCAACTTTCATAATGTTATATTCATATACATATACAAGTATGTGCATCTGTAGCTCTCCTCATCTTTAAATTACGCTTTGGCTTATCATTTAGTGTATATCTTCTCATAACTCTTTATAGTTTCCTCATTTCTTTCTTCCACGGAATATCTCTTTCCATAGTTGATTCACAATTTACTAAACATAAACTTAATATTTAAACTTGATTTTGTTGCATGTGTGCAACTCAACATCTATCTCTCTCTGCTTACATGATCATTTATTGTCAAAATAGTATATACTGTCTTATTGCAAAAGTTGAGCTATTTCTTGCTAACACTATTTTAAAAGATATATAAGCAAAAGCAGTCACAGTGATTTCGTCATGTTTTGGCAAACAGGTTGTTCAGTAGTTAATCCCTCCATATGCAATACTGTTTGCTATATTTCTTCTAAGCTATTTGGCAAAATGATTAAAGTGATTATTTTCAACTCACCCCACTGTTTTATCATACCGCTATAACAGACTGAACAACAACACAAATAACAGAAATATATGGTCATGTTTCTACTCACCCTACAGTTGAGAACATTATTGATCTAATTTCCTACCTCTTTATGTTTTAATATTATTATTTATAACAATGATAAAAAATCCAATTAATTCTTGTTTGTGCATATACATTTTTATGGGGGCAGAGAAAGCAGAATAGCTATGGAAAAAATGCAAAGTATTTGTTCATGGACCATAAAAGCTCTTCATCTAAGAGGATAAATCTAACATGTTCATTGTAAGTGCAACACAACACACAGTGTGTGTTACATCATTAAGAGATTCAACATGCTTTAGGACAAAAGAGATGATTTTTTTTAAGTTACCTGATAAAATCAAGAAAGACATTCTGAAGACAGCATCTTAGAAGTGAAAGTCCTAAAAGCTTTTCAACGAGTGGTAAGTGGTGTAGTAAGTGGCTTTTGGCAAAATGTGGAATATATTTTGATTTGTGAAGGATAATTTTTTAGAATAATTCATAAACTGGGTTAATAAGAGACTCAATAAAGATAAAGGCTCAAAATTTAAGCTTCAGAATTAAGTATACATTGTGTAGGAATGTGGACCAATGTGCTGTTTTTGATTGAGGAACAGTAGGATAATTCTGATAGCATTGTGAATGAGGACAGAGGAAGAAGTTAGAAACACTTGAAAAATTCCTCATTTGGTTAAGAGGGAATGTCAAGGCTCAGATATGTTGTCTCATAGAAGCAATTAAAAATTAACAAACTATATTTTTAAAGAATAGCACCAAAGTCATTGAAACCAGACAGCAAAGAAAAATGGTCCCTGACATGTGGTAAAAGCAGTAAGCCCTACGGCTGCAGCAGCTTATTGTCTAGAAAAAGTTTCCAAGGCTCCTTGCAGTGTAGAAATGGAAGAGTCCAGAGAAATCAAACTGGAAAGTGTTTACTGAACAGAGTGCTAGAGAGGAGAACTGCACAAAGAAAGAGCTTCTAAAATCTCCACAGAATGCCCACTAAGTATTTAGTTAACTGAAAATAATCATATGCATATGCAGATATCAATGGAGCCCAGAGGGAGAAAAAAAAAAACACCTGAAAAGGGTAAAAGAAACAGTGCTTACCTAGCCAGGAAGAGTTACTGTTCCCAATAGCTGAGTGGAAAACCTCATAATAAAAGAGGCATGGTTAGAGTGCTAAGAGGATATTGTCCCAATACTGAGGAACATTTATCCTAGATTAAAAGTGTTCTTAGCTCACTGACGTGTATGAGATAGAATTCTGAAATACCCTCAAGATTTTTGCTTCCTCATGTGTATGCCTTGTATAATTCCACTTCTTTGAATATGGGCATGATCTATGCATATGATGAGATTAAGGTTTTACTAAATGACAAAAGTGAAAATATTTTGGATATAAAATCCCCAATGAGAGTAAATAAACAAAATCTTTCTTTTAAATCCCCAAAAGCTGATTTTGAGTTAATAAAAAGAAAATTATGGGGGGCAGGCCTGTTTTAATCCAGTGGAAGCCCTTATAGGAGAACCTGGACCCTTCGTGAGTAGTGCCTTTCATGCTGTCTTTGAAAACTGAGCTATCATGCTTTGAGAAGGCCCGTGGGAGAGACACATGTCTAGAAAAAGCAGAGGCTTCTAAGAGATGAGTGTGGAACCTGGCTGATCGAGAGTCAGGAAATTAAGGCCCCTGTACTGCAGCAGCAAGGAACTGAATTCTGCCAGTAACCACGGGAGGTTGTAAAGGAGCCCTGAACATCAGAGAAGAATGCAGCCCAGTCTGCACTGTAGACTAACAAGGCCTTAAAAGGAGAGTCAGTTAAGCAGTGACTGGCCACCTAACCCACAAAAATTATGAGATAATAAAAGAATTGTGATTTTAAATATCACTAACATTGTGATAATTTGTTATGTGGCAATAACAAACTAATACAGTAAATCTGAAATTAAGAGTTGAAAGGTACAAACTGTTTCCAAATAATTTACATGTCTGTAAACAAAGATTAAGGATATTTGTATACATATAAGTATACCAAACTCACAAGAAGATAAAAGTTTTTTTAAAGATTTATGTATGTATGTATGTATGTTTGTATGTATTTTTAGAGGGGAAGGGAGGGAGAAAAAGAGAGAGAGAAACATCAATGTGTACTTGCCTCTTATATGCCCCCAACCAGGGACCTGACCTGCAACCCAGGCATGTGCCCTAGACTGGGAATTGAACCAACAACCTTTGGTTCTCCAGCCAGTACTCAATCTACTGAGCTACACCAGCAAGGGCAAAGATAAAATTCTTAATGTCCAACAACAAATAAAAATCGCCAGTATTCAGCCCTGACTGGTGTTGCTCAGTGGATGGAGTGCAGGCTTGTGAACCAAAATGTCGCAGGATTGATTCCCAGTCAGGGTACATGCCTGGGTTGCAGGCCATGACCCCCAGCAACTGAACATTGATGTTTCTCTCTTTATCTCCCTTCCCTCTCTAAAAATAAATAAATAAAAAATCTTTTAAAAAATTGCCGGTATTCAAAGAAGCAAGGAAATAAACAATAAAGAGGCTCTTCAAAAATTAAGAATAGAGTTACCATATGGCCCAGCAATCCCTCTTCTGGATACCTACACCCAAAATTTGAAAACATGTATTTGCAATGATATATGCACCCCTATGTTATTGCAGCATTTTTCATGGTGGCTGAAACATGGAAACAACCAAAATGTTATTCAACAAATGCCTGGACAAAACAGATGTGGAACATATGTACAGTGGAATACCACTCCACCAAGGAAAGATGAAATACTGCTATTTGTGACAACATGGTGAATCTTGAGAATATCATGCTAAACAAAGTGAGTCAGACAGAAAAAAATCAAAAACTATACGTAGGATATAAAACTGAAAGCAATAAAGAAAGAAAGAAAGAAAGAAAGAAAAAAAAAAAAACAAGCAAAAGCTTGGTAGACACACACAAGAGTTTGGTGGATACCAGAGGAAGGGAGGGTAGGGGGCAGTACAATCTAAAGAGGATCAAATATATGGTGCTCGGAGATTTGACTTTGGATGGGAGGGCACATGATGCAATATTCAGATGATGCACCATAGAATTGTACAATTGAAACCTATATAATTTTATTAACCCATGTCAACCCAATAAATTTAATTAAAAATACAAATATATCACAATGATGAGAAAAAACTGAGTCCAGACTGACTTAAAAATTGTAGAGATTACAGAATTAGTAGAAAAAATATTGAAATGTTAAATACATGATGTCATGAATTATTTTCTGTATTTCTTATATTCAAGAAACTAGAAGAAATAACATGGAAGAGATAAAAGAAATGTAATTCTAATTTACAGTGATTTGCTAAATAACATATATGTATAGTTCATGGGCACAGACAACAGTGTGTTGAGGACCAGAGGGAGGAAATGGAGGGAGGGGTCTAATTGAAGGTGGGCAAAGTGTGGGGGAAATGAGGAACATCTGTAATAGTGTCAACAGAAAACTAAAATACATAAATAAGTACATAAATAAATGCATAAATACATAGAAGAAGGTTGAAGGTAACCACAAATAGAGGGGACTCCCAAAATCAGCATATAAATCTTTCCTAAATTCTCTGATGACACCTGAACGCACACACACTGAAGATACTCCAATAATCTGAAGGTAAGCAATAGTTGGAAGATCGAAATATAAGATCTGAGATTTCAGCAATTGCCCAATGAAAGAAGACAAAGTGTGAAGTTCAAATTTTGTCAAGATACAAGAGCTTGGTAAACAGCTTCAACTTTTATGACTTAGAAGTAAATATTATATCTGAAGACTATGGGATTTTTTCTAAGTTTATAAGCAAAAGTTTAAAAAAAAACAATTATACATCCTAAAAAAGAATAAAATAAAGATTCTCTCTTAAAAGTACAGTGTGTGCCTTGAAAAATATACTACATGGAATAAAGACATTAAACATTGCAGAAGAATACTGAAATTGCACACTTAACAAAAGGTAATAAACTAATTAGATAACTGAAAAAATATTGCAAAGAATATCAATGATCTGAAGAAAAATTTCAAAGAGCCAAATACATGGCTTATTGAAGTCCCCCAAAAAGATCAGAAAAAAGTATTTGAAATGCAATTGCCAAAAAAAGTTAAATATCATGACCACTACAAACACATGAAGGTAAGAATCTTAATAAATCCAACTATAAGAAATATTTAAGGGCCAAAATGAAAGAATGGAGCAAAACCTCAGAAAGAGAGCTAAGGGAGGAGGATACAGCCAACCTCTCTCATGGAGAATTTAAAGCCTTGATAATCAAAATGCTCACAGAACTGATTGAGCTTGGTCAAAAAATGAAAGAACAAATGAAAGATACCCAAAATGAAATAAAGCAAAATATTCAGGGAACCAACAGTGACAGGAAGGAAACCAGAACTCAAAGCAATGATTTGGAACAAAAGGAAGAAATAAACTTCCAACCAGAACAGAATGAAGAAACAAGAATTAAAAAAAAATTAAGAGAGGCTGAGGAATCTCTGGGACAACCTAAAACGTTCTAATATCTGAATTATAGGGGTTCCAGAAGGAGAAGAACAATAGCAAGAAAGTGCAAACTTATTTGAACAAATAATGAAGAAAAACTTCCTCATTCTGGCTAAGGAAACAGATTTCCAGGAAGTCCAGGAAGCCCAGAGAGTCCCAAAGAGGTTGGACCCAAAGAGGAACACATCAACACACATCATCAATGAGTTATCCAAGATTAAAGATAAAGAGAGAATCCTAAAAGCAGTAAGAGGAAGAAAAGAGTTACCTACAGAGGAGTGCTCCTAAGCCTATCAGCTGATTTCTCAAAAGAAACCTTGCAGGCAAAAAAGGACTGGCAAGAAGTGTTTGAAGTCATGAAGAGCAAGGACCTACATCCAAGATTACTCTATCCAGCAAACCTACTATTTAGAATGGAAGGGCAGATAAAGCACTTTCAAGATAAGTTCAAGTTAAAGGAGTTTGCCATCACCAAGCCCTTATTGTATGAAATGTTAAAGGGACTTATCTAAGAAAAGGAAGATCAAAAATATGAACAGTAAAATTACAACAAACTCACAACTATCAACAAATGAACCTAAAAACATAAAGGAAAGAAAACAATGAAAAGAAAGAAAACAAACAAAAGAAAACTAAGCAAACAGCTAGAATAGGAATAGAATCAGAGAATAGACATCACATGGAGGGTTTTCAGTGGGAGGGGAAGGGGGGAATGGGGCCAGGACATGTACAGGGAAGAGGCATAGTTGGTAGGTATAAAATAAACAGGGAGAGGTCAAAAATGATATAGGAAACAGAGAACACAAAGAATTTATATGTACAACCCATGGACATGAACTAAGTGGAGGGATGCTGGAGGGTTGGGGGTGCAGGGTGGAGAGGGATAAAAGGGGAAAAATTGAGAAAACAATAATAGCATAATCAATAAAATATAATTATAAATAAATAAATAAAGCATTTGAAATAAAAAAGAAATATTTAAGAAATGTATTGAGACATTATCATAAAATTGCTTAAGACAAATGATTCAAAAAACTCAAAAAGAGCTAAAAAATACATTATTTATGAGAAAAATAAGGATAACAATTGCAGATTTCTTACATTGTAGAAATAATGTAAGCTAGAAGACAGAACTATGTATTTTTTAAAGATTTTATTTTTATTTATTTTTAGAGAGGGAAGGGAGATAGAGAGAGAGAGAGAGAAACATCAATGTGCGGTTGCTGGGGGGCCATGGCCTGCAACCCAGGCATGTGCCCTGACTGGGAATTGAACCTGCGACACTTTGGTTCGCAGTCCATGCTCAATCTGCTGAGCTATGCCAGCCAGGGCAGAGCCATATTTTTTAAGTACTAAATGATATTAGACAAGTATTTTTATGCAGCTTTGTTTCAAAAAACCAAATCTGTAGTAAAGTCTTCTTCACACATTAAGTAAATGAAAGGTTATTCATTACTAGAATTGCACTATAATAAATGTTGAAGGAAATCCTTCAGTCAAAAGGAAAACAATAATGAATTTCAGCACTAAAAATGATAAAGACATAAATAAAATAGCATAAACATAAATACTTTTCTTATTTAAATATTTTTTAAAAGGTAAATCACACTGGAAGCAAAAAACAATATTGTGGGGTATATATATTTTTTAAAATTTTTATTTATTTGTTTTTAGAGAGAGGGGAAGGGAAGGAGGAAGAGGAGGAGAGAAACATCAATGGGTGGTTGCCTCTCACACACCCCACACTGGAGACCCCGCCTGCAGCCCAGACATGTGCCCTGACTGGGAATCAAACTAGTGACCCTTTGGTTCTCAGGCTCCTGTTCAGTCCACCGAGCTACACCAGACAGGGCATGGGGTATATATTACATATAGAAGTAAAATTTGTATTAACAATAACATAAAGATGAAGGGAGGAAAAGTGAAAGGATTTATGAGGTCCTTATACTATAAGTTGTATACTCTAATATATTATCACTTGAAGGTACAATGTGATGAATTTTCCATGTATCTTTTAAACTGTAAAGCAATCAACATAATCACAGAAGAAGGAACTATAGCTAGCACAACACAAAATAAAATAAAGTAAAATAATAAAATAATAAAAAATAGGTTAAAATGTAAAATGTGTAGGTCAAATAGAAAACAAATGACAAGATGATAGACACAATTAATAGACATTTATCAATGATCACTAATAGTGATTACCTAAAAAACCATGTAAATACCCTCAATTAAAATGTGGCCATTATCAAACAGGGTAAAGAAACAACACCCAGTTATCTGTTTCCTATGAGAGTCCTTTTAAATATAAAAAAATAATAAAACATAAGGTAAAAGTAAAGAGTAAAAACATAAAAAAAAATGTACACCATGTTAACAGTACTTGAAAGAAACCACAGTGGATTATATTAACATCTGAGAAAGCAGATTTCATAGCAAAAAAAATTATTACCAGGCATATTGAAGATTATTTCATCTTGATAAAGGAGTCTATTTATTAGGAGAAGGAAATAAACAATGCTAAATGTTTCTTGATTTAAAAGCAAATACACAAATAGTGGATGAAAATTAACAGTGCAGAGCTATCACTGCAATCATATTAACATGCTAAAATAAAAAGACTGCATATACCAAGTGTTGGAGAGCACATGGAACAACCTGAATTGTAGAAATGTAGAATGGTAAGATCACTTGGAAAAAAAAAAGGAGGAAATAAAAATTAAATACATACCTAAAGAAACATCATGAATCTAGAGTGACAGAAAGCAAGTAAGTGGTTTCCTATGAAAGGGGGAGGTATGGGAAGGGTGAGAAATAAGAATTTCATAGGGTCATGATGGCATATTTGAGGGTAATTCATACATTCTTTATCTTGACTGTGGTGATAGATTCATATATACTGGATGATTCCATTTATACAACACTCTCTATATTACAACACTATAGAGATGAGGTCAAATTACTGGTTGCCAGTGGACCAGAAGGGAGGTTGAGTGAAGGGATGGGTACAAATACAAAAAGCTACCTCCAGGGCACTGGTTTGTGGCAATGACTAGTTCTTTATCTTGATTGTTATGATGGTTAGACAAATTTATACATGGGATAAAATTGCATAGAACTGCTCAAACATACATGCACAAAAATAAATGAATGCAAGATAAAAAAAATTAAATAAGTTCCATCATGTACTTAATGGTAATGTACCATAGTTAATTTCCTGGTTCTGATGTTGTCCTATAGCTACACAAGATATCAGCTTCTTGGAAGAAGCTGAGCGAGGAGTTCATGAAACTGTACTATTTTTTAAACTTCTTGTGAGTCTATAACTTAACAAAATTAAATATCCCATTTTTAAAGATGATATTTAAGTACAGACTTTCTGGATTTCTGTCTTTTATTTTGCATTTTTTAAACATAGTGATTTAAAATAAACTACTATAAGATGCTTTGCTGGTTCTTGATTTATAGAAACTACTATGTATGTCTGGTCTGGAGTAATTGATCATACTATACCTTGGGAAGAAAATTGTTCTCCGGGAATAATGTTTCCATCTAGTATTCATTACTTAGATTATGTCAACTAGCTGTTAAATTGCAAAATTGCAATGTAAAATCAACTACATTGGTTTATTTTCTTTCATTGCTTAGCTTAGGGCAACTTCCTGTGTATAAACTTTTCTTACCCTAACCATAATTTCCCTTCAAATGCCACAAACAACCTCCTCCAATTACCTTTGTAAAATTATTGTACTATGATCTCTTTGTGACTAGAGAATAACTTATATATTCCTCAATTACTATATGTTATCTACAGTTATTTGATAGACATATCTTGCTAGATAGGAATTATATTTTTTCTTTTGGCTCATTTGCCCATTCACTGATTCTTGCTGAATTTTTATTAATGGTAGTTTCCATTTCTTTAATTGGCCTATTTTTCCCATTCTTTTCTCATTAAGAAAATGATAGTATGGTGCCAAGCTCAAAACTTTGGAGTTATCTTAGACCCTTCCCTCTCTATCACATACATTAGATGCTCATTACATCTTTTGCTTCTCTCTCCTGAGATCTCCAAAATATTTCTCCCTCTCACATTTTATCACATGGCTGTTCTGTTATCATCCTCAGTATGGCTATTCAATAGTTTTTCCTCTGTCTCTAGTCATGCCCCTCTCATCCATCATTTATACCACCTTTCTGATATATAAAAATAATCATGTCATTTATTTGCTCTGTGTTCCTTCACCATCCCCCTGTTGAGCCTGATTTTCATTGATTCTAAATTCTCACCCACATTTTATTTTTATATCACAAGCTTGCTTAAGGAGCAAACTTGCTTAAGAAACTCATTTTCAGGATGAGAATATAACTAAGACTTCCTAAGTGTCATAACAGAAAGTCAGTTTTTCTGCACATGTGTCTAGAATGGAAATCATATCAGTAACTCTTCAACCAAAAGTGAAGAATGATATCACACCAATCTTTTTGCCAAAGCATTTGCAACTAAATTGATCCAGCACTTACCAAAAGCTCAGATGAGAATCTAACAGCTGAGAGGGCATGTTCAGTAAACTCTATCCTTATATTAAGTTAAATCACATATACAAAGTACTTTATGTATAACTGCATACCTTCTCTGGAAAAATGCTGTAACTGAATTGTGATTTGACATTATAACTTTATATTTTTTATTTTTAAAAGACATGTGATTTATATTACATTTATACAAGGCACTATATTATTTGAAGAGTGTTTGCTTATTTATAGAAAAATCATATAGCTGGAGAAAGCCTGTATTACTACAACTTGCATAGTGGTCATGCGGTCAATTCTCTCTAAGGAGAGTCTTTGGGGAAAATGTTTTAAGACAAACTTTTTAAAACCAGAATATATTTTAGGTTTTATATTGACTGATAGAAAATTCTATTTTGAGACCAAATTTTGCCAATTTATAATGGCTAAAAGAGATATTTTCTAGCCATAATTCTCTTCCCTCTAAATAGTTCATCAATTTAATTGTTTCTTATCTCCTTTTACTATTTTTAGTTGATAATATTTTAACTAATTTATTTTTAGAAATATTGAAAACAAATCTGGTTCCCTGTTTTTTGGAAGAATGGGTGTCAAAGATTTAAGAATAACCATACTCATATAAAATCAATACTTAGCTTTTTATCATAAACTCCAAATTTCCCCAACTAAAATCATTGTCACCATTGAAAAATCACTTTTTCTTAGTTTCCCAATTTTTATTAATAGTTTTAATATTATTTTAGGGATCTAGAAACATCTCCTTTGTTTTCAGTATTTAATCAGGTATTATAATTTCTTATTGTTCCCATGAGATGTCTTTCACATGTGTCTCAATTATAACATCCATCACTCTGTCTAGGTTTAATTATTTGTAGATTCTGCAAGAATCTCACAATGAATCTCCATCATCTTCAGTGATGGACTACATTCTAAATTCATTCTACTATATTTGTCATAGTTCTTACTTGAAACACTGCTTGAATCATATTACTGCTTCAAACCTATACTGACACAGTCTAGTCTAGCTATTGAATCTGATTTTCAGTCCTCTTCCAACCATAGCTTTTAGTTTAGCCTGGCCAGTTACTGCCAAAATAGAACATTTTAACATAGTCTTTTGAATTCAGAAATATTTCTCTTGGATGATTTCTTAAGACATTTTAATTTAATGAGGAATTTGTGGGGAAAAGTATGTTTTGAGGATCAGGGAAAAGGAAAAGGAAGACATGAGAAGTGTGATATAGGAATGTTAGTTGCATATTTTGTTTGGTAACCAGTTTTATAATCCAGTATCTTTTAGGAGGTAGAAAAGATATAAAAATCAAAATATTTCTTGTACCAGATAGTTGCAAATGACCTAGTCAAGATAGCTATGTTATAGGTCATATTCCATTTCCTAATGTTCTACCTATATTCCCCATGCTTTTTTCTAACACAGGGACTTTGTTCATTATTCTTACATGGTACTATCTTATCCGTCTTTATTCCAAACTGAACTATCCTTAAACCGTAGTTGAATCACTAAATTTCAGACATAAAATTAATCTGTTTCTGTCAATTTCTACAGAATCTGTCAGAAACACTCATATATCTTTTCAATAATTTCTTTTCTGGTTTTCACCTGAGGACATTTTTTATTGCTTTTAGAGAGAGAGGCAGAGAAATGTTGATGTGAGGAGAAAAAAAGAAATAAAACTTGGATTGGTTGCCTCCTTTATGTGCTCAGACCAGGGATGGAACCTGCAACCTAGGTATATTCCGAGACTAGGAATCGAACCCACAATATCTTGTTTAGGGGATGGCACTCTAACCAACTGAGCTTCACACTGGCCAGGGCTCCTTCTTTTTTATATCTACTTTTAAATGTGACACATCCTGATAGCATCACCACAGTTACCTAAAATACAAAATCAGTATGTGTAATATTTGTCCTGTACAGTGCTTGTCATACTGCTACACGTATTGATGGGATCTACTAAATATCAGATGGTTGATGAACCAATAAAACATTGTGCTAATAAAAGTGGTCTGCAAGCTTTTCGATTTTATTAGTTTCTTAGCTAATATTTTATATAATCAAAATTCTATTAGAGTGATGTGCTGTTCTAATTTATTGGGAAGATACAGCATGTTATTTCATTTAATGCTTACCCGAACTACTCAGTAGTTATGGGAGGTTTATTGTTGAAGACAAGGAGAGAAAACATGGAAAAAATTAAAGATTTGCTCAAGACCATATAGCTAATGGTTTTGTAGCTAAGATACTTCAAGTCAGTATTTTTTCCTACTGTATACCTTGCTTTTCTTGTGCAAAATATATATCCACTACTAACACAGAAATCATTTCAAAAGCAAAGTAAAAACAGTACTTGAGACGTTTCCAAAGTTTTTAGATAAAACTAATAAAAATATCGATTTGAATAACTACAAAATTCTGTTTACTATAAATTTTATGAGTATATTCATAAAATATATTTAAAATGTAGTAATTCTTTGTTTAATCAGTTGCTATGGTGTTTTGTTCCTATGTGAATTTGTATTCAGTAATCACAGTATCCTAATGATACTGTGTGAAATGCACTTCTATTTTTTATTACTTAAAAATCTGTGTGTAATGCAAAACCGTCTTGCAGCACAAAAGTATGGAAATTCAGATATTTTATATGCATGAAACATGAATAACCATAGT
The DNA here is from genome assembly GCF_004126475.2 of Phyllostomus discolor. NCBI lineage: Eukaryota > Metazoa > Chordata > Mammalia > Chiroptera > Phyllostomidae > Phyllostomus > Phyllostomus discolor. The sequence continues at coordinate 54,461,125 of NC_040907.2, forward strand.
AATTAAAACAATCGGCAGTGATAATATCAGGGTCAGATAATACAATGAAAATGGATCATGACTGACTTTGTGATTGTTTTATTAAATGCATTATTAAATAATTGAAATTGTTACAGCAAGCAAGTCATATCATCATATCTTCATTTATTCATATAATTTTCAACAAATATGAGTTGAGCCCCTAGTATCTAAAGCAAGCAATATAATTTGGTAAATTGACCAAAAAGTAATAGGTTAAAAACATAATAATCTTATTAGTCAGGTCAAAATGACTTTAATATCATAAAATGGTCATTTTATAATATTGTCTCCTAGAATAGCCTTATATTATGATAAAAATAAGCTTGTACTTTTTTTAACTTGGGAATTTTTATATAAAGACAATAAGCACAAAATTTTAGATTATTTCCAAATATATGTTTGGTTGTCTAACAGTTTCCAGCAATCAAGAAATTCCTGTTCCTACAGCCATCATAGCATCTTCCAGGCTTCATAAGCATTTTCATAGCAAACATCCTCTCAGTGGTGGTCAGTTTATGGACAGGGAAGCAAAATGAAACCTGGGTTTTGAAGTCACACATACTGAGCTCAGTCCCCAGTTCTTCAATTCACTGTGTGACACCAAGAAAGTTAGTTGCCCACAAGTGTATCTGTAAAGTTTATATATAGTGTTATTTTATGTATTTGAGTAATATACAGCTATACAAATACATGTAACACATAGATAATAAAAAATATGCATGAAGTTGTTGTGAGGATTGAACAAAATAAACATGTAAAATAATTACCAGAGTTCCAGGGACTTAGTGAAACTTAAACAATTGCAGTTATTACTGTACATTATTTTCAAATTTTCCTAATTTAATTTGTAATTATATGCTTCTACTTGTTTAATGCCATTTCTTCAGTGCTACTTGAACTTATTGTACTTTACTTAAAGTTAGAAGTTGTTTTGCTTTGTATTCTTTTCATATTTATGCATAATTATTAGCTTTGATTTACTTAATATTTAAAAATAAAATTGGCTACTTCACTGAGAAAGACTACTGGAGACATATTCATATTGGCTGAAAGAATGTCATATTGTTTTTAAAAGGTTGATCAAATTATGAGGTATGAATTAGAAGTAGATGAATAAATTTGCATTTTTAAAAAATGAGATGTTGACATTTTCAACCATTACTTTAAATATAGAATTAGAGTAAATCAATTAGGAAAACAACTTATTGAATGAAACAACCACTTCTAAGCCTGACTTGTAGAAAGTGAGGAAAATACACCTTGAAGAGTTAACATGAGTTATTTCTATTTTATCAGTCCAGCATAATTCTAAAAATAAAACAAAAGAAATAGATCAAAGCTTTGGATGTAATTAGACAATAACTTTAAAGATTAAAGGCCTAATAGAATAGAAGACTCGTTATGTGTGCTTATGTTGTGTGTTCTGTTTAGACACATATAATAAAAGGAAGAAAATGGTTATTCTGATTTCAGATTTTAAATATTTTCTCATTTTGATCTAAATGTGTTCTCAGGAATATTTTTAATGCACATTTCAAACGAGTGCTTTCTAGTCATTTTGTGCCAGCATTAAGAAAAAACACTAAAACCAGTTTCTAAAGAAAAATGAATAGCTTAAGTTTTCACATATTAAGCTGGTAAGAAGACTCACAAAAATTGGTATGCCTTAAAACTGTATAAATGATAACAGTAATCCCAACTCCAATTCTGACATGGACTGTTAGGAACAAACCATATGTTATATTCATAAATGTATTAAATACAGACAAATGCCTCACTTATGTAAAAGTTATAAATTATAATTTTCAGATTATGAATAGAGTGCTAATCAGAATTGTTAAAACACCCTAAATTTCAAAAATATGCACATTCTGTGATATTTTTAGCATTTCAGTGTGAGTAAGCAACAACCAGTTTGCCATGTGACCTTTATATCTAAAAGGCCACCTGCCAGCTCATTCCCATTTCCCCCTCAATGGGTTATCAGATGAATATAAATTAGTACAGTTAGGAGATTTTCAATAAAAGCTGTGCATTCCTACTCCATTGTGAAATGGGTCAGATGGCAGCACTCGCTCTGATACCACCATCAGGTCCGAAGTCATGAAGTACAGCTTTCCCACTGTTGTCCTCCCGGTGATTATCGCGCAGGGGTTAGGCAGCATAACAATGATTGAGTGTCAGTTAGTTCCTACCAAAGGCAAACAGTCTAAACTGTTAGGAATTTCTGAAACAAAACATGTGTTGCCAATTCCCTTTAATACCCAATTGGCAGCCAGTCACTGGCAAAATCTGCTGTTCAGGGCAAACTGTTAATGTGTCTTTCTCAAAGGTAGTGAACAGATGTGAAAAGAGCTGGTCAAGAAGGAGAGCATACTGCATGCTGCTGCTTTAGTTAACACAAATCAAGCTCTTAATAGAGGTAAAAATGCTGGTAAGTCTATTGTGATGGTGGTATCAAACGTGAACTTTAAAAGAACAAAGAAGAATTAAGGTATTTCTCCTGAATACCTTGAATTGGCATCAACTATTGAGAACTTTTTAATTTAAATGTCTATAATCATTAAAAGATTTTTAAGATGTCATAAATCCCTGTGCACTTTCTTAGTGCCTATTGTTTTCTTTCCCAGGTTGCTTTGCATGTAGATCTACAAAATCATTAAAAGATTGGTTTTACAAATAAAATAATGTCTCTAAATTAAAGTGCAGAAAAGAACAAGCATTGGCCTGATATGAAGTAACAGAAACTCCTCAGGAGGAGATGGATTATCACAGCCCCTTAGGACAATGGTTCATTGCTATCATGAAAAATTGAAGATGCACAGACACCACAACGTAAATATTCTCCTCCTTTGCATATACGACCGAAATGTGTGCATACTAGTGCTAGGGTATATAGAACATTTTCAGATGAGGATTGTTAGTTAACAAAAGTCAAAAACTTTAAAAAAAGTCTCAAAGTATATCAGTAACATAATAAATTCTTCTGTATTCATTAGCAGACATATTCATATAACAGCCATGAAAACATGTTAATTTGTACCAACATGAGTAAATCTTAAAAACTGACACAAAATACATATTTAATAATTAGATTTACATGAATTTAAAAAATATAAATTTACTCTACTTCCAGCCATCATTCATATCTAGGGTAATCTAGATTACCTTTCTTACAGTAAATAACCACAAAATTGACATACATGATGCTATTGATTTCAGACATTAGTGGGCAAGCAGCTTAGACTCTTATCTCAGACAGAAGGGAACTCACAAGGTGAGCCCCACAATTGTCCAGCTGTGTATCTAGGGAAATTTGCCAACTCTATTGCAGATTCTAGTTACAACACAGTAGTTCTTCTGAGCTTAGGAAACAGAAACCAGAGGTGAAGGAAGTTGAAGTTGCTGGGAAATGCAGAGCAGATGACTAGAGAAGAGAAGCTTCATAGAAAAGAGGGCAGAAATGTAATTAGGGGTTTCCTACAAGCTCTTGGCTGAGATTTGGACTACACTTACCAAGAAGTTTACTGGAAATGGCTGATAAATAGCTACTACTTGTTTAAGAAAGAAACAGAGATACCAAAGGTCAGCAGAGCTGGAGGATGCTGAAAATACAATCCAACCAGAGTGGAGAGACATTATTAACCTCTGTGAGCAACAGTTCTTGCACCCAGTTGAGACACTAAGGAAGCCTCAATGTGAGAGTTAAAAAACACAACTTGGAGGAAAGTGTACCATAAGCCCACCATGAACAAATCTAAAACCAAGCTCTAAGGAGATCCTGAGGAGAGAAAAAAAATTCACCCTGGGGTCTGGTTAAGTTATAAAAATGTGGGAAATGACTTCTAAAGACATTCCAAAGATCTTCCCTAATAAAGCACACAACCAATCTTATATAAGTACAAAATGTTTAAACAGTAATCTACCTTTGAAAATAAAAGTCAATATAACTTTTAAATAAAGATCAATTCAAAATTCTTTACAGCATTTCCACAATAGCCACATGATACATTTATTAGACATAAAATATTAAATGCCAAACAAAATAAGAAACATTACCCACAAAGTTAGAATAAAGTTTTTAAAAGCAATGAACCTCTAGATGACTCAGATGTTGAATTCAGCAGTCAAGACTTTAAAGCTGAAAAGACATATCTAAATAACTGATAATAATAAAATAAATGAAAATATTGCCTTGATGAGTTAACAGACAATAGAATTTCAGCAGATAGACAGAAACTATAAAAATATAAAATGAAAATTCTAGAACTGAAATGTAAAATGATTAAAATAAAATACAATTAAGCAGATTTACCAGCAGATTGTACATAACAGAGAAAAAGGTCAGGTTAACACGAAGGCAGATCTTGACCATCAGTAATAATCCAATCTGAATAACAGAAAAAAAGAAATTATAAAAAATGAATAGAGATTCAGGGACTTATAGAAGAATATCAGACAGCCTAGCATGCCTGTAATGCTTCAGGAAGGAGAGAGTAAGATCAGGGCCATAAATAATTAGAATGAAGGAAATAATTTTTTTCAAATTTGGTGAAAAATATTGATTTAAAAATTGATAAAACTTAGAGAATTCAAAGCACAAATGTCCTTCTCCTGGAACATATGCTCTGCTGTTGGCCCTAATAAAAGTCTCTGGGAAACAATGACAAAATTAAGAATACCCATGGATTTCAGTGCTGACCTTCAACCTCTGCAAATTCCCAATAAAGTTTCATAACACTTTTATGTGATTTAGAATTTCTATTGGACCCTGATATGTGAGAGCTGGAGAACGAGATGAAAATCATCTGGCATGAAAAGAGGTTACTTACTTTGCTCAATAACAAGAAATAGCACATACCTTGTTTTGATTTGCTTAGTGCAAAGGATCGGTTAAATGGAAGATAGGCACTGGTACTAGGGAATAAAGAGAACACAAGGTCTTGTACAAACTGCCTACTATTTAATTGAAGAGAGAAGGCATATATACCTTGATGTGTGTTTCAGGGATCTTTGAAACCTGATTTGAAACAATACAGAGTACGAAGAAAGGGGGAAAAAGAAGAAGAGAGAAAAAAACACACCCAAAATATAGCATACATTTTCCTTATTTAATCATCCTTTTGATGCACAGATAGGAAAAGGGCGATAATAATTTGGTGGGGAGCCAACAAAACAGGCTTTTTAAAAATGATTTTTAGATATAAGTCAGAGATCAGCAAAAAAAAAAAAATCAACAGGTTAACTTCAGTGCATTGATCGCTTTTAAAATTAAAATTTTATTTCACAGAGCCACATTCTAGTTTTAATACTGTCTATGGCTGCTCCCCTATTCAGGCCCACTTACTGTAACTTAGCAGGTGGTGCTGTCTGCAACTGAGGGTCTATACCGCTGAAGTTGGGAGTTATAAAACGAGGCTGGAGGGAGAAGCCCACCAAGGCTATATAGTTTAGATTGGTATTCTCTGGCTGGTCTTGTTTTTGATCTCCAGCTTCCAGTGAGAGCCTATGCAAGAGATTATTACCATCATGTTTACTTGCTTCACAATTGCTTTCCCACGGGAATTCATCATAAACTTCACTTTCTCAAAGAAGCCTGAAAACTAGCTTAGGGGACTATATTACAGGAAGTGGGATAATGCTATATGCAGCTACTGATAAACTCAAAAATTATATTAAAATATTTGTTAAGAAGACCCTTACTTGTCTATAGCAGAATTGAACTGAATAGTTATAATAGAGACTGTATTGACCGCAAAGCCTAGAATATTTAGTACCTGTTCCTTCATAGAAAACATTTGCCCACCACTGGTGTAAGTTCTTAAACATTAAAGAGACATTGAATAGGAAAAAGCAAGAATGGCGTCTGCATCTAAGCAAAAGAAAGGAAATGAGAACATCTTGTACTTTATAGAAGAAAAACAGTTGATACTAAAACATAGTAAAATGGCTTTGAAAAAATAGAAAGAAACAGTAAGAAGTGATAGAGAATATTGAAATTCAGAAAACAGGAAAACCAATTTTATAAAGCTACACAGTACATTGTTATTTATTCTTGATAAGACTGCTGAACTCCATTAATAAAAGTGATTTGCAAGTGGTAGACAAAAGTAAACTATTTGGAATAATAACATTCATACTCTAAATTAGTTCTTCTGAAATCTATGATTAAAAACCAATGACCTTTTCTATTCTTTTAAAAAATAGCATTTCTATTTCAATTATAAAGTAAAATAATTTACTAGTCTATATGCTAAAGACCTGAACATAATTGAAGTGGGCCACATTCAATTAATGCTTTAAAGATATTTTTATGATTTTGCATATTCTGATGCTTTGTCATAGTTGCTTATGGATTTATCTTTGTTGCAAACTAGTCATATGAGAAGTAAGTTTTCATCTATTCTGAAACAGAACATATGTTATCATAATTTGTAATCATAATAAAGAGTAAACTCTTTATTAGTTAAGAAAAACATTAAGGAGGAAAGAAATGAAACTTAAATTAAGTCAATATACATTTTGTTGAACAACCTTAATATTGTATATTCTGACAAATGATTATACCTGGAATTTGGATTTCATGGATATTATTTGTGAGAGATAGGTGTTTGGGAGACAAAAACCTTGATGTTTTGAATCAAATATTAGAACCTAGTTATTCACATACTTTCTCAATTGTTATCATCAGTGCTTGAAGACAGATTATTAGATCTCGGTATTCTTTCTGACAGATCAAATAGAAAGTCTCACTATTTCCTGCCAATGAATTTTGCCTAAAATCTTGATTTTTAAAAAAATCTTCAAGTTGAATCTTTTCCTCTAATGCCAAATTGAAGGCTTGAAACTAAGTTACTCTCAAGTAGCATTTATCAGCAAGCAAATTCTGCTACATTCAGAGTCAAATGCATGACTGACATGAAACTGTAAGAGAGCATTTGATAACATTCAAGGCAAGTGGAAATCAACAGAGGTTCTCTGAAATGTCCAATCAGGAAGTACCTCCTAAATTAGTGGCATATAATCAAAATTTTATGTATGTTTGCTTATCAGTTGTAAATAATGATTGACCAGGGAAAAGGACAGTTAGCAGCAAAAACTAACTGTAACATGTCAGTTAGCAGTGTTTGAAATCTTTAGCTCCACTGTTGTGGTTACTCAGTAGTTATAACATATTTTGGCATGAGCAAATCAAGTTCATCCATATTTCTCAAGAACCAGAAAACCACTTAAATGTCATCTGGCAACACATTTTACTGGGGACAAGGGCCAATGTTTCTAGATCATATATTTAAAAGCAGCATGTTATGAACTGTTGAATACAAATTTACCATTTCCTATAGAAACAAAAAGGGCATTTAAGAGACCAAAGCTGTCTCTCTTCTTTTTTCCTTACAGACTTTAATGAGCAAAATATGGTTATGTTAACCTTTCTTTTTTAAGTCATCATTCACTTTTTAATGATGTTTATATTTCTCTGAATTCCCTCTGGTGAATGTATGTTTTTTCTCTGTGCTGACATAACCTTTAATACAGTTTCACTTCTGTGTATAGGCTACAATAACTGTGCTGTCCTTTGAATAAAATATTCTTCTAGAATCTGGAATGTTTCTTGGGAATTACAGTGTTTATAATGTTCAGCAAGAGGGCATGCACATTGTTATAATGTCAGTCTACTCCTCCTTAACTCTTCTGGAATTTATAGAAATTAAAGTTACTGAGATTCTGCTATGTTCTCCTGCTTCACCCAATAAAAGTTTCCAATAGTAGAGCAATAGTGGTGTGAAAACAACGGGCTAAGCTCCTCCTCCCTCAGACACTTCCCTTGACTGTCACCATCACCCTTGCCACCAGCACCGCCACCATCATTCCCACCACTGTCTCACCACCATCACCATCATCAGCTCACGCTCACTGCAGAGACAGCACATAATGCCTCTCAGGCTTCCCTGAAAGAATACTCCTCACTTCCATAATCAGGTAAATTAGCTTCATGGCCAGTAATCAATTCCTAAAAGAACTAAGAAAGAGAAAAGTCTGTGTAATACTAGTCAGAAATATAATTTGCCATACCACATTCAGAGAAAAATAATAAAATCCATCAAAGAAGCAATTGGAGTCGGCTGACATATTATCTTGAAAAGGCTATGTGATTTCATTAGGCCTCAGTATTTTTCTAAAATGTCTCAGTCCACAAGTATTAGGTTAGAACCATTCGGAACTTAAATACATTTTAAAATTAAATTCTACTTGGGACTCCTACAAGAAATGACTTACAACAATGATTAGTTTAGGGCTAGAGTTCAATTCTATGACTAAAAGGATAAAGGATGACTCCAAAGAGAAGATCAATGTTCCATATTGAAGATAAAGATTTTTTTTTGGTTGCTAATGTTGACAGATATCCATAAAGTAGAGAAATGATGCCATCCCATTAGATAGCTCCCTGACACAGTGTTCCAGCTAAAGATCCTGGCTGTCTCATACAGTGGCACAATAATACAGATTTTCTGTACAGACAAAGAATGAAATCTGGTCATTTGTACAACATGGATGGACCTTGAGGGTATTATGCTAAGTGAAGTAACTTGGACAGAGAAAGACAAACACTACTTGATTACTCTTTTATTTAGAGTCTTAAAAACAAGATAAATTAAAAACAAAAGGATCTCATAGGTACAGGGAACAGGTGAGTGTTGCCAGAGAGGAGCAGGTAGGGGGGCAGGCAAAAGGGGTGAAGAGGGTCAAGGGGTACAAACTTCCAGTTACAAAATGAATAAGGCATGGTGATGTTATGTACAGAAATGCATGCTTACATACATACTAGGAAGGCAATGTGCAACCCCATGGCTATGGTTAACACTGTTGTGTAATATACAGGCAAGTTGTTAAGACAGTAGCTCCCAAGAGTTCTCTTCATTAGGAGAATTGTTTTTATTTCTTTTTATTGTATTTATAGGAGATGATAGATGGTAACTAAATCTATTGTGGTAATCATTTCACAATATATGTAAATTAAACCATCATATTGTACACCTTAAATATATGCAGTAATATATGCAAATTATTTCTCAATAAAACTGAAAAAAAAAAGAAAGTACAATACCATGAGAAACAAAAGTAACATTAGAAATCTATATTAGTTCAAAAATTCCAGGATATGTTAATAAACTGACTCAGAGCTACATGCAAACAAATCAAACAGTGGATCTTTGGAAAAATAGATTATTTCCTTGTTTTTTATAGTAGAGAAATTAAGAATTTTTGGAAGCATCTAAGGTATTTTTCAAAGTTTTGATACCATTCCAAAATTCCAGAAGAAAATGAAAAAATCTTCAAGGATTGTTATTGCAAAGTTTCAATCTAATAAAAATTTTAGCATGGCCCTCTTCAAAAACAATCATAACATATGACTCAGGAATCAACGAACTAGTATTTGTGCAAGAGAAATATATATCTCCAGACAAAATCTAATGGTGATATTTAAAGCAGCTTTATTGATTACTTCCAAAATCTAGAAATAATCCACATATACTTAATTAAAAATGCATAAATGAATTGTGGCATAGCTAATTGAACAATAGGATGTGGTCATCAATAGCAACATGTTGATACACTCAACAGGATGGACTCGTCTCAAAAGCATGTTAAGTGTAAGAAAACATACACAAAAAGCCAGATACTATATGACTCCATTTTGAAAAAGGCAAAAGTATAGGTAGCCTTAAGATCTAAATTTCAGATTATGTTTTAACATATTTTAATAAGCAGATTTCAATATTTTTAACTGAACACTGGTAAAAGTCAGCAAAGAATGTTTTCTCTATAGAATGCACTAAAATACATAGGTATTAATAACACTGAACTAATTATATTCCCAAAACTAGACAAAACTAAATACTAGTTGTCATATTTAATAGATACATTTTGCATATAGAAATGCAATTAATTTAAATGTAAAATGCATTTGCCAACTCCAAAATGATTACCAAATACTTTTTAATCATGAGATACTAAAAAAAGGCATAAACATCAAATATACCTCATTATCAGTGACTATAAGTTGAATTAAGAGAATATATTAGTGTGCCATGCTGAGAAGATAAAGATCATGTTACTGCTGAATTTTTTATATTTTCCAAAGGTCAAAATTACTGCATCATATAAATTGTAATGTCACAAAGCTTATAAGCTGTATGCTTTTTATTGAAGTTCTACACATACATTATTGGAAACCTTAAATTGCTGAAACGTGAATTGCCAAAATCAGGTCATGTTAGCTGTGATCTTGATGTTAGCCCAGATATTATAAAAACGGAATCAATTATCACTGACTATAATATAAAATCACTTATAAAACTACTTGTGTATGCCGCCACAGTTGAAAGAGAATTGCATACACCCTTCTAGATATGTTAAGAAAGAGATTAAATGAACAAACAGGACAAACAAACAAGATACAGACAACAGTAAGGAGGTTGCAAGGGTGCAGGTGTGTGAGCAGTAGCAATGGGTGAAGGGCGTCAGATACACAGTGACAGAGATGATTTGACTTGTGGTGGGCACACAATACAATGTACAGAACATGTGCCATAGAATGGTATACTTGTAACCTATATAATCATCTTATTAACCAATATCATCCTAGTAAATTTAATAAAACAAATAAAATAACATTTTAGCTGTAAAATATTTATTTTGAAGTATTTGGATTTTACTGGGGTTTTGATCTTTCTTTGAAATTGTTAGTCAAGTTGGTCTTCTCAAAAATGTAGGTTTATATTTAAAATATTATGGGATTTAAGCCCTGGCTGGCGTAGCTCAGTGGGTTGAGTGCGGGCTGGGAACCAAAGCATCGCAGGTTCGATTCCCAGTCAGGGCATCTGCCTGGGTTGCAGGCCATGGCCCCCAGCAACTGCACATTGATGTTTCTCTCTCTCTCTCTTTCTCCCTCCCTTCCCCCTCTAAAAAATAAATAAATAAAATATTATTGGATTTTACTGATTTATTTTAAGCAGTTATTGAGAAATTCCTACTTTAATGGTTTCTATCAGTGTTGTCTAAGAAAAGATTAACTTCAATAGTAGTAGAAATAGTTACTATATATTGAGGCCCTAGGATGGGCTGGAACCACACCTTCTGGCACCCTTCCACTCTCACAGCATCCCTGTCAGGTTTATACTATTACTTCCACTTCACCAATAACACTAATAGCTGGCATTTTTTAACAACTCCTTACTTTACATCAATTAACCCATTAGTGCCTACCAGAAACAGACATCCCCCAGGGCAGAAATGAAAACTGTTGGTTGTTACTATGAAGTGGACTTTATTCCTATTTTATGCATAAGGAAATCAAAACACACAGAGTTGTTAGGTGACTAGGCACTATCACATAGCTAGTGTTGGTTAAGCCAGGCTACCTCACTCCACTACTGCAGTTTTAACCACGATTCTGCCTGATACTAGAAGCAAGCAGTGAATTCTTCAGTGTCACCCAATGGAACAGCCTATCCATATTTGACTCCTAAACTGAAATGTTCTCACAAAATATCACTGCCATATATCCTCATACATATACTTCATGATCTGTACATATTCATGCTAGCACATTTTATTAGGCTATTTAATGGATCACATAAAATGATATAATATTTAGTATTTTTGTCTTTAATCCTGGAGTTTTCAAAATGGAACATGTAAAATGTGTGTACTCTAATCTATTTCATTTATTTTTATACAGCAATATGAAAACAAAAGTATAACTTATTGATAAACCTTCACTTAAATTATTGATAGATCTGTTGACATTCTGAATGATATATAACCTCAATACATATAACCATCATGTTTATGTAGATAACAAGGATCCTAAATGGCTAAAGTTCATAGCTATCTTCTAACAGATGTGATATCATTTGTTTAAACTATCAGCTGTTTACACACTCGATTGGATTATATTTGACTGATCTTTTGTCAAAGAACTATGTTGTGTCATGTTTTTAGAGTAGTCAGATACTCTGCTTGATACATAAGGAGCTATTTACTTAGTTACTGGAAGCTTTCGGTTTAAAACATGGTGTTTTTACATTATTTATACATCCTCCACTAATAGATTTTTTCAAAATATCATAGCCTTTTTTCAGATTCAACATTCTTTTCCTTTTGCATATTTGCATATTGACATAAAATATAATTGCTGTTATACATCACATCTTTTTAAATGGTAGAAAATAGTAACTTCAATAAAATGTGATATACACAAATGTTGTTTAAAACTTTAATGAAACAGTTCAATTCTTTCAGTAAATTCTTAGAATTACAGGAACAGAAGAACTTACAGAACCATCATCCACCTTGGACTTGTATCACCTGAGCCATATCCCTGCAGAATGCCTCTTCAGCCTTTCCTCTAATATCTCAGTAAATGTAGTAATTTCTATCTTCACACCTCTCTGTCTGTTTAAAAGCTTTTCATTACACTGAAGTTACTTGCCTTAGTTCTCACTTTAAAAATCATATATATCTGTAAACATATTTAATATCAAATTATGACCATAAAATATGTCACTTTTGTATAATAGATTTAGCCCTCCTCTTAATAAAATGAAAAAATGAGTCTTTTTCCCCAATTAAAAGTAACAATATTTGCCAATATCCAGATATTTTACAAACTCTCCAGTGTTCTGCAATAAACTCAACTTATGTCTTATTTCTTTGCAAGAAGAGAAACTCAGCTCAAATCAGCTCAAGCTGATTTAAATATAACTAATTATTTGGCTTGCATAATGGCAAAGGCTAGCAAATCATTGATTTATAGCCTCAAATAATGTCATCAAGACCTATTTCTCATTCCTAGTCAGCATTACATTATGTGTGCCTTATTCTCAGAGTCCAAGTGGGAAATTCCTTGTGTATCAGGAAGCGACTTTTGTTTTGTTTTGTTTTCTTTTCTTTTATTCTTCAAGTTCAAGTAAATCATAAGAACAAAAATATCTTTTTAAGATAACCCTGTTAGGCTTGATTTGAGACAGCTGTTCATGTTACTCAGCTCTGGCTCTAAAATGTGATGCTCTGAACAGTCTCCATCTTAGAACATTGTCTGGAACATTCTAAGAACTCGATATATGCTCATTATTTCTGTTATCAACCAACCACAGTTACTATGCTACCCTTGGAAGGAAAACAAATAAATTAACAAAACATTTACCACAGGGAAGGTTGGAGGTACCATTACTGAGAAAAGGTCACAGAAATGGGCCACAGCCTCAAGCCTGAAGTGGCCACCATACCACCTCCACGTGTAGCTGACTTTCATTTTCTCTACCAGCAGTGTTCTAATGTGTCCAGCAGGGAGATATTTTTATAGGTGAAGAGATATTTTTTTTCTAATTTTTCACAAAATTAACTCAATTTATCTTTAATTTTAACAATTGTGATTGTTCCAATGTGCACTACTACTAGGTTCATTTTCTTTTTCAGTCTATTCTCTCCTGCTCTGCCTCAATTTTGCTGATTGCTATTGATCTGTTTTCAAGTTTAATGAACCTTAGAGTCTAATCTACTGTGAAGCCTACCCAGTGGAAAACTTTTGATTCCCAAGACATTGCATTTTTGAGGTCTAAAATTTTCTTTTGGTTCTTTATTAGCGTATCAGTTTATCTCTAAAATTCCCAGTCTCTTGATCTATTAGACCCACCCTTTTCTGAATTTGCTTTGAAGTATTTATAATTATTCTAAAGTACTTTTCTGCTTATTCCAATGACTAGCTTAGTTATGATTTTCCTTCTGTTGATGGTCTTCTGTTGCCTGTTGATCATGGATAAAGTTTTAGTACTTCTTTGAATTTTGTAGTTTTTAATATAATCTAGATATAGTATAAAAAGGTCCATGAAGACTGAAGTAATATTTTTCTACAAAAGTTAAGCTTTATCCTCTCTTTGGCAACTGAATTTTATATATTGATCATGTATTTAGCAACTTAGTTAAAATTTCTTATTGGTTCCAAAAGTGTATCTATATTTTATTGGAGAGTTGACAACACAAAATTATCTGATTTGCAATAATTTTCTCAAATTCTTACAAATTTTATTTCTTCACATTGTCCTACTACTGCATTTATATTGACTCATAAAATTTTATCTGGGGGAGAATATTAACCAGATAACACTTGGATTCTTGATATTAAAGGAAATTGCTCCAATTTCTCACCACTAATAATATATCTGCTAAGGTGAGTTTTGTTTGGGGCTTTTTGTTTGTTTGTTTGCTGTTGTTCTTATTGTAACTTCCCTTAATGATTTTCTATATTTTTATGAACAAGATTTGTATTTTATGAAATGCTTTTATTGCATTTACTAATATAATAAAAAAATTTTCCTTTCCCTTAATCTATTATTTTAGTCAATAATGCTAATCCATTTTTATAATAAATTGACCCTGTGTTCCTGGAACAAATCACAGAAAATCATTTACATAGCTGGATGTACTTTGTTAATATTTTATGTTATATTGTTGCATCAATGTTTGTCAGAAATTAACCTGTAGTTTTTCTCCCTTTTATGGCAGCATTTGGTTTGGTGATCAATGTTCTCTAAATGTCATAAAATGAAAGCAAAATGTCAGAATTTTTTTACTTGAATTATTTGTTAAAAAATGTAAAATTAATGGCATGAAAGAGCTCACAGAATTTGCCTTGGTACTCTCTGGGCTAGCTTTCATGGTGGAAAGTTTAGTTACTGGCATGATTTCTAATAGGTCTATGACAACTAAGGTTATTTGATAAATTATAATTTGTCAATAGTAAGTTTATTTTCAAATGTATTGTCATAGCTGTTATTTTCTTACTTTCTGTTTTTAACCCCTGGCATACCTGTGATTATGCCTTCTACTCATTCCTAGTACTATTTATTAATATTTTTTAATGTTGATTATATTTGTCTTTCTTTTCATACATTTTACCTCCTTCTAAATGCCTGTTGCTGGTGATGATGTCTCACTTTATTTTGCATGTTTTCTATCTCCATAATTTCTGACTTTATCATTGTATATTTAAATTTGTGAGATTTATGACACACTTATTTTACTTATTTTATTACTATCTAAATTGGTGTTTTGACTAACTTGGATTTATTCTTATTTAATCTAAACAAATGTTTTTAAATATTCCACTCTATATTGATTTATTCATATATCATAAACTTTATTTGCTGTTTTCTCATATTTTAAATATTAATTTTTCCAATTTGATATGGTGTGTTCCTTATCCCTGAATTCAACTATAATTTTTAATTAAAAATAATATTTTTCTAATTAGTTTTGTTTTCATTTTTGACTTAAATGTACTCCAGTACTAAAAAAAAATGTCTGTTGTGCAAAACAATTCTTAATATTTTTAGGATAGCTTTAAGAGCTTAATTATGGCCTATTTTTGCAAATAATGTAAGTATTTTTGAAAAGAATGTTTATTTTCCAACAGCTGGATGCAATTTTAGATGCATTTATAAAATTGTTCATCAAGCAATTTGTGTTATTTTCGCAGGTGAAAACTTCTACATCCTCACTGCTTATTTATTGGTCAGCTTTACATATAAACCGGTTCTGACATGCAGGCAATCTGAGAAATTTCCAGATAAGTTCTTCTGCTTAACATTTATTTGTGTGTTTGCTTGAAACACAAAAGAAGTATACATTCAAACTCCATCTACTAGCTGAGATTTATGGTTTCTAATATCAAAAGATATGGTTTCACTTCATTTTGTGTCAGAGTTAAAACAAATGAGTTCCCTCTCATTTCATGTCTTGATTATGACATAATTACATTACTTTTCATTTTTTAACTTTTAAAAACTTTTAAAGTTTTTATATAAAACTTTATATGATAAAAAAAGGATCATTAATTTGGGGTTGGGGACTAGGGCTCTCAAATTTTGCTATCTTCATTTTTTCTGTTAGAGGTTAACTCCAATTTTATTTGGTGATGAAATATCTAACTATTTTTTTAAATTTGAAAATGTCTTGCATTCTTGAAAGATAGACTATCTGGATGCAGGATCTTAGCTTCATAATTTTTATTTCTTCCTGAAAATTTAAACTATTGTTCCAGTTCCTCAGGATTTTTTAAATCATGGTCAGGAATTTAGTATTCAATGTAGTTACTTTTCCTTAAAATGTGATTTGTTTTATTTATTTATTTATTTATTTATTTATTTATTTATTTATGGCTACCTTTAAAATACATTGGCCTTTGGTGTTCTACACAACCAGTACAAGGAGTCTATATGTGGATTTCCAACAGATGAAATATTCATACACCTATTTCTTTCTCAAGTGCTTTTGATTCTCACATATGGCTCATTTTTTTTCTTATGTCTTTTGTGATTTTTGATCGAGAGCTACTCATTTTCCTCAAACTTAATGTAATGATCCTTTCAAATCAGGATTCAAAGTTGAGTCCCCCCGGGGAGAATTTGTAATTTTTTTCTACTACTTTTCTGGGATGCAGGTAACCTGAGAAATTTCCAGATAAGTTCTTCTGCTTGATATTTATTTGTGTGTTTGCTTGAAACACAAAAGAAGTATACATTCAAACTCCAATTGCCAGCTAAGATTTGTGGTTTCTAATGTCAAATGGTGTATTTTTTACTTCATTTTATGTCAGAGTTAAAACAAGTGAGTTTCCTCTCATTTCATCTCTTACTTGATTATGACATGGTTACACTACTTTTAGGTTTCACCTTTATATGGTGATTCTACTTTTAGATCATCACTTTAGGCTGATTTTTTATTTTATTCTCAATTCTTTACATTCGGTAAATTGTCAGTGTGGAATCTCTGATAACCTAGGTTCATCACAAAGTTTAAGTTGAATTCAAGCTTTTGTTTTTTTAAGATTTTATTTATTTATTTTTAGAGAGGGAAGGAAGGGAGGGGGGAGGGGGGGAGAGAGAGAGAGAGAGAGAGAGAAACATCAATGAGCGGTTGCTGGGGGTTATGGCCTGCAACCCAGGAATGTACCCTGGCTGGGAGTCGAACCTGGGACACTTTGATTCCCAGCCCGCGCTCAATCCACTGAGCTATGCCAGCCAGGGCTGAATTCAAGTTTTAAAACTCATTACCCAGGTCCCTTGCTTTCAGATGATTTTGAGGATTTAAATAATTTTCTTCTCTTATGTGAGATTAATGACCCTTTTATAATTTTAATATATTGTCTGTCACTTTAAAATGTATGTGTGTGTTTATTAGTTGTTGGTTTTCAGTCTGTTTCCTCACAACGTGAGAAAAGGAGCAACATGAATATTTTCCCTGAGCAGTTTTACAAATCTCATGAGGACAGATTTTAAGGTATTGTTTCATCAACAATTAAAATTTTTCTGTGAAAATCTTGAAAATATACATCTACTTTTTTTCATTTCTGTGTTACTTTCATGTTCCAAAAGGGTTATCCAATATAGAAATATTATTGGAAACCTCTACAACTTTCTTTCACCAAAATGTTATTTATGGATTTAAATGCATTGAGTGAATTGGCTGTCATTAAAATACATGGTGCCAGTAAGTAAGCTGATGACAGCTTCTAGGTTTGAGACCATCTAGCTCACTTTTATTAGTTAATATTTGAGGCACATTTTAGTAAAACCAACTGATTTGTCTTAAACATCATGATAACTTCTGAGAGCATCTAGTTCAAACTTACTCTTTGGCAGATTCTCTTTCACCTTCCTGAAGCCGCAGTTCATCCAAGGCTATGTACTCTACATTCAGAAACTGATCTGTTCAGTTTTGAAACTCTTGTGTTGTTGAGATTTTGTAGCTTTTTAAACCTATTAATACGAAGAGCATGACCACATGTTTTATTAAATATTTTTTCAGTTAAAGTTTTAACTAAGCCAGATTATAAAATATACATAAAAACTTGTGTCTTTTTCAATGAGAAACAAATAAATGGATAGAGGTGTAAGATTCAATCTACTTTTTAGCTGACTTTGAAAGAGAACATTTAGTAATGTTTTATTTATTTCCTCTTAATGAGTAAAACAATTTCATTGTGTCTGAAAGTGTTAGAAATGCCCTCATAAGCTCTGAACAACATAGAGCCCTAAGGCATTACTGTTTCATGTGCAATGTGAAGGCTGAAAGGCATTGTCTGTCATGTCCACATGTCTCCCCACATAGCCCACATAATCATAGGTCTTTTGAAAATACAATATTTATGTTAGATAGATAGATATAGGTATTTATAAAAATATACTTACAGTAAATTCAGAGACCCCATATCTAGTGATTTAAATATTTCTTTCTTTTTTTGCTTCTGAATATTTTATTGATTTTTAAATTTCATCTTTATTGTATTTTTCCATTACCATTTAGTCCCCCTATGTCCTCCTCACCCCACAATCACCACATTGTTGTTCATGTCCATGAGTCCTTTTTTCCTTTTTACTGGATCCCTCTACTGCCTCACCTGCCCCCACCCCCACTAGTTGTCACCCTGCTCTCCATCTATGAGTGGGACAAATACTGCAGCATATACTGGCTTACTAAATGGGTTTCTTAATTCTCTGAATGGATAAGCTCTTCACTGAATTAAGATCATGTTTATGGGGGGTAAAAACTTGTCCCTGAATAATTTTCATTAATGAGGAGGTTGGTAATATTTTTTATAATCAGCAAGACTCCTCAAAAGACATGAAACTCCATCCACATTATCAAAACAGCAGTGAGCTTCTCTAATATCAGTTTGATGCTGATACTTATACAGTTCATTTTATTTTTATTATACTATCTAAATTCCCATGTCTATTAAGTTAGAAGTCTTAACAAATATTTCTTTATTATGCTCATTCATTTATTTATATAGCTCTTTTTAACAGTTCTGCTTTTAATATAAACAAATGCAGGGTTGGCATCTGGCAACAGAATACCTTGACTGTGGACTAAAGACATTTAAGACCATTGCCTCAGTACTTGCATGAAAACATGCTGAATATTGTCACCCTATAGTTAAATAAAAGTGTTAATTAAATGTAAACAGTGAATGCATATTATCATATACCTCTACAAGGTTCATATTTCAGTTCACTTAGCTTATGTCTAAACCTGTTAATTTTTACCAATCGAGCAATAGGTAACAACAGATTATTACAATATTCTCACAAGATTCTTGCTTCAGAAATACTGCACATCAGTGCCAAGTTACTCTGGCTTGAACTTTTTCTCTGTACATATATATGTTTAAATCAATGATAAATGACTGCAAAATAAGAACTGACCTCTCGATAGGGATGTCGTTAAGAATTTTTTTGTGGTTTGTGCTTTTGAACAAAGTAACAACTTCCAGAAGCTCCTATCCAATGCCTGCATTGATAGTTCTTTGTTCACTTTCTTTTGTGTCAGTGACTTTTAGGTGAAAAATATATACAGTTTCAGCTTGAAGCTTTGCTCTTTTAGTGCTTACAGATTGTAATATATATATATTTTTACAACACCTGCTAACACAGAAAGGTGATGTTAATGTGATGTGTGAGAAACAGAAAAAGAATAAATGTGTGAATACAACATTGGATATCTTGAGGGTAAAATATATATATATTTTAATAAGATATATATAGTTGAATTGTTATGATAAGAAACTCCCTCTTGAAAGGAATGAATATTATTGTTAAATAGTTTTGGTGTCCTATTTTGTTTTCCCAAGGTTTGATGATTTCCTACACTCTGTGTAACAGAATCTTAAAAGGCACAGGCAGAGCCTGTGAACCAAATGCATTCCTTTTAAGTAACACAATGCTTAGTTTCTTGTATTTTAAATGTCAGTAAGAACTGATTTATTAAAATGCATGCAGGTAAATGTTTTTATTCTTTCATCATAAATTGCATAGTTGCTTAATTTTATTTTCCACTGTTAAATAGCTGTAACATCACTGCCGGTATAGCAAGCAAAGATTCAAATGTGCACATTTTATACATCTCTCAAACAAACCGAAGGTCTGTATCCATGACGGTAAGATCCACTGGTATGTGAATAAGATGCATTTTAACATTTTGTAGATTTTTGAAAAATATATGGCATGAAGTTACTGAGAATTTGTGAGTCTGTAAAGGTAAGTGCATTATATGTTGCTGATTTTTTTATGATTTACTGAAACAAAATCACTAGGAATGTTCAACCTCAAAATGACACTGGCCAGAATTAAAGATTTATATATTTTTTTGTTTTGCTCTTCATTTGAAAGAAAGGGGGCTTGAGGATTTTATTTTATTTTGTTTTTCTGTTTTTTGATGTAAGAGGAGGAAGGTGGAGGTAACAAATTCCTCAAATAGATTGTCAGAAAAAATTGTGAGCATCACACTCCTGTACTCTTGTTTCTAAGGAGGAAAAACAAGATGCACTAAATTTGAATTATGCCAACACTTCAAAAAACAGCCAAAACATTCCATGCCTTAGCTGTTTCTATGACTCTCATTTGGTCACTCACAATATGCTCTATATTTAGCTGGTCTAGTCTAACTCCAGCTAATTCTATGGTAAGTTTGAGTACTAAATAATGCCTACTTGTACTCTCCTATATAATACAACCATTTTATTTTTTAAGAAACTTTTTTGTGTATGTCTTTATAATAGTCCTACTTTCTTAGTTATTATAAAGTATATGCAGCTCATGTTACTTTAATTCATCTAGTAATTTGGAGTGGGAATACATCAGGAAATATTTTTAAAATAATAAAGACTATCAAAAAGGGGCTAAAGTTAGTTTTATTTTTACTCATTGCTTATATAATATTATGTATGCTAACATATTTGACCCCAATCTTAAAATGTCACAAAAGGCTCTGCCTTGCCTATTGAACTTAAATTTTAAAAAGCCTGACTCTAAAATTCAGGTCACACATTTACTTACCTTGAACTTCCATTCCATTTTCATTTTCTCTACTGCTCTACTCATAACCTATATTCTAACCAAACTGGGTTAAAAATTTATAAAAGTATTCCTCAAGTCTAACGCAATGACTGATACATAGCAATAAATATTAAACACATGAGAAATTTACATATCAGATGGAGCAAATCTTGGTGTAGCAGAACCAGTTGTCTTTTTTTCCTAATGTTTTTCTAATAAAAATTTTTCCCAAGCAACTGATTTAAAATTTTCATGTAAGAACTACTACTTGGCCTTAGGATAATGGTTGTTGTTGAAATGTACATCTTTTTTTTATTTTTTACATTCTCCTCCTAACTTTATACATTTCAATCAGATGCTCAAACAAAATCACATGTAATTCACACTGTTCTATCCCAAAGAGAAAGACACTTGAACCTTAAAGGACTTGTAAGCAGAAGAACAAACATAAAATGCTAACATGTATATCTATAGATCTTATGTGGTCACTTCACACACACAAAGCATGAAATGGAGAGACAGGGAGAAGGAAAGACTGTCATGAAAAAAGAAGAGCATGGAACTGAAGACACAACTAACTCATAGATAAGCCTATGAAAGAGCTCACCACTAAGTGCTAAATATTGAAGACAGGTCTGAAGCTTAGTAATAGATGACATTGACTACAAGGAAGATAGTGAAATGTCAAGGACTAAGCAGAGGTCTCAGAGAGGCATCGGATTTGGGGAAGAAATACATAGAGAAAATAAGGCATCTACTTCAGCTGATAAAAAAATGCATACAAGAAACCCACTATGAGGGGAAGAAAACTATAACACAGCACTCCAAACAAATTTGAATATGATTTTAAAAATAATAAAAATGAGGGAAAATATTGAATTAGATAATTCAAAGGAATCATGGGGATGAATAAAAATAAAGATAAATAAAATATGATTTTCTCAAACTAAGGGAGACACTTTATACAAGAGTGAAACCATCTCAGTAATAAGGAATAAAATACAAGATGCATAAACCAGAATATGTTAAATAAAAATGTACTAAAGACAATTGAAGAAAGAATGTAAACATCCAAAAGAAAAAAAAATAAGTTAAAAGAAAATGTAATTGAATAAGTCAGGCAAAGAAAATCAAGCATACAACTAATTGGAGTCACTGAATCCTGAGAAAGAGAAAACAAATAAAATAATGAGCAATAATATTTAAGCTACAATTTTAAAATGTTTTTCAAAACAAGAGAAAAATAAAAGATCACATATCTCAAATAATTTGTCCAAAACATCAACTACAAGATATATCTTATAATCAGTTTGGACTTTAACGACAAAGAAATATATTTTTCAGATCCTTTAAGAAAAAAAAGATAAACTACAGTAGTACTTATATAAGATTCAAATAATAATTATTAAAACCAACAATTCAAAAAGTTAGAAGAAAACTAGCATTTTCAAGACTCTCAAAGAAAAACATTTTATATACCCAGTATATTTAAGACTAGATAAAGTTTAAATATGCTAAAATTTTAGACATGCTGTACTGTAGAATCTTCCCTGAAAAATCTGTTGGAGAATGAAGTTTTCCCAACTAGCAATGTATGAGGAAGGCTTAACAAAATTTTTGTGGGTAAGAATTGAATATATTTAACTATAGATAAATTGTGGAATAAAATAATGCTGGAACAAGGCTGGAAGAGTAATATGTCAATAGAATGATAAAACAGAAATAATGAAAATAAGAGAAAAGAGGGAGTAAGGACAAAATATAATAAATTTACTCATTTGTAAAAATATGTAAAAAGCTAAGAAAGAAAGGAGGTTAGGGTGCTAAACTTATATAAATACAAAGGTGATCAAAGTTACAAAAATACAAACTTTCCTTAAAAGTTTGTATCAAATTTCTATGAACTGATACTTAAAAATTATACCTGCTAAGACACTAAGTGAGGAGAGGGAAGCAAAGTAAAGAGAATATTACACACACACAAATATATATTCTAACTGTTCTGAATAAGAGAAAACCAGAAAACATACGTGTCTGATTAATTCTGTGAAGACAAATATAGGATGAATAACCTTGAAGCTAATCAATCCTAGTTTACATGGAGAGCGCACTGTAGAATGGGCTGGAAGAGGTAGAGAGGGGCTGCAATTCTCTGAATGCATGTTTTTGTACAGATTTGACTTTAGAGTCAAATGGCCTACACATTTAAAATACAAAACTAAATTTCAAAGAAATGGAGAAAACTGTAATATGGAATACAAACAGAAACATATGAATATAATTATATTTTCATGGAATCCTATAACTACCTTGAAGGGGAAATAACATATTATCATGTAACTTTTGGAGAGTTCTTACCTGCAGTCTAAAGGAAAACATGCTAAGTCTTTAAATTTACTAATGTGTGTGTGTGTGTGTTAGTGTTATTGGTATAGAAATTCTGAAACTATATCACATATATTGTAAAATTATAAAAATAAATATATTTCTTAACATTATTAAGAGCATTCTTAAAATGGAAAAAAATAGACACAACATGAAATGGTGAAAGTTAAAAAAGAAATTTGTTGGTAAGGATAAAAACAAATTGTTAGTAGAAAGGCATGAATTCCAAATACCAAGCTCTGTCCTTTAAAAAGTCTAGAAGCAGTGAAAGACCTTCACTGCCTTATAGTTCTAACCAATAAATGTGAAACAAGTGTTATAGTCAGAACATCACCATTTTAAGAACCTCAAAATAGGTACAGTCACTATAGGCAACAGTGTGTAGGCTTCTCAACAAATTAAGAATAGAGCTACCATGTGACCCAGTAACACCTCTTCTGGGTATCTACCTGAAAAATTTGAAAACATTTATTCATGAAATATATGCTCCCCTATGTTCCTTGCAGCACTATTCATGGTGGCCAAGACATGGAAACATCCGAAGTGTCCTCTGCTAGATTATTGGATAAAGAATATGTGGTGCACATGTACAATAAAATATTAGCCATGAGAAAAAATGAAATACTGCCTTTGGTGACAACATAGCTAGATCTTGAGAATGTCATGGTCAGTGAAGTGAGTCAGACAGAAAACATTGACAACCATAAAAGTTTACTCATGTGCATATAAAATGGAAAGCAACAAATAAGCAAGAAAAGCAAGCAAACAAGAATGCAGATGGATGCAGACATCAGTACGGTGGTTACCAGAGGGAGGGGGTGGGGGCTAGAAAGGGTAAAACGGGTCAAATACGTAGTAAAGGAAGAAGGTTTGACTTTGGGTGGTGAGCACACTATGCAATAAATAGATGATGCATCACAGAATTATACACTTGAAGTTTTTACAATTTCATTAACCAATGTCATCCCATAAATTTAATTTAAAAAAGAACCTCAAGTTATAATAGTTAGTCAATAAATATTAATAAATTTATAACTACACATTGAAAGATTTATGAGGTAGGTATTTATTATTCTATAAGAAAGAATATTTTCTATAACTCATATAAATGGAAACATGCAGTATTTCTCCTTCTGTGACCGACACTGAACTAACCATAATGTTTTTCTGTTTCATCTATGTTGTTGTACATAGTAAAATTTCCTTCTTTATTTAGGTGGGATAATATTACACTATATGTATCTACCATGTTCTCTTTTCATCTGTCAATGGACATTTGGATCATTCCCCTATCTGTGCAATGGTGAATAGTGCTGCAATGCAAATATGAGCACAAATTTCTCAAGATAATGATTTTATTTTCTTTGGATAAATACCCAGAAGTAAACGTGCTAGATCATATGGTAGTTCTATATTCCATTTGTTGAGGAAACTCCATATTGTTTTCATAAAGGCCGTAACAATTTACATTCCCACCAAGACTGGATGGGGACCTTTCTTCTCCACATCATTTTCAACTTGTTATCTATTCTCTTTTGATGATAGATGTTTTAACAGTTGTAGGGTGATACAGTGTTTTTAGTTTTTATTTTTTCTAATTATTAGTAATGTTGACCATTTTTTCCTGTTTCTCCTAGTTATTTGTACATCTTTAAAAAGAGTGTCTATTTAGTTTCTGTGCTCATTTTTTAATTGGATTGTTTATTTTTGCTATTGAGTTATATAACCTATTGAGTTGAATCCCTTATCAGATACATGATTTGTGCATATTTTTTCCCATTCCATAGGATGGGTTTTCCTTTTGTTAATTGTTTCCATTGTTGTACAGATGATTTTTATTTTGATGTAATCCCACTTTTCTAATTTTTGCTCTTATTGCCTTTGCTTTTGGTGTCAAATCCCAAAAATATATTATTGCCAAGCCTAATGACAAGGAGCTTACCCTGTGCGGTTTCTTCCAAGGGTTTTGTGGTTTTATCTTATGCTCAAATCTTTAATTTATATTGAGTTGGTTTTTGTGAATGGTGTAAGATATTGGTCCAGTTTTATTCTTTTCATGTGGCTGTCCAGATTTCCCAACACAAATCATTGAAGAAACTACTTTTTCCCTGATGAATAATCTTAGACACTTTGCCATAAACTACTAAATGTCCATATATGCATATATTGCCTTTATTATGTTGACTTTTGTTCCTTTCTTACTCAATATGTTGAGTTTTTTAATCATAAAAATGTTTTGTTTTTGTCAAATGTATATTATGCATCCGATCAGATAACTTTTATCTTTCATTTTATTATCATCGTGTATTCTATTCATTGATTTACATGTGTTGAGTCATCCTGGCATCCAAAGGCTTGATCATGGTGTGTAGTACTTTCATGATGCTGTTGGATTCAGTTTGCTAATATTTTTGGGGAAATTTGAATATGTATTCATCAGAGATACTGATCTATAATTTTCCTGTGGCATCTTATTACAGATGTTTCTGTAGTGTCCTTATCTGGCCTTGGTATCAGGGTAAAGCTGACCTTATAAACTACATTTTGATGTATTTGTTTTATCCCCTCTTCTGTATTTTGAAAGATTTTGAGAATGATTGGCATAACATCTGGTGGAATTTTCTATGGTGACACCTGGCCTAGTGTTTTTCTTATTGAGATGTTTTATTTACTCTTTCATGATTCAATATTAATGAATATTCATAATTTGAGTATGTTCATATTTTCTACCTCTTCATAATTCAGTTTCAGTAATATGTATCTTTTTGGGAATTTATTCATTTTCTAGGTTTTCCAATGTGATAGCAAATAATTGTTCATAGAATTTTCTTGTGTATTTTTGTGGTATTGATTGTAATGTCTCCTCTTTCATCTCTGATTTTATTTATTTGATACTTTTTTCATTTTTCACAGTTTAGCTAAAAGCTTGTACATTTTATTTATCTTTTGAAAAAGCAATTTTTAATTTCATTGAATTTTTAAATTATTTTTCTGGCCTCTATTCCATTAATTTCTCTCTGATTTTGTTTTCTCCTTCCTTCTTCTTTGGAGTGTTTTTACTCCTTTTTCTTTTCCTTTAAGTTGTAAAACTAAGGTGTTTGAGGGCTTTCTTTTTACTTAAGATACATATTTATTGCTATAAACTTCCCTCTTAAATTAAAAAATGCTTTGGCAGCATCCTATATGTTTTGATATGTTGTTCTTTTATTTTTACTTGTTTTGAGATATGTTGTATTTCCATTGTTTAACTTTATTTTCATTGTTTACACTATTACAGATGTCCTCATTCCTCATCCCCCCCTAAACCCACCTTCCTTATGCCCTAAACCTACCTTCCCTCTAGCCATCAACACACAGTTGTCTGTGTCTATGGGTTATGCATATATGTTCTTTGGCTAATCCTTTTAACTTCTGTCATTTTAATTTTGTTCCATGTCTTATTCCGAAGTATATTGCTTAATTTTTACATATTTTAGATTTTTCTAGATATTTTTTTTTGTCAGTTTTAGTTTCATATCTTTGTGGTCAGGAAGATACTTGCCATGATTTCAATCTTCTTAAATTTTCTAAGATTTGTTTTATGGCCTATCATATCGTCTATCCTAGAGAAGATTCTATGTGTCTGAAATGAATGTGTATTCTGCTGCTGTTGGATGGATCATTCTATAAGTGTTTAGGTCTATTTGGTCCAAAATATGATCCAAGTCCAACATTCCCATTTTGATGTTCTGTCTGGATGAACCATCCATTTAGAAAATGAGGTATTCATGTCTTCTCCTATTATTGTTCACATCTGTCTTGCTTACTATATGCAGGTGTTTTGATGTTAGGTGAGTATGTGTTTTTGATAGATTTACATGGACTATATTTTTCCATTCTTCTCTTTAAATCCATATATGTATCCTTAAAGCTGAAGTGAGTTTCTCTTATAGGTAGCATAGAGCTGTTTTTTAAAACTCATCTAGCTACTCTGTGCCTTTTGATTGGAGAATTGAAGCTATTTATATGTAGAATAATTATTGATAAAGTACTTACTAATGTCATCTTAATATCTTCTTAATTACTGTCTGATTGTTTTGAGGTTCCATTTTTTCCTTCATTCTTCTCTGCTGCCATTCTTTGTAAGTTGATATGTTTCCATAGTGGTATGCTCTGATTTTCTCTTCATACTTTGTGGATGTACTATAGATGTTTGCTTTGTTTCTACCATGAAACTTACATAAAGCATCTTACAGATATAACATTCTATTTTACATTGATAACAGCTTAATTTTGATTCCATACAAAAATTCTACCCTTTTATTCCCCTCTTTTATCTTTTTAATTTCACAATTTGCCTCTTTTACGTTCTGTATTCATTAACTAATGATTATAGCTATACTTAGTTTAGTACTCTTGTTCTTTAAACTTCATACTATAATTAAGTGGTTAACACACCATTATATTGAATCATAGAGATTATGGTTCAAATCTTGACTCACCTGATTAATATTTGTTTTAATTTGAGCCAAAAGTCAATTATTATTTTTGTGAGCACCCTGAATTTTGATTTAAAATTTATAAGTAAAATTATCAAACATCTGGTTCAAATATACTAATAAGAGACAACTAAGAAATTCAGGAACCACTCATTGCTACTATTTATACATTCAGTTTACTTTAATAATTAGATCAAACAAATAAGCAACTAATCTAGTTCATATTGAAGAGTGGTCCCTCAAACATCAGTATCAGTACATATCTTATTACAATCTCCTGCTGTCAACATTTCATTAGTTCTAGTTAAGTGTGAAAATCTTACCTCTCTTTTCGTCTCTTCATCCTCTCCCATTTATAGTCTTACACGTTTCCTCTATGCATACTTAGAGAACTAGATCAGAGAGTGTTGGCATTTTTGTTGCAGCTGTCAAATAGTTTATTAACTTGAGCAGAAGACAGTTTACTATATTTATGTAAATGTTTGTTCTTTGCATGGGTCTTCCTTCCTGATAAGCCAAGATTTCTTCTTTTATTTTTTTTCCTTTCTGTTTAGAAAAATTATTTTGGCTATTCTTTTAGGATAGGTCAGCTGGAAGCAAATTATCTTATTTTTGGTTCCCCTTTTTTCCTGAATGATATTTTAGTAGATATAGAATTCTGAATTAAAAGCTCTTTTAGCACCTGAAAAAAAAGTTGTGTCCTTCCTTCTGACTTTCTGGTTTCTAATGAAAACTCAGCTGTCATTAGATTTGTTAATTTGTTCTAGTTAATGCTTCATTTCTCTGTTGGTGCTTTCAAGGTATTTCTTTGTAGTTTTTAGAAATGTGATAACGATGTGCCTTGCCATATATTTCTTATTTGTTTGTTTGTTTTCCCTTTTGGACTCAATTAGATTCTTGAATCTGTAGGTTATGTCTTTTACCAAATTAAAAAAAAAATTCAACTTTATTTCTACACCAACTTTTAACAACACTTAACCCCACTCACCTTCTCCTTTAAATTTTTATGATAATAGGAGCATTAAATCTTTTGCTATAGACCTACATGTCCCAAACTTGGTTTAAGTTCTTTTCTCTGTGACATTCATGGTGTGTAATCTTGGTGCTGGTATCTTGTGATTGTTTTTTCACATTCAAGTTGAGATTTTTCTTGTTTTAGTATGATGAATGATTTTTTTTATTGAAACCTGCACATTTTACATATTACATTAGGCTCTGGATCTTATTTAAATCTTCTTTTTTAACAGGACTCTTCTGACAACTCTGGCAAGAGACATGTCACTCCCTCATTATTTCTAGGAGACCTTATTCCCAATTAGGCATTTTCTGACATCATCCAGGAAGGAATAAGGAGGTGTATGTATCTCATTACTGCCACATGGTTGTGGAAATCTTGGGTCCTAAGTGGTTGCCATGGACACCATAAAAGATGGGGCCTCCTTATCACTTGATAGGGATGAGCATTCTTAGTCTTGATTCAGTCTTCTTTGACATTATGCTAGCTAGCACTGGGGGTGCTTTCTTACAGTTTAGCAAAGATGAAAGTCCTATTTTCCCATTTGACCTTTGCTGAGAAAGCTCTGAAATAGGCTACAGTTTTCTCTAGGGTATTTGGTTGGAGTAGAAAGATTACTTTCTAAAACTTTTCCATCTTGCTAGGCAGACCCTTTATTGGATCATTTGTTAGCTCAGTGAGTGTTTCTTGTGTGTTTTTTTTTTTATTATCTAGACTCTGGCATTTTCAGGTTTGCCTGCTTTTCCACTAACCAGTTTAGATATCTGAGACAAAATGAAAATCCAGAAAACTCATTAACATTTTGTTGCTTATGTACTGAGGTCTCTAGCCACTCTTCTCAGAAAATATGGTCCAGAAGAATAGATTAAATTATTTAAAACACAATAGAATAATAAATGTTATATGGTTAAAATTAAACACTAATTAAAAAATAGAAAAGTAATCACTAATTTAGGACAAATTAAACAATACAATACCTTGCACAAATAAAGAATCTATGGATTTATCACTGCCTTAGATATTCAAGGTGAGGTTCAACTATAATAATGTTTTAAGGATACAAATTCACCTCCACAGTAATTCTAGAGAAAAAAGAAAATGATACCAGAAATACCCTCCTACTCTAATTTCTCTCAGCTGCGGACCATATGATTTATACTGTTGGTGTTACTTCTAAAACCACATAATAAAACTACCTGTTGTAGAGTCTTAAATATTAGTCCATTTGTCTGTTTGCTTGCTTAAAGTGTTTATAGAGGAAGGTAGGGAATGATGAAAGATTTCAGAATGCATACAATTCTCCTGAAACAGGGTGTTCAGTTAAAGGCAGTATTTGTCAAAGTGTGATCTCTAAACAAGAAGCAACTGCATGACCTAGAAAACTACTTAAATGGCCAATTCTAAGCCTGACCCCAAACCTAGTTAAATCAGAAACTGTGGGAGTGGAGGCTCCAAATCTGGGCTTTAACAAGCCCTCTGTGTAATACTCGTGTATGCTAAAATGTTGAAAACCATTGGTGTATAATACCAGCTTCCTCAGTCCCAACCAGCTGATGACATTCATTTCTACGTGCAATTCTAAAGAGATGTAAGAGTCATACCCTGCGATAAATCTTATTGTATAAACCTGAAACATAAATTTCCTTCCATGGGCACCAGACACTCACCTCTCCACTAACTCATTCCTCATTGGTGAGCTTTACCCACCACCACCTTACTCAGCACTTTGCCTTTGCCCTACTAATGAGATAATCTTAACTGCCTCCACAGGCCATCAGTTCCTCCTCCAAACTTTACTTCTTTCTTGAAACATTCTTCTTCCTTTGAATTCACCTTCCTTGACAAATACTCTGTTTGATACTCAGTCAAGACCCATCCAATCTTGAAAACTGGGTAGATCATTGCCTTCTTTTGGTTGTTAACTGTATGCCAGACTTTGAAATTACAGAAATAAACAAAATGTTCAAGGTTTATGTGTTCATAGATTTAGTAATCTAAAGTAAATGACAAATATTGATGAAATAATTTCAAGTATGAACTATTGTAAGTAAAAAGGTTTAAAATTAAGAGATTGACCTAGGAGAATAGCACATTCCAGATTGGAGGATCACAGAAGGTGATTATGAGAAAGTACAATTTAAGTAGAATCTTACAGCAGGATGAGCAGAAATTACCTAGACATAAGAAACAGAAGAGGAACATGTATCAATTTCCTAAGGAAGGATGGGTATTTTAGCATCAGAAAGAAGTATGATTGGTAAAGGGTGGCATGAGGATGAAGTGAGGAAAGATATGCAGTTGCATGGTACTCAGCTAGAGAATTACATGCTCAAGACCTTGTAATCCAGGTCAAGTATTGAACTAAATCCCAAATGTAGAAAAAAAATGGATGATAAGTGGTATGAGGAAATTTTCTGTAGTGGAATACTCCTCAAAACATTACAGATAATGAGTTGGGGGAGGAAAAGACTGGACGTAAGGATCGGAGCCAAGAATGTCTCTGGGTGAGGGGAGACCAAGCAGAGGACAAGCCAGAGCGATGGTACCGGATGTAGGGTTTCAGACGCATTTGAGAGATGACTAACTTCTCCAAGGGACAGTCAATAATAAAACCTGATTTTTATTATTTGTGGATTGATAATATCATTATCCAACTTAGTTGTCATCCATTTATTTAAGATATATTAGCCCTGGCTGGCATAGCTCAGTGGGTTGAGTGCGGGCTGTGAACCAAAGCATCACAGGTTTGATTCCCAGTCAGGGCACATGCCTGGGTTGCAGGCCCCAGCAACCGCACATTGATGTTTCTCTCTCTCTCTCTTTCTCCCTCCCTTCTCTCTCTAAAAAGATAAATAAATAAATAAATAATCTTTTTAAAAAGATATATTTTAAACTTCTTTTATAACATTTGAATATACACATATATGTCTATGATCTCAATATACCTCATTGAAGAAGTCACCAACTTTTTGTAGAGTTAAACTTTTATCAATTGTTTAGCATTATAATCTGTCTTCTTTAGAAAAACAGGCATTCTCAACATTAAATAATTATACTTAACTTGAAGTTAAAGGCTTAGGTTTGAATATATTATGGCTGAAATATATGTTCATATTTTAAATTTAATTATTATTCAACCACGAGAAAGAAAAGTATCTTGTTGTTTGTGATAAAATGGATAGACGTTGAGGGATTTGTGCTAAGTGAAATAAGTCAGACAGGAATAGACAAATACTGTATGATGTCACTTATATGTGGAATCTAAGAATGTTGAACACATAACAATAGACAGTGGAATATCGATTACCAGAGGCTAGGGATCACTCATTTAAGAGTACAAACTTGGAACTAGTAGATAAAAAGTCCTGGACATAGTCAACAATACTGTATTATTAACTTTAAAGTTTCAAAAACACTGGAAATTAATTGTTCCCCATTACAAAAAAGAAATGAGAAGTATGTTACATGACAGGTGTTAGTTAAGTTACGGTGTTAATCATATTACAATATATAAATGTATCAAACCACCACTTTGTGAACCTCAAACTTATATATTATTTGTCAATTATATTTCAATAAAAATAAAAGCATGAATGTATCACCATGTAGGCAACTGTAGAAAATCACTGAAATAAAAAATGTGTACATCTAGAATTTTCAATATTGTGACCAGTTTGCTTTTCATTTTATACCTTTAAAAATTCATGAGAACATTCTTCCCTTCAAAGTAAGCTTATATCATATTAGAAATTAATTGTTTCAGATTTGTTGCTTATTTCTTCATACAGCACACTAAGAACTAACCTCAGTTTCCAGAGTTTATATTTTACAATTACACAGTAATTCAATTAAAACTTAACCAAAGCCATGAGATATGCCCTTGACTACTAATTGTTTTCTATGACTAAGTTTAACTTTTACATCAATTATTCTCATTTATGCTTTATAAATGGTATTGAATAACTTCTGATGCTTATGTATTTCTGTATACTACTCACAAACCAATCACCAATTTAAAAAAACTTTTCCCTTATAAAATGGATTTTGAGTATTAAACTGAAAAAATAATACTTTGAAGGTGACTGAAGTTTAAACATGTAAGAATAAATATACAATGTTTTAATAAATACATTCTTTTTTGTCATGGTCCCCTTGTAAACTATGTTTTTTTCCTAATACATAGTGGTGGTAAAGTTTAATTTATAAATTAGGCACAGAAAGATATTAGTAACTATTGTCACTAATAACAATATTAGCAACAATATTGTTACTAATAAAAATAAATTAGTAACTGCCATTACTAATAATGACAAATAAAAATAAAATAGAACAATTATAACAATATACTGTAGTAAAACTTATGTGAATGGGTTTGGAGCCATTATGTAAAATAAGGGTTATTTGAACACAAGTACTTTGATACGAAAATAGTCTGATAGCCCAGACAGGATGCTGAATGACTGGTAGTGTAAACAGTGTGAACCCATTGGACAAAGGGATGAATCGCATCCAGACAGAACATAATTGGCAGAATGAGATTTCATCATGCTACTCAGGATGGCATGTAGTTTAAAACGTATGAATTGTTCATTTCTGGAATTTTCCATTTAATATTTTCAGACCATGGTCGGTTGTGGATAACAGAAATTACAGAGTGAGAAATCATGGATAATAGAGGTCTTCTGTAAGTAAAAGATTGAATAAAAATAAATAGAGGAAAGGGACAAAGTTTCTTTATAGATGAATTTCAAATAGGTGTAGAAGAAATGAGAGAAATAGCCCTGGCTGGCGTAGCTCAGTGGATTGAGAGCGGGCTGGGAACCAAAGTGCCCCAGGTTCAATTCCCAGCCAGGGTACATGCCTGGGTTGCAGGCCATAATGCCCAGCAACCGCACATTGATGTTTCTCTCTCTCTATCTTCCTCGCTTCCCTCTCTAAAAATAAATAAATAAAATCTTAAAAAAGAAAAGAAATGAGAGAAATAGAAAAATCGCAATTAAAACACCACAGTGATCATTTCTGCAGGCAAGATCCACTAATGGATGATATATAATTATTCAGCAAACTTTAAGAAAAAAAATAGTTTTATAACCTCAAAGTATCTCCCCACAAATATTTCTTAATTACTCTGGTTTTTTTTTTAACTTATGCCATAAATTCTTTGATATTTCTCTCTTCTGGAGGTGGAGCTTAATTCACCTCCCTTTGAATGTGGGGGAGAATGAGTGATTTGCTTTAACAAATAGAATACAGGGAGGAAAAAATAGGTAGTTTACAATGGAGAAACCTGGCAGACATCACCTTCACCACGTCATCAAGGCTAAAATGCCCAGCAATGTCACACTGATTTCAAATACTGATGGAATGAGAAGGGCATTTATACTTCAAAGTAATCTCCCCCCTAACTTTTAACTCCAGTTTAATTATGAGAAAACATCAAACAAGCCCAAATTGAGGACATTCTACAAAATAACTAACCAATACTCTTCAAAAGTGGCATTATGATGAATGACAAGTGTAGACTGAGAAACTTTCACAGATTCAAGGAAACTAAGGTGAAGTGATGATAAATGCAACCTGCTAAACTGAACTGTATGCTGGTGTATAAAAAGGCTATCAGTAAAAACTAAAGTATAGAAATTTGAATGAAGTATACAATTCAGGTTATTATGGCTAATGTTATTTTCTGAGTACTGTTTTCCCCAATTTGATGAATTTGTCATAGTTATGTGAGATGGAAGCTGTGGAGCATAGGAACTTTCTGTATAATCTTTCCAAACCTTCTATATATACACTGAAAAGATTTTCAAAATAGAAAAGTTAAAAAATAAGTCATTCAGCCTTTATAGATTCCAAACATATGCCATAGGCTGATTCATATTTTTAATATTGTTTTAGAACACCCTAAATTTATATATCTATTAAGATACATGTGGGCTATTAATTTTTCTTCTATACTATATGCCACTGATATTTCCCTTCTATATTATATGTCACAGATGACAAAGAGTGCTATTTAAAAGAGAAATTCTGCCAACTGCTAATTCTGCTATTCTCCCTGAGCACATCATTTGTCTGGTTTTCTAAGGCTCTTGGCAGTAGTTTATCTCATGTCTTTTCACGCTATATGGAGTGCAACTTTAAATGATTCTTTTATAGTTGATCTTTCATCTGTATTTACTGATAAAACTCTTTTTTTGACTAGAAAATATTTGTTGTATTTTGGGAAAAATAAAGTAATTTGGTTGGCTTATCAGAAAAATTACCATGACTAATTTGAAAATGCTATCTAAAAATTGTGATGATATTTCATAAAAGACAATGAACTGGATTAGAACAGACTAATCACTGTTTCAGTAAAATTCTATGCCAAGATTTCTTCTTCTTCTTATGCTTTCATTAAACTTTTGGATTCACTTGTCCAGCACAAACAAGCTCGCAGTGTGTATGTTTTAGAGCATCTCTGTTCACTGCGATTGCAACTTGATTCTGCGTTCTAGCATTACATTGCTATATTCACCCTGTTGGTGGTCCATTTTAAAGCCATCAGGTATGTCATTGGGAATTGGTGATTTTATCAGTTTTCTATTGCTGTGTGACAAGTGACAACCACCTTAGGGGCTTTGTAACAGTCACATTTACTGTTTCACAACTTCCATAAACCGGGATTCTGGTCAAGGCCTGACCAAATCCTTTGTTCAGGTTCCCATAAAGCTTCACTCAAGGTATCAACTTGGCTGCATTCTCATAGGGGTATGCCTGGTGAAAGATCCATTTCCGGGCTCACTCAGGTTATTGACACCATTTAATTTTGCGTTATTGTATGACTCTTGGTTCTAGCTTTCTGCAGGGTGAAGGCTGCCTTCACTTCCCAGAGGGTCGCCCACAGAGGTCACCCACAGTCCCTAGACACATCCCCCAGAGCATTATCACATGGGATTCTCCAGTGTGGTTCCTTCCTTCATCAGACTTGCAAGGAGAATTTCTATTCCCAGTTTATCCAATATAGAGTTTTAGACAAGGTCACTTCATCATAGTGACAGTATATCAATCACCTTTGTTATATTATATTGGTTACACCCAAGTCATAGGTCCAGTCCAGCTCAAGAGGAGCTGAATGCATAAAGGTCTGGACACCAAGAAGTAGTGATTATTGGGAATCACCATTGGGTATATGTGCTACAGCGATAAAATATAACAAATAATATATTCACAACATGGAAATAAGAGAAGTGAAAATTCCAAACTGCAAATCATATAAACTTATGATCTTTGAGAATGTCAACTGAATGTTAGCTAATTTCTGTAAAAAGTGCCAGCCATTAAAGATGTTAATATTATTAATGATATAATAATATGCATATTAAAAAGTATGATTAAGTATACATAATATCATATGTATCCAAGAAAATGTATTTCTTTTGAAATCTTTAAAATGTTCATCAGCCATTTAATAGATCATTTGAGACCACCAGTATTCAACAGACTCTCCTTTAAGGGGACCCAAAGGATAATGTGGAGGTAGGGGGCGCGGATTGACTGAGGGAGTCGGGGTAGGGTGAGCAATGGGGGAAAAGGCAGGACCACTATAACTGAACAACATAGATTTAAATTTAAATGTAAAAATTTTAAAAAGAAACAACCTCTGGAGTAGAGATCTCTTATTAGATAATAGTCTGTGTTATCTCACGGAGATAATGATATGGATTGGGGGTATTTTTATCTAATTACAAAGTTTGCTTTCATATTTTTTCTCTTAAATAAATTTCTTCTTGGTTAACATTTCAGTTAATGTAAAAATTGTAGTGAATGTGTAGCATTAAAAACATCCCATTGTCACCTAGGGAAATAACTTATGGGCAAGGGGAATGCACAGCATATTTTTATATACATTATTATGATGGAACTTCAGTTAAATTATGAAAATGGAGAGGGCTGAGTGAGACAAGATCCCACATTTTCTGGCTACTTACAGCAGGCGCTCTTACAGCGTGCCATTGCAACTGTCTCCATGAAAGATGGGCAATATGCTATCCCAGAGAGAAAAATAAAGTTAATCACTTATTTCAAAGTTTGTTTGGGGTATATCTTTACACCTGAATTACTAAGATCAAATATCATCTTAAGCACAGTTGAAATAATAAGGGAAGGGATATTTTACGCTTGCAGGTCTTTTACTAAAGACATATTGTTTTCAGTGCTGCCTGGTTCATTCCTAATACAGACTTTCAGTCAACTGCAATGTATTATATTGTCTACAGTTATTTCTTTTTCCTAGCCTACAAAGCCCAAGGATCCTATTAAACTACACAAGGAAACAGTTATGAAAGTTATTAAAAATATAAATGGAGTACTTCAAATATGGCACTATAATCAGAAAGTGATGTCTCTTTTTTCAGGCCTAGATGAAGCACAAAAGGAGATGAATAGAGCCATAGGTTTATGGAATGTTGCAAGAAGTTTTTTTGTAGGTTCTTAACATACAATTTTCTTACCTGCCTTGAACTGTTATTTCAGGTGGTGGGACTATAACATAACACACTATTTCATTTCTTTAGCTTAACTTTTAAAGAGCGTAAAAGTGTGTTCTTCTGAAATATTTGTTTGCTTTATTTGCTGTATCCACAGCACTATCAAGACTGAAAAATTAGCTAGATGTGCTTAACTCACATCATAAAGACTTCTTTTAGTTAAATTTACTTTTAGTTAAATTCAATAGCTATTTACAACAAATCTCATCTAACTATGGCAGAAAAAAAATTATGTATTAATGCTATATAATGGGTTAAATAAATTTCACAAACACATAAGTTTTTCATTGTTATATAGGAAACTTTCACTTTAACAATATTTCCATGTGATTATATTAAAGATAAGATAAACTTTTAATGCAGTATTTACCCAAAGACAATATAAAATTCATTATTAATGGCATTATTCTATACACTTATCCCATTCTACACATAAAATGAACACAAAAGAAATAGATGAACCAAATATAAAATGTAGAACATGAAAAATGTGATCACTTGAAAAGGTAAACAGAATGGGAAAAATAAAGAAAAGAAAATATGTAAGTCCTGGCTGGCATAGCTCAGTGGATTGAGCGTGGGCTGTGAACCAAAGTGTCACAGGTTTGATTCCCAGCCAGGGTACATTCCTGGGTTGCAGGCCATAACCCCCAGCAACTGCACATTGATACCTCTCTCTCTCTCTCTCTCTCTCTCTCTCTCTCTCTCTCTCTCTCTCTCTCTCCTTCCCTTCCCTCTCTAAAAATAAAATGAATAAAATATTTAAAAAAAAAAGAAAATATGTGATGGCAATAGAGGAATATAACACATACATCAATCTGCGACTTTACATTTTCAATCAGCATTTGTGATGGGTTTGGGTAAGGCGCCAAGGCACTGCAATGGGAAGGCAGAACTGCACCATCTTCTCCCGTAATACACATTGCTACTGAAATGCAGAGATCACTTTGTTTTCACCTGAAGAGCTCAGCATTATTTCATTCAAACAAACCAAAGCATTAGCTCAACAACTAAAGCTACATCTACCTAATTTACCCTATGACAGAACAGAGTTGTTGCAGTTTATTTATAGATTGAAAGTGATCAGTAAGCCTCTGAAAAATTGACTCCTCATTCATGTTAGATGTCATGATTGTGACTGCCAGACAATATGTACTAAATATTGGTTGAGACATTCTAACAGGTGGAAGCAACTGTAAACTACTTGTGTTATCATTACTCCTGTTGAGTCAGAATTTGTTCAGGACACTATTTATTTTATATACTTTATTAAACCATATATAAGCTGATGCTATAGCTATTAGGTAAAGCTCTTTAAGAGTTTTATTTGCCTTGGATCTTCAGAAGCTGGACAAATGTGGGGGGTGTGTTTCATAAAGAAGAATCACATATACTTGGAAATATCAATTTTCTTTAATTTCAGAACATGTAAGTCTAACTCCACATTATTTCATCTCCTGTTTTGGCAAATTAGATTGAGATGAGTAAATGTGTGCCTGGACATTGCATGCCTTTTATCCTTTTTTATAGCTTTCTATTCCTCATCTCCATACATAATAATAAATTTCCAGTTTTAACAAGAATGTATTTTAACAAAGTTAACTTTTAATTTTCCCATGAGGAACAGTATCTGTTAAATCTGTTTATTTTTATCCTGTTTCTTCTAGGCTTTGTTTACATATAGGAAACAAACATTAACCACACTTCCCAATTTTAGCAGCATGATTCTCAGATAAGGTTTTAGAATAAAAACTAAGTATATGCTATGGTATTTTCCTCAACAGATATAAGTTCTGCAATTTGAAAATTAAGGGCATATTTCCCAGTTCTCAAAATTACACGGTTGAAAAAAA
Organism: Phyllostomus discolor; assembly: GCF_004126475.2. Taxonomy (NCBI): domain Eukaryota; kingdom Metazoa; phylum Chordata; class Mammalia; order Chiroptera; family Phyllostomidae; genus Phyllostomus; species Phyllostomus discolor. The sequence continues at coordinate 54,500,308 of NC_040907.2, forward strand.
TAAATTGTCCATTTTAGGACTTTTTATTAAATGATTATCTATTTGTCCTGGGATAATTTACAATTTATCTTCCTGGAGACATTTGATGGAAAAATCCTTTAGTAACTCTGTGCTGGCAACTTTGCTAGATGCCATATATGTGTACTTGAAAGATACTCTTTGTTCCATCAAGGAGCATACTTTCCATTAGAAAAACATATAGTGTTTTAAATACTAAGACTGGAATAACCATAAGGTATATGGAGCAAATAAGAAACTTGATCACATCTTGTAGGGCAAACAGAGTTAGAAAAAATGTTCTGATGAGACACTATATCAGATTTACTGGCATTATCAAAGAAAATAATGCACTGAGTATTAGCTACAATCTTCTACCTTTGTAAAAAATCAGAGTTAAAAATGATATAGCAAGTTTAGTTAATGCTGATGCATATTCAGAAATGGCCATAAAACTGACAAATCTGAGCTTAGAAATTTTAGAAAGATCAAGAATGAACTTAAATGTATACCCAACCAGCAGGAAAATGATCAAAGACAAGTTGAAGTTGAGAATTTTAAGCACCTATTTTCTTTTCCTTCTCATTGCCTTGGGTTGTCCAAGGTGTAAGAATACAATGTGGAAAGTTTCTGCAGTTGGCCAAGGGTAGAAGACATCTTTTCCATTAAATATGAATATTCAACTTGTATTTTCCAGGCTGGAACAGACAAAATGGTGGTGGTGTTGGGGAGCATTTGTGAAGAACAACATGGAAAGTCATAAACATGAATCAGAAGCACTAGCACCTTCCCACATCCCCCAACACAGTAGGTGCTTCACACTGCTTGTTATAGGAGTAAAAGCAAAAGAGGGAAACTGGAGTAGGCACACGGGTAGGTTGGGAAGGGGGGTCAGAACACACCAACAGGTGCAGACCAGCTGACAAGTGTCTGCCCATTACTCATGCCCCAAACCTGTATTTCTAGCAGCTGTGACATGTTAACTCACCCTGAGTACAATGCCTAAATTTTAAAAAAACTGAGCAAAGTTATGCTGAATTGTGAGTGAGGGAGTTTATTCCAGAGATGGCTGATATTATATGAGAGAATAGCAGAAAATCAATAATATGAAAAATTGAAACAGAAAATATGATCCATGTAATCGATGTTTCTAATGGAAAATTATCAAGAAGGGGTAAAAAGATATAATACATAAAATTAAAATAAAATATAAAGAAAATACCTAACAAACCAGTGATTACAGTTATGTGTAGTATAACTTTGGTGATTGGAAAATAAATGCTCTCAGATTGGTTTTAAGAAAAAACAGAATCTAGCCATATGTTGTTTTTAGAAAAAAACACTGAAGACAAATGAACACAAAGAGAAGGAAAGCAAAGGGGTTAAAAAAACTATAGCAGATAAATATGAATTGTAAGGAGAGAAATATAAATTTCAATATCTGAAAATAAGTTAAAAATGCATACTCAAAAGAGACTAGTAAAAAAAACCATGCCTCTAGCAAAACTAATTAAGAAAAAAGACAAAATAGGAAAATCAGAATAGAAGTATAAAATGCCACAGACAAGCAGAATTTTTTAAAAGTATAAGACAATGATATGAACAAATGAAAAGTTTTTGAAAATATTAAAAATTTGACATATTTTAAAAAGCCAAAAATGCTAAACTCTGCTATTAGCCAGAAAAAAGATGGTAGTTAGAGGAAACAGCATGAATAAATACAGAAAGGTTCCAAATTATCACGGAGTAGGTTAGTGGAAGAAACAGATTTATTGGGAGAAGATATGGAACTCTAAAACATTTTAGAACTGTGAAATAAAATAATCAGACTTAAAATTTTGGAAGATTCACAAGCTGTATATTTTGAGGTGATCAAGCTGTTTTAGATTGGCAGACTGAGGGAGCTCCTGGTACTCACGCTAAAACAAAGAAAGCCCCGGTGAACTGGGCCCAGTGGGTCATCTTAGCTTTGATATTAAGGGAAAAAGACAACAAGTGACTGTGGAACCATAATGAAAGCAAGCCATGTGCTGCTATCCTGAAGAAATGCCATGCTTATATTACTGATAGGTATGAATTAAAGAAAGACATTTTGAATTATAAAACACATGCTTGAACCTACAGATGAAAAGAAAAGATATCAAATAATGTAATCTAGGATTCACTATCTAATCAATGCACCTAAGCCCAGGGCTTGGAGCTATACTGACCAAATAAAAGTCAATCATTCCCCCAGTAGAGAGACAAAATTCTAAGCCTGCCAAAGAGCGTTCTGCCCACTCTTCCTTTTCTGCATCTGCAATTATTTTTCTTCTTCCATGTAGAAAGTATAATTGCCATTAAATATAAAATTGTCTTATAGAATGGTAAGACAGGGCTCTGTTGTATTTGAGGATATAGTGTAAAGAAAATGTTTTATGAAAGCCAGGGTAAGGGAGCTTTGCACACAGGAGATAGTATTCATTCTTTCACTACACAGTAAACCCCCCTTCATTGACCAGGGATACTACTACCCAAGACCCTCAGAAAATACTTGGAACTGTGGATAGTACCAAAACTTACATATTTGTTTTTTTTTCCTTCAGTATCCTTATGATAACATTTATAACTTAGACACAGTAAGAGATTAACAACAATAACAATATTCTGTAATAAAAATGATGTGAATGGCTTCAAGGGTATTATTAAGTAAAATAACGATTACTTGAACTGAAACACTGATGCACAGCAGTAAGTCTCGTAAGTGTCATAGCTACTGAGTAAGTGACTAATGGGCAGGTGATGTACACAAAGTGCACACTCTGGACAAAAGGATGTCACATTCCAGTAGGGACAATGGGTAGGTGCAAGATTTCTTAACACTACTCACAATGGCCTGCAATTTAAAACTGATGAATTATTTCTGGAATTTTCCATTTACTATTTTCAAACCATGGTTGATCACGTGTATTGAAACCATGGAAAATGAAAGTGCAGATAAAGCAGGGCTATAATATTCTCTAGGTGGGACCAAGAACATGAAAGGTTATTTATCCCAGACCCACCAGACAAACACTAAAAGTGTCCTGGGTGGTTGCAAATCATGACAGAGGCTCTGCATACTCACCCGGGCTTTCATACTTAATTCAAGTGGAAGGAGGTAGCAGATGCAAGTGGACAATGACAGAAGCATCGAATACCTGACATGTAAATACTAGACCTACAAATATCTTTCCCAAACTGCAGGTGAATAAAGAAAAAATGGTATTCGTGAAGGAAAAATATCACAGCAAAAGAGATAAAAGTAGATTACCAAGGAGTCTAAGAGCATATTTCTAAAAATAATGTATTTCATTTAAAAAGTGAAACTTTATAAGACAGCAGTTAACTTTCCTAAGGGTGGGGGGATCAGGAAAAGAACCTAGAAAAAAAAAGCTCCTACAAAAAGTCGGAGGTGGAAATGAAGACAGAAAAGTATTGAGGTAAAGTTGCAAAGGAAGACTATAGAAAAATAGGAAATTATTTAAAGCAATTAAAATGCAATAGCGCAATTTAATGTGCATGTATTTTAACATAATATGTATTTTACATAAAAGAGGTATAATAGGATTTAAAAAAATCAGGCCCTATGATCAGGAAACATGATAGTCTCTATAAAAATAAAAGGAGAACAAAAAGAAAACAGTAAAGAAAAAATAAGATTACTCTTAGAAAAGGTGATAACAATGATAGTTTCCAGAAGGCAGGGAATAGAACAGTTACAAATCAATTTTCTAAATACAATGATGATGATGAAGAAGTGAAGGAGGATGAAGATTATGGTATCAAATACAAAAACAATATCAATATGCTAAGACAAATTCTATGTACAAGCAAAATTACTCAATACTCCAAAATTTAGCACATATACAAATTCTCTGAAAAAAATAAGCAAAGAAGTATTTCAAATCTCTAGTACTTGATACAGTTTTAAAATGTATACAAGGATAATGCAGATTTATAATTTTAAAAATCTGAGAATTATGAGGAAAGAGAGCCAGAGGAAAATATATTGAATTGTCTATCCACATGAATATGATTCAAAAGTTATTTTGTTTTTTACTTTGGTAACTAGGGCTATCTTTTGAATTAGAAAAACTCACTTTATTATTTTCCAGCTTTACCAAGGTATAAGTGACAAATAAAATAAAATACTTAAAGTGTAAAATCTAATGATTTGATATATGTTCACATTAGATAATCCACCCTAAAAATATAAAGAAAATGACTAAAATAATTAAAAATTGGATTTCTATCTTCTAAATCACCATAGATTCACCTTCTGATTCACCTTCAGGTTCCCAAGAAGTGACTATCAAATATATGAAAAAGGTAAAAAATCTGAATAATTGCTGAAAACTAAGAAACAGCACAAACATTTTTTAAATGAAAACAGATGTGATGATATTGAAGAACTATAAAAGACTTATTCCCACTCCCTCCCACTTTAAGAGAGAGTGATATCATGAAGAATAAAACTCCCCTATCAAAGCCAAAACTGAAGAGTGAGGCTAGGTCCTGAGGCTGGCAGATAACAACATAAACAGTAGTACATTTCAGGAATAGGTAACTGCTTTAAGCAAATCTTTACAAGGAAACCATTCCCTGGAGCATGAGCCATCAGCAGTGGTTTACCAAGAAACAAGATAGTGGAAGCACTCTGTCCTAGACCAGGGTGTAGAGTGTGATAAAGATAAAGGAATAAAAATTATGTAGAGATAGGTATAACCTGATAGATGAATTTGCATATACATTATATCTATATCTTGTTACTTTGTTTTTTATAACTTTTCTCAAAATTTTAAGTGAACAACAAAATATCAAAAGGAAAAAGGAACTTTGTAAACATTATTCCTAAAAATCTCTCCTACAAGTATGCAGATGCAGAGGAAGATATATGCACAATGTTGGACATGCCAGGTCTATGAATAATAGAAATATATCGAAAAAATCTAGAAGTTCATCAGTAGGCACTAATTATGTAAATGATAGTACACCTGTGTAATGAAATGGGGTAGCCCATAGGGTGAAAATTGGTTAGATCTTAGCACTAGAATGTGTGTGATTAAGCGAAAAAATGAAGCAAGCTACAGAATAATGTCAATGGTATGTTCCTGCATGTTCATTAAAGGTGATAGGCATGTGTATCTATGCATGGGACACATCTGTATTGACAATCATCAAACTATTGAAATTATTTATTTTTGCATTCTTCAGTTGAGAATCTGGGACAGCAGAAGGGTCATTTCCATTGGATCACTTTCCTATAGGTTTGATTTCATGTCACATTTACTTTAATATATCTTTTAAAAGAAAACTTCCTAACACTAAAATTTAGATTCAAGTACTTATGAAATGTCTATGGAAACTGTAAACTGTATGTATATTTTCAACTAACATGGCTATCACCTTGTACTGGTATTATGCAGTGCTACTTAGATAGAATTATAAGGAGGCAATTGCAGAAATTGGAATAAAGCCAAATTAAAGATTTGAGATTATTTGTTGTGCACTATAATTAACAGACATTTTCAAAAGCACAATTCTGTCTTTCAGGAGAGAATCCATAGCTTTTATGTCTCTATTGTAGGCTCTACAGAAACAACCAGCAAATGAAAGCAACTAGTCAATTGTAACTCACCTGTGTAAGCAATTGGAAGATCGGAACTATTGTAGACGCACATAAGATGAAGATGGAGAAAGTGGCCACAGATCTCCAGATACTATAAAACCTGGAGCACACTGTGTACCATGGTGTGCTCTAAGTCACACGGTGATAAAGGTGACCTTAATGAAGACAGGAAGAAGACAAACCCTTTCAGTGAGATAATTTTTACTGAAATAGACTTTTGAATGTTAAATTTATATAAAGATTGGCTATATGCCCCAGAAGCATTTTGAGGCAGGCTTTGCCCCCTAAAAATGAATACATATACATATACATATATACATATACATGCATTAGTTTTTGGTGCTTTCTAGAAACTCTTTGCATTTATAAATCAGTGGGAAATGTCAAGCCTTTAGTCCAGACTGCATGTTGTCACACAAAATACATTAGCCCCTTCTACCATAGGAATGAAATTTAATGGGGCATATGCCCACCCAGTTATTCTAATAATTCTGAAGCTTTCTTGCAATTCAATATGGTCAAATGACTAAGCTCTCACCAATGGAATAAAAGAGAAATAATGAAAAAAACTGACATCTCAGATACTTACAGGGAAATGGTTTGCACTGGTCTTCATTTTTCCCCTTTTCTACAGTCTGGAGCACAGATGTGGTAACAACATAACTGCAACTAAGAACATGTAGAAAATTACCTATAAGATAATATGTCAAAAATATAAGACACCAGGGTACCTGAATTGCTTCTGATACAAATTTTTTTTTAAATGAGAAATAAATTACTATTGTATTGCAATCATTAATTTCAGGGTTCTTTTTGCAGAAATTTAACTGTGATCATACCTAAATAAGCCTTTTTTTCTAAATCAAGATATTTAATCTCTGATGTAGTGACATCACTAAAGTCAGAGGCAGAACCAGCAGTCACTTTCAGCTCTTCTGATGACATTCCTCCACAGTCCTTCTCAATGTCTGCTTCCTAGGTGTATTTTAACCCAGATATTATCATGACTCTGATGTCTTTGGAATCACCAGTTCCATACTAGTAGTACTCTGCAATACTGTTTCTAAGAAAATGTATGAAACGGTACATTTCCTAAATTACAGAGATTGTAAAGGAAAAAGAAAGCCTGAAAGTCTTATATGATCCCCACCTTTGAATCCTGACACATGCATTTTTTTTTAAAGCATGGGTGTTTTCATACCATCAGAGCTACAAAAGCTGAACTGAATAATGTGTGAAAGTACCTACTAGCATAGTACCTGTCACCTAGGGAATCTCCATAATCTAGTTCTACTTTTATCCCCAAATTTGATTACAAAAATCTAATCCAAATATTTTCTTTAAAAAAATGGAACTAAAACTGTTATCTCTATTTTATTTCTTTAGGGGAAAAAGTAAGATAGAAAATGACAGATCCTATTAATTAATAATCTTCCTTAAAATACAAACAGCTCATAAAATGTGTTTAACAGTGTCTGATCTGAATCAAAAAGTGAAACAGTAGCTATGGATACTGTATGAATTGATATCTAAAATAACAAAGAGCTGACTGCAATTGAATTTGAATATTTATTTAACAAATCCAGTCTTAGATTCGCATATTCAAAAATTTATGTTCTCCCAGCAATTATAATTCATCCATTACACATAGGTGATGTGTGGTATGTGTATACACACATACAAATGATTATGTCTTAATCGTTTATAATTCATTAATAATACTCAAATCATACTTTAATAAATTATACTTAAATAAAAGTATTTACTAACAAGGTAATGATAATACGACATAGTGAATGCATAAATATAATAAATATGAGTATAGTAGAATTCAAAATTTAATTTTAGTTTTATTATTATCTATTTTCTAGATAAAGCACATTAGTAAATTCCAAGTTGCAGATAGATTAGTCATGAGAAATAAGAGTTTCCCTCTCCCTGATTTTATGCCACCTATTTTTATTTTTTTTGCCATCTTTCCCATAAAACTCTAAATAAACTATTCTGAGTGGGAAAAACCTTTCTACCCTTAATATAAGGAAAGAGTCTTTTACTTTCCATATATCTCCTTATTAGCCATTCTCGCTTCTTAAAATTTCACATGTCGATCTATATCGAAATCCTCTCAAACCATTTTGTACCTTTACTTTACCACGAGCTTTGCTTGCATATCTTTCTAGGACCAGTCTGATATTTCTTCTTGAATATCTCATGATATTTAAACATAAAAATAGCTTTGAAATATTGAGGGTCAGACAGTGCTCCAGTCATTTGGTATCTAGTATGACTGAACTTTAGGAAGTTTGCTGGTGAAAAGATTGAGTCAAGGAGCCGAATGTCACAAGCCTTGTAAGTGGTGGAACCAGAATTTTAGATCAGGCCCATCTGACTTTATTCTTTTCAATACAGCATACGATATGCTTGAGGAAAATGTCTGAGAAGTCCAGGTTAGAGGAGTGATAATCAGCATAAAAATAGCAAATAGAAATCAATCAAGCATTTCCCTATAATCCTACCTATCAATGACATGAAATAATTTGAAATATGTATGTTGATTAGCTTTGGGCTTATAATTACAAGGAAAAGTACAACAGTGAAAAAATCTCTAGCAGCCTGACATTTTTTATTTTGGAGAGAAGTAGTAAACAAATAATGTGGCTTCAAAAATGATAAGTATCAGAAAGATGAAAACCCAGTAACATGGCAGGAAGTAACAAAAACTATGCATACACTTATATTAAACCTGAGAAGTTTCTCCAACACCTAAATGATGAGTAAGATCTAGCCATAAAGTCACCTGGAGGAAAGATTTTGCAAGCAGAGGGCACAGTGAACACAAATGCCCTAAGATAAGAGCAAAGTCAGAGGGTTTGAGAAACCAGCAGGCCTTCAAGTCCTTTACAAATCGTAAGTTACATTCTCCTGTGTAACTGGAGAATTCTAAGTAAGAGCAACCTAATATGACATGAGGCCTGGGACTGGGTCTGGATCACATGGGCCATAGCAAGAGCCCAGTAGCTGTTTCTCCTGGATGGGCATGTGATCCCTGGTGAGAGACAGTGCATGGACACACAAAATGAGCACCTCACTGGACGAAAGAGAGACAGAGAGAGAGGGGGTGAGAGAGAGAGAGAGAGAGCCTCTGTGTTCCCCTGTTGGACTACATATGATCCCCAGATTATATTAGTTTGGGCTTGGAACAAACCAGGTGCTTTTTCATGAGAACCAATCAACTTCCCAAGCTTTCAACAGCTTTGGATGTGTTTACAGGAGCTAGTTAGGCAGACAGGCTAATATAGTTCAGTACCTCTCCCTGCGCCCCTCAACAATCTGGTACCTGTACCAGAGAGGGGAAGGAGGAGTGTTAATCCCCTTGGCAGGGCAGTACTCTAATCCCCTGGGGTGGGACACTGTAGCTTCCTGGCTAGGAAAGCGTATTTATGATTTCCAGATTATTAAACTCTATGTCTGAGTTTCTTTGCTCCCTCTTCCTTATTAATAAACAGCTAAATATAAATGATAACAGATTGAATGTTTGGGGGAAAGAATAGAGAAGATTTAGGAGGATTCACAGTTATGTAGATTAGAGCCAAATAAACTTGAATTTAATTTGGGCTTTGCCATGAATTAGTGTTGAAATCTTTTCAAGAGTTTATTTATTTACTTTCAGAGAGAGGAGGAAGGAGGGAGAAAGGGAGAGAAATGTGGATGAGCAAGAGAATTATCAATTGGTTGCCTCTCTCATGCCCCCAACTGGAGACCAGACTGACAACTCACGCATGTGCCCTGAATGGGAATGGAACTGGTGACATTTCTGTCACAGGCCGGCACTCAAGCCACTGAGCCCACACCAGCCAGGTCTAGTACTGAAACCTTGACCAAGTAATTTGTTCTCTTTAAGCTTTGTTTCTTCATCTGCAAACTAAGACAATACCCACTTTCAGATACTTAAATAGATTTAGTTAAATGATGCTGAATCATTAACATAATGCCAAGTATCTAGTAAACATTAATTAAAGGTAGATATTAGCATTAATATTATGTTTACTTCATAGTAAAAGCACCAGTTAAATTGAGATTTTGGCTGAAATGATGACTCTTTCAAATTAGTTCCACTATCTCAATTCTGTTAAAAACAAACAAAAAAATTCAATCCCATCCATCAAATATTGAGTCATCACTTAGTTGTATCAATGTAAGAAATGTCCAAACCTGTAGAAAAATTTTATAAGTTTATTTGAATCAAAACTGACAATAATTGCCAGGGAACAACATCTCAAATGCTCCAGAGAATAAATTTTGCAGCTTCTTTTATGAATTGAGTTTGAGGAGGAAACATAAAGATTACATGAAGGTGGGGGGAAGCAAGGAGGGGATTGGACTGTAAAGCAGTGAAGCCCAAGTTTTGGAAGAAGGGGCCTTAAAGGAGGTATGGCAAAGGCGCGTTAGCCTAGATGCAGAGAAACAAAGGACAGGACTTGCTTAAGGCAAAGGCTAGCATACCGCTAAAGAGCTTGTCAGCCTGGGGCAGACTCCCACCACCACCTTCCCAGTTAGGAATATAGGATCAGACTATTCTGTGAAGTTACTTTCCATAAAATCTCTCTCTTTTTTTTTGTCCACAGTACAAACAAGAATTGTGGAAGGCACAGGAAAATTAAAAATAAGGAATAGTCCTTGATCTCAGAGATCTTAAATTCTAGCAGGGAAAATGCACAGGTAAAAGTTACTCTAACATGAGCTAAATGCAGCAATGTAGTCATTTATACATATTATTATGACAGCCTATATATGAGTGAGGAGGAGTTTGTATTTCTGCTTACGGAGAGAAATATTAGAGAGGGCTACAGGGAAGAATTTGGGGGGGTCTTCCTATAGAAAAAGAGGTGAAAAAGAAGTAAAAAAGGGAAGGCCATTCTCAACTTGAAGAAACAGCATCATCAAAGGGAGTAGGAAGGAAGTCCTGGGTGTGTTTTCCAAACTGACAGTAGCCCCATGTAACAAGTGCAGAGGGTAGGGGAGAGAGGAGCAGAGGGAGGAGAAATGACGTAGGAAAGGCAGGGGCCCTGCTCTGCCCACGTTTGCTCAGCTCTGAGGAAGGTGGAGGCAAGACTTGGGAAGGGCTTTGAAGACTGTGCTTTGTAGTTAAGAGTTATTTCAGGCAACGAAGAGTCATAACTACCAGAGACTTTTAAGCATGATCATTTTTTTTATTTTAAAAATATTACCCTTTGGCTTTTGAAATTTAAATCAAAATGAAAGCTGCTAGAGAAGTAAAATTAGGCTGTGTTTTTTTTTCTCTTTTTGTTTTGATGGAGGTGGAACTAGTACACCCGTGATAACTATTAAGCATATGGAATTTTTATTATGATTTTCTCTCCTCATATTCATTCAGTCATAAGCTAAGTAAAGGTCAAAAAAACAAGTCAGGGATATAAGCTAAACCCACATCTCCTCCTCAGTTCAGTACTTGATGTAGCTGAATAATGTGAAAATGTGCCTGGAGGCTGCCTGATAGAGGGACAGTTTCATTTTGATGTGTAAAAATCACCTTTATATGCAAAAAATAAATCGTACAAGCTGTGCCACTCTCATCAATCTGTATTGCTAGAACTAGGCTCTATAGCTATTAAAAGGCTGTACTTCCTGAGACTCCCTCATGCCATGCAGCTTAGTCATGCCTCCTTGAGCACACGGAGGCATGAATAAACTTTAAAAGAGAAAAGAGGAATATGCCTTCTCTGGTTTGTAAACACAGTAGCTGATGTGTTTGCCCTGAAGGGAGAGATCTGCCACTTTGTAAGTTAAGCCTGAGTGAATCTCAGGGCTTCCAGACATATACTTCGGAAATACTTCAGCAAAGTTTTAAAATAAAATCACGACCCTCCTTTCCAGAGCACTGGACATAGGACAGATCGCTATTTGGAAAGAAAGGGTAAAGGTTCATACAGAACGGTGTGTGCTTTTCATGATCATCTGAGTCTGCCAAAGTAGCTTCATAAAAAAACCACTTTTAAGTGAGGAATTGGAAGTAAAGTGCCTTGTTCAAGGTCAAACAGTAATTAAGAGGAAGATCTTCAATCGAAAGTCTGGTTTCAGGATGGCACAGGAAGCAGATTTTTCTACCACACCACTTCACATGTAACTAAACTGGGGGCAGGTGATTAGCCCCACTTTCACCCTGTGTTCTGATTGTGTGTCCCCAAAGTTTGCCTCTGCTGTGCATTCGCCCTCCTCCCTTCCTTCCTGCATGGAGAAATGTAATGCGTCCAATTATAAACTAAATTTCCTATTAGTTCATCTATTCATTCATTCACTCAGTAACTATCTGTTACACATCTATGAGCTAAGTGCTTCAAGAACTTCATAATTAAAATCCCCAAGAACTTGATAATTAAGAGTCAGAATAGAATAGAAAGATAATAAAAATATCATCAGAGAGCATAAAAACATTTTAATATTTTAAAGAACAAGAGGATCGCAGATGAAATGCAATGTTTAACACATTCCTTCCCTTGAAATTACTGAAAACATACTGCTTAAGGTTTCCTAAGGCCTTAAGAAATAGTAGGTGCTGGACACTGACAATCAGAATCACTTCCGAACCTTGACATAGTGAAAGGAGTATCATAACATATCGACTGGTTGATGAGATTTGGGCATTCCCCCCAAACACCTGCTGGTCTGCCAACATTTGAAACGCTCATAATTTAAATCAGTCAGTTGTGAGACCACGGAAATAGCAACATTATTTGACAAGAGTGAATCTCAGTTAAAATCAAAGTAATTCACAAGCAAGATTTCCTTATTTAGATTAACTTGTTGATAGATCGACCCTTTAGACATTGATGATGAAAAAAGTGCGCTCCGTGAGCCTTTGGATCATCACTAATTTCCCTTCAACGCTCTTACCTGGTGTTTCTTAAAGAAATTCTCAGAGTAATAGACATGTGACAAAGGATCTTTGAAATGAATAGTTTCTTGAAGCCCTGCCCTCTCGAGAGACAGAAAATAACAATGCGCCTATCTTTTTCCTCAAACTATACAAAGATAAAAGATGGGTAAAATAAACTAGTTGAATTAAAAAAAAATCCACTTGCCTCCTGAAAACAGGATAATGAAATATCATTTCAAATTTTACACAAAGAATTTGCTCTGGCCAGATACCATAAAACTTTGAAGTTATGAATAAGTTACTATTTACCTGTGAAAGAGACTTATAGAACAGCCAAGTCTTTCAAAATGTTTTCAGTACTTTTTTCTTCTGACTTTTTTCATTTAGGATGAAGTCAACAAAGAATAGTTTATAAACAAAAAAAGAGATATTTGCATTTAATGTTTAATGTAATATTTAAGTTTATGGACTATGTTGAAAATGAATTTTAAAAAGATCCTTATAATGCTTTTTTCTTGAAAATCCTGAATGTTTTTTTTTATTTTAGTGTGTGCTATCTTCTTTAAAGCCTTCAAAGCTTTAAAACTCCATCCTTCAAGTTACATAACAAAAGCAGGATGTTATATTACCACATTTTAAATTAATTTGTGGTCATTGATATTAAAAGTAGTGTGGTCTCTTCTCCAGTTTTAGGAGTAGACTTGTTCAAGGCTGCTGATAGGTGTGTCTTGGAGGAGCAGGGGACTGAGGCTCCCTGGCATGCACAGTGTCTGAGCCTAGCAGCTAGACATCAGACACAGACTCACACACATAAATCAACTAACACTGTGTGAGATTTTTTTTTAAATGCCAAGGTCAAGGTCACATCATTACCTTTTCAATGTTTCTAACTCATCAGGAGCTCCCTTTGAAGCTGCACTCCCACAGCCCTGTTCATTCCTGTCTTGTCTGATGAACCCATTAGCTTAATTACTCATTGTCTGCCTTAGCATTTTACAGACCTTGGTACTATCAAATACGTTTCACCATGTTGGGCTCACAACAGAATCATCCGAGATCCTTGTCTGAAATGCAGATTACTGCAGACCCGCTAAGATGGATCTGAGAAGTCTCTATTTCAAACAAGTACTCGCAAGTGATATTTCTCCAAGCTAAAGCTGGAGAGCCACAAGACCACATTGAGTGACCACAAGACAACTCTTTTGTCCAAAACTTAGCATAATGCTTTCAGCTCCAAATATGGACAATAATACTTATTGAACTCTCAGCTTATGGATGAGTTTTCTTATTTCATTTTTTAAGATTCAGAAATGGCATAACTATGATAAGTACAGCCCTTCAAGGTAAAGCAAATTTAAATTCAATTTTCTTCAGTCTTCACTCATAGAAAAAAAAATCAATGGTACCTTACGTGACTTAGTTATCTGTCTACTCTAGGATATGAACTCCATGAAAGGACTCTATCCTCAGCACCTTGGACAGTATCAACACATAGTAATTGTTCAAAAATCTGTTATGAGTTTGTTGTTGATGGGGTTCAAAATAAGTATTCCCAGAATGTGCCACTTTGTCATGCAAACTATTTTGAAATAAAGATGATTAAAGCTCAAAAGACTCAAGAAGTTTCTTTTTTAATCTTTCCCTTAACTGCAGTAAAATAATTTCAGTAAAGAAACTGTACCTAAAAATAAGCTATAACCAAAGATAACATTTTATACCAGAAAGGCTTCTCTGCATGGCATGGCAAACATTTATTTATCAACCATTTGCTCTTCCCATATTTCTGTGCATTCTGTGAAATCCTAGGTCCCTACCTTTTTCTCCTTTGCTCAGAAGGTTGTATAAGCCTCTATTGCCTGACTATCTCAGAGTTTCACATTTTGGAGGGTCCCATATGTATGAAATTAAAATTTGTTTTTCTCCCATTAATCTATCTTATGTCAATTTAATTATTAGGCCTGCCATAATACATAGAAAAAAAGAAAGAAAAGTTTTTCTCCCCAATGGTTTAGAAGTTAATTCAATGAAATGCATCCATAAAATTGTAATGAGACCTGCAAACTAATCTCAGTTGTTGTTGTTTTCATTATTATCATTACAGGTGTTGTAAGTATGAGAATGTTCCAAATAAAATAAATTATTAATAATAGACAGGGGACTCTGGTTTTCTTTGGAAGTAAAATAAGAAAGATAAAATTTTCTTCAGAAATGCATGCCAGTTCAGCATGTATGAAAGGTAATTCTGACTCAGAGAAAAAAATCTGTCACAGAAATCTATAATATAAATCATACAATTATACTGTAGCTCCACTTGGAGTCATGAGTGCTTAGGAAAGCATACACAGAGCAGAGAAGTTCTCTCTTTTATGAATAGCTGATGTTTGGATTTAGAACTTCATTGAAAGTAAATCAAAATGGTACCAACTAGCAGTTTATTAATGGCTTAGTATACTTTTAAAGAGAAAAAAAAAAATATATATATATATACCTTTCCAGATAAGTGATTTGAACTATTAAAAATAACCAGGTACATGTACAGCTAGGGATTCCCAAATAGAGCCTAATGGTGGTCCTGAAAAAAGAAGTGTTTCACCCAATGTTACCATAAAGCCCATTTAATCTACTGCCACATGCTAGCATCATTTCACTTCATCACCTCTGGAAGGTCTCTCTCCAAACATCACCTAATTAGAGAAGCCATTTCTGGTGTTCTTCCATGAAATAATAACTTGCCTTCCCCTCCTTTTCTACTTACCCTTCTTTATTTTTCTCAGTAGCATCAATCATCATCCAGCATACTATTCTTTTCTATTCTTTTATTGTCTGTCTCCTCCCGCAACATAATATAAACAGAAGACTTCAGTCAGTGGGCCACAAAGACCACAAGTAGACTGTTCGCCCCAACTTTAGACAAGGTTATTAAAAGAGGCAAAACTTGGGCCAAGATGAGGTTGGATATTGAGGGGTCTAGACCAGCCTTTGTCAGGGATGGATTTATTGATGTGACTCTCTCCAGTAAGATTTGAACAGGCACTGAGAGCCACATGAAAATACTCTATTTGAGTATCAGAATCCAAGCTGGCATGTCCTAAAGTATGTTCTATTGTTTTCAAAAAGTAATATATATATATGGTAGAAACTATTCCTCCAAACCATACCATTTTTTGAGGCTTGATTTGGGTATTAAGACAGCAAAAACTATGAGAAATGTTGGAGCAAAGAACCCCCTCATTTAAATACCCTCTGTTCCCCACATTTATTTCCTCAAGGACTGTTTCTTTTTTCTTCCCACATCACACGCCTTAAAAAATGAATTTGAAATAATACAACTAAGGGGAATTAAGAATAAAGTAGGTTTAGCCATGAAGGGAAGGAATTAAACTTCCTGGGGAACTTCAGTGAAAAACATTCAGTATTACCTTTGAATCCCCTTTCTTTGTAAGGATCTTAAGCTGTGTGTCCCCACAAACTCAGGTTAGGAGATATGACCCTGCCTAAGAGATTCAGCTCTCTCAGGGACTTCAATAGATACTTACTCTTGCTGGGTCTGCATTTGGTTTCTGGATGGGGTCTTATAATTCCCAATTACAGCCTCATATATATTATTCCTTTTCCCCACTGAGAATCACTGAAAGAGTAAGGTCACAATATTCAAGCTGAACCCAAGTATATAGCAGACTCCCTGAAAAGTGATGCCATTTATATCAGTAATATGTACAACAGATGGTTTTGATTCACGTTCACTCCAATACCTGAGGGAAACCCAAAAAATCAAATTACACTTTTTTCCCCGTAAGTTATCTGCCCAAAAAGGCATTTTGGAAAATGCCAAATTGAAATGATCTCTCTCTTGCTAGGTCCTGGAACTGAGAGCAGAAAAGTTTAGTATTCAGGGACAGACCTGATCCTGGGCCTGTAAATGTCTGCCTTGTCCCTTCCCAGGCCCTTACCATCAACCTTGATTGGTCTTTGAAGTCAGCATAGGAATGGAAAAGGTGCTGTGTTGGAAGCAGCGGTAACCTGAGCTCCAGATGTTCCGACAGGTGGCCTCCAGGAAGGCTTCACAATAAGGGCAATTAATATGGATGTGACCTTCATCTTGAAATGAGCCAAAGAGGCTTTTTGATATTTTCCATGTTTCAGGTCTGAGACTATTTCACAGCAGTCAAGATCAGGTAGAACAAGCCCTTTATAGGGCTCCCTAGGTTCAAATGAAGAGTGTGTAGAGAAGAGAGAACATTTATCATGGAGGGGCCAAACTATTTGAAGTTTCCCCCCACCCATCAATGACAGAACTATATCTTTGAAGCCTTCTTTGTGCTTCTCAAGTTCACAGCACACACGCACACACACACACACACCTCTACTATCTGCAATGCACAGGTGCACAAGCACAGATATACATTTTAAACTCTCAGAATATAATAAATGTAGCACACAAATGAAATACAATTCCATTTGGAGTTCTATAACACATACCACATTGTTTCTCACCTTGTGGAGTTCACATAGAATAATATATTTATCCACTTTTTAACCTGACATATCCTACTCATATTTCAAATTTCACCTTTACTATTACCCTCTCCAAAAAAAATCTTCCCTTATCTTACTTCAGAATGAGTTAAGTGTTGCTTTCTCCAGTTTTCAAGGCATCCTAAAACCTCTATGTCTCTTGGATCTTTTACTGTATTACATTGAAATATGATTAAGCGTCTTATGGTCTGAAGATTTCTTAAAAGTGAAAATGTAGTGTTGCATTCCCAGGACGAGGCAATGTTCAACAGCACCCTACATATTCCTAATATTACCTGTAGAATTTATCCTTACTTGTGCCTGTGTGCATGGTTAAACAGTTACATCTAACACAGACAAGACTGCCTTACACTTAAGAGGAAAAAGGCAAGTGAAAATATAATAAGTCAAGGTAAGTGTAGTTCTGTATGCAATTCTTAAACCTGCATTTGACTGATATTTTTAAGTAGAGGTGGTCATCTGATCAAATATGCTTAAAAACAATAAATATAATTTATTGTGAGGTTACAAATAACTCACAAATTTTTATTTCTTGGTAGGAGGTCATAATATTTTTCATCTAATAATTTAAGTTTAGTTTGAATTAAGTATTCCCTTGATTAAAAAATTAAAGGACAAGAGCATAAAAAAGAATTTGATTCCTGGCACTGCTTTACATAATTTTGAACACAATATTTCAATCAAGGCAACTTGCTATCTCTGAATACGATAAATACAATATTTACAAATGGTTTATATTTGGTTTGCAACCATCTTTTAGCATTTTGTATTTCTCTTACCTTAAAATACCATTTTTTCTGAACTTTTCTCAGTTAAAATAACCACAGGCAAATCAGGGCAGCCCTTTTGAGAAGTGAGATCATAGGATCATGGCAGCTGTTATTAGGATTATGAATTTCCCACAAAGTACCTATATTTCTCATTATTGTTACACCTTAAACTCCTGTTTGACTCCAACCCCCATAAGGACTGATTAAACTGTCACAAGGTTAAAAACGTCTCCATACATGCTTAGGCTACTTTTTAACCACACATTATTTTAGGTTCAGCTAATATTTTCTGGGAGCCTATTATCTAATACTCCATCTGGAGTTTCCTACAATCATCTAAGGTATTTACTCTCAGAGACAACTTAGTATAATGAGCAAACTTTACCAACTTCATATCTACTTCCTCTCCCAAATCATTAATAAACATAGCATATAAACCATCTGCACCTCTAATCCACTGTTGTTAAATAGCCTGAGGCTGATCTATTTTTCAAAGTTGCTTCAGCTGCCCTTCATACTGTTGTTAACTACCACTCTAAGAGCAAACAGTCTCATCTTGGAGTCGGTTATTTATCACTAGTTATAAGAAAATGACCTGTCCACCTCCCTAAGGGAAAAACACTCCACTGTAGAAACAAATTTATCATTTCCCAATCCCAGTGAAAAATACTATCATCAGCTACTCAGTGTTACCCACCACAAAACTAACTGAACCCTTCCATTCTCCTTTCTAGGTACCAAACAAGCTATTTAAAGCAAGAATTTATGCATGAGAACAGAAAATTAATTCTTCCTTCAGTCTTTCCAATTTCTTGTTAAAGTGGACAATTCTCCAATAACTAAGCTCATTCTCTATTGTTCTCAAAGTGAGATAATTTGCACCTTATTGTTGTTTGATTTATATCCTTTGTCTTTCAACCACAGTGAGCCTGAACCATGTATTCTGAGTCTCCCCTCTCCTTCTTGGAGATAAAGAAAAACACATAAAGTCAAAAGACAATTTTCAAAAGAGATTCATTATACAAACCAGGAATCATGCTACTTTTCTCAAGATGGAAACTAGAAGATTAAAAATAAACCATTGGAGGATTTAAAAAAACACATCTGGGTCTTCCATTTGTTTTTTAAAACTATATGCATAAAATCAAAAGACGCAAGTTTGAAAACTATTCCTCTCATTGGCTGGAAAGCCTAGCCAACACTTACGTTTGGTTTCATCATCTATGATGTGGATGACGGTGATGGTGACTGACGTGTTTACCTCCTCAGGTCATTGTAACACTGAAGTCGGATGATATATGAAAGAACTTTATAAGATGTATGGAAGAATGCAAAAGTAATGCAATATTATTGGTCTTCCTGGAAAATGAATAGTACTGAAGAAATTGAAAGTTAAAGGCACCATCCTGATTTTTTACATAAGCATGTGAGAGCATAATTTTCTTCTTTTCCTGAATGTTAAAAGATAATATTAAAAACCAAGCTTGGCATGTTTACGTTGAAGTATTGTTTAAAATGTTGTGGCTATAAAAGCTATGCTTTTCTTTAATGGAAATAAAATCAAGTAATAAAATGTAAGGCAGGCAAGTAATTTTCCCACAAGATGGAATCAAATGATTCTTTCTAACGACTGTTTGTAATTGTGTCCATCCACAAGAAGGGTTAAGGGAGGCAAAGAATAAACCGGGAATTTAGGTAAGAGTCCTTAAAAAAGTAACCTGGGACGGTTGTCTCATTATGTCTCTGGCTTCAAAGCAGTTAGAGAAATAGAGCATTCAATTACAAGTAATATTAATAAACTCTGATTAAAGAAAGCAGTCCAATGCCCCAGATGTGAGGTTTAATGAATTGTTAAATTCATCAACAGGAAGAATT
This sequence comes from Phyllostomus discolor, assembly GCF_004126475.2. NCBI lineage: Eukaryota > Metazoa > Chordata > Mammalia > Chiroptera > Phyllostomidae > Phyllostomus > Phyllostomus discolor. Next base: position 54,520,031 of record NC_040907.2, read on the forward strand.
GACACATGTAAGAAGGGATAGAGCCTGTTGAAGGGTACCTTGGGTAGTCAGGCCATGGTGATGAATGTGTTAATCCCTTCTACATTTCATTCCCTTCCCCTAATTCGCTAAGAGTACAGATGCTAAAAGAACTAAGATATAAAATCTTTACCAGTAAACCAGGCCTGCCGCCTTCGTCAAGACCATGAAGCAAGACTCTTACTTGACCTGTAACATGGGAAACTCAGAGTCTTCCAAGGTTTAGTTATATTTTCAAATAATACTTCTTATTTTATTTTTTCATTTTTAAAAATGTTGTTCAATTACAGTTGTCCAAATCCACCCCCCCTTTGTTCCCCTGTACCCTGCCCAACCCCTGCTCCCACAATCAATCCCAACCCTGTTGTTCATGGCCATGGCTCCTCTATACATGTTTCTTGACTAGACCTTTCCCCTTCTATCCCCCATTATTCCCCTCCCCCCACCCCTCTGCTCAGTGTCAGTTTATTCCTTATTTTCATGTCTCTTGTTCTATTTTTCTCATTTGTTTGTTTTGTTGATTAGTTCCACTTCTGGGTGAGATCATACGTATTTGTCTTTCACTGCCTGACTTCTTTCACTTAGCATAATGCTTTCCAGTTCCACACATGCTGTCACATAGGATACAAGTTCCTTCTTTCTCTCTGCTGCACAGTATTCCCTTGTGTAAATGTACCACCGTTTTTTGATCTACTCATTTACTGATGGGTATTTAGGCTGTTTCTAGCACCTATTGTAAATAACACTGCTATGAACACTGGGATGCAAAAATTCTTTGGAATGTGTTTCAACATTCTTAGGGTATAATCCCAGCAGTAGAATTGCTGGGTCAAAAAGCTGTTCCACTTTGCCATAGTGATTAAATGTTCCATTTTTAGTTCTTTGAGGAAATTCCATACTGTTTTCCACAGTAGCTGTACCAGTCTGCATTCCCACCAACAGCACTAGGGTTTCCTTTTCTCTCCAGCACTTGTTTGTCTATTTTTTAAAAATAGCCATTCTGACAGGTGTAAAATGATATCTCATCATGGTTCTAATTTGCATGTCTTTGATAGCTAGTGATGCTGAGCATCCTTTCATACATCTATAGTCCCTCTGTATGACCTCCTTGGAGAAGTGGCTGTTCATATAATTTGCCCATTTTTAAATTAGGTTGTTTGTCTTCTGGGTATTGAGTTATATGAGTTCTTTATATATTTTGGACACCAAACCTTTGTCTGAGGTATCATTGACAAATAATACTCCTTCTTTAAAAATGCTCTTCATGGATGTGCTAAGCCTCTCTGAGAATGTTTCTCCCTTTGTGAAATAAAATGAAGGGAATACCTTGTTATACTTTAGGCACACAGTGCATTGCACCCATCATGGGGAGTGCCTGTGTCTTTTGTACTTTTCCTTTTGGCCATATGTCATGCCAGAAGTTTTGCCTATTCAGTCTCCTTGTCTTCTTAGGATGAGATAGCCTCAAGAGAGCATTTTGGATTCTCAACTCAAATATATCATCTGTGTTAGAAGTGTCATTTGTCATTCATGCTGCTCTGTTGAATGCTAAATTTCAGGGATTTCCTCCTTGTTCTCCCCCTCTTTTTAAATTAAAGTTGAGATTGTTTAGATAGTATGGAAAAAAGAAAAAAGTTCTTTACCATAATGGAGCTCACATTTGATACAGCCCCAATTGTCTCTACTGTTTTACCTTTACCGTATTACCTTCATCAGAAATGCTATTAGTTTAATTGGTATACAAATAGAAAGTATTCCCTTGATCTTATATATTTCCAGGCATATATGAAAAGATAAAAGAACATGTGATTTTATAAATAGCTATTATTCCATTTTTCAGTCATTAGAGCTATTGATTTAAAAAATACTTACCATTGGATGCAGATGGTGGCTGTATCTCCCGGCTACTTTGAATATCATGATTTTCTTCTGGTAGATAGTAAAATAGTACCTATTTCTACTTTTAATCTCCTGTATTGAACTGTGGGTTTTATTTCAAGCAGTGTATATGTCTGTAAGACTACATGTCAATCAAGCTCTCTCTTCCTTATGGGTGGCACTACCCCTCTAGTTTTGCCCTCCAGAAGCTCTTAGATAAGTTAATACCAAACATAAAATTGGATGCTGCCTCTCTACTCTAAATTCATATGGTCTATACTTTACCCTGAAATATTCCTTTTCTCTGGCATTTCTGGTGGTTTTTTCCCCAAATGTATTGTGCTTTTCACCTTACAGCAAAGGAGCAACTTAAATATAAAGAAATAAAGGCACTGCCCAATCTGGCTTGAGTGCAGAAGTCCATTTAAATTCTATTACTCTTCCCAAGTAGTTCCCAGGGTCCACACAACTATTAATTTTCTGAAAGATTCAAAAGAAGTCATAAGAAAATATGTATGTAGCCAAAAAATAGAACCTTTAATGCCTTTTGCAATTTATGCAAATCTATACCTACTAGAGCTCACCATTTAGGAAATTACCTTAAACCATTTTCCATTCCCACCATTAACCTAGATTGATGGATGTCCACTGACTTTTCTACAGTTAAGGCACATAAAATACCTATTTATCCCACCAGCTGGTTTTTATTTTGCTCAAAAGACTCCTGCCACCTGCAAAGGTCCTCAGCCTCCATGCAGGGCCTCTTCTCTTCTGTTTTAGTTAAAAACCTTTCCACAAGTGCTCAGAAGCATTGGCCTCAGAAGCACTGGCCTCAGAATCCCTTCTCCCACACCTTGTATGTATCACTGAAAACAAAGCCAAAAGACATCGTTTTCTCTTTCTTAATACAATTTTACTCTAAGGGCAGTTCAGTTTGGAAGCAGACTGATACAAATCACTTCGGATGTGCAAGCATCCCTGAGTGATGCATATGCTGTTTCCTGTTGGCATCTTTCTCTACCTGCTTGAGTTTACCTGTCAGCTTTGAAAGAGGCAATGGCTGACTTCCATGCAAGCTCACATGAAAGCAAAAGCTCAGAAACAAAGTTTCAAATGAAGCAGGGAGCTGTTTTGAGAACTTTCACATGATTCCCTGTTCCTACAGAAACCATTTCTTTCCTCTTTTGCCCAACAAACCCACTTCTGTTCTGTCATATGAAAAGCATGTGTGTGGGGGGCTGTGTGTGCTGTGCCCTTTATTTTGCTTCTTGATCCTCAGAATATAATTTAAATCCTGATCATGTTGAAATGACATTATATACATTCTATATTTCCCCTTTAGTCAGTAAGAAGGTTTGAATTTGAACTAAGGAGATTGAAGATGCTTTTAATATTATAAACACTTTAATATTTGTTAACATAAATCACTATGAATTGATTAAAGTCTGAAAGGTAAATAAGATAATGTCATTGTGTTCAAGTTTACTGATATATATCTTAATAAGGAGGTAGTTATTCCAGGCTTCATAGAAAGAAGATAAGTGCTCTTTATAAGGTGTTCATAATTTTTATTTCTCCACATTCAAGAAAAGATGTTGACATTCACACACTTCAAGTGCATTTCATTAAAAGTTACTATTTGGCCCTGGCTGGTGTGGCTCAGTGGATTGGGCACTGACCTGCAAACCGAAGAGTCACTGGTTGGATTCCCAGTTATGACACATGGCTGGGTTGTGGGCCAGGTCCCCAGGAAGGGGGCATGCAAAAGCAACCACACATTGATATTTCTCTACCTCCTTTCCTCCTTCCCTTCCCCCCTCTCTAAAAATAAATAAATACAATCTTTAAAACAAGTTACTATTGGTCTCTCTTGTGCAATTTGAGGGCTGCTTCAGAAGTTAGACTGCTTTGATCCTAAAACTTCACCCCTCTTTTTGTCTCTTAGAGAAAAATCTGTACATTTTTTAAATGATTTTCAACAGAAATGCTAGTTTCTGCAGATTTTCTACCTCCCTGGAATAAGAAAACCAGCCTCAAACTGAAAATTTCTTTTTCTATCTACAATACGATATACTTTTTTTACAGTGTGGCTCCAGTGTCAGTGTATCATGGGACATAAGAAATAAAATCAGTAATTTATTTGTTTTTGAGGTGTATTCCAAAATGCACAGTCTATCTCAGGGGTAAGCCCAAATTTACTTTTCTCTTTAATTACAAAATATATGGAATTAGGGAATCAGAAAATCATAAAATAATTGTGCATTATGGAGAGGGTCCTCATCTTTACTGTCCCACTCCACATCGGCTGCATGGAATTACCTATTTTTTTCCCTTGTTGATAGTACTTACCCATTTGCAAGACATAGTCCCCTGCTACTCATTCTCAGGCCTGTGTCTCCTGTGATCGGTGCTGTGGGCACACAATGAGGGGGGGGGTGTTCACCATTCCTTCATCTTTGTTGCCTCTCCAGTACAGCTACCACTCAAACAAAAATATTGCACAATTAAAGTACTGTTTTCTGAAGTGACAAGAGAGTTCAATATCAATAAAGTTCCCACTTCGGATCTGGTTTTTCCACGTCTGCTCTGTTTCTGTTGTTACTTTTTAATCATCACTCCCAGCAGGCATTGTTTGCCTATTGAGACAGGAGCTAAATGGGTTGAGAATTCTGTCAGGTTTTACATCAGCAGTGGGTACTACAGGCATTACCAACTCATTAAAACAACAAATTCAAAAGAAACAAATAAAACTTTTTCTCTCACTTTGAGATACCACTATCTAAGAACGACTGTTCCTGGTGCAAAAGACAGAGATGCAAACTGCAACTCCACAGTGTGCCAACCTGTTATTTCTAAACAACATTCATAAATGTTTAAGAAAATATTGTTCTAATTTACTGTTTCATTACAGATACGTGCATTAATTATATGCCTTAAAGAGTTTGAATGTCCTTCTATTAGCTAATAATACAAGTTATTCTGAAAAATAAATTTTAATCAAACCACCATAATCTGTGGTATATTTTACATATACAATCGATTCTAGTTAAGACAGGGATAGGAACCCTAGATAATTTCACACAGCAAACAAAAGTTGATTTTGGCACCAAGTTACCTTCTGTGTGCCTAAAGCTATCACTTGAGCCCATTGGAGACTGATTTTGAATGACATATTCAGTACCTTATTCTTCTATTCAAAATTTACCTCCTCCCACACAATCCTAAAAAAGGTGTTTTTCTATTGTCATCTGATAGCTCTGTTTCCATACTGGCAACCTACTACACTTTCAGGAACTTTAACAACAAAAATAATCACAAAAATATTGTATTCAGAATTATTATAAAATGAATTTTAGACAGTATCCAATTAAGAAACCTCCAATCAGATGATAATTAAAATGAAGTCCATTTACCTATATTTTTACATTGTATTGAACTTAGTGGTACTATTCCATAACAGTAAACAACTATCTACCTTTTAAAGATATCATAACAGTGAGACTAAAATGATTTATCTTGAAATCTGTATTAACTAATAACAAACACTTTACTTAAGCATTTCTATCTAAATTTTATTTCCTCAGGCATTAATTATTAGAAAAATATCAATTGTTTATTATAGAACACTCTTCTTAGCTCACATATTATACTTTTTTTCTTTGTTTGGTTTAAGAGTGAAACATACCAAATACATTATTTGTAAATATAGATATTTTCCAAACATTTGCTATCCTTTCTACCCTATAACAAAAGAAGACAGACCTTTCTGAAAAATCTTCAAATAAATTCACTTTTTTATAGTAACAAGTCTTTCTTATAAAACTTATTTTCTGTTTTAGTATGGTTTTCAAAGATCTTTGAAAATATTTTATTTATTTAATTTCAGAGAGAGAGGAATGGAAGAAGAAAGAGAAGGAGAGAAACATCAATGTGTGGTTGTCTCGCACGTGTCCCCAGTGGGGGACTTGGTCTGCAACCCAGGCATGTGCCCTGACTGGGAATAGAACTGACAGCCCTCTGGTTCACAGGGTGACACTCAATCCACTGAGCAACACCAGCCAGGGCTATTTTAGTGCAGCTTTAAACTATCACAGTTAACAATGTAATCAGCAAGAAGAGAAATAAAAACCATGTTCACAGTCTCCCAACCCTACCATCCAAGTTATTTCCTTAAAAAGTTCTGATTGATTTCCCTTGAAATGGTAAGCCTTCTTATAGTTTTTAAATATTAAAAAATTAATATCTTCTTAAAGAGTCCATCTCATTATTTTAACAATTCCACCAAAATATTTACATAAAAGTATATCTCCTTCTCTGGAATGATTACCTTCAGAATCTGGACCTATCTCATAACATTATCAATCTGAAAACATTTTGGGAATGTTCTTGGGTTAAAGATTTTCTTCCTGAGAGATGGCATGAAGAATGAATGAAAAGTCTAGGGTTTTCAATTAAATAGTCCTGAGTTTAAGATCTAGCTTCATTGTTTCATAAGTTTTGTGAAAAGTTACTTTATCTCTCTATACTTGCATTGTTGATTTGTAAATAAAGTCCATGATAATAGCATTTACTTCTTTATATTTGGGTGAAGATTGTATTTAACCATTGAATTTAAGAGTAAAACCATTGTATCAGAATGACAGAATGTAAATGTCATGTGCCCAAATAATAAAGAAATAGTGTAGAAATTCTACAACAATTAAAAATAAAAAGGGAGAAGGAAAGAAAAAGTGGGAAATATCTTAAGATAACTGGTTGTGTTATCTGATAAAACATTAAAATGTCATTTTCAGCAGAAAAGTCAAGTAAGTGTAATCTAATATATTCTGAATTTAAAAATAGTTATTCTTTTCAACTATCTATGTAGCAGTTGCTAAATGTTTCATTTAGAGGGTACCAAAAAAGGCCATCCCAAGTAGATATAACACATGGACATGCACACACATTCTCTAATGAAAATGGAATAATATTATAAATTAATAATTCAACCATCAAAAAGCTTCTGCTGACTAGAAATTTAAAACTTCTTTTTAAGTTGAAACCAAATACAAGGTGAAAAATATCTAGAAAATAATGTAAATAGATATACTACATGTGAGTGTCTCTATGTGATAAAAATAATCTGGATAGCCTGGAGTCTCATTCCTCAGTTCATTTTTGGGATGGCATAGCAGAGCTGGCACAGCTGAAATGAGGCCATCTGCAGAGAGACCATCATCTTTGTGTGATGTCATCATCTGGACAGATAAGGCAGCTCTCAGAGCCCTCTGTGTGTATGCACATCTCTCATAATTTGCCTTCTTTGTAATGATGCCCCCAGAGGCAGAGATATCTTAATATAGTTCTTGTGATTTGATGTGGATGATGAGAATGGTGTTCCCTAGTCCCCCTTATGCCCCCTATAAATATGAATCACAGTTGATGTGGGGCTTCTTCTTGTTCCTATGGTGCTCCTGATTCTAGTCCTACTTGCTGGCAGAGGCAGATGTTTCTCTGTAGTTAAGTGGCCATGGTGCATACGGAAGAGCTATGGTGTGGAACAACAGGGATCCAAGGACACTTTGTACTCTGCTACTTCTTTTTTCATGTCTGTCTTTTCTTGATAAGCCCTTTGGTATACGTGCATGCAACACATGCATGCAATGTGGGGTTTCATGTTTACAAAGTTATAGAGTTTTCTGGGCCACCCCAGGGTTTGAAAGCTTTCCATCTAGGGAAATGAGAGGTCACCAGTAAGCTTAATAAACAAGTGTCCAGTAACCCAAGACTGCACAGTGTGACCAGTGTCCATTTGCCCAGTATTCTTAAGGTTGGCTATTGAAGCATCATTAGCTTAGATCCTAGAAGGAGACTGAGCAGCCATGGGAGTCCAAAGTCCAGGATGCTGCAAGGTGTTGCAGATACCTCCCACAGATCCCAGAGGAAACAGAACAATAGCTGCTTACTGTAAGACACTAAAACCGCTTAACAAACAGACGATCTGAAGGACATGAGGATATGTCACAAAAGTAAAATCCCAGATGGTGACACTTTGGGTGGCTAGAAAATAAGAGGCAGTTTCTTTGAGGAGACATTTACATGTATATATATCACTTTTGAAGGCTAAGAAACTGATAAAGTTACAAAGACTAGTGGAACAAGCTGAGTGCAGTGACTGCTCCTAATAGCAATAGAACAGATGGGCCAGTACCAAAACTCATGTTGAATGTCAGAACATTAGGAAGATGGGAAGAACAGGGAGAAAGATGAGGTCTGGAACCTGCTTCTGTATTCCTATCCCAGGTGAGCATTCTAAACATTCTTTCACCTCCCGGATACTAGAGTTTATATGGCTAGTATTTTGGGGTTTTGTTTGTTTTTTTTCTGCCTTAAAAATGCTTGCTAGCTGTTATTTTTTCATCCTGCTCTTTTGTCTTGATAAAGACTATTTGAGCTCTTGAATGCTGTATTAGGTTCCTATTGTTGCATCAAAATTACTACAAACATAGAGGCTTAAAACAACACTTACTAGCTCCATGTTCTATAAGTCTAGAAGTCTAGAAGTCTAGGCACAACCTGGCTAGGTCCTCAGCTCAGCATCTCACAAGACTGAAATCGAGGTGTCTGCAAGTTATGGTCTCACCTGCAGCTCTGAACCTTCTTCCAAGCTCATTCAGGCAGCTGATAGAATTCAGTTTTTTGGCAGTTGTAGCATCGAAGTACGTGTTCTCTTGCTTACTGTCAGGCAAGGACTGGTTTCAATTCTAACAGGGTACTCTCAGGGTTCCTTGCTGCATAACCTACTCTGCCTTTCAAGTGAGCAAAGAGAATGTCCCTCCTTTGCAATTCCCTTCATGCTTCAAATTTTTGACTTCCTCTTCCACCACCAGATAGGAAAATCTCTCTACTTTCAAAAGGCTTATATCATTCAGCCAGACCTACCAAGATATTTTCCTATCTTAAGTCAACCGATTTGGCACCTTAATAATCCCTTCAGAAAGGTACATAGGATAGAATTTAACTAACTGAAAGAATAGGTGGTACCCAAGGGATTTGGAACCTTTGGGTTCACCTTAGAATTCTGTCTACCACACGCATGAACAAGTTGATTAGACACAGTAATTTACTGGATTCAACAAGCAAAAGGAATGACCAAGAATAGTGTGTATTGACCCAGATTGTACAATTGAAACAATAACTCAAAGAGAAAAAAAAATACTTGGTCTTTTCAGAGGGTAGCGAGTTCAGGCAGTTGTGCCACCCATGTCATTTCTAAATTTAATATCTGACTGGCGGTGAACGTCATTGGTGCTTGCAGCCTTACTGTGGACCACAGAGGCTTGGATAAGAAAGTTGAGCTGTTATTGTCTTCTCCCTGACATCTTAACTGACTGAATGTACTCCTACTGCTGTCATTCACTGATGAAGCTTGGACTTTGTTTTTTGTATGCCTTGAGGAAGGAAAACAAAATCGATTTGCCTTTATTATAGGATATTAATGAGTTAAATAAATTATAGTACAAATGTGAACTGTTGGTGGATGTGTAAGCCAAGTGAAGATGACTTGCTGATAACATTGCTGAGAAAACTGCTTACATTGCACTGAATGCCATCTAAACATGACTAAAGATGAATGGACTTTTATGGAAGACGTAATCTAAGATTCTACCACCCAGTGTTTACCTTGGAAGCTATCTGAACTATGATCCAAGAATATTAAAGGCAAACTGTTAACAACTACTCAGGAGGTCTGACATTCGATTAGTCACTTTGGGTATTGGAAAGAATGCTATTACTCCCAGGAATATTAGGACAATCTCTAAGCCAAGTCAATAGACATATGGTCTAATGTAAGTGGAAGCGCTTATAGCAAGAAGCCTTAAAAGCAGTATAGACAATAAAAATTAGGTTCAGTCCTGGAATCCTTTATATTACACCTTATAATATAAGAAGAGAGCTTACTACAACTCTATTCCAAATCATTTCTCACCTAGATAATCACAATAGGTTCCTAAACTGTCACTCTGCTTTGCCTTTACTTTCTTATAATCTATTCTCCATTCAGCAACCAGTATGATTTTTTAAACTGTAAGTCAGATCATCTTACATTTCTGCTCAAAATCCTCCCTGACTTCCCATCTCATTCTGAGTAAAATGCAAGATTTCTATGCAGAGCTCTTATAACTTGGGACCTAATCAAGTATCTGACCTTATTTTCTGTTTCCCCATGTTCATTGTGCTTCAGTCACAGGGAGAATGAGCCAGCGCCAGGTTTGAATTTTTGTGGAGACTGCTACTACCTCCTGGGGTTCTTTTATCTGTTATACACCAACCTTCACCTCCTCACTCCTTCTGTTTTTTTTTTCTTTTTTCTCAGATGACACTTTTTTCATGAAATATTCCACCTTATTTTACTTTATTTATTTTGAAGGAAACAGGTTTTCAAAACTTTCTTAAGTATATTTAACTATACAATCTTTATTATAGTTTTTCCATTTAAATAGCAGTACCATATGTCACTCAGAAACCTGTCCTCTTCCCTTACATTATTTTCTCTTTAGCACTGAAGAGTAGTCCCATCAGGTGTTGCTTTCCAGTTTGGAGGTTTGTCTCCTCCATTAAAATAGAAGTACTCCGAAGGCAGAAAATTTTGCATGTTTTTTGCCCTGACACATAGTCAGCACTTGAGAACTATTTGTTGAATTAATTGAGCTAATAAAGAAATAGTAGGCTCTCCAATTAAAAAGGAATAAATGAAGTTGGTACTACATCACTGTCATTTTACAAAAATAAAATTGGATCCTTGCTGTATACCTTATAACATAATAATTTCCAGAAAGTCAATGATACAAATATGAAATAAATACCATACAATATTAGAAAAAAAATTAGACATGTATTATTTCATAATCTCAGAGTGAAGAACATTTTTAACTATTACATGAATTCTAAGAGCCATAAAAGAAAAGATTGACAAATTATACAACACACTCTAAACTCTAATCAAAGGGCCAATATTACAATAAACTCAAAAATTAAAGAACAAAATGGAAAAATATTTGCAATTCACAAAGTAAAAAAATTATTAGTCTCCCTAATATATGTGTTTATAAATGGATTTGAAAATGACCAACCAGGAAAGTTATGGGCAAAAGATATAAACAAAGAAGTCATTGTAAAAGAGATAAAATGGCTTTAAATGTGAAAATTTGCTCAACAAAAGAACCAAAAAATCCAAATATATAGGGGTTCAATAAAGACCTGACAGTTTGAAAACAATTTTATTGTCAAGGGTGTGCGGTAATAGTCAATCTCATTAAATGCTGATAAGGATATATATTGGTACAATCCCTGTGGAGGAAAACTTAACAAGATCTACCAACATTATAAATCCATATGTCCTTTGCCTCAGTAATCCAATTTCTAGGAATACATATTTCAGACGTTCTAGTACCTGAACCAAATTAGGATGTATATTTCAGTGTAAAGTGTATTCATTAAAGTGTTACCTGTACTACAAAAGTATTGACAACTTTTAAATGAACATTAATAGAAAACTGGGTTAAATACATTAAAGTAAATTAAAAAATAAGAGAGGTCTTTATATATAATAAGATAAAGTTTCTAACTACAGAAGTCATTAGCAAAACAATAGTTATGATATGTAAATATTTGTGTTAAGAAATTCAAGGGGGAAGGCATCTTTGTATTTCCTTGTGTATAAAAGTTTTAAAAACTTTGGGAGAATATCCAGGACATTAAAAACAAGAACCACCCCTATGATCAAGCAATGAAGCAGGTTGCTGAGTCAAGGGCAGAGAGGGGATGTTTCACTTCCTAACTCAGTGTTTAAACTGTGTAAATCTTAACTCTTCAATTGTGTAAATTTTTCCATTTAAAAACATAAGTCAATATTGAAATAGTAAATAGCTGTCTACAAAGTTCAGATTACTTGTTCCAATTATACTAAACTATGTGCCATTCTCCAACATAGCTCTCACGTGTCCAAGTAAGTCCCACAGGGATGTTTCAGAATTGACAATACAACATGATGTGAGCCAGTAACTCCTAGTGACGCACTGCCAGATTTCTACTCATACACCAAAATATCATAAACAGATAAAGTGAACCATAGAAACTAAAACAATGAAAATAAAATGCCAGAACTCTAGTAGAATGTTCACCAGCTCTCAGAAAAAAATGGAACTAAATTGAAAGGCAGACCCAGATTTTAATTTATGGCCCAAGAGAGCCTACTTGTAAGCCTTAACACTATTTTAAACATGATAAAAATTTAAAACACAATATACCAGAATAACAAAAAGGGATTATAAGCTTTATTTGATAAACAAAACAATGGACTAATATCTACTGAAGGCACTGAGAATACTGTTAGGTGCTCAGTTTCCCTGTTTAACTGAAAACAAATCTCCCTTATCACATATTTTTATGGATAAGATCAATAAATTCCTTCTCAATTAGACTACATAAAGGGAGATTTTTAAAAATAAGATATTTGATATTTTAGCAAAATCATTATACTTTCCTAGGTTGTTTAATTTTTACTATTCCAAAGAGAGTGTACTATAACACATTTCATTTGACTTTATAACACATAAAAGGTTTACCTCATCTGTCATCAGTATCTTCAGATAAATATTCATAACAAAAGATGGAAGAGATGCAGTTAGATACATGATGACCTATGCAGCCTTGGGTAGGAACTTTTCAAAACAGAACAGCTAAATTCACCATATTTATTTAACTGATTTTGCAATCTTTTATTGTTTTTTTTTTATTATTGTTTAATCCTCACCCAAGAACATTTTCTTTTTGTGTGTAGAGAAAGAAGAAGGGAGATAGGAAGGGAGAGAGAGAGAGACGTTAATGTGGGAGAGAAATATCAATTGGTTGTCTCCCATAGTCTCCCAGACTAGGTTTCATATGCACCCAGATTGAGGATCATACTATCATGGACCAGATCCAATCTGCATCCTATGTATACGTCCTGACTGGGAATCGAACCTGCAACATTTTGGTTATGGGAGAATGCTCCAACCAACTGAGCCACATAGTCCAGGGCCTGAATTTGAAACCTATTAAAGCTGTTCTTCTAAAATGTCCCAAAAAGCAAAGTTTTAATCAGATGACTATAAAATAATCAGAAAGCAGAGAAGTAAGTTTTATGTCTATATTACTAAGACATTGTAAAATTAAAGACAAAAGAAACTGACATTTTGTTGAACTAAGTTTTAGAAAGATCTATCATTTGAAAATATTTCCAGACATTTAACAAGACCAAATGTGACAAGATTTATACTTTCCCAATTTAGATGTCTAATTTGACTAATGAAGGAAAGCTTTTCGTTTGAAAATGTTTCCATTTTGGATTTATTTTGGTTTAATCCTCCTTAAGATCAAGGCAATGATAAATCATTACCCATCATGTCATACCTTTCTATTTTCTCTTGTCCTGTACCTAGCATTTTCTTACTTGTTCATTAATATTGGGCAGCTGTGGCCAATGAAAATACTCATCAGATGTTGAATGGTTACATAATCTATTCAAATATCTTAATTTCTGATTTTTGGTGTTCAACTAACATCATTAACAGAAAGTATAGTCCTTCATTTTCCATTTTTTCTAAAGACAACCATTAGAAGTTGTCTGAGGATGTCCTCCAACAGAAGCAAGGAAAATAGGAGTACAGACATAAAGTAGCAAACCTCTTGCCCTCTTGTTTAATATAAATCATATATTCCCTGGGAAAACCATCTTTTAGCCTTCCAGTATAAGTTTTTTAACCTTTATGTAAGCAATGAATAAATTATAACGACAAAAATAATCTGTGGAAATAGCTACTGCTACAAAGAAGCAACAGGCCCCAAATAAGGTCATTTGTACTAAGCCCCATGTCAACAAACCAAGAATTAATAGCTAACATAATTGCAGTTTTCAACTTCTCTCAGAAATGTACCTTTAACCTGTCAACCTGGTGTGAAAAGTAATAAACAGAAGCCTCATTTAAAATGGAGTCAGGAGGCTGGAAGAGAGAACTCTCAGACATGTACCACATCAATGCACACTACTGACCCCAACAGAAAGAGATATCCTTGCATCTCTGACGGGAAGTGATAACTACATTGCTACCTCAGCAGGAGGAAAAATGACAAATCCTTGCCCCATAATGAGACAGTCAATGGGAAATGGCCATAACTTAGCCAATGAAAAGTCAGTATACCTTGAACTTGCAGTTTCCTCTAGTGGAGTGTTTACAACAGCCCCTACCAAGTCCATTAAAAAGCATTCCCCTCATTTGTTTCTGTAGATGTATACATGCTTTGCCATCAGAGCTCACTTTCTGAAATGCAATTCTGTGTTCCTGTATATTGCTGGAGAATTATCTGGCTGCCCATTTATTTAAGGTCAACTCTGAAATTACTTGGTCTGCACCTGTGAGATAATCTGCCTGATAGGCCCCTTCTGTTCCCCTTAGGAGGGTGACCTTGCCTGAAACAATGTGTTCTTTGCTAATAATTCCCTTTTTCTTCCATCTTTTTGTCTTTAAAATCCTCCATTCTGTACAGCCCTTTGGAGCTCCTTTCTATTTGCTAGATGGGATGCTGCCCAATTTATGAATTGTTAAATAAAGCTAGTAAGATCTTTAAAGTTTACTGGGTTGAATTTTTATTTAATACAACAGTGCTGGTAATCTTACTGAATTGACAGCTCACCTGGAGATGTAGCATTTCAACAAATGTAACTTTTGCATAATACACCCCCAAAAATGATTAGTTGATTAGAAATGACAGCTGCGGCCCTGGCTGGCGTAGCTCAGTGGATTGAGCACGGGCTGGGAACCAAAGTATCCCAGGTTCGATTCCCAGCCAGGGTACATTCCTGGGTTGCAGGCCATGGCCCCCAGCAACCGCACATTGATGTTTCTCTCTCTCTCTCTCTCTCTCTCTCTCTCTCTCTCTCTCCCTTCCTCCCTCCCTCTCTAAAAATAAATAAATAAAATATTTAAAAAAAGGTAATGATGCTTTAAAAAACAAAAAGAAATGACAGCTGCTTTGAAAAGAAGGGAAGAACAGGGTCAGAAGAAGGGAGCAATAGAGAGCTCACAGCGGGACTGAGAAGGTCAGCAATGAAGTCTTCATCAGTCATTTCATCATCCATGGAGTGACTTCTACAAAAAAAAAAAAAAACAACAAAAAAACAAAAGAGAAGGAGAGCTTCTTAAATGTGACTCTTCAGAAAAAAATGGAAAAAATTTTAGGGTGAGGCTCTAAGCAAACATATTTACAAAGAAAATGATAGGTTGTGTTGTAAGCTGCTTTTAGCATACAAAGCCAAGTGACCCTAGCCAAAACTCTGCTGCCAGTGCTTTCACATTTCCCCAAGCAGTTTCTCTTGACAGTGAGCTGATAGGCAGAAACATTGATTCCCAGTTCATTGACAGACATTCATTAAAACAGACATGAGAGACAGCAGTCTCCAAACCAAATGCCCCCAAAATGCAGGTAAGATAATAATGAACTGAAATCATTTACATTACCATTAAAAGAGATTACATATAGATCATAAAAAAGAGTCATTATTGAGTTATAGAGTATTTCCAAATCAAGAAGTTGCAATATCAACAATCCAGAATAATGCTGAAAAATGTAATGATCCCATATCTGTGGAAGTCATTGAAAAGCTTATGCATTTTCCTCTAAAATAAATGTCTAATTCATTGCTTAAAGCATGACTATGATTATTAGTTTTTTTTATTAAAGATTTTTATTTTATTTATTTTTAGACAGGAAGGAAGGGAGAAAGAAAGGGAGGGAAACGTCAATGTGTGGTTTCCTCTCATGCACCCCAACCGGGGACCTGGCCTGCAATCTAGGCATGTGCCCTGACCAGGAATCAAACCAGGGACCCCTTGGTTCACAAGTCAGTCCTCAATCCACTGAGCTACACCAGCCAGGGCAATTATTAGCTTTTTAATGAAGTGCATATAATCTAAGGATGAGACCATTCTTCTTATTTCACCAGAAATATTTAACATCGAGAATGAAGAAAGGTGGATTTTAGCTTTGAGTCTTCTATCTTATGTATAATTTTATTATGCTAGATTAGTTACTGGGTTTCCTTTGTAGAATATGGAAAGGCAAGGCACGCTCTACTCAGATACATTGTTTTCCCATTTTATAATTGTTTGTTTGGTTATCGCACAGCCCAGTGAGGCAGAGTGATCAATAGTTCATAAAAAACCACACAGTTTTTATAGAAAATTAAGACACTAACCATATTTTATAGTGTTAATAAAATCAGATTTTTTTCAAACATTGCATTTTCTTTTCCAGAATATTACTTTGATGTTATGGTGAAAGATCACTGGACTCAGATTCTGATATCATGGGTTCAAATTGGTTATATCTCAGCAAGAGCTTTGTATCATTGTGTACCTTTTTATCCTCAATTTTCTTATCCATAAAGTTAAAGTACCCTCAGTCCCCTTTCCAGTTCTAGTACCCTGTAATGTTACATGTGAAATCTGCATATAAACCATGTGAGCTGTTTCATGAAGAGGGTGGTGGTGTCAATAAAAGATAAAGGCACATAAGGCAAGAACTGTGTGATTGCGATGGCAAGTGGCTTTGTTGCTAGTTGTGATTCATTATTGTCATAACTGCAAGACTCTAAATAAGGGTTTTAAACTCTGTAGCCATTGATTTCCTCCATTTTAAAATAGGAAAGTGCTCTAGATCAGAGGTTTTCAATACTCAAGTTTACATATCATTTTCTACTACAAATTGTTAATTAGGAATGAATAACCACCATTAATATTTTGCAGCATACTTAAAGCATAGCATGGCACATAGCATAATGATTTCCTGTGTCATTAAGAAATCCAGGAATACGTATGGTCTTAAAATTCCTGTAACCATAGGAAATCATTAGAATCATAAAAATTTAAAACTAGGAATGAGTAGATGTGATTTCATTTAATTACTTCAACTTATAATTTGAAAAAATTCTGGTATATATATTCAAGATACACTCTCTTGGTTTGTCCTTGGCCTAATGTCAATCTCCTCAAAGTATCAACTACTACCTTAGAAGCACTCTCCTAGAAATTAAATGAGTTACCTTCACCTAGTAAAGCAGTCATGATCACATAAGCATGGATTATTAAAGATTCATGAGACATTCTTGATAAGTCCCGTTGTATGGTTTAGGGAAAGAGATTTTGAAGTTTTTAGTTGAGTTCACAAAGATGACTTCTCCAGGGAGCTGTTGTGAATTCTTTCCAAATTTCCTAGACAGATTTTGTTCAGTTCTAAAAATATTCACTGACTACTTTTAATATTCCAGTAATTGAAGGGTTGAGAAATTAAGAAGTCAAACTTCAGATAAAGAAGAGGTAATAAACAATAAATACAGGTTTACCATAGAGCAATATCATTGAATAAAAGTGGTTACAGAGAAAGATTAGGTTCTTGGAATGACTACAAACCGAGTTCTTAAACACAATAACCCAAGATGGAGCATGAGAAACAGATGTGCTGCAGGTGGGAGATAGCACAGAAACATTGAAAGTCTCACTGTATTGTGTGGAGTCTCTTTCCTATGATCCTGACTGGTAGGTTAATCCCTACACCATCTGTATTGTTAAGTCTTTATAACCTGCTTATAGCTACCTTAAGAGACAAAGATGAGGTCAATGCTTGAGTCATACTTACAGGGGCTCATCTAGTAAATATGAACATGAGGGGTCACCACAGGGGGAAACCACAGGATTCCTGTTATGGGTACCTGGGAATGTGACTGAAAGTTCTGTAAATTTCCATGTTCATTCTTAGGAGACAATAAATCTCCATGGTTAATCACAACAACTTAAGACTTCAATTAAACCCTGCCTCTACTAATCAATAGCTATAGATTTGTGGTCAAGTGACTTAACTTTTCTTAATCTCAATATTCCACATATAAAATGGAACAGAAAGAGTACCCACCTCACAAGGTTGTTGTCAGGATTAAAGTATATAATCCATACAAGGTGGCTAGAACAGTGCTTGCAAAGCAGTAAGAAGTGAATAAATGCTAGCTTTCATTTTATGTAGCAGTAGTGCAGCATTCTCTGCATCCTCCACCCAACTTTTGTTTGATGAAGGCTCTCTGGACTTAAGTTACCTGGCTTTAGGTACCAGCTTACAGCAGCCTACTGAAAAGAATAGTTGATGTATTATTTTAGTAATCTAGTAGTTACTTTATAAGGCACTATTCTTACAGAAACCAAGAATGTATTATGAATTCATTCCAAAGTCATAGCAACCACAATTGTGTGGCAACTGCTGAATTAGACTCACATTGTTCTCAAACACTAAAATCAAATTAAGTGGCTGTACTATTAATAACACTACTTATTCAGCTACTTTCCTCTTTAAAGCACTTTATAAACATTAACTAATTAATTCTCAAACTCTTATGAGATAGGTAAATAATTGTTAGCTCCCTGTTTGAGGAAACTAAGGTTGAGGTTAAACGTTTGCTTGCTCAGGGCAATAGAGTAAGGCAATATTTGAGTCCCAAATTAGGACATTTTACTGTATATTCATTTATTTTGGACACTATTGCTGTTTTTGTGATAATTTATTATATTGTATTGTACTAACTTATTTCTATCATATAACAGATGGAAACATGTAGTTCATTGCTGACTGATGAAAAATAGGTAGAAAATACTCAAGAACTATTGTTTCCTATAATGCACTATGTCTCCAATAACATATAGGCCACACAGCTGATGAGCCAGAAATCACCAATCATTTCATTTGACATCTTTATCCTTTACAGATACTTGCGCACATGCACAGACCACACATCTAATTTCCCATAACAGAATGTAGATTTCTTAATGTTAGGTATCATACCGTATTCATCTCGGTATCTCCAAGGTCATACTATACAAGGTCTGTCCAGAAGGTGCCCAGATATATAAAATGAAAAATAGAGACATTTATTGAAGAAAATACCAGATACAAGAAATACTGTACATAGGACAATTGTGGGACCTCACACAGTCCTCCCAGAGTCTCTTCCACTGTTCAAAACTCTGCAAAATCCTTTGTTGGAATCATCATCAGCTGGCCTGTGATGTTTTCTTGAATTTCATGAACAGTCCGAAATCTCTTTCCTTTCAAAGGTGATTTTAGTTTTGGGAAAAGCCAGAAGTCACAGGGCTGTAGGGGGGCTGAGTCACCTGGGTGATTTGATGCTTTGCCAAAAACAACATCTTAATTTCTAGCCTGTTTCTAGAGGTAGTGTAAAATGTTAATCTTTACAAGATTAACACCTTTAAGAGAAGTAATACATGAGCAGAAGCAATGTCATGATGAAGATGCCAGTCACCAATTGCCCATAGCCATAGCCTTCTGAATCACTTAATAGTTTCCATGGAGGAATGTTCAACCTGCATGCAAAATTTATGCAGATTCATTGCTCTACTCACTCATTCATTCTGAATGTGGCATAACACACATGCTCACTCAATGGTGTCTACTGACTCCACTCACTAGTATAGTGAAGTCATCATTGTTCATGCATGCACATCCCAGTCCACTCTCCTTGGCTGCCAGGTCACATTAATGTCACACAAACCATTCTTGTTATATTAACAATGGCTGGACTTTTTCCAGACGGACCTCATCATTTTGGTAAGATGAGGTATGGTACTTAAGTAAAACTTTTTTCATTAACTTCCCAATTATTATTTTTTCTTCCACTCTCAAACTTTGTCTTGTCTATCCTCCATATTGATATTCAAATTATAAGTAACAGAACAAAAAAATTATTAATCTTGCTCCCTTGCTCAAAGTCACAAATGCCTCCAGGTTTCTGCCTTCACCTTCATGCCCTTCTGTCTTTTCAGAGCAATTCTGCAATGAGGAATACATTGAGACACATTTTTACCATATTACTTAAATATTAGAATATAACTGCTTGCATATTTTATGACTGCCCCACAAGGACAGAAAAGGTGTATCCCCAAACTGAAGGTTGTGTCTCAGTGCATGATACGATGTAACCTCTCAGGAACAGTTTGGTAAATGAAGAAATTGTGGTGGAAATTAAGATGCTGTGCTGCCTTCCTCAAGGCAAATTTGCTACTAGCTTATTGCTTTTGAATTTCCTCATGTTTAACTTTGATATTCACAAAAGGAAATCCTTTGCAGTTTTTTCTTTGTTGGCCTTTCTTATCTTCTTATTTACATTGTGTTATCCATGTATCAACGGAATCTCTGCCCTCCTATAATCTCACATGCAGCAATTTGCCTATATATTGGGTCAAGAGTTGGGAAGAAGCCCTGGCTGGGTAGCTAAGCTGGTCAGAGCTTAGAGCATCATCCTACCTGCCAAGGTTGCTGGTTTAATCCTGGGTCAGGGCACATACAAGAAACAACGAATGAATGCATAAATAAGTGGAACAATAAATCAATGTCTCCCTCAATAAACAAAACAAAACAAAAAAAAAGAGTTAGGAAGCGAAGTTTGTGAATTGAAAAGAACTATTTCAGCAGAAATTGCTGACACACCATCCATATGATTAACACTTTACCTCTACATGAAGCCAAATAGGTTCTTATTTATTTTATCTGCTTGTTAATTGTAGAAATAAATCAAAATATTTTTGAAACCCTGGACCCAAGTGACATATTTTCTCTACTGCTCCAGAAGTGGCTATTTGAACTCAAAGCTGGAGAGAAAAATTTTAAAGTCTTGTGAGGTTATATTACTCCAGCCACCATCTCAGGTCCTAACTAATTTCTAGGCTGTATTGGTGCAGAGAGCAGAGGGAATTTTCAGAGCCATCATTTGTCAGTCTGTTGGGGAAGTATGAAGCTGAGTAAAAGGAGAACCAAGAGAATTCCATGTAGAGACTTTTGACTGCGACACAGCTAGACTGTTATCTCAAACCCTGCATAGAGGTGTGATTATGAAGTGTCCTCTCTGATCCACTTTTGTGTTCATGTAAATAATGGTAGATGAGAATGTCAGAATATATGAGGGGAGTAGATAGATAGCAAGGTGCTCAATGGAGCGACCTGCGGTCCCAGTTGGCATGACATGGATTCCTATGTTTCAAATGGGCCAAGTAAGCGTTGTGCAAGGTAACAAGACTTCAGCCATCTTGTAAACACCTTACTCCTAGAAATGAAGACCGTAACAGCTAGAGAACGTGGAATGAACTTCTATGAACGGGATCTCAAAAATACTGATTTGAGACACTGCATGAACAGACCCTGAATACATTCTAGAGAGCTTACACATGCATCCCACAGGATTTGGATTCCTTGCTGTAGAGAAGGTTGGGGGATGTTAACTAAAAAAGCAACACTGCCAATTAAGGATAAAAACAGCCTCCAAATAGGCAAATCCAAAAGGACCAACAAGTAAAACAATCCAGAGGGAAGGAAGAAAGAATAAAGTCACAGCTCACTTCCAATCATAACTAAAAAGAGGTGAAACACAGCTACTAATTACTGGCATTCGGTGGTTCATAAGGGGGCTAGTCTCAAGTGTTTTACATAGCAATTCAAATTATACTTATCCACTGAAGCTTTCTTTCTAGCTTACTATGCTACATCAAGTCCCTCAAGCTGAAGTCTGGGCTGGACTGGGAAATGATATGTAGTAACAACTAACTTGGATATAAGACTGAAGTTCTCAACTAGTGCAGAGTGGGCAAGACTGAAAATGGCTGGAAAACTATGCTATCTACCTGAAATAGCACTAATGGCCCAGAAAGCTAGGTTTGACAAACTATGGCTGAAAGTATTAATAGGCAAAAAATAAAACCACTTCACACTTATAGTGTCACTGAATTCAGTCTGCTCAGCAAAATGATTAGAATGTAGTAATTCAACAAAATTATTAATTAACCATTTTAGTATCGAATTCTTTAACATCATATTTGAAGAGTAAGCCACCTACAATGTTGCCTCTGTAATCAAGAATCTGAACATAAAAATCAGTTTTAGATTCTTGATTACATTGTCATAGTGCTTTCCTTTACAATAAATTTTTCTTTTAGTTATTTCTGACATTTTTCTTGGATGTTCTGCCATTAGCAAATATTTAATATGAGTGAATGAGTGAATGAATGCTCATTGAATATAAGATTACAATGGAATATTCACGATTGTCTAGTAAATTTTAAGCTACCTCTTTTTGGAAGCTGATAAAAGAATGCTTTTGTGCTACCCCCACCCAACAAGGTTCCTTTAAATTTCTTCCACACCCTTCCTCTCTGTACACTTCTGATATTTCTCCTAAGAATTTCAATGACAAAGAAATAAAATATAACACTTTGTCAAAGTGATTTGTCAAAGAACTCACAGAGTTCTTGAAGCCAACAAATCTGAAAGACAGTCTGTCATTGCTCCCCCTACTATACATGCAGATAAGATTGTTTAATGCCCCTGGCCTCAATATAACTCTATTATCAGCTCTACAGTTGTTCCCTCTATTAAGCAAAACATCTGCCTATAACATCTATATGATATTTTTGTTTGTTTTTTGAACATTTTGAAATTATCAGTACATTTATCAGATGTTTCTATTCACAAATTGCTCCGTACTAAAAACAGAGAAATTCATACCGTACAGCCAGCTCCCAGGGAGCAGAGTATACTCTCTCCATAACCACTGTGCTGACCTCACAGTGTCCAGAATACCCAAGGGAGGCAGAAATTGATGAAAATAGCAGTGATTATTCCTGAATAAATTTAAAAATTATGAGCTATGGACAAGAACGAGCCTTTCCAGTAATCAAACACATGTTTTGTTATTTCTTAGCCCCAGAGTGATACAAACTCAATGCATTCAATTTTAGAAATCTAATTGCAGCAAATTCAAGAAGATACATATTTTTCTAAGCAATAAATAGAACCATTTTTTCCTCCTTTGAACGATAAAAGGACTAGTGCTAGAAAACAGCTGCAACTCCAAAAAGATAGGCTCAGTATTTAGTATACATGGTTTGCTTTTTTTTTCTTAAGTGGACTAAATGAATAGCCAGTTTTATTTCTCTGTCCACAGGAAAAGGATGTAAATGGAGCATGCTTTCAAACAGCTGCAAATATGAATGATTAAAGTGATTCAGACAATGGAAGAATGAAACCTGCATTCGCAGATGTCACCTTCAAAATAGTGTGGAGTTGACAGCTTTGTTTTTCTCTGCTCCCACCGCCTAAGAATAAGCAAACTGATTATAAAATGAAGAACCAATCTGTTCATTTTCAGGAAAAATGCCAGCTGAGTCTGGACTAGGTATTTTTGTTGTTTAACAGAGGTCGATATACTGCAATGATATTCTTTTTCAGAACTATTTAGTTGATTTTGCCTTTAGCAGTCAACTGAATGCAAAGACATGTAAACAAACTTCTTAGTAATTTTCATAGGCCTTTGGTATCTCTCTAAGATTATTACTTTAAGTACATTTTTTTCTGATTTTCAGTTTGATTTGGACAAGTTTCCTTTTTAGATTGTCCCATGTGAAATATGTTGATACCTATCATAAATCAATGAATGTGTAGAAAAGTTCTGTCTCTACAAATTTTAACTCTCATTTTTAGGACAAAAGGGAGTATCTTGAGAGCATAGCATCTGTGATTGTGTATAGCAAAAAGTATTTTCACCCTGCTCCTTAAGGTATCCTCAGGATTGTCTGGAACTAAGTTTTCTGTGAATCCCCAATGTTTCCCTAATCTCTATCACTTCTATTTCTGGCTTCTGTGGAATTCTTAGTCTCCCTTTAATATCTTACAGCTGTATACTTTTTTTTATCTCCATGCCCACACCCGATCAAAATAGCATTCAATGCAGGCAGCTGTATGTAATAGAATTGTAATGGATGCTAAGATGTAATGGTTATGTGGCAGCAAATGAACAGAAAGTTGAAAATTAAACATTAGAGATCTTAATTTTTAAAAAGACCCAGGGTTTATGTCCATCAACTTGGGCTTGAGAAATTTAAAGTGTCTTTGGCCCTTCCTCCTTTCTTCTTTGCTCTTCTTCTCTTTATTTCCACATTCATCTTTATTCCTATGCAGAGTAGTGGGCTGTTTTTTTCTTTAGCTCTCTCCAAAATATACTTTCAGCTGCTCACTCTATCTTTTCAAGAATATTGATGGATATTTTACTAGATCAAAATAATTTTGTTTTCTTTAGGAACAGCCTGATGATAATTGTAAATATACTTTTCCTCAGGCTACACAACAGGTAAACTCTATCTTATGCCATTCTGTATCACTCCTGCTATGCATTCGTCTTTTTTTCCTCTCTAGGTCACCCCAACTCATTTCCTTCATAGACTCCTTGCACATGCCATATTTTCCATTTTGCCCATTGAATTCTACATTACACTCATGGTGTGCATTGTCCTGTCGTTCAAATCTCACCTAAAAAGACATTTTCTTGGACACAAGAATTATGCTGCAAGGAACAGAGGAGTTGCAAATATCATTGCAAATAAACATTTTCAAAATTTTGGGGGTAGATACCCAGAGTTGACTATGTGTGGTGGGCACACAATACAATCAATATAGGAGATATATCATAGAATTGTACACTTGAAGCCTATGTAATTTTACTAAGCAACGTCACCCCGATATATATAATTGAAAAAAATGATATGGCTAAAGGCAAGTTTAATAATCTAAAAACAGCACTTCAGAGAATCATTGTTTGATCACTTAATTTAAATTACATTCCCATTACACACTCATATTATCTTCGTATTGTTTAATGCTGTGTTTGCAGCACTTATATTTACACATAATTATTTTTGCTTTTTCACTTTTATCAAATTTAATTTTTGGAAATAACAGCAAAAGAAACATTGCCACGGTTCCAAGGTCACCACCATTGCCACTGCACCCCACAATCTGCTGCAGCAGGTGCATCAGCAGCCTCCACTTTGACATACTCTTACTCCTTCAAACCCAGTCAGTTACACCAGACCCTAACTCCAGCACAGGACTTTCAGGTCAGCCAAGCCCTGGGTCATATGCTTTCATCTTGGCTGTCAGTGCAATGATTAGACAAATACTAACAAAAGGGGTAATGTTATTCAATAGGCAAATAAAACATCGTGCCCCCAATGCAAATGATTACCAAATTTTCTTTATTTTTATTTGTGACTGGCTAAGTTGAACAGTCTTTTCATGTGTATGACATGCCATTGTATAATTAGTGTTGAGGTAAAGCAAGTATTTAGCACACATTGCCCACAGTTTGCAAAAAAAAAAAAAAATGTGACCTTTACTTCATAGCCATACTACCTTTGGACACAAAATTAAGTTTCCATATATTGAATTAAAAAGCACAGGATATTCTTCATCTTGTAAGAAATATTCATCTGTTCTATAGCATCCAACAAGAGAAAATGGAACAAACTTTTAGGGTTTCAGGAGAGTTTTTAGATGAAATCAGGCAAAAGCTGCTTCAAGCCTAAACTGTAAAATCTACCAGTTTATACATATTATGCACTGATAGAATTTCTGAATCGTGGTCATGCAAAGATTGCTGCAGATACCTATTATAGAAATTCTACCTGAACACTTCATTTGTATTCACAGAAGTTATGGAAGAAAAGGGCCATGCGATTACCTGGTCATATAATGGGTCCCCTGGGCAAGAGAAGCCTAGTCCCTAACTCTGTTTTCCAGAGGTTTGTGCTTAGTGTGTGATCAGGCCAAATTCTCACTATTTTTCACAAATGTCTAAATTTGTCTTTCATTCCTAAACTTTAGAAAGGTGAAGAAAACGCTTATGCACGTACGAAGTAAATGATCTTCAATTGAGTCTCCTTGGTATGATTTAATATGCCTGTGCTGTCTAAAGTTATTAGACTATAAGCATGTGAACAAAGACATCTCATGTTTTGTTACCACATCTAGTTACAGTTACCATTCTCTGTACTTTGGAATGGTGAAGGACTACCTCAGTTATTAGAAGTCAGTTTTACTTATGTTGTAATAACATATATTGAACAATTCTTCTATGCAGGGTAGTTTGTGATTCATTAATATTCATAACATATTAATCATCACAACAAACTTAAAAGGTTGGTATTTTTCCTCCCATTTTAGAACTAAGAAAAGAGAAGTTTAAAAAGTGAAATAACTTATTCAGGATCATACTACTTGGAAATGGAAGAGATGAAATTTGGATATAGGCCTCACTGATTCCAGAGCCCAGGATAGAAAGAGCCTCTTAAATTGATTTATTTTCAATGAAGTAATAGATATCTGACCTCCACTTGTAGTTTTCATTCAACTGGGCCCAAATCTACAGGTTTTTATTTAAATTTTTATAATTTATTATAAGATTGCTGAATTTATTATGAGACAATGAGGAAATCATAACGATAATTTTAAATGTTTGTATTTCAAACTCTATAAATCATCAATTTGTTCCTTGGTAATCTAATTGTGGATTCCGCATCAAAGTGTCTTCAAAACCTATGAAGATGATAAAAGGAAGTGACCCTCCATGGGTTATTTTAAATTCAATAATTCCATAAATGACCTCCATCTCCACTTAGCAGAACTTCTTGAATAATTCTTCATACAAAGCAACATAACCATTTATGTGTCTCTTTTTTTTAAAATAAAAAGAGCAAGGAAAAAATAGGTGATAAGGAACAGGTTTACAAGCAGCATTTGCAAAAATCTGTAACTAGTCTTTCTAATGAAGCATTCAGGTATTTAGATGATCCAATATGAGTTTCTGAAAAGATACACTTAGCTGCTAAATAGATGTATCAAAATCAGTATTTCCAAAAACTTCTGATGACCAACCAGCTCAGACTTGCTCCATTGACAACTCTCCTCACTTTTGCTGATGGTCTCTGCATCTCTTCAGTTGCTCTGTCCAAACACCTGGAGCTCACCCAGAACCATTTTTTTCTCCCATATCTCCCATATCTCCCATATACATCCAGTTTATCAGTAAAACGTGCAGTTTGTATCTTCAAAATACCTAAAGCTGCTTCAAGATAACCCAGGAGTTGGAGAGAAGAGGGGAGATTGCAGACATATAGATAAACACATTTGCCTGTGAGTTGACATTGAGCCAAGGGACAGGAGGTCTATTTACACTGTTTTTATTGTCTTTGAATTTTTTCTAAAGCTTTTATTTATTTATTGTTAGAAAGGGGGGAAGGAAGGGAGAAATAGAGGGGGAGAAACATTGATGCATGGGAAATACATCAATCAGTGTCTCTCCCACAACCCCAACTAGGGGTCTGGCCTGCAACCCAGGCATGTTCCCTGACTAGGAATCAAACTGGCAACCTTTAGGTTTGCAGGCTGGCACCCAGTCCAATGACCCACATCAGCCAGGGCTGAATTTTTTTTATGATGTATGTGTACACAGAAGCATATGCATATTTCTATTTTTCAGATAAACAGAGGTAGGGAGATACAGAGATATTGAGACAGAGACAGAAAGCTCAATCCAATTTGGGTTATACATAGTAAGTATTTTTAAGGATAATTGCAGCAGCCCTCTATGGACTATCCTTGACCCTTAGACTTTATTTTCAGTGCAGCAGAGTAAATATTATTTAAAATACAACTTTCTGCTGAAAATCCCTCAATCGCGACACTTTTGGTCCAAAGTGAAGTTCAAATTCTTTATCACATTTCCCCTTGTGTCCTAGACTCACTGTCATTCACTGAGTTAAAGCTGTTAGTCTTTCTGAATAAGTCAAGTCAAAGAGCAATACACAGAGATAAAGTTCTTCAGGCAATCCACATATAATAAGTAAATGGTTGGAGAGGACAGAAGAGCAAAATAACATGTGCACAAAGAGAGAAAGTCTTTAAGTTTTCCTTATATATTTGAGAAGTATGGGTAATGCCCACATTCAGTGAGTAACAATGTACCAGATAGACAGACAATCCTCTTTCAAATCAGCCTACACAGAAGAGGAGCACAATGAGAGTAGCCTCTGACGTTACCTCCTCCACCCACAGAGGGTTCTGCCACAGGCTACTGTTCCCAGAGCAAATCTGAGTATCTTGCTATATTCTGACTGCAGGCATCAACTTCCTAGGCACCCACCCTATTTTTAAATTTATCTCTCTTTTCCACAGTACATTAGATGTCTCGACAGTTAGAACATGGTATCTCAAAATCTGTAAGCTCAGGCCAAGACTTAGTAGCCATCTGGACAATGAACCATTGTAAATATGAATTGACATCCTTAAAGACCAAATAAGTGGGTTGGAACTATGGCAACCACTACTTACACCTTTGTTATAATATATATGTATATGTGTATATGTGTATATATACATATATGTGAGATGTAGTCTCCCAGTCTCATATATATATATATATAAATCCCAAATATTATATTATCAAAAAAAGAAAGGATATTGGATACTGAAGCACAGTAGCTGTCTATCTATATGCATATATGCATATGTGTGTGCATATATATGTATGTATATATGTGTACATGTTTTAAATTTCAGAAAACACACTTTCTTTAAAACATAGATATCTGTCTTATATTACAGTTTATTTCCTTAAATAGTAGTAGAGTGTAAACTGGTATCAGACCAAATAGGTACCCCTATTATTTATCAGTTGCCTGACTTTGAACAACAAGTTATGCACAGTTTCTATGCCCCAGTTTATCTGTAAAATGGAAATGATAATAATATCCTCTTTATGGAGTTGTTAGGAAAATTCATTCATACATTTAAAACTCTCACAAATGTTTCTAAAATATATTACATTATAAATAATTGTTAGGTAATAATCTTCCAGAAAATGAATTAGCTTTGAAAAGTCTGTGATTTTGTTTTTAAAGAGTATTGTAAAAATGCATTATGTTATTTAATTTTTATCTGTATTGATATACAAAAATAACATTTTAAATTATTTCATTAGGTGTATACATACAAGTAAAAATATTGAGACAAATACATTTCTAACAAGTTGTCTTAATGATCAACAATATAAATTGAAAACAAAAGTTCAATTAAAACTCTTATAATGAGTATTGTATTCAAGAGGGTGGAAATGTGCTTTTGGTGACATTACACTTGTGGTTTGAATACTGGAGCCTTAGAAAGAAGATGCAACTGAATCTTGATACATCCTACCTATTATTGTCAGTGAAGTGACATAGGACTTTGAATTCAGAAACTTAATCTTGTGAAGCTGAGAGTTACTAAACACTCAGAAATTTGGAAACTATAAAATTATTATAATTTTAAAAATGTATAATGGCTTTTACCTGTTATGATAATAATCAGCTTTTTTTTCCCTAAGGGAATAGACTTTGATAAAAGTTTTGAGGCCCTGGATCTTAAGGAATTTTTCAGTCCTGGAATCTGCACACTTACTTGAGTACAAACTCACAGCAGAAAAAGATGTGTGAGAGGTCAAGTATTTGGGCCAAGTATTATTTGGAAATTTAAACCATTTGACTCACCACCCTATGAAACAACAGTAATGAGTATATTGACGCTCTGCACTTATTAAGACTATGGGGTTTTTTTAGCTATGGGTTTAGCTAAACTATGGGTTTAATTTTCGCAGTTCTGAATTTTCTACAAAAAAAAAATGGCCTGCCATGGAATCCTCCGCTTCTCCTGTTTGAAGGAGCAACTCTTCTCATTTATACTTGTCACAAAGGGTCAGGGAATCATCTCTACATGGACTAACCCACCAGGACACTTAATTAGAGCCATAACATGGTGTGTGTCAAAACTAATCATACTCTGAGTTTAAAACAATCCCTCCTGAAGTAGAAAATTATATCTGCTTATTTTGTGATAATTTTGATGGCACACTTGACAAGCACCCACAACTTTCTCTTTAGGAACAGGTCTAAAGACAATTGTCTTTACCAAAAAAAGGTTGATTTATGGCATTTAGTCATTTATAAAATAGGCCTAAACCTAAACAATCTTCAATGTGAAATTCATTACCCACCAAAGACAAGTATTCAATTTGGAACCAGGTTTTCCTATTAAAAGTAGATTTTACCTATTAAAAGAGGTAGTTTTTAAAAGCATTGTGTCTAGTTTCAGAGTATTCTGTATAGGAATTAAAATGGTCTTTCTTTTCTTAGGCAAACCAATTACCGATCTCAACATCCCTCTAAGCAACTGTGATAGTAATTGTATAAAAATAAGGGACGTAAGTAAAGAATAAAATACTTATTTGGAAATACACATACACATTTTTCCTCTTTAAGACATTGGGAATTTTCATTGTAATATGAGAGGAATAGTTGGTCCTAGACTTGGTTTACCACATCCCCCATAAACCACTGCCTTCTAGAATAGGCTAGACGCAAAATTCAGAGTAATCATTTCAGGAGAGATACCCTGAAGTTTCACACATACCTCTGCTCACACCTACTTAGCTCAAATTTCGATAAATCACTCATAGAGTTTCAGCAAGAGACTAGAAGATGCAGTCTGTACCTAGGGGATTATATGTATGGTCGATGTTCAAACATTGTATTACCAAAAATAACAAAGGATATTGGATACTGAAGCACAGTTTGTAGTTTAAACCTCATGGATTTTGAATTTTGCTGGCTGCCAGCCATCAAAATTCCACAAGATCATGAATTTCTTGTGGAGAATCATACCTCTTTCACTTTATCTCTTTGAATTTTAATCTGGTTTTATTCCCTGACTCAAGTAGTGGGGAATTTCACTTAGAACAGCATATTAATTAGAATAACTTTATCTTGCTGGCCTGATGATTGGTTCTGGGATTGATGTTAAAACAACCTATGTAGAAATATTTAATCCTTGGTTCTGGGCAGGAACTGCATCATATTTCCATTTGGCGAGAACTAAAGGCACAATTCTTTTGGAGCTATTGGCATCCATTTACAAACCACGGGGAGCCTGAGAATGAAGCCAATACAGAGAAAAGCCAACTCAAAAACTGAAGATATTAATTACGTTCCATGAGCCCTGTGACCATCCCTATTTAAACTTCCTCTTGTTACCTTTAGACTATTAAGCCTATGTAAGCTGACAAATGCTCTTCAAGATTCAATTGATGCAGAGTAT
The DNA here is from genome assembly GCF_004126475.2 of Phyllostomus discolor. Lineage (NCBI taxonomy): Eukaryota > Metazoa > Chordata > Mammalia > Chiroptera > Phyllostomidae > Phyllostomus > Phyllostomus discolor. Next base: position 54,551,018 of record NC_040907.2, read on the forward strand.
TACAAGAAAGTACATAAGTGTGAAATAAATTCATTTTTGGTGATTTTTTAGAGATGATGATTCCAAAATACAATAGAATACTACTATAGTTTTACCTTTTAAGCACTTATTCCAAATGTGCAGTATTTTCCACATTTCTTCGTGGGTTACATAAAGTATTTTCACCAATAACACTTTGAGTCCATCTTATATAAACTTGAAATGTTTAAATCATATTTTTGATGATGTGGTGAATTGAAAGGATCTTCCTTTTTTTCTCATATTTCTGACAATTCTATACTATTGTGCCATATCACACAATTCTTCTAAGACATTGCTTAAGCTGAAAGCAAAATTTCTTAGAAGCTCTCTGTCTTTTTTCTTGCTTAGTTATCTTCCCTTTTCTATGTTCTACACATACCAAGTAATTGTATTGAAATTACCAGCTTAATTATCTATCTTTATCATTACCATGTGCTCAATGCATCTTATACTCTCAAGGCTAATAACAATGTTGGGAACATAATAGAAGTTAATTTTTTTATCAAATAGGTTTTATGTTTTAACAAAGTTTTAGGTTCACAACAAAATTGGGAGGAAAGTACAGAGAGCTCCCATATACTCTCTGCTCCCAAACTCACACAGCCTCCTCTGTTATCAGCTCCTTAGCCAGAGTGGTGCATTTGTGTAATCAGTGAACCTGCATTGACATGTCATTATCAACCAAGTCCCATAGTTTACATTAGATCTAGTTCACTCTTGGGGTCATACATTTCCTGGGTTTTGACAGACGTATAATGACATGCATCTACCATTATAGTATCATACAATAATATAGTTTTACTACCTTAAAAATCTGTGTTCTGCCTATGCATTTCTACCCTCAACCTGTGTTAAACACTGATCTTTTTATTATCGCCATAGGTTTTCTTGTTTTCAGAACGTTACATAGTTGGAATCATATAGTTTGTAGGTTTTACAGATTGGCTTCTTTCACTTATTAATATACACAGTGAGGAAAAAGTAGTCTCACAGTTGTGAGCAGGCAAAACATAGAGTTCCTTTTGGTACTGTTATTTCTTTATTTTGTTATTATTTTCCATATGAACAACTATAAACCTACTTTTGCCTAACCCTGTATATTTAAGTTTCCTCTCTGTATTTTCATGGCTTAATATGTCATTTCTTTTTAGTGCAAAATAATATTCTATTGTTTGGATGCATCCCAGTATATGAATTTACCTGCTGAAAGGTCAGCTGGTTTACTTCTACTTTAAGGTAATTGTTAATAAAGCTGCTACAATAACATGCAAGTTATTGTGGGGACAAAAACTTTCAATTCATTTGGGGTAAATACTGAAGAACATAGTCACTGGGTTGAATGGTAAGAGCATGTTTAGTTTTGTCAGAAGTGGCCAAACTATCTTCCAAAGTGGAGGTACCATTTTGACTCTGCACCAGCAGTAAATAAGAGTTCTTGTTGTTTTACGTTCTGGCCATCATTTGATTTTGTCAGTATGTAGGATTTTGGCCATTGTCATAAGTACATAGTGATGTCTTGTTGTTTTAATTTACATTTTCCTGATGACATATAGTGTGAAGCATATTTTCATATGCTTATTTTCCATTTGTATATCTTCTTTAGTGAGGTGTCTGTTAAGGTCTTTGGACCATTTTTCAATCTGGTTGCTTGTTTTTTTTATTGTTGAATTTTAAGAGTTCTTTGCATATTTTGAATAACAGTGCTTTATCAGATACATCTTTTGCAAAGATTTTCTCCCAATCTGTGGCTTATCTTTTCATTCTCTTACAATATCTTTCACAGAACACAAGTTTTCCATTTTAATAATGTCCAGCTTCTCAGTTATATCCTTCATGTATTACGTCTTCGGTTTAGTATATAAAAAGTCATTGTCATATGACAATGCCTGAGGACTAAGCCACGGTCCTCTGGAATTTCTCTTGTGTTATCTTCTAAAAGTTTTAACTCTTGCACTTTACGTTTATATCTATGATCCATGTCGAGTTAATTTTTGTGAAGGGTATAAAGTATGTGTTAAATTTTTTTGTGTGTGTGTCTGTGTGAGTGTCCAGCTTTTCCAGCACTATTTGTTGAAAAGACTATGCTTTCCCCATTGTATTTATTGCTTTTGCATCTTTGTCAAACATCCATTGACTATATTTATGTGGGTCTGTTTCTGGGCTTTCTAATCTGTTCCATTGATCCATTTGTCTATTATTTTACCAAAACATTGTAATGATTACTGTAACTTTATAGCAAATTTTTAAGTTGAGTAGCATCTTTGTCTTTGTCTTCAATATTGTATTGCTTGTTCTGGATCTTTTGCCTCTCCATATAAAGTGAGTCCAATACAGTTTGTTTAAATAGGAAAAAAAAAAACCTTTTATAATAGTTATGTCACCCATTCTAAATAGTTTTTGTGGAAGGATACTACACCTTGCGTGATGAGCACACATTGCATGAAACTTATATAATGTTATTAACCAATGTTACCCCAATAAATTTTATTAATAATTGGTCTTTGCAGTACAATGGGCTTTTCTTCATAGAAAAGACAAGACAATACTCCAGACTCATCATCAATGGAGCAATATAATGAAAACTTTTGTGACCACTTTCTTAATAATATTAAAATAGATGTCAGGTTTTTTGTCAGTTAATAACCTTCCTTGTTTTTGAGGTAGTTGGCTAGGCTAGGGTACAGACTAATCGGTAAGGAGGCAAAGTACAGAAATTGACAGGAACATGGATGGTAGTCTTCTGTGCTCATAGAAGTGATCACACTTACTCTTTAATTCTGCTTGCTTGAAGATAGCTATGGTAAATAAACTGGAATGGAGAGAATTCTGCCCTTTCCTGAGAAGACTTAGGTTCAGGACTGCCATCTCCTGTGTATTCACTTGTTTGATCTCAGACAAACCACTTACCTATTCATTCAGCTCACCCCAAAGCAAAGCTTCTCTAGATATTCTCATGCCCTGGAGCAATGCTTTCTCCCATAGAACAGGCCATTTTCCCCCAAGCATTGAAATAGATAATATGTGTGAAATTGCTTCTCCTGGGTATCAGGAATGTATACATAATAATAATTTTATTGGATTTTTAGTAGTAATCCTGAATCCTCTGTTCTCTGATGAGATAATCTAGATTCTTAAGATTAAACTCTGTTTCAATATATCCCAAACCCTACCAAGTATTTAAGAGATGGCAACAACTGGCATCTTAAAAGAGAATGGTGGCTTTCTGCTTCTACTATCATTTTGAACATTTAGTTTCTGGAGAGAGTAAAATGCATAAAATAGGTTTTAGTAGCATTTTGAAATAGTCTACTTTACTCTGGAAAATTTAACTCTGAAACTATTATTTGTATTGAAAAGATGTGTTATTTTAAAAAGCGGTGTTTGCATGTCTTTCTCTGGGCTTTTGTACAGTTTTTTTTTTTTAGCTATATGACTTAATAAAAAGTATACACATAAAATAATGGCTTTGAAATCCTTTCCTTTATTTTCTTTTATTATTTATACCTTTGATGATTTTTAAGCCATTAGTCATTTACACTAGGTGTCTATTTTGTTTAGTGACTTGAACATTATGAGAAAGAAATTTTAAAAAGTTAAGAGTTATATATTAGAAATTTGGCAGCATCATTCCATAAAATGATGCATTTTATAATTTGTTACTCATGGAAAAACAAGTAGTATATTTAAAACTGTTTATTCAAAATACCAGATAGAAATCACTTCAATATCTTACTATTGTATGGTCAATGCATTTCATTTTTTTTATTTAGAAATAAATTTCTCTTAATCAAAAGGAAAGGGTAGAATAGGTTTAAATATAGCTGATGAGAAGTGATGCTTTAGAAGTAACCGTCCAATATTTAAATAATCACTCATTAAAAATAAAACAACATATGGCAACTATCATCAGGCATTGTACTAAATACCTTACAGGTAAAATTGTTTCTAAAAAGCAGATATGGAAATGTAAAAGAATATTTGTATCTAGGGAAATATTTTAAAAATTATTTAAGGAGAGGTTTTGTGTTCAGGGGACAAAATATAGCAAATATGAGTGGCACCAATAAAAGCTATAAATGGGCATGAGGCTGAAGAAAGAAACCTAAAAACATATAGAAGTCAGGGAGCTTCATCTGATATTAAGTGAAACATAAAGACTCTACAAGCTTTGGCAGATGCACGTATATGTATACATACAAATTTGTATTTGGAGATAACAATTGGTTTCACTGCAAAATAGTAATAAAAGGCTGAACTAATTAATAGTGATAAGAACTGAAAAGAGAAGATACAAACACATATCAAAGCAGAAGTGAAAATATTAGGTGCTAGAATAGATATGGATGTTGGGGGAAGGGGGATGATGGCTCTGGAGATTCTGATTGGCCCAACTGTCATTTGTTCTTTCTTTAAAAAAGTAAAATCAAGTATATTAATGACACAACAAAGTTTCTTTTGAAAAGTTGAAACTTCTCAAATGTTAGGTTTTAGGACAGGCTAGATCAAAGCCAAGAATAATGAGCAATGTCACAAGAAACTTGTAGCTAATTCTCTGACTGGATCGTCAGAATCGACTTACCAAATAGCCATCAGGTAGCTTCAAATATGATTCTCCAAAAAAGACACAAAAAAGGTTTTGTTCTATTTCTATTAGAGAAGTATAACTTGAATCTAAGCATAAAAAGACATTAAAACATTTGTTTGTTTAAAGAAATTTGTAGCAATGTCAATTCAACTCATCCTATTTTGTAGTCTCGTCATTGGAGATGCTTTCTGAGGGGAGACTGGCTTTTCTCTTTCCTCTGAGAAGCAAGCATTTAGCATCATGGTGAATGCAGATATTATGGGGTTCTGGAAGTATTAATCAAGAATGCAGGGTACCCTTTGCATAATGTGCAAGGTATGTGACTTACTGTATGTTTTCTTCCCAACTGAGAAAACCCAAACTAGAAAATAGAAATATAGCTGTCCCGACTGACAGTGACCAGAGGGGAGAGAAGAGGGAATTTCAGGGGAGAATGGGAAGGGTTTACAGGAACAAATTTAAAGGACACATGGACAAAAGCTAGGAGGAGGGTGGTAATGGGAGGGAAGTGGGGAGGGTTGGGTGGGTGGGCTGGAATGGGAGTAAAAGGGAGAAAACTGTACTTGAGCAATGATTAAAATAAAACTTAAAAAAAAGAAAGAAAAAAGAAATATAGCTGTCCCTAAAACATAGCATATATTCATATATGTTTTCTCATTAACAATTGTTTCAGTGACAAAATTTTTGTCAACATTTGTTTGAGTGACCAGTGGATATTTTTTAAAAGTGTGAGGTCTGTCCAGAAAGTATCCATCCATTTAATATGAAAAATAAAGACATTTATTGAGGAAACATTGTTCATAGGACAATGACACCTCAGTCCACTTCAAAGTAGGCACATTGGTACTTCACACAGTTCTCCCAATCTTCATCAGCTTCCCTGTTGTGTTTTCCTGAATCTCGTCACCTGTCTGAAATCTCTTCCCTTTCAAAGGTGATTTTAGTTTTGGGAAAACCACAAGTCACAGGGCACCAAATCTGAGCTGTAGAGGGGCTGAGTCACCTGGGTGATTGGGTGTTTCACCAAAAACTCTGCACAAGCTGTGATGCATGAGCAGGCACATTGTTATGATGAAGGTGCCAATCTCTAGCTGCCCACAGCTGTAGCCTTCCAAATCATCCAAATAGTTTCTGTGGAGGAATGTTCAAGCTTAACACAAAATTTAATACAGATTCATTGCTCTACTTGCTCAGTCATTTTGAACGCGATGAACACACAGTACACATGCTCATTCAACCAGAACTACTGGCCCCACTGACTAGTACAGTGAGGTCATCATTGTTCACACATGCACAGTCCAGTCCACTTTCCTTGGCTACCAGCTTACACTGATGTTGTGCAAACAATTCTCATTCTATTAACAATGGCTGGGTTTTTTCAGGACAGACTTCATATATGATTCGATCTGCCTGTCAAATTTATTAGTAACATAATTATCCATCATATGAATTAAAAATAAATAAACTCCCATAAGAAGTGACCAACCATAACTCCCCTTCAAAAATGCTATAGCCTGGAAAGGAAAATATTATTGAAATAATTTCAAAAATATAACTAGATCTTTCTAAATCAATACTCTTGGGTACTTATTGGAAAACTGCCTACTTATTAGAGGACTATAAACTGCATTCACTGACATTGACATTTCAGCAGTCACAGGAGTTTTGAGCAGAGAGTCAGTTCCTAGCAAAATGCTCTAGATAATATTCAAGCCACCTCATATTTTTTTGATATTGCCAGATTAACATCTGCCTACATACAGCTTATTCTCATCTCCAAGAAAGAACAATGCTAGCCTTGAGTTTCCCTACATCTCTGTACCTGTCACTCATATCTTAGTAGAAACACAATTAGGTCTTGGGTGTTTGTTTCTTTCTGTGACTCTCACACTTACTGTCATCATCTCTTATTGCTTAAGAGTACAATTAGTAGAGCTGAAGAGTCTAGCTAGCCTCTGACTAACACTTAAAGCAGTAACTACATTATGGTAGTGGTAAGTTGCATGACATGTCCTATTTTGAATCTAAATACTATCATTGGTCTGCTTAACAGGAATTTAGGTCCCATAATATATTTTTTCTTTTGCTTTGGCTTCCTTAAGATAACATATTATGATAACATATGAGCTTAAGATAACATATTATGTACTTGTTCTTTGTCTCTCTTCTTCCTATCATCTTAATACTGAAATAGCAATACTTATGCTAAACTGATAACATGAATTGGTGCACATTTCCTGAAGCTTACACATAGATCTTGTGCTGTAATACCACTTCTGATAGAAATTATCCATCTGCCCTAATGAAAAGTGAACTTTTAATATAGGCCATACCTTCCCTTTCCTCACAGCAGTCACTTGCTCTATATGACTAAAACAAGAGCATCTTTGTAAAACAAAAATGACGATTTATACATATTAGATGCATAACTTCATTGCTTGCAGGTTGGTAACCATGGGAAGACTGTATCTTTATCTATTTAATTAATGATGTAGGCTTTTATATTTGGTTTTCATGAGAAATCAGTTGTTGCCTGGTAACCAACTTGCCTGTGGGCTCCCAGAAGAAGCTGAGCTTTCTAAGCAAAGCACCCTGTTGTCTTATAAATAGGGCAGTAAATCTTGCTCAGACATGCCTGAGGCATTCAGCAACTCTTTTACTGTACAAGTATCTGATTCTGACTGGGAAGTTCTCTTTGCCAGAGACACATTCAAGTGGTCAAAGGGAAAGTAAAAGCAAGACCCCTGATTTCCACTTTAGCCTAATAGTAGGAAGAAAGAAGCGACCAGAGAGATATTTGCTCTCATTTCCCAAACAAAGAAAATAAACTACATTAGAGGAGAATTAATTAGCTGAAAATAAAAATCTATTATGATTCTTGGACTATTTAGCTTCAGGACAAACCAAAGCTCAGCAGGACAATGACAGAGAAGCACCAAAATGGAGACAGTGGAAAAAACTAACCTATAAAAAGGATTCAAGTTAGATATCTCTGTTCATAAAGAAAGATTTTGTTCAGTCAAAATAACTGTTCTCTGTGCTACCTTTCATATACTGTATTATTGCTTGTATAAAATTATCTTCTATTTATTACATATAACTCTTTTTTTTTCTTATGACAATACAAGCTCCAAGAGGGCAGGATATTCTCACCTACATTCACAACACCTAGAACAAAATGCAGCAAAAGATTTGCACCTAATTAATGTTTCCTGAATAAAAGTCAAAAAGTACTGTAAGTAATTTATGAGCTCTTTAAGGGTAGGAACAATGTTACCATTTTTCATTGCGCATGGTTGTTTTTCAGTGAAATTATATTAAGTGAAGGTAGCATGAGTGAATGGATAAATGGATGAGGTGAATGAATGGCAATAAATGAATGAGTGAATTAAATAAAAAGAAGATAGGACAAATAAATTCTCTTAAAAGCTACTGTCATGTAGTTGTGACTGAATACTGGTAGAAGAAATAGCTCAAAGTAAAGAGTGCTGAGGGTGTACTTGGAAAAGCAATTCTGACAAAATAACTAAATGATTGTGGTTATACAGAACAAAAAAAATGCCACATGCATTCTAAGAATTAATTAAGACATTTAATCATTCACAAAAATCTGCCTCACAGAATTTTTAACATTTAACACTTGGCTACCATTTATTGACTGCCTACTCTATTCTAGGCGCTTTCCTTTTACTATTTCTAATCATTAATGCATACAAAGTTAGGCATTGCCTGCCCCTTTCAACATGGAAAGAAAAGAAGCTAACAGACACCTAAAAGCTTCATATAAATTAAATGACATATACTTATAAATTGAAGAAAATTATTCTATATTGATTTACACAAGTCTAAAAATAAATGTTTGAGGTCTGGGGTCAATTTAATATTTAGAGTTTATCTACTTAGAAAAATAAAGCATTAACTGTGAAATGGCAAATCTTCCCTTACCCAGTACCCTGGAATAGTTCATCAAAAAGGGAGAAAAAAATCTTAAAAGAATTATACACTAGGTGAGCAAGTTTGTTTTGTGTTGTCTGTATTCTTATTTTTAATGAACTTACCAATAATACCAGAAAAAAATCATTACATTGATATTCCATTTGATAGAAACAAAAAAAGTGTGGTAACATCTATGACAAAAGTAGAGTATATAATAGGAAGGGTTAATGTATCAATTTTAAAATAGAGAATTTTTTTGTATATCTAGCAATATATAAATGCTATCTGTGATTCCACTGATTATAGCTTAGACTTCTGCAAGTAGTTATTAAAAACAAAAAAGGAAGGGAGAGAAAGCCTTAAGAAAATAAATGTAAATAAGATACTATTGTTTCCATTCTGGCAATAGAATAATGATTTATATTATTATTACTTGAATCTCCTTAAAGCAAGAATTGTTTCTTGAAGTATATTTGTTTTCTTAGGTATACAATCTGTTCTTTGTTAAAACAGTGAAATTGAAAACAGTAAAAACCAAAACTCATTAAATAGATATTTTCTCTATACTTGAAAATAAATAACTGTGTCATATAATGTTATATAACATAATAGTGTTATAACCTGCATAAAGTAGCAAATAAAGTATAAAATAAATTGCTCATGTCTCTACATACTTATATTTGTTTTTCTCTAAAATAGTCACTTTGTTGTATCTGTCATTATAGATACATGCAAACTTACTAGGAACATTGAAAGGAAGAGTAAAAAACTGATGGCAAAGCAATTGTTTTGAAAATATAATATCACAATTGGAACTAAGTATTAGAAAATAACACAATATATATAATGTGGTAAAATTAAAACTACTTTATATGTTTATCTCTTGAAATTCATACTCTTAACTTTTAGGCAAAACTATTGCTTAAAACTCATACCCTACAAACATTCACCATCTTCTCGTATGGGATTGTCTCTGCATGTGCTTGTATAGACTTGTATGTCTATTTCCTTTACCAAGTTAGGGAATTTTTCTATCATTATTTTTTCAAGTAGGTTTCCATTTCTTTCTTTCTATCTTCTCCTTCCAGCACCCCCATGATAAAAATATTGGTATGTCTGAAGTTGACCCAGAACATCTTTACACTATCCTCACTTTTGAATTCTTTGTTCTTCTTGCTGTTCTGATTGGTTATTTTCTGCCTGCTAATGTTCCAAATCACTGATTTGACTCTTGGCTTCCTCCACTCTACTATTGGTTCCCTGTAACTTGTTCCTTATTTCAATTAGTGTATCTTTTGTTTCTGACTGGATTTTTTTAATGTTGTAGAAGTCCTCACTAAATTCCTTGAGCATATTTATAACAAGTGTTTTGAACTCTGCATGTGGTAGATTACTTTTGTCCATTTTTTAGTTCTTTTTTAAATTTTTTGAAGTGATACTTCTATTTGTAAAGTAATTCCCACTTTAACTATTTGCAAATATAGTACATACAATGGGTTACATAAATAATATCAGGAAGAAAAGAATTTAGAAGCAGAGTGTTTAATATTTCTGTTATTTCACTTTTGTAATGGTGATATCTAGGCACATAATATATTTCAGGCATTGTTCTCCAAGGACTGTATTATATCATCTTAGGGTTTCAGCTAAAATGCAGATCCCCAGGCTTCATGCTGAAGATTTTAAGTCAAAATTCTTAGACTGAGTTTGAAGAATTTGGTTCATTAACAATCCCCTTATTCTTTTCTTAGAGCATTTTTAATTGTATTTTTTTCATTACCATTTATGTCCCTTATATGTCCTCCCCTTGCAATCACCACACTGTAGCCCATGTCCATGAGTCCTTTTTCCTCAATCCTTCCACTCTGCTAACCCCCACCCAGAGTTGTTAGACTGCTCTCTCTCTCTCTCTATGAGCTGTCTCTATTTTACTTGTAGGGTCAGATACATGCAGAAAAAGGAAACTAGGCCACCTTCTTACACTAAACTCAAGCATAAATTCAAAACGGATTAAAGTCTTAAATATTAGATCCAAAACCATAAAAATCCTAGGAGAAAATATAGGCAGTAAAATCTCAGACATTGATGATAGCATTATTTTCCCTGATATAGAACCTCAGGCAAGGGAAACAAAAGAAAAAATAAACAAATGGGACTATATCAAACTAAAAAGTTTTGGCACAACAAAAGAAACCATCAACAAAAATAAAAAGACAGCCCACTGAATGACAGAACATATTTTCCAATGCATTTGAAAAGGGGTTAATATCCAAAATTTATAAAGAACTTATAAAACTCAACACCAAAAAAAAACAAACAATCCAGTTAAAAATGGGCAAAAGACCTCATTACACACTTCCCCAAGAGGACATACAGATGGCCAATAGACATATGAAAAGATGTTCAATGTCACTAATCACCAGGGAAATGCAAATTATAATCACAATGAGATATCACATCATACCTATCAGAATGACTATCATCAATAAATCAACAAACAAGTGCTGACGAGGATGTGGAGAAAGAGGAACTCTTTTGTACTGTTGAGGGGAATGCAGATTGATGCAGCCACTGTGGAAAGCAGTATGAAGATAGTTCAAAAAATTTAAAATGCATCTGCCTTGTGACCCAACGATTCCACTCCTGAGACTTTATTTTAAGGAACCTAAAGAGACCTAGAACACTAATTTGAAAGAGCATAAGCACCTCTATGTTCATTGCAGTGTTATTAACAGTAGATGAATAGATAAAACAACTATGGGACATTTACACAAGGGAATACTGCTCAGCTGTAAAAAAGAAGAAAACTTTTCCCTTTGCAACAGTATGGATGGACCTGAAGAGCACTATGTTAAGTGAAATAAGCCAGTCAGAGAGAGACAAATCCCATAGGATTTCACTCATATGTGGAACCTAATATTTTGTTCTTTTTAAAGTGATCCACACTAAGACACATCATAATTAAAATGCCAAAGGTTAAAGACAAAGAACTGTAAAAGCAGCAAGAGAAAAGCAGTTACCACAAGGGAGCTCCCACAAGTCTGTGAGCTGATTTCTCAAAAGAAACTTTGCAACTAGAACAGACTGGCAAGAAACATTCAAAGTAATGAAAAGCAAGGACTTATACAACCAAGATACTCTGTTTAGCAAAGCTATCAATTAGAATTGAGTGATAGATAAAGAGCTTCCCAGATAAGGAAAGTCTAAAAGAGTCTATCACCACCAAGCCAGTATTATATGACATGCTAAAGGGTCTTCTTTAAGAAGAAGAAAATCAAAAATACAAACAATAAAATGGCAATAAATATAATTCATATCTATCAATGATAAATTCTAAAGAACAAAATGAACAAGCAGAACAGAAATAGAATCATAGATACAGAGAATGTGTTGATGGTTGCCTGATGGGAGGGGGTTCAGAGGGAGGTGCAAAAAGGTGAAGGGATTAAGAAGCACAAATCTATAGTTAAGGAATAATCATGAGGATATAAAGTACAGCATAGGAAATACAGTAGCCAAATAACATGTATGCATGACCCATGGACATGGACAATGGTTTGGGGATTGCCTGAGGGAGTGGGGGGCAGGGCTGGGTAGAGAGGAGCAAAGGAGAAAAACTGGGACAACAGTAATGTCATAAACAATAAAACACAATTTTTAAAATGTGCTGTCTTATTTCTATAGGATGGCTTTTTTGAAATAGGAATCACTCTTATTACTTGAATTAAAACATCTGATTACTCAAATACATAACACTATCAATAAATAGTTAATATGCATCCATCAAATAAGACAAAAGTCTTCAGGTTGCTTTCATTAAGCCCTTGGTGATTTATCTTGGAACTGATAAAATCCACTACAGTGATAACAGTGCATCCCAGTGGTTAAACATAGAGACTCTAGATTCTGAGTCCTTCCAGCACTTGGTAACTCTGTGACCTTGATATAACCTCTCTGCACTTCAGTAGATTCATACAACTGACATAATAATAGTACCTATCTCATAGAATATCTGTAAAAACTAAGTAATACCAAATAGATATCACTATTAGTTAATTTTGGTAGAATCAATTTAAGTTCTCCAAAAGTAAGGCACAGAAACATGATTTTTGCTTACTACTGGCTCCTAATGCTTAGTGAAATTCCCCCCCCGCCAAATTTAGATGGTGGATGAATGTATGAATAAAAGGATGATAGATTTGGACAGATAGATGAGAGACAAAATGTGACCATCAGTTCACTAGTTAATATATTTTGTAAATGCAAAGCTGGATATCTGACCAAAATTTCTCTTCAGTAAACTGTTCTGTTGTTGGGCGAAGCAGACAAGAATATTCTCTATGGTCTCTGGGCATAATTGTTCTACTGTTGCAAAGTGGAGGCAATTTTCCTCAGAAGTAACTTTCAATATTCCTTTATATTATGAAACATTTAGAATAGTATATGAAAGAGGTGAAAATGGTTTTGGCAACTTACAAAAGGCCCTTCCTCATAATCAATGTTGTGAGGCTTCAAAGGTACACATTCAAATCTTCCAGGTGATACACTTCTTACCAGGTAAACACAGTTATTTTTTGTAGTATTTGGGAGGTAGAGAGGTTGTCTGTAATTAAGTGACTCACACCGAGACCTAGAATCTTTAAAGCCTACTTATTACTGAAGCCTACTTTTACTGAAGTAAAAGTAGTTAAATTAACAGTTTATTGAGGAACTACTACACTTTGTATTCTGCACAGTTATTTCCTGTATGTTCTCTAACTTAACCATGAAAATTATTTTATGATTGAGGAATGAGAGGTTCTGAGTGATTAGGAAATTCACTTTAAATTAGATAAAGCACCGCAAAAGGAAGAACACAAACTCAGTTGTGTCAGATTCTGAAAATGATTTGTATCCTACTGTCTCACTTTTCCTTTAATGTGTGTATTGCATTAGATGTAAAGATAATATTTTCTAAAGTGTCTTATGAGTAATACTAGTGTTACAGAACAGGTCCAAGGGGAGCACAATATACTATTACCGAAAGGACCCCCCACTAGGTTTGCATTTTTCCACCACCAGAGGAAAGACATCTATCAATGCCAGAGATTTGTGAAAAGGAAAGGAATTACTTATTCAAGTTATACAGACTTACAACCAATGAGTTAATGTCTTCATCAAAATCCCAAAGTCCCTTAAAACACCCACAAACACACACAGTCCTCCCTTTTCCCTCTGCCCTAATCTGGGGTACCATATCTCAGGAAAAGTAGAAATCTATGATTCAGGCTCCTGGGACCATCAGATGTGTAGCCTTCAGGATCTCTAATTAATCCAAAGTCATGTGGCACTTTCTCATGGCCTATTGGTAAAAGTCCTTTCTCCTTTTTTTCTTCCAGGAAAAGTCTCTCCTGCTTCTTAAGCCACATGGCCAAAGAGAGCACCCCAAAGCCATGTGGTCCTCACCTCACCAAAGCTGTGGGGGTCCCCACTCTGGGATAGCCACATAGTTCTCTCCTGGCAAAGCCATATGGTTCTCCCTGACATGACTGGGGGGGGTCCCCACTCTGGCCAAAGCCACGTGGTTCCCTCTCCACATGGCTGCTGAGTGGCAGTTCTCTGTAAGCCACATGGTGATTCTCTCTGCTGCACGGTGATTCTCCCTCACATGGCTTCGGAGATGCCCACCCTGGCCAAAGCCTCATGGTTCTTCCTTTGCATGGCTGCCACATCTGGATTTAAATCCCTGCACCAATCTTCCTCTGCAGCCCCATTTCCTACTCCTCCTACAATCAGCTACACTTGCCAGCACTCCCATATCCTTCCAGCTTTACTGGGTTGCCATAATAAATCTGAGCAGGCGTGGCCCCATGGCTTAGAGCCAGTCACCTCCAAGCTTTCACATAGGCACTGAACCTTGGGTGGAAGTCACTTCCATGCCCCTGGCTCAAAGCATGGCCACAGCTATTTAACATATCTATGTAACCAGTTAAAAGTTATAGAAATGTTAAACGACCATGCCAGAGATAGCTGCAAAGCTGTTGCTGTACAAAACAGCTCTGCATGTTCCTGCTCTATGTGTCCCTTCCCCCAACTCACACCTGTTGGGGGGAAGGGGTGAGGACATCCTATATATCTTTCTAATATTTCCTGGACACCTTGAGTTCTGGACTCCATTACAAATCATTATTTGGGGCCTCCTTTTGGCTGCACCCTATTACACTAGTGTTCTTCAGAGTGCTGGCAAGTTAAAACATGTTTTTCAAAATAAGAATCTGTATAAATTAATTTTAGGAAATACTGTATCTTAGAGTTTTACAAAAAAATTGTATTAATCTTTGTACTTACCCAGTACTAAAATTAGCAAATGAAATAAATGTACACTAAACATTTATCAAGTGAAAAGATAAAATGTTTATTCTATATTCGAGTGGCAATGGTAGGCAGGAGTAATGATAGTAAGAAAAATCAATATTTGTATATAAAAAGTTTTGGGGTATATCTTACAGGAAATAATCTTATATAATTTCACCCAGCCTAAATTGTGCAAAGGTCTAGGACCTTGTAATGTCTTGGAATGTAGACTTCAATCAATAAACAATTTGGCAAGAAAATGATATGAGCTAGTTCTCCTGTACTCTAGACACTGTGTAAGCACGTGTCTGGGTTCAATAACAAAACACTTAAACTTGTATTTTATTGCAGCTGAGCCAGAAATGTGACCCCATTGTCACAGGAGAACAGAGTTCCGATATGGGGAACAACTACTCTGAAGTCAGCTTTTCACAGAGACCTAGATCACTCAGACCCAAGGAAAGACAAAATGCCAATACTTTGTACAATCTATGAAAGTGAAATAAAACTTACATTTTTATAATCAACCACGAATTAAAACATATCTCCTCCAAAGCAACAATAAAATGCAGGGAACCAGACATACCTCTGCATTTTCTACATCTACTAAATTGTAACTTTGAAGGCTTATCCAAATTAAAGAGAACATGTTGAGAAAAAGTATTTTATTCAATCCATAGTTAATTAAGCTTCTTCTCTAGCCATCTAAAGATGCATTTTAGTGAATTTAAATTCTTTGCAATGATCAAATCCTCACTTCGAGATAATAACTGTTGTTCACTGTTATTTAAACCAGTTCATTTGTGTGACACAGAGAGATAATAGGCCACTAGTATGCGTGGTCTCTTCAGTGGAAACTTGTACTTGGGAATATCTCCCTGTCCCCCCCAGATCTAGACAGCTCCTAGTGACTGATTCTAACCAATGAAATGTGAACGGATATGAAATATGATATATGCTATATGTCAATTTCTGGCTGAGAGATCAAATATACAAGCTCTTTCATTTTCTACAAATTTAGAAACCTTATTTTATAAATGGTAAATCCACAAGCTGGACGGAGCCCAAATTTATGAGAGACACCCTATGGAGTTGGGCCATGGAGGTATTATTTTATAAGAATATTGGCATTATAATTTATTTATAAAAAAATAAAATTTATTGTGGTAAGCTGCTCTAATTTGAGGCTTGCTCCTGAAAGAAATTAGCCTACTAGACTAATAAGGATGTCTAGACAATTCAGAGACATTAGAAATAATTTTCATTACACTTAAAATTAATGATTATTAACAGGAAATTACACCTGAGGAACATTATAAGAACAAGAGACCTTGCCTTTGATGTGAATTTTCTCTAGCATCTTCCCTCTTTTCTGTGCCTACCTTTAGTCATACATTTTGTTTTACCTTTTACTATGTGCCAGGTAGTAAACATGTGTATATGATCTTTACCTTCTAGGAGTCAAGACATGTTAAAGAGATGGCACTTTAAATTATTAAAAAATGTAATGACAGGTACTGGCAGTACACACAAAGGGTATGGAAGAACAGAAGATTTGCTATTTCAATTTCTTCGCAGTATCAGGGAAGTTTTCATCAATATGTAATCTAGAAGCTAAAATTATGAACAGGAGTTTGACAGATGGCCAACAAGGGTGGTAGATATTTCTAACAGATGGAGCCGTATGAAAAACAGCACAGAATTACAAAAGGCATGGCGTGTTTAAAGCACAGAAGGAAGTTCAATAAGTTTGGAGTTCTGGTAGGTGGTAACGGGGGAAATCGAGAGATGGAGAATGAAGACACAGATACCAGATCAACATATTACATTGGCGTCAAGGTTGTGCAATGGCATATGTCTTATTAAGGTTTTCCTCTCCAGAGTCCTTTAAATCAATTCCTTTCATATGTCATGAAAGCTTCTACTGTAACTATTTAGTTTACTTGTCTGTCTCACAATATGAGTTCCTTCATGCTAGAGGCTCTGAAATAATGAACTTTGTGTTCCTAATGATATACACAATGCTCACTACATACTGGTTTTAAAAATTGGATTTGATGAGTTTTACAAATGAATTTTAAGATGGTCCATGATGATTATAGGAATTGGAATAGAGAGCTTTTGAAATATGTGCCAAAATTCTCATCAAAGGAAAGTGAATACCTTAGACACCTGAATACATGAGCTAAGGTGATGAAAGTGGGAGGGGGCATAGTCTTATTGAATACATTTACACTGGGCTAGTTATTTTAGAAAACATTAAATACTGACTTTGAACTATCAGTAGCATGCCAAAACACAACTGAATTTTTTGTTGGGCCTGGAAATATTTGGGGGAGAAGAGTGCAGAGTAAAAGGAAGAGAGGAATCATCAATTTTAGCTTGAGAAAGTTACAAGTAAAAAGGGGTCATGTGGATTTGCTTAAGGTCACAGGTTGGATGAGGTGCTCTAGGGAAAAAATGTATGTATGTATGCATATACATGCACATGTATACACATATGGTATATATATGAAATTCATGTAAGTAGAACAAAAATTTCAGGAGATAAAATGAAAAAGATAAAGTTTGATTCCACTGGCAATGAGTCTATTCCAGCAACATTCCTTGACTTTTAAGGAATCTTATCATTTTGCAGCCAGCTGTGTAGTGTGCTACATCAAATGCCGCCCTTGATCAATGTGAGAACTTAACCAGAAACTAATTGGCCCAAGACCCCATATTATGTGTTTTGTTTTGCTTGATTACAGGAAATAAGTGTTTTGCATTAGTGCTGTGGTTTCCTTACACTATCAGATTGTGCCACAATAACTTCGTCTTCATCGTTAAACTGGAAGTTTTATTGAAGGCAAGGTATATGCTTTGCTAACTGTTGTCTACTTTTCAGATAAATTATGAAATTGCTTTAGAGTTACTGATTTTAATAAGAGTTTAATATAAAAATTTTAAATAAAAATTTTATAAAATGGAAACCATTTATACTTCTTTCAAATGACCATTTCACTATATAATGGAAAAGAAAAGAAATATTTTGATCAATTGTATCAAAGCATAGACATCTTGTTCATCCATTTGTAAATGTACTGTTGTCATTTTCTTCACAGTGAGTGAAAATTTAGCCATGTCTATAAGATAATTGCCATGAAATGGAATACCTGCTGCATCTTTCTAAAGTACAGGGCCATGATAAGCTAACAGATAATTCAATTTACCAATGTTTTTAACACCATAAATAGTGAATTCATTTTTTCCAGATGTTAGAAAAATGCTGAGGAAGTATATTTCCTAAAAAAAAAAATAAGACATGGAATTCGTATTATTAACCAATGGGACTGCATTTTCTTATATTGTATAAACTCTGAAATTAAAAAGTCTAAATAATATGATTGATAAGAGAATTAAATATAAATCTAACCATGTCTCTGCAAAGGTGACAACCTTGCCTCATTCGGTCAGAGTTCCCTTGGTTTTACTGACATATCTATCAAACAAAAACAAAAAATAAGTAAAAAAGATACCATCCAACTTCTATATTACTAATTTTGAAGCTATAACTGAAGGTTTTATGTAAGAACTTGAGACAAAAACAGAAACTTTGATTAAGTACAATAGTTTAGAAATAATTGTTGAAAGAAGATTATAATGAAGTTGTGTGGTAACAATCAACAATATTATGAAATTGGTCTTGTTTTAAGTGGAAACACTTAGCCATTTATTCTCTTTTCTCTCTAAGGGCTATAATGAGATTGTTTAAATGAAGGCATTATGTGGCAAACTCAATTCACAAAGTTACAATTTTGACAACCCATGTTATAATAGCTATTACTATGTAATTATTAAGCTAATAAACTAATTTCTCTTTCATATTAAAAGTTCTGTTAATATCCATGATATAGTACTAACAAGTGCACAGGTGTTCTGACAAATAATAAGAGTAATAAATTATTTTTGCAATAACTTTTAAAGTTACTTAATTATGTAAAAGAAATGCTTCTTGGTCCTTAGAAAGATATAATTACAATTTAACTTTCTAATTAAGTATCAACAGGCTTTAGATTTGAGAAATTATTAATGCTATTGGTAAGAAATTAAATAATAACTTTTCAGAGTCTATTTTATCTATTAGCTCTTAATAAATAGATATTTATTAACTATGATATGTGTTATCAATACATAGGAGAATACCAATTTTTATTTTCCAACATATAAAATATGGTAAGAGCTCACTACATCTATTTGTCTTTTAGGAATCAAGTTTTTAAATAATTTTAATGTAAAACATTAAGGATAAAAAGCTGACAATCACTGAGATTTAACATATAATCTAACAAGTATTATTATTTAACATAACAAGTAATGATTAACATTAATCATTATCTTTATCAAGACTGAGAACATTTCTAGCATGTCAAAATATTTCCTGGTGTCTCCTGCATCCTACTCATTACTTAACCTGCCTCCTCTTCAAAGAAGCTACTATATTCATGTCTTTCATAGTAGATTAGTTTTGCTAATTTTTTACCTCCTACAAATAAAATTATATGATAATTCATTCTATTTTATCTGGCCTCTTTAGTTCAATATCATTTCTTTGGATTCACTTGTTTCTACAAGTGATTCTTCTTTATAGTTTTTAGTCCTCTGTTGAGAGGTGTTTTTTTTTTTTTTCATTTATTTCAAGTACGGTTTATTTCATATGACTGAATAATATAGTTATGGCTACTTTAAAGGGTTCTGCTCTTAAATTTATTATGTAGGGGTAGGTCTTTATTGAATAGTTTTTATTAGGAGGATGGTTTGAATTTTATTATTTCTTAGTAAATCTAATAATTTCTAACTATACCCTGGACATGGTGAGTGTTACATTGAAGAGGTTCAGGATTCTTTTCTATTCTTCAAATAATGTTGATTTTAGTTTTGTTTTGCTTAGCAGGCAAGTGACTTAGAATGACTCATATTAAAAACTTTGTGTTTTCTGGTTTGTTCTAACCATTGCTGGGCTTCTCAGAGTCTCTCTTATGTGCATAGCAAACAAAACCTGTAAACACGAGGAAACTGCTTTACTCATAGCCTCCCCTGTCCTGCAGAGGTGAACATCCCTCCAGTTTCTTTCTTATTTTTCTATGGGAGGGATGATCTAAATAGAACTACTTGGTCATGCCTGCACATCTCTAGGCCAACAAGATTTTTAGTAATTTGCCTGTTAAGTTGTATCTAATTGAGAGACATAGATCACAAAACATTTAAAGAAAGCATTTCACATGAAATTCATAAAACAAATGAATCAAGAAATGGATAAATGAAAAAGTAAAATAAAATGTAAACAATTCAGAAACAAGTGAAAAAAAGGCAGGGATAAGAAAAAATGCCCCAAATTTATAATTAATATCCACAAACATATAAGGAAAATATTATATCCAATCATTTTAACACATGTTAACCAAAAGATAATGATAAGTACTGAGTCAGTGAGCAAAACAGATCAATATTCTATTCTTAAAAGGCTTGTATTCTAGTGGGGAAGGCAGACCATAAACAAGATAATTATTAAATTATATTATGCACTAAAATATACTAATTACTGTGGATAAAATAAAGCAAGAAACTGAGATAACTTTGAAATTTTAAACAGGGTAATTAAAGAAGACTGAAATAGCATTTGAGCAAAGGCTTGAAAAAAAATGAAGGAGCGACACATGGAGATACGTGAGGATGAAAGCTCCTGACAAAATGAACAAAATATGGAAACACCAGTGAACAAAAGCTTGTATGGTGTTTCAAGAATCTAAGGAGTCTTGTTTGCATGAAGTAAAATGAGCAAGAGGGGCATGCAATAAATAGGAGAGGAGGGTAGAGAGGTAACGAGTGTCCAAATTACATATGGTTTGGTAGGCTATTGTAAGGACTTTGGTTTCCACTCTGAGAAGGTGGGGAGTCATTAGAAGGCTGCTAGTAGAGGAGTGATAGGATATAAACATTTTGTAAAGGTCATTCTCCCTGATGTTTTAAAAATCTACTCTAGAAAGGTATGGTTAGACATTTTACTTTTAAAGAAACAGGTAGGGGACTATTGCAGTAGTCTACAAAAGGAAAGATGAAGGCTGGGACCAGAGTAATAGCATTTGATTTGTAAAAAGTACTGAACTCGATATACTTTGAGGATAAGTTGAAATATATTTTGTGATATGGTGAGTTTTAAGAGAAAGACAGAGTAAAAACAGACTTCAAGATTTTTGGTGTAATCCTCTGAAAAAATGGCATTGCCACTAACTAGAATGGGAAAAGTTATGGTAGAACATTTTGGAGATTTGAAAAAGGCAGAACTTTTAACTTTTTGTATAGAGTTGAGATATCTAATAGACATTCTAGTGGACATGTAAAGATGGCAATCATTTGTAAAATGTTTTGAGTTCAAATGCAAGGTCCAGGTTAGAGATATATGATCAGAAAGCAACAAAGGGTAGAGGCTACTGAAAGTCACAAAACTGAGTGAGACCACCCATGGAGTGAGTACAAATAGAGAAGAGAAGAAAGGATTGAGTCTTCAGACACCACAATGTTATACTCCTTAGGGAAATGAAGTAAGATCATTAAAGAACATTAATAAGAATCTATCAGGAGGAAATAATACAAAATGTGACATCCTACAAGCCAAGTAGATCAAGTTAATCAAGGAGGAGGAAGTAAGCATTCTGTCAAATGCTGATAATAGGTCAATTAAGATGAGGACTACTGACCATTGGGATTAGCAAAATGTAGGCTGTTGACAACTCGACAAGAGCAGTTATAACAAGGGCAGGATGTGACTATTAACAATAAAGACCCAGTCTGCATGGGGTAAGAGAAAATGAACAATGCACATAGACCATTTTTCCAAGACGTCTTTCTCTAAAGACTGAGAAGGTGCATGGTCAATTGGAAGAGAAAGTAAGATAAAGCCAGAATATTTAAGATGGGATCAGTTATATATGTTGATAAGTATGACCCCACAGAGAATGAAATATTTATATATGTGAAAGTTTTTTGAATTGCTGGAGTGGTGTCTTTGAGTATATGTAAGGACAAGAAGTCTTTGAAGCATTGTTAATCACCTATGTTACAGATGGCAGGGAGAAAAGGCGGCAGTATCTAAGTAAATACAAGGCTAATAGCTTTTTAAAATCTTCCTCTTTTTTTCTATTTTTCTTAGTGAAACACAAACAATGTCTTCCATTGAGCATAATTGTGGGAGATAGAGTCTTGGAAATTCAAATTTGTGGACAGGGATTGAGGAATCAATTCATCGCTTATGAAAAAAAAAGTAAATGGATTAGGAAATCTAGTGTAAGTGCAGGCTGGCATTAAGGACCTGGTGATCAATTGGATACATTAGAAAAGGAATACTCAGAGAACAAAGGAAATTCCTAGAAATTAGCATGATATAATATTAAAAAGAAAAAGACCCCTGGCTGGCGTAGCTCAGTGGATTGAGCGTGGGCTGCAAACCAAAGTGTCGCAGGTTCAATTCCCAGTCAGGGTACATACCTGGGTTGCAGGCCATGACCCCCAGCAACCGCACATTGATGTTTTTCTCTCTCTCTCTTTCTCCCTCCCTTCCCTCTCTAAAAATAAAAATAAATAAATAAATAAAATATTTAAAAAGGAAAAAAACCTAATTGAAGGGCTAGAAATATCCCAAAATATAACACATATAAATAAATAATTATAGAATAGGAAGAAAATATGTATTACAAATGTAGAGGTCTAATAGCTAAATAAAGAAGTTCCACACAGAAGAAAATGGGAAAACATAGAGAAGGGAATTATTAAAGATTAAATAATATCAGAACAGTTCCCACAGATGAAAGAAATTGTTTTCAGACCTGAAAAGCAAAATAGGGAAGAAGGCAGGAGGTGGGAGCAGAGTCATACCAAGGTCTCGTTGCTATGATATGAAAATTCAACATTGGTAGCCAGAGGGCAAAGGAATAATTTCTTCAAAATTCTAAAAGAAGTCAATTCTAAACTTTGAATTATTCACTCAGTTGAGGTATCCATTGACTATGAGGCTGCAGCAAAACTATATTCAGACTCTCACAAACTCAAAAAAGTTATTCTGCATGGCCCTTTTCTCAAGAACCCACAAAATATTTGCTTTACCAAAATGCAGTTAAGAAAGAGGAAGACTTTAGATAGTAAATAGGACATTGATTACAGGTAAAGAGCATCCTGCAGATTATGATGAAAGAAATCACAGTATGAATGCATACATGTATTAAGCAATTTATTCAGACTTCTGAATGAAGGCAGGGAGCCCTGGCAATAGTGATAAAAGAAAAATACAAAATCGCTAGAGTTTCTGGTGTGTGTGACAAAAGAACTCAGCTGAATTCTTTTTTTTTAAGATTTTATTTCTTTATTTTTAGAGAGGGAATGGAGGAAGAAAGAGAGAAACATCAATATGCGGTTGCTGGGGGTCATGGTCTGCAACCCAGGCATGTACCCTGACTGGGAATCGAACCTGAGACTCTGGTTCGCAGCCCACACTCAATCCACTGAGCTAAGCCAACCAGGGCTTCAGCTGAATTCTTTTAATTGCCTATTAGCTCTTCTTCCTGTTGTACCCTGCCTTCTCCTTCCCCAGGCCTGTCCACACAAACCCACCCCAGATAGTTTTCACTATTCTCAACACTAGAGCCAAGATCCTTTTAAGTCAGACTTACCAGTTCTCTGTTAAAACCCTAAAAGTCACTCTTACATGGGCCGCATCTCTTCCCTAACTTCATCCCTACCCCTCACCTCCTCAGTCTCTCAGTACTAGCTACACCTGTTTCTCCAAAACACCAGGCATGTTTCCATATTGGATACTTTGTACCCACTACTTCCAAACCCCTGCCTCCTTTAATTCTTTTCAAATGTTACTTTTCCAAGAAGTCCTTCCCCAACTTCCTATTTAATAATGAAGTATGCCTCCTACCCTTCATAATCTACCTTACTTTTCCCCCCAATAGCTTCTTTCCCTTTGAACATTATAGATAGTATATTAATATATTATAATATTGTTTACTATTTGTTTTACCAGCCAGAATGTGAGTTTTAAATGCTCGGGAAGCTTTTAATAGGATACTGTTATAACCCAAGTTCTTAGAGAAGTACCTAGAAATCTAGCACAGACTTGGCAAATGTTTCTTAGAGATTTATGTTTCTATAAGCATTTGAGAATTAGAAAAAAGAAATCTTATGAAATTAAACAAATGGAAAAATGCCCTATTATTAATATCAAGGAAACCAAAAGTTTGTGTGAGAAATAAAATAAAATTCTAGTCTAATACCTGACTCAACTGAGAAAATATTTACTTTGCATTAATAATGTAAACTTTACATACTGCTTATAAACAAAATTGATACTATAAACTTGGTAGAAAAAAGAGTGAAGAAATATTGTGAATCTGTGTGTGTATCTCTGTAATAAGTGGAATAAAGAAATCCTATTTTATTGTGAGAAGTAAGAAAAATAAATAACTGAAATATTAGAATTGCAAAATTTGAAAAACATTGATAACAACTGACAGAGGTTTCTTTTGGAGAGAGAGATTTGGGAAAGTTGGGCCAGTAAAGTATTATTTTTTCATAATGATTCTTAAAAATAATTTTTAAACTGTGTACATAAATTACCTCCCATTCATTAGTGAGGCAGATTAGTAAGAAACTAGGAAAATTCCCTGGCAAGTGGACAGAGGAAACTGAGACAAAGGGTTTAACATAACAAAGGGCCGGAACAGCTAAGCAATTAACATCTAACTGATCATTCTCAAGACTCTACCCTCCCTGACCGTGAAGACATTTAAGATTAGGTGATGGAAATCACCATAGTCAGGGAGGTAGACAACAAAAACCAGTTAGATCTAGGCTAATTGAAGATAGAGGAAAAACTGACAAGAGAACAACCCCAGAGATCCTGATACCATCGTTATGAAAATTAACACCACAAGTAATAATAGAAGGGGGCTAAGGAGGTTAAATACCATGGCACCTCCAGAAGTAGCAAGACCCCTTCCTATAACAGTGCTGCCAGGGTCCCCTGCAAGGAGGGATTTGTGATGGGGTCCAGAACTCAGGGTATCCAGGAAATATTAAAAATATAGGACGTTCTCATCCCCAAAAGTCTGAACTGGGGCATGGCACACACAGAGCAGGGCCACTGAGTTCTTTTGCATACCAACAGTTTTGCAAATCACCTCTAGAATGGTCATTTGACATATCTATAATTTTTAACTGGTTTCATGGATATGTTAAATACAGTGGCCATGCTTTGAGCCAGGGAGATAGGAGTGACTCCCACCCACGATGTAACTGGGAAGCAACTCCCCCTAGTTACAGTACCTGTGTGAGAGCTTGGAGATGATTTGCTCCACATCACGGGGTCACACCTGCCCAGATTTACTATGGCAGCCCAGAAAAGCTGAAAAATACGGGAATGCTGGCAGGTGTAGCTGGTTGTGGGAAGAGTTGGAAATGAGGCTGAAGAGGAAGATTGACACTGAGATTTAAGCCCAGGCACGGCAGTCATGAGGATCAGAACCATGTGCCTTTGGGGCTCCCTTTGCCATGCCCTTTGCGAATCTGGAAAGCAAGATATAGCAGTGATACAGAGCTCTCTCTTAGCAGTTTGGGAGAATGCAGGAGAGATGTTGGGGGAAGGAAAGCAGTGAAAGCACTCTCGCTGGTGGGCCAGGAGAAGGTGCCACGTGGTTTTGGATAAAGAACTGAAGATCTGGTGCCAACACAGGTGATGATGCTGGGAACCACAGGAGGACTGCCAGCTGAGCATGGATTGCTGGGAAGAACCGGGGGCTGCCTGAGCCACAGACTTCAATTTCTTTTCCTGAGATAAGGAACCCCGTACTGGGCAAAGAGGTGAAGGAAGGACTGTGTGTGTTTGTGGGTGTTTTAAGGGACTTTGTGATTTTAATGAAGACATTAAGTCATTACTCTAAGTTTGTATAACTTTTTAAATAAATAGTTCCTTTCCTTTTCACCAGTCACTGGCATTGAGAGCTATAATTTCTTGGTGGCAGGCAAGACAATCTTGTACAGGGGAACCTTGAGAGAAGAGGGATACATTTGGTAATACTATCTCATCCCCCACCCACAAGGGTCTGTTCTGCAACATCCCAATAAGTCAGAGTCAGAATTTGGCACCATAAAGCTTAGAGACAACTCCTCCCTCCTGAAACCATATAAAATATCAAGAACTAACTGACCAGGTCCACAAGTTACTCATAAGTTAGCTAGTGTCCACTCATACCTGTATTTTCTGCTTCTTTCACAGTGGTGCCTGCATCCTGGCCTGTTTCTTTTTCTCTACCTGGATAAAACTTGCTTTGTTCTCACTCCAGTCCATCTCTGAAGTTTTTCCTGTGTGAGTGAACAACCTGGAGGCCACGTGACATGTGAAAAGTCCTCGACTGTGCCAGGTAGGGCCAACCCCCAGTGTGGAAACTGCCTGGTAACATTATGATGGCTACTATTAAAAAGTAAAAAAGAAACTGAAAATAACAAATGTTTCAGAAGATATGGAGACATTAGAACCCCTGTGTACTTTTGATGAGAACATGAAATGTTAGTGCCACTGTGAAAACCATCATGGTGGTTTCTCAAAAAATTGAAAAAGATTTACCTTATAATCAGGCAATTCCATTTAGGGGTATGTAATTAAAAGTTTCAAACCAGAATCTGAAAGAGCTATTTCTACACCCATGTTGACAGCAGCACTATTCGCAATAGGTAAAATATAAAAACAACATAAATATCCACCCACAGATTACTGGATAACTAAAATGTTGTGTATACATGCAATTGAATATTGCATGTATTGAAAATGAAAGAAATTCTAACACATACTAAAACATGGATGAACCTTGATGGACATTTTCCTAAGTGAAATAAGCCAGCCATAAAATGGAAAATACTTAGATTCCACCTATATAAAGTAGCCATAGTAGTCAAAATCATAGAGACAAAAAGCAGAACGATGGTTGTCAGTGGCTGGATCATGCCAGATACTCTAACAATGACATTTAGGGTAAAAAAAAAAGGCTACTATTTTGGTTTCTGGTATTTTCCATAAGTACAGTACTCCATTGGCCCCTTGGACTAATTTGACCAACAGAGCCTGGAACCAAACTTGTTCAATATGTTTCATGCACCATTTAATTACTCCTAACAACAGTGCTTCATTCCCCAGGTTGAGGCCAACCTGTAGTGCTGACTTTAAACATACTTCCTAATTTCCCAGACCCCACCAGTGTCACAAATTCCATAAATCATCAGGGTCTAACTTAGAAATCGGAGTGGGTTTTCACTTAGTTTTGTGTCTTGACATATCTAAGTTTTGTGTATTACTCTCTCCACTTAGCCCAAGACATTAATCCATGTACAGCAAAATGCATCAGCAACTGCACAAACTCTACACTGGCCAGCAGGGAAAACATTCTAAGGCAAGGTCCTTATCTGTAACAGCCCTAGCCAGTGAGCTGACCCTGACTTGAATGTAGGGCTGGGAGGTTAAACTGATCACTGCAGCTAAAGTCAGGGCCATATTTCATAGCACTTTTTCCCATTGGATGACCCTCTTGTGTGGATAACTAACTCTGTGGTGTACATAAATAATATGTTACTTGCCCCTATAAGAAGATCCCCCAAGTAATCAAGGATGCACCTCTCAGTAAGTTTAAGGGGAGGCACAACAAAATTGTGGTTGAATTAAGAGTCGTCTAGAAGAGAATGGTCAACCAAAAAGTCAGTTACATTTAAGGTTCTTGTAAAAGTTTGGGGGAACCACACAGGAAATTTGTCATTAGAAATGTTGAGGGGAAAAGAGCTTATGAAAGGCAAATAATCATTAATTTCTCCCCTCAGCCGTGCCTCCCAGGGATTAAGATGTCACCTTCCTGTGCTGAGGTGGCTCTCCCTCCACTACTTCAAAATCAGTGTGTTCCCTTCCAGTAGCTATAATTTTACCATTTTCCTAATAGTTCCCCACTTGTACCAAGAACTTTTGTCCAGAAGAGTCAGATGCAAAAGAGACAAGAGCATTTTTATAAAACTCAATGATAATTCAGTTTGAATTCTTTTTTCCCTTTTGGCAACTTCCACCTGGAAGATGTACCAACAAGCTGGCCTGGGGTTCACATCAGGGGAGAAATAGTCAAATCATACCTTGAAATTGTCAGGATAAAATCCAGAATTTTCACCACCTTAATTAATCTTTTTTACTTTTATTAAATTATATTCTTCAAACCCATCCTTACTTGGCTAACTCCAACTCTTTCAAATTACAAGTATGTCCACCAGAAGTGTTTTTTGTTGTTGTTTTGTTTTTGCCCCCCCCTGCCCCCACACACACACCTTTGGACTAGCTAAGGTGGTTTTCTATATTCTTCCATAAAGTATTTGCCATAAGTATGTAAAATTGCCTACATAGATACCAAAGTTACCTATTGCCTTAGAGTGTATCTTATTCAACAGTGTAACTGCATTTAACATGGGACCTGACACATAATTGAATCTCAGTAAATAAGTGTATAGTAAAATAAAATAATCATAAAAAGTAAAATGTTTGCAAGGTAATATTAAAAATGTTATTAAAATTTTCAATGGGGAGAAACTAGGTTTCAGCAATATCCTCCACTTCAGAAATATCTATATATTTTTATACACATTTCCCTACTTATTACATTATTGTTTATAATTTTAAAAAATGGTTATTATATGTTTAACAGTAGGAAAATTGTTGAATAAATTGTTATATAGCCATGTATAGAATGCCATGTAGCCACTACAAAGAATAAGTTGTATTTCTATACATTGAAATAATGGATCATCAGTATTAAAGGAAAATATAATTATAAATTATTATGTATAGCATGATCTCATTATTATTTTAAAAACAAAATGCACATTTGTGGACAAAGAGATAAAGAAAGAAAATTAGACATAGAATGAGATAGAGATGAGTAAATCCAGGAAACGGGCAGGAATGTCATATCCATCTTGAAAAGGGGTAAGTTCTGAAGATGAACTGGAGTTCATAGGGAAAGGCCTCCATTAGTTCCTTTATATCATACAAAACAAGTGTTGAAAACAAAGGTAGTTTCTTTTATTTTATTTCTATTTTTTCTACATTTAGTTTAAATGCTAAATTTATTTAGAGCAAATCTAACAATGTTAACAGTGTTATTTTTGTAAAACTGGATTGATGTTTATTTTTCTGAAATATTCATCTGTATTATTCACTTTTTCTATGATATGCTTATACATTAAATAGACATTATATAAGACATTTTCTTGGCAAAACATGTGAAAATAAGAAGATTATTGCTAGATCTGAATATGGTATATTTGTATCTTCCACCCCATTCATTTTTAAAGTAAATAAATGGATTGCTGTATGGGTCATCATTTTTTGTTTAATTGCCATTTTGCAAGTTTCTGGCACTGGAATTAAAATGAAGGAAAGGAAGAACGTTTTTACATCTTCTGTATAAATAATTAGAGAGAATTTCTCTGAGTTTCTCTGCCACCAGGGAATATATAATATTTATAATTTAAGTATTTAAGTATAATAGTGTGAAAACTCATCTTGTTTATCCCCACAGTGCCTGGGCTTGTGTTAGGCACACATATGTTTAATAAAAGTTTATTGAACATCAAAATGATTGACTAGCTATAAAACTCAAATCAATTAAAAATAAAAGGGAAGTTTAATTCCCCCAGGGAGTTTTTCCTGAAATAAAATTTTACAGCCCAAGGGGAATATCCATTTTGGAATGAACTCTTAATGGCTGGAACTGCATGGGGTGTGGTGATAAATATGTTTCCTTAAGGTTTCCTTTGTCTAACTGTTATCAACTCACCAGGTGGCCGCAACTGTGGAAAAATATTTAGTTCTTTAAACATTTCAGTCAATGAAGTAGTTATTTAAACAGTGACAAATATCAAACATTTCTCCATAGTTTATAGCCTTTTTCTTAATAGGTTTTACAGTGGGAGTGAGTGTTCCTATTTAGACATTTAGTCAATGTCATATTTCTAATTACCCAATATGACTAATTTAAAATGTCTTAACTTTTAATCAAATTATCTTTTCACCACAGCATGACTACTTGTTTAAGTGCATAGTTTTATATTTCACAATGTATTCAATTGTTCAAAAACAGCTTTCCTTTAGATTGTGAATTTAACTTATATTATTGATTACCTGTCATGTTTCTGGTCTAAACATATACTGAAATAACTATGTTCTAAAGCTGTCCAGTTATATACTATTAATACTTTCAAAACATTGAAATGTTTGTGTTTGCCAACTCATTTGGACCTTAGCTTTCATCCTCTCCATCCTAAAAAACAAATTTAATCTACTTGTTGAAATCAACCCAATTTGTAAAGTTCAGTCAAATATCACTTCTCCATGAAGCTTAACTGTTTCTTCTGATTCAAAGTGATTTTCCCTTCCTTTGAAAATCAAAATACTGTCATTTATTTACATTTGAATATGATTTTATGTTTTCAACCTGCTTTCATTTGCTGATTTTTATTCATCTATCACTCATTTGATTTTACTAAAGTATTCAAAAAAAACATGCATTGAATGCATGCTATATGGCATGTACCATTTCTGAGCAATGAAGTCAAAGGGAACATGAAGGATTCTGTTTATAAGAAACTTCCTGTCTGAGTTTTACATTTAGTGTATTCCAACTACGCTAAAATAATTCCGGTCTTCCTATAACAGACTAATATCATCTTGAGAAAAGAGACTTAGTCATACTTATTCTTGGATACCTCTTTGTTTATCAGAGTGTGTTCTACATAATTACAATATCTATTTGGCAAATGAATAATTTATACTTAGATAATGTTTTATCCTTTACCAAATACATTGTAATAAGTTATCTCTTTTAATCTTCATTAATACTGTAGAAAATATTTGTTGTTAACCCTATGATAATGATCTCACTCAAGTTTCAGTGCTCATTCATTTGTATATCAAAGTATATACAAAAATTTCCTAAGATTTCTTACATAGTGAAAACTCTAAAAATGTGTAATTCAATGGTCAAGAAATCAGAAGTCATTTAGGCCAAATAGTATAACTATTTTTCTCCCTAAATAGAAAATTTGAGAATGCTAGGTAATTGAAATTATTAAGAAACAGGCATCAATGTCAAAAATCTAGGCATGTTCAGAGGATTTCACACACACACACACTAAGTCATAAAGATAGAAATAGAAACTGCTAAGATAAATGTCCAATGCGATAAGCACTTGATAAGTATGTAATCACTATTATTATAAATATTTGAACTTGTAGTTACCACCCATCATATAGAGTACTAATAATCTAACTTTTTAAACTATGTTTAAAATCTTCGATGATGGAAGGTCACTTGTTTGATTCCCAGTCAGGGCACATGCCTGTGTTGTGGGTCAGGTCCCCAGTAGGGGGCACATGAGAGGCAACCACACATTGATGTTCCTCTCCCTGTCTTTCTCCCTCCCTTCTCCTCTCTCTGAAAACAAATAAATAAAAATTTTAAAATAAAATCTTCAATGACTGAAGAACACATCCAGTGCAAAACTAAGAAATTTAGTCATCAGGTTAGTTCACAGACACAAGAACATAACTATTGCCTTTATGAAATTAAATAATATATCTCACTCATTCTTCTACATAACCCATACCTTTTGTGATGCTATGTTCTCCGGATTACATTTCCTGGTCCCTGGCATTTTCTTCTCTACCTCCTGAACTAGTCCTTTCAGCCTTCATATGACCATCAAATGTTGAAGCTCCTCAGAGTTCTGCACCAAATGTTTATCTTCTGACTTATTTTTCTACAAAGTTATCATAGTCACTCTTGTAACTTGAATACAGGTTATATGTGTATAATTTATAAGTTTCTATCTCTAGCACTGTTTCATTTTTTGAGATTAGATTTTCATAATGTCTTAGAGATAAGTTAAAATACAATTTTCAGATAGTACTTTCCAAAGAATCCTCTATGACCCATTTTAATAGATACTCTAGTTGCATAAAGTCGTAGAGTGTCGTTAGGTTATTCTAGGGCTTTGGTTGTTCCTTCAAGTGAGATGGTGAAAGCAGAGGATTGATATAATATGACTTATGCTTTGAACCACTCATTTTAGCTGCTTTGTTGAGAAAAGACTATATATGTGTGGAAAGAGAGAGGTGGGTCCAAAAAAAGAAGTAGAGATCATTGAGTACTCTCGCTACAATCCAGAAATAGCTCATCGCTGGTGTCCCTTAGACCAGAGTGACAGTAGTGAGGATAGAAATACGTGCTCAGATTCTACATATATCAAAGGTTGAATGGACATGGGTTGTTGATGTGAGTATTACAAAGAGAATCTAATTAAGGATGAATCTAATGTTTTTGGACTAAGTATCTAGAAATTTTGAGTTTTCATTTACTAAGATGGGGAAATTTGCCAAAGAAGTAGCTGCAGGGGTGCAACAATGAGGTTTTACTCTAGACTTAGAAAGTTTTAGGTGAATATTAGATATCCAAGGAGGGGATGTGTAGTAGGCAGTTGAATACATGACTCCAGAGTGAAGGAGAGATAATCAAATTGGAGATGCATTTTGGGGAGTCAGCAGATGGATTTTAAAGCCATGGGATTTAATTAAATACCTTTTCAAGTGAGGGTAGACAAGCAAAGTGAATCTGACTTCTCTGTGACTCAGCTCTTGACACTCTCAGAATGCACTTAGACCAAACTATGCAAATACCACATAAGACAGTGCAATTTTGACTGTTAATGTTAACTTAACCTTTTCCATTGCAAAAAAATGAGAAAGTCAGATCATAGTTGAATGGTTGAGTACATATTTGTTTCATTTATTGGACTAGGGACACCTTGAAGTTTGTAATTATAAATTATTTATTAATCTCTGTATCACCTATGGCTGTTTTTTAAAAATAGTAAATGCCCAGTAATTGTTGAGTTAAACTGAATTCTAAAATGTTCCTATAGCAAATGCAGTTGGTACTCACCCAGATCACCTTTGCAGGCCTGTTTCACCCAGGCTTCAGCTGTTGCAGTGTTGGCTGCTAAAGTTTCAAACCAGCACTCTTCTATGGAGGTTGTCCTTGACCATGGGGACTATCTTATAGGGCAGTGCCTGGGAGATTATGCCCCACTCGCTCCCAAGGGCCATCAGTAGCCAATGACTGATAGACGGAGCCCATAGTAGCCCAGTGCCCTTTTTTCTCTAGTATAATGTAAGTAAGTGCCAGAACTCCCAGGAGATTTAGGTCTGGGTTACATTTCTCCTGAAACCATGTATTCATATAGCTTCTTCCCCTGCCCTGTCACTCAGGTTTCTCATGAAAGCATTCTTTCAATGAATCATCTGCCCAAGGATTTCTACCACAGACACTATTTCTCCCCACCCTTTTTTAAATTTGAATTTATTGGGGCTGCATTTGTTCACAAAACCATAAAGGTTTCAAGTGTACAATTCAATAAAATCTCATCTGCACAGTACCTCGCATGCCCATGGCCCCAAACAAAGTCTTTTGTCCCCATTTCCCCCCTCCTTCCCCCCTCCCCCTTTCCCCAGCCCCCTTTCCTTCTGGCTGTTGTCTGTGTCTATGTGTTTTATACACACACACACACACACACACACAATTTCACCATTTTCCCAATAGTTCCCGACTCATACTAAGAACTTTTGTCCAGAAGAGTAAGATGCAATAGAGTCATATACATATATGTGTATATATGTGTGTGTGTGTGTGTTGGTTAATCCCTTCACCTTCTTTCATCCAGTCCCCCTGCCACAGACCCTGTTTCTAAGTAACTGAACCTATGATAATAGCCACAGATGGAAACATCTGATTCCCAAAACATTACTCCAATCTAAGAGCATCTGTCCATGATCTCTAAATTAATTAACCTTTCCAGTTTTGGAGGTGGAATTGACAAGGGTTTCTATATTGCATATTCTTCTTAGGTTTACATGTATAAATGGGACATCACTTTTCTTCTCCACCAAAATCCCATGCTCTTTTTTTTCCATAATAGACAGGTGTACTTAGTTGAATGTATAGATGTGTACACCATCTAAATGATAGCAAGAATAGTGTATATAGAGTTCAGGAAATCTTCATAATGTTTTGATGCCTCTGATGTTTAGTTAAAAACTTAGTGTGTTGTTATAAAACATATTTATTTTGGTAGACAAGGCCATGATCATATGAGTCAACCCCACTATTTTATCCTTTCTTTTCTCTTGGTAGATCATGGGCCAACAGGCTCTGTCCACCTGCCCATCTGTTCACATCTATGTAGCATCCAGTTTGTGCCTCACTCTGCTTACAGAGTCATAGAAAATGTCAAGACCAAGTCTCTCTTTGTGGGAAGGGAGATAAGAAGGAAGAGAAAGTGAGACAGAGATCAATTAGGACAAGTCAAGGAAAAGGTACGAGGGAGGGAGGGAGGGTGGCTGATAGTTTCCTGGAAGGCCAGTCTCTGAGGAAACTGAGTAATGGCATCTAACTGGGGGACTGTGGGAAACTTTTCCTTGACCCAGAGAATCCCTCTGTGGGCAGGAGAATGGTAAGAACTGGATATATCCACATTGGAAATGTTTGTGTGCATATCCCAAGGTAAATGAAAGAAAACTAAGAGACAGCATACATTGTCAAAAGACAGCACGGTGATGGCAACTCAGTGAGGATGAAAAGTAAATGTTTTCATCTTGTTAAAGGTTAGATATGAAGGGAGACTTGACTGGCAAGTCTAACAGCATCGATAATTTTGCAGTCTGGCTCTGCCCTGGTTTGGCACTCTGTGCTGTGGCTGGGTGAAAGAGGCAGCTCTTTTCCATTGGGATTTTTAGTCTCTGCACTGCTAATGCAAAAATAAATCTATTTTTATCTTCTTCAATGAATCTATCATAGTCAATGGAACACAACCCTCCTTTCAGCACAACTAAAGATGCTATTCCTCTTAGGATTGTTGGGGTTTTTGTGCTTTGCTTTATTTTGTTTTTTGTTTTTCATTTTGGGTCACATCTGCACTGAACAATTAAACCATCAAAATAATCTTACGTGGTTTTAATAATGGTGTAAATTTAATTTATGAACATTTCCCCCTTCAGGTGGGAGAACTCTAAATGAACTTCTCAAATCTCTGGAGAGAAGCATTTAGTTTCTTTATAGACCAGCCCGTTACGCCCCAGAGTCACCTGTCTGTTACTCATTCTCTCCGTCCAGAAGATAAAATAACAAGCTTTTCTCTCTGTTGCTCTGCATATTGGTGTTCTGAAGATGGCATGCTGAGAGAACCTGCCCTTTCCTAAAGTAAATGTTAGAAGTTTCAGGAAAAGGTTGCAGGTCCTTAGAAACCTCAGCTTCTCCAATAAGGTAGGTGAGAGATGTGAAGAGAAGGTCACCAGCTGCCCCCTGGGAATGATGTGTTTCCTCACAAAGAATTAATGGTTTCCACTGGGACTCTCGCCTTCCTATAACACTTATGCTGTAGTCAGGTTTCCACAAAATATAACATATGGCATAGTTCATAAAAATACTTGATATTATTTCTATAAAGAGTGCTGTCCTAGAAACTCTTCTAGGACTCTCAAATGATAATCTAGGAGGAAAACTGAAAGTCCTTGCCCTCCATTAGCTCTAGAGCTGACCTAAGGCATGAAGTCCCACCAGCTTTGAAATATTTTAACACTAAAGGCACCTCTGAATCCTCTTAACTCTGTAAGAGAAACAGAGTAACAAGATTGACTGTGGAGTGTACATGTGCCTGAGGGTAGGTTCTTCACCTTTGGCAAAGTTCTTATGGTTTTTAACTTTACTGAGTATCCATGGAGGCAGAAGACAAGAATGTGTGATGCAAGTTGTAGGGAGGGTGTCTTGCTCAATAGCCTTCACTAACATTTACTGAGCTGCCACAATGTTTTAGGCACTGTGCCAGGCATAGCATATGTATTAACTCACTTTATGCTCGCTGATATGCTGATACAGGCAGCATAATTTTCCACTCTTACACAATGTGAAGACTGAGACCCAGAGAGGATAAAGAACTGTCCCACAAGCACATGGATAGTAAGCGGCGGAGCTGAGCTTGAATCCAAGAAGCCTGGCTCCAGAGTAATTTTGCTCAACTGCTAATTTGAGATAAAAGTTTTTACTTCTCTAACACAGGAGACACTTCCGACAAGTTGTGTATTTTATCTTCAAAATTCATGCAAGTAAAACTTGCATGCAACACCTTTTATTGTTTTGATTAAAAAAAGAACTTTATTTTGTACCTGAATCTTTTGGTTATTAGAGAAGATGCTGTTGCATTTTTTAAATCAATTTCCAAAATGTTGCTCAATGGGAGAATGCAGATACTGTGTAATAAATTTTGTGATTGTTGCAGCACACAAACATGTGCAAAATGAAGATCTGCTGGTGAAAGAAAAAATGAATAAGTGTATATATTCTGTGCTCTTCTTTGCCAAAGTAGAAAGTTCAGCCTAGAGAAGCCAAGCCAGAAATTGACCTGTAAGCTGGAGTTGCAAACACAGGCAGCAGTTTTAGTCAATTCCATCACAAGGCTGTTAGTTTAGCAAGTGGTTCCGGGCCTGGAGATCAGATATTTATCAATTGACTGCAGAACTAAGTGAATCTGGGGAACATCACACATTGTGTCACTCAGATCTGAATACACCCTCCCGTGCTTTCTGGCTCTTTAGTAAAATAAAAGGACTGATAAATATTTTCACATCTTCCTTAAAGGGGGATGTGCACATCCAATCCTTTACAGAGTTTGAAGAGCAGACCAACATCTTAAAACCATTTGGGATTTCAACCTTATGCTCTTTTCCTCAAAATCCTCTTTCCTAAGACAGGAAGCCCTCCTTGAATCATACATGCTAACATTTATGAGTATTTTTGGCTTATTTTGAACTGGAATCAGCAGTAACCAACACAATTAGTACTGTTTTGTGTACAGCTAAAGATGAGGTACACTTCAATGAACACTTTGTCGTATCTTGATAACAGTAAAATGACTAATGAGCCACGTGTCTCTGTGGTGGATGCTGCAATGGCAAATACTCTAAATAAAATGGAACTGACTGAAATAATCTTTGTTAGTCTCCCTACAGAATTCCTCCAAGTTATAGAAAAACTCGACACCTGGCTCAATAACAATTATATTAATAGCCGTGTTCATGAAACACTTATCTGTCTGAATTGTAGCAACATCAAGGAAATAAAATGCAGTTTGGACATTCATCTATTTCCTAAAAGTCTTGATGTCATTTTTTAGAATTCCTTCTTACAGGTTCATCAAATGCTTTATTTTTTATATATTTTGTATTTTATTAATTGATTTAGTTGTCCTGTTTTTTTAGCATATGTAGTATGCCATAAAAAATTGCTAGAAAAAGAAGTATCCATTTATTATCCTTTTTCACTGCACTCTTTCTGGAAACCAATTTAATTCCCTACAAATTAAATTAATTCCATAATTTCATTAAAACCTCTATTGCAATGATGACCAGTATCTTCTAGTTTTTAATCTGATCTTACCTGTAAATATCAGACTCAGGTATGGGAATGATTGTTTCTTCTTTTTAAAATGTTTTCTTCACTTGATTTCTAAGGCACCACCTGACCCTGGTTTTATTTTTACTTCAAGAGCATTTATTCTCAATATCAGTGACATTCCTACTCCTCTGACCACTTTCCAATAGAGTGTTTCAGTTGTGTCAGCTCTTCTCTTATCTACCCACACTCACATACCTACCTGGTAAACTCATCCTATTTCAATAGAAAATACTATTCATTGTCTGATGAATCCTAAGTGTATCTCTCTGATCTGGATCTTTATCTTGGATTGTTTAGCCATATATCCAATTGCCTTCTCACATTTCCACTTCATAGCTGAAGGGCATCTCACACTTCATCTTCCCCCAAACAAAATGTTTTCCTTCTATCTAAAGCCTTCCTTCCTCAGTTTTCTGCAATAAATTCCACTATTCCCTCAGGCCCAAAACAGAGCCCTCCTTAATTCTTCTCTTTCTTCCAAATATATTATCCCATCAATAAGCAAGGGATTAACCCTCAAAACGTATCCTGAATCACCATTTCTTACTACTACCATTGCCGTTATGCTGATTTGGGGCACCATCCTGTCTTTTTTGGACTTCTGCACTGAGTTTACAATCTTGCCCAATAAAGTGCATCCTCTGCAGAGCAGTCGATGACCCTTTAAAACCAAAGTCGGAGTGTGTTGCTCTCCTGCTCTCAACCACTTAATAGCTCCCATTATATACCTAGAATAAATCTAAAGCCTCTGGCTACTTCTCTACTCATTTTTTTCCCTCCCCCTCACAATGTTCTGGCCTTTTTACTCCCTTAGCTCCTGCCAAGGAAACTCCTACTTCAGTTGTCACTGTTGCTATCTGCTGAAAGTCCTTTTCTTTTTTTAAACATTTATTTATTTTTATTGTTTATGCCATTTCAGTTGTTCCTGACTCTTCTCCCTTCTCCCACCTGCACCCATCTCCTCCCTCTCCACTCTGAGTCAATCCTCCTTTTGTTGTCCTTGTCCATGGGTCATGGATAAGGGACTATTTCCTCCCGTAACTGAAATGTCAGTTCCTCAGATAGACGCTCCCTCAGCACCCCAGCATAAATAACACCCTCGGTCACTTCCTATTTCCTTTCACTGCTTATTTGACTTAATGGCTTAATATTCTTAGTAAAAGGTATCACTAATTGATATTAAGTATTTTTCAATGTTTTATTTTCTTTCTCCTTCTCTATAAGTTGTAAAAAGACAAACTATTCCTAACATATGTAAGTGCTCAGTAAATATTTCACAGAGGGATAAATAATTTTTATTTGATGAGTTTACTGTTCTAAGGATTGGTCTGTGGTCACTTTTGCTGAGATGTATGTCTTGTCAGAACAAAGTCATCAAAAATATTCTAATTATAGTTGTTATAGCATGGTGCTCTTTCTCTACCAATTAAACTTCTAAACAAAAGCCCAGTAATATGTCAAACGTTTTTATGAGACAAAGGTAGGACCACCCTTCCTTCATCCACATCACTATCATGACCTGGGGCGCCTGCTGTCTGCTAAGACACTGGTAAACAAGTGCATTGTTGGATTCTTTTTACTGCTCCTGTCTTACAAACCTTTTTAAATTGTTTCTCAATTATTTAAATTGGGAAAGAATTTAAAAATTATTTAAATAATTTAAACAATTATTTAAATTGTTTCTGTAGGGCCTTTAATTAACATAGAAGTTTAATTGGCTAAATTTTGCATTTTAAAAGTTTTATGTGATTATAGGACCAACTATAAAGCAGCTTCTAACTAGAGAATTTTCTGAAAGGTATCCAAGTGTTTTCTTACTGAACGTTTTAAGTATATAACTAAGCACATTTTAAACCTCGTGTTTTGTCACACTTTATTCACACATTGTGCAAGTTACAGAAAATTTGCATCTTAGTCAGTATGTGTAAATCAATTCAAATTAATGCAGTAGAAAGCATTATTTAAAGAAATCAGACAGTGAATCCTATTGAAAAACATATGCATTTAATTAGATAAATTATTAATTACTGAAACATATCATTTTGTTATTTTAAATGCCCCATTTACTTATGAATTGAACATTTATTCTTGACACTGCTGTTTCTGGCCCTCCTGGAGCCTCCTTGCCCTCCCTGGGCCTGTTACCTCTGTGAGCAACTCTGTGGTGTGTTCAGGGAATCCAAAGACTCAAATCACAGCCCATCAGGCTTGTTTATTCTTTGTTTTCCCCTACAAATTTGTGTCATCTCTGTAATGACTTTTTATATTCTTCCCATCTATATGCTAATCATTGGCTCCTTTATTTATTTATTTTATACTCACCCAAAGATATTTTTTCATTGCTTTTTAGAGAGAGAGAAGTGAGAGAGGAAGGGAGACAGAGAAACTCTGATGAGAGAGAGCAGCACCAATTGCCTTTCGTGTGTGCCCAGACTAGGGATTTGTGCACGTCTGACCAGGTACCAGACTCACAGCCTAGGCACATGCTCTGATCGAGAATCAAACCCACAATGTTTCAGTTACGGGAAGATGCTCCAAGCAAATGAGCCACACAAGCCAGGGCTTCATTGGCTCTTCTATTATAAATTTAAGAATATTAAGTGGGAGGAGAAGCACTGTACAAGATGTGCATTTAAAAAGTTATAATGAGAAAGAGAGAAGCAGAACTTAAGCTCAGTGTATTTTATTAATCCAGTTACTATGAGCCAGCTGTCCTCACTGTAGGAGCAAGCTCAGCAAGGCAGGGACCACAGGACTTGAGAAGACAGATTAAAAGTCTTCTGTTGGGGGTAGTACCAGCCAAGCCTGCAGGTTGTGAAAAGACTGGCCCTTATTCCAAAGCCACATGGCTCAAAACTGTCTGAGTGTTTTGTCTGGCACTTCTCCAGAAAAACAGCACACCAAAAGTCCCTGTTGGATGCAGCCAACAGACCTTTCTGCTGGACTCCAGCTTGGTAGGGTGGTGTCCACAGTAGTTGGAGGGCCAGGTAAGCACACTCCCCAGGCTGGTGGTATAAGAATAGGAGTGCTCACCCCT
Organism: Phyllostomus discolor; assembly: GCF_004126475.2. Lineage (NCBI taxonomy): Eukaryota > Metazoa > Chordata > Mammalia > Chiroptera > Phyllostomidae > Phyllostomus > Phyllostomus discolor. Next base: position 54,591,552 of record NC_040907.2, read on the forward strand.
GGGATGATGGCACCTGAGGGGGGTGTGGGATATTGACTGAAAACAGGGACTTCAGTGGCGTACCCTCCAGGTTTCTCTTCAGGGGTCATGCCACCCAGATCCTTTCTTTATGATTCCTGTATGTCCTGAGTTGCCTTCCCTCTAGTGGAACCCCAGTAAGGGACCAAGCTCAAGGTCCTGTGCTTCGGCCCTTTAACCCTGCAGAGGTCACCCCTGATTTGAGAGATACAAACAAACCCTTTTCTTAAATATCATTACATGTATTGGGTGCATAGGTTCAAAATCATAACTGTGTATTTGTATGTGACTACTGTTAAGCCATCAGATTGGTTATAACACACATTTGATGAGGGTGTGTGTGATATTTGATAGTAAATTGTGTCTGAGAGATACTGCAAACTCTAAAGTCAATGTTAGTGTATTTTTTTTTAATGAACTTCAAAGTCAGTGTTGTTTTGTTGTTGTTTTCCTTTACCATTGAAAATGGCTGGAAAAATATGTTGATTAGATAATCCAAGAGATGTTGAAGAACTACAATGAATGTTACTTGAGTTGCTTATCAAAATATTTTTGCAAGTGTCATGAGGAGTATTCATGCATCAAGCATAGCAATGTTGTTTGCAGTGACTGATACAAATGTTTTGCAAAGCCAACTATTGAAGATTCTGATTGATTGATATTAAAGACATCCTTTGCTTGCATTTTAGCAACATCCGTGTTTCATTATTTGAAAAGAAAAAGTTTTATTCTTTTATCTTTTAATATTTCTTTGTTTAATAAATTCTAGATTGTAACTGCAAATAAATAAAAGTCATGTATTTTGTTCTATAAATGTAATAATGCAAGTATTTTTTTTCATTTCAGCACATACTGGTAATGAATGCATGTCTCAAATACATGTGATCTACACTGTAATTTTTTTTTACTGCAACCTCTGCAGGATTAAGGGAGCACCTAGGTTTCTAGCAGATGCCCTCCTCCTCCAGGTGGACAAAGCCCCACTGATTTTTACTGCCTGATGCTATGCAGCCTCCTCTTCCAGGTCCTGGTGCCCAGGGTTGGGGGTTCTGGCACAAGGTCAAGACTCCACACTCCTCATGAGATACTTTTGAAGCCAAGATATTCCTTCAGCTTTTTAGCTGCCACATGTGGGTGCAGGGGCCAGCCCTCCCCACATCTCTTCCCTTCTTACCAGTCTCTATGTGTCTTCTATAAGTCCTTGGTTACAATATTCCTGTTCAGCTAGCCTTCAGTTGGATATTCAGGTTGATTGCTCTATAATTTAGCTATAAATTAATATAGTTTTATTAACTATAAACTGAATAGTTTGGTGTCAAGAAGAGGTGAGTGTAGCTTCCCCCTACTTCACAGCCATATTCAAATCCTAAAATATATTTTAAATTCTAGGTGTTCATTTATTGGTTTACTTATCACAGAGTCCTCTACTGCCCCTATTTTAGCCAAACTTGTCTAGTTTGCTTGAAAAATATCTTTTTTGGCTTGAACATTTACATAGGAATAAATTTTCTTTTATAATTTAATTAGTACATTTTCTTAATCTGAGTTAATAACTGGCACATTTTTATGACTCAGTTCTCCAGAAGGGTAATCGTATTGTTCACATTTGAATATATCCTTAGTTATGATCTGACATAATTAAACTCCTCCAAATCACTTCTATTTTATTTTTATTTATTTTTACATTTTATTATTATATAAAAGTAAAGAAAATGTTTCATTTATAACCTGCGGTTCTCAACTTTGGTGACATTGGCATTTTAGACTGAAAGGGTCTTTTTGTGTGGGGGAGAGGGAGGACTAACCCGTGCCTTTCAGCGTGCTCAGTAAGGTCTGTGGTTTCTGCTGTGTGCTGGTAGCCCCTGCCCCCTGGACATGGCAAATGAAAATATCTGCAAACCTTGCCATATGTCCACTGGGGGACAAATTTGACCCCAGATAGAAACTACTATAAAGCCCATCTACTCCCTCACCTACTAGATATCATATTATTTAATTAATAACTTTCTAGTTTATCTATGTAAGAATGACTTTGTAAATAACCAAGATACTATTACCACACCTCAAAACCTGGAACAATAATTGCTCAATGTCATTATATAGTCAGCTCTTTTTCAATTTCAATTATCTCATAATTGCCTCATTTCTCTTTGTGTATTCCTTCTTTGCATCCTCTCTGTCTCCCCTTTCTCTTTCTCAGTCTCTAGACAGAGAAATGACAGGTAGATAGATTATAAATATACATCTGTACTACATATGCATACATGTATACACACAAAATGCACACACGTATGTATTATACAAGCATATGTGTGTGTAACTGTGGGTAGGAGTGGGTGGTTATGGATAGTTTGAATTAGAGTATAAACAAAATGAACATATTATAATTAATTTTAAGACTTTTTAGATCTTTTAAAAAAATTTCATTTCATTTCATTTCATTTCATTTATTTATTTATAGAGAAAGGGAAAGGGAGGGAGAAAAAGAGGGAGAGAAACATCAATGTGTGGTTGCTTTTCCCAGTGCCCCCACCTGGGGACCTGACCCGCAACCCAGGCATGTGCCCTGACTGGGAATTGAACTGTTGACTCTTTGCTTCGAAATGCAGAGCTCACTCCACTGAGCCACACCAGCCAGGGTTGGATCTTTAAATTTAACCTTCATCATTATCTTGTTTTTCCTTGTAAGTTATATATTTAAGAAATTGCCTCATTTTTGTTATAGAATTTTCCAAAGATAGATTTGCTAATTGTGTCCCACAGTGTAGGTGATCCTGTTGTCTTCAGTAGAATGTAGTAACTGAATCTAGAGATGTAATCAAATTCAAGTTCAAAAAATTTTTAATAAGCTGACTGACACAGAGTTTTGTGTCCCTCCAATATATGGTATATGATGTCTAGGTGTCTCTCTTTACAGAATGTTAGAATTCGTTGATGCTTGATACCTAGATCTTCTAGACTAGGGGTGTCAAATTCATTTTCACTGGGGGCCACATCGACCTTGCAAAATAACAACTAAGTTTGCCAGAATTATCCAATAGTGACAGATTAGTTTTCTTTTTCCATATTTTATCTTTATGTAATCATGAATTTAAACATGATTTATGTATTTTAATCCATTGTAGTTATTAGGGTTTTTTAATACTTAAATTTTCTCATATTTTTTTCTAGGAGTATCTTTTTGAACTGATTCCTGAATCCTTTTGATGTGACCCAAAAGTCTCTGAAAACCTTCTTTATATTTTACATTTCACATATGTGAGATCATTCAGTATTTGTATGGTCTCTCTCTAATGTCTCAGCTACTTTTTCAAAGATAATAGAGCATAACTTTTTATTGCAATTAAAATAATGATTTGGTGTCTGTGTCAAAGTTCTGTCATATATATTTATCTATGTATATTATATATGTAGATATATATATTCAGTTCCGATATGTATAAAATGCACATGATCTATAACATTTACAAGTCACTATTCATTTTTTTAATCTCAAAATATGCTGATGACAATTGCTAGCTCTGTGACCAATGAAGCTACTAGTTAATCTCTTTGAACCTGTTTTCTACTCTCCAAAATAGTCATATAATGCTGATCTTATTTGTATGTCATGATGGTTAAACATACAAATGTATTTCACCATTCCTTGTGTCAGGGTATTTTTAAATGAATGGGCAAAATTATTATCTTTAGCTAGTTTTCTTATTGACTTTCTAATTGACCCCTGTCTCTCAGGAAAATCTATCTCTTTCCTCTCCAAACCTTCAAGGTATAGTTATTTTGATGGCAGACATCATGTTAACTCTGTGCCCTGTGGCAATACATTTTTTTTCTGAAACACAGAAACCACAGATCTATGAGATTACTATGGAAAGGATAAAGAGCTGCAGTATGAAAGAATGATATCTGATCATCCCTTTTTCTCTTGCTGCTAACATCACCTATTATCTTGTTTACTTTCCTTCCCCACTGCTGTGCACTGAACTGATACTTTCAGTGATTCCTTCATAATAACTTCCCAAACCCTCTTCCTGGTCAGTGTGCTGAATAATTCTTCCATTTAGCACCCTTGGCTTGATTTTCATCTCCTGGAGAAATGGAAATTCGTCTTGAACTCTAGCAGCCATCTGCCTGTCTGGATTATAAACCAGATGACTTATCACAAGAATCTGTGGAAGAAATGGAGTGGTTGTGATTGTTGAGGCTCACTATTATGCCCATTTAAATGGGTGAGACCATTTGCCCTGTATTCTTATTCATTCCATCAGTAAGAGCACTTTAAATTTTTTTGGACTAGGAAACACTCTGTGGTTGAATGACACCTTTAAAAAAAAGCAATATCTCAGTTCAGAGATTGCATTGCTGAGAAAGAATTATAATAAAAAAGGTTTAAAAAAATAAAACAAACCTAGTGCCTGTCTTAATGGGGACTCAGCACATGCTTTGGTCTCAGCCATGCACAAACTAAACAGATTTAATTGCTTTTTCACATGTCAAAACCAGGCTGTCCAGAGGGACACAACAACAGAAGCTTGTACAGGGACATTTTACGCCGTATCTGCTCCTGGAGCAGTGGTGCTTGTGTTTCCAGGACTGTCAATTAAGCACATTTTCCCCCAGCACATATTCATTAAGACGCAGTTGCCAACTTCATTGCCACTGCATTTTTTATTATATACATTAATTCTGGGTGAAGGACAATTTAGGAATGCTTTTACAGAGCATACAGAGGACCTCTGGCTGGATGATTTCTCTATCATTTATTATATTATAATAGGAGGACAACATGGCTCTGTGTCCCCAATGACACATTCTTATACACAGCATTTACTGTAGTCTGATCATCTGAATATCTTTTTTGAGTAGTGTTCTATCACCACAGAACTTGTTCAAACACACCTCAATTCTTATTTATTGGCCTTGCATTGAAAATATATTACTAAATATTGGACAGTGGGGTGGTAATATGCAGCATATGACCAAAGAAATTTTATAACAATAGGAGATACGGATCTACTGTAAAAGTCAATCAAGCTTCTTTGTTTAGAACATCGAAGGATGTACACAGAGAGGACAGAAGAAAGACAAAAGTGACCATTTTTTAAGAGAGAGAATATGATATCTAAGAACAAAGGTGTTGTATAGTGATAACTTTGCGTATAGCTGATAGTCTTCCCCACCTGTCTCTATGGACTCTGTCTTAAATCCTGAAAGAATAGGAACAAAAAACCACTGCTTTCTAATGGATTGTTAAGTAAATTGGGGTGCAGGGCAGCATCCAGCCTTAAACTAGTGAATTGTGATGCACAGAAGACAAGCGAGTAATATGTCAAAAATTAGAGAGCATGTACACAGGTTTAAATTCAGAGAGTTATAATTCCCTAGGTGGTGAATCATGCGATTACTCAGAATTTGTTAGTTACTGTATGATAGTAATTGGGAACCCCCATGGTGTTATCATCAGAAAAGGAAGAAGAAAAAAAACACCACTAAGATATTTGGTTCTTAAGGATATGTAAAACATTCTGTGGTTTCTTGAATGTTTTCTTTGTTCTCATCAAACCCTGGCTGTTGGAGAGAAGCAAACTCCAAGACAGCTAGCTATGAGCACAAAGGAGGTTTGTGAGTGTGCTTTGGCATCAATACGTATGAAAGGGAAGGGAAGTAAGCACAAGTGGGCAGAAGGGGGAATTTAAACTATATAATATCAACCTAACTGACCCTACAGTGGGTTCTAAAAATAGGGTGGTGTTTTAGAATTATATTGGGAGTTGGGATAAGAAGTATAGGTCTTTCTAATCCCACAGTGAAAAGTCATTTAATATGAGCAGAGAAGGGCTTGTGAGCTGGGGTGGGGGCAATTCTCTTTGGTGGAGGCAGTGCCCCAAAGAGTCTGGAAGCTCTGGGGTTTATTTCTAGACAGCACTCCAAGAAGGTGGTGAGATTCTAGGTGCTCCATCATACCTTCTACAACAGTGGAAATGATGATAGTTTTGAGTGCTGTTGTGATCAGTAAATTTAATCAGCTTATTTCAGTGCATGGGGCATGAGCTGAGCAAATAAAATTTAAATTCCTCCTTCTTAAAATATGAACTAGGAACTTCAAAACCTGTTGAAGTAGTGAAGATTAATGGAAAGTATTTCTACTATCTTATCTTTTTAGCCTCTTGGAGTTAGAGCAAAAATTTTTTATATAGTAATTATTTGATCTAACCTTTGCAATAACTTTGTAATATAGCTATTATGTGCATTCTATTTTTAGAGCAATCCAAGACTAGATTAATTTTAAAATGTTTGCACAAAGTCACAACAATCAACTATAAAAGACAAAGATTTTATATAATAGGTTGTTTTTTTTTATGTTAGAGTTAGGATAAGACTTATAGTCAGATGATTTGTGTTAATTACAGAACTTCTTTTTATGAGCTTTATGATTTGGGCAAACACCACTTTTTGATCTCTATTCCTTAGTTTATGGATGCAACTTACATCATCATGCTGTGTGAGCTATGTTTGTAAAGGGTTCTACCCACAACAAGTTAAGTATGAAGAGATATTTTAGGGACATAGTAAAGAAACATAGAAAGAGTGATTCAGTAGTGAGATATATTGATATACTCAGATATTTGAAAATAGTTTACTAAGACTAAAACATACAATGTGAAAACATGAGCTTCCAGAGAGAAGAAAGGCTAGAAAAGAAAAAGAAACTTTCATGACTTAAAATGGAACTTGGGCTTGAGATTTTAGATGATGACCTATTGAAGGTTAAGCAGAAAGTAGCTATATGAATATTAAATTTTAGAAATATCACTCTAGAAGCAGATGGGTACTAGAAGGAAGGAAAAAAGGATGGAGGTTGAAGCCCTACTTGAAATTCTTTTTAAAAATATTGAGAAACCAAACTGGAAAGAAAATATGACAGCCCGTTTAAAGAGAAGGATGTAGGTTCAAGAAACATTGAAGTGATGAATATAATAGTAAAACTCAATATTTATTGATTTATTTAACAAAATATTGTTAAGTACTTTATTTATGAAGTTTGTAAACTCCTGGAGATTTCTCCATGTTTACATGGACAAAAATACATAAACAATTTCTCATTTTTATTAATGTTTTGAAGAAAAAAGTAAAATGTATGCACTTAACTCATTCTACAACTCTGCTTTACTTTATTGTCTGCTATAAAAAGAACCCCTGCTTTGTGATGATTCTTTCTCCTTTCTTAATGTCCACATTTACTTTGAAATACTTTATCCAGAATTAATGTGTGTTAATTTCAGTATTAGAGTAATGCTAGTGCTAAAAGAAATTAATCCCATAATTTCTATGGCTTAGCTCAGTAAGGGTTTACATTTTATGTATGTAACAATCTAATGTGGGTGCTTCTAGTTGATGAAAGGCTTCCTGTTTACATTCTTGCCAGGATCCCTCTACCCTGTAGCTATGATCACCTCTAGGTTCTCAGAGTGTAACCGGAAGACACTGGCGTCCAGGCTGCCTGTCACTACCAAATCCAATAAGCAATGACAGCGATTGAATCTTTTATAGGCACTTTATTCAGATGGCCGGTGATCTGAGAAGATGGCGGGTTCACATCCTAACAAACCATCTTACTCTTTCTTTCCTGGCCAGATCTTTTATAAGGGGGTTGGGGGAGGCAAACAAGGTGTCAGCGAAAGCCTTTGAAATTCAACAGTTGCCTCCAAGGGGGAAGGGTAGTCGCTTGCTTCTTCCTGGAACAGATGTCTCCAGACAAGGTAATCTCCAACCAATGCCCCAGGAGGTCAACTGCTTATTCTCAGGCACCAGGATGGGCCTTATGTGTAGTCGCTGAAACAAAAACTTAACATACACATTACTTGCTAGATTTATCACTATTTACCTTAAGCTAAATTTTCCCAAGTCTTAAGCCCCTATCATTCCCCACCATTAGTATTAAACTATCTCATTTCTATGAGATCAGCTTCCTATGGAAGTATTCACTTTGTTGCCATGCCTGTTGCTGGACACTGGATTGTTCAGCGGGGGTTTTAGGAATACACAAAACTGCGGACTTACATAAGGGGGAAGACTGTATACAACAACAAGCTATGATACTGAAGAAAATGGCAAGGATAAAAACAATAAAAGCTTCTTGAAGAACAGATATGCTGGGCAGCCAGGAGGTTAGTTTAGACCAATCAATGCCAAAGAATCCTTCTCCCTGTTTTATATTGGACACCACATCATTTATTTGCTTTACATTATGCTCTATAAGCTGTGAACTATCAGTTAGGTTAAAACAGCAGAGTCCCTTAAATTCCTCACATCCATGATTGTCTTAAAAGAAGGTAGTTTATAGCTGCACGATTTTCTAGTACTGCTTTTCTGACTTGTCCTAATTTTTGAATAATGGCACTAATAGCTTGAGAGGTGGCATTTAAGGCTTTTACCATAGCACAGACTAACCTGCTTATTTCTATATTTAAATAAGTTACCATGGTTGACATTACACATATAATTAAGGACACATATTCAGCAGGGCTAAAAGGTGTAAGTCATTGATGCAATCAGGTATAAGAGAGACATCCCGTCGAACCTGGGTTAAGTGGGGCTTCTGAGGCATAAACACCGTCAGTCTTCCCAGAGAGCACGGTCCCCCAGAGCTGTTTGCTGAAACATAAGAATAAACTGTCATTCCACATATCAGGAACCATCCTATTGGCAGCTTAACATGGGCATAAGCATAAGATACATCACTGGTGGTGGTGCAATTCACCTTCATACCTGCTGATAGCACAAGACAGTTTTTAGTGCAATTGACAAAAATTACATATTCTCTAGCTGGGGTTACATTAGCGACCTTCAATGAAAACTTTTCCCTGTCTTTTATATTTACCACTGGTCCCCAATTATAAATGTCAAAGTAGGCCATTTTCTTTTCAATATGCTCAAACATAGTATAGTTTCTAAAGCTTTCCAAAGGGGCACAGACACCTATAAGACATGAACTGAAAGTTTGTTTTACATAAGTTCCTCCTGCAAGACAAAAGTCAGAAATATTCAGGACATTTTTCCCCAAATATACCCAGATGTTTTCATCCTGTTTGAATGGAATAAGTTGTCCATAACAAGGGGTCAAACAGGAGGTAATGAAGAGAACATAAGTCACTGTTTTTCAAAGATGACTTTCAGATCTTCTTCCTGTGCTTTCTTTATTCTGGTGTGATGAATCTAAGGTTTTATTCCTGCCAGCTTCACTGCAGTTGGGGTGGTGAGGAGTATATCCCAAGGTCCAGTCCACTTTTCTTCTAGTTGATTTTCTGGGGATCCTGTCCTCCAAATCTTGAGCAGCACCTTATCTCCTGATTTGAAGGAATGCAGTGGACCTATGGGAGAGAAGTCCCTAATACAGGCAAAGTCATTCATCACAGCTAAGGTCTGATTTAAATATTGCACATATTTTTTTTCTTACCTTCAGATTTTTATCTATATACATCTCTTTCACCCCAATTGTGACCTGAAATGGCTATCTCTACACAATTTTATAGGGACTCAACTGAATCCCACTTCTAGGAGCCACGTTTATCCTGAGCAGGGCAATAAGTAAAGCTTGATCCCAATGAAGATGAGCTTCTTGACACTTTGGCTATATTTTTCTTCAAGGTGTGGTTCGTCTTTTCTACTTTCCCAGAAGCCTGGGGGTCTCTATGCCATGTGGTGTCTCCACTTAATTCCTAGGATTTTAATAACCTTCTGTGTGATTTCTGAAACAAAAGCAGGTCTGTTATCGCTCTGAATGCTGTCAGGGAGAACAAAGCGAGGGATTATTTCCTCTAATAGTGCTTTTACTACTTCTGAAGATTTTTCTGTTCTAGTGGGATAGGCTTCTACCCATCCTGAAAAAGTGTCCACAAAGGTTAACAAATATTTCCACCCTCAGAGCTTTGGCATCTGGGTAAAGTCTATTTGCCAGTTCTTGAATGGGCACTGTTATTGATATTGCTTTCTTTCTTTCTTTTGGTGGGGTTCTGTTTTGGGGTTGTTTTTGGCATACAACACATCTAGCAGTTATTTTTCTTATTGCTTTAGAAATTCCGGAACCTGTGAGCCACAGTTGACATAGGTGGTTGATGAGTCTTTTCCACAGTGCGTGGCCTCGTGCAAATGCTTTATGACTGGCTCTACTCAATGTTCAGGAAAACAGTATAGCTTCTTTCTTATTCTTTTCTATTGGCTATCAGGACCTTCTTCATTAAAACTCCATTCCTTAACTTTTTCTAAGTCTGCAGTCTTAGAAAATATTCAGGGTCAAATATTCAGTGTCAAATTTTGACAAGTCCAGAACAAGTATTAATGGCATCATAAATATTCCTTTAGCAGCCTCTTTTGTTGTCCATTCAGCCAAATTGCTTTCTCTAGCCACTTCAGCTCCCTCTCTTTGATGCCCCGGGCAGTGCATGACTGCCACCTGTAAAGGTGCCTGGACAGCCTCTAATAACTTTAGAATTTTGGCTGCATGCTCAATTTCTTTTTATTGGAGGTTACCAGTCCTCTGTCTTCCCAGATGGAACCATGTGCATGCAAAATTAAAAGCTAACCTTGAGTTGATACACACATTCACTCTCTTTCCATGTGATAATTCCAGCACCCTTGTCAATGCAGCCAGTTCAGCCTTCTGGGCAGAGGTTCCTGGCAGCAAGGCCTTGGCCTCCACTATTCCTTGAAGAGTCACAACTGCATATCCAGCTTCTCTGCTTCCTTTGTCCATATAACTGCTTCCGTCTGTACAGAGAGTCCAGTCTGCTTCTTCTACAGGATGGTTCTGTAAATCAATTCTGCTAGAATACACTTCATCAGTTATTTCAGCACAGTCATGTATTAGTGCAGCCGAGTCAGGGTCTGGGAGAAAAGGGCAGGAATTACTTTACTTACAGTTTTGAGGGAGACGTTGGGATTGTCGAGCAGAAAGGGCTTGGTACCTGCCCATTCTTTCAGCAGTCAGCCACATATTTCCCTTTTGCTCCAGCAGGCTCAACACTTGCTTCGACACATAACTGGCATAGGCTGCCCCAAGGCAAACTTTTTCAGTTTCCTCCAAGAGCTTGCAGGTGGTTGCCACTCTCAAGCAGGCTGGCCACCCCTGGACAGTGTGATTTAATATCCTTGACAATTATGCGATGGATTGCAAATGTCATTAAGCATTTGGGTGAGGAATTCTAGGGCAACGCCCTGTTTCTCACACACATATCATTGAAAGGGCTCCAGTAGGCTTGAAAACCCCAAGGCTGGTGCTGAAGCCAGGTGCACTTTCAGAGACTCAAAAGCCTGAGTGCACTCCTTTGTCCACTTGAAAGGGCTATATTCCGGTCCCTTCAGAGCCTCACACAGTAGATTAGCAGTGAGCCCAAAGCTTGGAATTCAAATGCAGCAGTCACTTGCCATCCTCAGGAATCTCCTTAACTGTTTCCTGGTGTTGGGAGGGGTCCTCTGTGGACTTTGGTTGCACTTACTCAGACTTTCTGTTCAGGGATGCCTTTCCCATTCCTTCAAGGAGGCATCTCTTATAAAGCTTTAAGAGAGGAAGGCCATCCCCTTAAGGGTCCCAGTTGGGCTCAGTTATAGGTATTGCCCTGGGAAGGCCCAGAGCCCCATCTGGATTTTCTTGGTGTAACCTCTGAGACTCTTCATTTGAAGCAAAGAATTCAATAAGGCTCCTATGTCTGCCCAACTGAGATGATAAATGACAAAAAATGACGCAATCAAATCAATCATTTTAGCAGGGTTATGTCCATAAGAAGGGTTTGAGCTTTTCCAGTTTAACAGATCCAATGTTCAAAACAGAATATGTGCCAGATAACATCTAGCAGACTGGCCATCTGGCCTTACTCTCACAGAAAGAAGTCTCCAAAAAGGATATTGCCCTGCCCCGGTAGGGGCTTTTCCTCCACCGAATCTGGTTTCTTGACCGATTCAAGACAGCCATGCCAGTTCAGGTGCACTTTTCCCATTTCACTCACAAGAGTGGATCCCCTGGGGCTGCAGGAACTCTGACCAGCCTGCAGCGGTTTTAATGCCTAGATCTTCCTGGCCCCTCTCCTCTGACCTTCTATCTTTCATATGTAAATTCCCTTTTCTCTGAGCTATTAACCAACTTTCCTCTTTTTTTGCTTTTTAACTCTGCATGCATCTTTATCATGTAAACCCAAAAACTTCTAGGTAAGGCAGTTTGTCCCACTTCCCTGATTTTGACAAAACACTTGTAGTTACAGTATAATACAGTAATTTAAAGACCCATTCAGTGACCAGCACTCTCCTGAGTCTAAATTATACAGGACACAAACAGAACAGCACTACAACAAAACAACATACACTTTCGATATACGCTCATACGTCGATCAATTTACCAGAACCCACCCCAGCGGGCTGTTTTTCGGAACGGAGGGTTGTCCCCCACCCCCCCCATATCACCAGATGGAACTCCACAGAGCTCCAAACAGACGCCCTTTTGGGACGAGAACAGTTGTCCTTGCGGACCAGACGGAGCTCCAAACAGATGCCCTTTTGGGACCAGAACACAGATGTCCTTTAGGACCAGACAGAGCTCCAACAGAAGGTACCCAAACAGAGCAGAAGACCTAATTTGTGACCCGGGATTTCAACCTGAACGAGAAAGCGCAACGATTCAATCCAGTGTGATGCACGACAAGAGGTGCTGGGAACAAGGGATGAGAATCCCCAAGTGAAATCACTTGGCAGCTGCTTGGGATTCTCTGACTCCAAGCCCCCAGGGACCCTCAGTCCAGGCAGCCAGTGGGACTCCCCGCCAAACACCCAAACTTACCGGAGAGTCCCAAAGTCTGTCCCGGCGCGGAGTCGCCAATATATGTAACCGGAAAAGACACCGGCGTTCAGGCTGCCTGTCACTACCAAATCCAATAAGCAATGACAGTGATTGAATCTTTTATAGGCACTTTATTCAGATGGCCGGTGATCTGAGAAGATGGCGGGTTCACATCCTAACAAACCATCTTACTCTTTCTTTCCTGGCCAGATCTTTTATAAGGGGGTTGGGAGAGGCAAACAAGGTGTCAGCAAAAGCCTTTGAAATTCAACAGTTGCCTCCAAGGGGGAAGGGTAGTCACTTGCTTCTTCCTGGAACAGATGTCTCCAGACAAGGTAATCTCCAACCAATGCCCCAGGAGGTCAACTGCTTATTCTCAGGCACCAGGATGGGCCTTATGTGTAGTCGCTGAAACAAAAACTTAACATACACATTACTTGTTAGATTTATCACTATTTACCTTAAGCTAAATTTTCCCAAGTCTTAAGCCCCTATCAAGAGTTCTATGCACTCAGCGTAAACAGAAAATAATCAAGAGACTTTTTAAAAGAAAAGGTTTTACAGAGCTGGATGGAAATAGCACAAATGGTGTCCACTCATACACCATTAGCTATGAATCAATCACATAACAATGCCAAAGTACAAATGAAGCTGAGAAAAGTCATTTATCCTTGTGCAAGAAAATAAAGAGACAGGTTTAATTTAAATAACCAATCTGAGATTACTGTTTAGAAATATAAGTAACTGGGTAGACTAACCAGTACCTAGATTAATTAATACCTTAACTTCATTAACTAGTGCCCAAAATATTACTCTTTGAGGAAGATCCTGGGAAGACTGATAAAAAGCATGAGATAGGATATCAAAGAATTATCAGGAGAATCTAGCTCCTGATAACTGAAGGAAAGTCTGAGTTTTTCGAATACAGCCAAACTGGATAGAATAAGTATCACTCTTTAGAAGACGATAACGGAATCCAGAAATACTGCAACTTACCTTTATAATATCAATATGAAATCACATTCAATGGATGTGTAAAGAAATGTAAAAATATAATATGGCATCAAGAAAAATATCAGGGAAACGCAAACTGAAACCACAATCAGATACTGTTTTACATCAATTAGAATGGCTTTTATCAAAAAGCAAGAGATAACTTGTGTTGGCAAGGGTACGGTAAAAAATAAATCATTGTACAAAAGTGGCGGGTATGTAAATTGGCATAGGCATTATGGGAAACACTATGGACGTTCCTCAAAAAATTAAAAATAGAATACCATATTATTTAGCAATCTCAGTTCTGATGTAATCCAATGAACAAAAACTGATAAACAAAACATAAACAAAGGCATGGACACACGGAACAGACTGCCAGCTGTCAGAGGAGAGGGGAGGGGACTGGATGAAAGAAGGTGAGAGACTAGCCAAGGAGCACATGTGCAGGGCCTACAGGCCCTGTAGACACACACAACAGTGTGGTGATAGTTGGTGGGGGGCAGTTGTGGGGGGGTGGGGGGCCGGCAAGGGTTGGGTGGAGGGTTGGGTAGAGGAGGGCAAAGAGGGAAAAATGAGGACATCTGTCATAGTGTAAACAATAAAAATCAAGTTAAGAAAATGAAACTGATATGTCAAACAGATATCTGTATTCTGATGTTCAGTGCAGTGTTACTCATAACAGCCAAGATTTGGAAACAAACTGCCCATTTACAGATAAATAGGTAAAAAAAATGTAAAGAAAGTCACTTAAAAATAGTTTATTAATTTAGAAAGAACTTTTCACTTTTAAGTATTTTAGGCTTTTATGTTTTTGAGAATACTTTAATTTATAAAACGCCAGTCTCCTTTGGCAGAACTAAAACAAATATACCTTTAGCACTATTTTGCACATCTCAAAGATCATATTTTTTTGTTTTGATTCTGAGTATTTGAATGTTTAACTCAAATATTGGAGATGAGGCCTTCAAAGAGACCTGTTCTATAAAAGCAGGGATTCAGTGCTGGTGAATAGGACACTGGGACTTTCCTCTAATCAGTCCCCTTCTTTATTCTATGAAAAAGAGGATTACCTTATTTCCATGGCTTGATGTATGGCTTGGGGTTGATGTGTCCAAGTTTGTTCCCTGATGCTCTGAAAAGACACTCTTGTGAAGATGGCCCCTGGAGGTGTGTGAATGGGAAAAGCCCAGAGTATAAACACAGCTGGCAATTCCTTCCTCATTTGCCATTGTATAGTGGCTTTTGCAAATGTGAAAAGATTTCTCAGGGCAAGTAGGAAGGAAGTACTTTGTAATCACACAGAAAACATCAGGGGATGCTTTGGGACATTGATCTCTTTTTCCTGCTGGGCTGTTGCTAACTTGCCTTTTATGCTATTTTACTAAATGGTTTGTTCCTGTTGACTCACTCACATTATAAATATGAACATAATTTTTTTTCTTCTTAAGGATACCTGAAAAGTAATGGAAAAGAAACTACAATGTATAGAAAAATACATATAGACCAGAGTCATGACCTCATTGAAATTGTGTGTGTTCCTTTTGAAAAGATTAAATATGAAATTTCTTTAGCCACTGACCTGGAATAAAAATTGGAGGATAAGCAATACCTCTTCTCTTCAAAAATAGGGTATCTAATATAAAAGAAGTATAATTATATCCATGTAGTGAGATGCAATTGTAAAAATTAGAATGAGAACAATGTTATAATGTATAAAACACTCATTTTGTGACAAATAGGTAGTTTACATACTTTTTATCATTTAAAAATTTACCAGTTACTCTTGAAGTAATGCATTATTATTTTATATATCAGATAATTGAGGTTTTACATCTACTCCTTTTGAGATCAAAGATGGCAAATTAATGGTACATTAGCTAAACTAGACATATTAACAGCGCATATCATTTCCTGTAAAGAATGGGTTTTCACGGCCCATCTGCACATGCAGGAATACCTAAGATGTTAGCCTTTGGCAAGAGTTAGAGATTTCTTTTATTCTTACGAAGAATTTCCTGTAAAAGTAATGTGATACATTGTCTTACAACCTTCTCTACCAGTCCAGGGCCCACTTGAAAGATCTCTATTGCAAGACATTCTCCCTTTTCAGATTTCCTGAATGGTTTTACCCTTCCTTCTGTGTGTCTGCTTAAAATAAAAATTTAAAAATAAATAAACAAATGGCTCCATTCTTTCCACTGAGCAAAACAAGATTCATTTGGTTTATTAGAACAGGGTATGATCAACATAAGGGTATTCAATTATACTTGTAGTCAGGGTTTCTCATCATATTTCTTGGCATCTCCAAGAATTTCTTTATCAGTTATAGCTATACATTTATACCAAATCCAGATTAGTCATTTTGTGCAATCTGATCACGTAAGAAATTACAAGTCAATACTCTGCTGGTTTGAGAACACAAAGAATTCAGTACTCTGATTAGATTATTCTAATATAAATTTGTCTAGTTCTTCCAAAACATTGTTCTGTCACTCAGAACACAACCTCCCCTTATACACCCTTTAGTTTAAGCATATGACATAATCATTTTTCTAACTGATAACAGGAAAAGAAAGGGAAATGATGTCAGGTACTTGATGAACATCATAGTTGTGAAGGATTAGCCCGGGACTGGTTTCTTTAAAAGTACAAGACTTTTAGTTTCAGATGATGGATTGAGCACACATGGTTATCACATGTTTCATCTGAGACTCACATGAAATCAGGACAAAAGAAAAAAGTACTAATAATAACAAATAAAAAGACAGTGGTATTGTATCAGGCACTTATTGAAAAACAGAATGCAAAGGATTTCTGAATTAACAAACTCAGGAAGAACACTATATCTAACAATATACATAAGAAGGAAGCTACAGCCAGGAAATAAATCTATGTGTCCTTCAGCGCTTTAAAGAGGCCCAGAAACTAGATACTTTAATATTTCAGGAAAAGAGAAAGAGGTTGGAAGGATTGATGGAAGTAGATGGAAGAGTTATCCCCTCCAAGACTTGTCAACTGCTGACTAAATAATGTAGAGCAATAAGACACTTATCCCCTAGCAAAAGAGATAGAGTTTTTTTTTCCCTCTAAAGAAAACAACATGTCGAAAACTCTGAGAAGAACAAGCATTAGCACCCCAGAGCAACACCTGGCAGAGAAAGACTCCCCAGGGCTGCAGGGTGGTGGCCTGTGCCCTGCCCTCTGACCAAGCCCTCCAGCCCACAGTTCTGTTCACAGAGGTGCAGAACACTAGTGATGTTGGATTGCTTCATTTTTAGGGTACGAACATTTACACAGACATTTGAAAAAAGCCTACCACTGAAATTCATTTATTCAGAAGTAGTATATATAGCATGGTTTGTTTACTGATCAGTATTTGGGTTGTTTCCAATTTGGGGCTACCAACATTTAGTTCACAAGTCTCCAGTGCATGCTTTTTTTCTTCAGTGAACACTAGGATTGAAATTGCTGGACCATGGGTAGGCACGTATTTAACTATATTAGAAATTTCTCAAAGGATTGTACCATTCGACACTCTTATAAACAATGTACGAAGGTTCTAGTTGCTGTGCGTGATCACCAGGACTCAATACTGAGAATCCTCTCAGTTTTAGCCAATTACATAATGTTAATGAAGCCCAGAATCTCTTCATAAAGTTAAATTAATTTTAATTGAGATTCTTCAAAATTTAATTAATGATTTCTAAGAATTCTTTACATAAATCCCTTTTTAGGGACATGCATTGCAAATATTCTCTCCTAAGCTATGACTTGTGTTTTCACTTTTTAATAGGCTTTTATAGTTATTTTATTTTGTTGACAGTTTTATTATAAATGAGTTTGAATTTTGTCAAGTCATTTTTCTCTTCCATTAAAATAATAAAATATTTATTGATTTTTAATTTACAAAAAAATTATTTCTAATTTGATATCATTATGAAATAATATATTCTGTGTGATTATATTGTTTGCAAATATATTAAGATGTGTTTTGCCCAGTTTTTCAAATACAGTTGAAAATATTATGAATTATTTAACTCATACTATATTATTATAGTATTCTACATAGTAATTAGTAGATATTAATTATAAAGTGGTTAATTATAATGTATGATTATAAAGTGATTATCACATATAATTATAATATATTATAATTAGCATATAATTATAGCATATGTTATAATAAATTATATACTATATCATAATATATTATAGACATATAGATGTATGTATTATATATGCAATGCATATATAATATATTATAATTATGACATATATGTATTATGATATCATATATAATATATTAAATATATGGCATATATTTAATACATGATGTATGAAACATAATGTATTATGTATGATGTGCTGATATGCAGATTATATATAATAAGTATATATAATATATAAATATATACTTATATATAATTTTTATATATTTAAGTGATATTAAATAATATGAATTATTTAAAGTAGGTTAATATTATTCAAATCTCCTAAAGTCAGTAACAAAGCAAGGACTTCCACTCTCACTGCTTCTATTCAATATTATACTATACTCTCTGGCTATTATAATAAAGTTTAAAAAAATAAAAGCAAATAGACTGCAAAAACTAGAAGTTTAATTGTCTTTCACCTCACATCATATGATCATATATATATATAACACTAAGAAACTCTGGAGAAACAAAAGTTATTTTCCCCTCCACCCTCCAAGCTTTGCCAGCTAGAGCTGTATAAATTGGGCTGACAGAAGACTTTAACAATAGAAAAAATAAGTGAGAAGGTGCATTACATTTACACATGCAGGCAGTCAATGATGATTAACTCAAAATGGTGATTAGAATTTGGGTTTATATAGCAGCTTAACAAAAGAACAATACATTTTTAGAGAACTGACAAGACAATCGAAATTTTACTACTTTCTAAGGTGGTAAATTGAAGGAAGGCAAATATATGGGGAAATTAATTGACAATAAGCTTTAGTTTATAAAGCTTAATACGCAGTTTCCTTTGGTGGCTTCTCCTGGCTAACAAGAGTTTAATGTTGTCTCTGGTGATCAATTTTGTCTTTCCCAGTAGTGAGGGGAAAGAGGGCATCCTTGCAAATTTATGTCCTACTTTTAGGCAAATAGGGGGAAGACAGATAATTTTCCTGTATGTGCTACTTATTGTCTTCAGCTCAAAATAATCCTTACACCAAAGTGGCCTATATTGAGATGGCATATTCTGCGACTCTATAGAATCTACAATACGAATTTGCTAAAATTAAGTAAATTTAATTATTTACTGGAATGTAAGGTCAATATGCATGCATCAATTGTAATATCACCCAGATATATAACTGCTAAGTATTATCTGACAGAAATAAAAATATTTGCAAAATATCTAAGTAAATATTCATAAAAGTCCCAATTAGGAAATAGTGAAATTGTCTCTCAACAGATGAATGAATAAATTAATTGTGTTCTGTACATACACCTGAATATTATTCAACCCATAAAAAGAAAACTACTGGCTGTATTCAACAGCATTGGTGAACATCAAAAACACAATAAACAAAAGAAACCAGATCCAAAAGAGACTCATTGTATGATTCCAATTGTGTAATATTATAGAATAGGCAAAGCTAAACTGAAGCGATGGAAGATCAGTTGTGGCATTGAGCTAGAGGTGAGGGAGATTAACTCGAAGAGACCAGAGGGAACTTTCAGTACTGCTTCAATGCTCAGCACAGGGATCGTGGATTTGAAAGCATTGCACAACTTTTACCATGATTTTGTTTCATAATTTTGTTTGTTTTTCATAATCTGCATTACAGGTACTTACAGTTGCTTAAGGGAAAGAAAAGAACTGCCAGTTTTGTGACTTATCAGTACTTAACTTTGAAGAAAAAATGTGGGTATGCATAAGGGATGAAAATTTTATTAAGACAGAGAATGCAGGCTGTGTTCTTGTGCCCTGCACCAGATAAGAGAAGGCTTTTTGGAAGCCTATTTGGGCCTTAGAATGCACCCTGAAGCTGAGCAGTAAAAGGGCCAAAGTGTAATTTCTAATAATATTAACCACACCTAGAGCAAAAAGGCTTCAACATAGCCTGTGTGTTGATTAATCAGTGCTAAGCAAGTGTTCTTTAAACTTTTTAACCTGCAACCCAGTTGCACACACCCACAAACATACTCACACACATCTGAAAAAATTTTCGCAAAACTTTAGTTGCTCTTAAAATATGCAATATTTTATATTCTATTATGTTCTAGAACATGCCATTTTAAATATTGGTTTATAGAGAAATCATCATGTGATCTGATGTTTTCTGATGAAAACATTTCATCATGTGTTCTGATGAAATTTTATTTACAAAACCAGAAAGCAGGCCAGATGCAGGCTGTGAGCCTTAGTCTGTCCTGCTACAGTAAAGGACAAGTTTTATCCAACCAAATGGTGACTGGAAAGATTTTTTCCAAAAGTATTTATGATGAGTACTTCACATATTTAATAAGAAAGCTAAGACTAAAACACCATTAGCGTCAGGGATTGGAATACACGATATATATACAAAAGGACTTCAAGTTTTCAAAGAGAGAAAAAAGAATAAGATCTGAGATTCTAGAATAAGAAATATATGAGACAAAGAATGCCATTTACAACTAACATGTCAGATAATGTTAAATAAGTAAAGGGATTTGAGATTACTAGAGATAGTAGTAATACAAAAGTAAACCACTAAATATAAAAATAGAATTTTCCTAAATAGGAGAATAAACTTGGAGAGCAAGGTAGACAAAGAAACCAGACAAATCCATAAATATAATATACACAGTATGTACAAAATAAGATAATGTGACAGAATTGAGACCAAATACAATTTTAAATTGCCTAAAGAAAAGAAAAAACACATTTCTATGCTCTGTATAGGAGACCTATTTAAAATACAGTGATTCAAACAGACTGAAAAATAAAGGGATAAACAAAGATTCACCAAGCAAATGCAAATAATAAGGATTAGATCCCTGATATTTAACAAGTAGATTTTAGCCCAAAAGATTTAACATTAGAGATTATAAACAAAAAAACATGAAATGTAATGTCCTACAATCCAAATAGAACATTTATGTATCTTTATGCACAAAGTGACACAATGATCTAGAGAAAACAAAGCAGAATAAGTAGCAAAGAAAACAGATAGAAACACAAGAACAATGGGAGACTTTAACAGACCTTTCTAAGTATGAGGTAGGTCAAGTGGGCTAAGAGTAAGTAGACAGATCCAAACAGACACTACATGCAGATAACAAAGACTACGCTTCTTTTCAAGTGCTCATGAAGCACACATAAAAAATGACCAACCATACAGCAGAAATATTACAAACACTCTTTGTGATTACAATTCAATAAAACTGAAAATTAAAAATGCCTACTTCCATCTCTTCCCCCTGAATCAGAACCCTCTACCTGGGTATGTAGAAACCTCTCTTGAATAATTCCTTGATGAAAGGTAACATGCAAACAAAAATTATAGTTTAAAATAGTTATGAGTGCAACACTACACATCAGAATTTAGCAAATGCACTTAAACAGTGAAGTGAGGAAAATGTGTAGCCTTAGCATAAACATCAACAAAAATTTTAAAAATAACAAAATGCTGAATTACCAACTCAAGAAGCTTGAAAATAAACAATATAATAAACCAAAAGTACATAAAAGGACATAATAACCATAAATACAGAAAATGAGGTGGGAAAATAATAAGATTATGCTAATAAATAAAAATGCTGATGCTTAATAAATATCAACAAAATAAGCAAATCACCTGCTATTTTAGTTTTTAAAAATTAGACAACACGAACATACAAAAGAAGAAATTGCAGGAGTAATGACTATTGATATACAAAATTTAAGACAGGCTAATTGCAAACTGGCACACACATAATTATTTTATTGTTATTTTTTAGATTGTAAATATATGCTTATACATTTATAAATTTAACACAACTCACAATAGCAAAGAAAATGCAATATTTGGTAAGAAGGTTAATGTAATATTTGGTAAGAGGGTTAAAGCAATACAGTAATGATGCAGCATTTTCAGAGAGCAGACGCAGAGTAGCCTAGTTTTACTGGCATTTGCATTTAGTTGTTCTAGAAGTTTGAAAGTTACCAAGAAAACTGCCCCTATTTATTTCCTTGAGAAACCCTTTTGACCATGACCTGTGTGCTCACCTCTTCCCATCAGACAGCTGAGTTTGACCTGTCTATGTTTGCCCTGGGGGTCAGTGTTTCAAAATTATCGTCCTCTCAGGTCCATTAGAAACAGTAACAGACTTCTCTACCTACTTGAAAATAAAATTCTTTCATATGTTCTCTAACACGCTCTGAACTTTTGGCTACTCTTTACATGATTTTTTTCCTTATCTATGTTTACCATTCTGCATTTTTATCTTCTACTTGAAATCTTTTAGCTTCTATTTCTTAAATTCAGCTACCTCCTGGTTTCTTCTGCTGATTCAGTCATCATGTTCCTTCTGGGCTTTCAATCTCAGGATCGTTCAGTTTGTGCTCACTAAACATCTCTGTTCCCTCTTTATTCCCTGTTAACATTCCTGAGAAAGAGGGTCAGGCCTAGTATTCCCTATTCCCCATCACCACATTGTGTCCATATGCCATTGGCCACACCAGGGAGAGGAAATGTATTTGTTAAAGCATTAGTATCAGCTCCAATGAAACAGACTTAAGTACAAATTCCCACTCTACTCTGAAATTGCTGAGACTTTCACTAGGTTATTGAAACCATCTATTCCAAATTTCTTTATATGTAATGTGGGCCTACTAACATTTTGTTACAAGAGTGTTGTGAGGATCAAGTGGGATCCTGGACAAATTTTGAGTTTTTTGACTGTTGTGGTTGTTAGACAACCCCTTATGGTTGTCTAAGGGTTGAGATTCGGCTCAATATTCAGTATGATTAGTAGAGTTTCTCAGTATTACTGAGAAAGTTGTTTTATTATTTTCTATAGCTTTCTTAGTAATACATCTTTCTGAATATGTTGACAATTGTACCACAACTAAAGTTATATATACATGTATGCATGTATGTATTTTAAGCCTCAATTGTATTTCAAACTTCATATTCCCTTTTTTTAAAAAAATATTTTCTTCT
Source organism: Phyllostomus discolor (assembly GCF_004126475.2). Taxonomy (NCBI): domain Eukaryota; kingdom Metazoa; phylum Chordata; class Mammalia; order Chiroptera; family Phyllostomidae; genus Phyllostomus; species Phyllostomus discolor. The sequence continues at coordinate 54,614,549 of NC_040907.2, forward strand.
TTCTAATAAATGGCACAAAACACAATAAAAATAACTGGAAAAGTAAAGTTTGCCAAAATTATACACAAGCTATTTTTCTTTTTCTAAGCTATAAGGAAGATAAATTGGAATTTTAACATGTGGGAAGAATCACATCTGAAGAATATGATAGAACATAGTGAATACATCTTTTTAAAAATGATTTAGAAAATATTTATTACATTCTGAAATACTACTTAATAATCTTACTTTTTGGAATTTAAAAAATCATTTATATGAGAGAAAAAATATTCGGCTATTATACGAAGTTGTATGAAGTCATTAAATAGCAAAATTAAAAAGTCCCCCTTTTCAATATAAAGAGAGATCCATTACAACATTTATCTACTTATCTAATTTTCACACTTTTTATAGGAATAAATTGTGCTTCCAACTTGCATATCATTGTGTAATTTATTAAGTCAGTGTGACCCAGGATCAAATTTCTTACCAGGCCCTATTTAAATATTAGTGATGGCTTAATTACAGAAATTGATTAATGACCATAAAATGGTAGTGTTTCCTAATTATTTTTCCAAGACTCATAATAATTGTTTAAAATTTATGTCAGTATTTTAAGTTGATAAATCATTTGTAGATGTCAGCTCTGCTGAATACACTTAGTGTTTAAAAATCTTAAAAAAAAAATACCATCCTAGTACAATGAAGACCAGATTATGTTTTTAGGCAACCTTATAAATGTCTGATGATGAAAGAGAAGATAAACTCAAGATAGTCATCAGATAAGTCCCTACTGTAAAACTCCATTTAATTGGAACAAATTCAAAATATGTTGAAAACTGTATCTAAATATTTGCTAGGTAAAATTATGCATGTAATGTTTTAAACTTTGTTTAATAAGGACATTTCCAAATTTAAAAATAAATCTATGTAAAAATCTGTCAAATCTCCTAAGGGAAAAACAATATGTTTTTAAGTTAGAACTGAAAAATGGATAGTTACATTTAACTTCTATTTCTCTTGTCTATATAATCATTATCTTAACATATAGACCTATTTTATTTGATGTTTGTTATTAGCATCTTACATTTTTTATTTGTAACAGTTTAACACCTTGACCAATATAGGCTCTGCAATGAAAGTTTATTGCAATAAAATATTCCACAGTTTTTACTAAGTCAAAATATTTCCACATACATCCACTGAAATTGATCAGAGGTGAAATTATATAATGTGACTTATTATTAAGTTCATGTATAGTAACGATAATATCTTAAATTTGTATCAATGGTTATAGTTTAAACTATACAATGTTTCCCAGACTTTCCAATATGTACTTTTTATTCCATTAAAGTAAATATGTATTTTGGTTGCTTTGGTCATATAGGCTAAGCAACTCTAGCAAATACAATTTTTCCAAACTTCATATTTTGTTTAAATATTTATATAACATTTGCATTTTACTATTAATTATATGTATGTCCATTTTAATATGAATTTTACACATCTCTTCATTATAATCACTAGTTTGTATTTAACTTCAAGTCCCTTGTCTTTCTTTCATTGTGTATTCTTCTCTAGAATATCCCAACTCTGCTTGTATCCAACTCTGTTCTCACTGTTCGCCAGCCCACTCTTGTGCAGGTTAAAAAAAACAGGAAGGAAATAAAAAAGAAAGAAAAATTCATGACCTTTTTGACTGATGTCATTTTAAATTCACAACTTATATATCTCAGTTGGGCTGTTTTCTGCAAACCATCCATTTACTCTTCCACTCTCACAGAGAATGATTCCACACATTGTCCTCTCCCCTCATCCTTTCAGTACATCTCAGTACCTGGAGGGCCAAGAGTCCTGTGGGAACCACACCACCTAAGGCTGCTTGCACTGAATTACTTGACCCCAACAGGCCCAGTGCAGACCCTAGTATATGTACCTATAGAGAAAAGGAGGGGAAGGAAGGAAGAAGTAAAATTATTATAAATATTTTCTCTTAATTGAGAGCAGTGTGAAGTATTACAACATTGTAGTGGGAAAAACTATGTCTCAGAAGAAATGATTGATACTATGCTTACAAATTGTAGCAGATCAGTGATTTTCAACTGATGTGCCATAAGAATTTTTAAAAGATGCAATACCAGACTATTTAGTCAGGGGCACTGACTTCTTTTTCCTTAGATTGTCAAATAAAAAAAATGACAGCTAACATAAAAATAGCTGTCTGGTGTGAATGCCCTGGCTAGAACCATAAATATATAGGTCATATAACAGAGTTGCTTCTTAATGTATATAATAAAGTTTCATTTGATTGGTTAATTCTTGATAAGAGAAATTCTTATATACAAGTACGGGCACCTGACTTTTAAAAGAGACACTTTGAAGCAAAAAGGGTGGGTAATTATCATTAATATTATTTTTTGTAAATCAATCAAAATTATACCAATTTCTGTCAAACTGACAAAAATTTTTTTTTGTCAGATTGGTGTGCTGCAGAATTTTAGCAATTAGTTTATGTGTGCCATGGATGAAATAAGGTGAAAATGGTTGTAGTAGATTATTATGTTTCAATTAAGAGAGTGAATAAAGTGAAAGCAGCCGTTAACAAAGAAAAAATGTTATATAACTTTCAATTAAGCAAAACAAAGAAAACAAAACTAATTGTAATTTGATCAAACCACCAAAAATAGGAAATCACAATAAAAGTGAACAGGCTATCAAATTGGATTAAAACTCAAACAATAAAAATACTGTTACCGATACACTTATAAAAGTGATAAATTAAGATTTAATGACAGATTACTGAAAAAATAACCCCAATTCTTTAAGCATATTATGTTCATGGTTTTTGTCATGTAACTTTCCAGCTTTTCCCACCAAGAGTTGGAGTCTATAACCTACCCCTTGGATCTGAGCTGTTCTCAAGCTTTACTTTGGCTGTGCAAATTTGATGAAAGTGACTGTGCCAATCTCGCATGTTTCTGAGCTATCTCCTGAAAACTTCCCACTATCTGGAAAAAGTCTAGACTAGCTGGTGGAAGGTGACACAGAAAAAAAGCCTAGTTGTCCCATCCAAGGCCAGTCTAGACAAAACTATGGATAGCTGACTTCAAACCATTTAAGAAGACCCATCATTGATCAGCAGAAACACCTACTCAGCTGTAGCTGACAGCAGACTCGTGAGCACTTCAGCCAGTGCAGAGCTATCTTGGTGTCTCTTTAACAAAGAAAATACAATTATTTTAAGCCACTAGGTTTTGTGGCTTAAACCACAACTTTAAGCCAAAACCAAAACTTTAAGCCAAAAAGTTTTGGGGTGGTTTGTATCAATAGCTAATTGATATGTTTGAAAATAAAGAAGCATAAGGAGAATACCATATAAAATAGGCAAGATTATCAGTATTAATATTGGACAAGGCAAAATTTAAGTGTCAAAATAGTAAATAGGATAAAGCATAATGTGATGATAAAAAGCACAATTTAAGAAGATGTAGTGGTTAGCAAAATGTGGTTAGCAAACCACATTTAAGAAGATCTAGTGGATAGCAAAATGTAAAAATTTCAAGTCACTTTCTCTACTATTAAACATATATATGTAGAAGTAGTTCTAGTTATGAAACCATCTAATTGAAAATTAATTGACAACTTCTAGGCAATATTTAGATCAAAGAGAAAATTTAAATAAAATTTTTAAACCATCTATTGAGAAATGAAATGAAGAATATTTTGCCACAAATCTAAAGATTAAGAAAAAGCAGTATTTAGAAGATAAAATTGTAATTTTTATTGACATTATTACTACAGAAGAATAAAACTGAATGAATTCGAAAAGTGAGGGGAAATAATGAATAAGCAAAAAAATCAAAGAATTAATAAAATCTAAGATTAATAAAATAAAAAATAACACCTGTATATGAGAAGGTAATATTAAAAAAACTCATTCAATATATTGGAGAAAGCATAAAACAGTTAATAAATGGTATTGTCACAATTAAATTTTTATCTGAAAGAAAATTAACTAGATAACTAATCCAATATGGAAAAAATCTTTCAATTTAATTACAGCAAATGAAAAATAAAATTAACATCTTCTAAAAACAAAACAAACAAAAAGCTTCCAAAGAGCTGCAATGTATAAAGGATAATATACATCAGCTTAATCAATACTAAAATAAAATATACCAGTATGTAAAATACAGACATAGTGTAATATAAACATTTACATAATGAAAGCTACTAGGAACTTTAATAGAAATAAAATGGGCATAGAAAAATATTTGTATTCAAATGATAAACAAATGAATTAATATTTTTATGATGCTAAATAATCAGGAATAAAGAAAAATTATCCAAGGGAAAACAATGGTAAAAGGTATAAACAAACATTTTATGTCAGAGTAAATAGAAATGGTTTAATAAATATGAAGCGATACCCAAATTCACTAGCAGTCATGGAAATTAAAATTAAATTAAATATGAGAAATGATTTTACTCTCATTAGGCTGGCAAGAACTTTGAAAAGAGTGTTAAAATTTACTGCTAGCAGGAATATGGAGAAATGCATCCTCTCATACAATGAGGGTTTAAAAAAAAACAAAGTATTTAGCTTTGGGGGAAAGGAGTTTTTCTGTTTCCATAAAGATAAAAATAGACATATCTTTCAACCAGCCAATTTCATTTCTTGGTATATATCCCAAGAACTAAAAATCATGTGAGGATATATGTATTGAATCATTGATTGTGGAATGAAAACTAGAAACCAAATAAGTAATTATAAATTGCTAAATAAAATATGACATAGTCACATTGTGTACTATTATGAAGCTATTAAAATGGATTAAAGTGTACAAGAGGACTAATCATACTTCTTTTCTTGTAATTTTTATTGAATTTATTAAGCTGACATCGGTTAATAAAATTACATAGGTTTCAAGCATGCAATTCTATAATATATCATCTGTATATAGTATTATACATTCACCACCCAAAAGGTCAAGTCTTCTTCCATCACCATTTATCCCTTTACCCTCTTCTACCTGTCCCCACCCACTGTCCCTCCAGTAATCACCACACTGTAGGGTGTGCCCATGAAGGTTCTTTGTTTTATTTTGTTTTGTTTTGTTTTTTGCCTAATACTCTCCTCTTTTCTTTCCAGCCCCCTAACCTCCTCCCCTCTGACAGCTGTCACCCTGGTCTCTGTATCTATGAAGCTTTTTCTATTTTGTTTGTTTACTTCATTGATTAGATTCCACATGTAAGTGAAATCATAAGGTATTTGTCTTTCTCTGACTGGTTTGTTGCACTTAGCATAATACCCCCACCCCAGATCCATCCATGCTGTTTTAAAAGGTAAAATTTCCTTCCTTTTTAGGGCTGAGTAGTATTTCATTATGTAATTGTACCACAGTTTTTTAGCCACTCATCTAAGCATATACCTGGTATGTAGTTTTGAAAGAAAAAAATTTAAAGGGGTAAATAATATCATTCTCTTTGGGTAAATAAAACCTAATTTTAAAAACATTATTCATGTATTTGAGCATATAGGCAAAAATACTATTATATCAGTTCTGAAGAGTATGCATTAAGGAGAGTATAGACTTCCCATGGAGAGAGACACAAAGGGTAGGAGAAGAAATGAGAAAGCTGAAGGCCCATTCAACTATAGAGGCCTTTGTTTACATCCCAAGTGAATGCAAATAGCATCACTGGAGTTGTAAATGCCATGATTTATGTAGTTGTACATGGAAACTCAGATATGTATTGATAAAAGTTCTGCATAGAGAAAAATTATCAACCTAATATCTATCTGAATTCAATAAGAAAATCTGCCTAGGGCTTCTAACAGTTTGTCACGGTATTATGGTCTGAATGTTTGTCTCCCCCAAATCTGTATGTCAAAGCCACAAACCCCAATGTGAGGGTATTTGGAGATAAGGTCTTTGAAAGGGAATGAGAGTGGGACCCTCGTGATGGACCAGTGTTCTAATGAGGAGAGGTATTAGAGAGCTCACTCATTCTCTCTCCATCATGTAACGATGCAGCAAGAGGGGTCTACCGTCTGTAAGCCTGGAAGAGAGTCCTCACCAGAACCTGACCACTCTGGCATCCTAAACTTGGAATTTTAGCCTCCAAAACAGTGAGAATATAATTTTTCATTGTTTAATCTACCCAGTCTATGATATTTTGTTCTGTCAGACAAGTCAAATAATACATATAGCCTAGAAAAGGTAAGTGATGGTAACAAGCATATCAAATTTCTTTTTAAATTCCTGCTTTAGAATATAATCACCATTTTCATAATTATTTATAAGACAAGTTCACAATTTTCATTTAACACTTCCATCAAGTACCTTATAGAGTCCAGAAGAAGCAACATGCAACCTGATTAATTAGATCAACAAATTAACTGTGATCTAATGTGATGAATAATGAAGTTATAATACTCTATTATAGAAGCAGAGAAGAAACTGGTTTTAAATTGGTACTCAGGAAAAACTTCAAAGAAAGAATACAAATTAATAGGCCTTAAAAGATTAATATTTTTTTAAAGAAGGAGAGAAGTAAGATATTGGAGAAAAGAGTATATAAATAAAAGTGCACAGACTGGCAGCGTAAGGTTCACTTTGGGTAAATATGTGTATTTTTAATTAATTTATTGAGGTGACATTAATTAATAAAATTATATAGGTTTCAAGTGCACAGTTCTATAAACCATAATCTGTATATTGCATTGTGTTCCCATCCCCACAAAGCGAAATCTCCTTCCCTCACCATATACTTGACCCCCTTTACCCTTTACTACCCTCCCAACTCCCTTCCTTCTGGTAACCACCATATTGTTGTCTGTGTCTATGAGTTTTTGTTTGTTTGTTTGTGTTTATTCATCTGTTTCTTTCCATTTTATATATTACATATGAGTGAAATCATATAGTTCTTGACTTTTTCTGTCATATGGCTTAGCACTATATTCTCAAGATCCATCCATGTTGTTGCAATGGCAGTATTTCATCTTTTCTTATGGCTGAGTTGTGTGTGTGTGTGTATATATATATATATATATATATATACCTATATATATCCTACATATTTTTTCCAATTCTCTGTGGAAGGGCACTTCAGTGATTTCCATATCTGTGAATAATGCTATAATTATGATAGGAGTGCATATATCTTTTTGAATAAAAGTTTTCAAATCCTGGGGTAGATGGCCAGAAGAAAAGTTGCTCAGTAATAGGGTAACTCTATTTGTAATGTTTTGAGGAACTTCTATACTGTTTTCCATAGTGGCCATATCAATTTACAATCCCACCAGTAGTGAATGAGCATTTCCTTTTCTGCACAACCTCTCCAACACTTGTTATTAACTGTCTTGTTGATAATAGCCATGCTAACAGGTGGAAGGTGGTAAATCTGTGTAGTTTTGATTTTCATTTCTCTAATAGCCAATGAAGTTGAGCTGTTTTCATGTATCGGTTGACCATGTGTATGTCTTCTTCAGAGAGGTGTCTGTTCAGGTCTTCTGCCCATTTTTTAATTGAATTGGCTTTTTTTTTATGTTGAGCTGTATGAGTTCTGTATGTATTTTTTTTATTAACTTCTTGCTGGAGCTGTCATTTGCACACATCTCCCATTTGGTTGATTGCCATTTTGTTCTGTTGGTGGTTTGTTTTGCTGTGCAGAAGTTTTTAGTGTGATATAGTCTCACTTATTTATTTCTGCTTTTACTTCCCTTGGTTTTAGAGTCAAATGTGTAAAGTCCTCTCTCAGACCAAGGTCTATAAGTTTAGTACGTATGTTTTCTTCTACATAAAATGATATATAGTTCTGATTGAACTTGAGCATAGGCAGATGGATGAGAATAGCCAAGAATGAAGTTGTAATGCTCAGTGTGAAAGGCCTTTTTCTTAGTATGTGTTCTCCAGAAACAGACCCTAAGATAATGGTTTGAACGCCAGTAGTTTATTTGGAATGGGTACCAGTAGTGGAGTGGGGGAGTGTTTAAGGAAAGAAAATGAAGTTAATGAATTTTCAATATTAATCTAGCAGCCACAGGGAATAAGTGCATGGCGAGAGCTTAATTTCTTGGAGAAACTGTGAAAAAATGACATAAAACACTCACCTCAGAAGTATCCCATACAAAGAGTGAGTGACATTTTCAGGATTCATTCACCTGCTCCAAAGTGGCATTATTTGAGGGGCTGTTCCTGGAGAATATTATTTCTCCTGCTAGGCTAACTTGCTGTATGCACCAGCAAGGCTGTCTTCCAGCGTACCAGGAGACAATTTCAGTCACAGAGAAACCAACACTGACAGAGAAACCTGAAATGGTGAAGGTCTGATGGATACAGCAAAATTCTTCCAGAATCTGATACGATCAGATAAATTCTATGCTAAAGAGTTGGAACTTTATTTTATAGGTTATAGCGAATAAGCAATAAAGAATATTTCATGATCACAGGTGTGTTTTGTGAAATAATTCTGACAACATCATGGAGGTTTAAAGGGTATGATAGGTGAGTGGAGCATGATGGTGAAAGTTCAGTGAGAGATGATAGGGTTTGAACTACAGCAACAGGACAAGGGAGAGGGGCAGATGGATATCAGTGGCATCCCTTTAGTTATAACTGCAAACTTGGAAAGTCATTAAATGTGTGAAGCCAGGGACATGGAATACTTCAAAGGATTAGTAATGTATTATTTGAGTAAGTGCTTAAATGGTGAGAACATTTAACCAGCTAGGAAATTTGACAGGAAAGACTGGTTGGGAATATAGATTTTAACTATGATTTTAAATGCACTTAATGACTCAGAAAGTCTTGTGCACTGTTCTGGTAGAGATGTTCAATAAGAATTATGAAGTTGGAATTGGAGCTCAGGCAGTAAGTGGGAGTTCCAGAAAGAAGAGACATTTAAAGTACTAGAGTTATATGATTAAGCATATGTCTAACTTTCCAATTTGAGGTACTTTGAGTCAAAGACCTTCCTTTTAGTTTCCATCAAATTAAAACTGATTTATTAGAAAGAAAATAAGGCCTGAAGATATGGTTTTGATTCTATAAACTGTAACAATGAATTGAGGGAAGTCAAAAGGATGACACTGGAATTTTTGATAATAAAGGCCGATGCTGGCAAATTTCCTGCAGGAGGTAGATCTATATAGATCACTATGTTTATGTCACATTTTGGTAAAACAGGTCATATGGTTACATAAGCAAAAAAATAAAGTCTCACCTTGGCCAATTTGTTTGAGTAGGGTAAACAAATTCTAACTGTCAGGTTTGATGTCCTGCCTTTGCCCAAACTATTTAAATCTCCAAATGTAAATTGCAAAAAAAAAAGCCCTTTAAATTGTAACTACAAAATTTTATAAATGTACATGATATACTGCCATATTCTGCCCTATGGTATAGTGTAAATGTATTTTTGAGTGATATGGATTAGGTTTGTATGTTTTACTTCTCCAGAGGAAATTATCCCTGAGATATGTAGACAGAGTTTGCAGGAATTTGACATAGATGGAGAGCCCCGCACACTACAAATGAAAAGAGTTCAGAGCTTTTAAATTGCACTATGTAAACCGAAGAGCCTGGTTAAATAACAGATCCATCCTTCTTCCTCTTTTCAAATAAATTGAATATAAATAAAATGCTGACTTAGTAAAAAGGTTGAAAAGGCATGTTTCTTGAAGAAACATGAAATTTAATTATTATTATGTGAAACTTACAGAGAAAATGTGACTATTAATGTTTTACATGAGTGAACAGAATGGTAATTTTGTGAGATAGTAATAAATATTCAGAAATAAAAAAAATAGGTACTAGTACTCTGATGGGCGACTTCCCACTGGGACAATTTGTCTATGTCTATTTGATAGGTAATAAGATAGGAACAGAAGAAGCACAAACTCATTTATAAGAGGTTGTCTTACATCCATAGACAACAAATTTACTAAGGAAACGTATGCATTAAAAATGTAAGTTCAAAGATCCCTTTTTATATTAACTGGTATTCATCTCCTGTAAGATTCAATCTGCTCAACAGACTTCAACCACATTTTTACATGGCAACAATAAAGGACTACAATTAAAAACATTTTAAATTTGACTTTGCAAACTGTTTAAAGCTTTTCCAGAGGAAATAATGTGTCTTTTATAACAGTCCATTCTTCATTCTCTCCTAAATTAGCTGCATAATATGTGAGCAAATTTCCATGCCTAGTTAGAGCTCATTATTCAGTAAAGTCTCAGGGAATTAGGATTTTTTTTTAATCAATTTTTTTTTCCTTTGCCCTTTAAGCACTTTTCTAATTTAAACAGTCCCAATGAACACTGATATCATTGTACCCATTAATTCCAACTTGGTTTGGTTAAAATGGCAAAGAAGCATAGATTTTTCACATTGACCATTTATATGTGTGTGCATTTTAAAACATATTCTTCATTGTAAAATGATGCATAGCTTGGCAGTTGTAAACTGGCAAATATATAGTATGTGAAGATTAGGACTCAGAGAGGGTTAAATATAGAATAAATAGCCAACAAGATAGAAAGTAAAAGGGCTGGATAAAATGAAGTCTAAAATTACCAATCTGTTACTTAAATATTTTAGGTTTCTTTTTCTGGGGTCATTATTTTCTAGATTTGATTTAAAGATGTTTTAAGTGTTGTTTGCAGCTGCTGCATCAGTGCTGTTTGCAACCTCAACCTGTGTCCATGTCAAACCACAATGTGATCCTGTCAAATTAGTAAACAGAAGCCTTTCTTTTCCTCATTTTTGTGTCTGAGATAACCAGATGCATTCCTGCCAATTAAGGAATTCATATGGAGCATATCCGTTTGATCTAAATCTTAGTATCTGCATATGATTTCATGTTTCCTACTAGTTTGCAAGGTGATTTGTAGCAAAGTACCTGAAAACATAAGAAGAATTGTAGGGTTTTTTCGTTTTCATAAAGCAATGGCTCTTTTAACCAGATTCAACTTGGGTAATGATATTTTGTTTCTCTCAGAAAAACTATATAGAGGCACATCTAAGAAGCTAAGGAATATATAGCTCAGAAAAATAACATAAAGCTGGTCCTAAAGGGGTAAAAAGAAATTGTACTAAGTACATATTTGTCTACGACCAACCATTAGCATTAAGCACAATAAGAAAAAAAATCTGAGTTTAAGATTATGATTGGCTTAGAATAAGATCTGATTAATATTATATTTCAGCTTTTACTGATTTGTAGGATAGAATCTCTAGACACTACAATCATATCATTAGAAAAATGACAATACAATCCAACTCCAGAGAATGAAGGATTCAAAGTAATTATATGTGTTAATGTACTTAATACCTTTCTCTTACTAAAGACCTCAAATGAGCATTCAAGTTAACTCATCCTTTGTTATATAGATAAAATGCAAAAGGCAGTAAACTGAGTGAACCCTTGAGGGTGCCATGTCATGAGAACATGTGACAGTGGCTGTTATCAGGTATTCAAATCACCCTCTAAGGTACTTATTGACATAAGAAATAAACTGATAATCGAGGTATACTGCAACAATAAGAGGCCCTTTAATATTATTATCAAAAATGCCAGAATCTAGCTTTAAGGTTATTGTAGTGTATGTCTGCCTCTATCACTTGTAAAATCATAAGAGACTAAAAATGTAAAATCAAGGGTAATGGAACTGACAATAAGGTTAAAATGCACGCTGGTCTCTATGGCTCTCTATCTTGTGGAAAACTATCTGATCTCTCTCTGCAAACTCAGGAAAGAAACTGCTCATGGCCAGTTGTTTCTTTTTTTTTTCAGTTGGAGGTTTGTTCAGGTATATTTCTCCTTTGAATTTTGAGAAGCATTTTTCCTCAAATTACCTTTTCTTTTCTATCACTACATTATTAACAAGCAATGGTTGCCTTAGCAACTGTTTAATAGGCTGCAATTCATAAAACCTATCTTTTCTGGAGAGATTGTTCAGACACGCTTCCTAATGGAACCAATAGTTCTTTCTAATAAATATGCAGAAACATTTTTGATTAGGAAAAAATCATGTGGCTTGAATATTTAAAATATTTATTACACATAAGAGTTAGCTACATACATTTATCAAAAACTAAAATACTGTTTTACAAAACAATAATTGATCATGATAGCATCTACCATTTACTATTATATTTTCCAAATTATTTTTTTCAGTAGCCTTAAAGGGTATGCAGCATTGCTTTCTAAATTCATCAGATGAAAGACTAAAGTATATAGGGGTTAGTTCAGTATCACACTGGTAAATATTTAACAACCAACATTCAGCTCTCTAAAAAGAAAATTGTAAATACATATATATAATTATATATGTAATTTTATTATAAATATTACTGAAAGTATATATAGCACATAATTTAAAAAAATAGTTACCTTTGTTTTTAATATAGTGTACTTAATTTTATGTTTATGTTATTTGATTTTTAGTAATGGCTGCATTTAACATTTGGCATGAAAATTTCCTGAAAATTAAACAATCAGCTCTTGTAATTTATAACTATTCTCCACATTACCACTAGGTTAGTTACTTGCTACTAAGGACTAATTTAGGTCACACTGCTACTAAGGACTATAATTTTAGATACAATAGAGCTTTTTAAGAAGGAAATTCAAAGAAATGCAGGGCTGCCTCAGAATTCCAAAGGGAAAATCTCCTGTTAAAACACTACCTACTCAAGTTTAACTCAGATTATTGAGCATGTTTCTCCTTACCTCTTGTGTGCTTAGTAATTTACAGCTCAGAACCCAGAACTTATTTTTACCATAATCTTCTGGCATAAATATATCTTTATCTTGTTCAGTGTCAGTTTATGACCTAGTGCCCACTTTATTGTTGGCTTGAAAGTTTGTCCCATGAGCTTTGACCCTGCCAACCACCTGGCTCTTGACAGGATCTCTGCTGAGTTTGAAGTGTTCCCTGGGTCTGTCTGTGCTGTTTCCATTATGATTCTTTCCCTCTACTGCTTGTCCTCACCACCACCTTCACAGAATATGGGTGCCCTTGGAGAGAGCACTGGCAAAAGGAACTCCCCCACCCTGACCTCCAGCACTGATACACTAGCAGCCCATAGAAGAAAAGCCTCACCCATCAGGGATTGCTCCTGGCACAGCTCTGAAGGAAGAGAAACTTATTTTTGACACCTCTTTATCCCCTTTGAATGACTCTCTATTCATGTATTCTCAGTAGAGTTGGCTCCTCTTTGCCATTGAATTTCCTCTGCTTGGACTACCTTTGCCTACAACTAGGCCCTCAAGGCCCAGCTCTCGTGAACATATTCCATGAAACTTTCTCCTCTCTCCACCATCTCAATTAGTATCAATTGATCATTTCTTTGCCCTCCACAGAATATTGCTGGTGCCTGCATTATAATCAATAGCAACCCCTTTTAAGGAAATTTATGCAGTGACTCTAATTAATGTACCTGGCACTAAAATAGGTGGTAGCGATACAAGGATAAATATAAGCGGAAAACTCCTTGACCCAGAGGATTGTCTTTGGAAATGCAAAGACTGGGAACATAATTGCAGTGATGTAAGTGCTATAGTAGAGAAAGTTGTTTTAAAAAGAGTGTGAGTACATTTGACTTTTGCTGATCCTCAAACCTCACAGCATGTGTACGCAGTCTGCTTCTACACAGGAACAATCTTTTTGTGTGTGTGCATTTTTATTTTTTTGTTGTTGTTGTAAAAGTACAGTTGTCTCCATTTTCCCCCCACCAGTACTCCCAGTCTAACCATCCCCACCTCTCACACTTGGTCCCACTCCCCTTTGGCTTTCTCCATGTGTCCTTTATACATGTTCCTCACAACTCTCCCCCCTTTACTTCCCCTTATCCCCTCTCACCTCACCTTTGGTTCCTGTCAGTTTGTTCTTTATTTCAATGTCTCTGGTTATATTTTGCTTGCTCGTATGTTTTGTTGATTAGGTTCCACATATAGGTGAGATAATATATTATTTGTCTTTCACCACCTGGCTTATTTCACTTAGCATAATGCTTTCCAGTTCCATCCATGCTGTTGCAAAGGGTAGGAGCTCCTTCTTTCTTTCTGCTGGGTAGAATTCCATTGTATAAATGTACCATGGTTTTCTGATCCACTCACTTACTGATGGGCACTTAGGTTGCTTCCAGCACTTGGCTATTGTAAATTGTGCTGCTATGAACATTGGGGTGCGTAGGTTCTTTTGGATTGGTGATTCAGGATTCTTAGGGTATGGTTCCAGCAGTGGAATTGCCAGATCAAAAGGCAATTCCATTTTCCATAGTAGCTACACCATTCTGCATTCCCACCAACAGTGCACTAGGGTTCCCTTTTCTCCACAGCCTCACCAGCACTTGTCATTTGGTGATTTGGTTATGATGGCCATTCTGATTAGTGTGAAGTGGTATCTCATTGTGATTTTAATTTGCATCTCTCTGATGGTTAGAGATGCTGAGCATCCTTTCATATGTCTCTGAACCCACTATATGTTCTCCTTGGAGAAATGTCTGCTCGAGTCCTTTGCCCCTTTTTAACTGGGTTGTTTGTCTTCTTGGAGTGCAGTCATGTGAGTTCTTTATACATTTTGGAGATCAAAACCTTGTCCAAGATATCATTTGCAAATATATTTTCCTATACAGTTGTTTCCCTTTTCATTTTGCAATGTTTTCTTTAGGCATGCATAAGCTTTTTATTTTGATGAAGTCCCATTTGTTTATTCTTTCCTTTATGTCCCTTACTCTATGGGACATATTGGTGAAAATATCACTGCATGCAATATCTAAGACTTTCCTCTCTATATTTTCCTCTAGGACTTTATGGTGTCATGACTTATATTTAAGTCTTTTATCCATCTTGAATTTACTTTTGTATATGGTGTAATTTGGTGGTTGAGTTTTGACATTTTTTGATGTGTAGCTGGTTTCATAGGAGAATTTTATAAAATATTTAAGGAAGAGCTAACCCCTGTCCTTCACAGACTATTCCCAAAAATCCAAGAAGAAGGACAACTCTCAAACTCATTTTATGAAGCCAGCATTATCCTAATCCCAAAACCAGATAAAAACACAACAAAGAAAGAAAACTACAGGCCAGTATTGCTGATGAACATACATGCTAAAATCCTCAACTGGTAAACTGCATCCATCAATATATTAAAAAGATCATGCACCATGATCAAGTGTAATTCATACCAGGGATGTGACAATGGTACAAAATTTACAAATCAATAAATGTAATACAGCACATAAGCAAAGGAAAGAAAAATCACATGATTATATTAATAGATATGGAAAAAGCATTTGATAAGGTACAGCACCCAGTTATGATAAAAACACTTAGCAAAGTGGGAATACAGGGAATACCTCAACATAATAAAGGCCATATACAAGAAACCTATAGCCAACATCATATTCCATGGGCAAAAACTAAAAGTTTCCCCAATAAGATCAGGAACAGGACAAGGAATTTCACTTTCATCCCTTCTATTCAATATAATGTTAGAAGTCCTAGCCACAGCAATCAGACAAGAAAAAAAAGAAGAAAGTACTCCAAATCAGAAAGGAGGAAACAAAACGGCCATTGCATGCAGATGACATGAAAGTGTACAGAAAAAATCCTATGGACTCCACCAAAAATCTACTTGACCTAATAAGTGAATTTGACAAAACAGTGGGATACAAAGTCAATATTCAGAAATCAAAGGTATTTTTGTACACCAACAATGAGGTATAAAAAACAGAAATCAGGAAAAAAAATCCCATTTGATATAGCAACAAGAAAAATAAAGTACCTGGGAATAAGCCTAACCAAGGAAACAAAACACCTGTACTCAAAAAACTATACAACACTGAAAAAAGAAGTTAAGGGAGACACAAACCATTGGAAGCAAGTACCATGTTCATGGATTGGAATAATTAACATCATCAAAATGTCCATAGTACTTAAAGCAATTTATAGATTCAACACAATCCCCTATTAACATATCAATGACATATTTCACAGATATAGAACAAACATTTCAAAAATTTATGTGAAACCATAAACAACCCCGAATAGCTGCAGCAATTTTGAGAAAGAAGAACAAAGTAGGAGAGATCACAATACCTGATATTAAACTGTATTACAAGGCCGCTATAATAAAAACAGCCTGGTACTGGCATAAGAACTGACACATAGATCAATGGAACAGAATGGAGAGCCCAGAAATAAACTCAGGTCTTTATGGTCAACTAATATTCAACAAAGGGGCCAGAAGCATAAAATGGAGTAAAAATACCCTCTTCAGCAAGTGGTGTTGGAAGATTTGGGCAGCTACATGCAAAAACTGGATACTTAGGAACAATCTTAACATCTGCTAGTATACAACAGAACATTAATCTTACTGTCTCCCCATCCATAAAACGTGATGCTTTTTATCCACTGTTTCTCTCAATAATGTATCAGTGGTATTACTTCCAAATGCTATAAACAGAGATGGGATGACACCCTTTTCTGGATTAAAAATATCCCAAAAGGAATTATATTTGGATTCAACAAAACATGTATGGAGCATTTACTATGTGACAGGTACTAGAAGAGTTGTTTTAAAAAATGATGTTTAATCTTTCCTACAACTTCCTATTTTATAGGTGAGAGAACAAAGTTATTTTATAAATTAATCCTTTAGCTCCTGAGAGCTTGATCATGATAACCTGGAAAAATAACACAAATATCAGTGTCCTATTTATGTAAGAGACAACAGAACATAACATCATTGATTCATTGCTATTTTAGCCAAATATAGAAAGTCACACATGTTCACTAACAATATCAGGTGGAATGATTACATTGTTGATTCAATATGGACAAGCATGTGTTTGTTGCTAGTGTTGTTTTCTAAGAGAGATGATAGTTTTAATCTTATTATCGTTTTTGTTCACATTTGTTGTATTTTGTTTTATTTTGTTGTTTTTGTTTTATTTTTATAGAAAGAGAAGCACTGGGGACATGGGTTGAGGCAGGTGAAGTCGACATAATTGCTTTGAAATGAGCACGGCATTACAATTCAACTTTAAATGCTCACGGAATTCAAAGCTGGATAATCTAGCATGAGGCAATACTTAGGCTTTAGCCCGTTCTCATTTTGTAATTGTTTGCTTTTCTTTGCTCTATGAATTCTTTATGACTCAGAATATCAAAAATGCACCAACAGTTGCAGTAGATAAAAGATCCTCCACCATGTGTAATCCATGGGGAGAACGTCATTGGAGACCAGGGGAGTGGTCTGACCTTTCCCTGAACATTCACTCCATGTAGGAAATAAGATTTTCATACGAATGGTGTCAGTCTCATCATGAAGCTCCTCATCTCTGAAATATCTAGTCCTCTCAGGGTAAAACTGTTGATGCAATTATTAAGTATCCATTAATCTAAAATATTTCTGTTTTTATCTTTTTGGCTAAGATTTTTTAATTTATAAAATATAAACCTAAAATCAAAGCATATATTTTTTTTTACTTTTTCCCTGTTTATTACATCCAAATAACACACCTGTAATCTAAAAAATATTCTATCTTCTGTCTAAGTCCTAGATATATGAGTTTATACTCGAGTATATTTTACATATACTAAAATACATCCAATATGTACTAAATATCTTCATACATTCTTATGATATGCCCCAAATATTTTAAAGAATTTAAAGTAATCTTAAAATCAATGAACCTACAAAATAAATCTCTACCATTTATCTAGAGCATCAAAAAAAAGAGAAAGAAAATAAGTATGTCTAGAATTGTGCTTACTCAGAACAGTCTTAAAGAAATTTAAAATTTTTGCATTGTATGTGGAGTCCTTTCCTTCTAGGGGATTATGAATTATAACTTATTTTGAATTTCTAACAAGAAATGGATATGTAAATGTATAATACAGAGAAAAATAAGTTATTTTCCTGGTATCTTAAGACATCAGAAAAAAGGGGAAATTTTTAAAGAATCCTTCATATCTTGTTTCCTTTGATTTGATAGCATTCTTTTAAAGAGATTGAAAAAGACTTGAATTCATTACAAGTCCTTAATTGCCAGTTTCTCCACAAAATAGATGTTTATGTGCAGGCTTCAGAATAGCTACCATTCATTTGAGGGAGATCTTGTACAGCCGAAGTTTAAATAAATAGCAATGTTTTAGGAAGTTTGCAAAAGCGTAATTAGTCCTAGAGGCACAATATTTTTAAGCATCAGACACTTGTTCTCCAGCTGTACTATTTAGATCTGTAGTTTCAGAAAGAGCTTATAGCCATCTCATTGAAGTCCAAGCCTTTTCATGACTGACAAGCATTTTCACTATGTGTGCGCTCACAGAAACAGAACAATACATCGCCACTACTTCTTTGATAGAGGCATCTGCTACCTATTTTTTTTAGTTCAATAGTGCATATAAACACTTCAAAACATATTCCACTGGGGCCCAGTAGCGTTAATTTGTGTTTGTTCTGTCATGCAATTATATTAGAGAAATGAAATAACTGATCGGGAAATTCACAGGTGGGCAGAAATAGTATTATAGTTTAAATAGCATATCATTCCTACAATACTGTGTTGGAGTCTCCAGGGGATCATAGTATTCATTTCTCTTTTCTCAAAAAATACCCTAGTGGAAATCATTCTGAAGTATTCAAAGGTTTTTGTTTTTAAGTAGCAGATGTTTTATTTTTTTTTTCGTGTATACAGCAAATAACAAAGACAGCATTTATAAATCATGTTCACTTTAAGAACTTTGTAGGTGATACATCCTTCTGATTACAGCTTGTTCAGTTGGTACTTTCATGGGGTTAATGGGGTCACTGGCAGTGGCACTAAGTGTTGACCCCATCTAAACCAGTGGACTCTGTTCTATGCCTTGGAATGTGCATATATACTTACAGCTATGTTCACTTAAAACCATAGAGGTTGTGATTGCTCCTATAAAGAACCAAAATGTATATCATATTGCTTGGTCCAAATCTATCACTCTACTTAAAGAAAAAATAAAAAAGAAAATAGATGGATAAATAGATATGAAATATCTATTTTAATATGTGTTATTGATCATGAATGTTCCCTAGTTCCATTTCCCATACTATTCTTAATCTCCCCCTGTCTATTTTGTACCTACTATTTATGCTTCTTATTCCCTGTACATTTTACCCCATTTTCTCCCTCTCCCTCTTCCCCTCCCCATTGATAACCCTCCACGTGATCTGTATTTCTGTGAATCTAGTTGTTTGCTTAGTTCATTTTTGTTTTTGTTTTTGTTTTAGGTTTGGTTGTTGGTAGTTGTGAGTTTGTTGTCATTTTACTGTTCATATTTTTATCTTCTTTTTTTTAGATGAGTCCCTATAACATTTCATAAAATGAAGGCTTGGTAATGATGAGCTCCTTTAACTTGACATTATCTGGGAAGTACTTTATCTGCCCTTCCATTCTAAATGATAGCTTTTCTGTATAGAGTAATCTTGGATGTATTTCTTTGCCTTTTGTGACTTTGAATACTTCTTTCCAGCCTCCTCTTTTCTGCAAGATTTCTTTTGAAAAATCAGCTGATAGTCTTATGAGAACTCTTTTGTAGGTAACTCTCTCCTTTTCTCTTACTGCTTTTAAGATTCTCTCCATATCTTAAACTCAGGTAATGTAATTATGACGTGCCTTAGTGTGTGCTTCTTTGGGTCCAACTTTTTCTCTGGGATTCCTGGACTTCCTAGAAGTCTATTTCCTTTCCCAGATTAGGGAAGTTCTATTTCATTATATTTTCAGATAAATTTTCAGTTTCTCGCTATTCCTCTTCTACTTCTGGCACCCCTATGATTCAGATGTTGGAATGTTTAAGCCTCTTGTCACGGAGATTCCTAAGCCTCTCCTCAATTTTTAAATTATTTTTTCTATATTCTGTTCTGGGTGAATGTTTATCTTTGTATATGGTAACAGTTCTTTATTTTCCCTTCTTTTTGCTGTTGCTTATACTACAGCCAAGATTCTCCTTTCTCCTATTCCCACCTACTCTCTCTCTTGACAGTGATTTTTGAGAACAGGGATCATATCTTTTTACATTTAAATACCTTGTCTCACAGTAGATGCTCAAAGACTATGGGAATGGTAATTTTATCCTTATCCTATACCGAAAAAAAAAAGGAGAGAGAAAGATGTTATAAGACCTCACACAGTCTGATTCATAGATCCCTTTATCATATATCTATTAAAACAGTTTTTAAAATATATTTTAAGTTTCTAACAAAATGATCTCCACTCTGATTGTGACAATATTTAAGATGATAATAAAGGAATATTAAAATTATAAATTCATAGCAACACAGAATGGCAAAGAAGACAAAGTGGACAGAAATTCAATGGAGGAACAGTGACTGGTTAGCCAGTCAGAGACTCCACAGCTGGAAATACTGAAACATAATATGTGTGCAGAGGCAACTATGACTGTGGGATAGTCATGGTCTAAGAGTATGAGTTCATGTGTCTAGAGCAAGTAGAAGCTATTGAAAATTTTATGTTTAGGGGATTGATAAAATCAGGTCTACATTTTGTAAAAGTAAATAAGACCTAGGGGTATATTTGGAACATATATTAAAGATACAGGTTTAATAAACTCAGAATATGAGGTATGACTAGAAGGTGCCCAGTCATGTAGTATGAAAAACAGAGACATTTAATGAAGAAGATACAAGCTACAAGAAACATTGTACATAAGACAATGACATCTCAGTCTCCTTCAAAGTAGGCGCCTGTTGACCTCACATAGCTCTCCAATTTGCCATCAGCTGCCCTGTTGTATTTTTCCAAATTTCACTGATGGTCTGAAATCTCTCCCCTTTCAAAGGTAATTTTAGTTTTCAGAAAAGCCACAAGTGACAGGGCACCAAATCTGTGCTGTAGGAGGCTGAGTCACCTGGGTGATTTGAAGTTTCGCCCAAAAACTGTACATGAGGTGTGATATACAAGGGGGTTCATTGTCATGATGAAGCTACCAATCACCAGTTGCCCATAGATGCAACCTTTTGAATCATCCAAATAATTGCCGTAGAAGAATGTTCAAGCTTAATGCAAATTTGATGCAGTTTTGTTGCTCTACTCACTCAGTCATTTTGAATGTTACAGCCACACATGCTCACTCAATGGCATCTACTGCTCCCACTGACTGTACAAAGAAGTTGTCATTGTTCACACATGCACATTCCAGTCCACACTCCTTGGCTGCCAAATTACATCAATGTTCCACAAACTATTCTCATTGTATTAACAATGGCTGGACTTTTTATGGACAGACCTTATATAAAATGTTCTTAAAATCCATTAAAAAATGAAAACACACATTCAAAAATAAGCAAAGGATATAAGCACCCACTTCACAAAAAATAATTATAAATATCCAGTATATATAATAATGAAATTTTCACTATCAATGAAGTACTTTTATCTATAAGACTTCATAATTAAACATTATTAATATTCATGCTATAATACTCTGTAGCAATTACAATTATACAGCTTAATTATATATAGGCATAGAAAGATGTCAAAAATTCATTATTAATAAAAACAAGGGTTTCAACAAACTGTTTCATAATTCCCTATTTTGTAACAGCTATGTATGCACACAGTCACACACACATACATGTATAAAAGGCTGGAAGGAATAATAAGAGCAAGTCATCTCTAAGTGGACAAACTACTTTTGAAATCAGAAAATTATAAAGCTATTCTCATTTTTAAATAAATGAATGTGTATTATTCAAAAATTTTTAGTATACTGAGTTCTGTCCTATACTTAACACTATGCCAAACGTTGTGTAAGTAAGCAAAGTTTGGCATGTTCTTTGTTTTTGAGAGCAGTCACTCTAGTTAAGAGAAAAGATTAAATGTATTTAAAATTACTACACCAAGGCAAACCATTGGTAGTAACAACATAAGAAATATAGGTTATATATGCTACTTGAATTCACAGGAAAAATGACTTGATTTTCAGTTGGAATTCTCAACATTCACATTCATGTAATGAAAAATTGTTGAATTTCTGATCATCAGTTATTGGTAAATCCTAGAAATATGAAACACAAAATAGAGTCTTTGACCTGAAGAATCTCAAAAGGAAGAAATGGATGGATACATAAAGAATGACTGCATCAAAATACCACAACATAAACTCCAGAGTACCTTATCTGATTGGCAAGGCTACATGGTGAGAATGCTCATCTCAGCACTGGCATGTTAACTTCCTGAGAGCAAGACTGTTCATAGTCTCACCAATATCCCCTACACGTACACCCCACATCAAAGGCTGGCAACTACTGTAATTCACTAATTTCTCCCAGGATCCAATGCACCCCAAATTCCTCTATGTCATCAGTAAGAGTGAGAATTTTTCCTGTGTTAGTCTTCTGCATTGTTTTAATTCTCAATTGGTTTAGTACTCTGGAAGGGGAAATAGACTGTGGTTTTCACTTAAATAGAAACCCAACATTATTGAGAAAGAGATAAACAATCTTTTTGAATGTAATATGGAGTTGAATTGTACAAAACACAATTGGACAAAAGAAACCACTATTATCTTTAAACCAATGGCATATTTTTACAATAATAAATAATAGTGACTTTGCTGCACTAGGAAATGAGCTAAGATCTCTCCCTGTACTATTTAATATATTCTTTACAAACCACCTAAGAAAGTGCACCCTTTCTTTACAAATAAGTAGAGAGCAGAGTGTAAATAAGACAACAAAGACATAGTAAACTATCAGACTAAGGCTCAAACCAAGTTATGTCTGGCATAAAACTGCACATTCTTTCTACTAAACCACATTGTTTTCTTGTAACATTTTCCCCAAAATGTCTTCTTTAATAGCATAAAGATATTAAAGCACTTATTATATGCTAGACTTAATTATTTGTTGTGAAAAGAATGATAAATAAAGCAAAGTCTCTTTATTTAATAATATCACTTTCTAACCAATTACTGTCAATAGACCTTGTTATTTCCTTTCCTTATTGTTAGGATAGTATCACCAAATAAATGAAACAGAATGATTTGTACATAAATGAGTGAATAGATGTAGGTCACTCTCTAAGTTCACCAGACAAAAGGATTCTATGAGTTTAAAGTATTGTAATTATTATGAGTTGGTGCCAAAAATCTACATGACTCATTTTTTTACATATTTTGACTTCATGTTTCCAATGTACCTTTTCATATGCTTATTTTGCTCACTTTAAAATCTGTTCATATTTTAGAGGGAAATTTAATACATCAATTAGCAGTTCACCTACTTTTAAATTAGACTGAGACCATGCTCAAAGGCTGGTGAAATTTAGGAATGAGGGAAACAGGCCAATCCATAGCAGCACTTGTGTACACAGAGGCAAAGCGGTTCACTGCAGAGCTGCTCAGCTGCAAGTCTACGCATATTTCATCTCTGCAGCGGGCATCTTCCTTCTTAGGCACACAATGCCGAGGAGCAAGGAATCCACATGAATCAATTGTGATTTATTACCTTGCAATTTAATCTATAAATTTTTATATTCTGGGAAAGTTTGTGAAAACCTCAGATGGTAACAATGCACTTGAAGATAAGATCAAAGACAAACCACTTTTTGTAAAATAGTGTTTGAATTTACTGTTTATTAGCTCTTATCGGGAGAGATAAAAATAAAGTAATTATTTTCTTTATACACAAAAAATCTCCAAGTCTTTGCAGGTTTCCCTGTTTTTCTCCATTTCACTGATGTCTAGGCATGTATTTGAAGCTTTCTTTAGATATTTTAATTTATATTCAATTTATATTTACATGTTACACTGACATAATAAAATCTCTGTTCAGAAGTAGTATAAACAACTGATAAGGAAGAACCACTAAACTTTTTCCAGGATCATTAAATTTGGAATTCAAAAACTGGGATCAAATTAAAACTGTAAATATTTTTAATCCTCACCTGAAGATATAGTCATTGATTTTTAAGAGAGAGAGAGAGAAAGATCCACCCAGTGCCCCCACCCCCTGGCAGGCACATCCAGGTGAGATATACCAGGACCTTAGACTAAAACTCCCTCAAAGGGAGTTACCAGATTCTGTTTGGTCACTACTGTATGTTAGTATCAAACACATTTGATGCTTGAAAAGGTGCTCAGTTAATTCTTATTAAATGAATGAATGAAAGATATAATAAATAAATGAAGAAATGAACATAGTTTACTTCGAAATAACTACCAGTGAGAACTATGTCAACAGGTTTTCTTGTAGGATTAAATGTGTTAAAATATGTACAGTGTTTTGGATAGTATCTAGAAATTAGTTTGTGCTCCAAGTGTTAGCTATAATTATTATTCATCCATAAGCAAGGTGGAAGTTAGGGCCAATAGGGGTGGAAAAGAAACTGACTCTTAAGAGTTGCTAAGGTTAAGGAAAAAAAATTTCAAAGCGGGTTGGAAACCTCTTGTGGATTCTAGAAGGCACTAGTGTCCTCAAAAGGATCCACTAAAATTGAATGTCTGATTATGAGGCAAGTTTCTCATAAATATTTTTGAGAGTTGGCATCAATGACTCTAAGCAGTTAAGTCCAGTTTCAGTAAGTATTTTACCCAGTGGCTGAAAACATACAGAACATATCAAGTTCATTAACAACACTCACAATAGCATGGGATTGTCTTTAAAGGCTTTAGATTTAGAACAGGCTTCCCTGCAAAACCAGCAACAAAAACATGTAAACACAGCCCTGTATGTACGGTGCCACCCAGACCACCCCTTTACTCACCACTTTTGTCCTGCTGCCTATTCTTATCCATCCTGATGAGACAATCCCTGGCCATCAGCCACCTAATGGTAGCAGAGAAGGCTTATGTTTATGTCCTCTTTCTGTGTACATTTGTTGAAACACTTGTTCAGCATGAAGGTCTGGTGATGTATGGAAGAAAGGGAGTATCTTTACCCACAAAAGTGCAGTCTGTCAGTGTTGGCTCATTGTCCTTACTCAGAAAGAAGCAAGCTTTTCAGTGATGCTTTCTCATGGTTCTCAAGCTTTATTGTCATGCAAAAAGGCCCTGCACTTTTATTTTCCTTTCCAGGTGCCTTTGTTTGCCACTAAATTTTGACCAATGTATTTTTGCCAAAGAGGAGATTATTCCTTCTTTCCCACCTCTCTGCTGGCTTAAGAAAACAATGGCATCACTGGGTATCTCTTTCAGTGCTAGTCTTAGGAGTGCCATTTTTCAGCAGTGGAGGGAACGAACACAGCTTCAAAGAGTGTATTCATCATCTTTCAACTGTTCTATTCTTGCTGGTTCCCAGCTCTCCAATTTAGGGGAAATGTCATGAATTGCTTTGTTAAAGTATTTTGTACTCTTCCCCACCCCATTTTACTCTCCTCTCCATAAAGAGGGATATGTGTTTATTCTTGACATTATCTTTTATTTATTTTTAAAAATATTTTATCCATTTATTTTTTTACAGAGAGGGGAAGGGAGGGAAAAAGAGAGGGAGAGAAACATCAGTGTGTGGTTGCCTCTCACTCAGCCACTACTGGGGACCTGGCCTGCAATCCAGGCATGTGCCCTGACTGGGAAATGAACCTGTGAACCTTTGGTTCACAGGCTGTTGCTCAATCCACTGGGCCACACCAGCCAGGGAAGACATTACCTTTTAAAACATCCTTAAAAGCATATTTATTGCCCCACTTTATGCAAAAATGAGAAATTCTCTTTTAGACTTTTTTGTAAACATATATTTTGGTCACTTATGAGAAATTTTCAGGGCAACTATTTTTAAATTAATCACATCAAATGATGACCAATATATAATTGCTGTTGTTTTTTTGCTCAGTAATTAGCAATAATAGGCTAATTATTGAGCAAAAGTGCTTCACACAGATGACAGAAACCAGTTTTATTTTTATAAATATTGTGTGGGTTTGATGATTGTCATAAAGCATATATAAACAAATAATGTTTAATTGTGTGAACATGTAAAAAAAGGGCAATATAATAAAAGTGATGAGCTTGAACAAGTCATGGCCACATAGAAAGAAACCTGATAACCAAAAATAACCACACGGGATGATCTGATCACAAATTCCTAACTGGGCAGAACATGGTGGGTTGTCAGGTCCCAGACCTATAGCTTCTTTAGCAAAGGTTAATCTTTACCTTAAGTTGAGTCCTTCCCATTATTATTATACATCTCGGATAACACACATTTGAAATGCCAGAGTAATTTTCTTTCTAGGCCCCTAGGAGATACAGCTGCTAGCACCAAAGCACAAGATCACCAGAGCACAGGAGACCACAGAACCCCTCATTGTTACCTTGGTGCCTGCATACCATCTCTGTGTGCTGTAGACATAAATCATTACCTATCCTGTAGCCACCAACGCAAAAGAGTATGTGTTTCTCCACTTCCTCTTCTGTCTGATTCTAGAGATTTCCCTGCTTTGCTTTCTTCCTCCTTCATCTGCCACCAATGGATTTCATGTAACCTTCCTTACATTTTTTCCTTTGATCCTAAATGTATAAAATGAGTTGCAAAACTGCTATTCTCTGGAGCATTTTTCCTAATCGAGATTTTGCTTCAGGGCTTGTCCTCAAAATTTTGACTCAAACTCTTATAAAACTTTTCTACAGGTTGGGCAGCCTTTATGTTACCCTTGTGTTATCATAAATAAATATAGATAACACCATAGTTAGAATAATTAGAATTAAAAGGACAAACTGTAATAGCACATATCAAATATAAGGGTCTACTACAAACTCAGAGAGGTTAGTATGTGTCACTGGAACAGCTTTAACTTTTAACAGCATTTTATTAACACTTCATGAAAAGATAAGCCAAAGATTGTGGAGAAATATTTGCAATACGTAAAAGTGATAAAGTATTAGCTCTCTTACACATAAAGGACTTATAAGAAAATAATAAATACAATTAAAGTAGAAAGATACCAAAATAGGTATTTGATATAAAAGGAAGCATTAACAGACATTAGAAATCTTTAAGAGGGACTCAGCCTTGCGAGAAACATAAAAATGAAAGTTAAGACTGAATGAGATACCTTGTACACCTACTAGATCAGTAAAATATTTTGACAAGTCAACCATCTATAAGATTGGAGGAAAGAGAATGTTGCTGGTAAGAGTAGAATTTGTTTAAACAACTTCTGAAAACATTTGGCATAATTTGTTACTATGACATATGCTATATGCAGTGATTCCTCTTCTGTACATATACTCTAGAGAAATTTTCAAATTAGTAAACAGTCACAATAATGTTTTCAATAGTATTATTCAAAGTAGCAAAATGATAGAATCAACTCAAATATCCATCAAAAGAAAATTGTATGAATAAATTGGGATAGGTCTGCACAATAAAATGCTCCATGTAGATGAAAATTTAATGAACTGTGGCTGTATCAACATGGATGAATTTTGGAGGGCAATAGTTGAGTTCATAAAAGGCAAGTCACAGAATGCTATACTTATTGTGATATCTCTCGATGAGGTTCAGAAACAGCCAATACTGAAAATATATTTTATTGATATTACATATTAAGATTAGAATCTGTAAGTATGCATATGATAAATTGAAAATTTGGAGTAAGAGTTAGCTCTGTGAATAAAGAAATGCACTGAAGGAGGGGTGTATGTGTGAAGTAGGAGATTCTTGTGTATTCTTCCAAAAATAAGTCTCATCTGAACATAGACAATGTGTTTATCACTTTCTTTGGCAAATAATACAATATTCTATGCAATATGCTGCATGCTTTTGCTTTTATTTATTAGGAGACCTTTCTATGTAAATTATTTCAGTTCCAGCTTTTGCTATCACAAACAAGACTGCCATCTGCATACCACATACATATGTCTTTGCTCACTTGTTCAATGCACATTACACGTTACTGTGCTTCCCCATCCCCCGAAGGTGAGTGCAGAGAAGGGGAAGAGGAATTTTCACTGATCAAGAGCTGAGTGCCTCACAAAACTATTTATTAATACTGGTCTAAGAGTAAACAAAGAAACCAGAAACACGCCCAGACTTACTAACTCAGAAAGTTCTCTGAAGGAGGAAGCCCAAGGAATCGATCTACCATGTTTCATCTGTGTGGTTTTCTGTTCCGTTCTTCCCCCATCCTTCCTCTAAACTCTGGCATCTCCACCTACTTTATCCTTCACAGTTTCCCTGCTGTGGTCCCATTAACTTTCTCTGAACAACCTGTGCTGAATTGTCCCTTTGATTCATATAAAATCATTTAGCACTTAAAAGTGGTTAAAAATTGGCAATCTCATATGTTCCAAGTTACATTTTTGATTCCTTAATGCTGGGAGTGAAAAAAACTCTTCAGTGGCCAATACCACACCCTCAATGTTTATACACATTTGTAGTTGCACAGTCCATAATAACATTAATGTAATTTCCTTCCTTCAGCCCCTGCCCCAACCATAACTGTCACTAATCTTTCTACTAAACAGCTGAGATCCACTGTTTTAAACTAAGTCAGAGTTCTTGCACCACTATTACTCTATTAGGTTCACCTCACTCGGAACATTACACAAACTGAACACGCTGCCCATACTCCACTGTAAATCCCAGGTGTAAAGTTAGAACACTCCAACTTCATCCCTTCCATTCCAATCCGGTGGGCTCCATGTCCCCTTGCATGTTATAGAGACCTATTTTATTTTGTCATTAATCATAAACATTACTACATGAGGCATTCTTTTGATTCTTTGCACAACTACTGGAGAAAACATTCTCTAATCCATATCTCATCTAATAGACCCCGAACACTCCATTTTAGAGATTCTACCATAAGAAAACATTTTTTACTTTCTAATTAAATGTTTTCCACTATGCAACAGAAAGAGGCATGTTTCTTTTCTTCAAATAAGAATTTTTAGTTTAGTGCTTTAGTCAGAGCTAACATCAGAGTGTACTGAAACTACAATGTTTCAAAGACCCTTAGTTCTAACATTAACCCTAAACCTAACTCAACTTTGCTTCATTCCACAACCATACTTACAATGGAAGCTTCTACATTGGCATTTTTACTGGAATTTATATTATTTAAGTAATTTTATGTTTTCTAAGCAATCAACTAAAAAAAAATAAATAAAAATGGAAAACCTACTACAGCATAATTTAGATTAAATCTGCACAGGAAAATTAAGGATCTACCAATCCTTAACAATGTACCAATAACAATAAAATTGTTATTGAAACAGCGTACATCATAACTATGTCATGATTTGTTTTAAAGATAGTCATGGCTGGTATAGTTCAATGGATTAAGTGCTGGCCTGCAAACCAAAAGGCTGCTCATTCAATTCCCGGTCAGGCCACATTCTTGGGTTGTGGGCCAAATCCCCAATTGAGAGTGTGCAAGGCAGTGTGCCTCTTGCATATTGATGTTCCTTTTCCTCCCTGACCCTCTCTCTAGAAAGAAACAAAGAAAATCTTTTAAAAATAATTCAATATTATGAATTTCAGATACCTAAAATGGCTGGAATTAGACCAACATAAAATTTTTAAAAGAAATAGAAAATGCTCTGTATGATACTATAATGGTAGATACATTTATTCTAACCTGTAGAATGTACAACAAGTGTGACCCTAAAGTAAATGATGAACTTTGGATAGCAATGGCATGGCAACGTAGCTGCATCAGTTGTAACATGTGCACCACCATGGTGAAGGACATCTGTGATGAAGAAGACTACGCATTTGTGGGGAAAGGGGTGGTGTAGGATACCTATGTACCTTCTTCTCAACTTTGTACCTTCTTTTCTGTTCTGCTCCAAAAAACATCATTTAAAATGTAAATTGAAAATAATTAGAAAAAAATAACCTTTAGTTTTTATTTGGTATATGCAGAACTTTCTAAAGCTTAAAAATAACACATTACCTTCCATAGCAAAATATTTCTAACATCATCTTTTGTTTAACACATTGGTTTTTGCCGTAAAAAGGTAAATATCTTCCTCAAATCTGAGTAAATGTGAACAGTTTCAAAAATAAAATCTTTAATCAATACAATTAATGCTTTTGAGAAAAGCCAAACTAATTCCAATTCCTTCACAAACACAATTCAAATGGAGGCAGAAGGCTTAATTGTAAAATATTTTCAAAGGTAACAATCACATCATCAACTGCTATCAATAAATGAACTTCAAATTGATTTACCGCTTTGTAACATGAATCTAAGTTTAGTATTTAACTGTTTTGTATCATTTGTGTCTCCTTTATCAATAAAACATTATATATATATACATATATGCATTTATAAATCCCTTTCCCTTATATTTTATAAAGAAAATGACCACTGACCTAATCCATTACATCCTCATCTCCAGCTTAATAGATAGTGTGGTTTACAGTGTGCAAGGTGATAAAGCAAGACAATACATTTTCATCACTAAAAATTTCAGAGTGGAAGAATATGAAGTCTTATTAGGTATACTGGCAAGTAGCCTTGTATTTATGAATCAAAAATCTCAATTCCCACTGGAAGTAAGTAAAGGCATCTGCTACCACATTCTGTTTAAGCAAAAGTATGTGTTCTACAGAGTTCCAGAAATCGAGTGTTGTCTGCAAGCCCGTGCTTTGGGAGCCAAGTTTTTCTCTAAAACTTAAGTGTTAAAGTGTGTATATTGCATGTAATACCATCTATTATTTTAAACATAATTTAATTCAATTTATCTAAATAAATTATATGTTGAACCCCTGCAGCTCCATGTTCTAGGACTACTCAATTTCATTGTGTCATTTGTTGAGTGGGTAAATATATTAGATTTTTTTTTTGGTTTTGTTTTTTGTAAAATGGGAAAAAGACCTACATCATTGTATTTTTCTGCATGCACTAATTGCTCCCCATTCAAACAGACACCAGGATTGTGTCATTATGCAGGGAAAATAAAGGCTTCAGAAAACTATAAGTAAGAGGAAAACTTCCCTGGCTGATGTGGCTCAGTGGGTTGAGTGCCGGCCTGTGAACCGAAGGGTCACCCATTCAATTTCCAGTCTAGGGTACATGACTGGGTTACAGGCCTGGTCCCCACTAGGGGCTGTGTGAGTGGTAATCACACCCTGATGTTTCTCTCCCTCTCTTTCTCCTCCCTTTCCCTCTTTAAAAATAAACAAATAAGCCCTGGCTGGTGTAGCTTAGTGGATTGAGCGCAGGCTGTGAACCAAAGTGTCGCAGGTTCGATTCCCAGTCAGGCCACATACCTGGGTTGCAGGCCACGGCCCCCAGCAACCACATATTGATGTTTCTCTCTCTCTCTTTCTCCTTCCCTTCCCTCTCTAAAAATAAATAAGTAAAATCTTTAAAAAATAAAAATAAAAAATAAAATAAAATCACTACATGCAAATAAACATGTATAATATATTTAAAAAATAAACAAATAAAATATTTTTAAAAAATAAACAAAAAAGTAATAGGAAAGCTTTTGCCCTACCAACCAATTAGTCAAACAAACACACAAAGTAAAAGTGGTTTCCCTGGGCTGCAGGTAGAGAGACTGACTCCTGGGTAATCCTAGGGGCTGCAGTACACTGAAAAAAAGGAGGGCATGTGGTATTTCCTAGGGGAAAATCTATGCACATCATGTGTATTCAGCATGAAATAAATTTTCTCTGTCCTGATATTTCAGAAAATCGATAAAGAGAACCCTGGCTCTAAAAGGGCCACATGATCAGATGGATGCCTTAGCAGTAACCTGTGAGACAGGTGATAGGTGATCAAAGGCTTGCCTATCCCAGTACTGGTATCATTCTGATATCATATATATATATGATACCATATATATCATATATGATACCATATATATATGATAGATCATTCATATATATATATATTTTAATATATGCAGGTCCATTGATTTTAACAAATGGACCACCCTGGTGGGGGATGCTGATGATAGGGAAGGTCATACATGTATAGAGACAGGGGACATATAGGAAATCTGTGTACTTTCCCCTCAATTTTCCTATGAGCCTTAAACTGTTCTAAAAATAGTCTTCATTAAAACAAAAACAAAACCCTTTTAAAAAAAAGTTGAAAATCAAGATAGAAAGGTTACATTCTAGCATTTGCAGAGCACATTAAAGATCAAGTTGTGTTTTACTCAGTTTTGCAGGGTTTTGGCCTAGGAAGTAACATGTCAAGACATTAATTACAAAATGTTACATTCTTTTAGAAACTGTCTTATTTTAATACAGAATAAGAGAAAGTTTTAATGACTCCTTCATTTGGTAGGATGAAGCAGATGACCTAGGAATCAGATTCTGGGAACAGAGCAAGCCAGCTGTTGGGAAAGTTCATAGTGAAAGCAAAAAAATATTGACATAGAATACATAGTGACATATGAAAGTAGTTACTGAAAAGGACAGAAAGTGACAGATTTCCCTGTATGGCAATAGAGTATGAGGATATAGAAGCCAGGAAAGAAAATTGTATAGAAAAGCATATATTCAGCACAAGGAAAACTGATATCAAAGACAAAGCTATTGGGCTCATATGAGGTCTGTCCAGAAGATACCCAGCCATGTAACATGAAAAATAGAGGCATTTATCGAAGAAGACACAAGATACAAGAAACATCTTACGTATGACAATGACACCTCAGTCCCCTTCAAAGTAGGCACTTTAAGACCTCACACAGTTCTCCCAACCTCCATCATCTGCCCCATTGTATTTTCCTGAATCTCATGAATGGTCTGAAATCCCTTCCCTTTCAAAGGTGATTTTAGTTTTGGGGAAAAAAAGTCAAAGGGTGCCAAATCTGGGCTGTATGGGAGCTGATATACCTGGGTGATTTGACGTTTTGCCAAAAAATTCTACACCAGACATGATGCATGAGGTGTTGCATTGTCGTAATGAGGATGCCAATCACCAGTTGCCCATAGCTGTGGCCTTCTGAATTATCTGAATAGTTTCCATGGAGAAATGTTCAAGCTTAATGCAAAATTTGAGACAGGTTTGTTGCTCTACTAGCTCAGTGATTTTGAATGCAATAGACACACAGTACACATGCTCACTCAATGACGTCTACTGCCCCCACTAGGACAGTGAAATCATCATTGTTCATGCATGTGTATCGCAGTCCATTCTCCTTGGCTGTAAGGTTACATTGATGTTGTGCAAACCATTCTCATTATATTAATAATGACTGTACTTTTTCTTGACAGACCTTGTATTTAGGTCAGGACTCCAATTTGAAAAAAAAAGAGGGTTGATAAGGGCAGGGCTTGTCCTTCATCTACAGAGGCTGAAGTAGAAAGTTGATTTTATAACCAGAGTCATAGCCCTTTTCAAATCCATAAACCACCTTAGTCCCCCCTCCTCCTGAACAAAATTAAAGGAGCCTTTAGTCCACTCTTTAACTGTGTAAGAAATCCATGGGATGGCAGGGGACACTGCGATTATTGAAAATGGACATTGAAGAATGAGAAATCATTAACCGAGCACAGAGATCCAATAGAAATTATATACAAAGTATCAAAGAGTCAGAGTCTTAGACTGAGAGACATTGAATGCTATCAAAAAGTAAGAGCAAGATCTCAAGGAAGGCCAAAAATATACATTTTAAAGCTTCTTGAGCTAGACCGCACAGGGATGCAACTGGAAGTATAGGAGATAGAGAATAATTAGGTGTTTGGATTTCATTTTCTCTGCTTCTGTCCTACCCAAAACTGGACAAAAGCATTTCCCAAGGTAGCACATCCTAGGATAAACATACCTTCTTCTCCCTAACAACCAATGGTTCAAATGCAAAGACCATCATAAATCCCCAAAGTCTAACCAGTCTGGTGCTGGGTCACATTAAATCCTTGACCCATATGGATGACCATGGTTGCAGGAGTTGATGCCTCTAAAGAGTTAACAAGGCAGAGGCACTGAGAAAATCTCAGATCCCACTTACCAAAACCAAACTGTCAACTGGACACTGAGCCCTTAGAATGATGCAGAACACAAATTTTCCAAATTGGAAGACATGTTTCCATTTTTCAGACATTTCAGGTATAAAAATACCTGGAAAGTTTAATGTAGAAAATAAAATATGTTGTATTTTATTTAGCATGACTGACCATATCAATGAAGTTCCCATACTTTATAAGCTGAGGCAGAATCATTCACATGTGAAAGACTTTATAGGGAATGTCTATGCTCATACAATTGCACTTTCTGTGTAAAGTTAATGGAGCTCACAGCTGTTCAACCCAAAAGGAATGAAAACTAAGAAATGTTAACTGGAAATGATGTACCAAATAACATGCTTGTTGTTTTACATCAATTAATTTATGCTCTGACAACAGTAGCAAAATTACATCATGTATGTGAATGCTAGTGTATTTTAATTTACATTACTATTAGAGTTATCAAAATAAGTAAACTTATTGGCAAGTTGTGTTTATTTGCTAACATAACAAAGTTTTCTAGAACTAAAGCCATATAATTTTTAAAGGGGGACTTTGAAAATGAGAGAAACTATATCTTTAAATGCATATAAGAATATAAAATATACATGTTTTCTAAGAAAGATGTAATTTAATTGACTCTTTAAAAATCACCTTTGTCTTCCTATAAATCAAATGTTTTCTCCTTACATTTTAATACATTCATATCTCTAGACTCTTAGAACATTCTGCATGCATTTCTACATCAGGGACTTCCATCTTCAAAGCATTTATTGTCATCATTGAATCTGGAATTAAGTAATTGTGGTTATTCATCATCAATAATGTTCAAACTGATCATTTACAATGAAGTACAGCTTAAAATTTATGAACAAGTTAATAAATTAAAATAAATGGCAAGAGAAAGTTGAGATGATTAACATTTATGCTTTAATTTTCTAAAATCAACAAAATAAATACATTATTTTGACAAGGACATGAGTAACTTGACCATTTAATTTCAATCTAAAATTATAAAGTAATATAAATATTAACTTTTAAAGCAACATTTTTAATGGGCTATGGTAATGAAATGAGGGTTTTTAAAAATTTAATATAGCAAAGGATACTTTACATGGAGTGTACACTTTCTTCAGCAACCTCTTAAATGGCCTGGAAATTTGTGAAAGCCTTTAACATTATCTTATAAAAAAACTTCTCTCTGAGAAATAGCCAGAGAAAAGCTTTTCATTTAGAGAAAGTAAATGACTCTGTCATTATTACACTATTACAAAATAATTCATTGTGGAATTTTTAAATAAAATACTTTAAAAATTAAAAATATTTTTAGTTTTTGATCAGGATGACAACAAAAAGTATGGGTGTAAATACTCCTTGTTAGAGGTTTTTGACAATATTGATTTCTTTGAAATTCCCTATAAAGGAAGGAGATGAAAAGTGATCTTTTGCCCTCCTGTACCAGACTATGGATCTATACAACTTGAATCTTCTATATTTAATAGAGAGTATGCAATACTTAATCCCGATTCACTCCAGTGAAAAGATTACCCATATATCTCTAGTTATGGACTCATCAGCAAGTTTTTGGATAGGTGGTAAGGAAAGTTGTTTTGTATATTAAAAAATGTCACTATCCCCAAATAAGAATGCATTTTAGGAATGAAACAGCTGCCACAGAAGAAGAGTAAATTAAATATTAATACAATGGCATTGCTACAGCAATGATGTCTCTCTGGTGCTAGGAAAATGGTGAAAATGGATAGAATGTCTAATTTTCCCACACTTTGTGGTTCATCTTCTCTGGCTCTCCTTAACTTCCACCTACAATAAGGACTATAAACACATCGCAATAATGCCAACACCTCACCACCACCCTAGATAATTGAGAACTATGTAGATCTATGTAGACCAGACCATCTACAGAATCTTTCATGTACTGAAGTACCATGTACCACTTGAAGGGTCTTGAATGCTATCTCTCAAGGCTCTTATCCAATACGGAAATAAATTCCCCAGCCAGCCCTTTCAATCAGCAAGAAGACATTGACCCTCCTCCCTCACATTACCTATCCTATTCTTTATTGCCAGCTGCTTGGCCACATAAAGATATCCAGGGATAAAGGGAATCTAGGAAGCATTGAAACTATCATTTACCTAGAACTTCTACCATGCTCACATTACAGAAAAGAAAAGTCAGCTTAAAACACT
This sequence comes from Phyllostomus discolor, assembly GCF_004126475.2. NCBI lineage: Eukaryota > Metazoa > Chordata > Mammalia > Chiroptera > Phyllostomidae > Phyllostomus > Phyllostomus discolor. Next base: position 54,650,659 of record NC_040907.2, read on the forward strand.
TTAACAAGGAAAATGGGGACAGACTCATAGATGGGGAACAGGATGAGAGCCAGTGGAGGGAGGGTTAGAGGGGGAGGGATTGAGGAAAAAGAAAAAGAATTCATGGACATGGACAACAGTGTGGTAATCGCTGAGGGGAGGGGAGTGTAAGGGAACTAAATGGTAACAGAAAAATACAATAAAGATTAAAAAATTTAAAAACGTATTTTATATTCTTTCCACTAAGTCTACTAGGCAATAAAATGCAAGCAGAGATTAGAACCAAGATTAACTGGTTCTACCTGCTGAGTAACTTGTGTTTAACAAATTCTATTGACTCACATCAGCTTCAGTATCTAGGACAAGACAGTACAATGTAATAGGGTGGCTTCTGGGTTCACAGAAGCATGAGGATCTGCCGATTCGGTTGTCACAGGTCAGACATGTAGGATGGGGTATGAGCTGGGTAAAGGGAGGTCCTACCACACACAATCTGAGACATGGCTACAGTTTCATCTTTGCCTGGACCTATTTCCTATTGCCAATCTCAGGTGAAGTGGTGAGATAGGTGAGAGTCAGATTTCCCATTGCTGGAAATCCTAATTGAAAGAGTCAAGTGGACCTGCAGGAGGGTAGATGAGGAGACCCAGAAGCCTCGATGTAACTTGAAACCCATATATATAAACACCTCTACCTCTACCCAGGCCATGATGTTCCTCAAGTTTTCGTCTAACCAGAAGAGCAGGATTTCAGGCAGGTATCAAAAGGAATGTAAGAGAAATTTTGTATGGTCAGTACTCTAAACAACCCAGAAAGACTGGCCAGGCTAACAACTTTTTATAGATAGACTCAGCAAATCCAATTATACTCTGGGTCCAGACAAACAGCTTGGCAAGACACACTGACCATGTCACACTTATCTAAGCCCCAAAGAAACCAATCATTCTAGTTAAAATGATGGCCTAGATACCCAGGATGTTCCAGAACACCAGACAGATCAACAAATCTTAATGCACACATGTAGGGTAGTTTAGAGTCACTAATTATCCTAATTACCCTGGCCATCTAAGATCAGTGACCCAAGACAGAGTGATGAACTACATTGTACCGCTATCTTAGGCCTGCTGACCGCTACTCTCTTCCCCAATCTTTTCTCCAGCACACCGGAAATCATCTGCTTATACCATTTTGGATGACTTTCTGGGTAATTAGAGCCCAGAGGAGTCTGGAATTACTCAGAGATCCTAGTTGAGGGACAATTATTTTCCTAAATTTCAGTATGGTATGGCTTTCCCATAAACACACATTTTCAAAACAAAAATAACTACATTTTGTGAAAATTACTGTAAACCTTGACAGACACATGTGGCAAGGAGGTTGTGATGAGTGTTGAGGCTTTATGTACTGTTTCAGGTTGTGTACCTCTCTGAGCCTGCAGCAGAGACAGATGCTGGCATTGCAGACACTCTCTGATCTGTTTGCTGCATCACATGGATGCTGCTCTTTTAAGAATGTCACTATTGTATTTATTCAATGTTACATCTGAAACATTTTTAAAAGTATAGAAAATGAACAAAATGTGCTAATATTTCAGCGATAATAGTTAAATATGCTGTTTGCATATGTTGTATGATGTAAAGATCATTCAAGCTACAATCTGAAAGATGAGAAAGAGAGAATAGGAAAGAAACCTTGGAAACAGCTTAAACAAATAAAAATGCTTTGTCAAGGAATAAATGCCTTTGAAGAAAGAAGTGAGGCCAATGGTTCAGCATTTCATTTATTAATATCTTCACACATAAATTTTTAATTCTATATTAACTACTTATAAATTTCCTTTCTCTCTCCATGCTAAGTAAAACCTTGAGGTGGTAATGATGAATCCCATAGTAATATAACTTATTGTGAAAAGAAATGTGAAAGGGGGTGAGTCAGGACAGATACAGCAGCACTGCAGATCTTGGTGAATGCTAGGTTGGTTGAAGGATTTAACTGCTATTTTGAGCACATAATTGGTGTTTAATACATTTCATTTTATTATCTATCTACATGGCAGTGGCAGGTTATGGGAGGAAATTGATAAGGAAGGATATGAGAAAAACAACATAGAAAAGCAACCTGTGAGTCCATTTTGTCAGTGTTTAGTGTTTGTCAGTAGAGAATATTACAAAAATGAGAGAATAAAATTCTCAACATAGAAGAATGTGATGAACTCTTAATACTGATTTGAGATGAAATTATATTTCTAAAGTTACATCTTTCTAGAGCTGTTATACACAGGCAACTAAATAAATTATCATCTCTTGTTTAACAAATAAGTATCTTTCAAAATACAGATTTTATTTTTAACTTGGCAAAGCAGTTCTGCAGCTGTCAGTGAATAACTCAGGAAAGTCTCATCAACAGAAGAGCCATGACTGGAAAAGGAGAAATTCCAGAGAAATAATAGAAGACTTACTTAGGGTAAAAAATAATAACTTCACTGCATCTCAATATGTATTTATATTTATCAGCTGCATTTTTGTCTGCATAAATGAAATGACTGGTTTAAAGATTTCCATAAAGAGATTATATGTACTGTTAATATTAAATCAATCAACAAATTAAAAATATAAACCCCTTTACTGTGTTTGTTCTCAATGGGCAAAGCAAGCCAAGGAAGTCAATTGAAAATCTTTTCTAATCATTTAAAATTTATGGGAACTGACATTTTCAAGGTTGTGTTCACATCTGACTATTATAATTTGGTGAACTGTAAGATATTTGGGAAGAGCAACCTTACTTTCCCCCTTATTCCTATGAAAGACTCCATTACCAACTTGGTAACATCATATATTATTCCACCCGGTTGCCTGGATTCATATTCTGGTGCTGCCACCCACTAGCATTGTAATCTAGCCCTCTGAGCTTCAGTTTCTTAACTAAAAATGGGGGTGCCAATCACAGCACTCCTGTCCTATGGTTATTAGAAAGACAATGGAAATATATCTAGCACAGTGCCTGGCATGTTAGACCTCACTACAAATGACCACTCCTTCAAGTTCTCATTCTGGAAAGAGTATTGATAATCATTAAAGTAACCAAAGAAATAGAAATTCAAATGTAGAAGAGGCAAGGAGCAGATGTTGGGAAGAGAAAAATGCAAAAAGGGAAAGGGAAAAATAAAGAAAGTGGGCTCTATATTTAAGTGGTTGGAATAAGAAAAAGACAAAAGAGATAGTGTTCTTCTTAGGAAAGAGAAAAAGTGAGGGCAGTCCTTTTCATTAGAATTTATATGAACAGATCATCACTACCTAGCACTTTAGATACAAAGCTCTAATTACACTAACATTCAATAGAGTTACTGAACTCAGTACATAATTCAATTAATTATATTGTATAACTGACCATCAGTACTCAAAGTATAAGACAAATCATTCCTTCCCCTAGCAGGACTATTTAGTGGTGATTACTAAACAACACTTCCCAACAATCAATATAAAGAGAAGCTATTGTTTCTGAGCTGTGTCACACATTTTGAAAGATTGTTCACCTTTTTGTCCCAATTCTATTCAAGTAGTGGTTAGAAATCAATCCATGCCATAAATGCCCACAGGGGAAAAGCTGGATCAGGAGGCTCTATAGTCAGAACTGATCAGTGATGGCCAAGAGACCCAAAAAAAAAATCATAAAGTAGAAATACTACAAGAAGTTGGAAGGAGAATTAAGAAAGATATGGCTATTTCATTTTTAAGTTCTACAGTATGATAAGTCTGCTATAAATATTTGTTGCTTTGCTATCAATGATGACAAGGAATGACTAGCAACTTCAGTTTGTGATCTATCAATATTAATTCTGTTGACAAAACTCTAGCATCAAGCAATAATTCACAGTAGTTCCAAATTAAGACCTGAGTGCCTTTTCAATGGTGTAAGAGGGTTATTGTCTATGTATTATGCAGTCTCTACAGTTTCTTGTTCTTTGGGGAAGGAAAAGCATCCACACATCCATCCTTCAATGTATTAGCACAGAGCTTGTCCTTTAGAATAACACTATCTCCTAGTTCATTATACAACATTAAAAAACAAAATATATGTAAAATTTCAAATATTCCAAAAAGAACACTTTATAATAATGGTATAAGTGAGGCTGGAGCAACTGCTGGAATCACAGGCAAAGCTACTGACATGTAAAACTCAGGCTGGTTTAAATCAGTAAACAACTGAGGAAGAGAAAATCAACAAGGTTCTTCAAATAATAATGCTTTACTCCCTGGCTGGCATTGCTCAGTGGATTGAGCGCAAGCCTGTAAACCAAAGGGTCACCAGTTCAATTCCTAGTCTAGGGCACATACCTGATTGCAGACCAGGCCCCCAGTAGGGGGCACATGAGAGGCAACCACACATTGATGTTTCTCTCCCTCTCTTTCTCCTTCCCTTCCCCTCTCTCTAAAAATAAATAAATAAACTTTTTAAAAAATGATAATGCTTTACATTTTAAAAAATAAAAAGTGATTCTTGGGGAAAATGATGACACTAGTATATTTTGTAGAACTGATCCTTTTTATGATATTGCTGCAAAAGTCAAGGTTAAATTTAAGCTGTTGTATGATGCTAGGATGCCACTGCTTTGTCTAAATGTTAAAAAAATAATGTCTAAACAATTCTGTATTTAAGAACTAGTTATTATTTTTACCTGAAGACCATATTTTGCTACTGTAGAATAAAATTACTTATATTATTAGTTTTATTTTATAAAATTACTTATATTATCAGTTTTATATTATTGTTTAATACTTCAACATTACTATTAAATTTTGACCTTATTTTATGAGATTCACTTCTGTGAGTTATTTTATGCTAAGTTTACTTATATAACAAAAACCTCATATATATGTGTATTATGCTGAGAATTCTGGTGATAGTCCTGACTCTACCTCCCTGATAATTTGTTATATTTAATTCTGAACACAGATTTTTTTTCTGCAAAATGCTAGTGGAATTCAGAAATTCAGCCAACTAGAGATTATCTGATATTCACATTTCCAGATAATACAGTGATTATATAAAATAGGAAAACATAAAGCAAGTCCACACATCTCATTTCTCAACAAAGAGCTGTTCTGTATTAAAGTCATGTGTTTCTAAAACCTGATTTTTTTCCCTAAGCCTCCCAATGTATGAATGCCAAGAATCCAATAAAAGAAAGTAGTTTCATTACCTTAATTACCCAATACGCCAATGATAAAGTGAATTTTGGAGTTAGTGGAGAAAATATGGCAATAGCTGCGGTTTAGAGTATTAACATTAGACTGTTTAAATAATGAGTGTTCAAGCATGGAAATCATTGCATATATAACTGTGTTTAAATCCATGTTATCCATGCTTAAGCATGGGTCCAAGACTACTGGGGCTTTCTGAGTGAGTAACTATGGCTAAAAAGAAAATGTTTTAATAAGATGCATTCTTATATCCTTTCCACTTATGTTCTATCATTACGTTTGGAACTGGAAGCTCTCTAATTTTTAAAAATCCATTATTTTTTAAATTGTTACACAGTGCATCAAAAACTCTATTTTTTTTCTGAGTATAATCTCCTCATTTCAGGAGACCATGTTTGGACGGTCTATGTAGAGCGCTGCTGGAGTTGCAAGTCCATGTATTTCCATCTAATCCTATTGGCCCAACAACAGTAAGGATAAAATGACCTTGAAGGTGTCAAAGTATCTAACAGTTTAAGGTCACACAGCCAACTTTGCCATTTTTTTTAGAGAACTCCTTGTCTCTGGGCTTTATTAGAACTCTCAAAGCAATTGAGAAATAATGAACATTTAAGATGGCTCAACTAGTACTGTGCTAAACACTTCACAGCATACATAGCTACAGGAGAGAAGCAAATAGGCAATCGACCTAAATGAGTTATAAGGCAATATGATTAATAGAAAATAAATTGTATCTCTTATTTCTGTTCAGTGTAAGAATTAGTTTCAACATAGACCCCAAAACAGTTTTATATATTCTTTTTCCCATAAATAGCAGTAGTGTCAGACAAATGAGAAAAAAGTTAGAACAAAAACTGAACCCCCAAAAAAGCCAAGACAGACACTAAAATGGAAAGAAAACTCTGTTATATACATCTGTGGTATACACAACTATACATAAAATGTGGGGAACAACCATATTCTTATGTTAGTAAGAATCTTTGACAAGCAACAGAAAAGTGCTGCCTAAGGCATTTAAAGAATTAGTATGTGGTAGAACATCAAATTAAAATAAATGATTTCAAAAAACAGCTCAAATAGCTCGGGAATACCAGCTACAGATATCTGGAATTAAGAAACAAATGAGAAATCTCCTTGGGGCACCACCAACAGCTCAACCATTTTATTCTACTCTTTATGGCTCTTAGTTTAGGAATTAAATTCTAAGAAGAAAGAATCTAGCTGGCTTGAATCACAACTCCTTTGCCTGGAGAAGGACACACCCCTTGATTAACAGTCACACAGCTTCCTATCCAATGGGTACATCTCCAAAGCAAAACCACTGTCCTCTTATCAGTAGGAAGAGAGATAGATGTTGAAAATCCAAACCAACAAAGATGCACAACCTACTTTGGTGCAAATTGAGAATAATTATTTTGGCCAAGAAAGAGAGATGAGGGAAAATACGTCCATTAATTTCATAGAGGGAACAAATTAAAAATTCATTATCAAATAATTCAACTTCATAAAGTCAGATGGTAAAATATATTCTCCAAGCATGTTTGTAATTCTGGACTTAGTTTATAACCAATATTGAATAAAAATTCTGATGCCTGATGCTGATAAACTAGATAAACAAGATTACTTATAGCATCCTTCTATGTCTCAACTTCTTTCTGCCTGACTGGGCTATCTATCTGAGCTTTGTTCAACTGTGTGTGATAACACCAGCATTGTGGCTTCACATGAGATGAAAGAGCTCTCCCATCACTCAGCTACTACAGGCAAAACTAGGGCATGAACTCTTATGTATTGTTTCTAAGTTTAATTGTTCCACTAGAAGAAAAGGGCCTCCTCTTTCACTCAAGTAGACACAAGTTACATGACCGTAGAATAAACTCCGATGGAGGAATTCCACTGACAATTTCTACTGGCAAAAGGAAGAAGCAATTAGAGGATGTGCTTGACAACCAGAATAGGAAACCCAAAGTAGAGTCCCAACACAGCTGCTCTGTTTCTTGCTATTTGAATCCTAGCACCAACATTCTGCTAACTGCATGTTAATTGCACAGTTTGCAAGACATTATGTCTTAAAGACTATTGTTGGGTGGGTAGGTTGATCATATTAAATTGCTTTTCAAGCATAAAGCTAATTTCAGTGTTCTACAAAACATGCTATTTTCTCCTGTATTTAAAATTTTAAGATTTTTTAAATAAACTAGGCAATACTATAGTTACTACCATTCCCAGGAACCAAAAATTTACTCCTAGCAGAGCACTCTTAGTGCTGAACCATATCTCCATCTTTACATTAACAAGAGAACACTGACCAGGAGCAAAGTAGGTACAAGGAAATAGGACATTATTCCTGATGAAACACACAGCTCAAAATGCTAGAAATCAAAAGGGGGCTCACGTTACTGCTAGAAGAAATGTCAAGTTTCTTTTCACCAAAGTGTGTGTAAGATTTTTTTAAACAAGATCATATGTTAAAACTAATATAGGGCACAGATTCACAAAAAGTGTTGGTCTGAGTCACAGGCGCCTGCTTCACCGACTATGAGGAAACCCAGTGTCCTGGAGAGCAAGGCTTCTGGGTGTGGCTGAGTGGGCCTGCATCCCAGCTCTGCCAAGCATACTCGCTGTGACTCAGGGCATGTTGCTTAACTTCCCTAAGCCTCAGTTTTCTCATCTGTAAAATGGAAAATATAAGGGGATGTGTTTGGTAAAATATCTCATGCTTATAAAATGCTTATCACAGTGTCTGAAACATATTAAGCATCCACAAAATATTAGTTGTTATTTTGTATGTTGCTAAACCTGTCTCAGAAGTCATTATTTTATTCATAAATTGTGAATAATAATGTGTTTTCATTGCTAGAGTGCAACTAGGGTCAAATGAGATAATATATGTAAAACTTTTGTGAAATATGAAATAGCATTAAAAATGTTATAATAGCAAAATGAAATGAAGTAGTGAAGTCTTAAAAGTAAACAGAGACTGACCCCTGATCTTTCCTGAATTACCACTTTTATAATGAAGATAGAAAATACTACAGTAACAGAAATAAAGCAAGAATACATATCAGAAAGATATAAAGTGGAATTCCTTGCATTTGCTGTCTAGCAAGTCTAAACTGTCATCACATAGTGACTGATAAAATGAATCATACTTTTTAAATATGAGAAGTCAAGGTCATACATAAGGGGTACAGGTCTAACTTCAGAGTTTGGAAACAAACACAGATAAAAATTTCCTCCTTACAAAAATTGAAATGCTCAGAAATGAAATCAGCCATTTTTAGGAAAGCCTGAAGCTATGATTGTCTAAGTACTAAGCATATTGCATTGCAGTAATATGCATCATAATGACATAAACAGAGTAATCTTCCGAATCCAAGTTAGAATGGGATGTTCCTCAAAACAAAGCAAGTTTGTACAATACAACAACTTAACATGAAATGAAAATTACACCTTAACAGCAGGGCTATGACAGAAAGCAGATGTAAAAAGGTAAGGATCAGTGGGCATCAACCCACCACCAATGCATGGTGACTGTGTCCCTGGCCTGCGGGCAGTTTGCAGAATGAAGCTTCTTCTCTACGCTGATAGGAAGAGTCCTTCATACGATCTCATTTTTAAAAAAATTCTGGTTGTGTTAAACTAACCAAATGCATTTATCCACCAGAAGTGAAGAGTAGAGATTTAATTAGTCATATATTGTGTAAATGCAGGTCTATTATGGATAAACCAACTCTGTGAGGATTAAATCACAGGACTTTTATTAATTTTATTTTCATGTCTTTTTTGGCTTAACAATAAACTTTTAAATTTTTCTTTTCTTTTTTTATTGTTTTTCAAGTACTGTTGCCTCCATGTCCCTGCCACCATTTTTCCCTTCCTCATCCACTGCACCCACCCCCACCTCCTACCCTCAATCCTACCTTTGGCTTTGTCCTTGGGTCCTTTATACATGCTCCTGACAACCCTTCCCCTGCTTTTCTACATTATCCACCTCCCAACACCCCTCTGGTCACTGTCAGTTTGTTCTTTATTTTAATATCTCTGGTTGTATTTTGCTTGCTCGTATGTTTTGTTGATTAGGTTCCACTTATAGGTGAGATCATATGATATTTGTCTTTTACTGCCTGGCTTATGTCACTTAGCACAATGCTCTCCAGTTCCAACCATGCTGTTGCAAAAGGTAGGAGTTCCTTCTTTCTCTCTGCTGCATAGTATTTCATTGGGTAGATGTACCACAGTTCTTTGATCCACTCATTTACTGATGGGCATTTAGGCTGTTTCTAGCACTTGGCTATTGTAAATTATGCTGCTATGAACATTGGGGGGGATAGGTTCTTTTGGATTGGTGTGTCAGGATTCTTAGGGTATAATCCAAGCAGTAGAATTCCCAGGTCAAAAGGCAGTTCCATTTTTAGTTTTCTGAGGAAATTCCATACTGATTTCCACAGTGGCTACACCAATCTGCATTCCTACCAACAGTGCACTAGGGTTCCTTTTTCTCCACAGTCTCATCAGCACTTATTGTTTGTTGCTTTGTTTATGATGGCCATTCTGACCTATGTGAGGTGATATCTCATTGTGGTTTTAATTTGCATCTCTCTGATGACTAGTAATGCTGAGCATCTTCCGTGTCTGTCTCTGGGCCCTCTGTATGTCATCCTTGGAGGAGTGTCTGTTCAAGTACTTTGCCCAATTTTAATTGGATTGTTTGTCTTCCTGTGTGAAATTCTGTGAGTTCTTTATATATTTTGGAGATCAAACCTTTTTCTGAAGATCATTGGCAAAAATATTTTCCCATATGGTTGGTTCTCTTTTCATTTTGCTGATGTTTTCTTTAGCCATGCAGAAGTTTTTTATTTTGATGAAGTCCCATTTGTTTATATTTTCCTTTATGTCCCTTGCTCTAGGGAACAAATTGGTGAAAATATTTCTGCCTGCAATATCTGGGATTTTCCTACCTATGTTCTCCTCTAGGTCTTTTATGGTGTTGCAACTTATATTTAAGTCTTTTATCCATCTTGATTTTATTTTTGTGTATGGTATAAGTTGATTGTAAGTTTCATTTTTTCTTGTAGCTGTCCAGTTCTCCCAAGAGACTATTTTTACTCCATTTTATGCTTTCTGCCCCCTTTGTTGAATATTAATTGACCGTAGAGACAGGGGTTTATTTCTGGGTTCTCTATTCTGTTCCATTGATTTATGTATATGTTGTTATGCCAGTACCAGGTTGTTTTGATTGCAGTGGCCAGACCTCCATGTTATTTCTAACCTGACCACTCATGGTACAGTAACTGTCTGTCTATGCATTTGCTTTGTTCACATCTATAAAATGTGAAAGTTAGTTGAACTAAGATACTGCTGCCAGCAAACACACATAGAGGCAGTCCAGGTGTCTCTAAATTATTTTTTATATCTTTCTTGTATTTTTTCCACTACCATTTAGCCCCCTTACATCTTCCTGTGCCCAGCAATCACCACACTATTGTCCATGTCCATGAGTCCTTTTTCCATTCTGCTCACATGACATTTAATTGTGACTAACAAATGACTCACACCTGTGAGATGCTACTTGAAGCACCTGGGCTCCCTCTATATGTGTTTGCTGGCAGCAGTGTCTTAGTTCAGCTAACTCTCACATGGATATGAATAAAGAAATGTGTATAAAGACAGTCATTGTACCAAGAGTAGCAGTCAAGTTAGAAATAAAGTGGAGGTCTCTCAGGCTTATTCTTTTCAATTACAGCATTATATAAATAAAATAATGAGGAAGGGAAAGGAAGAATGGGAAGGGGAGGAGAAAAAAGAAAATAAGAGAGAAAATGAGACAAAAATAAAGAAAATACTGGGCTTACAGATTGGAAAAAACTGTTTTTTACATCTTATTAAGACAAGGAGCAAGTATTTGAGATGTCTATGTTCAGGGCACTCATAATCTTTAATCCCCTTTCAGCTTTTATTTCAATGTTTTTGCACAATTTTGTGCTGGAATTTGTTTTTCAATATTTTACACAAACAACCATACACAATTATATTTGAATAACTTACTTTTCGGAAATACATCATTCAGAACACTGACATTTCTCTTTATTTTCTTAAATATCTTCTTCAGGCAGCAAGGACTTTAAAAATATTCAAATAAAACAGGAATAATAAATTGTCAAAAATAACTGAAAATGAGAAAAGGATGAAGGTATAGAAAAATATCCTGATAGATATGCTTTACTCTTTCAGATACACGTGGCAGACCCAACAGCCCTACTGCGACCCCTGTGGCCCGTGTCTGTATGTAACAATCCCTGCCCTTTGGGTGTGGATGGGGCTGTGACTCACTAGAAACAATAAAATATGGCCAAGGTAATGAGATGTCACTCGTCATTACATTATGCATGTGTATTTATTGTATAAATATAAAATTATAAAATAAATATAATATAAATTATATATAAACTTATACATTATATTTATTTCTTGTAATACTGTCTATAATAATGCTGTCCAGTTTTCAGCTACTGATTTTGTGGTATTTTGTCACACAGTAGGTAATACAGCTCTGTTCTAGCAGCTTAGCCTAATAATTCCAATAGATTTTCTTGGCAGTTACAGGATAGAACCAGACACTCCCAAAATAAAAGCCTGGTTACATCTGTATAAACAATTCAGTTTATATGGGACAAGTCACTTAATTTTGTAAGCATCAGTTTTCTCATATATAAAAATGGACATGATAGTAACTACCTTTCAGATTTAATGTGAAGATTAGAAGTAACAAACACAAAAATGCATGACATTCAAAAAATAACAGTTCGAGAAATAGTAAAATCTGGCTTATTGTTTGGGGCCATGTGCATATGTTTTATGCCACAGACTTACTTTCAAAGAGGATGTCATCTTTCCAAATCTGGTGGTGAACACTGAGACCCACCACCTACACTCTCTCACTCTAGCCAATGATTTTCCTTATGACATAGGCAAGAGCTGAAATGCAAGATTTAAGCCATGGAACAGAGCAAATCTTTGTAGGCTGCAAAGGTTCAAACATATATTCTGAGTTAATCACATCTTCTCCTAACTCACAAAAGAACTGGTCACATATTGAAAAATGAAATTGTATAGCCAATAAATTTTTTTTTCAAAATAAAAAATTACAATCGCTTAAAAGCTTGAAGTTCTTAGTTTAGCCCAATAAAATCACTTAGCAGATCTCAGCACTAATTATAGTAATTTAGTCTCTCTTATATAAGTAAGATTCTGGGGGAACTTTAATCAAAGGAGACAAAGGATGCACAAATACTGATTTTACTGTTTGTATTTTTTTTTTAAATCTTCATATCTTTTCCCATTTGGTTTAGTTCAAGAGTACCTGGGTTTTAACTGCTAAAGTATGCACTCATTATTGTTAAAAATCAAAACAGAATTACTCTACAATAACAAATGTCATAAAAAATAGGCTATCCCCTGGAGAAAATTTCTCCATGTGGGAACTAATAAAACCACAATTCCTCTTCAGCTAGAATTGCACATTATCAGGGCAGGGTGTTACAAATATCAAAGTTCTGACTCTGGGAAAAAATCATTTTTAATCACCATATAAGAGAATGGAAGTAGGCCTTTAATATACTGTAATTTCAGCCAAAGTTACTCACACACACACACACACACACACACACACACGTGTATATATTTTTTTCTTTGTCTGAATCAATGACATATAATAGCAAACCACAGCATATTTGACAGGACCTTTATTTTCTATCTCACTTGGTTTCTGCTTTAAATACATGCTGGACTTTCACCAAGAAAACAGTCTCTGGGGCAAAAGAAGCTCTGAACTCTGGGAACCATTATTCTCCTTGTGTGCTCTTAATAATTCTGAAAGCTACATGGTGGCTAGGATAACCAGAAAGAACCCAATATTCCAGATTTAATTTTACACCACAAAGTGAAAATACTGAGCCACAAAAAACTATTCATTAACTGACATCAGTGTAAATGTTAACATTCTAAATCTTTAAGGCCCCAGTCCCATTATAAAACAATGAAATACTCTTGATTGTTCCTCTTACTGAGATTTACAAAGGGTCAAATGCATTATATATTTTCAATGAAAAAAATCATTTTACAACTGTTCTGAAATTTAACAAGATTAGTGAGTATGAGGAATTTAAAATACATATTAATAAACTCAATGGTATATTTATTTTATTGAATAAATCTGAAGTTCCCATTTCTCACTAAAATCTCATAATTGGAAATGATGGGGCCATACATTTGATGTACTTCATAATTAAAACTGAAAATCTACTACGTGGAAAGTTGTAAGAATGAATTTTATAAGCACAATAAATATCACCATATACATGATCTTTAGAATAAAATAAAAAAATTATGTTTATCCTTCATCACCTAGAAAAACAGAATATGTTAAAAATATTAGGTACTTTGGACAGATCCTAAAGATTTCTGAAATTAATGTATAGACATACATAATAATCTAATCCATATTTTTATGTTTACAAAAAGAAAAAACTCAAAGCCTAGTTCATTTTATCACAGCAAATGCACAAGGGCTTTAAATAATGTTGGAAAGAAATTTGATAATGATTTCTTAAAATTTTCTGTGTTTTAGTAGGTATCTTGGACTTCTCTCAGACATGTCTCACAACATTCTCCAAAAGTATAAATCAAAATTAAGATGCAATAAGAGGTTATATGGAAAAAAGACACTCTGCTACTGAGTTACACATGTGTTTACATCAAAACAAGGATTTCTAATGTCAGAGACCCAAAATACCCAGAGTACACATGTTCATTAAGACAAGAACATCATCTCATTCCTTGAATGGTGCAAGATAGCTAATCTTTTTATACATATCTCCACTCTTCCAGCAAGGTCTACATTAAGCAATAATCTATGTCTCAAGCACTGCTTTACAACCTCACTCCTCTTCTGAAGATACCTATGGTCCAACCACAGTTACCCTATTTTCAAGTCCCTGAATGCAACCTATACCTGTCTGATGCTGGCTTTCATCTCTGCCTTTCCTCAGCCTAGAATATTTTTCAAATGCCTTGTTTTCTCACATCCATACCTGGTCTTTTTAAGTGCTGATCATTCTTTAAAATATAGCAAAAATATGTTTCCCCTCTGAGGTCCTCAGTCACCACAGCAGGAATTAATCACACCTTTCTTGGGGCTTTCGAGCATTGTGTTTATACTTAACTTTTGACATGTGTCACTTCATGCATTTTGTTATGGCAATTTTGGAACACATTTTTCTCCCCTTCTGGATTGTAAAATTATTTAGGTCAGGGGTAACAATTTAGTAAACATTGGCTGAATTTAATTTAATTCCTAATGCTCTGGATGAAATGCACAGAAAATAATTAAAATACTTCATTGGCTCTTATTATTAAAATATATTCCTCCCAAATTGCACAATTATTCCCAGCAGTAAATGAACTCTGGAGTACTGTTCATGAACATGGGCAGTTAATAAATATCTCCTCTAATTTGAGATTGTCTGTAAGGGATGCAAAATGCTGAAATATTTTTTTCCTGAGCCCAGATATAAAGTCACAGTAAATTGTTTTCTTTGCTACACCTCAACTATATTGTTAACTAAATTAAAATTTTTATAACATTGTCTAGACTGGTAGTTATCGACTTTTTGGTAAGAATCTCTTTTCAGTACCAAAAATGTCAAGACTCTCTACATCACTGGTTGTCTGCTGCTGTTTCTCAGCACTTAGAACACCAGGAAGACAAACAATCCAATTAAAAAATGGGCAAAGGACCTGAATAGACATTTCTCCAAGGAGGACATACAGAGGGCCCAGAGACACATGAAAGGATGCTCAGCACCACTAGCCACCAGAGAGATGCAAATTAAAACCACAATGAGATACAACTTCATACCAGTCAGAATGGCCATCATAAACAAAGCAACAAACAACAAGTGTTGGAGAGGATGTGGAGAAAAGGGAACACTAGTGCCCTGTTAGTAGGATTGCAGGCTGATGCAGCCACTAATGGAAAAGAATGTGGAATTTCCTCAAAACACTGAAAATGGAACTGCCTTTTGACCCAGCAATCCCACTGCTGGGATTATGCCCTAAGAATCCTGAAACACCCATTCAAAAAAACCTATGCCCCCCAATGTTCACAGCAGCACAATTTACAATAGCCAAGAGCTGGAAGCAACCTAAGTGCCCATCAGAAAATGAGTGAATCAAAAAACTGTGGCGCATTTACACAATGAAATACTCCTCAGCAGAGAGAAAGAAGGAACTCCTACCTTTTGCAACAGCATGGATGGATCTGGAGAGCACTGTGCTAAGTGAACTAATCCAGGCAGTAAAAGACAAATACCATATGACCTTACTTATAAGTGGAACCTAATGAACAAAAGAAAAAAAAGAGCAAAATACAACCAGAGACATGAAAATAAGAAATAAACTGACAGTGACCAGAGGGGAGTGGGGAGAGGATAATGGTGGAAAGAAGGGAAAGAGTGTCATCAAGAAACAGATGTGAATGATCCATGGACATAGACCACAGGGTGAGGACTGACTGTGAGAGGGGGAGAGGAGGGTGGATGGGAGAGGGGGATGGGCAGGGCAGGGGAGGGCAACTGGGAGAAATTGAGACAACTGTAATCGAACAACAATAAAAAAGAGAAAAAAGAAAAACACTGAAAAAAAAAAAGAACAGCTCCCAGTTCATTGTTCTTCAATCTGATTCCCTCCTGTCTTTTATGCCAATATTTCTTAGACCCCAGTAAAATCTGCAGTCAGTTGGCACTGCCACTTGTTCACTGTCCTTCCCATGCACACTGTCCATGCTCTCATTTCTCTCCTCACTCAGTTTAGTTTCTATGACTCTTCACGATAGTTCTCCCTCCCATACATCCTCAACTCACTCCATCTCACAAACCAGGCTAAATCCCACCCCTGATTAAACCCAAGTTTCCTCAGAGTCTACTCCTGCCTCTGAGCAGGTGAAGGTGGCTGCAGAAAGACACTCCCCTATGCTGTGCTCCCACATTTTAATCATTTGTTGAGATGCATTGCTAGTGAAGCCAGAGAGTTAAAGTGAGTCAGCCTTCTCTATTATCCTCAGTGGAAGAGCTGGCTTCATATTTCACTGAGATTAGGTACTTGCTCCCTGCAAATTTACCAAATACCTTTCATTTGCACAATTACCCTCTGCATGTCCCTCCACTGCACTAAATGAACTGTCTCTGCCCCTACCTATGACCTAGAACACAAGAGACAATAAATTCAAGAAGGCTTAGGTGTATATCCATGTGAAGGGGTTAAGCATTTGAACTTGGGCATTCCAGTGCTCATAAATTCCCAAATAGGTGTTTATTTGTTTGGATGGCATAATGATACACAGCATTAGAAGAAAAACTAGTTAGACAAGCTTGGGTTCAAATCAGGACAATACAATTTACTAGTTCCCTGACCTTTGTCACATTTATCTAAGTTCTCAAACCCTACATTTTCTCATGTGTAAAGTGGGGATAATAATACCGGTGTTACAGATAAGTATTACTACCTCTTCTGTTTATATAGATGTTGAGTCTTAGATTCATACTGAGTAAAACATACGGCAGAAATGTTACAACTATACACTGTACATCAGAAAACAAAAAAAAAAATAGAGAATCATTAACTAAAGCATGCACTCGTGTATTCATTTCATTGCATTTTGAAATTTTAAATTTTATTGGGAATTACTATCTTAACCCCATCTGAGACATGAGCATAAACTGTAAAATAACTAATTTTATAGGACAACATACGCAAAGAATAGTGCACAAAGTACCCCATTATGGGAAGCCTGGAATTTCTTCCCATTACTGCCTATTGTGGCTCCAAATGCCAACCCCAGCTCACAATACTGCATGCCTGTGTTTATTTCACTGTTATTACTTAACT
The DNA here is from genome assembly GCF_004126475.2 of Phyllostomus discolor. NCBI lineage: Eukaryota > Metazoa > Chordata > Mammalia > Chiroptera > Phyllostomidae > Phyllostomus > Phyllostomus discolor. Next base: position 54,667,785 of record NC_040907.2, read on the forward strand.
GTATAGTCCTATGGTTCGCAGAGCAGCAGATTCCTACCTTCTCAGGCAGTAAGTACTAAAAAAGGCTCCTTCAAATCGTGGCAGAGATAAAAGATAGGAACAAAGGCCCCCCGCAGTGACACTTGAAAAGTTGACCACTTAAAAATGTTGTCAATGAGGAAATTTTGAAACCATCTTTCAAACCCTGATGCCTAGTGTTACCATATTGTGACAGGTAACTTAAGAAGAGAGAATAAATCTTCCAAGTTACTATTTTTTTCCTCAAGTTGCAGATTTATTTCCTCCTCAAATTACAGCCTTCACTCTTGCTTAATTTTCATTGTCCTAATAATTCATCACAGTAGGCTTCATGTCAGCAGGGCAGCAAGAAGGGAAGCTTTGCTTGTTCTCAGCAAATTCACATTTCAAGGAAGAATTTATTTTGAATAAATAGCAAAATATGCAAGCCCAGATTGCCAGTTAATGTTAAAATACAGCTATATATAAATAATCAGAGAAGACTGCTTCAGATAAAATCCTATATTACCTATGATTAGTGTTTAATTTTTCAATTCCAGATAATTTACCATTACTAAAATGGCTATGATTGAAGTTGACCTCAGTGTCCCACTTATTTCACTAAAAGCACAAATAAATATATAATTAAAAATGCCAAATACATCATCGTATTGATAGAAGTTGAAAGTTAATGATTAAATGACAGTGAATGATGCAATCTTTTTTTTTTAACCTAGCACATCCAGTCTGTACTCCAGTGCATAATTAATGAAGAAGTAAAGACTAACAACAAGGAAAGAAAATTTGGACTATTCATCTGATACATCCCCACTCTCTAGGCCAAACAAATAAACTTTGTGTACATGGACAAATGAAGTAAAACAAAATCAAATAATGTGGGGGAAGTACAAGATGCAGAACCTATATTTCACTTCTTTTGGCATCTGTTTGACCTCCTAAGGATGTACCTTTGTACACAACTGTGAAGTGCAGACATGTCCCCACAATAATCTTTGCTAATTAGAGTGGGAAGACCCTGAATGCTGGGCATTTACGATTTTACTTGGTCATTAGAAACATCACACACAAGCGTTGGTTTCCATTTGTCTAATGAAGGAATAGCAAACTCAGACAACTTCAGGGGCCCAAAAGAGAAAAAACAGAAAATGTAAATTTAGGATTCAGAACAGTGGGCACATTTAGGAATAGAATAAGGCATGACCTTTGAAAAAGTATTAAAATTTAAAAATATATTAAATACCCGAATAGATAAATCTCCTTTAGTCACCAGTTTTTTACATTATACTAATTTTATACCCTACATTATACTAATTTTATTCTCTACTAGGAAATTACAGGCTGACTGTCACATTCAGGAGCAATTAGAGCTGGCACAGAGCATGAAAGGTCAAAGACAGCTCTTGGAATTTTCTCCTGGTCACTTCTTAAGGTTGAGTGAGCACTAAGATGTGCAAGCAAAGGCAGAGTTGCTAAATGTTATGGAAACATAGATCTGTGAAGACAGAAGGTGCTCCTCAGCTTATACAGAATGATGACCTTCTCAATCCAGCCTCTGATTAATAGGTGTAACTAGTCATAATTTCCTGACTGTCAATGAGTTCCAGCGGATTACTATTGTAGCCTTGTGAGCTCCTGAGTTCGTAGCTTACTGTAGGTGGTGCTCCAGGAATAGCTACCTATAAATCCCCCAGAACTTCTGAACAAACTTTAGCCTAACTCATTTTGGACAAACACCATACATGCAGGGGAACACAAATATTAAAACTTGCTTACACAGGACACAGTACTCCATCTTGCTTTACCATTTCTAGTAACAAGTAAAATTCATGACTTTCATTTCAAAGTGATCTCTCAGCATAATGTCAACTCATATACTTCCAAGTTCTTTTCCAGGATTTTGAGATCTGCCTAACTTGCCCATTGATTTGTGTAAGATTCCTCACTGTGCTTGTTCTCAAATTATCAAACAGCGGGGAAGAAGCTGCAGACCTTGGCACAGCAATTTATGTTCTCGTAACTGATAAAATAAGGTTAAAGAAGTGACTTCTCCTCAAGGATCCCAACATAAAAAATTACATGCAAAAACAATCCTAGTTTAGGGTTTGATTTACACTTCCTGTGTTTTCTACCATGTCCACAGTGGTGTTTTCTCAGTAATAACACACAGAGAGGTTTGGCTGATTGAGGATTGCTTCCTAGTGCTATGGCTGGACAAATCCTGCCCCAGACACTTCATTTTTAAAGCATAGCTTTGGAAATAAACAATAAAAACCAATATTGTGGTTTATTATTAATACAACTGGCAAAGAGATTCATGTGATCACTAGATTTCTTCTTCATTTTTGGCCAGCTCAATTCAATATAAGATGAAGTGAAATAGAATTAATTTTTTGAAAAAAAATATGATCTAAGAGTTTTGATAAGAAGTTATGATGCAAACCTCCCCCTAAAATAACAAAAATGTCTAGAAAAAATAAGATTCTAAATATAAAAAAAAGACAGAGAAATGGGGATTGGGTGTTATCTCAAATGATTCAATTAAAAACTGTCCAAAGCCATCTGTGGTACCACAGGAAGATAGTGGGTCTTCATCTCTGGTTCCTGTCACAGAGCTCCTAAACTCTCAAAATTTCATGTGTTAAAATTTCACACTTGAAAAAGGTGATAGGAATGTCTTTTGTTGAAATGAGATGACCTTTAGCATGACCCCTAGTCAGCTTTGGGATGGAGCTTGGTCTCCAGAAGGGACAGACCTTATTTAGAAGTTTGGAACTTTCACTCTCACCTTCCAACCTCCAGGTCGGTGAACTGGGCTAAAAGGTGTAGCCATTGAGTTGCTAGGAGAATGGCTCTCCCAAAAGAAGCATGGAAACTCTGGGTACCAACACCCTCTTCCATAGCTTACTTATGTGTCTTTTCTGTTTGCCTCTTCCTCAGTTGTATCCCTTAGAGTAAACCAGAAAATATAAGTAAAGTATTTTACTGAATTCTGTGAATCACTCTAGTGAAGTATCAACCTGAGAAAAGGTTGTAGGAAACCCAAATCTACAGCCCATCAGTCAGAAGTACAGGTGACTCAACTTGTGATAGGGATCTGAAATGGGGGTAATCTTGTACCACTGAGCTCTCTCAGTTATGGAAGTTGGTGCCAGCTCTGGGTAGATATTATCAGAATTCAATTGAATTGGTTGACACCTGGTTGGTGTCTGAGAACTGGAGAAGTGCTATTGGAAAAGATATGTATTTGGTACCAAGAGGAAAAAGAAAACCTCACATTTGGTATCAGCTGTGATGTGACTAAAAACACAAGAAGTCAGTAAAGTGTTTCAAAGTTTAGTGCTCTCTCCCTTTTCCCAAAGGCGATAAAAAAAGACTTCAAGTTCCAGAGAACTCACAATTTCCCTTTCACTTATTTCCAAAAAATAAACTTCTTCCTTTTTATTGAATGAACACAAAGCCATCACCACTATCACATATCTTTCTGCTATGCTGGTTCTACCACCAAGATAGTTGGCATAATTTATTAGGCTAATTCTTTAGTAAAAAACATATTTGTGGGATCTGGGATCACATATTTGTGGGATCACATGTTCTGTAACAAGCTAGGGAAAATAAAGTAGTATAACCTCCTCTTTCCTGTTGAAGATGCATTATTTGCTTGTTCCTTAACCCTAGTCTCTTTTTAAATAATCATTTTTGTTATTTTTACTTGCATTATTGTTCTTTTTGTTATCATTGTTCATGTTCTTATTATTTTAAATAATTAAGATATCCAATTGTTTAAAAGGTGGCTTCCAGGAAAAAATTAAAAGGTTTTTAAAGAAATTAATCAAATGGAAAGGGAAAGCCATTTAGAATTTGTCTCGAGTTGATCGGCGGGGGAGGTATTTACACACAGTATAGAATGTCATCGACAACCTGAAGATGATCTGCTTCCACTTGTGTCCTCACTCTCCTTTCCAGTCCTTTTAAACAGGACTCTGTATCGTGTTCTGTTGGCTTCATCTTGAAAAACCAGGAGTAGCAGTTCATTCATGTTCCTATGAAGTTTCCTATAATTAGAACTCTACTCTCACCCTGGCCCTCGATCATCTAGGCCTCTGTGGTTCAAGAATGAAATTGGACAATACTCAAACTTTACTTATAACACTTCTCCAAAAAGGGAGGCCTGCTAATTAATAACCTCATAAGTTATTCAGAAATAATTTTTTAAAAATCCACTCAGTTAAAAGCACTATCCATAGCTGCAGAGTAAGGCAAGAACTAATACCATGTCAAATTTCTTTTTTGAAACTAATTAATTTATTTTTTATTCTTTTTATTCCTTCTATAACACCATTTATTCCTCCTATACCCTCTTCCACTTCCACCCACCCCCTCCCCTGAAATCATCACACTGTTGTCCATGTTCATGAGTTTTCTTTTTTTTTCTTTTTTGCTTAATCCCTCCCCCAACCCCACCCCCTAGAGCTGTCTGTCTGCTCTTTATCCATAAGTCTGTCAGATTTCTATTGAGATATTTTAAGAATTTTAGAAAATAAGGCATGCTTCTATAAACCAAAACCGCAAGTCATTTTATATTTAAACAAAAGTAAAAAAACACATATATTTTAAACTCTGTCCTGGAGATTATGCCCTAATGGCTACTTGAATGAGTCACGTAGAGGGAGCTAAAGAAACAAGATGAAAAGGAGGATCATGGAGTGTTTCAATTGTACATAACTTCATCGAGGTCCTAGAGTCCATGCCAGGAATAAAGGGTGTAAGTATCAAAAAATACATGAAAAAATATCCATAAATCCATCCATAAATGATTGAATAAATAAATAAATGGGAGATAAAAGCAAATCTCATATGCAGAAAAGTTCCAAGTTGTTTATATGGACCCTCTGCCCTCGAGGAGCTGGGACATAACACTCCTGAAGCATGAACCACGCAGAGTGACTTCCTTGCAGAGTGCAACGTGGAGAGGGGCAAAGAGTCAGGATGCAACGGAGAAAACAGACCAACACTCTCTGCCTGGTGATCAAAGGCAATGCCAGTGGTGAAAAGTCATTTTGATAGTATATACTCTTGATATTTTGTAGTGAAAACATCACTCCACCCCTGGTTCTCTTCCCAAGGATTCACAACACCAGTTTAATCATGAGAAAAACAGCAGACAAATCCGAGGGAGGTGCATCCGGCAGTATACCGGACTTGTACTCCTCCAGTGTATCAAAGTCATCAAAAATGGAGTGGAAAACTGCCACACCTGTGACAGCTTTAGTTAGTAATCATGTATCAGTGTATGTTCAGTTGTTGCAAATATCCCATACTAATGTTAGATGGTAATGATAAGGCAAACCAGTGCAAGGTGTATGAGAGCTCGATACTATCATCACAATTTTTCTGTAAATCTAATATTATTATAAGGTAAAAAAACTTTATTTAAAAAGATGCATGATCTTTGCTTCTAAGTAGCTAATGGTAAGGAATGAAGACATTGGAAAGAAATGCTTCTTGGTCTCTCACAGGAAACTCTTTCCACCATGGTTGTGGTTATGGAGAACATAACATTAGAGTGCATCCAGTAAGGTACTTAAAAACTCAATAGACCGGCTCATCTGGTTTAGAACTATGTCAAGTGTCTGCTTATTCCTAGTGGTAGACACTGATTTAAATTCTAAATTGTTCTTATGTCACTTACTTAAGAATTAAAGTTTAAAAGATTAATTGCAATTTTTCCTCTTCCTAAGCTAGGACCACAGTTAAGAGAATGAAATCTTGATATACTGTAATTTATTTGGGGTGATTACATTATATCTTTGATTGCATATCTTGCAATATGGTCATAAACATTGAAAAAAAGCATCTCCATCTATACCCATTTACTTGAATTATCATAAACAAACAAACAAAAACCTTTGAGTACAAAAAAAAGAAGAGAAAAATAATGTATTTGGGAACTTATCACTATTTCATCCATTCATTTTCCTAAATTGGATTCAATAACAAGATGTTTCTTTTAAAAGGAATAGTAGATTTCTACAATTAAAAAAGGTTTTTACTGCTCTTTGGATAACTTGTAAATGATGCTGCAACTTTATTCTCTAAGTTTAAGTTACTGCAGCTTTTTTCTTTCTAATAGTTTGCATGTTTCCTATTTCATCTTTAGATCTGAGCCATACTAGAATTTACTTGTGGGCTCTGTAATGGTAAATTGGATATTAGCTGTATAAAATGCATTGAATGGTTTTATCTATTCTATAAGCCATATAACAAATTATACTAAAATTTAGCAGTTTAAGTCAAAGGACACTTATCATCTTGCAGTTTCTATGGGTCAGCAATTCTGTAGCAGTGCAGCTGGATAGTTCTGGCTCAGAGTCTGTCATGAAGCTATCTTCATGTTTTAAACCAGGGCTGCATTCTATCTTAAGGTTGGACTGGGGAAGTACTTCCAAGCTCACTCACATAACTATTGGAAGCACTTAGAAGATCCACTTTCAATCCCACTCCCGTGGACCTCTGCACCATGCACACACAGTAAGGCAGCTGGCTTCCCTCAAGTGAGTGATGAGAGAGTGAGAATGAGAGAGAAAGCTCAAGATAGAGCCATAATACTTTATAACATAATCTTGGAAATGAAAATCCAACATTTCTGCTGTATTCCCCTCAATCAAAAGCAAGTCAATGAGTCCTGAGCACACTCAAGAGGCAGGCATCACACAGGGCAGAATCCTAGGAGGCAGGGGTCATTAGAAACCACCTTAGAAGCTGCCTACCACAACTGACAACTGGTATCTTTCCCTTTCTTGTGAAAATATTATAAAAGCAATAAGGACATCACAAATAGAACATAACCAAACAAAACATGACACCCTTCTCTTTTTTTCACAGAACCGAGAGATAATAAAGCCATATGCAGGGGCGAGCAAAAGTAGGTTTGAATTTAGCACCTCAGGAGGCAGTGGGGCTAACCCAAGCAGGTCACTGAAATTCAGGTGTGTTTAACAGAATCTCAAAGACAACAAGAAAGTGTAAATAGTGAGGGCCAGTCACTTGAGCACTGATGAGACTGTGCCTAAGTGCCCTGTGCCATTGTGACAGTCTCTTCAGTTAATACAGCTATTGTAATAATCAAAACCTGCACGACTTTTCCACACGCACAACTGTAGAACAGCTTTTGCTCCGCCCTGTATTACAGAGTAATTGTAAGGGCTGTCAGAATCAGCAGTAATCTTCCAAAAACTACAAGGAAGTAAGAAAAGTGAAGAAAATGGTAGGGAATGTAGATATTGCAGAAATAAGTAGGATGATGATATAATTTGTAGTCCAAGCCAAAAAAAAATGGTATAGTTTAACTTATTGTGAGAAATTTATATTTAAAGCATATGAGAGACTATTATTCATTTTCCATATTGGCAAAATCATCTGAATTTGATAATTAGTATTTTTATATACCATTGGAAAAGTTCAAATTGATGCAACCTTTATGTAGTGTAATATTTGAATACTTGTGAAAATTATAAATATATGCACTCTCTGACTCAGTAATTCCACTTCAGGATGTTTAATTTTGGAATATCCTACACAAATGTCAGGCAATTTATTGCAGCATTATTGTAAAGCAAACATTTGAAAACTATATCAATATCAATCAATAAATAGCTAGTTGAATAAAGTAAGAGAGAGGGGACTGGAAGATAAACCCATGCCTATATGAGCAACTGATATTTGATAAAGGAGGCAAGAATATACAATGGAGCAAAAAGTCTCTTCGAGAAATGATGTTGGGAAAACTGGACTGGTACATGCAATAAATGAAACCAGACCACCAATTTATACCATACACAAAAATAAACTCAAAATGGATAAAAGACTATATGTAAGTCATGGAACCATAAAAATCCTAGAAGGAAGCATAGGTAGTAACATCTCAGATATTCAACATAGAAATATATTTGCTGATGTATCTCCTAAGGCACTGGAAACCAAGTTGAAAATAAATAAATGGGACTGCATCAAATTGAAAAGCTTCTGTAGAGCTAAAGAAACCTTCAGCATGGCGGGTAGGACACGCACTGTATGGAAGAACATTTTTACCAATGATACATCTGACAAGGTTTAATCTCCAAAATATACAAAGAATTAACAAAACTCAACACAAGGGAAATGACTCAACCAAAAAATGGGCAAAAGACCTGAAGAGACACTTCTCCAAAGAGGACATAGAGTGGGCCCACAGACATATGAAAAAATGCTCAGCATCACTAATCATCAGACAAATGCAAATTAAAACTTCAGTGAGTTATCATCTTTCACCTGTCAGAATGGCTGCCATCAATAAAACAACAACCAAGTATTGGCGAGCATGTGGAGAAGCAGGAACAATCCTAGTGCACTGCTAGTGGAAATAGAAATTGGTGTGGAAAACAATATGGAGTATCCTTTGAAAATTAAAAGTGGAACTCTCTTTTGACCCAGTAATTCCACTTCTGGGAATATACCCCAAGGATCCTGAAGTATCAATACAAAAAATATATGCACCCCACCCTGGCTGGCGTAGCTCAGTGAATTGAGCGTGGGCTGTGAACCAAAGTGTCACAGGTTCCATTCCCAGTCAGGGCACATGCCTGGGTTGCAGGCCATGGCACCCAGCAACCGCACATTGATGTTTCTCTCTTTCTCTCTTTCTCCCTCCCTTCCCTCTCTAAAAATAAATAAATAAAAAATCTTTTAACAAATCTCATAATGTTTAAAAAAACATTAAAAAATATATGCACCCCTATATTTATAGCAATGCTATTTACAATAGCCAAGATTTAGAAACAGCTTAAGTGCCCATCAGCAGATCAGTAGATACAAAAGCTGTAGTTCATTTATACAATGGAATACTATGCAGCTGTGAAAAAGAAGAAACTCATATTTTGCAACAGCATGGATGGACATGGAGAAAATTATACTAAGTGAATTAAACCAGTCATTGAAAGAAAAATACCATATGATTTCACTTATATGTGGAATCTAATGAACATAATAAACTAACAAACAAAATAGTAACAGAAACTAAGATACATAAAACAGACTGACAGCTGCCAGAAAAGAGGGGGGATAGGATGAAAAATGGTGAAAGGAACACTTACGCATAACCTGTGGACACGGACAACAATGTGGGGATTGGCTTGGGGAGGGATGTGGGTAGGGGATAGGTGGAGGTAGGGAAAGGGAGAAAAAGTAGGAACAACTGTAGCAGCATCAAACAATAAAAATAAAATTAAAAAATAATAGAGACACCATGAATCAAATTACATAAGCCTGTTAAATAATAAAAATAATATAGAATAAGGATCCTGTCTATTTACTGATATGGGAAGATCTCCAGGACATATTTTAAAGTGAAACAGCAAGGTCCAGATCATTTATAGTACGTTATGTTTGCAAAAAAGAGAGCTGCATTAGCTTTCTATTGTTGCCATAACAAATTAATACAAATATAGCAATTTCACACACACAAATTTATTATCTTACAGTGTTGTAGGTCAAATCCAACACAGATCTCACTGGGTTAAAGTCAAAGTGTCAATAGGCTCTGATCCTCTCTGGAAGCCCCAGAGGAGGGTCTGTTTTCTTGTTCATTCAGTTTGCCGGTAGGCTCCAATTTACTGCAGTTACAGGATTGTTTCTTTGCTGACTATCGTCTGAGGGCCATTTCCAGATTCTAGAGGCTGCTGGATCCCTAGGCTCATGGCACACTTCCCCTGTAATCAAAGCCAGCAACAGCAGGTCAAGTCCCTGCCACACTTCAAATCTCTCTGTTGCCTCCTCTTCCCTGGTTGCATCTCTGACAGCTCTTGTCTCTCCTCTTCCATTTCTAAGGGCCAGTGTCATTAGACTGGACCCATTAGAATAATCCAGGATACTCTCCCTATTTTAAAGTTTGTAGCCTTTCTATATATTCAAAGTCCTCTTGGCCTGGCTTGGAAAGATACTGTGCTCACAGTTCACAATGATTAAAGTGTGGTTATTATTAGGGGGGCACGGGAAACACCTGTTCAGATTTGTTTGTTGCAGGAACAACAAAACTATTAAAAGATACTTAAGAAATTAAGAAAAATGGTAACTTTGGAGAAGCTATTGGGAACTGGGCAGTTGGCATAAAAAGAGAAATGTGATGGGAAATTTATAGTACATATCTTTTCTACATATGCTTAGAACCATGTGGCTACATTATTCATTAAGAATTAAATAGTGAAATTAAATTAGCATCTAATAAAATGGTGAAAACTATATAAGCACACATTTATTGAAGAGTTTTAACCCTCCCTTCCTAAGTCTGTTTAAATTCTCACCCTAGGCCCATGATGCTGAGCATTCTGATTCTGGTTTGCTTTAGTGATGCTGGCCGGCCTCTCAGTGTGGTAAGCATCATTCCTTCCCATGATGTCACAAATGGACAGCCTTCTCTTTTCACAAAATGCACCTCATTTTCCTTTCAAATCGATATTTTATTGTATTTTATTCAAACCGTTTTTTTTAATTATACAGGACTATCCAAAAAACACTCTGCCACTAAACTTTCTTAGTGAATTTGATTTACCAGCTTCCTATATTGAGGTAATATGTGAACAGTAATAGGAAGTGATATTCATTTTGCACTTTGTCTTTATCTGGACCTCTTTAAATTGATTTCTTTTTCAATGTTACATAGTGATTTAGATTCCTCTTCATTGCTATATCCATAACCACCTGAGTTCAAACATTTTAGTTGCTATAAAGCTGTTACTGAAACATTCTATTAAGCCTACTATATAGGGCAATATTTTAAAATGCACTTTCTTCTTCAAAAAGCCAAAATTTGCCCTAATTTGATTCTTACAATATTTCTACTGACCAATTCCATCTTCCTTTGGTTCGATCAACGTCAACAATTCTTTATGTAAAAAAGTGAAAATGCCTTGTGTTTACCCTTCAATTTATCAAGTGACTTTTCTGGATAGACTGCAGGTTGGAATGGTCTCGACAGCCACAAAACTGTCTACATACATGAATCACTTTACAATGCTACCATTCAAGATAAATCGATGATATTTACTGTGAGTTTAATAGTTACTTTATTACACTATGGAATTGAGCGACGATGAAACAGTTCTATTTCACTTCTATGCTGCCATTCCCAGAATACCCTGACAAATGTTTTGTTGCATCTTAAGGACCTGAACACCTAGCAGGATATACAAGAATTAATAGCAACCAATGGAAACACACACATACAGCTTCAAGTAGAAACTGTGCCTAATGGGGTTTTTAACAAAGTTATCAGTTTTGTATTTGAACTACAAAGGACTAAACACAGACAACAGTATGCATGAGTTGAAAGACTGTTATACAAAACACTTGAAAATGTTATATTTACATGGCAACCAACTTATTATATTTGCATGAACATCTGGTGCAAGTTCACTAAAATCTTAAAAACAGATGGACATGAAGAAAGAACTAGTAATTAACAAAGCTATATGTTGATTAAATCAGCATGTGGTTAATTTTAATGATTGCTGATCTTTATTAAGGATGGTGAGACTTTTCAAAATTCAAATCTCTCTAACTGACATGTCAATTGACCAAGGAGGCGATGATAACTACTCTGGTTATTAACATGCTATTTCAATATTGTTACCACAAAACCCTGACTGCATAAGGCATAATCAGATAAGTAAAATTTAAAAACTAAGATTTTATTGCCTTTAAAACCCTCTGGTTCTTATTTCTACAAAGGGGAGCTGAGTAGCAACGTTATTATCATTTGAGAATAATCACATACAGAGATGTCTATTATTTGAACACAATTTTCATGTTCTAAATCATTTCAGTAGACTCCTGCTGCCCTTCATGCATCCTTAAGACACATTGTATACACTTCTGAGCTCTCCAAATAGGCACCCTCTGGTTGCCAAGCAACCAGATTTTCCACAAGTACCTATGCCATGTGTATTTAACCTGTCGTTGGCCTTTTTCTCTTTAACTTTTCAAAGTTTAGAAAAATAAATATATGACTGATAGGTAGAGCTATGTATGTTTTGAAAGAGGATACTGGGAAGTCAGAAATCACTAAAAAGAGCAGAACCCCTTTTGAGATTTTATGCCCATTTAGATCCCCTTTTTAAAAGCCTTTACATATTTATTATGTTAACAGGCTAACTAATTCATCAAATAAGTGACAATAAAATTGTGCCTTTTTCCTAAGATAGCAGATATTTTATATCCAAAACCCAGTGAGTCCATGACTATCCTGCAGTCTCCTTTCGAGCACTCAGAACTTCGACGCCGGGGTACAGGATGCCTGTTCTGACCACCAGCTTGCAATCAACAAGCTCCAGCTCAGGTGCTTTTCTGCAGATGGGGTTTTCCTAGGTTGAATGGCCTTGACTTCCAGAAACAGTTATTAAAAACTTGACCACCAGTTGTTAGGGGCCGCCCTGCCTGGTTTCAGGAAGCTGTAACCCCCCGTGATAGGCTGAGTGAAAGACCTCTGGACCAGGAGCCACTGAAGGAGAAAAAACTTATTTCCCTGGCATGAACACTGCCTGTTATAATGCCTGGCTTCCCTTTTGCATGATCAGCAGTCAATGATGGGTAAAAATTCTCTAAGAAAGAGAATGAATCTAAGAGAGACTCGATCACATGGGAATGCTCTAAGGAAGAAATTCATGGGGCTGTGGAAATGAAGGGGTGATCGCCATCAACCCCTGTCCCCCTTGGCTTTGTCAAAGCCTGAGTCTTTGCTCTTGGATGTGAAAAATCCAAGTCTCCTGGCTGCCTTTGTCTTCTCAGGCCTGCAGGGGCAAAACAGCCCAGACCAGAAACGGCAGACCCCCGGGGTAATCAGGCCTGGGACATGGAATATGCAAGATCCTGTGAGATCTGTTTGCTGGAGGATATTATTAACTTGGAATTTAAAAGTACAGACAAGAAACCAAAACTGCCCTTTGAGCCATATGTTAAAACCCCAAACCTTGCCCAGAATCTCAGAAGGAATTCTGTCCCCACCTTTGTAAGTTGCCTACATCTTGGATCTTTTCTGCCAGACTGTGAATCAACAAACTAAGTCTGTTTTCTCAATAAAAATCTGCTTGGGTATGGACACGGGGCACTCCCGACTAGAGGGGGTGGCCAAGTGGCACCCTCCAGGAGAGAGTGTGGACAAGGCGCTCCCCACATGAGGAGTGGCCCTTCTGTTCCTATTCCCCCACAGGACCTGGTTGTCTCTGTGTATGTTTTTAGTATGTTTCGACGAACATCCGCTGCTGAGATGGATACTGCTGGCCGGAATCATCCAACAACCAGTTGCTTTGAACACAATTTGAGAAGAGAAGAAGACTTGTATAGAACAGATCTGCAGTTATGGCTGTGAGAGAGAATGAGCCTCCGGGAAGGCTTTATAGAGAAGACTGAGAATTTAGCCAACATTTAAGAAATAATACACCTCATTATAAATTAAGTTTATCTTATCTAAAATCAAATTTATATACATATTCTCCCCTTTATAAATACATGTTTATATTTCAGGACAAAATAAGTGATTTTATTTTCATCTTGTTATACGTCTCTAATGGGGATCAGAACGAGCTATCCCAAAAGATGGCACTTGATATACCAACTATTCTTAAGCTGAAGATATCTGAGAAAACAGAAGCAAGAAAGGCTCTCAGAGAAACCTTTCCCCTACCCTTCTCTCCTGAAACATGTCATGAAGCCCTTATGCTAGAGGTGCCCTCCCTATACCCAGAAGAAGCATCCTCATCTCCGCAGACAAGGGGACATGAAGAATCCAAACATATAGGCCTTCCTAAGTTGTGTCTAGCTTATTATGGTTACCTCATATTTTTTGACCTATCATATTTCCTCACAACTGTCTGTTCTTCATCAAAACAAGCATAAAGACACTCCAGTTTAACCATTTTGGGGGGTCTTCATTTCCTTTTGAACACCTAAGTGATATAAAACATGTTAAACAAATGCATATGCTTTTCTCCTGCTAATCTGTCTTTGCCCTTTTAAGTTTCAGACCCACTCAGGGACCTAAGAGAGTCAAGGAAGTGTCTTCCTCCCCTACAAGGTGAGTTGATTATTTTCCCTAAGTGTGAGGAAAGATTGATTTGACAGAGTTATCACTGAGAAAGTTGGAATCTTAAGTAGAATTTGTGTTTTTTTCCAGGAAGTTAAACCTAATTGAGTAACCTATGAATTTCAAAAGAGAAATGTATTTTTTTAGCATTGTGGAAATGGTCCTTACTGTGTAACCAACCCGAGGCCAGGAGGACTCCAGAGCAATGTTGCCTGGGTCAGCGTCTTGGCTCCTTCACACACCAGACAAGTAAGGACTTGAACAAGCCCCTCTCTTTGCTGTGCTTCACTTTTCTCATCAGTAACATGGGGAAGATAATAGTACCTACTTTATGGACAATGCAAAGATTGCATGAGATAACAAATGTAAAGGACTTACTTCCTGGCACCTTGCAAGTAATATACATCAATAATAATTATTCAACTAGGCTCTTTTGGCTCTGTCCCTGAATTAGTTCGGCAGACTCAAATTTCTGTTGTTAGGAATATATCAGTGAAATTATCTTTGCTCTGTGTTCTGTTGGAAGCCTTAATGACACTGTCCCTTCCAGAAGCCCAAAATAAATATTTCTCCAGTCAGCGTAATTGGCATAACCCATAACTCGGCCAGTGCTGGGAGTGCAAGCAGGAGCTGAGGGGAGGGTCTGCAGAGGCAGCACTGTGCTGCCCTGGCAACCAAGCCAGCACAGTGCCTGATGACAGATTCCTCACCCCTGGGTAAAGACATGGCAGGAAGATGTCACTGCACTGTGCGAGGCTAGCAAAATGTTTGGCTAAGGGAAAAGCCCTCCTACTCTTTCCAGTCCCCAGGTGGGGGTGGGACCAGAGGATGTAGCCACCAGTACCTTAGAGATCAAGATGGCATCAGGGGAGGTGCTGCACTGGAGAAAGACCTGTCAGTCTAGCCTGGGAAAACAATGGGATTGATTGGGGGGTGGACCCTCCTGGAGTATGTGGAAGTTTGGAATGTGAGATACAGACTGAGAAAAGAGGGAGGGGGACTCTCCTTTTTTTTGCCCACCTTATGGGAGTGCAGACTGGTGCTTTGAGGGACCTTTTGGGCCTTGGAAGCCACATGGCCAATGACAGCACAGACCACACACCCGAGCACCCCAGGAAGGAGCCTAAAGCAGGGCTGCAACCAAAAAGTAGCCTAACAACCTGAGTGATCATGCTGCAGCCACCTGCACTTCCTGAAGGACAGTATTTTAAATGGGAGAAGAAACTCTGGGCATGGTCTTGGACTGGTCTGGCAGAGGGTGGCTGGGTTTTCACTGGGTATTCTGGAGGGGGGGGCTTTGAGGCAGGAGCCTGTCACCCTCCCAGATTATGCAGCATTTGAATGAAAGGCCTCTTTCCTTTCTGCAGCACACCTCTGCCTCTGGAATTTGCCTATGAGTGGTGGCAGGCAGCCAAACCCCACTTTTGTTTGTTGAAGGAGAACTGAGACATTCTGGTACTGACCCCCAACTTATAACCCACGATTTTGTTAAAGTGCACTTTTTGCTTTTTATTTTGGCATTGTTTAATTGAGAATTGATGTGTTTATTCACATTTCATTTGGTCATTTAAGAATGCTGAAGATGTGGATTAGGTATCAGTCAAGGTACAGTGTGATTGGGAAAAGTTCCAATGACATGAGCTGAGGGGGGTGAGAAGCAAGGGAGAAAGAAGAAAGAGATGCAAATTGATGAGTAAATCTACTTGTTATTATGCTTTTTATTTTTCTGTACATTTGATTAAAACTCACTTGGCAACAAAATGTATAATGAGAATTCAACATTTTTGCTTCTTTTAAGTGTTTTTCAAAGTTTGTAATTTTTAACTTTTCTTTCAAGTTACGTTGTTTTCCTGGCAACTAAATCTCAAAATATATTCTTCACTTTCCATGAACATCTCTTGTATAATATTAACAGTTCTCTGTTCTCTGTCCTTTATCTATATGCCCTTCTCTTGAAAATTTTAATCTTCTTATATTTATTTCAGTGTTTAAAAGTAAAGGCTAAGAATGAATTATCAATCTTAAAAAAGAACCCTAAATCTCAGTTCAAAATTACTCATTTAACTAAATGCCCAGATTTAATTTATAATTTTCTTTCATTTTTTTTTCTATCTTGAATAGAGAATAAGGGTGGGGGGGAACCAAAACACAAAAACAGAATTATCTTCTGGAGGGCAGGCCCCCTGTACTACAGGCTTCCCCTCCTAGGTGAGTGTCCTAGGGACACATATAAATTAATGTACCATCTGACATTGTTGTGAGAGGCTGGGTTTGCCTTCAGCAAATTTTTTAAGACTCTTTCATTGCATATGTCCATTTCATTATGGGTGATTTATGAGCACACCTATCCTCACCATGCTGAGTGCTCGGCAGTTTTTGACCAAAAATGGCATGACCTCCATGCCCCTCCTTCCCTATTCACCTGATCTCACCCCAAGAGACTTTCTTTTTGTTTCCCCAGATGAGAAAAGTCCTCAAAGGGAAATGTTTGCCAACATGGAAGAGCTGAAACAAACAAACAAAAAAACAGAAGAAGCACTAAAAAGCATCAAAATCAACAATTTCAAAAACTGGTTTGAACAGTGGAAAAATGTCTTGATAAGTGCATGGCATCAAATGGAGAGTGCTTTGAGGGTGACTGAAGTTTAAACATGTAAGAATAAATACAATTTTTATACATAAATTCTGTTTTTAGGTCCCCCTTCATATATATGTCTCAATAACTTTTATTTTAAAGAATAAAAAATAAGTCAATACTCCACTGAAAAATTTTTGAAGCCCTTGTATTATCAGTTAAATTTGGAGAGTAGTTTTCAGAAATATTATAATCAAAAGTATAGTCCTGGCTAGTGTAGCTAAGTGGATTGAGCACGGGCTGCGAACCAAAGTGTTGCAGGTTCAATTCCCAGCCAGGGTACATGCCTGGGTTGCAGGGTATAACCCCCAGCAACCGCACATTGATGTTTCTCTCTCTCTCTCTCTCTTTCTCCCTCCCTTCCCTCTCTAAAAATAAATAAATAAATAAATCTTAAAAAAAAAAAAGTATAACAAATTCTTCCTAGTACACAATGCTTGGGAATACGGCTAAACACATACCACATTAAATCTTAAAGAACTGAAGTAAATTTTGAAAAACTGGTTTTATACAGAACATTTTTGCACATGCAATTACCTTATAAATTAATAACAAACAGATAAAATAATAATTTGGAAAATTTAGAAAATAAATTTTAATGACCTCTAAATTACAGAAGAGATAGTTATAAAATTTAAAAAAAACTTAGAACATGCCCATCATAAACACAGCAACAAACAAAAAGTGTTGGAGAGGTTGTGGAGAAAAGGGGACCCTAGTACACTGTTGGTGGGATTGCAGACTGGTACAACCACTATGGAAAACAGTATGGAATTTCCTCAGAAAACTAAAAATGGAACTGTCTTTTGACCCAGCAATTCCACCGCTAGGATTATATCCTAAGAAACCTGAAACACAAATCCTAAAGAACCTATGCACCCCTATGTTCATAGCAGCACAATTTACAATATCCAAGTGCTGGAAGCAACCCAAGTGCCCATCAGTAAATGAAAGGATCAAAAAACTATGATACATTTACACAATGGAATTCTACACAGCAGAAAGAAAGAAGGAGCTCCTACCCTTTGAGACAGCATGGATGGAACTGGAGAGCATTATACTAAGTGAAACAAGACAGGCAATGAAAGACAGAAACCATATGATCTCACCATTAACAGGAGCCTAGTCAACAAAACTAACAAGCAAGCAAAGTATAGCCAAAGACATTGAAATTGAGAACAGGCTGACAGTGATCAGAAAGGAGAGGAGAGGGGATAATGGGGGAAAACTGTGAAGGGTTTGCAGGAACAATTATAATGGACATATGGACAATAACAAGGGGAATGGAAACAGGGGAGGGAGGCGGGAAGGACTGGGGTGGTGGGGAGTGGTGTGGGGAAAAGGCAGAAAACAGTACTTGAACAACAATAAAAAAATTCAAACAAAAACAAAAAAGGAGAATAGAATAATAATAATAAAACATTAAAACTTGGCCACACAATTAATTTATTCCTTAAAGGGAACTTCAAAATCTAAAATACCTTTTTTCTATTAAGAAAAAAGAAAGGATGAAAATGCTGAGGTAAGATTTTAATTTAAGAAGTTAGAAAACAAGGACAAAATAATTTCAGGCAGAAGATAATGAAGTTGGATTTTATTTCCTTTTAAGTAAGAATCAACAAAGCCAGAATTCTTCAAGTTCTATTAAATAGTCAAATCTGTGACAGATTTGGAGTGGAGGAGAGGAAAGAGAAGAAAGAAAGAAGTATGAATTGACTGTGAAAGATATATGGTAATAAGGGAATAATATTGACTTTAGCCAAACTACAACTTTACTCCCGGGCTTGAACACTGATGAGAATAATACCTCATAGTTATATCAAGTTGCCTTTATTATCAAATTAACGAATATAGGATGTGAGAGATAAGGATACAAATAGATATTTCACCTATGCTAATTCCTCCACAATATGACTAATGCACTTGATTGAGTGAGAAACCCACCAGATGTGAGAAGCCCAACTCAGGTATCAGCTGCTTCTTAGATCACTGGGTTGGAGGGGTAACCAAGTCAGTGTTCAAGGACTGACCTATTACTATGTAAGGGATTGATTGCTGTGCCATACTACATACACCTGTGCTATACTTCTACTTTATTTCAATGAGTATGTTCATGTCTCATGAAAATATAACAAATTTAGGACAGTAAATTTGAAACTTAAAGGAAATAGAAATAACCTAGAGGATTTTAACATACCAAAACTGACTCAACAAGAAACTAAAGAGATCTATAACCATTAACAAACTTAATATAGTCATTAAAATTTACCATATCCAAGTAGTTTTACATGCAACTTTGACAAAACATTCAAGGAATCAACAATTCTGATATACACAAATTGCTCCAAAGAATAGAAAAAAAGAAAACTATCTCCTTCAGTTTATAAAGTTAGGATAATCTTGTTACCACATGCAGAATAAATATAAAAAGGAAAATTTACAAACCAATTTCACCTATGAATACAAATGCCAAATCCTAAATAAAATGTTATAATAAAAAAGAACAAATATAAAATGAAACCATATAAAGATGTAAATCACTGAGAAATAAATATAATATAAAATGTAAAAGATCATTGTAAATAAAAATTTTAAGTGAAAAATTTTAAATATCTATAATTGTATAACTATAATATGCTCATTGGTGAAAAGAATATTATCAAGATCTCAATTATTCCAAAAATAAGATACCAATCCAGGTAAACATACTAATCAATATCCCAACAGAAGGTCTGAGGATTTTATATGTTGATTTTAATATTCAAATTGAAGAGCAAAAAACCAAGAATAGCCAAGGCACTGCTAAATGGCAGTGTGGAGAATTTTTCTTTATAAAATATGAAAATGTATTATAAAGCTATTATAAATTGTGGTGTCAGCACAATAATAGCAAATATTAAAAAAAAAATCTAACCCAGAAACAGTCCCATACCTGTATGGAAACTTGATACATCCAGTGGAAAAGGACAAGAAAGACTGACAGCTTGTGACCAGAATTCCCAAAATTCATGTGAATGGTAAAGCAGTGAATAAATTCACAAGCAAATAAACAAATATATGATAGTTAACAAATAAGTGAAGTCAATCAAAATAAGCAAAGTTACATGATTAATTTACCATATTTTACCACGTGTAATGCTCACTTTTTTGCCCAAAATTTTGAGGGAAAAAGAGGATGCATATTATAAATGGGTAGTATTAATTTTGTATCTATATAAATGTTTTTACTTATTTTTATTTATGCTTATACACTAAAAGTGTAACTTTAGAAAGCAATAAGGATATCCATATGCAAAATAATACTCTGGAATATGATAGTTGGTTTTGTTTCTAAATAAAGATAAAATATTGAATTAAAAATTTAAAACAGCCCTGGCTGATGTGGCTCAAGTGGATTGAGTGCCAGCCTGCAAAATGAAAGGTCGCCGGTTCAATTCCTGATCAGTTCAAGGCACATGTCTGGGTTGCAGGCCAGGTCTCTAGTTGGGAGTGCATGAGAGGCAACCAATTGATCTATCTTCTGTACTTGATGTTTCTCTCCATCTCTCTCTCTCCTTCCCCCATCTCAAAAATAAATAAATAAAATCATTAAAAAAAATTAAAACAAAAGAGTTTTTTGAAGGTTTGGGCCAAAAACGTGGGTGCGCAGTATACATGGGAGCACATAATACACAGCAAAATACGGTATCTTTTCTGGCCGTCTGAATATCAATTCAATAAACCAGGCAAACTCTACATCTACTTGACTTTTCACAGTATAAACACAGACTGAGGACATTTTAAAGAAAGGAGAATGTTGTGAGCAATTGACCTTTTCTCTGGAGAGGAAATAGTGATATTTTTAAGCAGTACGGTTACATCAAGCAGGTCACACTGAAGGAAGGTCACTTTTTCATTGAGAATTTGAAGGTGGGAAGAACCATGGAAAAATTCATTTTCTTGTCCAAATAATTGGAAGTCTTGTATAGAAAACAAAAGTCATGAAGCTTTTAAAGAGATCATTATGCTTGTTTCCTGAGCTTCAGCACTATTTCACATCATATTAGCATAACATTATGCAGAAGAATTAATCTATCATCATGAAGATTTTGGTCTGTGAGCCTCTCCACCTTAACAACAAGGTCATCTGAACTTCCAGCAGCAATTCCCTTCATTCATTTTCAGCCACACTCTGTCAATTTCATGCATTATGAGCCTCATCATCTGTTTGAATCTCTTAAACACAATCTTTCAAGAAGTAAACTGAGCAAAGCTGACCTTATCAGAGATGCAAAATGCAGCTCCAATTAAAATTGATCTGGGGAGGGGTTATTGGAGGGGTGATCTCAAACTCAAAATATGAGCCTCATAGGTAAGGAATGCTGCAATATGCTACAGCATCTTTATTCTCATTTGTTGATAACAGGGATTAACACAACATTGTTAGAAACCATTTCAGTTAGCATGGATGCTACTGTTGAGATTAGATGAATTAAATTGATAAATCCCAAGCAAGAATAAAAAAACATCTAATAACATGAAACACACAAAAAATGAGACAGGCAGTCCTGCCAAAAAGGTTTTCAAAGCTCCCACAGGCCTAGTATGATTGGAAAATCTACAATTTTGAAGACAAAGAAATAGACCAAATGCCAGGTTAAGTATAAGCCTGTATAAAAGTCTGGCATTTGCCAGAAATGAATTACTGGAGCCAAAAAGAGCTTATTATGGCCAAAGAAAGATGCATAGTAAGTATATTTGGAGGAGTTAGGGAGTTTCACTTTGACATTCAACCTAACAAAAAATAACATTGTGTCTTATTGACAAGTGCTTTATGTCTTCTTAATTGAATGTTATATAAATGTCAGTAACTGACCATATACTAGGAGCAATGGCCTAAGGATCTAGAGACAGAAGGAGTCAAATTATATCTGCAGCTAAGAAAGAATTCATGTTCTCCTGAAGTGAAAAATTAAGTTTGAAAATATACTGTGAAATCCCAAGGCATACGCTGATAACATATTTGTAATAAAAAAGATCCCTGCTGATTAGAATAAAAGAAAGAGAAGAAGGGTGGAAAGAAGGGGGAGAACAACTGAGGAAGGAAGGAAGGAAGGAAGGAAGGAAGGAAGGAAGGAAGGAAGGAAGGGAGGGAGGGAGGGAGGGAGGGAGGGAGGGAGGGAGGGAGGGAGGGAGGGAGGGAAGGAAGAAAAGGAAGAAAGGAAGAGTTGATTTTTCTATAATTATTCTAGCTAGTGGAATATGCTTCATGTTCCATGAAGAGATATAAAACCCCAAAGGGGGTTTCCTATAAAAGGGGGACTTTTATAAAAGTCAGCATGGGTCCAAGAGACTGCTTATCTTGTTTTAAAATCCCAGTTTCATCTGGAGGATCTTACAGGACAGCTGTGCTTCAAAGTTTCCTCAGAGAGATGGCCCGTGGTTTTTGTGCACTTTGAGAGTAAGAAAACCATAGAATCCATTTCCCAGAGCCAGAAGGAAGCTTCAAAACCATGTCTTTTGCCCAGTGTCACACACAGATTGTGGAAGGGCTATCCACCTGTGGGCCAATATGTTAAATATATGATTTACAGAGTTCTTTAAAAGACTAGAGAACTATCACAAGAGTAGCAAAGTGGTCCTCATATACGATACAGCCACCTGTCTAGAAATCAGTTTTCTCATTATATATATCTATTATTGATTCTAACCTTGGGAAAGCCTTCCTATTATCCTTCAAGCCTTGCTTAAAATGAGGTACTTGGGGTCAAAAAAAAATACCCACTAGTAATGCTCAGATTCTGGGAATAAATGGATGTGATTAGCACAATCCTTCACCTGGGAAATGGCAAGAACTAAAAGAAAAAAGTACCCAGGTTCAAATGATGACTTTAAGAATAATTTTCTGTTCTGGCCACATTTTCCTCTAATGACCAAGCTAATCTAGTCTTGATTAGCATGACCATGAAAATAATTATCATTTATATGCAATTTTAAATCTTAAAAGCCTTTGTTAAAATGTTCTTTTCTGCTGCAGGACATGCAATATTGACTAAAGTAATGGTGTTTCTGACTTTTTTCATGAACTCTATAAATGTATATCTTATACCATATCCAAGTGCCAATATTAGGACATATGCTGTGCATTGAACTATTAGTGAGTCTTTCTGATAATTAATACCTTAAAGTTTTAATGTATATATAATTTTGCAGTGGTATATAGAGAGACATTTCTGTAATGCATGTATGTTTTAAACATTTTACATAGAAAATTGCATTCTTCTTGATCATTATTTCTTCACTTATATAACTCTTTTGTGTCAAGAAGGCAAAAATCACTTAGACTTAATTACTTATTGGCTATTTTGTCTTGAAGATTTTTTTAAAATGTGATTGTTCTCAACAAATAATTACATTGAATAGACTTCCATTTTCTAAACAAATGGCTATCTTTCTGTGTTTAATGCCTTAGAATTATACCACCAAGGCATATATTTGAAATATTGAAGCTATGAGCCAATTTTAACTTAATAAAATAGTTGCAATAAAAAGAACTTATTTAAACAAGAAAACTTAATATTATTTTTAAGTGTTATATTCCAAAAGTTCTTCTTAGTGAAAACTTAAAAATAAAACCGCACAGATTCTGGGGCTGAGTCAAATGAAAAGCACCTTCCAGTCTTAATAAAGAAGATTCTTCTACATCTGCAAACATAACATTTCTTCTTGGCTATAACTATCATAAATTTATGAGGTAATTTATTACCATTATAAGAATATGTCTAAGGAAAGTAGTTATATGTTTTTGTTTAAATAATACAACTTAATGAAAATGTATGAGAATTGAGGTATAAAATAACTAAGCTATTAGATGTTCCAAAAACTTGTGTTAATTTAATTTTTTATTTTATCAATTTATTTTTTACAAAGTGAAACAAAATATTATTTTTAGATTGTTTATTTCAGTTTCTAATCATTTTTCAAACCAGAATTTTCTGATACAGCACTAAATGACATCTCAAATATAACTATATTATTCAGATCCAACATGAATATATGCAAAGTCTCAGAATAAACAAATATGGATTATATATAAAGTGGTATTTAAATAAAATATATTTGAGGTTTATGGTAAATCCAATGAAGCTTTGCATTGCACCTATATGTGAGTTATTATAATTTTTATTTTTTTCCCACAATTTTTTATTGTTGTTCAATAAAGTTGCCTCAATTACCCCCCCACCATCCCCTCCACCCCAGTTATCCCCACTTCCCACCCTCGATCCTACCTTCCTTTGGCTTTATTCCTGTGTCATTTATACATGTTCCTGACAACACTTCCCCTTTTTTGCCTGTTCTATGGTGTATTATGAGTAAGGGTATATAAATTAATCTCTGGTTCTCAAATTCAGGAAGACTCACATGAGAACTATTGGCAGTAATAGAATTTCTAGTATTCTACGCAGGGGATTTTTATACAATATCTCTGTGGTGGATTTTGGGGAACTATTTTTATTAAGGAATTCAGGTGCTTTGGTAAAAGCTATCTATTGACCTGTCTGTAGGATTCATGGAATAGTTGAAAATGATGAAATTCAAGGCATCCAAATTGGAAAGGAAGAAATAAACCTGCTATTATTTGCAGATAACAAGATGTTATGTATAAAGAACCTTAAAAATTTACAGTCATGAAATCCCAAGAGGGAAACTGAGAAAACAACCCCATTTAGAATTGCACCAAAAAACATAAATACCTAGGAATAAATTTAACCAAGGACATAAAAGACATGTACCTGGAAAATTATAAGACATTGAAGGAAGAAACTGAGGAAGATACAAATAAGTGGAAGTATGTACCATATTCATGAATAAGAATTAACATCATTAAAATGTACATGCTACCCAGTGCAATCTATAGATTCAACACAATTCTTATCAAGTTATCAATGGCATATTTTGCAGCACTGGAACAAATATTCCAAAACTTGATATGAAACCATGAAATACCCTAAATAACCACAGAAATCTTGATAAAGAAGAACAAGTTGGGGGAATCACACTACTTGATATCAAACTATACTAGAAGGCCATAGTGATCAAAACTGCATGGTATGGATGTATGGGCATACACACAGACATATAAATCAATGGAACAGCATAGAGAGCCCTGAGGTAAACCTACGCCCATATGGTCAAGTAATATTAAACAAAGAAGGCAAGCAAATACAATGGGATAAGTATAGTCTATTCTGTAAATAGTGCTGGAAAAATGGACAGGTATATATAAAAACATAAAAATAGAGCGTATTCTTAGAACTCAAAATGGATTAAAGATTTAAATATAAGACCTGAAACCACACAAACCCTAGAGGAAAACATAGGCAGTCAAATCTCAAACATTTCTCATATTAATATTTTTTGATATATCCCCACAGACAAGGAAAGAGAAAATAAATAAACAAACCGAACTATATTAAACTAAAAAGTTTTTGCACAGCAAAGGAAACCATCAACAAAATGAAAAGACACCTTAATGAACGGGAAAACATATTTGCCAATAATAAATGTGATATGGGGTTAATATTCAAAATTTATAAAGAACTTATACAACTGAACTCCAAAGAAACAAACAATCCAACTTAAAAATGGGCAAAAGATCTGAATAGACACTTCTATGAAGAGGATGTACTGATGGCCAAAAGAGAAATGCAAATTAAAACCATAATGAGATATCACCTCACACTTGCTAGAATGACTATCATCAATAAATCCACAAACTAGCACTGGTGAGAATGTGGAAAAAAGAGAACCCTCAGGCATTGTTGATGTGAAGGAAGATTGGTGCAGCCATTGTGGAAAAGAGTACAGAGTCTCCTCAAAAAAATTAAAAATGGAACTGCCTTATGACCCAGTGATTCCATTTCTGGATGTATATCTGAAGAAACCCAAAACACTAATTTGAAAGAATATATGCATTATTTTGTTCATTGCTGTGCTATTTACACGAGCCAAAATTTAGAAGCAGCCCAAGTGCCCGCCAGCAGATGACTGGATAAAAAGCTGGGTAAATTTACACAACAAAATACTACTCTGCTGTAAAAAAGAGTAGTATTTTGTGACAGCGTGGATGGACTTGGATTATATTGTGCTAAGTAAAATAAGTCAGAGAAGACAAACACCATATGATTCCAATTACATACAAAATCTAATGAACAAATAAACAAACAAAATATAAAAAGACTTGTAGATATATAGAATAGAGTAAC